>NC_134094.1:105276441-107676441 GCF_000715075.1 Nicotiana tabacum | reverse complement strand
TCAATGCCTAAGGGGTAATTCCCCCACTCAAGATTAGGCAAGATACTTACCTCAAAACCGCATAATTTCTTACTCCGCTATGCCATTGCCTCATGAATTGGTCTCCAAATGTCCCAAATCTAGTCACAATAAGTACAATACAATCAATATAGGCTAAAGAAATTAATTCCATAAGAAATTACGAAATTATAGCCAAAAATCCGAAATTGGCTCAACCTGGCCCCCGGGCCCACATTTCGAAATCCAACAAAAGTCACAAATACTGAAAGCCCATTCACTCACGAGTCTAACCATACCAAATTTACTCAAATCCGATAATAAAATCTCATTCAAAACCTCAAAATTCTAGTCCAAGAACCTTTCCTCATTTCCCCTAAATTTTCATCTCAAAACACTAATTAAATGATGAAAACAATGATATATTTGTGTATATTGACCAAATTCGAGTTAGAATCACTTACCCCGATGTTTTTCCTTGAAAATCTCTCAAAAATCGCCTCTCCCCATGCTCCAATTTGTCAAAAATGGAAAATGGGACGAAGCCCCCATTTTATAACTTAAAGTTTCTATCTAGGCGCTGCCCTCATTTCCTGACCTCGATTTCCTAACATCGATTTTTTGACCTCGATTTCCTGACATCGATTCCCTTCCTCGATTTTACCAGCCTCGACTTTTTTCCAGCCTTGATTTTCCAGCCTCGATTTCCAGCAGAAATTTTCAGCAGCTGTTTTAGTCCAAATTTTGATCCGTTAACCATCCGAAACTCACCTGAGGCCCTCGAAACCTCAACCAAATACACCAACAAGTCCTAAAACATCATACGAACTTAGTTGAAATCTCAAATAACATAAAACAACCCAAAAATCATGAATCATACCCCAATTCAAGCTTAAGGAACTTAAGAATTTCCAACTTCTACATTCGATGCCGAAACCTATCAAATCAATTCCGATTGGCCTCAAATTTTGCACACAAGTCATAAATGACATAAGAAAGCTGTGAAGATTTTTAGAACTGAATTTTGACTCTGATATCAAAAAGTCAACTCCCCGGTCAAACTTCCAAACTTAAATTCCTATGTTAGCCATTTCAAGCCTAATTTAACTACAGACTTCCAAATAAAATTCTGGAAACGCTCCTAAGTCCAAAATCACCATACGGAGCTGTTGGAATCATCAAAACTCTATTCCGGGATCGTTTACTCAACAATCAAACTCCGGTCAACTCTTTTCATTTAAGCTTCAAAATGAGAATTGTTCTTTTAATTTAATCTTGTATCATCCGAAAACCAAACTCGACCATACACTCAAGTCATAATACACATTCCAAAGCTGGTCGGAACCTTAAGTGACTGAACGGAAAGTAGATTCTCAAAATGACAAGACGGGTCGTTACATACTCTCTTTTATATAGTGGATTGTTCATTTTCTCCCATGGATATAAGTCAATTAACCAAACCGCATTAAATGTCTCTGTCTCTTTTGGTATATTTTTTTTCATTGTTTGATTTATCCGCGTTCGCACTATACTAGATATTGCACATGTTGTTGGTATTATTAGTAGATTCCTTTCTAATCCTGTAAAGGAATACTGGGATGTTGTAAAATGGATATTAAGGTATCTAAAAGGTACAACTAAATTTGAAGTTGAGCTTTGGTAGTGGCAAACCTAAACTTGTTTATTATTTAGACTCTAATTTAGGAGGTAATCTTGATAATTCTAGATCCATTTCTGGTTATTTGATCACTTTTGCAGGGGAAGCTATTTCCTGGTAATCTAGACTATAGAAGTGCATGGCTCTATCCACCACAGAAGCCGAATATATTGTTGTCGTGGAAGGTGCCAAAGAATTATTATGGATGAAGGAGTTTATAAATGATCTTGGCTTTAGCAGTCAAGGTACATCTTATTTTATGATAATCCGAGTACTATCTGTCTCACCAAGGACTCAACTTTTCATCCTAAGACCAAACTTTTAAATAGAAAGTATCATTAGATAAGAATGGCCATGGAAGAGAAATTATTTGATGTTGAGAAGATACACAATGATAAAAATCTTTCGGATATCCTGATGAAAGCGGTGGTTGCAGATAAGCACGAGTTTTGCAGAAAATTAGCAGGCATCAAACCTGTCAATAATTCCTCTATTTTAAGACATATTTGGCATCTTGGTTGGAGGGGGAGTTCATTAGCCATGCGCATATTGTCCAGCTAAATGCCCAATGGGCTTACCCTATTCTTTTTTGGTTTTCATTCCTATTTGGAATTAGATTCGATTTTTATTTCTTTTTGGAGTTGGTTTTGCCTTTAAGAGAAAGCATCACTCATTATCTATAAATAAATCAACCTTGGAGAATTTTTCTATACTCATTGGTATAAGTCTTTGAAAGACTTTAGCACATAAGAGTGGTTTTTGAGAGGGCTTTCATCTAGAGGCGGATCCATAATTTAAACTCTATGGGTTAAACCTTTAAGGTTCTTACATTGAACTCATTATATCCTTAAAGTTATGGCTTCATATATATATATAATTCATTGCGATTTTAGTTATTTTTTGCATATAAATTTGTACTCCACGCCGAAAGTTATGGGTTCAATTGAACCCGGTGTTGTAACGACCCGACCGATTATTTTGAAAATTTGCATCCCATTCAGCTATTTGAAGTTTTGAGTAGCTTCGTATGATTTATTATGACTTGTGTGAATCGTTGATTTTGATTTTCGGTGATCCGAAATTAGTTTGGAAGAATGAATTTTATGTTTGAAGCTTTAAGTTGGAAGAGTTGACCAGGTTTGGCTTTTGAGTATTTGACTCTGGAATAGAGTTTTGATGGTTCCATTAGGCCCAGATGATGATTTTGGACTTAAGTGTATGCCTGGATTGCATTTGGATGTTTCTAAAAGATTTTTGCATTATTTGGCGAAAGGTTAAAATTTGAAGGTTTGGAATATTTATAAGTTTGACCGAGAGTTGACTTTGATGATATCGGGTTTGAAATATTTCTCCGGAAGTTGGAATAGGTTCGTTATATCATTTGGAGCTTGTATGAAAAATTTGGATTCATTCCGGATTGGTTAGGCTTGAATCGGACGCTTGGTTCGAAGTTTGAACTTTATGAACTTAAGAGATTGATCTTGATTGACGATTCGTGGTTTTGATGCTAAAATGTGTGATTTGAGGCCTCAAGTAGACCCGTAATATGTTTGAGACTTGTTTGTATGTTCGGACGGGGTCCCGAGGGGCTCGGGTGAGTTTCGGGGTGGTTTCAGACGATTTCTAGTCCATTTTTAGTTGCTGGTTTTTGGCTACAGGAGTGTGCATCGCGATCACAAACTTTGGGTCGCGTTCGCGAAGAGCAAAATGGGAAAAAAGGACATGTGAATCGCGTTCGAGAAGAAGAAATTCTGCTGTCACTAAGCCGAATTTGGAAGCTTATATCTTGCAATCTATAAGGAATTTGAAGATAATCCAAAAACGAAAGTTGTAGCCTTTGTGTCTTGTTTTCAGAAAATTAAATCATTTGTCATTTGGAGTTTTACATAAAATATTGTGGCCATTATACTAGAGGATGTTTGAAAGAGTTGGGCAAGCTTGTTGGAATTTGTTCATCGTGATCGCTAGGAATGGCCGCGATCGCGAAGGGTAAAAGCTGAGCTGGAATTTTTTTGAATCACGATCATGATGTTGGGGACCGCGATCGCGAAGAAGGACCACTGGGAGTGTATTAAAACATCAAATTTCAGGATTTTGAGTTCATTTTATCATATTTTGAGCTATGGAGCTCGGATTTGGGCGATCTTGGAGGCGATTTTCACCACATGGAATGGAGTAAGTGTTTTCTACTCGATTTTGATATATTTCATGAATCTATCTTCATTTTATGGTATTTAATTGATGATTTCAAAAGAGAAATTGAGGGGTTTTGTCTAAACTTACCTAAAGTGAACTTTTGAGTTTTGAACATCAATTAGGAGTTGGAATTGAATGAAATTAGTATGGTTGAACGCGAACTATAATGGGTTGTCGGAATTTATAAGTTTTGTCGGGTTCCAATATGCGAGCTCGGGTTTGACATTTTTGGTTTACTTTGAGTTATTGATTAAAGATTTGACCTTTGTCGATTGGGATTGTTTCCTTATGTATTATTTGATGTATTTGAGTTGCTTTTGGTTAGTTTTGAGCCATTCGGAGGTTGTTACGCATGATGGCATTTCTAGAGTATTATTTGGCTTGCTCAATATTGGATTTGGCTTGTTCGAGGTGATTAACATATCTAAACTTGGATTTGAGGGTATTTAACCCTGGGAACTATGTTATAAGAGATGTATTGAGGTGACGCACATGCTAGGTGACGAGTGTGTGGGTGTGCACCAGGGAAATCGTGATTCTAGTTGACTATTAGACTATGACCGAATTTGTTTTACTGTTATCTCTTGTTATATCCATGTTCTCTCTAATTGTTTGATTATATGAGTTGTGAATCATGTTAGAAATCATGTTTAGGCTATGCGCTTATTCGATTGAGACCTAATGAGGCTATCTCTATTGCTTTGAGTTATCTGCTATAACTATAATTATATACTCAGTTGTGATTCTTCATTTATATATCATATCTCAGTCTCTGTTCATCATTCATTGTTACATCACATGTTATCATTATTTGGGCTGAGTGGTACGAGAGTGTGAGCCCTTGATACTTGAGGGATTGATGACTGAGTTGGGGCTTAAGAGCCAGATTGTGAGTTATATTTATGGGATCGGGATGCATACCGCATCAGGCCTTATTGGCTATTTATGGGACCGAACTGCACATCGTAGAAGGCCTTATTGGCTATATATGGGATCGGGCTGCACGCCACAGTAGGCCTTATTATCTATTTATGGGATCGGTTTACACATTGTAGCAGGCATTATTGGTTATTTATGGGATTGGGTTGCATAACGCAGCAGGCTTTGTTGGCTCATTTATGAGATCGGGTTGCACGACGCAACATGCATTATTGACTTATTATGGGATCGGACTGCACACTGCAGCAGGCCATGTTGGCTTTATATTAGCACTTGGGCAGGATCTTCTCCTCCGGAGTCTGACATACTAGTAGTGAGCGCATGTACCGTACAATGCTGGGTGATTATGTGTGATAAGTGGGAGTTTGAGACAGGCAACTTGAGTGTGTTTGAGGGTGAGAGTACCCAGGAATGTTACCGTGAAATCATTCATTTAACATGCATACTTGGCATGTAGCCATAGAGATGCATTTTCCTCATGTTATACGGTATTGTGACATTCATGATTTGACATGTACATTTGACATGTAGATATTGAGATGTATATTCCTCATGCTAGATGGTATGTGATAATTGAAGACTTGACTTGCATACTGGCATATAAGCATAAAGATGTACTTTCCTCATGGTAACTGATAATGAAATATCTTATCTGTTGTTGAAAGTTTTGGGAAAAATCACAATTTTCTGATATACTCGTATTTTGGTAATTCCGGTGAAAGATTTGGGTTTTTTTGTTATACCTGAAAAATATGTCTATTCTTCTGTAACTATGAACGAGCTGAGCATGAGATATTTTGAGTTATTACATGTACTGCTTCATTATATTATTACGAGTTGTTTTCAGCTATTGGTGTTGGACTCTGACCTTTATTTTGAGCTCGTCACTACTTTCAACCTAGGGTTATGTTTGTTACTTATTGAGTGCATGGGGTCGGTTGTACTCATACTACACTTATGCTCCTTGCGTGCAGATTTTGGACCAAATGTTGCTGTGTGTGGTGGGAGCTGGCATTGAAGATGTACCTGCATCCCGATTATAGTTGCCTCTTATTCTTGGTAGCTTTATTTATAAATCTGTTTATGTATATTTCAAACAGAAGATGTATTTATTTCATACCAGCTATGTAAAATTCTAAGTCTTAGAAGTGCATGACTTGTACTACCAATCCTTGAAATTTTTGTATAAAAGATCAATTATTTCATCATTTATTTTCTCAGTAAATCTCATTTGAATTGGATTGTTGTTAATTGGTTTACCTAGCGGATCACGACTAGTTGGATTTTGGGTCGTGACAGGTGTTATAGGGCAACATACGCCTCTGCTTCCATCAAAGGGGAAGAGAGAAGAAAAATGTCCGTTTCGCTGCAGATTGTGATCCTAACAACTAGTATCAGAGTGAGGTTCAAGACAGGTTCTTCTAGGCGGGTTTAGTTATAGCCGCAACCTATTTGACGGTAATCGTGATTTTTGTCAAAGAAATTTGACCGGAATGCTACTCAGTTTAAGACAAACTAATTGATGGAGATTCGGAGATGCGACCTGTTGAAGGTTATGTGAAGAAGGTGGATTGAATTTATTTTGCAAAAAACAATTCAGGCCAAGGGGGAGAATTAGGTGTTTGTCCTGATTTTCTTACCATATTTGATTTTTCTATTCCTTGATGGAAGGACAACATATTTACCATAATTGATTTACCTTTTACGAAAAGAAAATTCTAATTATCCGTATTTGGCTAGTCCTTTTTTTTGGAGGAAAATATTTTGGACTTTTATAAATTGAGGATCTTTCCTTCTCATTTAGTAACTTCCACAATGTAGCCATATAGTGTTTGAGAGTCTTGTTTATGGGGAGAAATTGTGATAAAAGTGTTATGTTGTCACTTGTGTGTGCCTCTTTGTGAGGTTGTTCTCTCGATATTTTGTACTCTCTTTTATATAGTGGATTGCTCATATCCGCCCGTGGATGTAGGTCAATTGACCGAACCACGTTAAATGTTTAATTTGTGTCTTGTTAGGCAAATTTCTCTTTTATTGTTTGATTTATCGTCGCTCAAGATTTGCTTTATTAGCTTTCACATGATACCTGACTAGACTCTTAAGCTTTTTTGTTGCATAAGTAACAAATTGGAGTGATTTTTAACTTGCTTGAACTGAAAATAAACATTTACGAATCCAGAACCAAAGTGTTGTCTATTTGGACTCAAACGACAAAAATAGGCGAAAAGAACTGAGTACTATTTTATATATAATGCATTTCTTCACTGTGCTATACCTTAACAGCACGTTTATCCGTTAAGGTATAGCGCATGAGTTGCATGCGCTAAATTTGAATTTTAAATTGGCGGGCAATATATATATATAGCACATATGCAGGATGCGCTATACCATAAGTTGAAAAGACATGTAGCTTTAGCGTATCCAATATATGCGCTATACCTATATAAAATATCGGGCCCGTCTCCATCCCCGACCACACGGAACCAAAAACTGAACCCCCTTCCCCCCCCCCCCCATCTTTTAACCAAAAAACTCCAGTGGAGCCCACCCGTCTTCCAAAAATTGTGTCTTCTCCATATTTTAGCAAGATAACACCGGATCCAAAGTATTATCGTATAGTGGATCTCGTCTATTACTCGTTTCGGCTTCCAAAACGTCAAATTTTCACATTTCAAAAAATTTTAAATCGAGGTATTCCGGCTTACTTTTTGGTAAAACTCATGTATATAAAATGCTTATTAGTTGTTATTTACTGTGTTGTATGTTTTTGTTGTGATCGTTTTGTGATTTAATTAATTTTTTTATTTTTTATCCGGATTAGTTTATTTATGTGCTAAAATATTAGTAAAAATATATATTGTTAATTTATGAATAATTATTGTTAAATGTGACTTTATTGTTGTTTAGTGCCCTTTAGTATTATGGTGTGCCCTTAATTATTATGTAGTTCCCTTTAGTGTAGTAAACCTAATAATAAATTTTAGTTTATGGTAGTTGACTTTGTTTATGGCCATTTAGAGTAGGTTTACTTTAGTGTTATTTAAGATTCCATTGTGTAGAATAAAAACTACATGCTCTCCTATAAAAACTATTGTAATATATTTAAAGATGTTAAAAAATTAAACAAAAAATACTTTAATTAATATTGTTCAATTTACAGACATCGTCATGGAGCTTCCCCCTGTGCATCCCGGACTTGCATCTTGAGAGCTACTGTTGATACAGGGCAACCATAGGTCTTCAGATATCTGGGATGGGCAGTGTCTGTCCCAGACATTCCGCCCCAGACGTATAGACGATATGTGGGAGTTCACTAGGGACCACCCACTGCATCCTTGTATAGTTAGACGCCTTCAGGGTATGGGTTTTTACAGGATCATAGAGATCGGCCGGTTTCAGTTCGACTGGGCGTCGATCATAGCTATGATAGAGCGGTGGCGATCGGAGGCGCACACGTTTCATCTACCTATCGGTGAGGCTACCATCACGCTTGAGGACGTGGAGGTTCTTTTCGGGCAGCCTGTTGATGGTATACTTGTAGATTACCCGCATGCTCTTAGAGACTATACGAGAGTGGATTACCTTCATATGTTGCAACGGCTCACCGGTTTCCAGCCTGCGGAGCCAACTGTGTTGAGTGGGTCCAGTCGATTGCAGCTGACGCAAGTTCGGCAGCATCTGGTGGCGATGGATGCAGAGATTACTGATGATTCACCGCCAGAGTATATCGACCAGCACACGAGGTTGTTGCTTCTAATAATGTTTGGTGGTATACTGTTCCCGAACACTTCGAGAAACCTAGTCAGCTTGCGATTTCTATATCATCTAGAGCGGCTAGATGATTTATCTAGTTAAGCTGGGGTGCAATTGTTCTAGCTTACCTGTATAGGAAGATGTGCCGGGCGTTCATGGGCACCAGAGAGATGTTGTCGGTTTTTATCGCTGATGCAGGTGAAAACATAGTCAATTCTTTTCATGATTATAACATAAATAGTAAAAAATGCCTTAAATTTTACGTCCACAATCTATATTAGGTTTGGTCCTGGGAGCGGTTCCTGCAGTTCCAGCCACCTCTGCCACCGATAGCTCTGGATGCACCACATCTACCGTTTCTCCTGCTAGCTTGGAAGTGGGTTTATTGGTGAGGCCACGCCCGCGAGGTCGAGGCTCGACATCATCTCCCTTATTACAGGGATTTGTTGGATTTACTATAAACCCCTCAGGTACATATATACTTAAGTTTACTTGGCCTTGCTTGATATGTGTTGCGTTTACTCACGATTCTAGTGTTTAATAAATAGTTCGTATGGAGGCCATACAACGGCGCGCTCATAGTTAGATTGCTAGATTATTTCTCCCGCGGTCGAGCTATATGGAGCTCTTCCATCCCACTGATATGTCTTGATATAGTCGAGCATCATGTCACCGAGCATCATTCTGCCTCTTTTAGTTTCTACTTCACTGTCACAAGTTGTTCTAGTAGTTTCAAGATCTGGAGTTCGTAATCACCGATCAGATTTCAAATATTTATCAAACATGATTTGTAGTATTCCTGATTAATGGGTTCATCACACCATTCTTCAAACCCACATTGATTTTCATCCTACCAATTGGGATGATAACACAAGACTATTAATTAACATGTTATATAAAAACTATTAACAAACATTTTTTCCAATAATAATAACTTACAACTTATTTACACATCCAACGCTTGTGCCCCAGATTGCAATTTGACCAACATGGCTTCAAAATCGCATGTTTGCCACAGTAACACCTTGGTATATCATTTTGTCCAGACATGTGGTAATGCTCGAAAATGAAAAATTAAGGGAAAGTTGTTCTATTCGTTTCGTTACAACGCAAATAATAACTAAAATGTGTGAGGTTTTTATAGGCAGCTAAGAGTGATTTTAGGTTACATAACGCATATTGGTGAAGAGCTATGTATCGCGTGCTAATGATTCTTTAGGGTACAAGTGGATGCAGCTTTTTAGAGCGGCAACTTTTTCAGGTCGACATGACAATACACATAATGCATATTGGTGATGCGCTACATTTCGCGTGATAATAATTCTTTAGGGTACAGGTGGGTGCAGCTTTTCAGATCGACAGCTTTTTCAGGTCGACATGACAATACGCATAATGCATATTGGTGATGCGCTACGTTTTGGGTGATAATGATTCTTTAGGGTACAAGTGGATGCAACTTTTCAGGTCAACATGACAATACACATAATGCATATTGGTGATGCGCTACGTTTAATATACGAGTTCGTGCAGTTTAGTTCTTCTTAAGTTGAACCAAGAGATCAATATTCAAAGACCATTACAACATCCATTTCATAAATGCCACTAACATTTAATAAGTGGCTTAAGAAGAGGCAAAAAAGTGAAGGTAGTTCAACAGATCCATATGAAACACGTCATAACACAATCAATCCCTACCTTGAACAAAATATGCTAGGTTGCTATACTGATTTGGTTGATCACAAGTGGTATGGTGTTCTACGTCCCTTGAAAAATAAGCCTATCAATATACACACTGATCTCAAAGTTGTAGGGCATTTGCACCGCCCTGCTTAAGCGCGCTTTATCAGCAAAAAGCATATTCTTTGACATCACCGTTGGTCTAGATTCACTCCACATTGTTGTCCGAATGCGTCAAGATCCCTTGTGAGGGCATCCACATCCGGCATACTGGGCAACTGATCAAGGTAGGGAATGTCCCTTGAATGAAGCGGCACATGGGACTCGTACACTCTCGATCTAATGGGAGGTGGAGTCTGCATATATGGAGCATGTTGATTGGTGATATCATGCTCCCTCATCAAATCAGGTTCATCATTCTCGTCTTCATCACCATCATCACCCTTATCAGGGAAAGGTGTGTCATTTCCAGACTCATCAGCATTGTTGTCATAGTCATTATCATCTTCCTGACTCTGCGCATCTACTAGATCCCGATTAAATATATCGCCTTCGGCAATTGAGTAAGGACATGACCTTCAAGTTGCTCATTTTCATTGCACAACCAATAAAATAATGAGTTTCTCAAATTCATCCAAGCATTACATATAATCCTTATCACTTAACTTACAAATCATAATCTGTTGATATCCCATGATGCACATTATCATATTGCTGATGACTCCCGGATGGACCACCATGATCCAACACACCAAAACTAGGAATATTCTAATTGTCCGTTGGTTCATAACTTGTAAAATTCATATCTGGCCGGTACCCCTTTTGGAATATATGAGTGTTAATATAAATACAATACATAAAAAAATCATAATACAAAGGAAAATTGAAATTTACCACTCGGCTTGTGGATTATGTAAATTGGGGGAGAAATTATGTCCTCGCTCCTCATTTTCCCGTGGAAAAAAGTTTAGATCAGGCCAAACTATTTCAAACGGAACTTGTTCGGATAAAACTGCTCCAAAAAAACCACTTATGATTAAAGGTTATCCCTATTTTACAGAACCTCAATATTGCGAATGTCTTCAGCCTTGACATACATTTCCAATATTTTTATCACAAGAAGAACCCGGTATTCTTCGCGAGTCCTTAAAAAATCTGTTAGAGTTCTATCCTCTTCGATGTTAAACTCTGTATAACAAGCAACCCCTTGCGGAGTAACAGAATACAGATATTTTTCGGTTACTTTAATATTAACCGAACATTTCCTAACCCTCATTTTTTTACATAACAACGATACCAATCTATCGTACTCCATTGTAAGTGAAAACTTAACATGACACTGTGAAAAACAACTATAGCGTTCTGAGTTATTCTCCACCACAACCTTATCCCCTCCCCCCCCCCCCCAATATAATAAAACCCTAATATTTCGCTCTTCGGACATTATGACAAAATGCAAGATAAGTTAAGCAAACAAATATTTCGGAAGACCAAAAGGACCTTGAATGGATTTTTATCAAATTCTGAAACTCCTTAAATAAGCAAAAAATCAATCAGGGGTATAGCGCATCCATAATAGGTATTATATATGTAGCGTGTGTTATGCATGCGCTATACCCTCAATTATAGGTGGGTCAGTAAAGTTCAGATGAATTATTGGTGGGGCAGTAAAGTTTATATATAGTGCATGCAACCCATGCACTATACCTTAACGAACAAACGTGTCATTAAGGTATAGCGCAGTGAAGAAATGCGTTATATATAAAATGATACTCAGTTATTTTTTCGCCTATTTTTGTCGTTTGAGTCCAAATAGACAATACTTTGGTTCCGCACTCAAAAATTTACTAACTCGAAGCATCATACTTGGTGGGCGTTCGGAAATAAGAATTGTAAAATTTCAAAATAGGGGGAAAAAACTTTTCAAGTGAAAATAGTATTTGAAATTTAGAGTTGTGTTTGGACATGAATATAATTTTGGGTTGTTTTTGAAGTTTTGTGAGTGAAAATTTTGAAAAACAGTTTTTTGGAGTTTTTAAATTTTTAAAAATTTCCAAAATACATATTCAAGTGAAAATTGAAAATTTTATGAACAAACGTTGATTTCGAAGGAAAAAATTTCTTGTGTCCAAACGGGCTCTTGGCTACCCAAATGGACAATTATTTACCATACATTGCATGAATTTCGTGTCCTTTCCTGTCTACCAAGAGAAAGGACATCATGAAAGATGGTCGGTCATCTGAATTCTGATACAAAACCAACTGGTTCAGGCTTTGTCTGAAAATTCAATGACCTAAATATTTTAAGATAAATTATTAGTATCTTTAAGATAAATTATTAGTATCCTTATCAGATATTAAAATTTTATTGACCATGACTTATTGACTCACTATAGTTATATGCAGAATATTAGGAATCTATATTTATGTAATTTTGACTTTATGGAAGCAGAAACTAATAATACCTGTTGTTCGTTTCACTTAGTACTTTTTTTTCCAGTTAATTGCAAATAAGAGTTTGTTGGGGAGCAGTGATTTTCTCTTTATGGTCATCATTGTTGATATTTTCATAGATTTATGAAAATAGAGTACTGTTTTTAACTCCACCAACCGAACTTTGTTGTCCATTCCAAGCTTTTCAAGAATCAGTTATATTAAATTTAGACCACGATTTTAAAAATAATTTTACGTATTCTGAAAGAAAAAAAAATTAGTTCGTCACTTTTTTTCTTAATTCCTCTAATTTTAACTATTTTGTTAAATGGCGAATTTAGCTACGTTGATTTTGCTCGAGAAGTTGATCAAATGAACCTTTGAAAAGTGGGAAGTAGACAACCACTTGAATGGGAGAGTAGTTTTTTTCCTCTCTAAATTCTAACCACTTGACGCCCAACACATATAGGCATAAAATTTTCATCAACCGTATCTAAATTTATGTATTTATTGGCTATAAAAAAAAATTTGGCAATAAAAATTTAGTTCAATTATAGTACATTATAGCTAATAGTATCAATTGAGATATAAGCTATGCACGAATATGTTACTAAATCATTCTGAACAACACTTCGTGAATGACTTTCATGTCCATATAAATATATTCGTATTTAGAGAGGGAAAAAACTTAGGCCACTGCTTATAAATTCTTCGTGAATTGTTGAAAATTATACAAGTTTTAAATTTTCAGGTCTTAAATTTAAGCTTCTAGGCCGAAAATATGGTTTTCTTTTCGATTTTGTAATCTTAAGTCAAGGATTAGGATCATTACTTATTTGTTTTCTTTATTATTGTACTTTTGGATTATACACCACAAGATGGACTTGGTTTGGTAATTGATAGCTATTTTCTTCTTGTTGTTGACTTGTTTTTACAATGGAACAATCATTGGCCTGTGGTTTGTGGATAACGTTGCATCATTTCCAGTTAATTATACCTTTCGTATGCGATGACGATGTCGTTTGTTCGATAGTTAAGGTGTAAAATAACCAGGTTTCAATGATTCTTTTATCTATTTGGGATAGGTACAAGGATAATGTTACTATAATAGTATGTTTTTTTTCTTTTCAAGGAGACGCTGTTGGACCATTAAATTACTAGTTTGTTTCTCTTTCGCTTCTTATAGCAGAATATTATATAAGCAGAAAAGTGCCTGTATTTTGTAGACCTTAAACCCCAATAATAAAAGTCACATAGACACACAACTTACGACCAATTAGGGCAATTTAAATAGAGTCGTCGTAATGTATTTGCAGAATGTTGCATGTGACATTCATTTTGCAGGGTTAGGGTCAAAACATTCTACCAACTGCATCAGAAGAGCAATAAAAGGTCCAGGCATGAAAAATCAAAATCAATATCAATTGGTATAAGTTTCATTTATGAGATCAATGTAGCTGTTCGTTTTCTTATACATAATGCACTTTGGACTAATATGAAAATAAGCAGTATTTCCTCAGTTTCACTTTATATAGCAATATTCGGAGTATGAGGGTTTCGGGGTCAAAGTACTTTATTTTTAATGTGTATTCGGACATTGATTCTTTTAATTTTTTGGAAATAAAAATTACATATTTGAAAGCTTTATAAAAAGTGATATCAGTCATAATATTTTAATAATTAAAAAATTTAAAAAGTGTTCTGGAAGAAGAATTGCTTTGACTCTCCAAATAGTAATATTGTCGTAGATCAGTAGGCTGGCTAGATTGGTCACGCACCTAGGGCTAACAAATTTAGCCCAAGCCCAAGTGACCCGCCCAATCCGTTCAAGATTTGATTGGTTATTGACCCGCATATTTATTGAACTCAGCCATTTTGACCCAACCTATTTCAAAATATTTAAAGTTGGGCTGATTTTTAGCTCAAATTAATCCATAAGTAACTTTGTCCAAATATCTTAGAAATATTTATTTTTTGTTTGATATGTTATGTATGACCGTAACAAAAGAAAAAAAGTCTTATGTAGTAATTATACAATTCCTAAGAAAACAACACATATTAGTTAAAACCTGATAAGAGTTGGACGGGTTGGGCTATAACCCAAATTTTAGTCTATCTTGATTCAGTCCATCTTAATCTAAATAATTTTTGAACGGGTCATTTGACCCATCCAATTATTAACTCAACCCGTTTTGACCCATCCAAAATGGGAACCGCCTCCGGTACATGATAGACGTTGGTATGCCAATGTACTTTTCCGTCTGAATCAAAATAAGTATGTTTCGAACCTTCTCTTTAAAGATGTGAATCATTGTGATTGTTTAACCAATCATACAACAGAAGTTCCAAAATCTAAAGGGGTCACTCGGCAACAAATTGTACATCAATATAAAAAGAGCAATGTGGACTTTGGAAGAAGAGAGTCAAGTTTGTGCTAGCGTGCCATGTATTCAAATAATCAATTAAAACATCTACCCTTCCTTGACTTCATTCTAAATTTCAAATCAAACAGATAATCCAACCTTGAGACACGTCAATCCTATGACACGTTACCTAATCTTTCGATCAACTTATGCGTTTCATATCCACGAATATATGATATTCAGAGAATAGCTATTAGTATAAGATTTGTCAACGTATCAGTGTCAAGTTATGAGGGTCGGCCATTGGTTATCAATAATTGGTGAATTATTGAAACGAATACAGGTATTAAATTTTGATGTCTTGGAATTAATGTTATTAGGCCGACAATGTGGTTTTTCGTTCGTTTTATAATCTTAAATCTTACTTTGACTGTTAACAAAATAAATTTGAAGTTAAAAATTCCACGTGTGGAATATAATATCACCACAATATGACGAACTTGTTTAATGATTCACAATATGTTTGGCATCATTTTCTAGTTATACCTTTCCTACACGTTGTAGATGTCATTAGAACGATGATTAAGATGGAATGTCAAAAGTATTTCGACGATTCTCTTTATTATATTTGGGGTCTGTAAAAGTAAATATTTACGTTATTAATTAATATTGTAACGTTTTCAATGTAAGGTCGTTGAACCTGAGTACTATACCAACTATCTATTTATCTCGCCTAAAGAATAGGAAAAGATTCAAAACTTGCCCCTAGCTAATGGATGGAACAATTAATTGTTCTATTAATTATTCAAACAATATACTAATATTACCATCTTTCGGGAAATGTATGGCTAATATGATTCCTGCGCACCATTGTTGGATGTCCTTCAAGACAAACAGATACAATTTATAATTTTCATGCTTTTCAAAGTTAAAGCAAAAGGATACAATCAGTCCTCCAATCTCATGTCTTCTTTAAATGATAAGAATTTGATTTTGTCAACCTTTACAAGTCTACATTTTATTACAACAGAGAACCTGCGTAATCACAAAAACCCTTTTTGAAAGGAGACTTGCTTCCACCAAGAAGTTTTTGTTTCATTTCCATAGATACAAATCTTTAGTCTAAGCAATTAGTAAGCATCCAGTTTGCAGTATCAAATCTTTAGCTAGTATTTGGACATAGATTTGATTGAAATTTGAAAAATAATTTTTGAAGTTGTATTGAAATTTATTTTTTAAAATTGAAGTTGTGTTTGGACACGTATTTTATTTGAAGAAAAGTTAAAGTTTTGTGAGTGAAAGAAAAAATTTCACCCAAAAACTGCTCTAAACCAGCTCTTGGGAACTTGAAAATTTTTGAATTCTTTTTCTCAAAACATGATCATATTTCATAAACAAACAATATTTTTTTATTTTTTCTGAAAAAATAAAGCAAGAATATATGGCTAAATGGGAGCTTAGTCTAAGGAACCAGTTTGTTATAGTTTTACAATAAACTAGACTAAATGTAAGAGGATAACAACTTTCTTATTTATTTTTTCATATTGAAGAACCATTAGGGGAGCCGACACTCACTGAGACGCCTAGGTAGGCAATCTTTTCCCTTTTCTTTCTCCCCTCTTCACTCTCTGCCTACCCTCCTCTTGTCTCTCCCCTCTTTCTTCTTTCTCCTTCCCCGTTTCTTCTCTCCCCCTCCTCTCTCTAAACCCTAGCAGGAGTATCCATCGCTGGCGACCGTCATGACCGGCGTCCCCCTTTTCCCTCCTCACCTGTTGTGCCACCCTACCCGTTTCCCCCCTCCCCCTCCCAACTCTTTTTCCTTTATTATTATTATAACTATTATTATTATTCTCCTGGTCTGTTGGCTCTCTGCCGCTGCACTCCCCGGCAACGTTTGGCGGTTTCCGGCAGGCATCAAATTGCTAGGTAACTTGTGGCAGCGGCAACAACCCCCCTCCCCAAACCTTGGTTTCGTGGTTGTTTTGTATTTTTTTCAGGACTTTGGCAGTGGTTTTTGGGAACAAGCGGGAGACCTACGTGCTAGCAGAGCAGAGCATCCCTTGTTGGAGATAGCAAGGGACTTTGGAAGTGAGCGCATCAGATCCACATTATTGGGTGTACGCCGGGAATACATTCGAGGTTCTACTTTCAGGAGTTGGTACCTCCTGCCTTTTTGCCCTTTTTTCATGTGATTTATTAAATTTACTGCCATATTAGTTCGCTTTCGGTCTAGACATACTACTAGCGAGCCTGTACCTGTAGCTTGTTTTCTTTAAGGTTGGTCCGTTGCTTGTTTTTGCATTAGCGATTGCCTGAATTTACTGTAGGTTCTAGTGGCTGCAATCTTTGATGGTAGATTAAAGTCATGTCCTCGGGGGTGGCAGGGGGTGGGTCAGGGGACAGGGGTGGGGTAGGGGGAAAGGGGGGTAAGGGGAGTAATAGAGCCTATAGGTTGAGAATTGGTCGTGGAACATAGGGACGTTGACGGATAAGTCTATAGAGTTAGCTAAGATTCTCCAAAAAAGAAAGGTCAACATAGCATGTGTCTAGGAGACTAGGTGGGTAGGGTCGAGGGCGAAGGATGCGGACGTGTTTAAACTGTGGTGCTTAGGGATTATGAAGGGTAAGAATGGAGTAGGTATTTTGGTGAATAGGGACTTTAGAGAATCGGTGGTTGAGGTTAGGTAGGTGAATGATATATTAATGGATATTAAGTTAGTGGTTGGAGAGTTCACTCTGAATGTCATTAGCGTGTACGCAACCCAAGTGGGTTTAGACGAGGAGATTAAGAGGCGCTTCTAGGAGGATCTAGACGAGGTTGTGCGTGGTATTCCGCCTTCCAAGAAGTTATTTATAGGAGGAGATTTTAATGGGCATATTGGGACGAATGTTGGGGGCTATGATGAGGTTCATGGTGGTTTTGGCTTTGGGGCTAGCAACGGAGGAGGTGCTGCTTTGTTGGATTTCGCTAAGGCTTTCGAGTTGGTGATAGCGAACTCTAATTTTCCTAAGAGGGATGAGCATTTGGTTACTTTCTAAAGTACGGTGTCTAAAACTTAGATTGATTACCTCCTCCCCAGGAGAGGTGATAAAGGTCTATGCAAGGATTACAAAGTTATCCCGAGTGAGTCCTTCGTGTCACAACATAGACTCTTGGTGATGGACGTCGGCATCATAATAAAGATGATGAAGCGGGTTATCAGGAGTCGTCCGGGGATCAGGTGGGAAGCCTTGTCTAAGGATAAAGTACACGAGTTGGAGAGGAAGTTCATGGATATGGGGGCCTGAAGGAGTAGTGGGGACACGAGTGGCATGTGGACAATGCGGCGAACTATATTAGGGAGGCTGCGAAGGAGGTGTTAAGGGTCTTGAAGGATTACTCTGGGGGGCACAGAGGGGACTGGTGGTGGAATGAAGAGGTTCAAGGAAAAGTGGAGGCTAAGAAAGTTGCATACTTGAAGTTAGTGTAGAGCTCAGATGAGGAGGAGAGAAAAGCGAACAGAGAAGGGTAAAAGAAGGCTATGAAGGAGGCAAAATTAGCGGTCACGGAGGCCAAGAATGCAACATTTGGTCACTTGTATGAAGAATTAGGGGACAAAGGTGGGGACAAGAAGTTATTTCGGCTGGCCAAGGCGAGAGAGGGAAAGGCGCGTGACCTTGATCAAGTGAAGTGCATCAAAGACGAGGACGATAAAGTTTAATGGATGAGGCTCAGATTAAGCAGAGATGGCATACTTACTTTCATAAACTTCTGAATGAGGAGGGGGACAAAGACATTGTCTTGGGTGATTTGGAGCACACCGAGAGTCTCCGTGATTTTAGGAATTGTAGACGTATTAAGGTCGAGGAGGTCGTGAGGGCTATGCATAAGATAAGTAAGGGCAAAGCGACTGGGCCAGATGAAATTCCGGTTGAATTCTGGAGGTATGTGGGTACAAAGGGCGTAGAGTGGCTGACCGTATTGTTTAACGTTATTTTTAGGATGAAGAAGATGCCAAAAGAATGGAGATGGAGTACGATGATTCCGTTGTACAATAACAAAGGTAATATCCAGAATTATAACAATTATAGGGGTATCAAGTTGCTTAGTAATACTATGAAAGTGTAGGAGAGGGTGGTGGAAGTGAGGGTGAGGATGTCAGTGTTTATATCATAGAACCAATTGGGGTTCATGCTGGGTCATTCAACTACGTAAGCTATCCATCTTATCAGGAGGTCTGTTGGAAAAGTATATGGATAGGAAGAAGGATTTACACATGGTGTTTATTGACCTAGAGAAAGCGTACGACAAGGTCCCGAGAGAGGTTCTTTGGAGGTGTTTGGAGGCTAAAAGTGTTCCGGTAGCATACATTAGGGTGATTAAGGACATGTATGATGAAACTAAGACTCGGGTTAGGACAGTGGGAGGTGACTCAAAGCATTTTCCTGTGGTTATGGGGTTACACCAAGGATCTACACTCAGTCTTTTCCTATCTGCCTTGGTTATGGACGCTCTGACGTACAATATTCAAGGAGAGGTGCCATAGTGTATGTTATTTGCTGATGATATAGTTCTGATTGATGAGATGCGAGGTGGTATCGATGAGAGGCTGGCGGTTTGAAGATAGACCCTGGAGTCTAAAGGTTTCAAGTTGAGCAGGACTAAGACATAATACTTGGAGTGCAAGTTCAATGACGTGACGGAGAATGCAGACAGTGACGTGAGGCTTGATTCACAAGTCATCCACAAGAAAGGGAGTTTTAAGTATCTTGGATCTATTATCCAGGGGAATGAGGAGATCAACGAGGATGTCACACACCGTATAGGGGGAATTGATGAAATGAAGGTTAGCATATGGCGTCTTGTGTGACAAAAAGGTGCCACCGGAACTTAAAGGCAAGTTTTATAGAGCGATGGTTAGACCGGCCTTGTTGTATGGGGCAGAGTATTCATCAGTCAAGAATTCTCATATCCAGAAGATGAAAGTAGCAGAAATGAAGATGTTGGGGTGGATTATTGGCTAGTCAAGAATTCTCATATCCAAAAGATGAAAATAGCATAAATGAGGATGTTAAGGTGGATGTGCGGGGATACTAGGTTGGAAAAACTTAGGAATGAAGATATTCAAGCAAAGGTGGGGGTGGCACCCATGGATGACAAAATGCATGAAGCGAGGCTTAGATGGTTGCGGAGGAGAAGCCTTGACGCCCCAGTTAGGAGGTGCGAGCGGTTGGCCTTGTCAGGTATGAGAAGAGGAAGAGGGTGGCCTAAGAAATATTGAGGAGATATGATCAGGCAGGACATGGCGCGACTCCAGCTCATCGAGGACATGACCTTAGATAGGAAGGTTTGCAGGGCGAGCATTAGGGTCGCAGGTTAGTAGGTAATTGAGCATTTTTCTTCCCCGTTGAGAGTGTTCGTCTAGTTTGTAGTGTCTTGCTTTAGTTTGTTAGTGGTACTTGTTATGTTTGTACCGTTTTCTGCTCTGATTGCCTAGTACATTTCCATTGTTCTTATCGATACTGCCTTTTCCATGTGTTATTATAATTCTTAGGTTGTTGGCACTGTCTTCTTGACGTATGTGGTTGTTACTGTTCCATTGCCTATTTTTCATCTCCTTGTGCCGAGGGTCTTTCGGAAACAGTCTCTCACCCCCTGAGGTAGGGGTATGGTCTGCATACATACTACCCTCCCCACACCCCACACATGAGATTATACTGAATTATTGTTGTTGAAGCACTATTAGTTTTAGTCATGCCTCTTTGTCCTTTTCTTCTTTCTCTTGCTACTAGATTTTTGCAAGAATATAAATTAAAAAAATGTGGCTCTAAAAAAGTATATACTCCCTCCGTTTTAATTTATGTGAACCTATTTTTTTTTGTGTCCATGTAAAAAAGAATGATCACTTTTCTTATTTGGAAATAATTTATCTTTATGCAATGATTTATTACCACACAAAATATATGTGCCTTATTTTACACCACAAGTTTAAAAGTCTTCTCTGTTTTCTTAAACTAAGTGCCCAAACAAATAGGTACACATAAATTAAAGTGGAGTATAATTTATCATTTATTAACATAATCGTTACTGTTTCTTAATGGGATTTGAATTATTCGGAATACTACTGGGGCCATTTCTAGTATATGAAATGGAGTATCATTTTACAATGTTAGAAATATGAAATTAGAATCTCCTAGTTTATGAGCTCCCATGGGCTAAATTCAAGGGTTGATTAAACACCATTCTAAGGTAAAAATAGCACGGGCTAGCCAGTTTTCGGGCTGCTAATTGAAAAATAGCCAGCATTTGCAAAGTCATTGAAAAATAGCTACTATTTTATTGCAACACAGAAAGTTCCAGCCTAATATACTGGAGATTGATGCACCTATGTATGAACTTCCAGCTAATTATGCTGGAACTCCAGCACACAGAAAATTTTAGCATAATATACTAGAGATTGGAACACCTGTGTATGAACTTCCAGCATATTATGCTGGACCAATATATTATGCTGGAACTCCAATATATTATGATGGAGTTCGAGTATATTTATACTGGAACTCCATCATAATATAATGGAGTTCCAGCATAATGTACTGGAACTCCAGTATATTATGCTGGAAGTTCACATGTCAAAAATTTGAACTCCAGTATATTATGATGGAATATTTTCCGGATTTTGAAAAGTGTTTTCGTTCAAATTTATCTTTACATGAAAAGTGGCTAAATTTCGATTACTTTTGAAATTGTGGCTATTTTTCAATTACCACTTGTAAATCTTGCTATTTTTGAATTTCACCCCATTCTAAGGGCTGCTATTTAGGGAATAACCAATATTTATTTTGCCTTGAAAATTTGAACTAAAAATTATAAACTCAGGACAATTCAGGAAACGTTGATTAATTCCTAAATACTAGCTCTTTAAAGTGGCTACCTGATGTCATTTCTATGTTTAAATAGCTCTATAATAACACATTTTTATGAGAGTCTTTTTCCTTGATGATTGTTATGCTTATAATTTTATCGTAGAAACTGATAGAAAATTTCCTTTTTCCTCTATGAGTTTGTTTGTTTGATTTTCCTAGCATATGTTTGAATCAGTAGGTCGCTTTACCATCAAGGGGTATGGTGAGATAGATAAGATTCATCCATCCTATATTATAGGTCTTGCGTTCGAACCTTGGATATAATAAATCTGAATAGAGAGCGATTTTCCCTTTAACGAGTCTTATGCGATGCGAACTCGGATTGATCGAGACACCAACATGTGTAGCATATATTAGGTGGGAAACCAAAAAAAATATTTTCTTTAAAAGGTAGCTAGTGTATCCCTCTCTATGGGCTCATTTGGGCCTATTTGTAATGGATCTGCCGTTGAAACTTGGAAAAACTAAATAATATAGTCAGCTCCCAAAAATAATAGCCATCAAACTTTATAAGAATTAAGTCTCTGCCGTTCAAATCTGGCAGTGGTTATATTTGCACTACTTCGTAAACTTAAACTATGTTTTAAATAACAACATTTAAATTGGCTATACAATTTTATTTCCACATTCTTTTAGGGAGAAGTGCACAATTAGTCACTAATTAGAGCTGTATTTACTCTTAAGTCACTATTTAAAATGTATTTACTCTTTAGCCAATGCTTTAATAAATTTTTACCCATCTGAACGAAAATACCCCTGTGCTAGACATGATGTCCTTAACTTCATGAGTGCTGTGTAAATATTAAGGACAAAGTGTCCTGAATTAGCACCTTCTGTTTTAAACTTTATGACATCCTGTCCTTAACTTCATATGTACAGTGTAAATGTTAAGGACATGGTGTCCTTAACTTCATGAGTGCTGTGTAAATATTAAGGACATGGTGTCCTTAACTTCATGAGTGTTGTGTAAATATTAAGGACAAATTGTCCTGTATTTGCACCTTCTGTTATTAAACTTTAGGACATCATGTACTTAACTTCATATGTGCAGTTTAAATATTAAGGACATGGTGTCCTTAACTTCATGTGTGCAGTGTAAATGCTAAGGACATAGTGTCTTTAACTTCATGAGTATTGTGTAAATATTAAGGACACAGTGTCCTTAACTTCATGAGTGATGTGTAAATATTAAGGACAAAGTATCCTGTATTTGCATCTTCTGTTGTTAAACTTTAGGATATCATGTCCTTAACTTCATGAGTGCTGTGTAAATATTAAGAACACCATGTCTTTAATATTTACACAGCACTCATGAAGAAAGGATAAAACCGTCTTTTCATATTAATTTTAATAGAGTACTGGCTATTTTTGCTTAGCATTAAACATGCTGGATAAAAATTAAACACCACATTAAAAAGTGGCTACCCCACACCATTTCTACATTCTTTTACGAGAAAAGTTCATTTGTAGCCACTAGGCCAAACTTATATCACCTGATAGCCACAAAATAACCCCATACAAGTCATAGCCTAAAAATAAAAATAAAGGCTAGCAACTGAAAAACTGAGACCATACGCTCAACGTAAACGAAAAGGAAATCACTCCTAATCGATTTTGTATCCTAAATTCACGCGTTCAGTATGAAATCTTCAACCCCCAAATAGTATAAAAGTCGCCCAATTATTCACATTGTCAAAATAATTCTAGGGTTTCTGAAGAGTAAACCCATAGCAGAGCTCAAAAAAATTCACGCTGAAATTTAAAGTTTTTGCACAATTGCGGCCTACAATCAGCTTAATAGAGTTGAGATTTCGTTCTTAAATTGTGAAATTGATACAAAATCGAGAAACTCAACTAATGTCTATGGAGATTGTGAAAGTTGGAACTATTGTTCCAATTTTGATTCCGATTTTACTTCAACACAGTGGTGTGTGGGTAAGTGAGAGTAAATTTATTAATTTCCTTGTTAATAATGTGCTGATCAATTCGGACTGTAGCTGTGAGTATTTTGTTGATGAGATATACAAGTAATTGGGTAAAGATTCAATTACAAGTGCGATGGAGATAAAATATACAGTGAATGATGGCTATATAGCAATTTCAATATACAATGATATGAGTGTGCGCTTGTATATGGAGATGAAAAGGAAAAACCTAGATATCACTGAATATCCATTATGCATAATATTGAAAATTGTGTATTCAAATGTTGAATGCTCATATTCAAGTTCATACTTGGGTGGTAACTTACTCGCAACAACTTCAGCTGGTTTACAATGTCAGAGCGTAGAAGAAGTATACGAAACTAATAGTGTTGAGATGATGGATAATTATGGAAAAGAAGACAAAATTGAGCTAATGAAGAGAAATTGTATAATAGACAATCCACAACATGAAGAAATTGCAGAAGGTCAGTTGTATTAGGACAAAGATACACTCATTAGTGTAATAAAGCACTACGAAAAAAATATCAATTTATAGTGGATAGATCATCTACAACAAGGTATGATTTCTACGTATGAGATTGCACTTCTCTGTATTTTTGTGTATACTGCTTGTTTATTTGAGATACAAGTATAAAAATCTGAAGAAGTGCATTATCATAACACTATATTTTAAATAGGTATTGTCTTACATGCGTGGATGAAAGTTGCAAATGGAGTCTTAGATCTTCAAGTCTACACAAATCAAATGTCTTCAAGGTTAGACGGTTCAATGATGTTCACACTTGCCCAGAGACGAGTAGACTGTTTTCACAACGTCATGCTACTTCGTCAGCCATTGCAAAATTGATTTGCAACAAATATGCCAATCCAAAACAATATACACTCCAGCAGACATCATGAGCGACATGAAACAACGGTATGGGATTAATATGAGTTACATAAAAGCTTATAGAACAAAATAAAAGGCGCTTGAACTGCTAAGAGGGATACCATGTGAATCTTATAGTAAACTGCCGGATTACTTGTATATGATAAATGTGACAATTCCTAATTCTGTCACAATGTTACATAAATCAAAGGACATGCACTTCATGTATGTTTTTGTCATACTAAATGCATCAATCAAAGGATGAAAATACTGCTTCCCAATTGTAGTAGTTGACGGAACATTCCTTAAATCATCACATAGGGGGACAATGTTAACAGCTAGCGCACAAGATGCGGCAGGTGAATATGTCGCAGTTGTGAATACCTAATTTTTTGCACGCTCTTCCCAAAATAAAAATAGTACTAATAATCATAATAATAATAACTTTTGGATGATTTTAGCTATTTTTTGTTTTTCTTTGAATTTATTTGCGCATTTTTATGTGTGTATTCCTTAATTAAAAAGTACCAAAAATACTTTTTACCTTTTATTTGTATATTTTAGTTTGCATCTTTAAATTATATATACCAAAAAGATTTTCTTTCTACTTGTACATTTTCTTTAGGACTAAATAAGACTATATTTTTATTAGAGGGAAAAGGGATTGGGCTAGTATATTTTAATTAAAATTGAGCCAACATTGATCCAAATTTTGAGCCCAATTCGGCCATACCCAGTCCAAAATGGCTGGCCAAGACTTGGTCCAAAATGGCGTAGTTTCATCATGAAACTACGTCATTTCATTAAGTGAATCAAGATTAAATCTCATTCATTCATCTCTCCCTCATCCAATGGTCCACAATCAATCTCCCAACTAAGTATTTAAGACTTAGAAATGCTGAAATTTTGCCCCCATTTTTCCCATAATTACTTTCTTCTTCCTCCCTCTCTCTTCTCTCTCTTCTCTCCACCACCACCGTTGTCACCGAAAATCACTCACAGGCGGCGAACCACCTCCAAACACTTCCAAATTCACACCATATAATCTCCACAACCTCCTATTTTCATATCTCCAAACCAATTCCTTCAAAACCCCCCTCAAACTTCTTGAGTGCTAAGATCTGCATGCTCGTGATTATTTTATTATTGTAGTCGAGTAGTTTGGTTTATTTCGTAGTTGGCAGATATGAATATCCATGTTTCTTTGATGTTAGTTTGAACTACTTAGTTCATAGTATACTTAAAGAATGAGTGAGGCAAAAAATTTTAGTATTGAAAGAAGAGTATTGGACTGTTGACATTGGTGAACCTGTGTTGTATCAAACTTTATGTCAAAAGGTTTCTGTTGCATTTGTACCTGAGAAGTTGATTTTTCAAAACTGGCCACTTTTGTTGCATTTGTCACCTTAATTTAAGGCCAAATAGCTATAGTTGTGGTAGTAATATTTTTTTAAGTTCAATTGAAAGGCATCATACATGCGATTTCATGTCTTATGCCAATTCTGTTGATTAAGATGATAGATTTCTTTAATAGTGGATGATGACTAGTTCTTATTGGCTTGGATTAGAATTTTAAAAGTGATAAGAAAAAGCCTATTGAAATAACTAAAGGCAGAAAAGAGAAAAGTGCCCTTTAATTTGAATGAAAAAGTGATCTTTTAAGGAAAACTTATGTCGAGCCTTTAGAATTTGCACGTGTGGTGGCCTATTTTTTTTTATATAAAATAAAAACAAACAAATTAGCCTATCCCCAAAGTGAGATAACCCGTCTTTTCAAATACATGCAAACAAATTGGTCTACACTTTCATAATAGTTGGACAAATAACTTGAGATAATTTTTCGCAAATAATTAAGTACCAAATAATTTAAATGCTAGGCACTAATAGGCATACTTTAACCTTTTCATTCACGGACTCGCTTGCGTAGCGTGATGTTTAACCTTTAATTAATTCATTAATTTTTTACCAAATTCAATAGCTTTAATTAATCCTTGCGCTAAAATCGCGGATTCGCTTGCGTAGCGCGATAGTTGATATTTAATTAATTTCTTCAAGTGTAGTAACATTATCAAAAGTAATAATGTACTAATAATCCTTGTCATTACTTCGGATTCGCTTGCGTAGCGCTGTTGTGATAAAATTAATAAATTTCGTCTCGATCACGCATTCGCTTGCGTAGTGTGGTTACGACATCTTATTATTCAAAATATTCTTTAATTTTTCTAATAATCCAGAAATAAAAGCGGATAGGTATAATATAAAAATTATATAAATCGCAGTTTGTCCAAAATTAATTCAAGCCAAGTTTAAGTCAATAAAGCAACCGTGCTAGAACCACGGAACTTGGGGAATGCCTTACACCTTCTCTCCGGTCAATAGAATTCCTTACCCAAACTTTGTTTTCGTAGACTAATTAATAATAGATTCAAACCTTCCATCGACTAGGGATTCAAATAAAAGGTGACTTGGAACACCAAAAATCAATTCCAAGTGGCGACTCTGTAAATAAAATAATCCCTACTCAAGTTTGTCACTTTAATTGAAAAAACTCTTTAACCCACAATCCATAACATAACATATATCTTTTTGGGGGTAAAAAAGAGGTGTGACAGCTCTGGCGACTCTGCTAGGGAATAACCAGAATTCGAGCTTGCACATGTTGACTTTTTTATTTGGCTTTATTAATTTTGTATATATTGCGATTTATTTGTGCCTAATGTGCTATATGTTCACTTTTTACCGCTTTAATATTGTTGAACTGTACATATAAATTGTCTTCTTACGCACTCCCTCTAAGTCTTCTTGAAAATAAAAATTGGGCATTTGCTTGACATAGACCGCTTTCTTTGAGATAGCCGAGGTGTTTGTCACCCGGTGAAGGATTTTTAGTCACACATGTTTTAGGCCGGGAGCACCACCAGCTAAGCCGAAAAGCAATCCTACTGGTACGCTGACTCTCCTCGGCTCGAGTTGTCCGCTCGAGTAAGCCAGTCTAGATACCTTCTCCAATAAGATTTAAACCTAGAAGAACAAACCTCATGCCGGATATCCCTAGTAGGTTCGCTTTATTTGCATCACATGCATTTGACTTAGCAAAGCTCGGCACAGGGGTCGGGTCCGTATAAGACAGGTATCCTCTTTGAGACCATCATGTTCACTTATGTGCTACTTGTTACATCATTTGGAAGGCTTGCTTGCATTGTTGAACGGCTTTAGAAAATTAGTTTAGCGGAATTATTATTAAAAATAATAATAATAATAAATAAATCATTCTCCTAGTTTAGTACAAATAATCCTTTTTACTAAGATTTTGTAGTAGTCTGGCATGAGGTGTAAATATTAATTTTCATAAAAATCAAAAGAGAAAAATACTCGGTTTCACCGAACTATGCGGGTTTAATTCTCACCGGATGTGAGATACATAGGCAACCTCCATCGGGTTCAGCCCACATTTTTCAAAAAAAAAATGCTAATATTGTCACCTTTTACTATTTTGTCCTCGTATTCCGGCTGTTTTGCCAAGACAGCCTTTGAACCTCCCCGGGAGTACCGAAGGGCCGTTTTCGTAAGAATAGCCTTTTAATTTATTTTGTCTACTTTTTATCATTTTGTCCCTATAGTTGACCCTTTTTGCCGAGACATCCTTTAAGCCTTCCGTGGAAGTATCAGAGGGTTGTTTTCGTAATAATAGCCATTTTTCCTACTTTTATCATTTCACCTTTTGTGTTGGCTAATTTCAAAAAAAAAAAAAAAGATCGAGTCTTATTACCTTTTTTATATTTTGCATATAGTTTAGGTAAGTCATGAATCCCTTTTGTCTTATTCTTAGGTTCACCATGAATTCTCCACAAAAAAGCAGTCAGAAAAGGGTAAGGGACAAGAAACCTCCTATGTTCTTGATCAGAGATAAGACCCCGAGTAGTCTCCGTAATTGGTGGCTTGGTTTTGCTACATGGGAACGAAATCAAGTATTTAAGCACCTCAGGTTCCTCCCAACCATCATGGAAATTAAGTCTAACAGAGATTTAATCGAGTCCCTAGTGGGTTTTTGGGACCCCGTAAACAGTGTCTTCAGGTTCAAAGATTGTGAAATGATGCCTACATTGGAAGAATTAGGTGGGTTTACCGGATTGGGAAGAGACCTTCATGGGAAAAAGCCTGCTGCTCCGAGAAAAGTTGGTGTGAACAACTTTTTGAAAAGGTTATGCCTCCGTCGAATTCCAATGGGTTGCTTGGATGAAGGTTGGGTTCCTTTGAAATATTTCTATGATAGATTTGCGGACGAGAAAGGGTTTGAGAACTTCTCAGGCACAAAATCCGTCAACCAATTGAGTTACGACGCCTGGAGGGAGTTGAGAATCTTCGCGTTCATGATATCATTTGTGGGGACCATGGTTTTTCCAGAGCGTGGTGGGCACATCAGAATTCGATTGGCTGCGGTAGTCTCGTATTTGCAAAGTAGCGAGGATCATACCATTCTTCCCATGATTCTGGGAGATATTTTTTGAGCTTTGACCCGTTGCCAAGACGGTAAAGATTACTTCAAGAGATGCAACATTCTACTGCAGATGTGGTTCATAGAGCACCTTTATCATCATCCAATAGTAGTAAATTTCAATGATAATTGGCTAAATTACATTGGATGTCACCCGGACAGGGCCGCGAATTGTAATCTTCTAGAGGGGTTGAGGGCCTGGCGAACATTACTTGGTTCATTAAGTGTTGATAGAATCACTTGGAATTATTATTGGATCCCTTCTGCTAGGGCCATGCATATGTCGACGTATCACCCGTTCTTTATACTCATGGGTTTTAGAGGCTTCCAACCCTACACACCCCTACGTGTCATACGCCAACTAGGGAGAGAGCAAAAGAGGCCCCCGATTGAAGACATGCATCCCTTTGTGTGGGAATTCAAAGGAGAGGAACTTCCAAGGGAGACATATGCACAAAAGGTTTGGTTCGGTGGTCGATTTTTCGACTTGGACGAGATGGTAGTTGATCGTGAACGTGGGGAGGTAAGCTTCACATACCTTGAGTGGTTTCACAACCAGGCTATCCCAGAACAAAAGCGAGAAAGAACCATACAGAATGTATTTGATTGGGAGGAAGAGATCAAGACCAGAGTTAGAGAAACCAGAAGGGAAGTGGCACAAGAGTACCAATCCCGTATTGACATTTTACAAGAAGATATAGGCATTCTGGAAAAAGCCATGGACATACAACAGGCTAATTTCGAGCAGGAAAAGGCTCAGTGGGCACAAGAGAGGCAAGCACTCAAAGCTCAATTTAGACAGAAAAAGTGATCACTACCGCTCAACAACATGAAGAAAGAGAAGACCAGTTTAAGGTGGTCCGGGATCATGAGCGCAGAGGTTTCGCTCCGTTAATCCAAGGTCTGAGGGATCAGATAGGGGGAGTTGAGTCAAACTAGGAACGCCGAATTGTGGAGTTTGAAATAGAAAGACATCACTACCAAAGTATGATCAATTTGTTAGAGGGAGAGTCCCTATAAATTTGGCGCCAGAGAGATATGGCCTTGGAGCGCGAGCATGATGCGCTGGATCTAGCTGAGACCCGTGGTCAGCAAAATTAAGACTTGCATTTGGCTCAGGAACGCATTAAGAGAAAGATCCTTGAGGTAGCCACATACACCTTCCGAGCATGCAGGAGTTGCCAGGGAATGATGCCTGAGCGGTTTGCCAAAGTATCATTGAACATCGCCCGTCACATATCTGCAGACCTAGAGAGGATATATAGCGATGTTGGGGGTCAGCCGTAGGAATAAGTGCTCTGACTACGGTGATGTCGTTGGATTCTCCTGCAGAAATCAGAGTCTCCTTTTACTTGGCCATCCATTTTGATTGTTCATTTATTGTCATTGAGTCTATAAGAGTCTTTTAGTGTGTTAAGTCTTGTTGTTTTGCTTTTTATCTTAAAAAGTCCGTTCTTGTTTAGATGTTTGTCTTTATGTAATTTTTGTTTTTTTGGGTCTTATATTAAAAAAAAATTAATAATAATAAAAAAAGATTTTGTTTCAGAAAAATTTGAAAATGGTCATGTCCCTGAACTACGTAATGATCTGATTCATGTGGCGACATGATACGTAGGCAACCCACAAAAGGTTCGATCAAAATATTTGTTTTTCAACGATTCTAAAATGAGGGATCAAAATGAGGCGTGAGTGAAATGAAAAAGGGAGAGAAGAAAATAAGAGCGTCAATAAGAAACAATCCGATAAGACGGAATGAAACATGAAGCCTCCAAGAGCATGTTAGAAATAGTAATACCGATAGGAGCATTGCATATTACGTGTGATTCATATCTATAAAATGCTTAACCCTAACACGTTTGTTGTTTCTTATATAGTAAGCTTAAGGTCGTTGGTTTGTGGTGAAACTGGCAACACATCATTACTTCACCAGTCTAAGGGAACGATAGTAATGGCTAATGATGCTGAGATCGAGCTGGTCAGTGACGACCCCCAGGGTCAGTTAGTTGAGCAAGAGTCGAAGGAAATAAGAAAATTGAGACAACAATTGTCTGATATATATCAAGCTTGGGTTTCTGGGCAGCCTCCACCCTAGGGTCCCTCAGAGGGAACTTTCACCGTACCCCTGGCTACTCAACCACCGCTCCAAGCAACGAGTGATCATATTCTACCACTAGGGTATGTGCCAAACTACATCCTCCATGTTGCTCCTGGTACCTCTAACGTGCGACCTCCAGTCGCACCATCAGGAACACTTCTCTAGTCGTGTCTAGCACATCGGTATACATAATACTGCCACCACCTCCTGTGACGAGGCCAAACAATGAGCCACCATATCATGCTTATGATGGCCAATACTGCTCTCCAAATATGGCTTTCAGGGTCTCGGCTCCATACAATCAAACTCCTCAGTACGAGTCACCAGTGGAAAATGAAAAGCCTGCCAAGATGGTTGAGCCGGATGAGATGGCCAGGAAAATGAAAAATCTTGAACAGAACATACATGGACTAGGTGGTCACAAAAGTATTTCGTTCAGTGATTTATGCATGTTCCCTCACATCCATTTGCCACCAGGGTTCAAGACCCCAAAATTTGAGAAGAATGATAGACACGACGACCCTATCGCTCACTTGAAAAGGTACTACAACCAGCTGAGGGGTGCAGGGGGAAAAGAAGAATTGATGATGGATTATTTTGGGGAAAGTCTTGTGGGGGTAGCCTCCGAATGGTTCATTGACCAAGATATCTCTCACTGGCATGTCTGGGACGACATGGCCCAGGCCTTCGTCAAACAATTTCAATACAACATTGACATTGCGTCGGATCACAATTCCCTGTCCAATATGAGGAAAAAGCCGACTGAAAGCTTTAGGAAGTATGCAATCAAGTGGAGGGAGCAAGCGGCTAAAATTAAGCCACCCATGGATAACCACGAGTTGATCACTATTTTTCTGGAGGCTCAAGAGCCTGATTACTTTCAGAACATGATGTCCGCGATGGGTAGACCTTTTGCAGAAGCGATCAAAATAGGAGAGATGTTCGAAAATGGCCTCAAGACTGGCAAAATTGTAAGTCAATCTGCTCTCAAAGCCACCACCTAAGCTATCCAAAATGGGTTGGGAAGTTTGGCAAATAGAAAGAAGAGAGATGAAGGGTCCATGATGACTTCGGGATCCAGGGAAGTTCAAAGAAGGGCATCGCACCCTTATGCGCAAGTTCAGCAGGGGCAATCCAGCTGCCCTCAACATTATTATCCCCCGCCAATTACTCAGTACTCTGTGGGCCCACCACAGTTTACAATGTTTAATGCTCAATCCTATGCTCGGTCTCCCAATCAACAGGTACGGGCACTAGCTCCAAGGATCCCCTGACCTCAGCAGCAAAATTTTTGGGCACCCTACAATGCTCGTTCTAGGCAGGATTATGGTCGAGAGCAGAGGCCAGTGGAAAAATTCACTCCATTGGCTAAATCATACTCTAGTCTATTCCAGAAGCTAAAGCAGATGGGCGTGATTGGACCCATTGCTCCCCACCATATGCATCCCGATTCACATGGATTTCAAGAAAATGCTAGATGTGAATATCATTCAAGTGCCCCAGGGCATAGCACTGATGACTGTTGGACTCTGAAAAGAGCCATAGAAAGACTCATCGCGGAAAATTTGATTGTGGTAACAAATGGCGAAGACCCTCCTAATGTTACAAACAACCCGCTGCCAACACACAACAATGTTTATTTTGTGGGAATGATTGGACGAGATCAAGAATACAAGCCGGTTGGCCGAGCAGAAATTACAATGGGAACCATTCAAGAAGGAACATGACTGGAAGTAAGTCCAAGCCGAGATGTGCCATTGATTGTGAAAGGCGCCCAGAGCTCAGGGAAGGCAACTTTATTTGTTCCAAAAATCTCGAGGTTGGAAATTCGCTCCAATGCTCCAATCCCAAAATTGTATGTCCTTGGAGGTCACCCCATCAGAAGGCAGAATCATGGCAGTACGAAGGGTATAACAGAGCCGATCATAATCAAGCCTGCCATACAATCCCATGTGACAAACACGAAAACCATTCCTTGGAACTACAACAAAACTGTAGTAACCTACAAGGGCAAGGAAATCATAGAAGAAGTGGGGGAAACTGGAGGTTTAACTTGATCGGGGAGGTGTTACTCTTTAGAAGAGTTGAGGAAAGCCAAGCAAATCAGAGAAGGCCAATTGCCAATAAAGAAACCAGTCACTGAAGAAGAGGCGGAAGAAGTTTTAAAAAAGATGAAAGTTCAGGATTACTCAATCATTGACCAGCTGAGAAAGACTCCTACCCAAATCTCTCTGTTATATTTTCTCATACACTCAAAAGAGCATGCCCGTGTACTAATTAAAATCCTGAACAAGGCACATGTCTCAGAGAAGACCACCGTGAATCAGTTAGAGAAGATGGCCAACAGATATTTTGAGGTGAACAAAATCTCCTTTACTGATGATGAACTTCCCGAAAAGGGAGCTGGGCACAATAGGGCTTTGCGCCTGATTGTCAAATGTGAGGGGCATTATGTTAAGTGAGTCATGGTTGATGGAGGCTCGAGCGTAGATATTCCTCTCTCTTCCTTGCAAAGCATGAAGATCACTACAGACAGAATCTGACCCAGCAATGTTCGCATCCGGACTTTTGATGGATCAACGAGAGATACCATTGGGGAGATCAACCTCACCCTGATTGGGCCTGTTGATTTTGAAATTATCTTCCAAGTAGTGGACATAGAAACTTCTTATAACTTTCTTCTTGGAATGCCATGGATCCATACGGCCCGAGCTGTGCCATCGACCTTACATCAGATGCTCAAATTCGAACATGACAGGTAAGAAATTATTGTTCACGGGGAAGACGAGTCGTCCATTTATAAAGACCCGTTAATCCCCTGTATTAAGGACAAGTAAGGGTTTGAGTCCATTGTCTCTCAGGCTTTTTAAGTGGTTGTTGTGGACCATGTTGAGAAAGGAAAGCCCATTCTGCATCCTCGTCTTTCCTCCATATCTGTAATGGTGGCTGCACTTATGATGAGACAAGGTTATGATCCAGGAAAAGGCTTGGGGACATTATTGCAAGGAATTCCGGAGCCCATTTCTCCGTTCAGTAACCAGGGTACTTTTGGTTTAGGCGTCAGGCCAACACAAGCAGATGAAGACAAAGCCAAGCACCGCAAAAAGTATGAATGGGTCTTGAAACAACCTATCTCTCACATTTTCTACACTTTTGTCATGCCACGACTCCAAGAGGGTCAAAATTCCTCGGCGCAGGCAAACATTGATGAAATTTGCCATAGCCTCAGCCAGATGTTTTCTGAAGTGAATATAATCCAAGCTTATGAAGGCACTAGTCGTGCCAATATGCAACTAATGGGCCCAGACACCATGGTCAACAAATGGGAAGCAACTCCTCTCCCCACAAGGAAGGAGTCTTGGTAGTTTGCTTTTGCAGCTTCTTTTTTATACTTTGGGTTACTTTGAGGGTTGTAATCCAAACATCTCAGTATCATTGTTTTGTTTTTAACCCTTCTATCCTTCCAAATTCAATGAAAAGCAGTTCAGTTTCGTATTAAGTTTTGTATCTTTTCCTTTTCCTAATTCCTGTCATTTTGTTTCTATTTCAGTTTTGTTAATGCCGACTTTAATAAAATGACATGCATGCAGAATTCACGCCCAGATCTTAAAAAGCTGTCTAATTTCGAAATAATGCATCAAGAGGTTGAGTATGATGAAGATGAGGCTATTGAGGAAATAAAAAGAGAGTTGGAATAATTTGAAAACAAGCCTAAGCCCAACCTTAATGAAACTGAGCCAATTAATATCGGAAGTCAGGAAGAAGTTAGAGAAACAAAGATAAGCATTCACGCTGATCAAAAAATCAGAGATGCCTTGATTCAACTTTTATTTGAATAAAGAGATGTGTTTGCTTGGTCTTATGATGATATGCCGGGTATAAGTGTTGATCTAGTGGTTCATAAGCTTCCCACATATCCTGATTTTTCACTACTCCAATAAAAACAATGAAAATTTAAAACGGACATGAGTGATAAAATCAAAAAGGAAATAATGAAGCAACTAAGCGCCAATATGGTTAGAGCTGTCTGATACACCACCTGGGTAGCAAATGTTGTGCCTGTGCAAAAGAAGGATGGAAAAACTAGATTCTGTGTTGACTATAGAGACCTGAACAAAGAAAGTCTGAAGGATAATTTTCCTTTGCCAAATATCCACATTCTTGTAGATAATTTCGCAAAGCATGAGATACAGTCGTTTATGGATTGCTATGCCGGGTACCACCAGATTCTAATGGATGAGGATGACGCAGAAAAGACCGCTTTCACCACTCCTGGGGTACTTATTGCTATAGGGTCATGCCATTCAGTTTGAAGAATGCAGGGGCAACTTACATGGGGGCCATGACTACCATTTTCCATGATATGATGTACAAAGAGATTGAAGTATATGTTGATGATGTCATCATAAAATCAAAGACACAGGCTGATCACGTACGCGATTTGAAAAAGTTCTTTGAACGGCTTCGAAGGTATGACCTTAAGCTTAATCCAGCCAAGTGTGCATTTGGGGTTCCATATGGGAAACTCCTCGGTTTTATAGTCAGCCTGAGAGGCATCGAATTGGATCCATCTAAGATAAAGTCCATTCGAGATCTACTACCCCCGTAGAACAAAAAGGAAGTCATGAGTTTGCTCGAGAGGTTGAACTATATCAGTTCATTGCTCAGCTCACAACTACGTGCGAGCCCATCTTTAAGTTGCTGAAAAATGTTGTTGCTATCAAGTGGACGGACGATTGCCAAAATGCTTTTGACAGGATCAAAGATTATCTGTCAAAACCCCTATACTAGTCCCACCTGAACCCGGTAGGCCTTTGTTTTTATATCTATCGGTGATGGATAATTCCTTAGGATGCATTTTGAGGCAACATGATGCAACAGCCAAAAAGGAACATGCAATCTATTATTTGAGCAAGAAGTTCACCAATTATGAGGTTAAGTACACCCTTTTAGAAAGGACATGTTGTGCCTTCACTTGGGTCGCTCAGAAGTTGAGACATTATCTTTGGCCTACACTACTTACCTTATATCCAGAATGGATCCTCTGAAGTACATCTTCCAAAAGCCAATGCCCACTGGCAGGCTCGCAAAATGGCAAATCCTGCTCACAGAGTTCGACATCGTCTATGTCACTTGCACCGCGATGAAAACACAGGCTTTGGATGATTATTTGGCAGAGAATCCAGTTGATGATGAGTGCAGGCCAGTTACCACATACTTCCCAGACGAAGAGGTCACAACTCAATAGAGGAAGTAGTTCCAGATGACAACCCTATATAGAAAATGTATTTTGATAGAGCTATCAATATCAAAGGAGTTGGGATCAGGGTAATCCTCATCTCACCTATTGGATAGTATTACCTTGCAACGGCCCAACTTCGGTTCTTCTGTACCAATAATACGACAGAATACGAAGGCTGGATCATGGGTATGAAAATGGACCTCGATCTGGATGTGCATGAACTATTGGTTATGGGAGATTCCAACTTGCTTATCCGGTAAGCCCAAGGAGAATGGGAGACTCGAGACATCAAGCTTATTCCATACAGACAATGTGTGTAAGACTTGAGCAAAAAATTCAAATCCATCGAGTTCAGGTACATTCCCAGGTTTCACAAGGAGCTAGTCGATGCTTTGCCTACTTTAGCCTCGATGCTTCCTTATCCGGGAAACACTCATATCGATCCACTAGAAATCCAAGTTCGGAATCAACACGGCTACTGCAATACAATTGAGACAGAACCAGATGGTGAACCATGGTATCATGACATAAAACGATTCTTGAAAATAAGAGAATACCCAGAGCATGCCAAGGGAGATAAAAATGAACTATAAGGTGGCTCGCCGGCGGTTTCTTCATGAATGGGGAAATTTTGTACAAAAGGACCCCATATTTGAACTTGTTGAGATCTTAGATGCCACAGAAGCTGAGCAAATCATGAGTAAAGTGCATTCGTGGGTATGTAGACCTCACATGAATGGATATGTTTTGGCGAAGAAGATTCTGCGGGCAGGGTATTATTGGCTTACAATGGAGCGAGATTGCTTCTGTTTTGTTCGCAAGTGTCACCAATGCCAGATTCATGGTGACCTGATTCACTCTCCTCCTTAGGAGTTGCATCCCATGTCCTCTCCTTGGCCTTTCGTTGCTTGGGGAGTGGATGTTATTGGGCCAATCGAGCTAAAGGCTTCAAATGGGCATAGATTAATTTTGGTTGAAATTGATTACTTCACCAAGTGGGTGGAGGCCATCACTTTCAAAACAGTCACCAAGAAAGCAGTGGTAGACTTTGTTCATTCCAACATCATCTGTCGCTTTGGTATTCCAAAGACCATTATCACTGACAATGCAGCCAATCTAAATAGTCATTTGATGAAGGAGGTATGCGAGCAATTTAAAATTGTGCATCGCTATTCTACCCCTTACCGGCCAAAAGCCAATGGAGCTGTTGAAATGGCAAACAAGAACATCAAGAAGATTCTTAGAAAGATGATCCAAGGTTCTAGACAATGGCATGAAAAGTTTCCTTTTGCTCTTTTGGGATACCGCACGACTGCTCGCATATCTGTTGGTGCAACTCCTTATCTGTTGGTATACAAAACGGAAGCTGTAATACCGGCCGAAGTCAAAATTCCCTCTCTCTGGATCGTTGTGGAATCGGAGATTGAAGATACAGAATGGGTAAAGACCCGTTTGGAACAACTGATGTTGATTGATGAAAAATAGCTAGTAGCAGTATGTTTCAGCCATTTATACCAGCAAAGAATGGCACGCTCTTACAATAAGAAAGTGCGTCCACAGCACTTTGAGGTAGGCCAACTTGTTTTGAAACGCATTCTTCCACACCAAGTAGAAGCTAAAGGAAAGTTCTCCCTAAACTGGCAAGGACCCTATATCATCAAGAAAGTGTTACCAAAAGGGGCCTTGCATTTGGTAGATGAAGAAGGACGGGTACCAGACATGACGATTAATGCAGATGCAGTCAAAAGATATTATGTTTGATATATACCCACTGCAAAACTTTCACGCATTATTTTCTCAAATCAAGATGACGAAGGCTATTATTGGTCTCTATCCCAAATAGGAGTCACCCTTTTGTTAACTTTGTGAGCCGTATTTGTCTTCTTCGTTTTCCCTCTTTTGGAACCCGTGTACTTGTAAAAGAAAAAAAAAATCATACAACAAACCTTCTGAGTTCATTGAACTACGTTCGACCTGATTCCGAAAGGATACATAGGCAGCCTTACCCTGGGTTCGGTCCCATCACAATGAAAATCCATATTCCGAATACTCCAAAACTGGGGCAGAAGTTTGTTTTATTTTACGGGTTTTCCTATAAAAACGTCTACAAAAGTTGTAATTCATTTCAAGGTTCTTTTTGCCTTTTCCCTATTAGGAACTTCTGATCGATCTTTGAGAATGTTTGAAGTCCCCATGCCAAGAGCGTTGGGAAACCTTCCGCATGCAGTATCTTAGTAAAAAAAAAAAATAAATAAATAAAAGAAAAGAAAAAATAAATGAGAGAGTCTTATCAGTGAAAACCTATATAAGCACTGTAAGGCGACAGTGAGAAGAGAAATGAGAGAGTCTTATTGGTGAAAACCCAGATGGACACCATAAGGCGACGATGAGTAGAGAAATGAGAGAGGTTAGTTAGCAAAAACCCGCAAAGGCCGCTACTAGCCGAATGAGGGTCTTCGATGTTCCGGCATGAGCACAACCAAGACAGTTTCAAGATGAACATTTGCGAGGGATTTTTAGAATTAGATAGCTCAGATGGATCAGGCATCCAGTCCAAAATACATGTCATGATTTATTGAAGTCGGCACAGGCCTCCAGATAAGTCTCCATATTCCTCTCCCCAAAATGCACACCTTTTGTTTAGACACAATTCCTTTTTTTTACTTTCAATTGCTCTTCTATTTTTCCCATAATTTTTCTTTGATTCCCTTTCGGTCTAATCTTGCATCAAAATCAAAGCAAAGAAATGGCTGCAAAACTGGCTACAATTTCCCCGTAATACCGAGCACAATCTGGAGCATATACGACATTGACGTAGGCAGGAATCCATTTGTGATATCTTTTGATAAGGCGGACAAATTGTCTCAAAGAAACTGAAAAGGTCGCCTAAGCAAGACTTGCTTCATGGGAAAAGTTGATAAGCACTACAAACACAAATTGGTTCTGGGTGCAAGACAACTAAGTTTGATTTTAAAGGAAAATTGCCTTGCCTTAGGGACAAGAATTAGCGGTACCATGGACATCTGGGTATGAAACAGCCAGGGGCAACGTCAGAAAGAAAATGTCTTCAAAAAGAGATACAGAGTATCCGAGCACCTCGGTACCACGCTGACAAGATCAGTTCTTCGACAGCGGAGTGGCCGTGAATTCAAACTACTCAGGGCATCAAGGCAACATACCGACCACTACTTTAAAAACTCACAAATATTTCTTTGTTTGAAGCAGGATCAAAGCAGTGCAGAATGGCGATTCTCAAAGGACAAATGTCACCAAACGTAAGCTCCTTAAAATCTCCATTTTTCTTTTTATTTGCAGCATGTATCACTACTGTTCATACCTCCCATTTTCCTAGCTTAACCCAGGTAGAACCTTTTCGCCTAGGGGGATCCAACTCATAGTTCCAGGTAGAAGTACTATTCGCTCAAGATGTTTCACGTAGCTTAACTCAGGTGGAACCTTTTCACCTAGGGGGTTCCAGCTCATGTTTTCGGGTAGAAGTACTTTTTGCTCAGGCTTGTTTTATGTTAGCTTAACTCAGGTAGAACACTTTCGCCTAGAGGGATTCGACACTTTATCCGTAATATAGGGTACCAACCCCTGGTTACATTCCTTCTTAGTAATACAGGGTGCCAACCCCTGGTTACACTCTTTTCGGTAATACAGGGTACCAACCCCTGGTTACATTCCTCTTTAGTAATACAGGGTATCAACCCCTAGTTACATTCCTTTTCGTAGTACAGTGTACCAAGCCCTGGTTACATTCCTTCTCAGTAATACAGGGTGCCAACCCCTGGTTACACTCCTTTCAGTAATACATGGTGCCAACCCCTGGTTACACTCCTTTTAGTAATACAGGGTGCCAACCTCTGATTACACTCCTTTCGGTAATATAGGGTACCAACCCCTGGTTACATTCCTCTTTAGTAATACAGGGTACCAACCCCTGGTTACATTTCTTTTAGTAATACATGGTACCAACCCCTAGTTACGTTCCTTCTCAGTAATACAGGGTGCCAACCCCTGGTTATACTCCTTTCAGTAATATAGGGTGCCAACCCCTGGTTACACTCCTTTCAGTAATACAGGGTGCCAACCCCTGGTTATACTCCTTTCTGTAATATATGGTACCAACCCCTGGTTACACTTCTTTTGATAATACACGGTACCAACCCCTGGTTACATTCATTTTAGTAACACAGGGTACCAACCCCTGGTTACATTCCTTTCAGTAATATAGGGTACCAACCACTGGTTACATTCTTTTCGGTAATACAGGGTACTAACCCCTGGTTATATTCCTTCCTGGTGATACAGGGTGCCGACCCCTGGTTACGTTCCCTCTTTGTAATATAGGGTGCCAACCCCTGGTAACATTTCTTCCTAGTGATACAGGGTGCCAACCCTTGGTTACGTTCCTTTCTAATAATGCAGGGTACCAACCTCTGGTTACGTTCCTTTCCAGTAATACAGGATGCCAATCCCTGGTTACATTCCCTTGTCAGTAATATAAGATACCATCCTCTAATTCCATTTCCTTTGGGCGACAGAAGTTACTACCTCTCGTGGTTGCATATCCTCACATAGCTAGTTTATACTATTGTCTTTAACTTCCTTTCAACAAAATAAATAGTTTATAGCTTTATCTAATAACTCACAAAATTTTCCTAGTGCCAAACTGGGGCAGAAAAATTTTGTTCGTCTTGTTCGTCATTGATGGCTTTACTGGCCCCAGCCGTAGAGCACAGATTTCGTCGACTTAAAGCTTGCAGTTCCAATTTCCATCATAAGAAAGAAGTCTTTCGATCAGAAGATAGTTGGAGTCAGCTTTGATAATGTGTCAGCAACTCGACGTCTCAAGATTCATCTTCTCAATTTTGTATTAGGAAAGCAAGCAATTGAGATTGAGCAATAATCTTTTCTTCAAAGAGCATCAAGATCCAATCCAAAGTCAACACAAGCGAGCATGTTAAGAATCAATATTTGACTCCACAAGACTCTTAGATAGGAATTTTACAACTCTTAGCTTGCAAGGATATGTAGTTCTCTTCTCTTTTTGATGTAAGCAGCAGTAACAGTAACAACAACAAAAACAACAAGAAGCAGCAGTCTTAACTCTAGTGCTTGGTAGTCACAGCTACCAAAATTTTCCTAGAACTACAAAGACCTGATTCCTTTATAACCAAGGATATGTAGGTAACTTCGGAAGCAAGGTTCAGTCACATTTTTCAAAAATGCATTCATTAGAGTCATAGGCAAGCAAGAGTTAATCATGGCATTCACTATCTTTGCACGAAAACTTTTCATGTTTTCGAGCAAAGAGGGGCAACTGTGAATACCTAATTTTTTGCACGCTCTTCCCAAAAAAAAAGTAATAATAATAATAATAATAATAATAACTTTTGGATGATTTTAGCTATTTTTTGTTTTTCTTTGAATTTATTTGCGCATTTTTATGTGTGAATTCCTTAATTAAAAAGTACCAAAAATACTTTTTACCTTTTATTTGTATATTTTAGTTTGCATCTTTAAATTATATATACCAAAAAGATTTTCTTTCTACTTGTATATTCTTTTAGGACTAAATAAGACTATATTTTTATTAGAGGTAAAAGGGATTGGGCTAGTGTATTTTAATTAAAATTGAGCCAAAATTGGCCCAAATTTTGAGCCCAATTCGTCCATACCCAGTCCAAAATGGCTGGCCAAAACTTGGTCCAAAACGGCGTAGTTTCATCATGAAATTACGTTGTTTTATTAAGTGAATCAAGATTAAATCTCATCCATTCATCTCTCCCTCATCCAATGGTCCACAATTAATCTCCCAACTAGGTATTTAAGACTTAGAAATGTTGAAATTTTGCCCCCATTTCCCCCATAATTCCTTTCTTCTTCCTCCCTCTCTCTTCTCTCTCTTCTCTCTCTTCTCTCCGCCGCCGCCGGAAATCACCCACCGGCGGCGGACCACCTCCAAAGACCTCCAAATTCATACCATGTAATCTCCACAACCTCCTCTTTCCATATCTCCAAACCAATTCCTTCAAAACCTCTTCAAACTCCTTGAATTTTAGATCTAGGAAACTTTAGCCGCCACTTTTTGGCTCAAATTCTTGAAGCTCCGGCCAACACCACCCTACAACACATACATGAATGGATAGAGCTCCGAGAGACCTATATTTTCCTACCCATTTCACCCCCAAAATCCCCGTCGCCGCCGGCCAGCCACCCTCACCGCCGACCCGCCACTACTGTCGCACTTCTCCTCCTCTGTTTTAGCCTAATTCTGACCCAAGAACGCTCATTTCCTTTTGGTATGACATTAATTTCATTGAATTTGGTGTCTACCGAAATGAAATAAGCGTTCCATGGTTGTGCAACCACTTCTTGGCATCTCCGATATCTTCTCGTGGCTTGAACAGCTTCAAGCACGCTCGTTAGGTATAATCGTCATCTCTTTACTTAATTTCTGATTTTTTTTTAGTAGTAATAGGTTAGTTCTTGGTTTTAATTTTAGTTCTCGATTTTAATTTTTCTATTTTGGGTTTGTTGTTAATTAGAGTTTCAAGTTAGATTTATTTAATTAGTTATCTCTATTTAGTTTAGTTGTTTGTTAGACTATTATTAATTAAACATCATCTTTAGGGTATTAGTTTAATCGTTTCCTTAGTTAATCGATTGTTTAATTGTTGAGTGTCGTCGTCCGATTGTTAACGATGCTCATTCTTTTTTGAGCATTAGTTTGTGAATCCAATTGTTTGTTCTATGTTTATTTTGCACAAATCAATTTGTTTTAATCTAGTTAGTTTGGGTTTTAGTTCCATTTGAAGTCTTGTTTCTGTTTTGTCGATTGTTAGTCGTTTGAGTTTGATTTGGTTCAAAATCAAGTAGTTTGGTGCTGATGGTTAACATCTGAAGTTTACGTTATTTTATCATAAAATAGTGTACTAGTAGCTTACCTTTTACTAGTAGGGTGGCTGAAATGATTTTATTTTTCTCCTTGCTTCTGACACAGTAGATTTTCAGGCTATCCTTTCACCTTTTGGATAGATTTTGAACAGTGTTTAGCACACAAAGTCAGTCTTTCGGACAGACTTTTGGTGAACCAAAATCTTTCCAAAAAATTTGACTTTATTTTCCTATTTAAAGGGTTGCTCTTCTCCTATAAAGAGGACTCTCTTACACTTAGAATATACATCCTTACTCACTGAAAAGGGATTACACACTCTAGGACACATATTGAAAGATCTTCTACACTCTGAAAAAAAAAAACACATCTTAAGAACTGAACATCCAAAATGAGCTGAAATTTGAGAGCGGTTGAGTGAGTATTAAGAAAGCAAAAACTGTCCAAAAAAAGGGGTTCTGTAATGACCCGGCCGGTCGTTTCGAGAGTTATAGCCTCATTTTCCCCATTTCTGCTTCCTTTTGTGCTTTTTAGCTATATTATGATATATCGGGTTAGTTGGTTCGGGTCCGGGGTAGTTTCGGAGTGGATTGAGACACTTAGTCTCTGAAGTAGAAGCTTAAGTTGGAAAAGTCCACCGGATATTGACTTATGTGCAAACGACCTCAGATTTGAATTTTGATGGTTCTGTTAGCTCCGTTAAGTGATTTTGGACTTAAAAGTGCGCCCGAAATGTGATTTGGAGGTCCGTGGCAGAATTTGGCTTGAATTGGCGAAAGTTGGAAATTTGGCAATTTTGGTCGGCAGTGGAAAATTTGATATCGGGGTTGGAATGGAATTTCAGAAGTTGGAATAGGTTTGTGGTGTTATTTGTGACGTGTGTGCAAAATTTGAAGTCATTTGGATGTGGTTTAGTAGATTTCAGCGTCGTTGGTGGAATTCGGAAGTTTCGAAGTCCTTAGGCTTGAATCCGAGTGTAATTTGGTGTTTTAAGTGTTCCAAAGGTTCGACTAAGTTTGTATGTTGATATATGACTTGTTGGTATGGTTGGTTGAGGTCCCGAGGGCCTCGGGTTGATTCCGGGTGGTTAACGGATTATTTGAAGTTGGAAAAATGCAGCTGAAGCTGCTGCTACTGGTATTTTCGCACCTGCGGACAGTGTTGAGGTAGGCTAGGTCCACAGGCGCGCAATACAGGTAGCATCTGCGAGTCCGCAGATGTGGATAGGTGCCTGCATAAGCGGAAGTGAGGAGGTTAGGCAGTGGCCGCAGGTGCGAGGTCTTTTCCGCACCTGCGTGGTCGCAGATGCGAATATGGAGAGCAGGTGCGAAGTAGGGGTTTTTAATGATTTTCCGCAGGTGCGAAGGTTCTTGCGCAGATGCGGCACCGTAGGTGCACATATTTAGCCGCATGTGCGAAAGCCCTGGGCAGAAAGTATAAAAAGAATACTTTGCAAATTTTGGTTCATTTCCACCATTTTCAAGTCGGTTTTTGGAGCTTTTGGAGTGATTTTGAAGGGAGATTCAAGGGTTTTCAGTGAGGTAAGTTGCTTAGGCTCTAATACTCCTATCTATGGTGTTTTCCATTGTATTATCATCTAATTAGTTGAATTTAAGGGTGAAAATAGGGGGTTAGGGCTTGGGATTTTAGAGAGTTTAATTTAAGGATTTGAGGGACCAAATAATGTCGGATTTTGATTAATTTTATATGTATGGACTCGTGAGTGAATGGGCTTTCAAGTTTTGTAATTTTTTTTGAATTTTGAGACGTGGGCCCGGGGGGGCGGGTTTGAGCCAATTTCGGATTTTGGCTGTAATTTAGTATTTTTCTTGTGGAATTGATTCCTTTAGCCTATATTGATCGTATTGTATTGCTTGTGGCTTGATTCGGGACGTTGGAGGCCGAATCGAGGGGAAAGAGCATCGCGGAGTAGGAATTTGATCGGTTTGAGGTAAGTAACGATTGTAAATCTGGTCCTGAGGGTATGAAACCCCAGAATTTTCTATCATTTTACTATTTGGAGGTGGCGCACATGCTAGGTGACGGGCGTGTGGGCGTGCACCGTTGGGGATTGTGACTTGGTCCGTTCCGTATCAACTGTAAAGTCGAATATTTTGTTGAAACTATATGATTCTTATGTGTTTTAGAAACAATTTTTGTAAATCAGACTGGATGCCATGTTTAGGCCTTATGTCAGTGTTGTTTGGACCCTTAGAGGTCTTTTCTTGCTATCCTCTCATTGTTTTTGATTGAAAATCTATACTCAGTCATGTTTATACATATTTACAGCATAACTCAGTCTTTATTACTCTATTTTGATGCATCATATAAATGTTGTTTGGGTTGAATACTTTTTATTTCTGAGAGCCCGAGAGGGTAGAGAGGTTTATAATTGAGAGAGGCCGAGGGTCTGATTTGTGAGGATATTTATGGGATCGGGCTGCACGCCGAAGTATGTTTGATATAGGCCGAGGGCCTCATTGATTTATGCCATGATTGGCTTGATATAGCGCTTCGGTTGAAGGAGCCCCTCCGGAGTCTGTACACACCCCTAGTGAGCGCAGGTACATATTGAGTGCGAGTGCCAAGTACAGAGTGCTGAGTGACTGGGAGGCATGAGTGATGGTGAGGTCTGCCCGAGGGGCTGTATACGAGTGATTGTGAGGTTTGCCCGAGGGGCTGTATATGAGTGATGTTGCCCGAGGGGCTAATTATGATTTTATTATTTTTGCTCACCTTTGCATTGAGGCTTTGTTTGAAAACTGTTGAAAGATGTCTTTAAATGATGTTACTGGAATTGGATTTAAAAGAGCTGATTTGATTCAAACTCTGGTTTTAAAAGCATGCTGTATTTTACTGAATTTTGTGATATGAAATTTACTTGCATTATTGCTCATCACTACTTCTCAGTCTTTATTTACTGTTGTTACTTACTGAGTTGGAGTACTCACGTTACTTCCTACACCTTGTGTGCAGATCCAGGCGTATCTGGACACGGTAGCAGCTGTTAACTATTCCTGTTGCAGATTTTCTCGGGGATAGCAAGGTAACTACCTGGCGATCGCAACCCTGCTCTTCTCCCTCTTATCTTGCTTTAGTTGAATTTAGCTATTTTTCAGACTATGTTAGTCTCAATATTGTCAGACAAATTGTAATAGATGCTCATGACCAGTGACACCCCGATGTCAGAATTTTCTTTTTCGTACTTTTGTTTTGATTTGAACTACTTTACGAAGGTTTTTATGTTAAATAATCTTGAAATTATCTTTGAAATAAAAATATCGGTTTGTTTTGAAAATAAGTCAGCTTGCCTAGTTCCACGATAGACGCCATCACGATAGAGTTAGTTTGGGTCCTGATAGGTTCTTAAGCCAGTTTGCTTAGTTCTTTCCTTGTTAAAAGTTGCTGAATTTTCTGCTTTAGTTCGTCGGTTTTTCTGGGCTGTTTCTCGGATCACTCAAGTTGTTGTTTTGCTGTTGTTTCCCCTGTTGTTCCTACTGCTTATGTTGCTGAATTTCTGCTACTGTTAGTATTGTATTTCCTCTTTTCAGGTAATCTTTCAAACACTTGTAATGCAGGTTCTTTTCTTTAATAGAATATGATGAAAAGATGGGCCTTTTAGTTTGTTCCTAGCAATTTTATTCAAAGAAGTTTCTGAATATTTGAGTGCTAAGATCTGCATGCTCGTGGTCATTTTATTGTTGTAGTCGAGTAGTTTAATTTATTTCGTAGTTGACAGATCTGAGTATCCATGTTCTTTGATATTAGTTTGAACTACTTAGATCATAGTGCACTTAAAGAATGAGTGAGGCAATAATATTTAGTATTGAAAGAAGAGTATTGGACTGTTGACATTGGTGAACCTGTGTTCTGTCAAACTTCATGTCAAAAGGTTTCTGTTGCATTTGTACCTGAGAAGTTAATTTTACAAAACTGGCCACTTTTGTTGCATTTTTCACCTTAATTTAATGCCAAATAGCTACAGTTGTGGTAGTAATTATTTTTTAAGTTCAATTGAAAGGCATCATATATGCGATTTCATGTCTTATGCCAATTCTATTGATTAAGATGATAGATTTCTTTAATAGTGGATGATGACTAGTACTTATTGGCTTGGATTCGAATTTTGAAAGTGATAAGAAAAAGCCTATTGAAATAACTAAAAGCAGAAAAATAGAGAAAAGTGCCCTTTAATTTGAATGAAAAAGTGATCTTTCAAGGAAAATTTATGTTGAGCTTTTAGAATTTGCACGTGTGGTGGCCTATTTTTTTTTCATAAAATAAAAACAAACAAATTAGCCTATCCTCAAAGTGAGATAACCCGTCTTTTCAAATACTTGCAAACAAATTGGTCTACACTTTCATAATAGCTGGACAAATAACTTGAGACATTTTTTTCTCAAATAATTAAGTACCAAATAATTTAAATGCTAGGCACTAATAGGCATTCTTTAACTTTTTTATTCACGGACTCGCTTGCGTAGCGTGATGTTTAACCTTTAATTAATTCATTAATTTCATACCAAAATGAATAGCTTTAATTAATTTCTAATTTAATTAATGCTTTCGCTAAAATCGCGGATTCGCTTGCGTAGCGTGATAGTTGATATTTAATTAATTCTTCAAGTGTAGTAACGTTTTCAAAAGTAATAATGTACTAATAATCCTTGCCATAACTGCGAATTTGCTTGCGTAGCGCTGTTATGATAAAATTAATAAATTTCGTCTCGATCACGCATTCGCTTGCGTAGTGTGGTTACGACATCTTATTATTCAAACTTTTCTTTAATTTTTCTAATAATCCAGAAATAAAAGCGGATAGGTATAATATAAAAATCATATAAATCACAGTTTGACTAAAATTAATTCAAGTCAAGTTTAAGTCAATAAAGCAACCGTGCTAGAACCACGAGACTCGGGGAATGCCTTACACCTTTTCCCCGGTCAACAGAATTCCTTACCCGGACTTTGTTTTCGTAGACTAATTAATAATAGAGTCAAACCTTCCTTTGACTAGGAATTTAAATAAAAGGTGACTTGGAACACCAAAAAATTAATTCCAAGTGGTGACTCTGTAAATAAAATAATTCCTACTCAAGTTGGTCACGTTAATTGAAAAAACTCTTTAACCCACAATCCATAACATAACACATATCTTTTTGGGGGGTAGAAAAGGAGGGATAGAAAAGGGGTGTGACAACAGTCTCGTATAATAGTTATATATGGTATAGATCGTTCGTATTCGTGTATAACAAAAATAACATGTGGATGCTTTTTTATTTTCTTAACCAGGTAAAATTTTACCTCTAGCATATGCTGTTGTCGATTGAAAATGATGGTTCCTCGGAATGATTTTTTGAAATGTTTAGACAGGTTTTTGGGGAAAGGGAACGGATGTTCATCGTATCCGATCGTCATACAAGCATATTAAGGGGTGCTTCGATTGTGTATCCAGAGATATCTCACTGTGTATGCATCTTTCATCTTTGGAATAACATAAAGAAGCGGTTCAAGAAGAACCATGACCGGCTGAGGAAAATATTTTTTGCAATGGCCAGAGCATACAAAATTAAAGATTTTAATCGCCTCATGCAAGATATGGACAACTTTGATAAGAAGGTAAGGAATTACCTATTCCAAGTTGGTTATGAAAAGTGGTCCATAGCGCATTTCACTGTTAATAGATCCATGATGATGACTTCAAATATTGCCGAGTCACTCAATGCAAGAAACAGAGAGGCAAGAGAGCTACCAATCATGAGTTTGCTAGATTACATGATGAATTTGGTTATGGAATGGAATAATACAAATAGAATGACTTCAATGAGTACATTTACTGGCCTAGGAAAATAATATAACGACGTACTGAAGGAAAATAGCAGTTTGTCACAGAAGATGACGGTAAATATTCTTTTATCATGTCTTACTTCATACGCCTGAATAACTTACTTTGACAAAAATGCATTAATACTTGTCATGTCCATATTTTATTAATGATATCTATTTAAATTTAGGTAAGGCCTTCAACCGATTATGTATATGTAGTAATGGATGCTGAACAAAGACGGAACATAGTCTGCATGCAAAAAAGGGAATGCTCGTGCAAACAATTTCAAGTGGATGAGATTCCTTGTCCACATGCTATGATAGTATTGGACTACACACACATAGAAGCATCCAAATATTGTTCTGCCTATTACACCAAGGAATACTTCAAGAAGACATATGAAGTATCAGTTAATCCACTTCTAGATGAAACTATATGGGACTTTCCAACAGAGGTGCTAGATAATGTGGTCCTACCACCGATAGTGAAGGGCAAATCAGGAAGACCGACGAAGTCGCGACGCACGGGACTTTATGAATATTTGTATACTGAAATAGTTACCTGTGGACTGTGTGGAAAACAAGGACACAACAGAATAACATGCAAGAATGCTCGAGATAACTAGTAGATGTTCCTACAATGATTTAATATTTTGTAACTATTTTCCTTGTGAATGTTACAATTAGAATATTGAAAAAATAATGAGATTTACAATCAGATTCTCTCTGATGTATGAATAAAGATACTAGAATAAAGATACTAATTTTTGTCGTAATGAAAGTATTGATATAAGTTTTATTCCAAATACTACTATGGATGTCACTATACAAATAAATATACAAAATAGATGTCAATATATAAAATATATACAAAAACGATTGTCACTATACAAAAAATATACAAAATAGACTGTCACTGTATAATTTATATACAATAGACTGTCACTATACAAAAGATATACAAAATAAACTATCGCTATACAAAATATATGTCACTATACAAAATATATACAAAAACGACTGCCACTATAAAGAAAATATACAAAATAGAATTTGTTTATTTATATAAAAAAAAAAATAGTCTGTCACTATTGTATATACAATTTACATACAATATACTGTGACTATACAAAAATTATACAAAATAGATGTCACTATACAAAATATATACAAAAAAGACTGTTACTATACAAAATTTTACAAAATAGACTGTCGCCATGCAGTTTATATACAGTTTAGCTGCCCCCAAAACTTCATTCACAAAACTTACTATAACAACTTAACAACACCAGCTAAATTTGCAAAACCTGTCGAAACATTTTAAAACTGTATAAATTACAAAACTAAAACTGTAGAAAAGTCAAAACTACACAAAATCTGAAACTTTTAAAATTTCACTATTAACTGAAAATAAACAAGTCGCAATTAAAAGTAATATTCAACATTAGCATTTCAAACATATTGTTCAAAAATTTCCCAAACAAAAAGCATAAAACGTGATGTAAGTATGCAACTGTATCCAATCATAAGACAATATCATAACCAAACTACTTCATCTTAAAACTACATGTGAATTTTCCGCTAAACTAACCCAAACTACTTCATCTTGCCATTTTTTCTTGATATCCTTCAAAGTCTCGTCATCACCAATGGCATGTGACTTGCCATTTTTCTTGATATCCTTCAAAGTCTCGTCATCACCAATAACATGCGTCTTGCCCTTTTTCTTGTTATCCTTCAAATCCTTGTCATCACCAATGGCATGCGACTTGCCCTTTTTCTTGTTATTCTTTTTTGTCAGACCCTTCAATCTACCAGTAGACTCGTCATCACTAACTGCATGCGCTCTTTGTTTCTTCACTCTATAATCCCATAGCAATATACCATATCGGTCTCGTATCCCATCAATATCAATAGCTTTAGAAATATTGCTGCCTTGAATGATGTACTCAGCAAATGCAGCAACATAAATACCATAGTCACTACATACAAGGTCGCACATAAACGCTGAATAAGTTAGTATAATATCCAAATAGGAATTCATGTACAAAAATGAATAAGAATAAGAAATATTCAATAATAATTTGCGTGTTATCTTGCATTGGCAACCCATCAACGACATGAATCTCAAAAGGATCAATGGCGGGAATTCCCATAGGATTCTCTTTTGTGTCCTAGAAACCAATACGATGAAGGAAATATGGGCGCAACACTGAGTATGGCTCGATTGATCTCCGAACTACACTATTCTGCCACGCACCTCTCATAGGATCGTATGCATAAATGCACAGATCTTTGAATGAAAGTCTCGCCAATATCCAGTGCCACTTATCAGACAGATTTATAGGAAAAAAGGACTTCATCAACAATACACCAAGGAACATTACATCTTAAAAAATACCCAAGTATATACTCAGCAATTGGATCTGTTTCAGTAATCAAATTCATGTCTCTATTTTTCTCCAAAAACTCCTTGTACAAATTCTAAATCAAGCAATTAAACCAGCAGTCGGTAGTTGTGAATCTTACTGGAACATCAATACCGTACTTCTCTTTCTTTCTCAAATAGTAAAAAATAACATCAATATGCTGAAATATGAAGAATAAACACACACAGTCAGAAAATTACATTATGAGAAAACTAAAATGTATGTTTTATGTATAAACCGATTATACATTTTACAGAAGATACATATACATAAAAGATACTCTTCCAAGTTGATACATATTTTCTATTGCCATTATTGTTCTAGTCCTTTCTTCTGCCTACCATCCAAGGGTTACCGAGTCCCATTTCTCATCTTATTACATATAGAATCTATATGTAATTACAACATAGATAAAAGAAAATAAATGGCATTTATGCTAACAAATTAACATCAATATGCTAAAAATATGAAGAACCATTATAGTATTGACTTACTGAATCACACAGGGGTAGGCCGGGATATGCAAATATGAAGAACCATTTTTTCTCCAATATCATCCACTCCAAATTCAAAGATTGTCCCTGATGAATCATGATAAACAGATATGGTTCATAACACGAAACACGAAAACTTACAGTGCATTAGTCCTTAAGCCTCTATTGATGAAAGTGTTCCACTTACATAATATTCTAAAATCAACAGGATTGTCAACATTTTCCTGAAAAATATACAAAAAGTTGTAAAAATTATAATAACAGGTAAAAATAACAAATAAGCATAGTCATGAGAATACCTCTGAAGCACAGCGTTCACCTAGAGGAAGAGCTACAAGAAATTAGAAGTTACAATCCAAAGAAGAAAAAAAGTTCAGGAGTTAACATCCCTGGCACTGCTAGGGCAAACAAGAAAAGGAAGGCTGCCTTTTCTATCCCTGTTGAAATTCCTCCCACAAGAGGAAGACCCACAAGAAGTCAGAAGAAGCAGAGTGAGGCTGAACTGGAGAAAACCTTAGAAGAAAGTAAAATAAAAGATGCTTCTAAGGGAAAGAAGAAGATGAGTGATCCTGTTGAGGCTGTTGAAATTGATGAGATAGACCTGGTCCTTCGAGATGAAGATGAGACAGAAGAAGTGGAGGTTCTGACTCCCAAAGCTAAGAAAGCCAAGACTTCCACCAAGAAGTCTGTTTCAAAGTCAAAGTCCGTTGAACCATCCACTTTGGCTAAAAGAACTAGGTCTGCTGTGAAATCAAGAAAAGTGAAAATTACGGAGGAAGAAAAATGGAGTGGAGAAGAATAAGAAGAAGATTCTAATGCTGAGAAAGACAAGATGGTCAAATTTGGAAAGAGGACTATCTTTAAAGGTAGACTCCTCAGGGACTTGGAGGAGAAAGAAATGGTGATGCTTTTGGAGAAGTTACAGTTGCAAACCTGGAAGGACATGGTCCTTCAGATGGATGGCAGGCTGGCCAGGAATGAAATTATGGAGTTTATGGCCAATTATGAGATAAAAGATGGTAGGGTCACCAGTGTGGTAAAGGGACTGAAAGTAACTTTTGATGAGAAAGAGATGGGAGAGATCTTGGGTGTACCTGCTGAAGGGTACAATGATTATAAGAAACTAAAATGGCCAAGTCTAGAGAATCTCCCTACTGCCCTTGCCATTACTAGGAAATTTGGTGACAATAAAGAGGAACTTGAGCCCAAGGCTATTTACAAAAGTGAGATGAAGCAACCCCACAAAATGCTATTCGAATTTGTAAACAAATGTGTGCTGCGTAGGCAGTAAAGGAGGCACATTGCCACATTTATGGACCTGGTCCTTATGGAATGTTTGGATAGTGGGAGGCAAATAGCTGGCCTGGGTTTATAATCCAGCTTCTTGACAGGGTTCTAAATGGTACCAAGACTCATGCCACACCCTATGGCTTTATTCTCACGGTTGTACTTGCGTACTTCAAGGTACCCATCAAGAAATGGGAGGTTGGTACAAGCAAGGATCATTTTGGGGAAAATACTCCAACTGCTTGTGACTATGAAGTCCAACCCACTCCTAAAGAACTTGGTTCATCCAAAAAGGTACCAGTGAATAGCAAAGTGCGAGCCTTGGTGCAAGAAAGTGGGGCCAAGGATGCTGAGATTGATAGGCTGAAGAAGAGGTTGGCAGAAGTGGAGACTGAGAGAAATGCTCTCAGAACTGAGCTGGCAAAAGAAAATGAGAAGAATGATGGCATTCTTCAAGATATGCTGAAACTACTCCAAGCCAAAAATCAAGAACCTGGTCCTTCCTAGCCTTAAGCCTCCTAGCCTAGTGTAGATCAACCAGTGACCCAGTTTGGGATTTGTTTTGTTTCTTTTGCTTATGTTCCAATATTTTTATTTCTTCTTATGCTTTATGGTAGGATCTTATCAATCACTGAAATTCACTGTCTTTTGCTCTAACTGTTTGTTTATATTTATTTGATGGTTAAAATTCTTAGCTTGATCTATGATGACTAACCCATGATTGCATTTGAAGCAGCCCCAGTGGCCATGAGTAAGTTTTGAAATCTGGTTATCTTACTTATTTATGTAACTTTTCGATGATGCCAGAATGGGGAAAAGGGGTTGTGCTTTACACTTTGAACAATGATTTTTATAACCTAATGTATCTAGTCCTTGATGATAAGTGATTAAAAGGAAAAGTGTTTCTAACATTATGTTGATGTTGAGCTAAGTTGAAACAGGGCCTAAGCTTATGAAAAGCACATGGTTTGTCATCATCAAAAAGGAAAAATTTGTTGGCCCAAGTGAAGGTTAGTTTTGAAGATTGACAAATGAAGCTCAGGCATGAACCAGGTCCATCCCTTGTGTACATAGACACGGGCAGATTCGAGCATGTGGGATGCACGTGAAGGAGATAAGCTTAACTTAGTATAATTGATATCTCCTGATTGTAAATGTTGCATAATTGATATGGAGAAGGATTCCTTACTCAAAGAGAACACTATCCAAGATAAGGAAGGAGTTAGAAGTTGAGATCAACTAGAACTCTTCCACCAAGGAAGAGTAGCATTAGAACTCTAGTTATTTCTTCATCTACTAACTCTATATATTGCAGGATGTTCTCATTCTACATGCATGCACAAAAGCAGAAGTTAAACGTGAATTGGGAGCAAAATAGCAAGGCATTTTGTAAGCAATTCGTGTGTGATTTAAGTGTGCAAACCTGAAGCTACATGAATCAGATAGAAGAACCAATTCCAAGTGTCTGTCTTTTATTCTAGTTCAATTATAGTAGGTGTTTTCATATTGTACCTTTCAGCTTTATCTAGAGGCAATTGTAATAGGAACTCAGAGTATTCAAGTGTAACGACCCGATCGGTCATTTTGAGCTCCAGCGCGTCATTCAGCGGTTTGAGGCCTTGAGTAGCTTCACTTAAGGTATTATGACTTGTACGCATGGTCGGAATTTAGTTTTGGGAAGTTCAGAGTTGATTTGGAAAGAAAATTCTCATTTCGAAAGCTTTAAGTTTGAAGAATTGACTAAAGTTGGATTTTTGAGCAAACAATCTCCGAATCGGAATTTGAAGGTTCCAACAGGTTCTTATGATAATTTTGGACTTGGGCGTATGTCCAGGTCAAATTTTGGATGACCAGGGAACGTTTCGGCATCTATTGTGGAAGTTAGCATTTTGGAAGAATTCCATAAATTTGGGTTGAAGTGCATTTTAATGTTATCGATGTCCGTTTGGATTTTTCAAGTTTGGGAATAGCTCCGTATGGTGATTCGGTATTGGTAGTGCGTCCGGAAGTGGATTTGGATGTCCGCAGGTCATTTGGAGCCATTTAGCTAAAGTTAGAAATTTGAAGATTTTTGAGAAGTTTAATCAGGAGTGGACTTGTTTTTGATATCGGGGTCGGATTCCAATTCCGGAAGTTGGAGTAGGTCTGTATCGTAATTTAAGACTTGAACGCAAAATTTGGTGACACTCCGAGTAGTATAAGTATATTTCGGTGCGTTCAGAGTAAGTTTGAAGAATTTGAATTTCTAAGTTGAATTAATTACGTTTCAGGTATGATTCTTAGTTTTGATGTTATTTTACACATTCCGGGAGTTCAAGCGAGTCCATTTTATAATTTCAAACTTGTGGGTATGTTCGGGCAGGGCCCTAGGGACCCGAGTGTTAACCGGACGAGGCTCGGACCAATTTTGGAAATTGGAGAAAGAGCTAAAGCTTCCAGCTTCTGGTATGATCGTACCTGCGCATGGGCAGCCGCAGGTGCGAGCTCGCATGTGCGAGCCACCAATCGCAAGTGCGAAGGAGAGGAGCTGGCCAACAACCGCAGATGCGAGGTATTTTAGCGCACCTGCGAACACGCAGTTGCGAAGGATTGGCGCGCAGAAGCGGATGGATGCACAGGAGCGAATGGACAGGCGCACATGCATTTTCGCAAAAGCGATCCATTGTCCGCAGGTGCGGTGCAAGGCCAAAAGGGGGAAATGCGCACCTGCGATGAATTTTCCGCAAGTACGGAACCGCAGGTACGAGTGTAACTCCGCAGGTGCGAAAATTGCAGAAGGCAGAACCTTCATTTAAGTTAGTTCTTCACACTTTCAGTTAAATTCATAGATCATGGATAGATTATAACCGGTAAATCTTGGAAATCAAGGGTTTAAATAAAAAACCTATATTTTTATAAAAAGAAGATTTTTTTACCACGAAAATGGTTATGGAATTTGGATAGAAATTATATGTTTGAGTTCATAAGGCAATGGGTAATGATTATTTTCGAAAAATTTCGGAATCCGGGCATGTGGGCCCGAGGGTGATTTTATCGACTTTTCAAGCGAAGTTGGGAATCGTTGTAAATAGGATTATAATAAGTATTTGAGTATATATTAATGGGTTTGCATAATTATTGACTAGTTTTGGAGCATTGGGCATCAGTTTGAGTGGTTGGAAAGGCTTTGGAGCCGGTTATGGAATTTTGGAGCGAGGTAAGTCTCCTTTCTAACCTTATAAGAGGAAATTAACCCCATAGGTAAAATAAATTAATATATGCTTCTAATTGTGGGGGCTACATACGCACGAGGTGGCGAGAGTCCATACGTAGCTACTAGCTATGCCTATATCCGGGTAGTCTAGGTTTACATCATACCTTATTGACATTGATGTCGATTTATGTTATTGTTTTCCTTGAGAAGAAGCAGGATTGAGGTTGAGTAATAATTGTCTTGAAAGAATAGAAATTTGATGAAATTTAAGATTTAAAAGGTTTTATTTGAACTTCGAAATTTAGAAAAGAATTGAGGAATATTATAATAGCTTAAGAAATCTATGTGTAATCGCGTTGCATGTATGATTCACGAGCAATGTAATATTCCTTAAAAAGCTTCAAGTTGAATTTCCCTTATTTTGAAAAGAATCAAGAAAGAATTATGATTTAAATGTTAAACTTATATTTGGCAGCGTCGCAGGTATGATTCGCGAGCGGGGTATTTCTATACATTTATATTTGACCGCATCGCATGTATGATTCGCGAGCGGGGACCGCGTCGCATGAATGATTCGCGAGCGGCGTAATAGATGCATCTATGGTTCACGTCGTTCGACCCTCGGCAGTGCACAGTTTATTTTTATTGTTGGATCAGGCCATACGACCTCGACATAACTTGTGCGTGATTGTATTATATGCTTAGGAGATTATAATAATTGATATTGCCTCGTTGGCCTGAGATATAAACTGTTAAAATGATGAAAATCAATTTGGAAAATTTCTTTTTAACAAAAGAATTGTTTACTTATTTCATGATATCGGGCTTACAGCCGTTCTACGTGATCCATGCTTAATCATATCAGTGGTATATTAATTATAGCCCATAGTAAGTGTCCAAGTCGACCCCTCGTCACTACCTTTTCGAGGTTAGGCGGGATACTTACTGGGTACGCATTGATTTACGTACTCATGCTACACTTGCTGCACATTTTTGTGCAGGTACACATATGTTTAGTCGCCTTGTGGGCGCAGAGGTGCGATTATGGCGGGGGCTTAGGTGAGCTGCATTCTATACGACGCTCTGCAGTCAACAGAGTCTCTTTCAGAGCACTTACATTTTTCCTGTCCAATTTGTATTCAGGACAACTGTTGTATTTTATTTTACATTCTTAATAAATGCTCATGCACTTGTGACACCGGGTTTTGGGATGATTATGGTTTGCACTGTATTGGAAATTTTTAAAGATATTATTACGTATTTTGTAAACTCCATCTTTTGCTATTTAATTGAGGGGAAAAACTATGATTTCAAAAATATTAAAATGAGAATTTATTAAGTATTTATTGTTGGCTTGCCTGACAGCGGTGTTCGGCGCCAACACGACCCTTATGGATTTTGGGTCGTGACAATATGGTATCAGAGCACTAAGTTCACTTAGGTCTCACGAGTTATGAACGAGTCTAGTAGAGTCTTGCAGATCGATACAGAGACGTCTATACTTATCTTCGAGAGGCTACCGGGCTGATAGGAGCACTTCCCTTCTTGATTCCTCATCGTGCGATTTGATTCCTTTGAGGCTTATGCCTTCATTTTCTTCCTATTCGATCTTGCGCGACGTGAAGCGCCTATTATAAATTTGAAAATCGAGGAATTTTAATGGTACTGCGGATGTTGTGCGGGATAATTCTCCCTGCGTATTTGATTGGACTAACGTCGTCGCCTTGTGGAAGGATGTTCTATCATCTCAGCTCAGTAGCTGAATTTCTGATGGTTTTGGGGCTATGCACCAATTGCCATGACGATTCGTGTGTTGCTATTGCACCGTGTTTGTGTAATGGAAGGATGCTTGTCTATGCGTCGAAGCAGTGAATGACTTAGAAGGAGGTTTACTCAGTGCATAATTCAGAGATCCAGTATTTTATTTCCGGCAAAGGAAGGCAATCGGACTAGGAATGTTTAGATTTGGGTTGATGGAATAACGAGATTTGGTATTTTCGAGCGTGGTAGAATTTTCATCAATAATGTGGTTTCGTCGCCCTTGATTGAATGTGTTAAGTTCGCCGGTGTTATGTTCTTCATCAATTTGCCTTCAGGGCAGGGTATTGTGAAATAGTGTCGGGGAAGCGGCTGTCAGAGATCACAATGTGTGATGGTTCAGGATTGAATCGGTGTTCTGGGTGTTGAGGGCTCAAGGAAGATGATCTTCGGGGAGGTTTAAAGTTGGTGGCGATCTATTGGTTCAAGTTCTACAGAGATGGATATTAATTTAAGGCAACAACTGGGCAGCGAAGGATGAGGAAGGACATGTGGGAGGTGTCTCGCGATGGTTAAACTTCTAGAAGGCCAAGTGTGAGAAATAGAAATCGAGTAGTTGCTTAAAGGAGAGGGTTTGACTAAAGTGGGAGAGTGGCAGAGTAGCATATGGGTTTTGTGGTAGGATGACTACACGCCTGGAGAAGAGGTGAGAGTGAATTGGGATTCAGGGTGGACAGTGACGAGGTCTACGGACTTAATTCAAAATATTGGCTATTATACGGTGGGAGATTTGGATACAACAGAAAAGAGTTGCTTGATATGAAGAAGGATACAACATGACTTTGGATTTGAAGGTATTGTCGCACCTTCAGTTGATGTCTGTGAAGAGTGGACGGATTTGTACGACTGGTGAATGAGCACATGCTCAGATGGGTTATCTCCTACGAGTAGGTTAGCGGTCGCGTAGTGTTGATAAAGCTTCTACGAAGAATTCTACGGGCTATCCAGTAAGAGGCTGGATATGTAAATGTGGCTAGTAATTCAGAGTATTCATAAAGGGTTTAACAAAAGGATTTCGAGAAATTTGGCAGGTTGATTGTGCAAGATCAGGTTGACGGTGAAGAAAGAATATTGGTGCGTTCCAGGGTTATGCAATAGTAGCTTCAAGCTAAGTGGGAGAGTCCCACCGCCTACAATTGGATTGCATAGTCGTCTATTTGTAAGAATTCTGGTTATCGACATATTGATAGGTTATTACGACTAAGGAAAGATAACCTCAGTGGTAACTCGAGCAAGTGATTTGAGGAATGTGGGCTAAAGTGGCCTTATCGATTCATGCTTAGGCTTTGGGAAGACTCAGGATTTACGCTTCGTGTAGAGGCGAGTTACAAGGAAGATGATTCGGCCAGGTGCTTCTTTGAGAGGGTGCTCATGTGCTAGCAGAGCCTTGGAGTTGGTTATATTCGGGACCAAGTCAGAGTGGGTGAATCTCAATAACGATCCAAGTGGATTCAAAAGTTAAGGTCTGGTGCCTAAGGATTTCGAGTCCATAGTATGGTTGAATATCGAGCTTTTGCAGTGGATTATAAAAGTGCCTTGGAGTGTTCTATGTTATCTTCAGTATGCGGTGTAGCAATGGAAGAATGGTTGAAAATAACTTCGGAATCGTAAAGGAAATATCAGAATGGGTGTACCAGTTAAAGATGTGGATGTGCGCACAAGGAGGGTGTGAGATGGTTCGTGGGTTTTGGGGACAATGTGGTCTCGTGAGATGAGGTCACTCAGGATGAGTGCGGATTGAGTTCGTTATATTGATAAAGGAGCTGTTGTTATTTCTAAGGAAGATCCAGAGTAAATTAGGAGGAGTCGGGTTTGGTTAGCAATGGTTGAATCGGCATAATGATGACAATGATCAGCTCCTTCAGTGTGTTGGGTTATTCATGTGATTTGTAACGGTACGTGCGAGGTTTGACGGTTGCCGTAATTGATTTTATTTGGAAGCATTCAAGAATTATGGCATGTTATGTGTAGACAGATCCCGGAAGAGTTATGATGGTTTAGACCACTACTTGAGGTTGGTATTTTCTGCGGATATGAGAATTCAGTCACGTGTTGCAAGGGTTCTTTTGAAATGAGTTAAGTAGAAGGTTTCTATATGATGAAGTGTTTACCCTATTAGTGGTTCATGAGTTATGATGAAATTCTTGTACTCTTGCGCATTGGCATGATTAAGTGCAGTAGTCGGCATGGGATTCGGAAGTTGAGTATCAAGGTTGCAGTTCGGTATTGACAAGGATGTCATGAGCTCGGATGAGCAGGAAAAGGAATTTAGATGTTTAGAATAAGTTGGTATTGTCTCCAGCGTCACCTAAGATCAGTGTCCTGTGTAAGAGGCTTTGCGTACTGATTGCGGATTCTTGATATGCTTTACAGCATTTGTGTGACCGGTGGTATGGATGTGCAGACTTGTTGCCTGGTGCGGAAGGTCGTGGGAGCGTGTCCCACAGAAAGATTATGTAAGAGTGGCATGTAGTCACTTGATTGAGTGAATATTGAAACCAAGTATGAAGATTGTGGTAATATCGTTGATTCGAGAATTTATGCCTGGAGGGCGCTCGGTTCACTTGGTTGCGGACTGTGGAAGTTTTAAATATGAATATGGGCTCTATATAAGGCCGGATGTGTTCATTTCAGCATAGCGCTCCTTATGGAGGAGTATTCGGACATTGGATGTTATTTCGTCATCGGCTATTTCATGTAATACTATATTGTGTTGTATGAGTTGTGAAATGGCTTGATAAATTTCCTATGTGTTGAGGTTCCACGTAGCGATGGTGTTATGTGAGCGGGATGGCTCTCGAGATTCAGATCACATATCGCACCTTAGTTGTGCTTGAGTTTTGTAGTGTATGGCGCTGTTTGTCCTCCCAGGGATGGTATTATGCACATTCGGGTATTTTGTAGTAATAAGCATTCTAGCTCGGTAAGTATTTCCTTATAGATTTTATGTGTGTATCGGGTGGCATGCCGCCACGGGTATGTTGCTTGGATCGGGTTGCACGCTGCAACAGTGTGATGTTGAGTACAGTCCCCTATATTCTATTTTGTGTGTTTTGTGTCCCATTTTCTGAGGAAGGTTCGTAACACCTTTTTGGTTGTCTAGTTAGTTACGTGGGTTGAGTAGTTCTTTCTAGAGTTCATTTTCCTCATGTATCACGTCGAGTTGTAGCTTATTGGCACATTGTGGCATCACATGAGACTTTTTGACAGCGTCTGAGGTGGCTTATTGCCTGAACAGCTTATGCTGGGTGGGACGAGATTATTGGACCTGGGGTCAGTGTGATCAGATTGGTATGAGGCATAGTTAAAGAGTAAATATCGGTATTCAGTCTAGAATGAGGTAATGGTTCTTGTCATGGGGAGAAACTCAATGAATGGTTGACTCGGCAGTGGGTTGTAAATTTCTACACATCTTTTCCGCTGCGGCAACATTACAAGAGTTGGAGAAGGACATGTACGTGGCATGAGGTGTGTTGTGGACATCAAGTTCATGGGATTTTGGCTATTGTTATCAGAGGATGTTATTATGGTCATGTGAATTATGTGGTGCATGGTGTGAATTTAGCAAAGGTATGCAGTCATGTTTTGGTATATTGGGTGGTGATTGATACTGTGATCGTATGTTGGAAACAGGCCTGGCAGAAGATTTTGGATGTTAGAATTGGTTCTAAGGCAAATTTGACTAAACAAAAGGGGCATCTTTAGATTTACTCGAGCTAGTGTGCTCAACTGAGTTGTGGTAGCACAGGTAGGTGCACGAGGTGCTAAACAGTGATTTCGAACAACTCCAGCGCAGTTCTTAGCACGTTCGAGGACGAACGTATGTTTAAGTGGGAGATAATGTAACGACCTGACCAGTCGTTTTGAGCTGCAGCGCGTCGTTTGGCGGTTTGAGGCCTTGAGTAGCTTCACTTCAGGTATTATGACTTGTACGCGTGGTCGGAATTTAATTTCGGGAAGTTCGAAGTTGATTTGGAAAGAAAATTTTCATTTCGAAAGCTTTAAGTTGGAAGAATTGGCTAAGGTTGGATTTTTGAGCAAACAATCTCCGAATCGGGATTTGAAGGTTCCAACAGCTTCGTATGATGATTTCGGACTTGGGCGTATATCCGGGTTAAATTTTGGATGACCCGGGAATGTTTCGGCATCTATTGTGGAAGTTAGCATTTTGGAAGAATTCCATAAATTTGGGTTGAAGTGCATTTTGATGTTATCGATGTCCGTTTGGAATTTTCAAGTCTGGGAATAGCTCCGTATGGCGATTCGGTATTGGTAGCGCGTCCGGAAGTGGATTTGGAGGTCCGTAGGTCATTTTGGAGTTATTTGGCTAAAGTTAGAAATTTGAAGGTTTTTGAAAAGTTTGACCGGGAGTGGACTTGTTTTTAATATCGGGGTTGGATTCCAATTCTGGAAGTTGGAGTAGGTCCGTATCGTAATTCAAGACTTGCACGCAAAATTTGGTGTCACTCCGAGTAGTATAAGTATATTTCGGCGCGTTCGGAGTAAGTTTGAGGAATTTGAATTTCTAAGTTGAATCAATTGGGTTTGGGGTATGATTCTTAGTTTGATGTTGTTTTACACGTTCCGAGAGTTTGAGCGAGTCTGTTTTATGATTTCAAACTTGTAGGTATGTTCGGGAAGGGCCCCGAGTGTTAACTGGACGAGGCTCAGACCAATTTTGGAAATTGTAGGAAGAGCTGAAGCTTCGAGCTTCTAGTATGATTGCACATGCGCATGGGCAGCCGCAAATGCGATCCACCAGTCGCAGGTGCGAAGGAGAGGAGCTGGCGTACAACCGCAGATGCAAGGTATTTTAGCGCACTTGCGAACACGTAGGTGCAAAGGATTGGCACGCAGAAGCGGATGGATGCGCAGGAGCGAAGGGATAGGCGCACCTGCGTTTGCGCAAAAGCGAGCCATTATCCGCAGGTGCGGTGCAAGGCCAAAAGGGGGAAATGCGCACCTGTGAGGAATTTTCCGCAGGTGCGGAACCGTAGGTGCGAGTGTAACTCCGCAGGTGCGAAGATCGCAGAAGGCTGAACCTTCATTTAAGTCCGGAGTTGCGTATGCTTAGCTCATTTTCTTCATGTTTTGGGCGATTGTGGAGCATTTTGAGAAGGGATTTCAACTAGCAACTTGAAGGTAAGTTAGTTCTTCACACTTTGAGTTAAATTCATAGATCATGGATTGATTATAACCGGTAAATCTTGAAAATCAAGGGTTTACATGAAAAACCTAGATTTTTATAAAAATGAGATTTCTTTACCACGAAAATAGTTATGGAATTTGGATAGAAATTATATGTTTTAGTTCATAAGGTTATGGGTAATGATTATCTTCAAAAAATTTCGGAATCCGGGCACGTGGGTTCGAGGGTGATTTTATCGACTTTTCAAGCGGAGTTGGGAATTATTGTAAATAGGATTATAATGAGTATTTGAGTATATATTAATGGGTTTGCATAATTATTGACTAGTTTTGGAGCGTTAGGCATCAGTTTGAGTGGTTGGAAAGGCTTTGGATCCGGTTATGGAATTTCGGAGATAGGTAAGTCTCCTTTCTAACCTTATAAGAGGGAATTAACCCCATAGGTGAAATAAATTAATATATGCTTCTAATTGTGGAGGCTACGTACGCACGAGGTGACGAGAGTCCGTACGTAGCTACTAGCTATGTTTTCCGTGTAGTCTAGATTTACATCATACCTTGTTGACATTGCTATCGATTTATGTTATTGTTTGCCTTGAGAAGAAACAAAATTGAGGTTGAGTAATAATTGTCTTGAAAGAATGGAAATTTGCAGAAATTTAAGATTTAAAAGGTTTCATTTGAACTTCGAAATTTCGAAAAAAATTGAGGAATATTATAATAACTTAAGAAATCTATGTGTAACCGCGTCGCATGTATAATTCGCGAGCGGGGTAATTTTCTTTAAAAAGTTTCAAGTTGAATTTCCCTTATTTTGAAAAGAATCAAGAAAGAAATATGATTTAAATATTAAACTTATATTTGGCCGCGTCGCATGTATGATTCGCGAGCGGGGTATTTCTATAAATTTATATTTGACCATGTCGCATGTATGATTCGCGAGCGGGGACCGCATCGCATGAATGATTCGCTAGCGGGGTAATTGATGTATCTATGGTTCGTGCCGTTCGACCCTCGGCAGTGCACATTTTATTTTTATTGTTGGATCGGACCGTACGACCTCGGCATGACTTGCGCATGATTCTATTAATTGCTTCGGAGATTATAATAATTGATATTGCCTCATTGGCCTGAGATAGAAACTATTAAAATGATGAAAATGAATTTGGAAAATTTCTTGTTAACAAAAGAATTGTTTACTTATTTCATAATATCGGGCTTACAGCCGTTCTACGTGATACATGCTTAATCATATCATTGGTATATTAATTATAGCCCATAGTAAGTGTCTGAGTCGACCCTTTATTACTACTTCTTCGAGGTTAGGCGGGATACTTATTGGGTACGCATTGATTTACGTACTCATGCTACACTTGCTGTACATTTTTATGCAGGTACACATATGTTTAGTCGCCCTGTGGGCGCAGAGGTTCGATTATGGCGGGGACTTAGGTGAGCTGCATTCTATACGACGCTCCGCAGTCAACAGAGTCTCCTTCAGAGCACTTACATTTTTCCTGTCCAATTTGTATTCAGGACAACTGTTGTATTTTATTTTACATTCTTAGTAAATGCTCATGCACTTGTGACACCGGGCTTTGGGATGATTATGTGTTGCACTGTATTGGAAATTTTTAAAGATATTATTACGTATTTTGTAAACTCCACCTTCTGCTATTTAATTGAGCGGAACAACTATGATTTTAAAAATATTAAAATGAGAATTTATTAAGTATTTATTGTTGGCTTGCCTGGCAGCGGTGTCCGGCGCCATCACGACCATTATGGATTTTGGGTCGTGACATCAAGTTAGAGTTAACTTGAAGGTGTCCCAGCAATTAGAGGTTGGTTGCCACAACGGGGTTAGAGTAATCCTAGATTTATAAAAGTATTTTGTAAATGCAGTTTTTGGCTCAGTGATTTAGTGGAGAGTTTGGGAAAATCCTACTGAGAAGTAGGTCATGGTTTTTTCACCTTTTAAGCCAGGTGTTTTTCACGTAAAATACTTGTGTTCTTTACTTTCCGCATTTACTATTTCAGCAATAGTAGGTTAAGGAACACTTAGAAGAACCAGGTCCTTCCATAATCAGTTTAAGCGAAAAATTGAATACCACACAAATCACCTCCCCCTCTGGTATTGAAGTTAAAACATCAATTTCCCACCTAAAATTCCCTATAAAAAGAATGATTGAGCTGCTTAAAATATAAAATAAACATGGCAACAGGACAAAGTTATCAAATTTTATCCCAAAATGATCTAAATATGCCTGCTGAGTCTGACTAATGCACTCTTTTTGACCAATGTGTACATGAAAAAGATTAACAATGGAGGAACTTTTTGTAACTTTACAATATTTATGGTCAATGTATCGTTTACATTTTCAAAAAAAAATTAATTTTAAGGGTAAATGAAAAAAATTTAAATAATTTATTTTGATTTTGTAAATTGAGAAGTAATTCGGTACAAATATTTTTAGTGATGTGAATAAGTAATATGGACGGAGAGAGTATTAATAAGAGATTTTTTCTTCCTATACAATATTTGAAATTTATTTACCAAAATTGTCCTAATTTTGTATATTACCCGCCCTAACAAGAATTACTTACAAATTATATAATTATTAGTGTCTTAAATTATGGGATTTAGTTATACCCTTTTTCTTTTTTCTCTCCTCTCCTCTTTCCCCACTCACTGCCGCCTCTCTCATCAATTTTTCCTTCTTCATCACTTTCTCTCACCATCTCTCCCTCTCTCACTATTTGTGAATGAAATTTCAGATATGAAACCGGTGAAATATGGCACAACCGCACAATATATACATGGCTTGAGGAACGAAATTAGCAGTTCATGATTTTAGGGGGGAACTGCTCATTCTTGTACCTATAATCATACATGGGATATACTCTGCTGTTATTCAGGGACATGGACTTTGGAAAATCCACGATCATCGGAGACGGCTACATCAAAGAATCCAACAACTTAAACGGGGCGACAACAATTCAAGAAACTTGTAAAGTGCCTACAATAGTGAGAATCAAATAATTAGCCTGCTTTCAAGAACATTTTGAATTGTAATTTGGAGAGGTCATAGTATTGTATAAATCTACGTAGCATATACGAATAATATAGGTGTATGGCTCAAATCAATTGTATACATTAGGCTAACAAATATATTTTTATTATATAGAAGAGCTAAGTGTGGTCGACCAAGGGAAAATTTGACATTTTACTCAATTATAAAAATGCCTTCCTCTTCCCGTGCTTCTTTCGAGAACAATCAGTTCTTTTAAAGAATGGCTTTTTGAAATCTCTACACATTTCAGGTTAGCTTTTATCTCATTTTTGCCCAAATTTCGTCCAGTTCTCTTCCTCACTCCCGAATTTCACAATTGAAATTTATGGTTGATGTCCTCACTATTCTATCTAATTCTCTCCCCAATTTCACTGCTGATGTGAAGGTTTTTCAATTGTCATCCTCACATAACTGCAATCCTTTTTTTAATAGCTATAGATTTATTCTCCAGATTATATGCCCTTCCTTCGGCAAGATTTGCCCGTGTAGCCGGTGAGATTGCCGTTTTTTTCTTCTTCTTTGTTCATTTCATTGTTTCGGTTATTATTATTTTATATTTTTGGTGACTATTTGTTGTTATTATTTTATATGGGTAATTTATGTAAAATAAGATTATTTTCTGGCAGCTCAAATTACTGGGAAAGATGTCGTTCTCGAAAAAATTCTCAGTCTGAGTTCAGTCCTATTTTATTTTATTTTATGAGTATTTTTTCTTATAATTCTATGTGGCTCCACTTAGGTTAAACAATTTGGCAACTCAAATATTGGGGGGAATTCAGTTCTTAAAGAGTGCAAATTCCTCTTTATTATTGTTACCATAGTCAAAAAGAGTGAAATTCCTCTCTTTTTTCAGTATAAATAATGAAAGTTTATGTGGATTGATTTCGTGAAGGAAGAGTATTGTTGCAGCTCGGATAGTGGAAGATTCAGTTTTTAAGAGCACAATATTTATCTGGCTTCTGATTTTAGTTGTCACATGCAAGATCATAGGTTTTTGTGCTCGACCGTATATAATTTTACTATGTGTTTAGTTGTGTGTAACGACATGTAGTAGAATTGTGGAGTTGTTATTCATATAGTACTGGAAGTTGTCAAAATCTAACTTTATATCCAAATGAAAGAGGAAAAGAATTGCTATTTCTGTTTGACATGTAAAGCTGTGTATTGAATAAGCGAATGAAGTTGCGAATGACTATACTTGGTTGCATGCACCAAATGATTATTTTCTTGGATAATATATGTGTATTAACCATGATGTATCCATAAGTGTAAGTTTATTGTTAAAAAACTTAATGCGTTTTTTTTCGTGTTGTTTGTTTTTGTTCAGATCTAAAGAAGTCTTAAATTCTAAAGTTTAATGTTAAAATGGAGATAGAAATCTTGCTAATTCCTTTTCTTTTAAGGTGTTTTAGAAGTTATGACTTGTGAGTTTCATCTATTCTATTATTCATTACTTTTAAAACACTTGATTATTGATTTCCACCTTTACTGCGTATTTGGGGGAAAAAAGAAACTGAGAATGTTTTTTTGCTTGCAATATCTTAAGTAGGAGGAACGAATTTTTAAAGAACAAACAACGGAAAAATAGGAAAAAAAGCACCAAAACAAAATCATAAATAATCCAAAATAAAAAGACAACTTCCAGGATATCACTAGAGGTTTTCTTGCGCTGGATAAAACTACTTGCAAATATAAAGATATCCATGAAGCAGAAGCATTCTCAGTAATAAGAGGCAATTGTGCTTGTTTTTCTTTATTATGTAAACTATTTTAGCATAATTGAGGGTGATAGTATTTTTTGTATGTTTATTCAGATCAGATCGATAGTGGGTTGAAGAGAAACCTATAAACTTAAGACTTAAATGTGTAGCCTAACTACATGTGAACTTTGCTATTCAAGGCTCTGAGATATTACAAGTCTTTCTTTGATTATCTGCTTTCTGAGATGACCAAGAAGATACGTCATTGTTTTGTTATTTAGTGGAATACTTTAGACTATGATGTCTTTTATCTGGAGATTTATCTTATTGCACTTACTGTGGTAGGTAAGGTTAATGATCCTGACTCAAAGAGAATGACTATTCATGATAAATGGACAATTTTCAGTAAAAGTATCATGGTAAGCTTCGTATACCTTCATTTTTTTCATCTCATACAGTCTTTCATCAAGCACCATGTACCATTACAGAGATTTCAGGACATTGTGTATGGTGAAGAACTTTGAACAGTTCTTATTTATACATGGATTGGTCAAATTAAGTTTGGCTGCCATTTTATTTGTAATTCTTACTGAATTTCTTTCCTATCACGCGATCCTCAGTGTCTTGTTTACTAACTAATGCAAAAAGGTGTGATATGTCCTTCAAAATTGTGTTACTAAAGGTACTTTTGTAACACTTCATTTTGTGTATCTGGAATATATTTAGAAGACGAGGTATACTAGTGAAAAAAGCAAAGTTGGTTTACAGAAACTTTGCTTGGATTAAGATTTTGATCGACTTTTCTATGTAGAAAATATTCCATAGAGATCCTATAGATGCTAAGATTACGCAGATGTATTCAGGTTACTCAACTAGAGAGAGCTACATTAGACTTGACAAATGCCTAAGTATCTAATCATTTATTTTATTATGCCAGCTTTTGTTGTGATAAGAAGGAATAATTTCCTAAGAAGTGTGTATATGTTTAGCTTCTAATAAGATAACAATGTATGTATAGTTTTAAGGAACTTATGGTGGTGCTACATTACATTTTGTTTTATTTCATCCCTGCGATTAACTTATTACAGGAAGATCAATACGGGAGTTGATATACTCAGCTAATAATAGGATCTAATCATTTGTAATATCAAAGCTTAAAATGCAAAAATTAGTGCTTGCATTCAATTATATTTTCATCAATTGTAGTATTCACATACTTTATATCCTGATAATATTCCAAGTTGCAAAAATCTAATCACTTCAAAGTGTAAATGTTGGACCCATGCTAGCACGGGCTATACCCATCTAGTATTAATATACACATCCAAGTTATGCTATACCTCAGGTAAATTCTGACCTTATATATGAGAAAATTACTTCTTTCTTGGCTTCAATAATTATATAACTATTATAAGCCTCAAGCAGCAATTGTAGATTGTATTTCCAAGACAAATAAATTTTGTAGTACGATAATACTTTTTCGGCATCCCGAATAATATATGGTACAACAACATACAAATTTAAAAATAAATTTCGTACAAATTTAATACAAATTGATATACATACAACAACATACATACTAAAAATAAACTTCATACTACTAATACACTTATCTACAACTTATCTATAACTTTCATACATATACATCTATTGGTAATCTGTGTTCGAAATCAGAAAATCAAAAAAGCAAACAAACGTTAGTTCAATAAACAAAAATATAAATAATTCCGAGCCCACAAGTTGCTTGTGCGTCCTTAAAAATTTAATCCCCTCACTGTTACCCAAGGTTTTCGGATTAATTCCTCCCAGAATAGAACGGAATAACTATTCTGTGATAGCGGCACTACAAATCATAAAATTTCAGCCAACTCAACAAACAGAGCAAATCACACTTGACACTTATGTTTATTTAGAAAATAATTTAATAATGTATAAAAGAGGGGAGAAGTTTTTAAATTTTTTATGTATAAAAATGAGGCCAAACCTCTAAATTTATTAGCAATGATAGGGTGAGATAGAGAAGTGCCACCCAAAAGGTGCCTCTTCCATTTTTCATTCACACTCTTTTTAAAAAAAAAATTTAACAATCCCCCACATGAATGGGGAATGGTAATATGTATAAAAACGTGCAAAAACTTGTGTAATTCGCAAGTAAGGATTAATCGTATCTGGATAAGTAGGTTTCCCTTTGAACTTTCCGTAGTGAACTTATTTTGGATATACTCGGTCAATCGGTAGATTTGATATCTTTGAACCGTCGAACTTTGATGTATACCTAGACAACCATAAGCCACACAATCAACCCTTAACCGTTTTTGGTTCTCATTGTTGTGTTCGTTTCAGCCATGAACACTGCCTGGTTTCATAAGTGCATATTGAAACCTTACAGAATTCTCCTTGAAGCTGCTTATACTTCACACTTACATAGGAGATATCTAACGTGTTATCCCGTATAAATACTATTTGATATACCCCGTATCAAACTTAAAAACTATTAAAAAACCTTAACGCTTTATCGTTGATATTGAACATTGTCTCATCACGAGAATGGGCCAAAATTGTATCTGACAATATTGAACCATCATTAATGACTTTGTTTGATCTCCTTGAATCTAGATCTTGAGATCTCCAGTCTTCTAGGTAGAGTTACTTCCACAATAATTTATCCTCGGCCATAGTCCCATTCCCTTCGATGATCTTTCAAGTACCTCTCTAGTTAGGCCTTTTGCAAGTGGATCCAACACATTATCGCTCGACTTCATGTAGTCAATTATGATAATTTTCCTAGAGAATAGTTGCCTAATGGTTTTATGTCTTCATCGTATATGACGAGATTTTCTTTTATACATAATGATCCTAAGCCTTCCTATTGCCGCTTGACCATCGCAATGTATGCAAATAGGTGCCAATATTTTGGGCTAAGATGGAATTTCTTCAAGAAATTTCGGAGCCATTCAACTTTATCACCGGCCTTGTCTAAGGATATAAACCCAACCTCCATTGTAGAGCGGCAATGCATGTTTGTTTGGATAATTTTCAAGAAAGACCAAATCATTTCTGGAAAGGCACTTAAATAACTTTCAAATTTGTAGTTTCATCACTAGTCATCAATAAGACTGAACAAGTAATGAATTCACCGACTCTTATATCAATATCCACTAAGGATTGGAGTACAAAAATTATATCATTCAGACATTATGTCTAACATTGGCTTTTGTCATGCATAAGCTAAAAGCCCCCACATTTTAAATATTTCATCAACATATCATCCACATATAATCAAATAATGACTATATGATTTGAAGCGATCACGACCCAAAATCCCCTATAGGCCGTGATGGCGCCTAACGTTACCGTCAGGCAAGCCAACGGTGAATTTTCAACTTAATTACTCATTTTACTATATATTTTTTGAAATCATAAATCCCATTAAATAAATAAAATAAAAATCCGGTACTCAGTCAAACCCGCGATCCTCCTCTTTACCAATTTCTTTTTAAGGTATAAATTACAAGATAAAGTGATAATAATTATGTGACTACAATAATGAACATCCACTAGGAACTCCCAAGACCCGGTGCTACAAGTGCATGAGCATCTACTAAAAAATATAATAAAATAAATCTGTCTGGAATAGAAATTAGACAAGAGAATGTAAGTAACTCTGATGGAGACTTTGTATACTGTGGATCATAACATGGAATGCAGCTCAGCATAAATTCCCCGTAATAGTCGTGCCTCTGCACCCAAAAGATCACCAGAAATGTATATACCTGCAGAATAAGTGTATCAAGTGTAGCATGAGTACGTAAATCAACGCATACCCAGTAAGTATCTAGCCTAACCCCGGAGAAGTAGTGATGAGGGGTCGACATCGACACTTACCAGTGGTCCAATAACTCAAATCCAGTAGGAGGCAGGGTAAATAAACAGTATAAACAAATATAGGTACGTGATACAATCCTCCTCTGAATGGTAAACTCAAGCTCTCAATTAGAAGTTACCTCATCAACCGGAGTATATATGAAATGGACCTCACCAGATAGGTCGTCACAACTCAAATTAGGAAAAAATACACGGATACGCTGGTTTCTTGTCAAATATTACGCACGACGCTGACGAGGCGAACAACCCGATCCCATACGAGTAATTATAGAAATGCCGAGGCGAACGCCCCGATCCCATAATAATGTGTACACCACCGAGGGTCGAACAAAATGAACTATAGATGAATCTATTATACTGCCGAGGCGAACGGCCCGCTCCCATAAGAGTAAGAAGCTTTAATGGGTCCTTGACCCCACTCACGAATATACGTGTGAGTTATAAAATTTAAGGGAAAACTTTGCAATGAATACGCATAACACGGGAGAAATCTGTAAGGGAAGCATAAATTATTTCGCGGATTATCAAGTAACTTGTCACATCTCTACAATAGTGGGTCTATCACCCTATGCAAGTCTACTCTCAAGTTGTATCGCGATAAAGGAATTAAACAAGCAAAGATGACTCGAATAGTATAATTATAGTATGGCGTGAACCTAAGTCTACCGAACATAATGAGGAATTCTAGCATACGCACGGACACCCATCACCTCATACGTATGTAACTCCCACAACATGTAGCACATAAGAATATAGTACCTATGGGATAAATTTCCCCTCACAGGGTTAGACATGAGACTTACCTCGCTCAGAAGTTCCATAACCGGCTCCAACACCTCTCTAACACCTCAAACCAAATGCCCATCGATCCGAACTAGTCAAACAATCATGAAAACCAATAGAAATATACCAACAACAAACAACAACAACAACCCAGTATAATTCCACTAGTGGGGTTTGGAGAGGGTAGTGTGTACGCAGACCTTACCCCTACCTGGGGTAGAGAGGCTGTTTCCAATAGACCCTCGGCATCCTTCCCTCCAAGAACTCCCCACCTTGCTCTTGGGGTGACTCGAACTCACAACCTCTTGGTTGGAAGAGGAGGGTGCTTACCATCAGAGCAACCCACCTTGTCTAATAGAAATATACCCCAACATCATAATTAATTAATTTATCAAAATTCTCGACTCCGCTCGAAAAGTCAATAAAGTCAACCCTCAAGCCCACGTGTACAGATTCCGAAAATTTTCAAAGATAAACTTTACCCATAACATTACGAACTCAAATATATATTTTATTCCTAACTTCACTTCAAAAATCGCGGTCAAAAATCTGAAATACCAATTTTTAGATTTTCTCTTAAAATTCCAAAATTCCCACAATTGTCCATGTATTTACAATCCCAAATTCTTATATTTAACTCACAACTTGTAGAAATTACATACCCCATGATAGACGATGAAAATGGCACTCCAAAATCGTTCCAAGGCCAGCTCCCAAGGAAGAAATGAAATGAAAATGAGCCAAACCCACGTACTTAACAAGGCCCTCTGCCCAGCGATCATCGCACATGCGGTTACTTGACCGCATCTGTGGTCCCGCAGGTGCGGCCAAAATTCTTCTTATGCGGTTCCCTTAAGGCCTCCCCTTCTCCGCATCTGCGGGCAAGCTTTCACACCTGCAAAGGCGCACATGCGCCCGTTCCTCCGCTTCTGCGGAAATACGTCCCTACCCCCATTTCGCTCCTGCGACCAACAGCCCGCACCTACGAGCTCGCGGGTGCGGTAGATTCCTCGTACCTGCGAATCCAGCCAACCTCACTCCCCTCTGCTTCTGTGACCCCTTTGGCTGCTTCTGCATGCTCACATCTTATCGCGCTCAAATGAACACCTCTAAACAAGGTATGAAACAGTCGATTGCAATTATAGTAACCCAATGACGAGTCGGGGGTCGAATCTACAGGGAGCTAGATGGGAGTTAGGGGTATATATTCTAATGCGTGAAATTAAATTATATTAATTTGCACTTCCCCAAAAAGGGTTTTGTTTCTATTTCTAATCTTTACACTAAAGTTTGGAGAATGAAGAAATAATACTAGGATGATTGTTTTTGATATTTTTCAAATTGGTAAAAAGCCTAGGGTTGTAGCCATTATCTAGGTATTTGCCTAATGGGATAAATAATTTAATGCTTGTTTTGTTGATCGGGGTGTGTTATAGCAATCAACTCTCAATTACCCACTTAATACCTCTCGGTCAGAGAGTGGTTTTGCCCTATTTGACTTTCTCAACACCAAATGGCTATCACACAAAATAGTTGATAAAAGCTCAATTCGGGTTATTATTATCTCTAGGTTGAACCCTTTAATTGGGTTAATCAATCTCTCGATTGACCTAATTCCTTGTTAGCCAGGTTTTTCTAGACTAAGTCTCTCTTTCTCTAGTAGAGACTAAGCCAAATAGGCATGAACCAATGTTTGCAACCATTAATTCCACAAATTTAAGCATGAACTAGGCTAAATAACAAACACCCAATCATAAACAAACACTAATTTAATTACCCATAAGGTTAACACACTAGAGTTGGGTCACAACCCCAGTTAAAATCTAGCTACTCATGTTTGGGTTTGAAGAAGAAGAAGAAGAAATACAAATTAAACTCATACTGTAAAGTTAAAAAGATAAAATCTATAGTAAATACACCAAAATATAGAAAACTTCCAAAAGAGGCAAAGAAAAATGACTACACTACTTGCTGATGTCAAAACTTGACCTAATTTTATGAAACTTTTCTATTTATACAAGGGTAAAAATTACGGACAAAAATACCCTTCGGGAGGTTCTGCGGCAGCATAATTCCATGTGCGGTCTGCACAATTCTTCATCTGGCAGGAGCTGGTATTTTGCAGCTGCACAATTCTGAACTGCGGCCGCGAGATAATATTTCTGCAGTCTGCAGATTTAGCACTGCGGCCGCAAGGCCTTCTTCTACAGTCCGCAATAATATGATTACGGCCGCAAGACAATCTTCTACGGCCGTACAAATCTTATGCGGACCGCATTTCAATGAAGCTCTGGACTTGGCTGTTTTGTCATCTCTCTGATCTTGGTCTTGAGCCCTTCTTTTACGGCTGCACAATTCATGTACGGTCCGTAATTTGCACGAAAGTCTGCTGGGTTTTCCTTCTTTAGTTGCGGCCGCAGATGGAATTCTGCAGACCGCACTTTGTATGCTTCTGTGCCCTTTTATTGCCTTATGCTCGGAGTACTCCTCTATGAGCCGGATTTTATCTCGGGAGTCCAACTTCCAACATTCCTGTGATTTTGCACATTTTATTAGTTTCAGGGACGCAATTCAATGCTTTTAGACTAAAACAAAAGCTAAAAGGCGCTAATAAGTAGTCAAAATCCCCACTTATCAGCACCTGCGACCCTTTTCACGCAGATGCGATTGCACCAGATCTCAGCTGCCTTAGCAATTCTTCCAAGTCCAAACTCGATCCGTTTCCAATCCGATTCGCACCCGAGGCCCCCGGGACCCCATCCAAACATACCAACACATCCCAAAATACGATACGGACTTAGTCGAAGCCTCAAACCACGTCAAATAACATCAAAATTACGAATTGACGATCGAAAGCTTTCTTTAAATTTTCAAACATTCAAACTTCGCCGAATGCGTCCGAATTATACTTAAACATTCTGGAATGACGTCAAACATTACGTACAAGTCACAAATCACGATACGAACCTATTCCAAGTCTCGGAACCCCAAATGGACATCGATAACACCAAATTTTACTTCAAATCAAACTTAAGAAATTCTAAAACCTTCAAAATGCCCATTTTTCACAATAAGCGCCGAAATGCTTCCGGACCACCCGATACTCAACACGAACATACACCCAAGTCCAAAATCATCATACGAACCTATTTGAGCCTTCAAATCCCGATTCCGAGGTCGTTAACTCAAAATTCAAACCTTAGTCAACTCTTCCAACTTAAAGCTTCCGAATTTAGAATCTTCTTTTCAAATCAACTTCAAACTTCCCGAAATTCAATTCTGACCACACGTACAAGTCATAATACATAAAGTGAAGTTGTTCAAGGCCTCAAACCGCTGAACGACACACTAGAGCTCAAAATGACCGGTCGGGTCATTACATCCTCCCCCACTTAAACATACGTTCATCCTCGAATGTGCCAAAACCTATTCCGGAGTTGTCCAAAATCACTGTTTAACACCTTGTGCACCTACCCGTGCCACCACAACCCATGTGAGCACATTATCTCGAGTCAGACTAAAGATCCTCCCTTTTATTTAGTCAATAAGCCTTAGAACTAAATTCCAACATCCGAAATTCTCTACAAGACCTAATTCTAACATACAAACACTGTATCAATCTCCACACGCTAAAACCAAGCATGATCATGCACCTATGCTGACATCACACAATGCACCGCATAATTCATTTGCCCAAGGCAACCTCCTCCAAGCACAATAGTTGCAAATTCACTAACCCGATGCCCGTAGTATACCTCATAACACATATAAGCCCAGTTTCAATCCTCACAATACTGCAATGATGAAAGAGATGCGCAGTAACTCATAACCACCCGTCAAATCAATAACTCACAGAGTTTCTCCGCTTGACAAGATTTGTTACCTTATTCTAAACTGAATAGTGACATTTTCCCTTTAATATACCTTACATAAATCCAATCGCATTAATTTCAGGTCCAATAACCTCATCTCACCCAGTACAAGCTGCTCAGGCAATAAGCCACCTCAAACACCGACCAAGATCTCATATGACGCCATCAGTGCGCCAACAAGCCACAACTTGAATATGACACATAAGGAAGAATGAACTCTGGAAAAGAACTACCCAGCCGTGTAACAAATAAAACAGCCAAAAAGATTCTACGAACCCTTCCAAGTGAATGAGAAACAAAATACACATAAATAAGTATAGGGGACCATACTCAACGTCTCACTGTTGCGGCGTGCAACCCGATCCTGACATGATACTGTTGCGGCGTGCAACCCGATCCAACTAACATACCCGTGACAGTGTGCCACCTGATCCACTCATAACAATCAATAAGGAAATACTCATCAAGCCATAATGCTCATACCTACGGACTACCTTAATATCGGCCACAAACATGCCAACTGCGGAAACACAACCCTGGGGAGACGGAGAGCGCCATGCGCTACAAAATCTCAAGCACGGCTAAGGTGCAATAACGACAAGCTACACAAGACCAACAACACACGTGCAAATAATCAAGTCGTCTCACAACCCACATGGCATAATACCGTATTACAGAGAATATCTGGGGACAAGAATAACATCCAACACCCGAAGACTCTTCCATAAACAGTGCTATGCTAAATGAACACATCCGACCTGACGTAGAGCATACATTCACATTAGATCTACTAACGGACTCCAAACCGATTTCGATCATCCCGTACTGGGCCAATAACCTTCCGAGAATCCACAATGACCCTATTCATGACACATAAGAACAGCCGTCAAATCCGGAACAACTCACACAATCCACAACCAAAGGAATAGAGCGCATTTCAAGCATAAACTCTCACATTAGCGATAATGCCAGAATCTCCATACTTGGTTTCAATTCCTAACAGTCAAGTGACTAACATGTCACACTTATACAATTTTCCCATGGGATACGCTCCCACGACCTTCCGCACCAGGTAGCAAAGTCTGCACCTCCATACCACCAACCGTGCTAATTCTGTAAAGCAAATCACGAATCCGCAAATCAATACACAATGCTTCTTCTACAGAACACCATTCTCAGGCGACACTAAGATAATGCCAGCTTACTCTAAACATATGAATTCTTCCCTGCCCATCCGAGCTCGTGACATTCTTATCAACACCGAGTCGCAACCTTGATCCTCAACTTTTAATTCCCATACCGCTCACTACACCTATCATGCCTGTACACGAGAGTACAAGAATTTCATCAAAACTCCTGAACCACCGAGAAAATAAACACTTCATTGGCTAGAAATCTTTCACTTAACTCATTTCAGAAGAACCATTGCAACATGCAACTGAATTCCCACGACCGCAGAAAATACAAACCTCAAGTCGTGGCCTAAACTGCCATAACTCTTCCGGGATCCATTTACACAACAAGGCCATAGGAATCGAATACCTCCCAAATCAAGAAAATTATGGTGGTTGTCAAGCCCGTACGTACAACCACAAACCACATGTATAACTTAACACGCCGAAGGAACTGATCATTGCCACAATCATGCTGATTCAAACCATTACTAACCGACCCCACTTCTTTCAATTTACTCTTGACTTGCCTTAGAAATAATAATAATAGTACCATTCAAAACATAACGAAACCCAACAATACTCATCCCGGGCTACCCAATTCATGAGACCATATTGTCTCAATACCCATGAACCATCTCATACCCTCCTTATGCGCACAATAGCGTCTCCAACTGGTACACCTATTCCGAAAGACCTTCCGCAAATCTGAAACTGTTTCTCCCATTTCTCTAATACTGCCCCGCAGACCCGATGATAACATAGAAAATTCCCAAGTATTCTTCACACTACACCGCAAAATCCCGGTCTTCAGCCACATAACGAACCCAAAAACCTTAGACACTACACTTTAATTCTTGAACCTACTACAACCATTGTTGAGAGTCACCCACTCTGACCTGGTCCCAAATGTAATCAAACTCCAATGCTCCGTTAGCATATGAACACTCCCAAAAAAGCAACCAGATGAATTCCTTTCCTTGTACAACATATCCACAAGAAGCATAAACTCTGAGTCTTTATAAAACTTACACCTGAATCGATAAGGCAAAATATAGCACACATTCATCAAGTTCTTTACTCGAATTACCCCTGATATTTTCTTTCCTTAGTCATAAATAATCCATCAATGCATCGATAACCAGAAAATGCACAAGCAGTTAACCACGCGATCCAGTGGTAGGCGGTGGGCTCCCCCACTTAGCTTTAAGCTACAATCCCATAAATCTAGAGCCCACAAAGATTCCTCCTTCTCAATTATCATGATCTCGTACCGTCAACCCGCCAAATTTCTTATAGTCTCTTATTAAATTTTTTACAAACATTCTGAATTACCAGCCACAATCACATATTCAACCTTCTGTTGGGTAGTAAGTAGAACTCTTCTTAGAAACTTCATCAAATCACGCAACCGCTAACCTACTCACCGGAGATAACCCACATGTGGAATTTAATACCGCATCTTCCAATGACGTTGCACTGGGTACAACTACCACGAATTCAGTAAACCCTCCTGAGCCCATGCTCGTCCACCAGATGTACAAGACTGTTCATTCCCCATTGATATCAACTGAAAGTCCGACAATACATTCAAAACTCGAAGTCACGTCGCATCCCACAACGATAATCAAGCTCTTATACCCCTCTTCATTCCAAGAAAACTTCTTTCTGTCGTATTCAACCTTCCTTAGCACAGTAACCACCATTCAAAATAAAATTCGTAGACCTAGTCACTGTCCACCATAATCCTCAAATCGCTCTAAACTTTTCTCAATGCATGTGGTTATCCTACCACAGGATCCATATGCTACTCCACCACTCCCACTTCGGTTAAACCATCTCCTTTAAGCAACTTCTCGACCTCTGCTTTTCATACTTTACCTGCTAACAATTCAATCACCGCATGACACCTCCCACCATGTCCTTCCTCATCCTTTGCTGCCCAAATACTGCCTCAAAGCAAAATCCATCTCTGTAGCACCTGATCTAAAAAATTGCTACCAACTCTAAGCCTCCTCGAAGATTGTCACGACCCGAAATTTCCCACCGACGGGATTGTGATGGCGCCTAACATTTCACTTGCTAGGCAAGCTAACGTTAGAGAATCATTAAACCAATTCTTTATTTCCATTCAGTAGTTAACAATAATTAACTAAGATGAAATATAATAAGTGCAGAATATCATAAAACTGTATTAATTACTACCGCCCGTATCTGGAGTCACAATTCATGAGCATTCTAGAATTTACTACAAGTAATAATCTGAAAGAAATACAACTATCTGAATGAAAGAAATAGTAGAACAGAAAAGATAGGCGGGGACTTCAAAGTATGTGAACGCCGACAGATCTACCTTGAGTCTTCGGACAGCGGACCAATAGCAAAATCTCGATCAACCCAAACCGGTATCAAAGTCTGCACAAAAAGTGCAGAGTGCAGCATCAGTACAACCGACCCCATGTACTGGTAAGTGTCGAGCCTATCCTCGACGAAGTAGTGACGAAGCTAGGACAATACACCCACATATATAACCTGAACAGTATAATCCTGCTAGTGGCAACAACAGTAAATAAAGAAATAATGCAAAAATAATGGGAAGGGAACATACAGTGGGGGAATACAACATAAAGAGTGAGAATAATGAAAAGACAGAATTAAATCGAAAATCCTTAAACGAATTGAGCAATTAAAGAAGCAAGAAAAACTGCACGGCATCACCCTTCGTGCTTTTACTCTCAATCTCACCAAATAAATAAATAGAACGGCATGGCATCATCCTTCGTGCATTAAACCTCTCATAATATACACGGCATCACCATTCGTGCTTTAAACCTCTCATAATATAAATAATGCATGCACGGCATCAACTTTCGTGCTTTACACTCTTCCCTACCATATAAATAAATCACGCACGGCATCACCCTTCGTGCTTTACACTCTTCCTCACAATTCACATAATCAATAACAACAGATACAGAGAAGTTTCACAAAGAAATCAATATTTCATCAATGATTACTTTCACAATTTAACATCTTAACCACGAATCAATATTCACAATTTTATCAAACTTGGTGGAACCGGATACAAGTCTCCCAACATTTCAACAACAACAATAAGCATGGATAACAAGATTTAAGACTACAAATTTGCAAGAATGTAATTTCTCTCGCATGCTATGACTCGACCACAACGCATAGATGCTCGTCACCTCAACTATGCATCGTATTCAACAACAAAACACGTAGCAAATACTCACACAATATCTATTCCCTCAAGCCGAAGTTAGACACAACACTTACCTCAATTTCGCAGGCCACTAACTGCTCAAGTACCGCTTTCCCTTTAGAATTCACCTCCAACCCACTCGTATCTAATCATAATTAGTTTAATATTATCAATTATCGCTAAAGAAATCAATTTTAATGCATAATTACAGTTTTCCTAAGTTTTCCCAACAAAAGTCAAAAATCGACCCCGGGCCCGCTTGGTCCAAACTCGAAGTTCGAACCAAAATCCGTTTACCCATTCTCCCCCGAGCCCAGATATACAATTGGTTTTGGAATCCGATCTCAATTCGAGGTCTAAATCCCCAAATTTGGAAATTCCTAAGTTCTACCCAAAAATCCAAATTTCACCATAAAAATTCTAGATTCTAGGTCGAAATCTTGTTATAAGATGTAAAAGATTGAAAGAAAAGAGTTAGGAATCACTTACCTATGATTTGGGAAAGATTTGGTCTTTGGAAAATCGCCTCTTGAGGTTTAGGGTTCGAAAAATTAAAGAATGAAATATCCCGTCTAAGTCTAAAGTTATCAGCTGTGGATGTCGCATTTGTGACCTGAGCTTCGCAATTGCGAAGCTCACAAATGCGAAGGAGTCATCGCAAATGCGTGAACCTTCATATTTCTGCTGCCTTCGCAAATGCGAAGAGTATGTCACATTTGCGACAATTGGCCCATCGCAATTGCGGGTAGAAGTTCGCATTTGCGAACATGCCCTTCCCCAGACCCCCTTCGCAATTGTGAGGATAAACTCGCAATTGCGAAAACTGCTGGCCTAGGCTTTCTTCGCAATTGCGATAAAAACCTCGCAATTGACATGCCTGCTTGGTTCGTATTTGCGAAGCCTGATCTCGCAATTGCGAGATCAGAGGCCTGCTACAGACACCAGTTACACCAGCAAATTTCTAAGTTCCAAAATCACTCTATAGCCTACCCGAAACTCACCCGAGCCCTCGGGGCTCCAAACCAAACATGTACGCAAGTCTAAAAATATTATACGAACTTGCTCGTGCGATCAGATCATAAAATAACACCTAAAACTATGAATTTAGCACTAAATCAAATGAAATTCTCAAGAACACTTTAAAAGTCACATCTTCTCAATTGGACGTACGAATCACGTCAAATCAACTCTGTTTCTCACCAAATTTCATAGACAAGTCTTAAATATTATAATGAACCTATACCGGGCTCCGAAACCAGAATCCGGACCCGGCACTAACAATGTCAAACATCAATCAATTCTTGAAAACAAATAAATTTTCACACTTTTAATTTTCATCAAAAATTCATAACTTGAGCTAGGGACCTCTGAATTCGATTCCGGGCATACGCTCAGGTTCTATAATTCGATACGGACCCACCGGGACCGTACATGGACCCGGGCCCGTTTACCAAAAATGTTGACCGAAGTCAACTAAAATCAACTTTTTAAGGCATAAATTCTTATTTTCATTAGTTTTCAACATAAAAGGTTTTCGGAAACCTGCCCGGACTATGCACGCAAATCGAGGAGGATAAAAATGAGATTTTTAAGGCTTAAGAGTGCAGATTCGAGTTCTAAAACATAAGATGACCTTTTGGGTCATCACATAAGATCATCTTACTCAAGCCATCAACATCAGAAACATCGATTCTATTCTGAAACCGCTACACACCGCCATCTCTAACAACCGCTTCTCAGGCTCCATTTCACAACACCCTGCCCCGAAGGCAAATCAAAGGAGATTCTAACACCCCACAGACCTTAATGCGTTCCAAAAAGGACGACGACACCACACCACAAATGAAAATTCTACCATGCTCAAAAATAACCAGTCTCGTTACTCCATCAGCCAAAGCCTGAACATCCATAGTCCAATTGACTTTTCTCCACTAGAATTAAATGCCGAACCTCTAAACCATGAACTGAGAAATCCTCCTTTCGAGTCATTCACTGCCTCGACATATAAACAAGCACCCTAATATTACACCATCATTGTGCGATACAACGCATGAATGTCATAATAATCTGTGCATAGCCTCAAAACCATAGGAAATACTGACACAGGGCTGAAACGATAGAACCCCTTCCACAACACGACGATAATAACTCGCTTGAATACGCAGTGAGAAACATCCTGCACCACATCTCCAGTACCATTACGACTCCCTGATGCCCAATTGATAACAAGCTCTCCACGTTGCATAAAATTGAGTAGGAAGGAAATGAAGGCATAAGCTTTAATGGAACCAAATCGCACGATGAGGAATTAAGGAGGGAAGTGATCCTAACAGCCCTGTAGCCTCTCAAAGTAAGTACAGACATCTCTGTACCGATCTGCAAGACTTTACTAGAATTGCTCGACTCATGAGACCCAAGTGAATCTAGAGCTCTAATACCAAGCTGTCACGGCCCAAAATCCCCTATAGGCCGTGATGGCGCCTAACGTCGCCGTCAAGCAAGCTAACGGTGAATTTTTAACTTAATTACTCATTTTAATATATTTTTTTGAAATCATAAATCCCATTAAATAAATAAAGTAAAAATCTGGTACTCGGTCAAACCGGTGATCCTCTTTACCAATTTCCGTATAAGGTATAAATTATAAGATAAAGTGATAATAATTACGTGACTACAATAATGAACATCCACTAGAAACTCCCAAAACCCGACGTCACAAGTGCATGAGCATCTACTAAGAAATATAATAAAATACATCTATCTGGAATACAAATTAGACATGAGAATGTAAGTAACTTTGATAGAGACTTTGTATGTAGCGGATCGTAACATGGAATACGTGACTACAATAATGAACATCCACTAGGAACTCCCAAAATCCGGTGTCACAAGTGCATGATCATCTACTAAGAAATATAATAAAATACATCTGTCTGGAATACAAATTAGACAGGAGAATATAAGTAACTCTGATGGAGACTCAGTGTCCCCGCAATAGCCACGGCTCTGCGCCCAAAAGACCAGCAGAAATGTATATACATGCACAATAAGTGTAGCATGAGTACGTAAATCAATGTGTACCTAGTAAGTATCTAGCCTAACCTGGAGAAGTAGTGGCGAGGGGTCGACATCGACACTTACTAGTGGTCCAATAAATCAAATCCAGTAGGAAGCAAACAAATGGGAGGCAGGGTAAATAAACAGTATAAACAAATATAGGTACGTGGTACAATCCTCTTCTGAACGGTAAACTCAAGCTCTCAATTATCAGTTACCTACTCAACCGGAGGATATATGAAATGGAACTCACCAGATAGGTCGTCACAACTCAAATCAGGAAAAACACATGGATACGCTGGTTTCTTGTCAAATATTATGCACGACATTATCTAGGTGAACGGCCCGATCCCATAAGAGTATTTATAGAAATGCTGAGGCAAACGGCCCGATCCCATAACAATGTGTACACTACCGAGGGTCAAACGGTACGAACGATAGATCCATCTATTAAACTGCCGAGGTGAACGGCCCACTCCCATAAGAGTAAGAAGCTTTAACGGGTCCTTGGCCCTACTCATTAATATACGTGTGAGTTATGAAATTTAAGGAAAAACTTTGCAATGAATACGAATAATGCGGGAGAAATTTGTAAGGGAAGCACAAATTATTCCGCGGATTATCAAGAAACTTATCACATCTGTACAATAGTGGGTCTATCACTCTCTGCAAGTCTAGTCTCAAGCTGTATCGCGAAATAAAGGAATTAAACGAGCAAAGATGACTCGAATAGTATAATTATAGCATGGCGTGAACCTAAGTCTACCTGGACATAATCAGGAATTCTAGCATACGCACGAACACCCGTCACCTCATACGTGCGTAGCTCGGTCTGAAGTTCCTCCTCACAGGGTTAGACATGAGACTTACCTCGCTCTAAAGTACCATAACTGGATCCAACGCCTCTCTAACACCTCAAACCAAATGCCCATCGATCCGAACTAGTCAAATAATCATGAAAACCAATAAAAATATACTCCAACATCATAATTAATTAATTGATAAAAATTTCCAACTCCGCTCGAAAAGTCATTAACGTCAACCCTAGGGCCCACGTGCCCGGATTCCGAAACTTTTTGAAGATAAACTTTACCCATAACATTATGAACTCAAATATATATTTTATTCCTAACTTCACGTCCAAAATCGTGGTCAAAATCCGAAATACCAATTTATAGGTTTTCTCTTAAAATCCCAAAATTTCCACAATTTTTCATTTATTTACAAACCCAAATTCGTATATTTAACTCATAACTTGTAGAAATTACATACCTTATGGTAGACGATGAAAATGGCGCTCCAAAATCACTCCAAGGCCGGCTCCCAAGGAAGAAATTAAATGAAAATGAGCCAAACCCACGTATTTAACAAGGCTCGCAGCCCAGCGATCATCGCACCTGCGGTCACTTGACCGCATCTGCGGTCCTACAGGTGCAACCAAAATTATGCTTATGTGGTTCCCTTAAGGCCTCCCCTCCTCCGCATCTGCGAGCATGCTTTCGCACCTTCACCCGTTCCTCCGCTTCTGCGTAAATACCTCCCTTCCCCTATTTCGCTCCTGCGACCAACAACCCGCACCTGCGAACTCGCAAGTGCGGTGGATTCCTCGCACTTGCAAATCCAGCCAACCCCACTCCCCTCCGCTTCTGCGACCCCATTGGCCGCTTCTTCGAGCTCGCACCTGCGGCCCTTTCCACGCAGGAGCGATTGCACTAGATCCCACTGCCTCAGCAATTCTTCCAAGTCCAAACTCGATCCGTTTTCAATCTGATTCGCATCCGAGTCCTCCGGGACCCCATCCAAACATACCAACACATCCCAAAATAAGATAGGGACTTAGTCGAAGCCTCAAACAAACTTCGCCAAACGCATCTGAATTATACTTAAAAAATTCCAGAATGATGCCAAACTTTACATGCAAGTCACAAATCACGATACAATCTATTCTGAGGCTCAGAACCCCAAACGAACATCGATAAAATGCCTATTTTCCACAATAAGCATTAAAATACTTCCGGACCATCCTATACTCAACCCGAATATACGTCCAAGTCCGAAATCATCATACGAACCTATTGGAACCTTCAAATCCCAATTCCGAGGTCGTTTACTCAAAATTCAAACCTTAGTCAACTCTTTCAACTTAAAGCTTCCGTATATAGAATCTTCTTTCCAAATCAGCTTCGAACTTCCTGAAATTCAATTCCGACCACACGTACAAGTCATAATACATAAAGTGAAGCTGCTCAAGACCTCAAACCGTTGAACGACGCGCTAGAGCTCAAAACGGTCGATCGGGTCGTTACAGAAGTATTCTTAACGTAAACACATTTGTTTACACTCATTAATTTTGAAACCATTTGACAATATTATTTAGTCAAATCTCGCATGTCATTGTTTGGGTGCTTGTTTTAGTCTGTAAAGTGACTTAATAAGTTGGCACAACTTTTTATTTTCTTTCAGAAATCACGAACCCTTCAGGTTATTCCATATAAATTTCTTCTTTAAATCTCAATTTAAGAAGGTTTCCGTCACATCCATTTGATGGATTTCAAAACCATACACTGTAGCCAATGCTTCTTACATCCATATGTATGTAATACTCATAACCGATGAGTATGTGTTAAAATAGCCAAGGCCTTCTTGTTGTCTATACCCTTTGACAATAAGTCTTGCCGTATACATGTCAATAATGTCACCATCTTTTATTTTCCTCGTGAAAATGCATTTGGAACCTAATGGTTCATTCCCTAGAGTAAGATCAACTAACTCCGAAGTATGGTTATTTAATATGGATTCTATCTCACTATTGACTGCTCTTTCCGAGGAAGACATAACTTATTTCAAAGTTTGAAGCTCATTTTCCAACAAGAATGTCAGAAAATCTGATCCAATGGAAGTAGTTGTCCTTTGACGTTTACTATGTCTTGGATTCACCTCATTAGGTGTACTTTCTTTTGCTTCTTCCCGAGGTCGGTTAGATATTTCACTAGATGACTCACATTCTTTTTTATACTGATAAACATTCTCAAAGAATTTAGCATTATCTAATTCGATTACCGTATTAATATGGATGTCGGAATTTTCTGATTTATGAACCAGAAAATGATATGCCTTACTATTTGTTGCGTATCCTATGAAAACGCAATCAATAATTTCAGGTCCGATCTTTACCCTTTTGGATTTCGGAACTTGCACTTTAGTTAAGCACCCCCATACTTTAAAATATTTAAGTTGGGCTTCCTTCCTTTTCATTTTTTTCATACGGAATAGATTGCATTTTGCTATGGGGAACTCGATTGAATATTCGGTTAGCTGTAAGCATAACTTCCCCCCACAAGTTTTGGGTAAACCATAACTTATCAACTAGTCATTCATCATCTCCTTTGGCGTGCTATTCTTTCTTTTCACAATTACATTAGATTGCGGTGACTAAGGGACGATCGTTTGGTGAATAATTTCATATTCCAAACATATTTCTTCAAAAGGAGATACATACTTGACGCCCCTATTACGTTGTAAAGCCAACCACAAGAACTGTTGTTTGTGTCGTGGCAAAGCCAGAATTAATAAATGGTGAAGTTTTTAATCTTCAAACCAATCTGACACATTTAGAATTAATAAACAGTAAAGTTTTTAATCTTCAAACCGAGTAACGTTCTGAGACAACAAGATCTAACAAACAGTAGAGTTTTTAATATTCAAACCGAGTAATATGTGACACAATCAAATTTAATAAACGATGAAGCTTTTTTTTTTAATCTTCAAACCGAATAATAAATTGAAGTAGAAAATCACTAAGATTTTAATCTCTAACAAATGAATAGAACGTCACAAAGACTTTAATCTTAACAAATGAGTAAAAAATAACGCAGATTTTAATCTCGAAGGAGTAAAAAATCATAAAGATTTTAGTCTCCATACTGGGAGTAGAAAATCACGAGGATTTCTTTTTAAATGGCTTTCCAACTAAACCATTATAACACTTAAACAATTTGATCTCTTATTAATCAAACAAGTATATGTACATTCATATATATTATACTCATTATCTCAAGAATACTTTCAAGTATTAGTGTAAGCCAAATTCATGTCTTACTTCCTTCAAGAAATTATACATGCTACCAAATGCTACTAATAGTTTTTTCAATTGGTCAAAGAAATAACAAAAAATTAACCGTAAACACATGTTATTCCTAATCGTGCATATATTTTAGGATTGTAATATGAGATAATCACATAATAACATCTATCCTAATATTTGTAGAAATCACAAAGGATGGAAAATTAATGGTAAAGCATTATAAGTTGAGTGGGAAAAAATAGAACTGGTTTTGTTCTCGAGCTTATAATTCCAATGCTGGTGCTGTCTTTACCACGAAACTGATCAACGATGAATTTCTAAACCATGGCTTTGACCATTAATGACACACTGGTCTGGCGAGAAGATTAGAGAACCAAAGAATATTTTGTTTACTTCATGTGCTCAATTTCTCCATGACTTTGTATTCAAGTGAAAATCTGAACACACAAACACACTTTCAATAGGAAAAACACCAACCATCGTTTCTTTTCGTATTAGCGCATCTGCAATTTTTTTTTTTTTTAAATGTTTCAAACTCTAACAAATTAAATTGTCAGACAAAAACGAAACAGGCCACCACAATTGATGACCAATCATTTTTTCTAAGCCAATGATGAGATATTTCAACATATAATAGCATTTTCTGCACGTGTATGTCCGCAAAACTTGACATTGGATTCAAAGCTGTTGTATCTTTTCGCTCTCAGGAATGAAATTAGTGGAATGCCAATTGCCACTACCAGAAACCAATTAAAATTCATGGCAGATTATTTCATTCGCAAGGCCATGTACGTAAGGTGCAAGCGGGAGAAGCAAATAGTTTTCTGGTGCAGACAGATTTTAAACCCAATCTTCTTCTTCCTTAATTCATGCCTTGCATCAATAATTTTATTTTCTTTTGCCAAAAGTGGACATGTCTCCATGGCCCATGCCCGCAGTTCTTGAAACTGATTATTGTAAACCAACTTTGAAACTGATTAGGTTTGTGTTCAAGATCACTGGAATGTAATCGATACCAGAAACTTTTGTTTTTCAATCTTCAAAGCATATTGCGACAGAATATGCACTCCGCATATTGAACTAAAACCATGCACACCATCTTCATCTTGCATGCATCGTAACAAGATTTCTGTCTAACAAACAACAAAACAATTCTCTTTCTCGTTTAGTGTCCGACAAACAGAGGTTAAGATGAACACATAAAATAATATTAAATTCCTTGAGCTTATTGGTAAACTGGGTTCGAAATCAGAAAAGCAAAAAAGCAACAACAACAACTCAGTAAAATCCCACTAATGGGGTCTGGGGAGGATAGTGTGTACGCAGACCTTACCCCTACCCCGAAGGAGTAGAAAGGCTGTTTCCGAAAGACCCTCGGCTCAAAAAAAATAAAAAGACAAAAGGACAAAAAAGGACAAAAAGGAGACAATATTAGTATCACAACAACAATCATAGGATAAATAAGAACACCATGAAATCCAGAAGAAAGATGCAAAGCAAAGGGAGACAATATTAGTAAATATTAGTATCACCACAACAATCATAAGAAAAATAAGAACACCATAAAATCTAGAAGAAAGATGCAAAAAAAAAAAGCGATAGCTAGTAAATAGGATATGCACTGAAAAGCGAAATAGTAAGCTACAATATTGCCACTAGCTATTTTAGACAAAAACCTTACATGGCTAGTCCTACAATGGTACGAAGTAAGGTACGACTCAACTACCTCGTAACCTACAACCATAATACTCGATCTCCACATCTTCATATCAAGTGTCATGTCCTCGGAAATCTGGAGCCTCGTCATATCCTGCCTGATCACCTCTCCCCATTACTTCTTAGGCCGCCCTCTACCTCTTCTCGTGCCCTGCGCAACCAGATACGACCTCCATACCGGAGCATCTGGGCTTCTCCTCTTAACATGTCCGAACCATCTAAGCATTGCTTTCCGCATCTTGTCATCAATGGGAGCCACATGCACCTTCTCCCGAATATCATCATTCCTAATCTTATCTATCCTAATGCGCCCTCACATCCACCGCAACATTCTCATTTCTGCTACTTTCATCTTCTGGATATGTGATTTCTTAACGGGCCAACACTCAGCCCCATACATCATGACCGGTCTAACCACCGCTTTATAAAACTTACCTTTGAGTATCGGTGGCACTCTCTTGTCACACAGGACTCCAGATGCTAACCTCCACTTCATCCATCCTACCCCAATACGGTATGTGACATCCTCGTCGATCTCCCCTCCCCCCTGGATAACCGAACCAAGGTACTTGAAGCTGCCTCTTCTCGGGATGACCTGCGAATCAAGCCTCACATCCACGCCCACTTCCCCTGGCTCAGCGCTGAACTTATACTCCAGGTATTCCGTCTTCGTCCTGCTTAGCTTGAAACCCTTAGACTCAAGAGCCTGTCTCCAAACCTCCAGCCTCTCGTCAACACCGGCTCGCGACTCATCAATCAGAACTATGTCATCGGCGAATAACATTCACCATGGCACATCCCCTTGAATATGGTATGTTAACGCATCCATCACCAAGGCGAATAAGAACGGACTGAGCGCAGAACCTTGGTGTAACCTCATTACAACCGAAAAATGCTCAGAGTCGCCTCCTTCTATCCTAACCCGAGTCTTAGCCCCATCATACATGTCCTTAATCACCATAATGTAGGGAACCGACACACCTTTTGCCTCCAGGCATCTCCAGAGAATTTCTCTAGGAACCTTGTCATACGCTTTCTCTAGGTCAATAAACACCATGTGCAGATCCTTCTTCCTCTCTCTGTATAGTTCCACCAACCTTCTAACAAGGTGTATAGCTTCTGTAGTCGAACGACCCGGCATGAACCCGAACTGGTTGTCGGATACAGACACTGTCATCCTCACCCTCGCTTCAACCACTATCTCCCACACTTTCATGGTATGACTCAGTAATTTGATACCTCTATAATTATTACAACTCTAGATATCACCTTTGTTCTTATACAATGGAACCACCGTACTCCACCTCCACTCATCCGGCATCCTCTTCCCCTTAAAAATAATATTAAACAACCTAGTCAACTATTCCAAACCTGCTCTCCCCACACACTTCCAAAATTCTACCGGAATCTCGTCTGGCCCGGTCGCTCTGCCCCTACTCATCTTACGCATAGCTCCCACGACCTCCTCAACCTCGATACGCCTTCAGTACCCAAAGTCACAGTGGCTCTCGGAATGCTCCAATTCGCCTAGCACAATATCCCGATCCCCTTCTTCATTCAAAAGTTTATGAAAGTAAGTTTGTCATCTCCTCTTAATCTGGGCATCTTCCATCAATACTCTACCATCTTCGTCCTTGATGCATCTCACTTGGTCCAAATCCCGAGCCTTCCTCTCTCTCAACTTGGCCAGCCGGAATAACTTCTTCTCCCCACCTTTTTTCCCTAATTCCTCGTACATACGACCATAAGCCGCAGTCTTAGCCTCTGTGACCGCCAACTTAGCCTCCTTCCTAGCTGCCTTATACCTCTCCATGCACACTCGCCTCTCCTCCTTGCCTATGCTCCCCACTAACTTCAGGTACGCCACCTTCTTTGCTTCCACTTTACCTTGGACCACTTTATTCCACCACCAGTCTCCTTTGTGCCCACCAGAGATGGCCGTTGAGACCCTTAACACCTCTCTCGCAGCCTCCCTAATACAGTCTGCTGTCGCTGACCACATAGTACTCGCGTCACCACTGCTCCTCCAAGCTCCCATAGCCGACAACCGCCCCTTCAACGCTTGGGCTTTATCCTTAATTAAGGCTCCCCACATGATTCTCGGTCTTCCTCGAGTAGACCTTTTCCTCCTCTTTATCATAATACCAACGTCCATCACTAAGAGCTTATGCTGCGTCGCGAGTATCTCACCCGGAATCACCTTGCAATCCTTGCACAACCCTCTGTCACACTTCCTGAGGAGGAGATAGTCAATCTGGGTCTTCGCCACCGCATTTTAAAAAGTAACCAAATGCCCCTCCCTCTTCCGAAAGCTAAAGTTCGCAATCACTAACCCAAAAGCCTTAGCGAAGTCCAACAACGATGTACCTCCGAACCACGTTAGTTCAATAAACAACATATAAATAATTCCGAACCACTACAAGAAATATGAGCTACGGCGACATTAAATAAATGTCATATTAGGTCACATAAATGTCACATAATTAATTACCGACGTTTATTTTACATTTAGGCCAAATGTCGAAAATTTTCTGACATTTAAGTAAATGTCGGTAAATGCTTAGTAACATTTATCTACTTGACTTTTTATCAAATGTCGACCATTTGAGTTCATAACCATGTAGTTTGTGACATAAAAAAAATGTCGGCAAAATTTGTAAATTAAAAAAATATAAACGTACGGTTAAAACTAAAAACAAAGACATTTATTATAAATGCCGCTTTACAACAAATATATTTATTTGCTCTTTGCATTACTGCAAATATTCACATTCATGTCAAAACTTTCAAGTATCATACACCACAGATAATTTAACTGAATTAAAAAAAACACTCAAGTACAGTGTATACATAATTTTAACTTTTCTCTTTGTTATTATCTCCAAAATAGCCTACACAATTTGAAGCTTTCGTATCCGTGTTCTTTGATGCAGAAGCTTTGGTATCAGTATATAACCAACCCCAGGATGGGGGTGGTGGAGTCCATTGGGCAGGTGGGTTCTTCTTTTTCGTTTTTCTGTCATCTTAGGCATCTTGAAGGATGGGGAGGAAGAAGCAATCTGTAATAATATCCCTTTGCTTATGTATTTTTTTTGAGTATAGCATTACTTGTAGCCTTAAAATTGTGTTCACTAATTAGAAGTGAAGGTTTCTTCTCAACTCTTTTTATATCATGGATGGTTAGATAAGTTGCTATTGTAGCCTTAATTTGTTTTAGAGGTATAATGTCATACTTGAAGTGAGCGCGGCCCTTGCATTGCGTCCTTGATTTGTGCACCTGGCTGCCCTATTTTTTTTATAATATGTCATACTTTTCATTCTTCTAAAAATAATATTAAAGATGGAATTGATAAATTGAAAAAAGAGGCAGTTGAGAATTTCATTTGTTTGAACATTCTAGGAATAGAAAGCAGGGGAATTAGCAGATTAAAGAGTTGGTGAAACAGAATTGTGAAATGGAGAGCAACTTAGCTAATACATCATGCTCAACACAACACTCTCCTTTTAAAAACGTTTTAAATTTTGTTTTCTAAAACCATTAACGTTATGTAAGAAAAGTTCTCTAGTGTCAATTAAATTCCAAAAAAAAAAAAAGAATTGTCGAAAAAGCCGATCAAAGTCGGTTGGTATTTTAATTATGTAATTAAAAAATATACCATCTAGTAATCGAACATGTACTGTGGCAGGATAATATTCTACCACTAGACCATTGGTGCATTTTGTTTTAAGAATGTCTTTTATTTCATTTATACTCTTTAATTGCATTTTTGCGCGAAAATAACAGACCGATGTCGGTCGGTTTTATTAAAAAATAAAATTACTGACCGAATTCGGTCGATTTTTTAAAATGACCGGCCGAATTAACCGACCGATTTCGGTTGGTTTTTTTAATATTAATTTTAATTTATTTTAAATGAAAAACAGACTAAAGTTGGTTGGTTTCTTGAAAAAAAAAATTATGGGACGCAAAAATAGTTTCCCGATTTTTGCGCCAAAGAAAACTGACCAAAGTTGGTCGGTTTCATAAAAAAAATTAAAAAATAAAATATTTTGAAAACCCGACCGACTTCGATCGGTTTTTCGGCCGGTTTTTTGACCGAGGTCGGTCGGTCAAGCGCGGTCGATTTTCGCCGAATTTCTAGTAGTGACTCCCTCACACTATAGTAGCTCACATCCTTCAGAAGTGTTGTCTCCAATAACTGAAATCGAAAAGGAAAGAGTTATTCTAAACTAGTTAGGGAACGAACAAAAAAGAACTATATATATATAGTAAGATGTATATGTTATAAAATAAAAGCAACTTAGTAAAACATGAAAAAGATATGTTGTTATAAAATAAAAGCAATTTAGTAAAACATGAACAAGAAATGGAGATAGAGAGAAGGAAGAGATTTTCTTCTTCAATTGTGTGTATTTTCCTATCTATTACAAGGCCTTTATATAGGCATGAAAAGTGAAGAAAAATATGTCATTGAATATGTCATTAAGCATTTGAGAAGATCATGGAGAAAGAATAGACATCCACCATAATTTGATTTTTCTTATAACACTCCCCCTTGGATGTCCATAGATAATGTATCTCGTTAAAACCTTATTAGAAAAAAACCCTATGGGAAAAAAAAATTCTAGTGAGAGAAAAAGAGTACACATATTTAAAAATACGTCTTTTGGTTGCCTCGTTAAAAACCTTGCAAGAAAAACCCAGTGGGACAAAACCTTGTAAGAAAAAAAGAGTACAACACGTATTAACTCCCCCTGATGAGAGCATCAATTCACATCCTTGAGCCTTCGCATCCCAATCTTGTACACTAGTTTCTTGAAGGTTGACGTCGGTAGAGATTTGGTGAACAAATCAACCATATTATCACTTGAACGGATCTGTTGCACATTGATATCACCATTCTTTTGAAGATCTTGTGTAAAAAATAACTTTGGTGAAATGTGCTTTGTCCTATCCCCTTTTATGAATCCTCCCTTCAACTGGGATATGCATGCTGCATTGTTTTCATACAAAATTGTGGGTGATTTGTCACACTTCAAACCATATTTGTCTCGAATAAGGTGTATTATAGACCTTAACCATACACGTTCTCGACTTGCTTCATGAATAGCAATTATCTCAGCATGATTAGATGAAATAGTCACGATTGATTGCTTAGTCGATCTCCAAGATATGGCAGTGCCTCCATATGTAAACACATAGCCTGTTTGAGATCGAACCTTTTGTGGGTCATATAAATACCCAGCATCGGCATAACCAACAAGATCGGGACTGCAATCATTTCCATAAAATAATCTCATACCGGTAGTCCCTTTTAGATACCGCAATATGTGTTTGATTCCATTTCAATGTCTTCTTGTAGGAGCAGAGCTATATCTTGTTAAGACATTAACAGAAAAAGTCATGTCAGACCTTGTAATGTTAGAAAGATACATTAGTGCACCAATTGCACTAAGATATGGTACGTCGGGACCAAGAAGCTCTTCATTATTTTCATGAGGTCGGAATGGATGTGCTTTATCTATATAAAATAGCTTTAAAATTATTTTAGTGTATGTTGATTGATGGACAAAAATTCCATCTTTCATATACTCAATTTGTAGACCAAGATAAAATTTTGTCTTTCCAAGATCTTTCATTACAAATTCTTTCTTTAGATAGTCTACTACTTTAGGAAGCTCTACTGCTTTAGGAAGCTCCCTAGGAGTTTCAATGATATTTAAATCATCAACATACACGGTGATTATAACAAATTTAGATCCAGATCTTTTTATAAAGACACAAGGACAAATTGAATCATTCTTGTACCCTTTTTTCAACAGGTACTCACTCAGGCGATTATACCACATGTGCCCTAATTGTTTCAATCCGTATAAGAATTTTTGAAGCTTTATTTAATAAATTACTTGGAAACCTTAATATGCTTCAGAACAATTTAAATCCTTCAATGATTTTCATTATACGCATATCACGTTTTTCTTGTATTGCCAGATTAAAACCTGAAATGGAGACATCTACCACAGGAAAACATGTCTCTATATATTCAATGCCAGGATATTTGCAAATCTTATTGTGACACAAATCGTCTTTATGTCTATCGACTTGACCTTTTTTTTTCGCACAAGAACACATTTATACCTCAACTGGCTTTATACTTTCAGGTGTTGGGACTATCCGTCCAACTTCATATTTTTCATGTGAAATCAATTTTCATTGCGTATTTTTCATTTGGCCAATCATTTATCTGTCCAAATTTCATGACATATTTGAGCTCAAGATCCTCGTCAATATTAATAATATTGAGCGCTACATTATATTAACAATATCGTCGACGATCATTTTATATCGGTTCTACTATTATTCAATAAAGACATAACTTATTGAGATCTCTTTATCTTATTATTTTCAGGTACCTGAGCCTCTCCCATGAGGTCTTATGAAGTGTTATGTCGTGGTGCTCTTCTAGAGCACTTGCCTCCTTATTATGACCATCTTGAACATTTGCTCCTCTCCTTCTTCAAGGAGTTTTATCTTTGGAACCGATTAGTCTATTATGCTTTATGCATGCCATGAACTCTATTCATTATGGACTTTATTTTATTTGGAGCATTAGCAGTTGAATATGAAATTTAGCTTTGGGTCAGCAAATACGCCCGACAATATTTTGTAAATGAATTATCACTTGAACTTCAAGTTCACATTTTCTCGTACGAGGATCTCGATGTACTCATAATAATTCATTACATGCATTACTTTTTCAGCTGCCCATTTTCTCCCCCTATTGTTGGGATCACCAACACATATCCCTAGCCTTATTTGGGGATCCATCTTTGTGCACTGTGGTGGAACAATTAAATCATATAGCACATTCATATTTCTAGATGAAAATTATTTGGTTCCTGACCCTGAACCGATTGTGATAGGGAGAACTTATCATAACTTGGCTAGATGCTTACAAGTGCTGTTGTATATTAAATAATACATCAAATACCAAATTTTATTTTGGCAATTTTGTTCTCATAACCAATGGTTTAGATATAATTGGAGGCATACAATTTCTACTAAACCAACTTGGATTTAAACCAGTATTATCAAGATAAATCATCATAATTTATATTCTGGAACTGTGCTCTAATAATTTGAGCAATCAATTTTGCAAAAGCCAAACTACAAGTTGATAACAAATGCACATGTGACCATAAAATAGATGCATCTATTAAAATCATATAATAGTAAACGGTCCAAATGGAAGGTGACTGGGCCCTTATATTTATCACCTTTTATTCGTTCCAAAAATCAAGGGATTCAATCCCTAACCTTAACTGGTATATCATGAGAATAAGCAGCACAAGAGAATTCTTGAAGAATCTTATATTTCTTCAATATATGCCAATGTAATTTTCAATTAATTTTTTCGCATCATAATTGAACCGAGATGGTCAACCGGTTATGCCAACTAATATTTATTTCAGTAAACCTCTAGTTTACTTGTGGCTTGTGATTGCATCATCATGCTTATACTTGTGTAGTACAAATAAAAAAAAAGTCAGGTAACCTTTCATATTTACCCAGTATAATTATAGTAATATAAAGATATTCAATCTTCTTTTCATTTATAGTCTCAATATGCCAACCACTTTGGCTAATATATTTGTAAATCAAAATATTTCTTTTGAGACTTACTACAATATTAATGTTATGAACAATTTCATTCATCCGGGTAGTAACAAATTAGTTCTTTCAGAGCTCTTAACTGTTTTTGTACTACAAGATCTTTTGTCACACCATCCATATAATGAATGTCTCATTCACAAAGAGAATCATATCATAATAATTGTAATGTTCAAAATCATCACAAGCAAAATAATTTCTTGCTTTAGTTTTGCTTTTAATAACTTTCATAAGGCATGACAAAATATATTTTGGCGTATCATATGCATGCGACCAATGATATATTCATGTAACTACACAATAATATTCATTATCTTTCTTTGTCTCAAACCTCCCTTAGAGGTGAGTTGTAGTATTTATCCAACTATGCACAAGTACATTATTATGCATAATCTTTATCATATATATATTTTCACATTCACTTTCAGGAATGAGTATGCAATCTCAATGTTTATCACAAGTCACATTCTCTTCAAAGAATTTCTCCCTTTTTATAATTACCATAGTGATAACTATTATTATTTTGGCCTTTCGCACGCCCACATTCATTGGTCAACCACTTGTCTTTATTTAGACTTATCATGCACTGCTATCACATTCACTTCAAGAATGGAGCAAATCAAGTGGGACAAGCTTCATGCTTTTTCATGAAAATTACATTATTTTTTCTTTAGTTATTATTATTATTATCAATATGGTGCATTAGGACTCAAACCCAATGCCTTACCCATATAAAGGCATGCTAGGCCATAATGCGTTGGAACTTGAATCCAACATCTTTTCCTCAACATAGTGCGTTGGGACTTGAACCCATCGTCTTACCCTCAATCTTTGGCATAATAGGCCAAAATTCACTAGGACTCGCACTTGAGGCTTTAAATATTATTACTTCATAATTATAGGCATAAGTAAATTAACTTTCAAGAAGACATATAACTATTTCAATCTTGAAACAGTTTCTCTGCAACAAAAATGTTAGTTAGGATATATGCTATTTTTGCTTTCAATGAAATACATCATGTTATGGTAAAAAATATTATTACTAAATTACCTTAATAATTATTTATCATAGTATGTAAAAGGTCAGAACATATATATACGTTGGAATATTATCTTTGTCTTATAAGAGATGTGGCAAATAAAGACATACCTTTCCAGTTCTTTATTTCACTAGATACAATTGAAAAAAAATATTTTTACTAAACACTACACATAAAGTTAATGCAAAGATATGAAAGTATGAATGAGTTTAGATGGATGTAAAACTTATCTTTGTATTATCATCCAAGACATTTTTCATTGTACTTGATCTCATTGCCTGCTTATAATTTATATAGTCTTGACGTAGAAGATCATGAAATGAGCAATTCGTGCTGATAACGTGTTATAAAATAAAAGCAACTTAGTAAAACATAAACAAGACATGTTGTAATGAAATAAAACAATTTAGTAAAACATGAACAAGAAATGGAGATAGAGAGAAGGAAGAGATTTTCTTCTTCAATTGTGTGTATTTTCCTATCTATTACAAGGCCTTTATATAAGCATGAAAAGTGAAGAAAAATATGTCATTGAATATGTCATTAAGCATAGAAATATGTCATTAAGCATTTGAGAAGATCATGGAGAAAAAGTAGACATCCACCATAATTTGATTTTTCTTATAACAGAAAAGTATTAATAGAGGCACAATGGCCTTATTGCCTTTGCTACATAACTTTAAACAAGATAATGCACCAAACTATTTGTTTACTAGTATATATTGTGACACATGATAAACCAACAAAGGTAATGCAAGTATACATCAGAGTAACAAATATATATATGAGTGTTGATTACCACACAGAAGGGTGTAGAGCAAAATACATGATTAAAGCTGAAACAATATACATAACAATTACAAAGGGATAACCCAACAACCTGATGGGATAAATTAAAAGAACTAACCAATCCGGAAGATAAAATGAAACTTGGCAGCTACATAGCCTCAAGTGGACTCTACGTAGTTCAATCAATGAGTTGGCCTCTAAATAAACCTGGATAATAAACAAATACTATTACATACACACATGAACATCCAATAGATTCCTTTAACAAAATCCATTTAATAATTTAGCCAGAACTCTAAAGCATTCCCTCAAACAGTTGGCATGCAATATACTACCATACAATTCAAAAGGTAAAATTCTTATCAATTAAAATGCACAATAAAACTAGGTGCTCTAATTCAATTATAGAAAGGTAATACACTGACATGCGGCAATATCTTGTATATCGGAATGTGGCACACGTATATGAAATAGGATTTAATTCATATCCAGAGTGAATGAATCACAAACCCATCTTTTAATATGACAACCCACAATTTCAAATTAAAAGAGATTATTTGAAGATTCATCAAAGTCTCAATAAAAAGCCTCGTACTGATTACATTGACTTGAACTCTGGCTTCTCTCGAAGGTGAAGAAAACATTGACTGCATATTCGATTTCAGTTCGATTTGAAAGGAGATTTGTTCACAGAGGTTTGGAAGGGTCTCCTGAAGAGGCGAGAGAAGAGAACGGAGGTGGAGGTTGACATCACCTATGATTATGTAAAATATGATAGAAATAGAATCGTCCCTTTCGAGGAAGATGAACAGAGAATGATAGATGCTGTGCTGTCTCGAAGAATTTAGGGTTTCAAAGGAGAAGGATTCTGAAAAGGGGCTGGAAAGAGGGAAAATAAAAAGAAAGAATGAGCGATTTGAATTTTAACTGCGTCAATATAGAAAATTTCCCACAGATTGCTGTAAATGTCATATATTTAATGACTTCTTATGCTATATGACGTTCATTTAACCACATATTGCTCTAAATGTCGGAAAAGTAACGGTTTAATGACATTTGTTATAAATGTCGTTAATTAAATGTGGTTGTAGCCTGTATTTTTTGTAGTGAGCCCACAAGTTGTCTGTGCGTCCTTAAGGAATTTAATCTACTTACTGTTGCCCAAGGTTTTCGGATTAATTTCTCTCAGAATATAACGTAATAACTATTTTGTGATAGCGGCACTATAAATCACAAAATTTCAGCGAATTCAACAAATGGAGCAAATCACACTTGACACTTATATTTATTTAGAAAATAATGTAACAATGTATAAATGATGGGAGAAGTTTTCAGATTCTCCATGTATAAAAATGAAGCCAAACCTCTAAATTTATAAGCAATGAAAGGGTGAGAGGGAGAGGTGCCACCCAAAAGGTGCATCTTATATTTCCCATTCATACCTTTTTTTAAACGGATAAGGGTCTGATTTGTCCCTTTACTAACATAAATAGGCCTTATTTACTCACCATTTACGTTTTCTATCAAAATATCCCTACAGTTATACATTGGGTTCATATTTACCCTTACACGTTAAAATAGGTTACATTTGCCCTTCGTTATACTTTAAGATCATATTTACCCCTCTACTCTTCAAAAAGGGTTACATTTGCCTTTCGTTATACTTTTTTGACATATTTATCCTTACAATTATACCCTACATTTACCTTCATCCGGTAGATCGCCATGTCCCACCTTTGTTTTCCTACATGGCGCTTATGTGGATTTCTTTTTCTTCCAATTTAAATATGGTTACATATTTAAGATAATTTAACCCACCCGCCCAATTTAAATAAGACTTCATTAACTCTATTGTTGTGCAACTTCTTGTTATTTACTTTGGTTGCTGCAACAATTGTGAGTTGTATTAGATTAGTGATTTTGAGTTCAAAGTTATTGTTTGCCAATATGTTGCTGATGCTATAACTATTGTATTTCACACAATCTTCATAAATGTCGTATCAGGAAATTGCTTTTCGCAAATCAATCATGGTCAATTGACCCACTTTAGACTTTACAGAGTTGTATCTATCAAATACTTCAAAACATCATTGAGTGATTCATGTCTCCTAACTCCTAAGTATTAAAGGGAAACAAATTAACATAGACAAAGATGAAATAATTAAATAAATAAATTAGAGATAGTATAGTTTCATTCACTCACTGTCCAAAATTTTCTCGCTCTCCGAAAAATATGGAGCTGACCTAGAGAAGAGAGATGGACGAGTGGGTGGACGAGCGGGTGTGGGGGGGGGGATTGGAAATTATGATTTCCATTTATTTTAGTTAGTGTGTCTTATTTAAATTGGGTGGGCGGGTTAAATTATCTTAAATATGTGACCATATTTAAATTGAAAGAAAAAGGAATCCACATAGACCCCATGTAGAAAAATAAATGTGGGACATGGAGATCTACCGGATGAGGATAAATGTAGGGTATAATTGTAAGGATAAATATGTCAAGAAAGTATAACGAAGGGCAAATGTAATCCTTTTTGAAGAGTAGAGGGGTAAATATGATCCTAAAGTATAACGAAGAGCAAATGTAATATTTTTTAACGTTTAAGGGGTAAATATGAACCTAATGTATAACTGTAAGGATATTTTTGATAGAAAAATTAAACGGAGGGTAAATAATGCCTATTTATGATAGTAGAGGGGCAAATCAGACCCTTATCCGTTTTAAAAAAACTTAACAACATCTACAATATCATATAAGTTAAATACAATTTTCATACAAATCTTATGCAATATTTCTTTTGTGTATTTTATATCTGATTTGTATGTATATTTTGTATGCGGTGTGTTATTCTTTCTCTCTAAAATTCCAATCAGAACTTCATCTCTTAATACAATTTTGATACATATCAACTTTATGTAAAAAGATAGTATTGATAACTTAAATACAAATTTCATACAACGATTCATACATTATACTATTATTTTTCAAATTTCATACAACATTCAAATAAAGAAAAATATATAACTACAACAGAATATAATTTAATATAATATAATTCTTCTTCTTCTTCTTCTTCTTCTTCTTCTTCTTCTTCTTCTTCTTCGAGTTTCAATCCGAAATTTAACCAAAATCAAGTCTAATCTTCACTAAACACCCTCAAATTTGAGATATAAGCTCCAAAGAATATTCCTAATTATTTGCAACAACATCCAATCCAAACAAATAATAGTAAACCCAAATTCGAATTCAAAACTTCGAAACTTTTTAATGGTTATCAATGGTGGAGAGTCAAACACTTTCAAAATTTATTGATTGATAATTTCAATTCGAGCACCAATTGTGCAATATGAAAAAAAATTACTAAGTTAAAACTTTATATTAAAACAATTGAAATTCAATTCATTAATAAATTCCCTAAAAAAATAAAAGAGGATAAAAAGCATAAAAAATGAAGGAAGAAAAATTAGGGAAAGAACAGAGGAGGAGAGACAGACGGAGAGAGAAAAAAAGAGACAGAGAGGGGGGGATAGAACAGGGATGAAAATTAACTGATTCCCTATTCAATTCTTAATATAAAGAGATACTCACTAATACTAATTTGTATATAATTGATAAATTGTATATGCTCATGTAGTTAAGTTATAACTTGATTAGGGGGTAATAAAGTATCATATGTAGTATGGAAAAGTAAGAAGTTCAATGGTAATGACTTGTATGACATGTCATATGCTTTACCTTTTATTTTGTGACAGGTGTAATTTATGAGCCCTACTTTCTTTTTTATCCAATTTATCAAAAAGTTCTTCAAATAATTCTCTCTTCTTCCATACAATTTATACCAAAAAAAAAAATTTAACCCCTCTTTGAAAAGATAACCACCATGAACCACCTTACATCCACCATTTCATAGTCGTAAACTCCACTCTTCTCCGCTCAAATAAACCACCAACCACCACAAACATATACCCACTCTTCAATTTCAACACTTAAATAAGCCCAAAAAAAAGGTCTCAAACATCAATAGGAAAAAAAACTAAAAATTAGTAAAAAAATAAAAATAAACGGAAAAGGTCCAAATATACCCTTGTACTATACGAAATTGAGCACATTTGCCCTTCGTTAATAATTTAGCTCAAATATACCCTTACAGTCACATAGTTGGTCCATATATGCCCTTAGAGTTACATAGTTGGCCCATATATACTCTTTTCGAAACGGAATCCACCCAAACTAATTAGCTCTTTCGTTAATTGTATTAAAGTGTATTACAAACACTATTTTTTTTTATTAGTACTTTTTTTCTTTACCTTTTTCTTTTCTTCTCTTTTTTTCCTTTTTTCTTTCTCCCTTATCCGATTTCTTCCATTACTGATGTCTTCTCCATTTTCGCCACCAATTTCACTTGACAAAACTCATGAATTTCAATTACTAAGAAAATTCTCCCATAAGAATTTTTTTATAGATCATATATTTGTCAATTTTTAAATTTTTACTGAACATATATTTAGTTCTAAAAACTTTAACAAAGTAAGATTGAAATAATATTTATGTAACAAAAAACCCTAAAAATCCAACAAAACCGAACAATCCAAACCGATATAATTGATTTGGTTTGGTTTTGATAAAAAACGATTCAACCCGTTCCATGTACACCCCTAATTTACATAGTTAATAAAAAAAAATAGAAAATATCCAGCTGAAAAAAGATGAAAAAAGACTAACAACTCAAATTTATAACACTACAACTTGAACTTTAGGCTTTTAATCATTAAATTATCTTTCTGAAAATAATTTAAATATTTTGGTCTTTTGAGCATTGTTAAAGGTTGAGATATTTTTATTATTTTAAAGTTTAAACCATAAATTTTGGAACAATTTAATTTCGTTTATTTAGAGGGCCAATGAAATTGGAACTTGATTACCTTATAGGAGAATTTTCTTAGTAATTGGAATTCATGAGTTTTGTCAAGTGAAATTGGTGACGAAAATAAAGAAGACATCAGTAATGGAGGAAACGGATAAGGGAGAAAGAAAAAGGAAAAAAAAGAGAAGAAAAGAAAAAAGAAGAAAGAAAAGAGAAAGGTAAAGAAAAAAAGTAATAATAAAAAGGAAATAATTTTTATAATACACTTTAATACAATTAACGAAAGAGCTAATTAGTTTAGGTGAATTCCATTTCGAAAAGGGCATATATGGGTCAGCTGTGTAACTCTAAGGGAATATATGGACCAACTATGTGACGGTAAGGATATATTTGAGCTAAAGTATTAACGAGGGACAAATGTGCTCAATTTCGTATAATACAAGGGCATATTTGGACCTTTACATCAGTAAGGTCAATTCTTCTTCTATTATTCTTTTCGAAATTTTCTCCTAAAAATTTCACAGCAACCAATAAAAAGAAAAAAATTCCAGCAATTTCGAATCGGAGCTCATCATTGGAGCTATCACCAGAGCGGCCACAAGAGCAGTCAGCACAAGATTCAAAATTTATCACTGAAATTCTTCAAACTTCAACACCCAAATAATTAGTTTTTCCAAATTTAAATATTTCTTCTCTCTCCCGCAAGCATTTCTTTTGTAATGTGGTTATGGCCAGTAGCGAAGACAAAGAGTTTTATCAAGGTGTATCAAAATTTAAAGAAATAAATATACAAAAATGTCAAAAGGAATCAATACATAATACATATATATATATATATAAAAAATATTTGTTATTTATTTAAATAATATAATTTTATGATGAAAGGGTATCGATCGACACCCATAGGACTAGTAATGGGAAGAAAGGGGGGCGGGGTCTGCAACAGTGAACGAACAGAAGGGAGGGGTAGGGGAGTACTGAAGAGTTATTTTTTCTTTTCATTTGCCTTTGTCTCTTTTATTTTTAGTATTTTTAAATTGAAATTGTAATATTTACGCACATTAATTGTATGATTTCCACGCATTTTGTCACATTACTAATGTTACTGTCATATAACAACGGTTAGAGATAATACTCCCTCCATTCTACAATAAGTGATCAATTTATATCGGGCACACCCATTAAGGAAATATTAAATTCTAGACAAAAATAGTTAGTATAACTAAACTACCCTTAATTAAATATTGCAGAATAATTTAATGAGAGGAGTAAAAAAAATTTTAAGAATACGTACATAAGGGTAATTTTGAAAAAACAAATTAAATTTTTTCTTGATTATATAAATAGACATTTATTTCGAACCAAAATAAAAAGACAAACTGATCACTTATTGTGGATCGGAGAAAGTAGTAAAAATGACATCTATTAGTTGGTAAAGGTTTTTAAATCGTCAATCCCAGAATCAGCTTAGAATTTATTGATATTAAAGTTGCGGTCTGATTATTCCAACTACTATACACCACTTAAATTCTTTATTTTTTTGGAACCGACTATCGTCCTCCACCGGTCAATTTCTTCCATAAGAGGAGTGAGCTGGTTTTATTTTTCAGAAGTAGGACAAAAGTAGAGGAAATAATTATTCGTACTTAGGTGCATATATTAAATTAACAGGTGTATCGCATTTTACTTTTGTATAAGACTTATATCGTTTAACATAATTAACTCATATATATATTTCTTATTATTCTGTCGTTGTTTATCCGAAAAATGAATAGAGTTAAATTTGTACGTAGTTCTAAGGATATATGATGTAACTTGACATAAATTATAAGAATGAATAGAAATATCGAATGTTTGACCGTAGAGAATGGGAAATAAGCAAAGTTAGGAAGAAGAAGATATATAGATTAAGCAAGATGAATCAATTTATCAAGCTAAAAAGAATAACTCTTCAATATAGGAGTGCATGATATCTCAGTTACCATGTATGCCAAACTTGGCCTTGACATAAATAATAACCATCCCCTTTATAGTGGAGGGATCCTACTTTAGATATAATTAAAAATACATAGTGGGAGACCCATGATAAATCAGTTTTTCTATAATTCCTGCCATGATTCTCTCCTCTAGTGGCATTGCAACGGCTCTTGTCTATGAGCTCGATATTGACTCGAGCTCTCAATCTTGACTCGAGCTCGATTCTGACTCGGATCCTTGTATTGATTCGGGGTCAGTGTTGGTCGGTCTTTGCCTCATAAGCTCGATAACTTCACTTTGCATCATAGTTCGATTTGGATTCGAGCTCGACATTGATCGGTCCCTCGGGCTCGAAGCTTGGTGACCTAACTTCGGACCTCAACCTGATACTATGAAGACGCTTCTTCGGTCCAATGCATTACCATTTAAACCAGTTCGTACAAAGGACTAACCGATTTTTACCATATACAAATAGTCCCCTCGTTTCTCGGGAAGGATGTAGCGAGAAACGATATGATTTCCCAACGGCTCGATCAGATATAAGCTGACGTTTACATTGGACTCGATCATGACGCACGTGATAGCTGTCCCGTCGGTTTAGTTTTTCAAGGTATTTAATGCGTGTCAGACGGTGGTCGGCCATTATCGAAATTGAACCGCCATTGTTATACCTACAAATAACCCCTCTTTTCACTTTTAATCACTTTTACATCTTCAAACTCTAAATTTTTTAATTTCTTTCTCATACTTTCTGAATTCACTCGCAAATTTGTGATTCTTCTCTACAAAACCTTTCTTCGAAAATACCAAATCTTTGTTACCTCCTTCTATTCTCGATCTTTAAATCCAAAAAAATGGCGAAAACATCAAAAACCATTCCTCAGAAAGAAAAAAGTTTCTTCTTCACAACCTGCCTGTAACGACCCGACCGGTCGTTTGAGCCCTAGCGCGTCGTTTGACGGTTTGAGGCCCTGCACAGCTTCACTTCAGGTATTATGACTTATACGCATGGTCATAATTTAATTTCTGGAAGTTTGTAGTTGAATTGGAAAGAAATTTCTCATTTTGAAAGCTTAAGTTGGAAGAATTGACTAAGGTTAGATTTTTGATTAAACGACCTCGGAATCGGGATTTGAAGGTTCCAGTAGGTTCGTATGTTAATAAGTGTACGAGTCATAATTATAAGTGATATGGGGTCTAAGGAGAGCCCTAAGTCTAAGTCATGTTGGAAATTACATGATAGACTAAAGTTCCAAATGAGTACACACAAAACCTAACTTTGACGAGCATGCCTATATATATATATATATATATATATATATATATATATATATATATATATATATATATATATAATGAGTTATATGATGGACAACCTATCAAATGAAAGATCTTCGAGTCTAGTTTCTAAAGTTTTAAATCGTTCGTCATTTGGATATTTCTACAAGGAGTTATGGATGTTTTAGTAAAAGGTGTCTAGCAGGGGAAAACTGGTAATACGAGGTACAATCTGCACAGTGCAAGGTACAACTCACTGAAGCACCTGTGCCTATATAAGGCAGTCACGGGCAGCAGCCATTTTTGGGGATTTTCTTGAGCTAGGGATTGGTTCTTTCATGGTGGATTCAACCTTGGGGACTACTTAAGAATACAAGGTGAGTTTTGTTTTGGATATTTTAAGTTAATAACATTCTATTAACACTAATATTAACATCGTTCATTCTTTGAAATCTCTAGAAATCTTCAAGTTGTTCAAGAACACCAAATTTCCCAAAACATTGAAATTTTAAGGAAAAGCTTCAAGAAGGTAATATTAATGCTTTAAGCTCATTTCTTATGAGTCGGTGAGAGTAATTCTAATATTTGTTTTAAGTTGTTATGGTTGGATAATTGATTTCATAAACCCTAGTTCATGGCATGAATAGTGTTCTTGAGAAAATGAGAGAAAAATAAATAGTGTTCTTAGAAATGAAATTAAAGGATGCAATGAACCTATGAAATCATTTTCTAGCTTAGTTGGAAGTGTTCAACTAAGTAATCACCAAATTGAATGTTTTGGAAATGTTGGTTAAGGAAGACGATGAATAGTAATTTGGTGGTGTTGGAGAATTAATGTAGTATCATTGATGACTTCAAATGGGTATTAAATGATAAGAGTGGAGTTGTGTTGAATGAGCTGGAGGCTTGTAGCCAACTTATGAGCCATAAATGGATATTGATAAATATTTTTGAGTCATATTTTGATTGTAATTGGGATTGTAATTGTAGATATCAATTTGTTGGTGACGTATGAGCATTTTACTCAATGTTACGATGTCAGAACAGGATTAAAAGCTTGTGAATGTTAATAAAGTGAAAGCGAGTTTTGGAGCGTTGGGCATCCGTCGAGTTATTTGAAAGGCTTGGGAGCCGGCTATGGAACTTCAGAGATAGGTAAGTCTCTTGTCTAATCTTGTGAGAGGAAAATTACCCCATAGGTAATTAAATTAATAATTGCTGCTAATTGTGGGGGCTACGTACGCACGAGGTGACGAGAGTCCGTAGGTAGCTACTATTAATGCTAAAGTCCGGGTAGTTTAGGACACAAATCATGAATTACTTGTGCAAATTGTATTCTTTATTTTTAATTAATATATATATATATATATATATATATATATATATATATATATATATATATATATATATATATATATTAAAAGATGGAAATCTCATATGCTCAATTTTCTGTTTAAATTAATTAATTGTTAAAAGGAATTGTTCATCCACCCGAATTTATCTTATAATGAATATACTCTCCTTCCGGAGATACATAAGAAAATGTCCTCCTTTCTTGTGGAGCGAGCCGAACGCCTCGGCAGGATAGATGCATCTATGGATCATGCCGCACGTCCCTCGGCAGTGTACACGATACTTTGGATCGGACCGTACGACCTCGACAGAAATCGTGCCTAATAATAATAATTATACGATACTTTGCTATTTTAATTGCAGCTTGTGAATTTAATTAATAGATTGAGAATTGTTGCATCTGAAAAATTTAATTGGTAAATTTGAAATTATTGGAATTGAAAGAATTAATTATTTCTGCTTGTTAAGGAAATTATGGTTATTCTTGTAAATGAGGCTAATTAAATAAATTAGAAATTTATTGGAATTGAAGGAATTTAATTATTTCTGCTAGTTCAATAAAATTATTGTTAACTCTGTGAATCATGTTCATAAAAATATTTCTATTTTTATGTTACTTATTATTATTGACCCTTAGTGAGTGTCAAAGTCGACCATCTCGTCTCTACCTCTTCGAGATTAGGCTTGATACTTACTGGGTACACATTATTTTCGTACTCATACTGCACTTGCTACACATTTTATTGTGCAGGTACATATATGTCTAGCTGCCTTGTGGGCGCAGAGGTGTGGTTAATAATGCAGAGACTTAGGTGAGCTTTATTCCATATTACGATCCGCAGCCAGTAGAGTCTCCTTCAGAGTTATTTATATTTTTTTTCTGTCTAGTTTGTATTCTGGACAGTTGCTGTGTTTTATTTTATATTCCTAGTAAATGCTCATGCACTTATGACACCGGGTTTTGGGAGTGGTTATGGGTTGTTTAGTAATTTAGTTGCTAAATTATTTATGACTTACTCCATCGGACCCTAAAAATTCGAGGGCCCTACGAACCAAAGCTGCTCGATTCACATTGACTGCAGATGGAACATTATACCGAAGGACATTCGATGGACCATTGGCGGTATGTTTAGGTCCAGGAGACACCGACTACATCCTACATGAGGTTCACGGGGGTAATTGCGGAAATCATTCCGGTGCCAATTCATTAGTCCAAAAAATAATCAGAGCAGGATTTTATTGGACCGATATGGACAAAGATGCAAAGAAGTTTGTTCAAAAATATGACAAATGTCAAAGGTTTGCATCGATGATCCATCAGCCCGGAGAGCAACTTCACTCAGTCCTATCCCCATGGCCATTCATGAAATGGGGAATGGATATCGTCGGCCCTCTGCCATCGGCCCCAGGTAAAGCTAAGTTCATTTTATTTATGACTGACTATTTCTCTAAATGGGTTGAAGCACAGGAGTTCGAGAAAGTGAGAGAGAAAGAGGTTATAGACTTCATCTGGGATCATATCGTATGTCGATTTGGGATACCGGCCGAAATAGTGTGTGACAATGGGAAACAATTTATCGGCAGCAAAGTGACGAAATTCCTCTAAAACCATAAAATAAAAAGGATATTATCGATACCGTATCACCCTAGTGGGAACGGACAAGCTGAATCAACAAACAAGACTATCATTCAAAAGCTAAAGAAAAGGTTGAACGACACTAAGGGAAAATGGAGAGAAATCCTGCACGAAGTTCTTTGGGCATATCGAACAACATCAAAATCCAGTACAGGGGCAACCCCGTTCTTTATAGTATATGGCTCCGAAGCCTTGATTCCAGTCGAAGTCGGGGAACCCAGTGCTAGGTATCGATATACAACAGAAAAATCAAATTACGAGGCTATGAATACTAGCCTCGAATTATTGGATGAAAAACGAGAAACCGCTCTCGTCCGATTGGCCTCCCAAAAGCAGCGGATCAAAATATACTATAATCGAAGAACCAATCTTCGCCATTTTAAAATCGGGGACTTAGTGCTAAGGAAAATTACCCTAAGCACCTGAAATCCAAATGAAGGAAAATTGGGTCCGAACTGGGAAGGACCGTATCAAGTACTCGAAAACGTCGGTAAAGGATCCTACAAACTCGGTATTATAAACGGCAAACAACTACCGAGCAATTGGAACGTGTCACACCTAAAACGATACTACTGCTAAGGTACGACCCTCTTATGTTCGTTTATATTTCGAAACTAACCCTTGCAGGAGTTCAATCAAAGAACAAGGATGGATCATTCAACACGAAGCCTTAGGTCTGAAAGCACACGTTGCACTCATTTTCCCTTAGACCAGTTTTATCCCAAATGGGTTTTTCGGCAAGGTTTTTAATGAGGCAACCATTGATCGTGCTAACTTAAAATGATTTAACAGTATCTGAGGCCTCTTTATAATCAACCTCGAATACTGGTGGGGCATTACCCGCAAATATATCAAGTTCGATGCAAGAAAGTTACTTCATAACAACAGGGTTCCGATAGGAAAAATTGTAAGAGCCAAATGGTCAAAACGAACCATGCTCATGTAGATTGTTCGATCCCTGGTATAAAAAATAAACACATGTATAACAACATGAAAAGAAACTTCTTTGCCCATATCTCGTGTCATCCTCTATTTTCATGATCTATTACGCAAACAGGCTCAAGGGCCGATGATTACCCCAGAAATCGGGGACTGCCATTCGACCATTAAGCCTACGGGCTACATTAATTCGAGTTCGAATCACTCACTCAGCCTACATGCTACCTTATTTCGAGTTCGAGCAAACACTCATTCGACCATTAAGCCTACGGGCTACATTACTTTGAGTTCGGATCACTCACTCGACTACTAAGCCTACGGGCTACCTTATTTCGAGTTCGAGCAAATCCTCACTCGACTACTAAGCCTACAGGCTACTTTATTTCGAGTTCTAGCAAATACTTACTCGACCATTAAGCCTACGGGATACATTACTTCGAGTCTAATCACTCACTCAGCCTACATGCTACCTTATTTCAAGTTCGAGCAAACACTCACTCGATCATTAAGCCTAGGGGCTACATTACTTCGAGTTCGAATCACTCACTCGACTACTAAGCCTACGGGCTACCTTATTTTGAGTTCAAGCAAACCCTCACTTGACTACTAAGCCTACAGGCTACCATATTTCGAGTTCGAGCAAACACTCACTCGACCATTAAGCCTACGGGCTACATTACTTCGAGTTCAAATCACTCACTCAGCCTACAGGCTACCGTATTTCGAGTTCGAGCAAACACTCACTCTACCATTAAGTCTACGGGCTACATTACTTCGAGTTCAAATCACTCACTCGACTACTAATCCTACGGGCTACCTTATTTCGAGTTCGAGCAAACACTCACTCGACCATTAAGCCTACGAGCTACATTACTTCGAGTTCGAATTTTGGACTCGACAAATAAGCCTACGGGCTACATTACCTCGAGTTCGAATCACTCACTCGACTACTGAGCCTACGGGCTACTCTTATTTCGAGTTTGAGCAAATACTTACTCGCCCATTAAAGTCTATGGACCACATTACTTCAGGTTCAAATAATCACTCAACTCGACTACTAAGCCTATGGGCTACCATATTTTGAGTTTGAGCAAGCACTCACTCGGTTATAAAGGCTACAAGATCCAAATTCGATCAAATTACCTAAAGCCTTATGAAAACCCTCATAAGGCATGAATAAAACAAAATCTTCTCAAGGCAGAGAATAAAATGGAAGCGAGTCAGGTAAATAAAAGATCTTTATATATACAAGAATGTTTACAATGTCCGAACAGGATGCTGCACAAAAAACCAAAATGAAAACTAAGGGCTAAGTTTCTTGGTTATCTACGGGGGCAGTCTTTTCTCCATTAGGCTCCTCCCCGCTCTCGGACCCACTATTGCTCTCATCATTGCCATCATCATCATCATCATCATCACCATCATCATTACGGAAGCCAAGGCTTCAGCATCGGCTTCAAGCTCTTTTGCTCTTTTTATCTCTTCGGTGAGATCGAAACCTTGAGTATGGATCTCTTCTAGGGTCTCCCTCCGAGATTGGCATTTAGCAAGTTCAACAACCCAATGTGCTCGAGTATTGGCGGTCTCGGCTGCCTCTCTTGCTTGTACCTGAGCAGCTTCAGCATCCGCCCGATAGACGGCCACTAATGCATCCACATAGGACTTTGCTTTTTCGGCATCAGATTTGGCCTTGGCAAGTTCGGAGGACAGCCGAGCCTCGAGTTCCTCAATTCTTCTCGCTTGAACCAAGCTCTTCTCCTTCATGCCTTGAAGTTGGCTTGCATTTGATGACAATTGGGCCCGAACAGTCTCCTTTTCTGTAGCAAGACGGTCCATGCCATCTTTCCATCCCATGGTCTCTGCCCTTATTATATCAACTTCCTCACGAAGCTGCCCGATCGTCTCGAGTTTCTGCTGCAGTTGTGAGATCGAAATATTAGCCTCCGATCCTGAATCAAGCCAATGAGTTCTTAATATTATCATTACCTTCTCAGTCTTGATGAGCCTTGTCCAACTCAGCTCGAAGGCCTTTGATTTCTTCTTCTCTTTGCCCGGAAAGGAGTCTGAGGGCATTCCTCTCCTCCGTAACCCGTCGGAGGTCGGCCTCGAACCGATAAAGCTCAGCTCGAGACCAAGAACATGCTTCTCGATGAACTACCGCGGTCTACGAAGAAAGAAGAAAAGAAGTGAGAAAAGAATAGCAAACATAAAAGTAATATCAACGAAGAGAGTTAAATCTTACCCGATTCAGAGCTTGCTGCACATCGCAGAGAAGGCCCGACACATCACTAGGGCCAGCAGCGTCCTTGACCCCAGTAAAAAAATCACAGAAGGGGTCCTCCCCTTCATGAGACCGGATCATCTCGAGGGCCCCCAAAGCTTGGGCTTCCCGAATCGCCCCTTCGGAAAAGGCAGGGAGAGTGGGCGAGTCTCCGATTAGTATTGCCCTAAGCGACTCGCTTGGGGAGTTCTCCTCAACTCGTAGAGCTTCAGGACCGGCCCCTTCCGATATACCCACCGTTTGTTGACTTCGGTGGGAAGCATCATCGATCCCTAATGATTTGGGGACTCTGCCCGAACCTTCCTCCGATAGCTCCTCAGTCTGAGGCGGAGCTCTATAAATCACCATCGATTCAACTGCCTTTGGGTCATCGATGGTTTTCTTCATTCGGGACACCAGCACAGACCCATCATTTTCTTCTTCTTCTTCGTCATCATCCCTTAGATGCAGAACTGATTCTACAGTCAAAGGAATGGTATTCTTCCTCGGCTTACGAGCCATCCTCGTCTTCAATTTTGAATCTTCGGAGGCGAAGGCCCTCTTATTATCCTTCACTAGCTTTAGATCAGAAGCCGAAGCCTCTTCCTCGATGAATGAGGGCCTTGAAACCTCATTTTTGCCCACACCTACATACAGGAAAATTGATTCAAGTATAGGGAAAGCATCCAGTTCGAACTACCAAAAATACGAGAAAGAGGTTCATCATGATTTTTGGCCTCCTATCGGCCCTTTGACAAATCACGCCACAAGCGCTCGACGTATGTGGAGGTCGAAGCTAGATCCTGTACACAGTTCTTGAGATCGGGGACGGCACCGGGCATCCAAGGAACCATTGCATCACAAAAAGGGGGATATCGGTGAGAAAAGGAACGAATGGGCAAAATAGTACGTGATAACAGCAGAATTACACTTACGCTTCATGTTCCACTCCTCGGGAAAAGGCATCTTTTCAGTCGGAATCAAGTCTGAAATCTTTACTCGAATGAACCTTCCCATCCAGCCTCGATCCCTATCCTTGTTTATACTCGAGAACAGAACCTTGGTAGCCTAACGCTGAAGTTTTATTAACCCACCTCGAAAGAGGCGAGGACAGTACAATCGGATGAGATGGTCGAGGGTGAAAGGCATCCCCTAGATTTTGTTCACGAAGTAACGGATCAAAATAACGATCCGCCAAAAAGAAGGATGGATCTCGCCTAGGGTTATATCGTATTGACGGCATAAGTCAATAATAATAGGGTTGAGGGGACCTAACGTGAAAGGGTAAGTATACACACTTAAAAACCCTTTCACGTAAGTGGTGATATCTTCTTCAGAAGACGGAATTACTATTTTTTTATTCTCCCAATTGCAATCTTTCTTTAGCTGTTCGAGGTGCCTCTCGGTTATCGAACACATATACCTCGATAAAGGCTCACATCAGCCAGGAACCGACGAGCCTTTGTCGACCTTAAAATCAGACGTAAGAACACATGCCCCAGGAATGCATTCCTCAGGCCATGGCTCCACCAGTGTTTTTTCGGCGGTAGTGTCACGACCCAAAACCCATTAAAGGTCGTGATGGCGCCTAACACCGTTGTCAGGCAAGCTAACCTATTTTTCGTTCTTCAAGTATTCAATACATGTATTCCTCCAATCCCAGGTTAGGCTTGTAGAATTTATTTCGGCATGACCTTCCTCGATCACAGACCTCGAGAGTTGAACGACAGTCCCCGAGCTGATCTCATCTTCCTCGACCGATGATCCCAAATTTTCAAGTACATCGGCCTCACTATTTGTTCTTGAGGTATATGCTGTAAAGTCTATTCTTTGAAACGGTGCAAAGTTACCTGTAGTTTGTCCAAATACCTTTGCATTCTATCCTCTCGAACTTTGAAGGTTTTCTTTACTTGATTTACCACCAGTAAAGAGTCACACTTGGCTTCAACGACCACTGCTCCCAAGCTTTTAGCTAACTCGAGACCTGCAATCATACCTCATACTCGGCCTCGTCGTTAGTCAACCTAGTAGTTTTGATATATTGCCTAATAGTGCTACCCATAGGCGGCTTTAAAATGATGCCTAGCCCAGACCCTTTTAGGTTCGAAGCCCCGTCCGTGAAAAGGGTCCATACCCTCGATGACGTACCCAATTTCAACAAGAGTTGTTTTTTGAGTTCGGGTACGAGGGTTGGCATAAAATCGGCCACGAAGTCCGCTAAAATTTGAGACTTGATGGCCGTCTGGGGTTAATATTCGATATCGTACCCACTGAGTTCGATGGCCCATTTAGCCAATCGTCTTGATAGTTCGGGCTTGTGTAGAATATTACGAAGTGGGTAAGTAGTTAATATGCATATGGGGTGATATTGAAAGTATGGTCTTAACTTTCTAGAGGCGCTTATCAGCGCCCGTGCTAATTTTTCTAAGTGTGGATATCTAGTTTCTGCTTTCCCTAAGGTTCGACTTACATAATAAACGGGAAATGAGCCTCTACGCGGCTTTTACACTATCCACGACGGTGATGTCTTCAATGGCCTTAATTTTATCGGGGTTGATCTCGATCCCCCGATTCGATACCATGAAGCCAAGAAACTTGCCCGATCCGACCCCGAAAGCACATTTCTCGGGGTTGAGCTTCATGTTGTATTTATTTAAAATCTCGAATATTTCCTGCAAATGAGCCAAATGGTCCTCTGTGCGCAGGGACTTAACTAGCATGTCATCAATATAAACTTCCATTGATTTACCTATCTGTTCCTCGAACATTTTATTTACTAGACGTTGGTAAGTAGCTCCTGCAATTTTTAGCCCGAAGGGCATTACATTATAACAATAGGTTTCATACTTGGTGATAAACAAAGTCTTTTCTCGGTCCTCCGGGTTCATTTGGATTTGATTGTACCCGGAATAGGCATCGAGAAAAGTAAGGATCTCGTGGTCGGCCATGGCATCGATCATGCGGTCGATGTTAGGCAGTGAAAAAGAATCTTTGGGGCATGCCTTGTTTTAATCCTTGTAATCTACACACATTCTAAGTTTGTTCCCTTTTTAGGGACTACAACCACATTGGCTAACCATTTGCTTCACCGATTTGAACCTAGGGTCCAGGCTTAGCCGATGCATCATTATATCCGGTGGGATCCTTGTTATGTCTAAATGGGACCAAGCAAAATAATCTATATTATCAATAAGAAATCGAATAAGCTTTTTCCTGAGTTCGGGAGTTAATCTCGTTCCCAGGTATACCTTTCATTCGGGTAGATATTTGATTAGTACGACTTGCTCCAGTTCTTCGACAGTTGATTGGGTAGCGTCGGAATCATCGGGGACCACGAAGGATCTTGGGATCCCTTGCTCATTATCTTTATCAATCTTCTGATCTTCTAGTTGGTTCGAAGCAGACGTCTGTGATTGCCATTTGGTATCATGCTCCTCCTTCGATCCCGACCCCTTTGTCAATGAAGGCGAGGATATCGGAATTGCTTCTTCGATGGAAAACATTTCCCTTGCGGCCGGTTGTTCCCCGTATATTGTTTTGATTCCCTCCGATGTTGAGAATTTAAGAACTTGGTGGAAGGTCGAAGGTACATCTCTCATATTGTGGATCCATGACCTTCCAAAAAGGGCATTGTATATCATATCGCCTTCTATTATGTGGAACTTCATTTCCCTGATAGTCCCGGCCATGTTTATCGGCAGAATTATCTCGACTTTGGTAGTTTCACATGCCATATTGAATTCGTTTAGAACTAGGGATGCGGGTACGACATGGTCCTGTAGACCGAGCTGTTCTACAACCTTCGATCTAATAATGTTAGTCGAGCTACCTGGATCAATTAACACACGCTTAACTTTAGTTTTATTCATAAGTACGGATATTACCAGTACATCGTTGTGAGGTTGCATGACTCCTTCTGCATCTTCATCATTAAAGGACAAGGTTCCTATGGGCGCGTAATCCCAAGTTCGAGATCGCTTTTCTCTCATAACCGATGTCTTAGTATGTTTAAGTACCGGTCCCTGAGGGGTATCGATGCCACCGATGATCATGTGGATGACGTGTTTTGGTTCTTCCTATTCGTTTTGTTTACCAAAATCCCTATTTTTGAAATGGTTTTTGGCTCTGTCGCTTAAAAATTCTCGAAGGTGCCCTTTATTGAATAACCGGGCTACCTCCTCTCTTAGTTGCCTGCAATCTTCCGTTCTGTGTCCATGGGTGCCATGATATTCACACATTTGATTGGGGTTCCTCTGGGCAGGATCAGTCTGCTTGGGTCGAGGCCATTTAGTGTCCTTGATGCGTCCAATAGCAGACACGATGGCGGATGCATCGATGCTGAAGTTATACTCCGATAATCGTAGTGCTTCCTTAGGTTCGGTGTGCCTATCGAACCCATTTCTGTTCATCAGTCCCCGAGACCCTTGGCTTCGATCATTTCTCTTTTTGCCTCGTATGGGGTTACGTGAAAGTTCACTACCCCGACGATCTCCATTGTACGGCCGGTATCGATCCTTGCTTGACCTTGGTTCTCGAACGGTATCCCTTTTGAAACTAGACCCGAAACCCAACTGGTCGTCTTCGACCCTTATTTTAGATTAATAGTGATTGTGCACATCGACCCACGTAATAGCTGGGTATTCGATTAGGTTATGCCTCAGACGTCGTGAAGCCATCGAGCTTCATTCGTTCAGACCTTGAGTGAAAGCTTGAACAGCCCAATCATCTGTGACTGGTGGTAGATCCATTCATTCCATTTGGAATCGAGATACAAATTCTCTTAGCATCTCGTTATCCTTTTGTCTTACCTTGAATAGGTCCGACTTCCGGGTCATGACTTTTATGGCCCCTGCATGTGCTTTTACGAAACAATCTGCAAGCATAGCAAAAGAATCAATAGAGTTAGACGGTAAATTATGATACCATATCATTGCTCCCTTCGATAGGGTTTCACCGAATTTTTTCAATAATACAGATTCAATCTCATCATCTTCTAGATAGTTTCCTTTAATGTCACATGTGTAAGAAATGACACGTTCGTTGGAGTCGGTCGTCCCATTATATTTAGGAATTTCGGGCATGCAAAACTTCTTTGGGATTGGTTTAGGGGCCGCGCTCAGGGGGAAAGGCTTCTGTACGAATACTTTTGGAATCTAAGCCTTTCAATATCAGGGGTTCCCCCGGGATCTGATCAACCCTGGAGTTGTATGTTTCCACCTTTTTGTTGTTTTATTCAATCCTCTTTTCTCCTGATTCTATTCGATTTGTCAGTTTCTCGAACATCTTAAGAATTTCGGGATTACTCCCCGATTCTTGATCATTTGACCTCATCACAGCTGGTTCCATTTTGTGAGTGACTTCCTGGGGCGGATTGGAGTCCGGCCTGCTCGGTATATGAGTTTGACTCTGCAACTGAGCTATTGCTACCTGTTGAGCTTGCAACATTTTGAAAATCATACGCAGGCTGACTCCGTTTTCTTCAACGTTATGGGTATCTCGAGCTGCAGATCGAGTACCACCATGAATGCTATTTTTAGGTTCAAAACGTTGGCCTGCCTCGATGGCCGCATGTGAGTTAACATCCAATGGTACTTCGACTTGGGCTCCAACAGTGTTGATGAGCGGCCTTTCGCCACCGGGCGCCAAGCTATTGTTCTCATCTTGAAGGCCAGCTTCGTTGTCGATAGGCAAGGCCATTGATCGGAAGTTCGTTGTTGCTAATATGAAATCAGAGATGCTTCAAAATAAGCGTGAAATGGCCAGTATTTCAGATATTCGTGTCAAATAGCCACTTTTATCCTTAGCCCAACGGTGGGCGCCAAACTGTTTACCCGAAAAATGGATAGAGTTAAATTTGTCCGTAGTTCTAAGGGTATGTGATGTAACTTGATACAAATCGTAAGAATAAATAGAAATATCGAATGTTTGACTGCAGAGAATGAGAAATAAGCAAAGTTGGGAAGAAAATGATACATAGATTAAGCAAGATGAATCAATTTATCAAGCTAAAAAGAATAACTCTTCAATATAGGAGTGTATGATATCTCAGTTACCATGTATGCCAAACTTGGTCTTTACAGAAATAATAACCATCTCCTTTATAGTGGAGGGATCCTACTTTAGATATAATTAAAAATACATAGTGGGAGACCCATGATAAATCAGTTTTTCCATAATTTCTGCCAGGATTCTCTCCTCTAGTGGGATTGCAACGGCTTTTGTCTATGAGCTCAATATTGACTCGAGCTCTCGATCTTGACTCTAGCTCGATTCTGACTCGGATCATTGTATTGATTCGGGGTCAGTGTTGGTCGGTCTTTGCCTCATAAGCTCGATAACTTCACTTTGCATCATAGTTCGATTTGGATTCGAGCTCGATAATGATATCGAGTTCGACATTGATCGATCCCTCGGGCTCGAAGCTTGGTGATCGGATTTCGAACCTCAACCTGATACTATGAAGATGCTTCTCCGATCCAATGCATTACCATTTAAACCAGTTCATACGAAGGACTAACCGGTTTTTACCGTATACAGTCGTGTTTTAGTTTGACTAAGACATAGAGTTTAAAAATATTAAGACATTTAAATTTTGTGATTTTAAATTAAATATATAAAACATACTCTTTAAATCCTGTGATTTTAATATACACTTATAATATATTAAAAATACCCTTTGAATTTTGTGATCTTAAACTAAATGCATCTATGACATTTCAAAAATATCTTTTAAATCTTGTGACATTAAGTGTATCAAGTTATCCTTTTAATACAAATGTCATTAAATGTAAAATAAGAATCTTGAAATTAAAAAATTTACTAACTAAAAGAGTGATATTCTCTTTTAAATCGACTATAAAAAGTAGTAAAATGGAGGGAGTATTATTAATCAATTACATTATAAATTAACACAAATCCGTGTAAGCTATAGCAAATTTTTCTCAGGAATGGATCTACATAGAGCCGAGAGGGTGCACCGCCACACGCATTACTCGGTCAAAACTCTGTGTATATATCTATATACGTAGAAGAAATATCGTAGATATAATAAAAATGGCACCCTAATAAGCAAAAAAGTCACAGAGTGCCAATTTGGAACTTTTGGACAATTAATGTGAGGTGTAGATAGTTCACTTATTTTCGTTTTTATTTATTCTTACTTTTACTTTATTAATTCTTTTTGACCTTTTTATTTATTTAATCTTGTTTGACTTATTTATTGTACTTTCCTTAGAATACATTAAAATAACAAAAGCTCCATTATTTCCCAAAAATTCTTTCCTACCCAAAACACTCCCCTTGCGCCAGAAAATGAAAGAAGCGGTTGTCTTTTTTTTTTTTTTTTATGTAGAAGAAACATTATGATATAGTAATACTGCTGAAAATTTTATGATGTGCGCTAAGTTGCCATAATTTTTTTTCCTTCGATATATTTGTCTGTATAAACTGAAAAGATGAATAACCTGAATCAAAACCAAAAGTTGATCAAATTGAATATTTGACCTTTTTGGACCGTACAAATAATAATATATTTACGTAAAAAATAATACGACACTCGAAACCTTCAAATCCTAGAACCGCCTATTTTTCTCACATGACTTCCGAAGAAAGTGGACTCTAGAAAGCTTCGCCAGTGGGGAGACTTTAAACTCCAATACCTTAGGTCTCCCAAAGACTTTTCCGACATAAGACTTTTCGTCAAATTAAATAAGGACAAGGTAGTCTTTTTCCATTTTTTCTTTTGTCCAATGAACCAGGACGCTACATTGATCGACATTGGATTATAATAAACTACTAATAAAAGAAAGATAATATTCCATTTATTAAAATTCAAAATTCAAAACAAAATTACTGGTCTAAGTAAGTTTGTTTTGATAATTGACAAAGGAACACACGTATGAACCAGGTCTATACACAGTGTACACAGACACAGGCAGATTCAAGCACAAGGCATACCACGCGAAGGAGATAAGTTTAAGTGGTTATATCTGATATATCCTGAACAAAAATATTACATTATTGATAAGGAGCAGGACTCCTTACGCGAAGAGAACTCTATCCTAAATAAGGAAAAAGTTAGAAGTTGAAGATAACTAGAACTCTTCCACCAAGGAAGAGTATAACATTAGAACTCTAGTTATTTCTTCTTCTACTAACTCTATATATGTCAGTTTGTTCTCTTTTACAGGTATGCACAAAAGCTGAAGTTAAACGAGAGTTGAAAGCAAAATAGCAAGGCATTTTGCAAGTAATTCCTGTGTGATTCAGGTGTGCGAACCTGAAGCTACATGAACTAGATAGAAGAACAAGTTCCAAGTGTCTGTCTTTTATTCTAGTTTCATTGTAGTAGGCCTTTTGAGTTGTACCTTTCAGCTTTCTTTAGAAGCATTTGTATTAGGTACTCTGAGTGTATTGTTCAAGTTAGAGTTAACTTGAAATTGTCACAGCAGCCTGAGGCTGGTTACCACAAAGGGTTAGAGGTAATCCTTAGGTTTACAAGAGGTTTGTAAACACTATTTTTGGTTCAGTGATTTAGTGAAGTATTGGAAATATTCGTACTGGGTAGTAGGTCGTAGTTTTTTCACCTTTTGAACCAGGTATTTTTCACGTGAAAATATTTGTGCTCTTTACTTTCTGCATTTATTATTCTGTAACTGTAGTATAAGGAACACATAGAAGAACCAGGACCTTCTATAATCTATGCACGCGAAAAATTGGACACTACACAAATCACCCACTTCTTGTGTGGTATTGAATTACAAAACATCAATTGGTATCAGAGCAGGTTATCCTTGAAGAGGCTAACACCTTAGGAGAAGATCAAGATGAGTGCGCCACCTGAAAATTGGGAATGGCAATCCACTGCTGGGCCACCACTCTTTAATGGCCAGTACTACTCTTGGTGTAAGTCAAGAATGAGAGATCACATACAGAGAGAGGACTATGAGCTATGGGACATTGTCATTGATTGGTCCACTGGATACTTTAAAGAAAAATGCTGAAGGAGTAGATTTGCCAAAGACAAGAGCTGAATGCAATACTGAAGATCTGAAGAAGTGGGAAAAGAATGCCAAAGCCAAGAAGTGGCTTGTTTATGGACTTGGTCCAGATCAGTACAGCAAAATCTAAGGCTATTCTACTGCTAAGTAAATTTGGGACACACTGCAAGTGACCCATGAAGAAACAACTCAAGTGAAGAGATCTAGAGGAACTCTCTTGTATTCTCAGTGTGAGAACTTTGATATGCAGGATTGAGAAATCATTCAAGAGATGTACACAAGATTCACTACATTGACAAATGAACTAAAATCTCTTGGAAGGATTATCTCTGAAGAAGAAAGAGTTGAGAAGATACTCACTAGGGTCTTGCCAATTACTTGGGAAAGTAAGATTAGTGCCATCCTAAAATCAAAGAATATTTCCATTCTCCCACTAGATGAATTGATTGTAAATCTTACTACCTATGAATGTAGGAGACAAACCATGAAAATAGATGTACCTAAGAAGGAAATGAGTTTGGCATTCAGAATCACTTATGGTTCTGATATGGAAGATGATGAAATGACAATGATCGCCAAAGACTTCAAGAAGTACCTAAGGAGAGGAAATGGTTCTTCAAAAAGTGGAAGTTATAGCAAGGCAATAGCTCCAGAGAAGCAAACCAATGATGGCTGCTACAAGTGTGAAAAGACTGATCACATGATGACAAACTTTCCTTTATGGAAAATTAAATGGAAGAAGGAAAGAGCTAAACGAAGGAACAGGAAGAAGGAACATGTTCAACCCAAGAAAGGCAACAACAAAGGATCAACCAAGCCTATGGTTGTTGCTTGGGGAGAAAGCTCAGATGAAAGCTCAGATGATGATGACGATGATGAACGAGCACTAATGGCCATTGGAGAATCTGATGAAAAAATTAAGGTAAGTGTCCTTCAACTCAAAGACAAGATTAAATTTTTGTCTAATGAAAAATTATCTGAGTTACTGTCACGACCCCAATTTTCCTCCGTAGGATGTCATGATGGCACCTAGTCTCTAAAAGTAGGTAAGCCTAACATTCATGCAGAAATAACTGAAATAATAATTAAAGTCTCAAAACTCATCAACTAATATAAAGAAAATCTCCACAACTTAGCATATATATAATTTTCAAAACCCAGCAAAATATAAGTCACAAGCTCTAAGAGGTGATGCTAAATATCCATATACATCAGTGTCTAATAAAGGATCAGGAAATAAAATAATCTAGGTAAAGGGGGACTCCAAGGCTTGCGGACGCCGGCGGGTGTACCTTAAAATCTGTGAAGCTGAGGTCTCGCTAGTACCATACACACCATCTTCATCTTGCGTGCATCGTAACATGACTTCTGTCTAACAACCAACAAAATAATTCTCTTTCTCGTTTAGTGTCCGACAAATAGAGGTTAAGATGAACACATAAAATAATATTAAATTCTTTAAGCTTGTTGGTAATCTGTGTTCGAAATCAAAAAATCAAAAAATCGGAAAAGAAAACAAACATTAGTTCAATAAACAAAATATAAATAATTCCGAGCTCACAAGTTGCTTGTGTGTCCTTAAGAAATTTAATCCCCTCACTGTTGCCCAAGGTTTTCGGATTAATTCCTTTCAGGATAGAACGGAATAACTATTCTGTGATAGCGGCACTACAAATCACAAAATTTTAGCGAACTCAACAAACAGAGCAAATCACACCTGACACTTATGTTTATTTAGAAAATAATGTAACAATGTATAAAAGAGGAGAAAAGTTTTCAGATTTTCTATGTATAAAAATAAGACCACACCTCTAAATTTATAAGTAATGAAAGGGTGAGATGGAGAGGTGCCACCCAAAAGGTGCCTCTTCCATTTCCCACACCCTTTTTTTTTTTAAAGTTAAATATAATTACAACATCACACAACTTAAATATAATTTTTCATACAAATTTTATACAATATGTCTTTTGTATGTATTTTGTATATGATTTGTATATATTTTGTAAGTGGTATGTTCTTCTTTTGTATATTTTGTATGTGGTGTGTGCTTCTTCCTCTCTAAAATTCCAATCAAAACTTACTCTCTTAATATAATTTTGATACATATCAACAACTTTATGTAAAAAGATAGTATTGATAACTTAAATACAAATTTTATACAATGATTCATACATTATACAACTATTTTTCAACTTTCATACAACATTCAAATAAAAAATATATATATAACTACAACAGAATATAATTTAATATAATTTGCATACAACTTTAATACAATTTCGTAACTATTATATGTCATGTGTTCTTCTTTTTCTTCTTCTTTTTCGAGTTTCAATCTGAAATTTAGCCAAAATCAAGTCTAATCTTCACCAACACCCTCAAATTTGAGATATAAGCTCCAAAGAATATTCCTAATTATTTGCAACAACGCACAATCCAAATAAATAATAGTAAACCCATTCAAAACATCGAAACTTTTTAATGGTTGTCAATGGTGGAGAGTCAAACACTTTTAAAATTTATTGATTGATTTCAATTCGAACACCAATTGTGCAATATGGAAGAAAATTGCTAAGTTAAAACTCTATATTAAAACAATTAAAATTCATTGATGAATTCTCTAAAAAAAAGAGAGAGGGGATAAAAAGCATAGAAAAATGAAGGAATTAAAATTAGGGAAAGAACAGAGGAGGGGGGGGGATAGAACAGGGATGGGGAAATAATTGATTCCCTATTCAATTCCTAATATAAAGAGATATACATTAATATTAATTTGTATATAATTGATAAATTGTATATGCTTATGTAGTTAAGTTATAACTTGATTAGGGAGGGCAATAAAGTATCATATGTAATATATGAAGGTAAAAACTCTTCAATTGACCGCCTCAATCGTAATGACCTGTATGACGTGCCATATGCTTTACTTTTTATTTCGTGACATGTGTAATTTGTGATCCCTACTTTCTTTTTTATCTAATTAATCAAACAAAAAAGGGCAAAGGGCCAAATATATCCCTCTACTTTCGAAAATAGTTTAAGAATACCCCTCGTTATACTATTGGGTTATCTATCCCCCTGCAGTCATACTTTGAGTTCAAATATACTCCTCATTTAAACGGAGGGACACATGTCATCGCCTTGTTGGTCAATTCTAAATATCTCCTAATTAATTAAAAAAACCCATTACCTATACCCGAAAAATATTTTTTTACTAAAAACTGAAAAAACGAAAATATTTTTTTTTTCCAGTTTTTACTAAAAAACTTCTTTAAAAAAACTGAAAAATATTTTCTGAAACAATATTTTTGTAAAAACTGAAAAGTAATTTTCTAAAGCAATTAAAAACTGGAAAAAACTGAAATATTTTTAACTAAAAACTGAAAAAAAAGAAGAAAATATTTGTTTTTTCAGCTTTTACAAAAATAATATTTTTGTAAAAACTAGAAAAAAAACTAAAATACAATTTTCTAAATCAATATTTTTGTAAAAACTAAAAAAGCAAATATTTTCTTTTTTTCAGTTTTTAGTTAATAATATTTCAGTTTTTTCCAGTTTTTAGTTGCTTTAGAAAATTGATTTTCAGCTTCTTTTATTTCAGTTATTACAAATACATTGTTTTAGAAAATATTTTTCAGTTATTTCTAAAGCAGTTTTTTTGTAAAAACTGAAGAAAAAAAAATATATTCGTTTTTTTTTTTAGTTTTTAGTAAAACTAATTTCAGTTTTTACAAAAAAAAAAAAAATCGGGTATGGTTCATGGGCGTTTTTAATTAATTAGGAGATATTTAGAATTGACCAACATGACGATGACACGTGTCCCTCCATTTAAATGAGGGGTTTATTTGAATCCAAAGTATGACTGTAGGGGTATAAATAACCCAATAGTATAACGAGGAATATTTTTAAACCATTTCGAAAGTAGAGAGGTATATTTGGCCCTTTGCCGAAAAAAAAATTCCAAATAATTCTGTCTTTTTCCTCACAATTTATACCAGAAAACAGACTACCCCTCCTATATCACTCCTTGAAAAGATAACCACCGTCAGCCACCTTACATCCACCATTGCATAGTCGTAAACTCTACTTTTCTCCGCTCAAATAAATCACCAGCCACTACAAACATATACTCACTCTTCAATTTCAACACTTAAATAAGCTAAAAAAAGGTCTCAAACATCAATAAGGAAAAAAAAAAAGAAACCAAAAATTAGTAAAAATCGAAAAGTAAATACATCAGTAAGGTCAATTCCTCTTCTATTATTCTTTTCAAAATTTTCTCAGAAAAATTTCACAGAACCCAATAAAAAGATAAAAAAATTCCAGCAATTTCGAATCGGAGCTCATCATTGGAGCTATCACCAGAGCGGCCACAAGAGCAGTCATCACAAGATTCAAAATTTATCACTGAAATTCTTCAAACTTCAACACCCAAATAATTAGTTTTTCCAAATTTAAATATTTCTTCTCTCTCTCCCGCAAGCATTTCTTTTGTAATGTGGTTATGGCCAGTAGCGAAGACAAAGAGTTTTATCAAGGTGTATCAAAATTTAAAAAAATAAATATACGAAAATGTCAAGAGGAATCAACACATAATACATATATATATAAAAAAAATATTTATTATCTATCTAAATAATGTAATTTTACGACGAAAGGGTATCGATTGACGTCCATAGGAGCTACGTGGAAGATTTCGGGAAATTAATTTAAAATAATAGGGGGAGGGGGAGGGGGAAGGACCGGGTCATGTCGCGGGTCCTGGGTTATTTTGGGTTGGGAGGCGGGGGGCCTGCAATAGTGAAAGAACACTATTGATATTAATGTTGCGGTCTGATTATTCCAACTACTATACACCACTTAAATTGACTATCGTCATCCACTGGTCATATACGGTGAAAACAATAGCAGAAAAAGGGTGTCAATTTCTTCCATAAGAGGGAGTGAGCTGGTTTTATTTTTCAGAAGTAGGACAAAAGTAGAGGAAATAATTATTCGTACTTAGGTGAATATATTAAATTAACAGGTGTATGGCATTTTTCTTTTGTATAAGACTTATATCGTTTAACATAATTAATTCATATATATTTCTTATTATTTCTGTCGTGTTTTAGTTTGACTAAGACATAGAGTTTAAAAATATTAAGACATTTAAATTTTGTGATTTTAAATTAAATATATAAAAAATACTCTTTGAATCTTGTAATTTTAAAATACATGTATAGTATATTAAAAATACCCTTTGAATTTTGTGATCTTAAACTAAATGCATGTATGATATTTCAAAAATATCTTTTAAATCTTGTGACATTAAATATATCAAGTTATCCCTCTAATACAAGTGTCATTAAATGTAAAATAAGAATCTTGAAATTAAAAACTTACTAAATAAAAGAGTGATATTCTCTTTTAAATCGACTATAAAAAGTAGTAAAATGGAGGGAGTATTATTAATCAATTACACTATAAATTAACAAATTCGTGTAAGCTATAGCAAATTTTTCTCAAGGGTTGATCTACATAGAGCCACCCGCATCCTTTGTCAAAACTCTGTGTATATATCTATATATGTAAAAAAAATATGTGGATATAATAAAATGGCACCTTAGTGAATAAAACAGCCACATGCCACCAATGGTAAAGGTCCGAAAATGTCACTTTTGGACAATTAATGCTTATTTTCGTTTTTATTTATTCTTACTTTTACTTTATTAATTTTGTTTGACTTTTCTATTTATTTAATTTTGTTTGACTTATTTATTGTGCTTTCCTTTGAGTACATTAATAACAAAAGCTCCATTATTTCCCAAAATTCTTTCTTAACTAAAACACGAGTCCAGAATCAAAATATAATTCTTTTGGACTCAAAGAATCAAAATGTATGGAAAAAAAATTGGTGACCAAAATATATATAAAGCCTTAACTAAAGGCATTATACCTTAACGCGTTAAGTATAACGCCTTTAGCTAAGGCGTTATATTTGAACGCGCCCCCAAAAGTGTGAACTGACTTATGTTCCCATATGTTGGTAAGGAAATAAAATAAGAGCTGAAGCAAGACTTCACCTATGGACAGTAAACTAAGTACTGGTTTTCCTTTTACTTCCACTTCCCCTTCTGAAAACAAACTTTTGTAACCACTAAATGTACGTATAAATCAAAATCAATGGAAAACCATCGGTCACCTCAAGTTATAGATTTTCAACTTTTATGCATTACTGGTTTGACTTAAATTTTTATTATATTATCTATAATATCTTTTGTAATTTTCAATGTATCATTTTATAGATAATATAATAACAATTTAAGTCAAACCAGTATTTTAATAGGAAACACTTTTTTCTTTAGTGTTACTATCAAGCATTTTAATGTGTTTTTGATATCCACATAAGACTCGGCCGTTGAAAGGGGGTGTGCATAGAAAACCTCTAGAGAAGCCTAATAGGCTAATGTCATTAACATTATTCTTGTGGAAATGATTGTGATTATATGCACTAAAATGTCATTAACATAATTTGGCTCCATAAATGTTCTTTGCAAAATGGTACTATATTCTGGAGTATTTTGTACAATATGTTTCATCCCTAATATCCTCATTAGGTAATCTTCCTAGTTTTCTTTTTCTTCAGAAAATGATCAAAAAAAGAACAAATGAGGTTGCATTGTAAGTTCTTTTTTCTTTTTCGGGAGGTTGTATTGTAAGTTGCAGTAAACTTCAAAAGTATTAACAGTGTATATTTTCCTTCAATTTTCCTTTGTGTTAAGATGTATATTTTTATGTTTTGAATTTATATTAACAGTTATATATCCACAGAGGATACCAACCAGATATGAATTTTACAAGTTATGAACCAACGACCAGTTGGAATAGCCTATTTTTGGTATGTTGGATCATGGTGGTCCATCCGGGACTATATATATATATATATATATATATATATATATATATATATATATATATATATATAATATTTTGATCTGTGTTGGATATCCATATAGGAGTCTAACTAATATGAATTAATGAAAAAACTTTTTTTTGACTTAGACAGAACTCAAAATTTTTAGTTAAGAATAAGGAATTTTATCAATTCTACTAGTACAATCTGTATTGATATGTTGAGTCAAATTTCATGTGAATGGGACAAAAGATGTGATGAAAGAAGACAGAAAAGGCCAACACAGGGAACATAAGTCAGTTCACACGAAATATGTATAGCGCTAACATATGGGTGAGTTCACACTTTTGGGGACTTATAACCCCTTAACAAAACGCGTTATACTATTGCGTCTTTTTTTGAGTTCAAATACAACCCCTTAGCTAAAGGTGCTATACTGAACACCTTGTAATGTCTTTAGCTAAGGCTTTATATATATTTTGGTCATTAATTTTTTTTCTCACATATTTTAATTTTTTGAGTTCAAAAAAATTATATTTTGATTCCGAATTTCCCAAAACACTCCCCCGCGCCAGAAGATGAAAGAAGTGGTTGTCTTTTATTTTTTTTTCATCTAGAAGAAACTTTATGATATTGCTATCAATTTGACTCTTAATTTTGTATTATATATAATTAATTGCTCTATTATTCTTATTTCTTTCACCATTAATGCTCTTCTTAAGAAAAATAATTTTAGTACCCTAAGTTTTTTATCAAACAAATAACTTTACTCATAAAATATATTTGAAAAATAGTTAAATTGAATTTTTCTGCTAATTAATTAATTGGAAAACTTAATTATTTATTCTCAACATTAAAAAAATAACTTATTTTTTGTTAGTTCAAATTCTATATATTATCTCATCCTAATTTTTAAATATTAACTATAAATAAATTTATTCAATAAAATTATATTTTTTTAAATAGTTAAAAAATCATTAGCATGTCAATTTTAGATTGTTGGTGCTTCCAGAGTCATTGTGTTTTTTTTCTCATATAGAATTTTGCTAATTCATAATTTCTAACATTTTGAATAATAGAAGAATCTTATAGTTTAATGCAACTTTAATTTTAACGGCTCTAGTTTAAGGGTACACGTATTTCGTGTGTACCCCATATTAATGCTTATAATTTTTTTTAAATTTACATAAGTATCTAGTTTCTGTATACGTGCAACCATCTCTTCTCAAATATTAGAAAAATAGCTTAAGATAAGAAACTTTTAATTGAGTATATATTCCATATATCATTGTTGGTAATAACATTCACCTATAAATAAATGGACAAAGTATATCGATAGACAAAGCATGATAGGTTGTAGATTATATATAATACATGAGTAATTTATTATGATACAAAGCTTAATTAGAATACATTAGTTAAGTTATTCGGTCAATTGAACACGAATTTTTATTTATAGCACTACAAAAGTATAATTTATATATAAAGAAAAAAGAAAGAGCGATGGTGTACAAGAGAAAAAAGGGACTTAGCGTCATGATTCATGAACTGTTCAAATCCAAATCAACTCAAAAATCAAGTGCTCTCAAATACATCTAATTAATAGTTAATAGAGAAGAAGAATCATTAGTCAAAGTAAATATATGTGTAAGTTAATATTCATATGAAAAATATATCTTATTTAGGAAAGATTTTATATAAGTAAAATTTTATTGATTTTAGATTCCTAAATATTAGGAGTCCTTACATAACTCAAATAAGGAAAGATTAGTAGCTAAAATTTAAGTTAATTTTAAAGTCCTAAATGTTTGGGTAAACAATTAAATGATTATTTTGTCTAGTGTGAAATATTCTTTTGAAGAGTAAAAAAGGTGAATGACATTTCGCTAAGGTGCTTCGTTCTTTTAATATAGTATAGATATTTAATTCTTCTATTTTTAATTGAATATTTTTTATTATGCCCAATTGGAAGAGCAAATATACCTGATTTTGGAGTCAACGTTGAAGCATGCCCGCATTGCACAAAAATTTATATAATTTACCTACTTCGAAATACACTTCTGAATTTACGTCTGAATTTACAAATTTAAGGTTTGTAAAATTTAAAGTTCTTCTATCGCATCAATGTGCAACTTCAGAATCGGATGTGAAGTTCATACATCACTTCAATACAGCTTCAGAATATCGGATCTGAAGTTCTTCCATCGCTTTAATGTAACTTCAGAAAATTGAATATAAAATTCTTCTATCGCTCAACTTCAGAATCGCGTCTGAAGTTCACCTGAAGCAATCCTAACTTCAATTCTCTCGGGTAAATATGTTATACAAATTGCGATTAGTGATGTATTAATAGAATAAGTGAGCTGGATTTAATAAAAAAGAGTGACAGTTAGTGGTTAGTTCCGGAAGTTAGTTAGGGAGCCTTTAGTTAGTTAGAGTTAGTTGAGAAGTGGTTAAAAAGAATCTTTCATTACAGCTCATTTCATTACATATATGTGATTGTATTACATTTGAAATATCATAATAACAACTACAATCTTCTCATAGAGTCTCTCTTCTTCTCCCTTCTCTTCCCTCGATTCTTCTTCTTCTTCTTCTTCTTCTTCTTCTTCTTCTTCTTCCATCATCGCCATAGCTAAGCTTCGAGCTTCCTCTATTTTAGCACCTAGTCTTCTATATTCAAACATCGGATTATCATAGATCCCTGCATTTGAATAACATTTGTATCGGAGTTGTTGATTCTCAGAGATAAAAATGACGAAAGGTGGTAAATCTGTTGAAAATTCGACAACAGAACTGGGTGATCAAAGGGAATTGATGCATCAGTTGATTTCTACAGTAGGCTCTTTAGTTGGTGAAGTTGCTTATTTGAAGATCTTGGATCAGACATTGGGTGAATTGAAGGAACAAATGATGAACTCTACGAAAAGAAATGAAGATGATGTGATTGGTCCAAGTAGATCTAAATCCAGATCCAACAGCAAGGATTCACCTAAAAGGTATCATGTTGAGGAGGAAAGAAATCAAGCAGATGGTAGGCAGTACTCCAAGTACATGCATATTTCATTTCTTATATTTTTGGGAAATTATTTGAGATCATGGTTGTTGAAGGCAGAATAGTTTTTCCAAATCTATCGAGTACCAGCTGAAGAAAGAGTCATGGTGGCTTCTCTGCACTTAGAAGGAGAAGCTATGGAGTGACATCAGGCCTTTATAAAGTATAGGAATTATACTCAACCATCCACGTGGACTGAGTATGCTATGGCTGTAACGGTAAAATTTGGAGAGAATTATGATGATTCTATGGAGGAATTAAAGAAGATTGTTCAAACTGGCAATGTGAAGGAATATCAGACAACTTTTGAAAGGAGTCTTACAAGAGTGAACTTATCACAGGTAAGTACAATCAGTTGTTTCAGAGGAGGAATGAAGGAGCAACTAATCATAGCATTGAAAATGACCAACCCCGGGTCTCTTGCCCAAGCATTTAAGGCTGCCAGGATGCAAGAAGCCTACATAGATACTCAGTCAAAGGAGATTGTACAAAGGATATCATTACCTCCAGCTCAAACTACAAATTTTAAAAGGAATATGGACCAAAGATTCCAGAACAAACCATTGTTGGCCTTACCTGCTCCCTAGAAGGATCAGCAACCAACTTTTAATGGAGGATTCAATAGAAGAAGACTAAGTGTTGAAGAAGCCAATGAAAAAAGAGCCAAAATATTGTGCTACTTCTACAATGAGAAGTATGTGGAGGGTCACAAATGCAAGAACCTTAAGCAACTTTATGCATTAGAAGTTGAAGAATAACTGGATCTTGAGTACTCTGAAGATGCTGAGAGTTCTGGAAATTCAGAACAGATATTGCAGTTGGCTGAGCAAACAAAACATATGGAAATTTCACTTCATGCATTTAATGAATCTAAGGGGTTCAAATGCCCAAGAGTTACTGGCTATAATGCCAAGAAACCTTGCACATTCTCATAGACACTAGGAACACACATAACTTTATCAATTCCGAATTAGTGAAGCAGCTAAGATGTCTTGTAAAAACTACTTGCTCTCAGGTAGTGGCTGCTGCAAATGGTAGTAGCATGAAGGTGGATACTGCTTGCAGGTTATCTTATGTCACGACTCAAAATTTCATCACACGCTTCATGATGGAACTTAGTCTCTAAGACTAAGTAAGTCGATCATAATAACAATTCAAGCCCTTTTTTTAAACATATAATTTAATGCAAGTGTCAAAACCAAAAACGAAAACAAATATAACAACCTCCCAAGACTGGAAATACTGAGTCACGAACTCTAACTGAATACATGAAATGATCTTAAGGATCAAATTTACAATACTGTTCAGATAATAATTGACAGTACAATAAAATGGAAAGACTCCAAGGGATTGCGACGACCAAGCAACTCTATCTTGAATCCTTACGATCAACACACTAACTCTGCCCGAGTCCGATATCTCTGATACCTGGCTCTACACAAAAATGTGCAGAAGTGTAGTATACCGTCGGTACCCAGTAAGTATCAAGACTAACATCGGTGGAGTAGTGACGAGGTACAATCAAGATACTCACTAATCAAATAACCTGTGCAATATAGCAGTATATAATAGTACTGAAAAAAACAACTAGCAGTGATAGCAACAAAAATCAACCAGTGATATAAACAGCAAGGCAACAAGAACACCATAATTATTGCTCAAACAAATAAGGAACACAAGTACAACCAATCCTCAACACACCTTAATTCTACACACCACAAGGAACAAAATCATAGAAAGCTTGCCTTAAGTTGGTCCAGGTATGATGGCGTATTTTCGTTATAAAGTACCTTAGTAACCTATCTCTCTGAGGCTATGAGGTATGACTTTGATGATTTCGAGAGGAGTATCTATCAGAGGCAGACATCGTCAAGTGCAAACAGCGTGACAAGGCATCAGTTGAAGTTCTTTGAAGATCAATATTTGAAGCAGAAATACCCTAATGTGGCAACTATAACGAATGCCAGTTCCGAAATGCAGTGTTTCGTGACTTGGCTTCAAGTTTGTTTAGGGTACTTAGCTCACTATGTACTATCAAGTGTTTGTCTAGTACAACACTTTGATAATAGGCTCTACGTATTCTCTCCTGTTACTCACTTCATTGAGGGAAGACCTCCAGACGCATATTGTTTTTTGTTTTATTATTATTTTATTAATAAAAAAACATCACTAGGCAACCTGCCGAGTGATATATTAGCCGGAAAAAAAAATTAATCAAGTATTACAAATATAAATCTTTCACATATAATTCTTTCGAATAAATACCTTTCGAATATATTTCTTTCAAATAAATATCTTTCGAATATAAAATTCTTTCAAATAAATATCTTTCGAATATAAAATTCTTTCAAATAAATATCTTTCGAATATACTTCTTTCAAATAAATATCACGATGTGACACCTCATTTCATAATTATAAAATGCGGGTCTCAGCCCACTTTCATATTTCGTAACACGGGTCTCAGCCCACTTTCATGTTTCCACGGCACCTCGTTCCCATATTTCTATCAAAGCCGCACGGACAACTCACGTGCCAATAATAAAAATCATCATATTTTTCCCGGCACCTCGTGCCCACATTTCATAAATGTTGCGGCGTGCAACCCGATCTCATATAACATTAATCATACCGGTTGCAGCGTACAATCCGATCCCATATAACATAATCCGCCTGGTGATAGCCACAGGCTCACAATTTCAACATAGACCAGACTATTATCAAGTTTACCAAAACAACAAGACAAGTTGCACAAGATATAAAAATAAACACAAGAAAAATCACAACATCACATGAAAATTACCAACGCAATAACCCCACATCATCACATAAAATTTACCAACACAATAACCCCATATCATCACATAAAAATTACCAACACAATAACCCCACATCATCACATATCATCCCTGACAATAGCCACCCTTATCTCTCTTATAGCCACCTTTATCACTCCTATAATAGCCTCCCCTTTCCCTCCGCCCTGACAATATCAATAGCCACCCTTATTGCTCCTATAGACACCATTATCGCTCCTATAGCCACCCTTATCACTCCTATAATAGCCTCCCTTATCACTCTGCCCAGACAATATCCCAACACACATAACAATAGTGAAATGCCACTCTTATGCCCCCATAATGTCAACAATGGAATGCCACCCTTATACGCCGCATAACAGTAACCCAAATCACACAACAATTCATACAGAATATTATCACAACAGCACAACATCATCAACTCGTATTTACTAATTGCATATAGGCCACAACCTTTCCAAAGGTACAACAAAGTCAATTAATTTTATAACAGATAGTCCACGGCTCAACACAATGTATATAAAATCTCAGAAACAACAACAAGGATAGGAAAATAACTCAACATAGGATAACGCCTTCTTTAATCCAAATCTTAGATAAATATATAAATGCCTCAATTTAAACTTATTTAATTAATTATTTGCAGTTGGAAAATACATAATGTGATTATTTCCAAGAAATATCAAATCAACAAACACACGGAATTCACATAAAAATCCAAGTGCCAATCACACCAAATTATCATATAAAATACAAACTCGATAAACAAGGAATGAGGCATTTCAAATCAAGGATTTACTAAGTTCTAACAATTTTCCAATTTAATACATAAGGGTGTCTACGAACTTCAACCGATATAATTTGCACATATAAACCAAGTACGTACTCGTCACCTCGCGTACATGGTTTTCAATCACACAATTTCCACATAAGACTCAATGCCTAAGGGGTAATTCCCCCACTCAAGGTTAGGCAAGATACTTATCTCGACGAAACTAAACCGATACTTTAAATGATCTTCGCGAGTGAAACTACCTCCATACGGCTCAAATATGAAATTCGACCCTTCATAAAACTACGATGGTTCACCACACTAAACAAATTTCAATCTACAATAATGCAACACAATTGCGCCAATATTAGCAATATTTCTATACTTTAAGTCATTTAGACATTTTATCAAACATCTAGTGTGCATATTTTTCTACAACCTCTTTCAATGGAATTTCTTCACCTAACAACCACCTTCCACACAAATGATTCACCTCACAATTGTCTCCAGGTCATCCACAACTTCCCTTAGCACATGCATGCTCAAGAATTCACTCACAACCCATAAATCTTATCAATTAATTTATTTTACAATCTCTACAATACCAACACACTTAAGTTGGGAACTCATTGATTCCAATCAACATCCCATAAGTCCTAACATATATTTCATACATAAATAATCACCATGAATTAGTTAGAGATGGTAGACATACCTCTTGTAGACCAAATCTTGATAGACAACTTTTGGGTTGTTCTTGAGATTTTTGAAGAAATCCTATGAAATCCAATCAAAACCTTGTTGTAACTAGTGATTGAGAAGTGAAATCAGCATAAAAACACACTTCAAAACTCACCTTAGGTGTGTATTGGAAGCCTTGGCCGGATGGGTGATGGAGATAAAGCCCTCGTCTTGAAGAAATGACTTAGCCACTCTTTCTCCCCTGGCCTGGGGGGTATTTTTATAGCTCCTACGTGCGTGGTCGCGCACCTGGGCAAGTGACCGTGCATCTGGTCGCGCACCTAAGGTAGAATACCCTCTAATATGCGCGGACGCGCATCTAGGCACGCATATGGCATAGCTTTGGTAAAATGGCCATAACGTTATGTAAAAATATCCAAATGATGAATGGTTTGATGAGTTGGAAACTGGACCCAAAGGGCTTTAATTTGATAGGTAGCTCACCACATAAGTATTTATATTTTGGTAGTTGCATGCATTTGAAGTCGTACATTGTGCGAATTTATTTTTAAACTTTAGCCCATTGCATAGCTCTCTACTTGTCTTAGTTCTAGGGATCTCCTTAGACCCTAAAAACATCCAATACACCTCCTACACTTTATATCATGATCATCCAAGTTGTTCCAGTCCTTAACCTCTCGTGGAGAGGCAAGACGATACTTAAGCGACTTGTGAGCGTGCTTATGGCCTCAGACTATTAGGAAATTCAAGGGGCCTCACATCCTCCAACAACACTAGAATCACGAATTGCGCATCGATTCAAGCCTAAAAAACTTATGAAATTCCGAATTCCAACTCGACCTTGTACGCAAGTCATTGCACATATTACGAAGCTTCTCGACACCTTAAGTCATTGAACGGGATGTAAATTCTCAGAACGACAAATCAGATCATTACATTCTCCCCCTCTTAAACATACGTTCGTCCTCGAATGTGCCAAGAATCTTTCTGAGGATATTAAATTACTGAGTGTATTCTAACACACATACTCGCGTGTGATTCTACTTCGCCGCAAACTAACATCGATCCGACCACACCATCTCAGTTGAGATTATTCCTCATGTTTACTCGTACAAGCCTTAAAACCAAATTTCTTACACTCCCATCAATTTTAGAAAAAAGACATGATTTTGCACATCGACACACGGTATTAGACTAAACCAGTTGTAGAAACTCATGTCGTACACTCGCACGACACATTCATACAACGTAACACATCATACATAGGCCCATAATAATAATTTTGGCCACTTCATCTCAGTTCAAGCCTAGTTTCAAACCTTCACACCACTGACAACGATTTGAGGAACATGAAAACCTCATAATTATTCACCCGAATTAACAAGTCACATTTAACGCCATCTGGGCACACACCTCGTAGGCTAAAACACAATAAGCACAACACAACTATGACAATCATGCGCAGATAAACACACAAATGAATTATCAAACTAGCCTAGCAAGCATAACTCCCTATATGTATTATAATGAAAAACATTTCACATGGGAGAATTTAAAACACATGAATTTAACCACAAAGATCTCATCTCGATATAACTTTCACCGCGGCACGTAGCCTATTTAAAACATATCAATTCACATTAAAACGCGAGGATCCCATCCTCAGCTCTGAATCACAAGTATTATGCACATCGTGCCAACTGAAACTTTCCATTTATTTTCTTTCTTCTTTTTAATAAATTTCGTGAACTAATTTTACAACACATAATGAACCCCCATACCGGTAGGGCATTAAATTTACAATTTTACCCAAACTATCCCGAATTTATGTCAAAACCCACTGTAGTGAGTAATAGAAAGTCACTTTAGGACTCATAGCCTTCAATAGTGTACAAAACAAAAATGATAGACATGGGCTAACACCATAAAATCTCCCAACAGGGATAAACACGTGAGTGGAGTACAAATTTACAAACTTAACGTATAAGGAGCATGATAGGAGATCTCACATCGATAATCGGGATTGAATCAAAACCAGAATAGTGCTCCTCTATTATGAATTAAATCGTACATGTAACTATACCATCTGGTGTAACGACCTCAGCCATACCATAACAATTATATCAACGAGTCGGGCCTCCCCCTTTAGGGCGCCCTTTACCCGCCTGTCCTCCACCCCTAACTGGAGGTGCATGTGGAGTATTAACGGGAACAAAGCTTGTAGCCTAAGTGTTCTGATGAAATCCACCTCTCCCAATTCTGGGACAATCTCTCATGATGTGCCTAATATAACCACACTCATAACAACCTCTCTGCAGGCGCGACTGCTCATACTGAGTCTATGCCGGATAATTGGAATAACAGCTATAAGAACCTTATACCGCTGGTGCTCTAAAAGTATTAACTGGAGCATTACAAGTACTCTGAATTTTAGACTGGACTGACCGACTGCCCGAGCCTCTGCCATGATGAGTGTTAGTTGCCGAGTAAAATCCACTAACTCCTCTAGAATTTCGAGACCTCTTGGCATCCTTAGACTCCATTTCCTCACTTCGAACATATTCTAACATCCTGGCAATCTCCACTACTTGCTGAAATGGAATGTCAGTCTACAACTCTCGAGCCATGTATATTTTAAGATCATAATCGAACCCCTCAATAAATCTGCAGACTCGCTCTCTGATTGTAGGAACCAAAACAGGTGCATGACGGGCTAACTCACTGAACCTGATGGCATATTCTGACACTATCATGGTGCCCTGACGCAGCTGTTCAAACTCTATGCGCCACGCATCTCGGAGAGTTTGGGGAACAAATTCTTTCAGAAATATTTCTGAAAATTGATCCCAAGTTGGTGGTATTGCATCGGCTGGTCTACCTTCTTTATAGACTTGCCACCACTGATACGCTGCTCCTGACAGATGAAACGTAGTAAAAGTAACTCTCCTCACTTCCACAATATCCATGGTGCAGAGAATACGGTGACACTTTTCTAGAAACCCCTGAGCATCCTCTGTAGTTGTGCCACTGAAAGTATGTGGGCTATACTTCTTAAAACTCTCAAGTATCTTTTGGTCTTCTTCTGATGCCTCTGGCCTGACCTCAGGCTGAACCAGAATAACAAGTTGTACCGGCACTACACCCAGAACCTGACCTATGGGAAGCTGCTGCTCTAGATTACGGGCTGTAGGAGTCTGAGTTACTCCCCCAATCTGTGAAATATTTGGTGCAACATAGATCAATCCCGCCTGAGTTAATGTACCAAACATGTTCAGGAGTTGTGCTAAAGTCTCCTGAAGTCCGGTGGTAACAACAGGTGTCTCTGGTGCTTGTCCCCCAACTGAAGCTACTGGCGGCTCCTCAACTGCCCCTCTAACCGATGTTCTAGCGGTGATACGTGCCCTTCCTCGGCCTCTACCTCGGCCCCGGCCTCTTGCGGCCCTAGCAGTATGCGCGGGTGTCTGTTCAGCTGACCCGGTAGCACGTGTCCTCACCATCTGTGAGAGAATAGAGATATAAAGGCTCAAACTCCAAAATCAACAAATTTCGCACGACAGGAATGAAAGAAATGGAAATTTCCTAACAGTTTTGTAGCCTTCTCGAAGATAAGTACAGACGTTTCTATACCGATCCACAAGACTCTACTAGACTCGTTCGGGACTCATAGAACCTATGAACCTAGAGCTCTGATACCAACTTGTCATGATCCAAAATCCCACCACAGGCGTCGTGATGTCACTTAGTCTCTAAGACTAAGTAAGCCGGTCATAATAATAATTCAAGACTTTTTTTTAAAACATATAATTTAATGCAAGTGTCGAAACCAAAAGCGAAAACAAATATAACAACCTCCCAAGACTGGTAATACTGAGTCACGAACACTAACTGAATAAATGAAATGATCTCAAAGATCGAATATACAATACTGTTCGGATAATAATTGACTGTACAATAAAATGGAAAGACTCCAAGGGATTGCGACGACCAAGCAGCTCTACCTTGAATCCTTGTGATCAACACACTAACTCTGCCCGAGTTCGATATCTCCGATACCTTGCTCTGCACAAAAATGTGCAGAAGTGTAGTATGAGTACACCACAGTCAGTACCTAGTAAGTATCAAGACTAACCTCGATGGAGTGGTGACGAGGTACAGTCAAGACACTCACTAATCAAATAACCTGTGAAATATAGCAGTATACAATAGTACTGAAAAAAACAACTAGCAGTGATAGCAACAAAAATCAACCAGTGATATAAACAGCAAGGCAACAAGAACACCATAATTATTTCTCAAACAAATAAGAAACATAAGTATAACCAATTAATCAAGTCTTACAAATATAAATCTTTCACATATAATTCTTTCGAATAAATACCTTCCGAATATATTTCATTCAAGAAAATATCTTTCAAATATAAATTCTTTCAAATAAATATCTTTCGAATATAAAATTCTTTCAAATAAATATCTTTTGAATATACTTATTTCAAATAAATATCACTATGTGACACCTCATTTCATAATAATAAAATACGGGTCTTAGCCCACTTTCATATTTTTGTAATACAGGTCTCAGCCCATTTCATGTTTCCACGGCACCTCGTGCCCATATTTCAATCAAAGCCTCACAGACAACTCACGTTCCAATAATAAAAATCATCATATTTTCCCCGGCACCTTATGCCCACATTTTATATCTATTGCGGCGTGCAACCGGATCCCGTATAACATTAATCATACCTGTTGCGGCGTGCAACCCGATCCTATATAATATAAGCCGCTCGGCGATAGCCACAGGCTCACAATTTCAATATAGATCAGACTATTATCAAGTTTACCGAAACAACAAGACAAGTTGCACAAGATATAAAAATAAACACAAGAAAAATCACAACATCACATGAAAATTATCAACTCAATAACCCCAAATCAGCACATAAAAATTACCAACACAATAATGCCACATCATTACATTGCATCCCTGACAATAGCCACCCTTATCTCTCCTATATCCACCCTTATCACTCCTATGTTAGCCTCCATTATTCCTCCGCCCTGACAATATCAATAGCCACCCTTATCGCTCCTATAACCACCCTTATCGCTCATATAGCCACCTGTATCGCTCCTATAATAGCCTACCTTATCACTCTGTCTAATAGCCTCCTTTATCACTCCGCCCAAACAATATCCCAACACACATAACAACATTGAAATGCCACCCTTATGCCCGCCTAATGTCAACAATGGAATGCCACCTTTATACGCCGCATAACAGTAACCCAAATCACACAACAATTCACACAGAATATTATCACAATATCACCAGCTCGTATTTTACAAATTGCCCGTAGGCCACAACCTTTCCAAAGGTACAACAAAGTCAATTAATTTTACAACAGATAGTCCACGGCTAAACACAATGAATATAAAATCTCAAAAATATCAACAAGGATGGGAAAATAACTCAACATAAGACAACACCTTCTTTAATCCAAATTTTAGATAAATATATAAACGCCTCAATTTAAACTTATTTAATTAATTATTTGCAGATGAAAAATCCATAACGTGATTATTTCCAAAAAATATCAAATCAACAAACACACGGAATTCACATAAAAATCCAAGTGCCAATCACACCAAATTATCATATAAAATACAAACTCGACAAACAAGGAATGAGGCATTTCAAATCAAGGATTTACTAAGTTCTAACAATTTTTCAATTTCATACATAAGGGTGTCTACGAACTTCAACCGATATAATTTGCACATATAAACCAAGTACGTACTCGTCACCTCGCGTACATGATTTTCAATCACACAATTTCCACATAAGACTCAATACCTAAGAGGTAATTTCCCCCACTCAAGGTTAGGCAAGATACTTACCTCGACGAAACTAAACCGATACTTTAAATGATTTTCGCGAGTGAAACCACCTCTGTATGGCTCAAATCTGAAATTCGCCCCTTCATAATATTACGATGGTCCACCACACTAAACAAATTTCAATCTACAACAATGCAACACAATTGCACCAATATTAGCAAGATTTCTATACTTTAAGTCATTTAGACATTTTATCAAACATCTAATGTGCATATTTTTCTACAACCTCCTTCAATGGAGTTTCTTCACCTAACAACACAAATGATTCACCTCACAATCGTCTCTAGGTCATCCACAACTTCCCTTAGCACATACATGCCCAAAATTTCACTCACAACCCACAAATCTTATCAATTAATTCATTTTACAATCTCTACAATATCAACACACTTAGGTTGGGCACTCATTGATTCCAATCAACATCCCATAAGTCCTAACACATATTTCGTACATAAATAATCACCATGAATTAGTTAGAGATGGTAGACATACCTCTTGTAGACCAAATCTTGAAAGACAACTTTTGGGGTGTTCTTGAGATTTTTGAAGAAATCCTATGGAATCCAGTCAAAACCTTGTTGTAACTAGTGATTAAGAAGTGAAATTATCATAAAAACACAATTAAAAACTCACCTTATGTGTGTATTGGAAGCCTTGGCCAGATGGGAGATGAAGAGAAAGCCCTAATCTTGAAGAAATGACTTAGCCACTTTCTCTCCCCGACCTTGGGGGTATATTTATAGCTCCTACGTGCGCGGTCGCGCATCTATGCAAGTGACCGCACACCTGAGGTAGAATGCCCTCTAGAAATAGCCATAACGTTCTGTAGAAATATCCAAATGACGAAAGGTTTAATGCGTTGGAAACTAGACTCAAAGGGCTTTAATTTGATAGGTATATAACCATATAATTCTTTATTTTTAGTAGTTGCATGCATTTAAAGTTGTACATTGTGCGAATTTATTTGAAACTTTAGCCCATTGCATAGCTCTCTACTTGTCTTAGTTTTAGGGATCTCCTTAGACCTTAACAACATCCAATACACCTCCTACACTTTATATCATGATAATCCAAGTTGTTCCAGTCCTTAACCTCTCATGGAGAGGCAAGGCAACACTTAAGTGACTTGTGAGCGTACTTATGGCCTCGGACTAATAGGAAATTCGAGGGGCCTCACATCCTCCAACAACACTAGAATCATGAATCGCATATCGATTCAAGCCTAAGAAACTTATAAAATTCCGAATTCTGACTCGACCTTGTACTCAAGTCATTGCATATATTACGAAAATACTTGATACCTTGAGTCGTTGAACGGGACGTGAATTCTCAGAACGACAAGTTGGGTCATTACATCTTGACTATTGCAGGGTGCTGAGTTTAGCCAATTTCATATTGTTAACCTTGGCAAACTATGATGTGGTACTAGGTGTTGAATGGTTGATTACTCTTGGGGATATCAAGATGAACTTCAAGAAGCTCACTATGGAGTTCTTCTACAAGGGTAGAAAACATGTGCTCAGAGGTGCTGGTAACCAAATTAAGTCTGCCAATGCTGGGAAGATAGTTAAGTTGCCAGGTAATCAACCTCAACTTGCAATGATTCAGGTTATTCCATGTGTAGAAGATAAGGGTGTGCAGTGGTATTCTTTAGAGACTAGTGCTGAAAATTGCAGTAGTAATTCTAATTTAACAGCATTGCTAGAGAAGTATAAGGATTTGTTTTTGTTGAACCTAGTGCATTACCACCATCTAGAGGGATGTTTGATCACCAAATCATTCTTTAAAATGGAACTGAACCTATAAACAAAAGACCTTATAAGTATCTTGCAGTAAAGAAGGATATCATTAAATGTCTAGTGAAACAAATGCTAGACCAAGGCATAATACAACCTAGTTGCAGTCCCTTTGCTTCTCCTGTAGTCTTGGTAGGTAAAAAGGATGGTACCTGGAGGTTGTGTGTAGATTAGAGAGATCTAAACAAACAGACTATCATGAACAAATTCCTAATTCCCATTGTAGAAGATTTGTTGGATGAACTAGGTGGTTTAGAGATTTTTTCTAAAATTGACCTCAGATCAAGCTATCATCAGCTAAGAATGGCTGTTGATGACATCCCTAAAATAGCTTTTAGGACTCATTCAGGTCATTATGAGTACCTTGTTATGTCTTTTGGCTTATCTAATGCAACAGGTATCTTCCAAGGTCTTATGAACTCTGTGTTCCATCAGTTTTTTAGAAAATTTGTTCTAGTTTTCTCTGATGATATCATGATATACAACAATAGTATACAAAATCATCAACAACACTTGCAATTGGTCTTTAAAGAAATGAGGAGGCATCAGTTATTTGCAAAATGGAGTAAGTGTTCTTTTGGAGTTCAAAGGATTGAATACTTGGGGCATTTCATCACTACCGAAGGTGTTTCTACAGGCCCTCAGAAGATCATAGCTATACAGAATTGGCTCATTCCTACTACCCTTAAATAGTTAAGAGGGTTCTTGGTATTAGCAGGCTACTATAGAAGATTCATCAGAAGCTTTGGTACCATTAGTCGACCACTAACTGACCTCTTAAAGAAGGAAGGTTTCAGATGGTCATCACAAGCTACTGAGGCTTTTAATGAGCTAAAGAAGGCACTAACTTATGCTCATGTCTTAGCTCTACCTGACTTCACCAAAACTTTTGTGGTTGAGACTAATGCTAGTGGGTATGGTATTGGAGCAGTACTGATGCAATAGGGCCACCCCATTGCCTTTATTAGCAAGGCTTTATCTCAGAAGAAAATCCTTATGTCTGTATATGAGATAGAACTCCTTTCTATTAGATATGCAGTAATGAAGTGGTCTCAATACTTATTGGGCCAAAGATTCATTATTAGAACTGATCAAAAAGCTTTGAAGTTCTTGATGGAGCAAAAAATTCACACCAATACTCAACTGAGGGGGCTAAGTAAACTCATGCCTTTTGATTATGTCATAGAGTATAAGAAATGAGCTAAAAACAAAGTGGTTGATGCACTCTCCAGAATCAGTGGTGATGAACTATTAGCCATGGCGGTATTCCCTCAAGCATTTTGAGATGCTGCAGTTCATTATTGCCTGCTAGGATGAGGATCTAGAGGTGAAGAAGCTAATCGAAGAGTCACATGAAGATTCCACCAAACACCCTTAGTACACTTGGCCCCATATGCAGATAAGAAGGAAAGGTAAACTAGTTGTAGGCAAAGGATCCATCAAGTAGACCATCATTGGCACAACATCCTACTTGGTGGTCACTCAGGAGTAGAAGCTACCCTCATAAGATTACAAACATTGTTCTATTGGAAGGACCTCAAGAAGGATGTCAAAGCTTATGTACAAGGTTGTGATGTGTTTCAAAAGAACAAAGTTGACCTAGTAGCTTCACATGGTCTATTATTACCTTTACCCATACCTGACACTGTTTGGTCTCAAATTAGCATGGATTTCATTGATGATTGACCAAAGGTTAAGGGGTATGAAGTTATGATGATAGTTGTAGACAGGTTGAGCAAGTATGCTCACTTCCTTGCCTTGAAACACCCTTATACTGCACAAACCATGGATCAGACATTCTTAGATAACATTGTGAAATTACATGGTTTTCCTGAAGCCATAACTAGTGACAGAGATATAGTGTTCTTGAGCTATTTTTGGCAGGAGATCTGTAATGACCCGACCGGTCATTTTAGAGATCTAGCGCATCGTTTAGCAGTTTGAGGCCTTGAGTAGTTTCTTTTTAGGTCTTATGACTTGTACGTGTGGTCGAAATTGAACTTCGGGAAGTTCAGAGTTGATTTGGGAAGAATTTTCTAATTTCGGAAGCTTTAAGTTGGAAGAATTAGCTAAGGTTAGACTTTTTGAGTAAACGACCTCGGAATTGAGATTTGAAGGTTTCAATAGGTTTGTATGATGATTTTGGACTTGGGCGTATGTTCGAGTTGAGTATCGGATCACCCGGGAGCATTTTGACGCTTATTATGGAAGGTTAGTATTTTAAAAGTTTAAGAAACTCTTGAGTTTGACTTGAAGTGGATTTTAATGTTATCGATATCCATTTGGGATTTTGAGCCTTGGAATAGCTTAGTTATGTCATTTATGACTCGTGTATGAAATTTGAAGTCATTCCGGATTGATTTGATATGTTTCAGCGCAAGTTATAGAATTTGAAAATTTGAAAATTTATAAGTTTGATTCGAGGCGCGATTCATGATTTTGTTTGACGTGGTTTAAGGCTACGACTAAGTTTGTATTGTACTTTGGTATTGGTTGATATGATTAGATGGGCTCCTAGAGGCCTCGAGTGAGTTTCATATTGGAATCGGATCGAAATTTGAAGTTGAGAAATGCTGGTTTTGGCCAATTGCTGGTGCAATCGCACCTGCAGAAATAGGGCTGTAGATGCGACTCCGCAGAAGTGCCTAGGCAAGCGCAGATGAGGATTTTGCTAGGGGAATACTAGACCGTAGATGCGGTCGAGTGTCCGCAAAAGAGGAACCGTACCTGCGGGTGAGGCCTCGCAGAAGCGAGAAGTGGGTCGCATAAGCGACTGGAGGTGATTAGGGCAAAGGCCGCAGGTGCAAAGCAATTCCCGCACCTGCGAGAGCGCAGATGCGGCGCCTGGAGCACAGAAGTGGTCAGGGATGTTGGGCACGACTTCGCAGAAGCATGGATTTTGCCGCAGAAGCGATGCCATAGAAGCGGCCAAGATAATCGCAGAAGCGGAAGGTCGTCTGAGCAGAGGTGTTTTTATAAAAATGGGATTAGGCCCATTTTCACTTGGTTAGGGCGATTTTGGAGAGCTTCAAGGGGGGATGTTCTTCAAGCAACACAGGGTAAGTGACCCCCACCTATTACAAGTTAAATACAAGGTTTGTATATGGATTTAGACATGGAAATTAGTAGGAATTTGGGAGTTTGATAGAAAACCTAGAATTTGGCATTGTTGGATTTTAACCACGAAATTGGACATGGAATTTGGAATAAATTATATATTTGAGTTCGTGGTGTTATGGGTAAGGTTTACCTTAGAACATTTTTGGAATCCGGGCATGTAGGCCCGAGGGTTGACTTTATCGACTTTTCGAGCAGAGTTGGGAATTATTTAAATTGATTAATTATGGGTGTTAGAAAATATTTTGATTGATTTGCATATTTTTTGAATTGTTTTGGATCGACGGGCTTTGGTTGGAGGTGTTGAGAGGCTTTGGAGCTGGTTATAGAACTTCAGAGCGAGGTAAGTCTCCTATCTAACCTTGTGAGGGGGAAACTACCCCCTAGGTGATATTTATTGTTATGTGCAACTAGTTGTGGGTGCTACGAATGCATGAGCAGTCCGTACGTAGCTAAATCATATTTATGCCCGGTTAGTCTTAGGCCTTTATCATGTATAATTGAATTATTTGAACTCATTCTGCTAGCTTAATTAATATAAGTTATAAATGAAATTCATTTAGAAATAAATATATGTATAATAGGCCAAGCCTTAACACTTTGGGTTGTGGGCGAGTTATTTAAGAAACGGTAAAGATTATATCCATTTTGTACTCATGTACGGTATTGTAAACATGTTTCTCGTAATTCGATAACCTTCTTTCTTTTCTTGTGGAGAAGGCCGAACGCCTCGGCAGTATATAGATACATCTATAGTTCGTGTCGTACGATCCTCTGCAGTGTACACATTATTCTGGATCGGGCCGAACGACCTCGGCAGTATCGTGCGTTATATCGCTAGTAGCCCGAATATTCACGAGCTAGTCTTTCCACTGATGCCCGATATTTTATGATATTTCATACTTATTTGGTATTGACACTTGGCATGTTCTGAGATATTAAGGATGAATACAAGATTGAGAAAATTTATGCTTTAAATGGAATAAATTGAAAAATTATGAGATTACAGATTTACTTCGCTATAGTCGTACACTTTATATCTGTTATGAATTATCATATTATTTATTTGGACCTCTAGTAAGTGTCGATATCAACCCCTCGTCACTACTTCTCCGGGGTTAGGCTAGATACTTATTGGGTACGTGTTGATTTACGTACTCATGCTGCACTTCTGCACTAAATGTGCAGGATCTGATAGGTTCATTGATGATCTCCTTGGCGCGTAGGCGCACCTATTGAGGAGACTTTATGTGAGCTGCATTCCAGGCTATGCATCGCAGTCCACTGAGTCTCCATTGTACTATTTATTTTATTATGTCTTATTATATTCGGGACAGAGGTTGTATTATTATTATTATTATTATATTCCTTAAAAAATGCTCATGCACTTGTGACACCGAGTTTTAGGGGTTCCTACGGGTTGTTCGTTGTTGTAATTGTGTAAATATTATCACTTACTCTGTAAAAAAATCTATTTCATATGATTTATTTAAAGGAAAATTTTGATTTCAATTACTAAAATAAGTAAGTGAGTTGATAGATCACTGTTGGTTTGCCTGACGATGGTGTTAGGCGCCATCACGACCTTTAGCAAATTTTGGGTTGTGACAGCTTGGTATCAGAGTGTTAGGTTCACTTAGGTCTAACGAGTCATGAGCAAGTCTAGTAGAGTCTTGCTGATCGGTACAGAGACGTCTGTACTTATCTTCGAGAGGCTACAGGGCTGTTAGGAGCACTTCCCTTCTTGATTACCTCATCGCGTGGTTTGATACCATTGAGGCTTGTGCATTTATTTCCTTCCTACTCAATCTTATGCGATGCAAAGCACTTATTATCAATTGGGCGTCGAGGAGTTGTAGTGGTACTGCAGACGTGGTACAGGATGTTTTTCCCTATGTGTTCGGGCAGGCTATTATCATCGCCTTACGAAAGGATGTTCTGTCATTTCGTCTCAGTATCTGTATTCTCTATGGTTTTGAGGTAATGCACGAATTGCTATGATGTTCATGAGTTGTTACCGCACCGTGTTGGTGTAATAGTAGAGTGCTTATTTATGGATCGCGGCAGTGCATGACTTGAAGAGAGGATTTCTCGGTGCATGATTTATGGGTTCAACATTTAATTCGAGTGAAGGAAGGGCAATCAGACTATAGATGTCCAGGTTTAGTTGACGAAGTGACGAGACTTGGTATTTTCGAGCGTGGTGGAATTTTCATTGCGATACAGTGTCACTGTCCTTATTTGAACGCATTACGGTTCGCCGGTGTTATAGTCTTCTTGGATTTTGCCTTCGAGGTAGGGTGTTGTAAAATGGTGCCTGAGGGGCGATTGTCGGAGATAGCAGTGTGTAACAGTTCAGAATTGAATTGGTATTTCTAATGTTGATGGCTCGAGGAAGATGATCTTCTAGGAGGTTTAAAGTTGGTAGTAATTCCTTAGTTCCAATGCTACAGGTATGGATTTTATTTGAGGCAATATTGGGCGGCGGAGTATGAAGAAAGACATGGCTGGAGGTGTCTCCCGGCGGGTGAATTACTAGTAGGTCAAGCATGAGAAGCGGAGGTCGAGAAGTTGCTTAAAGGAGATGGTTTGACCGAAGTGGGAGTGGTAGAGTAGCATATGGATTTTGTGGTAGGATAGCCACGTATCTTGAGGAAGATTAGTACGATTTGGGAGGCATGGTAGAAAGTGACTAGGTCCACGGATTATAATTGGAATGGTGGTTAATGTACGGAGAAAGATTGAATATGGCAGAAAGGAGTTTACTTGAAATAAAGATGGGTGCGAAGATTTGATTATCGTTTAGGATGCAACATGACTTTGAGTTTGGGATGTTTTGTCGCAATTTTAGTTGAATTCAATGGGGAATGAACGTACTTGTATAGTTGGTGGGAGAGCTTAGGCTCAAGAGAGTTTACTGATTTTGTGGTGGTTATACCCAGTGCGGCATCGTTGGAAGAGGTCGGTAAGAAATTCCACATGTGCGTTATCTACTGTGAGCAGGTTAATGGTTGTGTGATGTTGATGAAGCTTCTGCGAAGAATACTACTTGCTACCCGATAAGAGGTCGAATATGTGATTGTGACTGATGATTCATAATGTTCATGAAAATCTTAACAAAAGACTTCATGGAGTTTGGCAGGTTAACAGTGCGAGATCATGGTAATTGAGAAGGAGGAATCGTTATGGGCTCTACGTTATGTGATGGTAGCTTAAAGCTAAGTGGGGGAGCTCTACCATTTATGATTGGATAGAGTAGTTGTCTGCTTATACGGTTTCTGGTTATCAATGTGTTGGTGGATTATTTATGACTAAGAAAAGAAAATATCAGGAGTAATTCGAACAAGAAACTTGATGATTGTGTTGTACTTTGCCTTATCAATCGAGGTGCAGTATTTGGGAAGACTTAGAGTTTATGCTTCTTGTGGATATAATGTACAAGGAAAGAATTCAGCCGATTGCTTCTTTTAGAGGGTGGTCATGTGCTCGCAGAGTGTTGGAGTTCGGTTATGTTTGGGATCAGGTCAGAGTGGGTGACTCTCAACAACGGTCCTAGTCGGTTCAAGAATTAAAGTGCAGTGGCTAAGGATTTTGGGTTCGTTGTGTGGTTAAGGACCAAGTTTTCGCAGTGGATTGCGTACGGAATTTGGAATATTCTATGTCATCTTCGTTTATGCAGTGCAGTATTGGAGTAAAGAAAGAAATAGCTTCAGATTCGTGGAAGGTCTTGCAAAATGGGTGTACCAGTTGGAGATGTTATTGTGCGCTTGAGAAGGGTATGAGATGGTTCATAGGCATCGAGACGATGTGGTCTCGTGATTCGGGTCACTCGAGATGAGTGCAGATTGGGTTCATTATGTTTTGAATGGAGCTATTATTATTTCTAAGGCAAGTCCAGAGTAAATTGAAAGAAGTTGGCTAATGATTGAATCAGCATGATTGTGGCAACGATTAGTTCCTTCGGAGTGGGAAGCTATACATGTGGTTTGTGGTTGTACGTGCGGGCTTGACAGCCACCACAATTTGATTGATTTGGGAGGTATTTGATTTAAATGGACTTGTGGTGTAAATGGATTCTGGAGGAGTCATGGCAGTTAAGACCACGACTTGAGGTTTATATTTTCTGCGGTTTGGGAATTCGGTTGCATGTTGCATTGGCTCTTCTGAAATGAACTAAGTGAAAGGTTTCTAGCCAATGAAGTGGTTATTCCACTAGTATTTCAAGGGCTATGGTGAATGCTATTATCGCGTAGCGGCATGATAGGTGCAGTAAGCGGCATAGAAATTGGAAGTTGGGGATCAAGGTTGCGGTTCGGTGTTGATAAGAATGTCACGAGCTCGGATGAGCAGGGAAGAATCCAGATGTATAGAGTAAGCTAGTGTTATCTTAGTATCTCCTGAGAAGGGTGTTCTGTGAAGAGGCATTGTGTATTGATTTGCGGATTGTGATTTGCATTACGGAATTAGTACGGTTAGTAGTATGGATATGTGGACTCTACTACCTGAGCGAAAGGTCGTGGGAGCATACCCCACGGGGAGATTTGTATAAGTGTGGCATGGTAGTCACTAGATTGTTAGAGATTAAAAACCAAGTAGGGAGATTCTGGTATTATTGCTAATGCGAGAGTTTATCCTTGAAAGGCGCTCTACTCTTTGGTTGTGGATTGTGAGAGTTTGTTCCAGATTGGACGACTGTTCTTATATGTCATGAATAGGGACATTGTGGATCGTTGGAAGGTTATTGGCCCAGTGTGGTATGATCGGAATTGGTTTGAGGTCCATTTGTGGGCCTAAAGTGAATGTGTGCCTTACGTCAGGTCGGACATGTTCATTCGTCATAGCATTACTTATGGAGGAGTCGTCAGGCATTGGATGTTATTCCCGCCGTCAGCTATTCCATGTAAATCTTTATTGTTCCATGTGGGTTGTGAGACGACTTGATTATTCGTACGTGTGTTGAGATCCCGTGTAGCTTATGGTGTTATGTGAGCAGGATGGATCTCGAGATACAGGTCATTTATTGTACCTTAGTTGTGCTTTGGTTTCATAGCGTATGGCGCTATCCGTCTCCCCGGGATTTATATTATGCACTTAGCATGTTTGTAGTCGATATTCGGACATTTTGTAAGTATAAGTGTCACGACTTGATGTGTTTGTTTTTCTTCTTGATTGATTATGTGCGGATCGGGTGGCACGCCGCCACGAGTATACTGTTTGGATCATGCGGCATGCTTCCACGGTCATGTTATGTGGATCGGGTTGCATACCGTAACAGTGTCATGTCGGATCAGGTTGCACATCGTAACAACGAGATGTTGAGCATAGTTCCTTACACTTATTTTGTGGGCCTTGTTTTCATCCCTGAGGTAGGTTCACAGCATCTATTCGGCCTTTTTATTCGTTATGCGGGTTGGGTAGTCCTTCTCCAGAGTTCGTTCTTCCTTATGTATCACATTTGAGTTGTAGCTTGTTCGCGCGTAGTGGGTGTCATATAAGATTTTTGGCAGTGTCTGAGACGGCTTATTTCCTGAGTAGCTTGTACTGGGTGAGACAAGATTATTGGACCTGAAATTGGTGCAATCAGATTTATATAAGGTACATTAAAGATAAAATAGCGTTATTTAGTTCAGAATGAGGTAATGGTTCTGGTCAGGAGGGGAGACTCCATGAATTATTGATTCGGTGGGTGGTTATGAGTTTCTACACGTCTCTTTCGTCGTGGCAGCATTGCGAGAGTTGGAACAGGACTTACATGTGTCATGAGGTGTATTGCGGGCATCAGATTCGTGGAATTTCAGCTATTGTGGTCGGGGAATGTTATTATTGACAACCGGCTTATGTGGTGCATGGTGTGATTTCAGCATAGATGCATGATCATGTTTTGGTATAGTGTGTGGTGATTGGTATGGTGTCCGTGTGTTAGAATCAGGCCTTATAAAGAAATTTGGAAGTTGGAACTTGGTTCTAAAGCTTGTTAGCTAAGGTTATAGGGAGGATTATCAGTCTAGCTCGAGCTAATGTGTTCTACTGGAATGTGGTGGCATGGGTAGGTGCACGAGGTGTTAAACAGTGATTTTGGACAACTCAGGAGTATTCCTTAGCACGTTCGAGGACGAACGTATGTTTAAGTAGGGGAGAATGTAACGACCCGACCGGTCATTTTAGAGATCTAGCGCGTCATTCAGCGGTTTGAGGCCTTGAGTAGCTTTTCTTCAGGTATTATGACTTGTACGTTGTCACGACCCAACTGGAGGGTCATGACTAGCACCCGGGCCATATTTGCTGGGCACCAACATACATTTTATCTAACCTTCCTTATTATCTTTAAGGGCCAACAAGATCAATATAAATAGTAGACATGGATCATGAACATCCAACAATGAAAGATAATGTCATGAACATACATAACATGGGACGACAAGACTGTCAAGAAACTATATATAAGGTACGAGCTACCATGATGCCATGAAAGACTATACAACAAAAATCAGCCGACAAGGCATTCTAAACCATACATAAGTCGACACCTGTCTATGAGCCTCTAAAAGAACATAAATGCTACAACATTGCCGGAACAGGGCCCCGACATACCCATAATGTCTATAACAAAAATGCATACCAAGACCACGGCAAGTCCGGAGAAGGGATCTCGCCAATAACCGCTGAACCGGATAGCCTACTGTGATGGGGGAGCTGCGTCTACCCGTCTATCAGGACCTGCAGCACGACATGCAGCGTCCACAAATAAAAAGGACGTCAGTACGAATAAAGTACTGAGTATGTAAGGCAGGAAAGCATAAGTGAGAACAGTAATGTAAACAGGGATAGAGAATATACAACCTGTGACATCTGGGTACCTCTGAGGGCTACTGACATGAAATACATGATACATACATATATATACATAAACTTTTAAAACATACGCCTTTGTGGGCATCACCATCATCATATCGTACCCGGCCGTAATAGGCTCGGTAAAACGTACCCGGCCATCATAGGCTCGGTAGAATCATACCCGGCCACGTGGAGCTCGGTAAAACCCAACTGATCATGGTTGCACAATAGGTGCCATACCCGACCGACTATAGCGCGGCTCGGTAGAGTAAAATAGATACATATATATGATGTATGCTGGACTCATTGGAATCACATTTTGAACCTTTCGGAGTGACGTAAGGTCGGTATCCTTCGTACATGTTATTAGGATTAACTCTTCATCAAGAATCTTATAAGAATAAGGAACTACCAACAACATTGATAATATAAGAATAAGAGAAGTAACATCAATATCAATCGTTTCATAAGAAGGGCAGCAATGTAAGTACTGCTAGCTTCTAAGAGTAGAGTATCTTTGGGAGCTCATTCATTACATTATGTACAATCAGAGTCGTGCAAAAGAATGAAGGGGATAGCCTCACATACCTTGTATATACTGCCCAACCTCAAGCTATGCAAATGTCACGACTCCTTAGTCTACAATAAGACAAATGACACTATCATTATCGTTTAAGCGTCGTAACTATTATGTATCGACCACAACCTATTTTACGATGAAACGGACAGCACCTCCCCTATTTATATGACTTCCCACAAGTCAATACAATCACCAAACAGCCCAAACAACATCATTAATAATCATATTGAGCCTCCAAAATAGTCCACCAACCAACAACATTACTACCAAGCCTTTCGATATATATTTCACAAGTTCTAGCTTCAACGACTTAGCTGCAACTTGGATAATCTTAAATATATATAGAGTAAGAGGTTACTTACCTTTAAACAGAAAGAACAACTCCAATTTGACCTTAATTTTTCACGAAATATCCCTTCAATTCTGCCACAAGAACAAGGAAGCAAAACTAGCAATTAATTCGGGTTTTTCGGCACTAGAATTACTTTAGAAGACTTGAAATCACCTAGGGTTGATATTAAAAACTTGAAGGTGTATTTACAGGACATAAAACACTTAAAACAACCTCCCACACGAGCTGGAACAACACAAAAATCAGCAACAACAAGAAGAACAAGAAACTTACTAGCGCCACGGGATTCCTAACATTTGATTTGTGTTGTTTGCCCTTTGTTTGGTTCTTGGATCATGAGAGAACCTTGAGAGACTGATTTTAGGGTTATAAGGTCTGAATATACTGAAAAGTAATGACTTAAAACGGGGTTGAGGTATCTTATATATGTCCATATATCTTAAACCGCCTTTGTGGGCCCCATAGAGAGCAGCTTGGCGCACACTCGCGAAAATGTGAATATCTCTCTATTCCGAGATCGTATCGATGAACGGTTTAATGCGTTGGAAACTAGACTCATAGATCTTCAATTTGATAGGTAGATCACCCCATAATTCCAAGCACATTGGGAGAAAAATGCAGTAACATTTGACCTAAAGTTTAAGTAAAATTATAAACCTAAGTTGCGACAACTTTTATCGACTTTTGTTTCATAACTCGCTTGACTTCAAGACTTATGATGCGGATATTATATGATTCAAATACATTAAAACAAGACCTCTTGGGATAGTTAATCACCTCTAGTGTTACCCGAAAATACGGGTTACAACATCCTTGATTCGTTTAACTTCTAATATTTGTTAACCACTCTTATACACCCTTGTATCGTTTAAGACCAATAGGATTAACTTCTTATCATCTCAAAGATAATCTCTTCTTGGATTTATGTCGACTAACTTACGGTGTGATCTATGGTATGCGAATTTGGGTTGTAACATATGTGTGGTCGAAATTGAACTTCGGGAAGTTCAGAGTTGATTTGGAAAGAAAATTCTAATTTCGAAAGCTCTAATTTGGAAGAATTGGATAAGGTATGACTTTTTGAGTAAACGGCCTCGAAATCGGGACTTGAAGGTTCCAATAGGTTCGTATAATGATTTCGGACTTAGGCGTATATTCGGATTGAGTATCGGATCACCCGAGAGCATTTCAGCGCTTATTATGGAAGGTTGGTATTTTAAAAGTTTAAGAAATTCTTAAGTTTGACTTGAAATGAATTTTAATGTCATCGATGTTCGTTTGGGATTCCGAGTCTTGGAATAGCTTCGTTATGACTCGTGTGTGAAATTTGAAGTCATTCCAGATTGATTTGATACGTTTCGGCACAAGATATAGAATTTGGAAATTTATAAGTTTGAGGCACGATTCATGATTTTGATGTTGTTTGACGTGGTTTAAGGCTTCGACTAAGTTCGTATTATACTTTGGGACTAGATGGCATGATTAGATGGGGTCTCGGAGGCCTCGAGTGAGTTTCAGATTGGAATCGGATCGAAATTTGAAGTTGAGGAATGCAAGTTTTGGCCAATTGTTGGTGCAATCGCACCTCCGAAAATAGGGCTGCAGATGCGACTCCGCAGAAGCGCCTAGGCAAGTGCAGATGCAGATTTTGCTGGGGGAGGCTAGACTGTAGATGCGGTCGAGTGTTCGCAGAAGAGGAACTGCACCTGCGGGTGAGGCCTCGTAGAAGCGACCTCGCAGAAGCAAGAAGTGGGTCGCAGAAGTAACTGGAGGTGATCAGGGCAAAGGTCGCAGACGCAAAGCAATTGCCGCACCTGCGGGAGCGCAGATGCGGTGCCTGGAGCGCAGAAGCGGTCAGGGCTATTGGGCACGACTTCACAGAAGTATGGATTTCGCTGCAGAAGTGATGCCGTAGAAGCAGCCAAGATGATTGCAGAAGCGGAAGGTCGTCTAGGCAGAGGTGTTTTTATAAAAACGGGATTAGGCCCATTTTCTTCAATTTTTACTTGGTTGGGGCGATTTTGGAGAGCTTCAAGGGGAGATGTTCTTCAAGCAACACAGGATAAGTGACCCCCAACTATTACAAGTTAAATACATGGTTTGTATATGGATTTAGACATGAAAATTAGTAGGAATTTGGAATTTTGATAGAAAACCTAGAATTTGGCATTGTTGGATTTCAACCAAGAAATTGGACATGAAATTTGGAATAAATTATATATTTGAGTTCGTGGTGTTATGGGTAAGGTTTACCTTAGAAAATTTTTAAAATCCGGGCATGTGGGCCCGAGGGTTGACTTTATCGACTTTTCAAGTGGAGTTAGGAGTTGTTTAAATTAATTAATTATGGGTGTTAGAATATATTTTGATTGGTTTGCACATTGTTTGAATAGTTTTTTATCAACGGGCTTTGGTTGGAGGTGTTGAGAGGCTTTGGAGCTGGTTATGAAACTTCGGAGCGAGGTAAGTCTCATGTCTAACCTTGTGAGGGGGAAACTACCCCTAGGTGATATTTGTTGTTATGTGCAACTAGTTGTGGGTGCTACGTACGCACGAGCAGTCCGTACGTAGCTAAAGCATGTTTATGTCCGGGTAGTCTTAGGGCTTTATCATGTATAATTGAATTATTTGAACTCATTCTGCTAGCTTAATTAATTGAAGTTATAAATGAAATTGATTTAGAAATAAATATATGTATAATAGGCCAAGCCTTAACACTTTGGGTTATGGGCGAGTTATTTGAGAAACGGTAAATATTATATCCATTTTGTACTCATGTTCGGTATTGTAAACACGTATCTCGTAATTCGGTAGCTTCCTTCCTTTTCTTGTGGAGCGGGCCGAACGCCTCGGCAGTATATAAATGCATCTATGGTTCGTGCCGCACGACCCTCGGCAGTGTACACATTATTTCGGATCGGGCCGAACGACCTCGGGAGTATCGTGCGTTATATCGCTAGTAGCCCGAATATTCACGAGCTAGTCTTTCTAATGATGCCCGGCATTTTATGGTATTTATTATTTATTTGGAATTGACACTTGGAACGTTCTGAGATATTAAGGAAGAATACAAGATTGAGAAAATTTATGCTTTAAATGGAATAAATTGAAAAATTATGAGATTACAGATTTACTTCGCTATAGCCGTACACTTCTAATCTGTTATGAATTATCATATTATTTATTTGGACCTCTAGTAAGTGTCGATGTCGACCCCTCGTCACTACTTCTCTGGGGTTAGGCTAGATACTTATTGGGTACACGTCGATTTACTTACTCATGTTGCACCTTTTGCACTAAATGTGCAGGATCTGACAGGTTCATTGATGATCTCCTTAGCGCGTAGGTGTACCTGTTGAGGAGACTTTATGTGAGCTGCATTCCAGGCTACGCATCACAGTCCACTGAGTCTCCATTGTACTATTTATTTTATTTTATCTTATTACATTCGGGACAGAGGTTGTATTATTATTATATTCCTTAGAAAATGCTCATACACTTGTGACACCAGATTTTGGGGGGTTCCTACGGGTTGTTCGTTATTGTAATTGTGTAAATATTATCACTTAATCTGTAAAAAATCTATTTCATACGATTTAATTAAAGGAAACTTTTGGTTTCAATTTCTAAAATAAGTAAGTGAGTTGATAGATCACTGTTGGCTTGCGAGACGGCGGTGCTAGGCGTCATCACGACCTTTAGCAGATTTTGGATCGTGACAAGATCTTTGCTTTATAAGGAGTACAACTAAATATGTCATCAGCCTACCACCTATAATCTGATGGCCAAACAGAAGTGGTAAACATATGCCTTGTAACTTATCTGAGATGATTTTGTGCAGAAGATCCTACCGGCTGGCTATCCCGTCTTCCTATGGTTGAATATTGGTACAATACCAACTATCATTCAGCCATCCATACCACTCCATTTGAAGCTTTACATGACAGGCCTCCTCCTATACATCTACCAAACATTCCGGTAACTCAGCTGCAAGTGAAGTGGACAGCATTCCCACTACTAGGGAACTCAAACTTCAACTTCTCAAATATCATTTGTCAAGAGCCTAGCGAATGATGAAAAATCAGGCTGACAGACACACGAGTGACAGATCCTTTCAAGTTGGAGATTGGGTATATTTGAAAGTTCAACCCTATAAGCAGACAACCATATCTTCTCAGCCATACCACAAACTAGCTGCTAAGTTCTACGGACCATTTCAAGTGACCAAGAGGATAGGTTCTATAGCCTATACACTTTTTCTTCCAGCATCAGTCAAAATCCATCCAATTATCCATGTGTCTTTGCTAAAAAAGTGTCATGTTATTCATGATCATATCTCTTATCCTCTAGTAGTTGACATTACTAACCCGCAATACCCTGAACCAGAGTTGGTTTTAAAGAGAAGGATAGTGAAAAGTAGGAATAAGGTTGTGGCACAGAAGCTCGTTAAATGGTAGGGCATCCCAGCTGATGATGCTACATGGGAGGTCTACAATGAGCTTAAAATTCTATTTCCTCACTTTGATCCTTAAGGACAAGGATATCTTTGGGGGGGGGTGTACTGTTATACAAATTGTTATTAGTGATGTATTAATAGCATAAGTGAGCTAGATTTAATAAAGAAGAGTGACAGTTAGTGGTTAGTTCTGAAAGTTAGTTAGGGAGCCAAAAGTTAGTTAGAGTTAGTTGAGAAGTGGTTAAAAAGAATGTTTCGTTACATATATGTGATTCTATTACATTTAGAATATCATAATAACAACAACAATCCTCTCATACAATCTTTCTTCTTCTTCTTCCTTCTCTTCCCTTGATTCTTCTTCTTCTTTCATCGCCATAGCTATTCTTTGAGCTTCCTCTATTTTAGCTCCTAGTATGCTATATTCAAACCTCGGATTATCATTGATCCCTGCATTTGAATAACATTGGTATCAAAGTTTTTGATTCTCGGAGATAAAAATGACAAAATGTGGTAAATCTGTTAAAAATTCGACGACAGAACTGGGTGATCTTAGGGAATTGATACAGCAGTTGATTTATACATTAGGCTCTTTAGCTGGTGTATTTGCTCACTTGAATGGCTTGGATCAGACATTGGGTGAATTGAAGGAACAAATGATGAACTTTATGAAAAGAAATGAAGATGAAGTGATTGGTACAAGTGGATTTAAATCTAGATCCAACAACAAGGATTCATCTTAAAGGTATCATGTTGTGGGGGGAAGGAAATCAAGTAGACGGTAGGCAGTACTCCAAGTACACACAAATTTCATTTCCTATATTTTTGGTAAATGATTTGAGATCATGGTTGTTCAAGGCAGAATAGTTTTTCCAAATCTATCGAGTACCAGCTGAGGAAATGAGTCATGATGGCTTCTCTGCACTTAGAAGGTGAATCTATGGAGTGGCATCAGGCCTTTATGAAGTATAGGAGTTACACTCAACCACCCACGTGGAATGAGTATGATATGGCTTTAACTGAAAAATTGGAGAAAATTATGATGATCCTATGGAGGAATTGAAGAAGATTGTTCAAACTGACAATGTGAAGGAATATCAAACAGCTTTTGAAAGGAGTCTTACAAGAGTGAACTTATCACAGGAAAATGCAATCAGTTGTTTCATAAGAGGGCGGAAGGAGCAGCTAAATATAGCAGTGAAAATGACCAATCCCAGGTCTCTTGCTTAAGCATTTAAGGCAGCCAGGATACAAGAAGCCTACGTAGATGCTCAGTCAAAGTAAATTGTACAAAGGATACCATTACCTCCAGCTTAAACTACAAATTTTAAAAGGAATATGGACCAAAGATTCCAGAACAAACCATTGTTGGCCTTACCTGCTCCAAAGAAGGATCAACAACCAACTTTTAATGGAGGATTCAATGGAAGTAGACTAACTGTTAAAGAAGCCAATGAAAATAGAGCCAAAGTATTGTGCTACTTCTGCAATGAGAAGTATGTACAGGGTCACAAATGCAAGAACCTTAAGTAAGTTTGTGCATTAGAAGTTGAAGAACAACTGGATCTTGAATACTCTGGAGATGCTGAGAATTCTGGGAATTCAGAACAGATATTGGAGTTGGTTGAGCAAACAGAACACATGGAGATTTCAGTTCATGAGTTGAATAGATCTATGGGGTTCAAATGCCTGAGAGTTACTGGCTATAATGCCCAGAAACCCTTGCACATTCTCATAGATACTGGGAGAACACACAACTTTATCAATTCTGAATTAGTGAAGCAACTAAAATGTCTTGTAACAACTACCTGCTCTCAGGTAGTGGCTGCTACAAATGGTAGTGGCATGAAGGTGGATATTGCTTGCAGGTTATCTTGGCTATTGCAGGGTGCTGAGTTTGAAGCCAATTTCATGTTGTTACCCTTGGCAAACTATGATGTGGTACTAAGTGTTGAATGGTTGATTACTCTTGGGGATATCAAGATGAACTTCAAGAAGTTCACTATGGAGTTTTTCTACAAGGGTAGAAAACATGTGCTCAGAGGTGTTTATAACCAAATCAAGTCTGCCAATGCTGGGAAGATAGCTAAGTTTTCAGGTAATCAACCTCAACTTGAAATGATTCTGGTTATTCCATATGTATAAATAAGAGTGTGTAGTGGTGTTCTTTAGAGACTAGTGCTCAAAATTGCAGTAGTAATTCTAATTTAACAGCATTGCTAGAGAAGTATAAGGATTTGTTTGTTGAACCTACTGCATTACCACCATCTAAAGGGATATTGATCACCAAATCATTCTTCAAAATAGAACTGAACCTATAAACAAAATACCTTATAGGTATCCTGCAGTAAAAAAGGATATCATTAAAGGTCTGGTGAAACAAATGCTAGACCAAGGCATAATTCAGCCTAGTTGTAGCCCTTTTGCTTCTCCTGTAGTCTTGGTAGGTCAAATGGATGTCACCTGGAGGTTTTGTGTTGAATAGAGGGGTCTAAACAAATAGACTATATAACAACAACAACAACAATAACAATAACAACAACAACAACCCAGTATAATCCCACTAGTGGGGTCTCGGGAGGGTAGTTTGTACGCAAACCTTACCTCTACCCTGGGGAAGAGAGGTTGTTTCTGATAGACCCCCGGCTCCCTCCCTCCAAGAACTCTCCACCTTGCTCTTGGGGTGACTCGAACTCACTACTTCTTGGTTGGAAGTGGAGGGTGCTCACCACTAGAGCAACCCACTCTTGTTGCAAAATAGATTCCTGTCAAGAACAGGCTATCATCAGCTAAGAATGTTTGTTGATGACATCCCTAAAACAACTTTTAGGACTCGTTCAGGTCACTATGAGTACCTTGTTATGTCTTTTGGTTTATCTAATGCATCGGGTATCTTCCAAGGTCTTATGAACTCTGTGTTCCATTAGTTTTTGAGGAAATTTGTTCTAGTTTTCTCTGATGATATCTTGATATACAGCACTAGTATACAAAATCATCTACAACACTTAATAATTGGTCTTTAAAGAAATGAAGAGGTATCAGTTATTTGCAAAAAAGAGTAAGTGTTCTTTTGGAGTTCAAAGGATTGAATACCTGGGATATTTCATCACTCCTAAAGGTGTTTCAACATACCCTCAGAAGATCATAGCTATACAGAATCGGCCCATTCCTACTACCCTTAAATAGTTAAGAGAGTTCTTGGGATTAGCATGCTACTATAGAAGATTCATCAGAAGCTTTGGTACCATTAGTCGACCACTAACTAAACTCTTAAAGAACGAAGGTTTCAGATGGTCATTACAGGCTACTGAGGCTTTTAATGAGATAAAGAATGCACTAACTCAAGCTTCTGTCGTAGCTCTACGCTTCTACCTAACTTCACCAAAACTTTTGTGGTTGAGACTGATGCTAGTGGATATGGCATTGGAGCAATACTGATGCAGCAAGGCCACCCCATTGCCTTTATTAGCAAGGCTTTATCTCAGAAGAAAACTTTTATGTATGTGTATGAGAGAGAACTCCTTTCTATTGGACATGCAATAATGACGTGGTCTCAATACTTATTGGGCCAAAGATTCATTATTAGAAGTGATCAAAAAGCTTTGAAGTTCTTGATGGAGCAAAAAATTCACACCAATACTCAACTGTGGGGGCTAACAAAACTCATGCCCTTTGATTATGTCATAGAGTATAAGAAATGAGCTGAAAACAAAGTGGTTGATGTACTCTCCAGAATCAGTGGTGCTGAACTATGAGCCATGGTGGTCATCCCTCAAACTTTTTGAGATACTGCAGTCCATTATTGCCAGCTGGGATCAGGATCCAGAGGTGAAGAAGCTAATTGAAGAGTTACAGGCAGATTCCACCAAACACCCTCAGTATACTTGGCCCCATATGCATCTAAGAAGGAAAGGTAAACTAGTTGTAGGCAAAGGATCTATCAGGTAGACTATCATATCTTATTGACACAACATCCTACATGGTAGTCACTCAAGAGTAGAAGCTACCCTCAAAAGATTACAAATATTGTTCTATTGAAAGGACATCAAGAAGGATGTTAAAGCTTATTTACAAGGTTGTGATGTGTGTCAAAAGAACAAGGCTGACCTAGCAGCTTCACCTGGTCTATTATCACCTTTACCCAAACCTGACACTGTTTGGTCTCAAATTAGCATGGATTTCATTGATAATTTACCAAAGGTTAAAGGGTATGAAGTTATGATGGTAGTTGTAGACAGGTTGAGCAAGTATGCTCACTTCCTTGCCTTGAAACACCCTTATACTGCACAAATAGTGGCTCGGACCTTCTTAGATAATATTGTAAAATTACATGATTTTCCTGAAGCCATAACCAATGACAGAGATATAGTGTTCTTGAGCAATATTTGGCAGGAGATCTTTGCTTTATAAGGAGTACAACTCAATATGTCATCAGCCTACTACCTACAATCTGATGGCCAAACAGAAGTGGTAAACATATGCCTTGAAACTTATCTCAGATGCTTTGATGCAGAAGATCCTACTGGCTGGCTATCCTGTCTTCCTATGGCTGAATATTGGTATAATACTAACTATCATTCAGTCATCCATACCACTCCCTTTGAAGCTTTATATGACAGGCCTCTTCCTATACATCTGCCATACATTCCTGGTGAATCAGCTGCAAGTGAAGTGGACAGCATTCTCACTACTAGGGAACTCAAACTTCAACTTCTCAAACATTATTTGTCTAGAGCCCAGCTAATTATGAAGAATTAGGCTGACAAACACATGAGTGACAGATCCTTCCAAGTTGGAGATTGGGTATATTTGAAAGTTCAACCCTATAAGCAGACAACCATATCTTCTCAGCCATACCACAAACTAGCTGCTAAGTTCTACGGACTATTTCAAGTGACCAAGAGGATAGGTTCTGCAGCCTATACACTTTTGCTTCCAGCATCAGTTAAAATCCATCCAACTATCCATGTGTCTTTGCTGAAGAAGTGTCATGCTATTCATGATTATATCTCTTATCCTCCAGTAGTCGACATTACTAACCCTCAATGCCTTGAACCAGAGTTGGTTTTACAGAGAAGGATAGTGAAAAAGAGGAATAAGGTTGTGGCACAGAAGCTCGTTAAATGGTAGGGCATACCAACTGATGATGCTACATGGGAGTTCTACAATGAGCTTAAAATTCGATTTCCTCTCTTTGGGGGGATATACTGTTATACAAATTGTGATTAGTGATGTATTAATAGTATAAGTGAGCTGGATTTAATAAAGAAGAGTGACAGTTAGTGGTTAGTTCCGAAAGTTAGTTAGGGAGCCAAAAGTTAGTTAGAGTTAGTTGAGAAGTGGTTAAAAAGAATCTTTCATTACATATATGTGATTCTATTACATTTAGAATATCATAATAACAACTACAATCTTCTCATACAATCTCTCTTCTTCTCCCTTCTCTTCCCTCGATTCTTCTTCTTCTTCCATAACCATAGCTAAGCTTCGAGCTTCCTCTGTTTTAGCTCCTAGTCTGCTATATTCAAACCTCGGATTATCATTGATCCCTGTATTTGAATAACAAAATACTTCAGTTTCTTCTCTTTTAAACCATAAGATTTACTAATTAGCATCAACCATGCTCTCTCTGACGAATTTAATATGAAATTCTTCATTTTTGAGCTAAACATGTCTTATGGTATAAACAACAACTAGCAAAGTACAAAAAAGAGTAGTTGGATGATGAGAAAGGAATAGACCCTGTTGGGTTCCTCCATAAATACAACATAACCCATAAAGCTTTTCTGGAGAAGAGAAGAGAGGAAGAGAAGCGAAAGAAGCGGGAAAAGCAGAAGAATGAAGTGCCACTATATTGGGTATAGACCAGTGAATGGAGACGACCAAATAGGGCGCCCCGTGAAACATTTAGCAGCCTCGATCAAGCCTCAATGGCTACAGACTTACTTGGGTCGGGCTAAAAAATCTCACTCTTAAATGGGATTTAAATCTTAGCCAAATCCTACTAAATCACAGGCTGAGCCTGGCTGACATAGTGGACCAAGCCCATATTAACGACTCTACCCATCAGCTTAGAGTTTATTGACATTAAAGTTGGGGTCTGATTATTCTAACTACTTGTTACACTACTTAAATTCAGGAAACCAACGTCTATCGTCCTCTCTTTTATCTTATAGTCCTCTAATGTTCATATACTCGCCCCATCAGAAGAAGAAAAATTAGCATGAAAAAAAGAGATTTCAATTTCTCCCTTAAGATGGGGTGAGCTGGTTTTATTTTTAGAAGTAACACAAAAGGCGATGAAATACTTTTTGTACTTGGTGCATATGTTAAATAAACAATTGCATGATATTTTTCTTTTATATAAGACTTATCATTAAGCATAATTAATTCATATATATTTCTTACTATTTTCTTTAGTTATTTTTTGTGTGTAGTTTGATTAGACATGATATTTAAAAATTTAAATAAGACATTTAAATCTTGTGATCTTAACTAAATGTGTGTTAACATATTTTTTGAATCTTGTCATCTTAAACCAAATGCATGTGTGACATATCAATAATATACTTTGAATTTTATAGTCTTAAATATGTTATGTTATCCCTATAATATAAATAAATGTGTCATTATGATAATATAAAAGTATTGAAATTAATAACTTTGCTAAATAAAAAAAATCATTCTTTTTTATAAAAATACTGGCAAATTTTTTCCTAGGACTTCTGAAGAAAGTAGGCTCCAGAAAGCTTCACAGTGGAAGACCCAAACTCCAAAACCTTAGGTCCACCGTAAGATTTTTCCAATGTAAGACTTTTCGTCAAATAAGAACAAGGTCGTCCTTTTCCCTTTTTTGTTTTTTCCAATGAACCGGGACGCTACTACGTCAAGATCCATTAAAACTCCAGACCCCACATTCTGTGGAAATTAATTAAATCTCATAGTTGACTAATGACTTCTATGGTATGAAGTTTACTTTTTATCCTCTCACACACGTGGAATTCAAAAGAAAAAATAATACTACTTATCTCCGTTCTACTTTACGTGAACTTATTTCTTTTTTATCCGTTCTAAAAAGAATAATTCATTTCCAAATTTAAAAACAATTTTGTTTAAACTTACAATTCTACTCTTAATGAGAAGCTTTTATAACCACACAAATACTCTTGACCCTTTTTGAATTGTTTAGGACCACAAATTCCAAAAGTCTTCATTTTTTCTTAAACTCATTGCCCAGTTAAACAGGTTCACATAAATTGGAACGGACGGAGTACTACTTTGTTCCAATTTATGTGAACCTGTTTGACTGGGCACGAAATTTAAGAAAAAATGAAACTTTTTGAATTTGTAATCCTAAACAAGTCAAAAAGATGTTTAGAGTATTTGTGTGGTTATAAAAGTTTAGCATTAAGAATAGAATTGAAAGTTTAAGCAAAATTATTTCCAAATTTAGAAAGAAATTATTTTTTTGTAATGGACAAAAAAGAAAATACTTATAAATTTATAGTGTCTTCTTTTCCTCTTTGGACACAAACAAATAATACTATACTTTCAAAGTAACCAGCAGTCTCTCATTGTGCTTTTTTCCTCCACTTTCTGAACATGCATTCATCTGGGTATCCAAACAGATGATTGCAAATCTCCAGGTTTTCCGTTTTCTCTTCTGTCATGATTAGAGGGGAAAGTTAAATAATTAAAAAACAATTCCAGGAATAAAGTGGATTCATTGAACCTGGATATTAATTACTTGGTTTCTTGCTTCTCTTCAGGTCAGTTGTTTTTTCTTTTCTTTTTTTGAGTTTCAGAATAACTGGAATCCATTTTTTGATCTCTGAAGTACCAGGACCATCGAATGTGCGTACCTTACTTTTATCTACATTTTACTTTTTGAAAGAGATTGATTCAAAATTTTAAGTTAATGATCATATCCGAGAAAAAAATACTAGGTGATATATTCCCGTTTGTCCAAAGTCTTGGTGGCCAAAGAGGTGCCCCTACTTGTGGAATAGTCGCTCAAGCTAGCCCGAACATCATAGTTATTGAAAAAAAAGAATTTTAAGTTAATGAATTATGAATATGTCTACTTTCATTTGTAATAATGTTTGCGAATTTAATATAGATATATGTCTCTTAAAGATTTTGGACTATATAACTATATAAAGAGAGTTGGAGTTGAAACTAATTGATGCCTCACTAACCCAGAAAAGTGGGACACTATCCTCCTAAAGCATTATGAATTTTTGATTTATTATCTTGTTCTCTGACCATATATGTGTTTCTTTTGTAAAAATGGACAAAAGTTATGAGACATATAACTGTACTTTTACCCTTTTGTAGTTCTTTATAAGTAGAATTATATGGGACCTAAGGCTAAGTGGGTGGACGTTTTATTGTTTATTTTATTGGTGGTCCACTATCAATGGTTTCTAAATAAGGCGTATGGAAGTTGGCTCTAGTCTAGCCAATGCTTGTTTGTTCTGCTAAAATTGGAATAACAAACTTTATTATATTAAGTTATTCCAATAAATTAATCTGAACTTCAATTTTGTAGTCAGTTTATGACCTCTTTTACTTAATTTAGCATTTTCTTCATCCTCCATCCAAACACTTTTGCTGGAAATCTTACATAGAGAAATCTGAGGTAGTGAGACTAAGGAAATATTAAGCAGTGTTGCGCTTCAGTATAAGTCAAGCACTAAGGCGGGGACCTCATAGCCCATGAGTTCTCTGTTGAATCAAGCGGTAGCAAACAACAAGTATAATCGAAAATGTGTATTAGCTGCTAAGGGAAGCATTATGAATGAATTTATTACTTTGTTCTTGAATTACATATATATTTTTATCTTTTTTCCGCCATTGCGCCTTTTTGTTTTTACTAAAGCACACACTTTAAGGACGCTTTGCGCTTAAAGCCTCAAGTGACCTAGAGCACTTTTTAGAGCTTTCGCCTTTGACAACACTGATATTAAGTGGAGAACATGGCTAAGAAACATGCAAGGAGACAGAGAGTGCTTGTGAGAAAGTAATTCTTAAATCTTGATGCTATTAATGGCTAATCAATTCTTTAGTTAATAAAATAAATCAAGGCTTAAATGAGCTCGATTTATGTTGTTTTGGATTTTGAATTTTGTCCCATCTCTCCACCACTACCCCGAAAATGAAAAAGGAAAAACAGAAAGAAGTTAAAAGAGAACGAGCATAACATTGGAAATGTACCATGAGTTTAGTGTCAAGTCCAAAATTTAGACGATGTATTTGAGTTGTGAGAATATGTTTTGAAATGTATATCTAACTTTATCCATATTTGTTTTTTGCACATGTATATAGGTTCGTTCTGCTTTGGAACCGTTTTGAGTCTCATTTTTTGTGGTGCCTTTGTTCATCTCTACTTAGTTCTTTAATTTTTATAACCACATTTTAAGTGACCTTTAGTAGATGCCTGCATTAGAATAGGCATCAATAAGTTCTTCAAGCCTCTTTTGAGTTGTTCAATGTTGAACAAAGTATTAGGTTCTCTTTCATGAACTTAAAACTAGAGAAACATTACAACATTTAAGGTTCTATATTCCTCCTGGTGAAAAGTAATGTCCCATGTTAGGAGAATGACCTGCCTAATTCTGATAACATACCAAACTGTAGATGCTGTTACTTTGTGTTGTCGATTGTTCAATCTTTTCATATCAGCTTTATTCAAATTATAGTGGTCAATAACAAATCGTACTTTCTTTAAATCAATGGTTATCGATGATCCATTTGTCTATTGGTGAGAATATAAAATTGTGCTGTAGCTTCTAAAACCAGAATGTGCTAAGCAAAAGCTTACTCTTAGCCCACCACTAATACTCTTCTACATTGAAAACTTTAACCTGTAGTTTCCTGATTATCTATATAATGGACAAGCAAGAACTTTCTAATGTAGTACAAAGTTCAACAAGATTTGGAACTTTATTAGCACTAAAAGTCTTCCTCTTCATTGATCTAATTTGAAAGGGTTGGTGTAACTTCTTATTTTATCACATGGTTTTACTTCTTATTATTGCCTTGATTGTTTTACTAATAAATTCCTAATGGCTGTTAATCTAATAATATCTTGATTTGGCTTAACTAATGAGCTTGAGTTTAGTGGAGTATTTCATTTGGTGATGTAACTCAATTGTATTTCCTCTGCATTACAGGTGAATTAGCTGTTCTTATCTAGCATGGGTCATTCTAGTGTAGAGGCAGAAGAAACCAAAGAGACGGATATCAGAAGTTTTTCATCCTCGCGACATAACCAAACGCCCTATATTCACAAGGTTGGAGTCCCCCCAAAACAGGACATATTCAAGGAGTTTAAGACTACTGTGAAGGAAACATTCTTTGCAGACGATCCACTGCGTTGCTTTAAGGATCAACCAAGGTCTAGGAAGTTTGTCCTTGGTTTACAGGCCATATTTCCAATTCTAGAATGGGGTAGAAGCTATAACTTTGCTAAATTCAGAGGTGATCTTATCTCTGGTCTCACCATTGCAAGCCTTTGCATTCCTCAGGTAAATATAATGCCTGGAGATATTGTACCAATAAAACCAAGATTGTTAGGATCAATACGAATTTCTTATCAAAAACTTTCAACTGTTATGACAGGACATTGGCTATTCAAATCTTGCAAATTTAGCTCCTCAGTACGGATTATGTGAGTTTCCAGCATGCTATTTGTTGCGGAAGCCAAATGTATATAGTGTGAATGAGTCACAACTACTATACCAAAAATTATGACAACCACTAAATAATAAACAAGACAATAAGACAACAATAAAAGAACACCAGAATTTACGAGGTTCGGCCAATTTTGCCTACTTCCTCGGACACAATCAATATTTTATTCCACTCTAAAATTACAAGTGAAATAATACTAAAGAGAGAAGATACAAATGCCTTAAGAAGATAAAAGGCAAATGAGAGGTGTATTTAAATCCTAAACATTAGGCCTCCTTTTATAGGGTGAAATTCTCATTCAAAATTGTCATCCACCGATGTGGTACTTTTGCCAATTTCAACAAATCTCCACCTTGGCAAAATTCCACATCTTCAATTTTCTCTCAATAATAAATTTTGGTTGTGTCTTCATCTTCAATCTTTAGTGTTCAACAATGTTGATCAAATCCAAACAATGTTGAAACTTGACCGCAGTCACCACTTTTGTCAGCATATCAGCAGGGTTCTCCGTAGTATGAATTTTCTTCACCGTGACTCCACCTTCTTCTATGATTTCTCGTACGAAATGATACCGAACATCAATGTGCTTCGTCCTTGCATGATAAACTTGGTTCTTCGCTAATTGAATAGCACTTTGACTATCACAAAAAATTGTAATATTTTTTTGTTCAATACCAAGCTCTTTTAGCAACCCCTGAAGCCAAATTGCCTCCTTCACAGCCTCCGTAATAGCCATGTACTCTGCCTCTGTTGTAGACAAAGCAACTGTTGACTGCAAAGTAGACTTCCAACTAACTGGTGCCTTTGCAAAAGTAAACACATAACCAGTAGTTGACCTTCGTTTGTCCAGATCACCCGCAAAATCTGAGTCACAATATCCAACTACAGACCGATTGCCTTCCTGCTCAAAAACTAACCCAACATCTACAGTACTATGAATATACCGTAGAATCCATTTCACAGCTTGCCAATGCTCCTTTCCTGGATTATGCATATATCTGCTAATAACTCCAACGGCTTGTGAAATGTCAGGTCTCGTACAAACCATTGCATACATCAAGCTACCAACAACATTTGCGTATGGTACCCTTGACATATACTCCTGTTCAGTTTCATCCTTTGGCGACATAGTAGTACTTAGCTTAAAATGGGAGGCAAGTGGCGTACTAATTGGCTTAGTCTTCTTATCTATGCCAAAACGCTTTAGTACTCTCTTCAAATATTCTTTCTGAGATAAACAGAGTTTCTTTGTACGTCTATCTCTTATTATCTCCATGCCAAGAATTTTCTTTGCCTCACCCAGATCCTTCATCTCGAACTCCTCCTTCAGTTGAATCTTCAACTTATCAATTTCTTCCGAATTCTTGGAAGTTATCAACATATCATCAACATATAGGAGAAGATATACAAAGGAACCATCATTAAGTTTGCGCAAATACACACAATGATCGTATTTGCTTCTCTTGTACCCTTGCCGCAACATAAACTTGTCAAATCGCTTGTACCATTGTCTAGAAGATTGTTTCAATCCGTACAACGATTTTTCAAGTTTGCATACTATATTTTCTTTTCCAGCAACTTTGAATCCTTCTGGCTGAGTCATGTAGATTTCCTCCTCCAAGTTTCCATGTAAAAACGCAGTTTTTACATCCATCTGAACTAGTTCCAAATCCAACTGTGCTACCAAAGCCAACATAATTCTAATGGAGGAATGTTTTACAACTGGAGAAAATACTTCATTGTAATCAATTCCCTCCTTTTGAGCATATCCTTTGGCCACCAATCTTGCTTTGTAGCGAACATCTTCTTGGTTAGGAAATCCTTCTTTCTTTGCAAATACCCATTTGCACCCAATTGCTTTCTTTCCCTTCGGGAGATTGGCCAATTTCCATGTATGATTCTGATGAAGGGACTGCATTTCTTCATTCATGGCAATCCTCCACTTATCTTCTTCTGAACTTTGGATTGCGTCTTTATAAGTGGTAGGAACACCATCAGCTACAATTGAGGTTGCACAAGCAACCGTCTCTATAAGACGAACAGGTTTCGTTATTGTCCTTTTTGGCCTGCTGGTTGCTATTGATTCAAGTTGTTGTCGAGGTTCCTGAGTTGGAATCTCCCTTTCTACTGGCTCTTCTTCCAGAGGGTAATCTTCATGAGTTTCCTCCTCTGCTTCTTGTGTAGGAAAAATAAATTTTCCCTCAAACTCCACCTGCTTTGATGCACCACCAGTTTGTTTGACATCTTCAACTGTCATCTTATTTGTTATGGTAGATTCATCAAAGGTAACATCTCTGCTGAATATAATATTCCTTGTCTCTGGACACCATAAGCGGTATCCTTTGACTCCAGAAGTAATCCCCATAAATATAGCCTTCTTTGCTCTCGGATCCAATTTTGACTCTTTCACATGATAGTATGCAATTGAGCCAAACACGTGCAAAGAATCATAATCTACAGCAGGTTTTCCATACCATTTTTCAAATGGTGTCTTGCCATCAATAGCAGCAGATGGTAGACGATTAATGAGGTGGCATGCATATGTAATTGCCTCAGCCCAAAATTCTTTGCCCAAGCCAGCATTGGACAACATACACCGTACCTTCTCCAGTAAAGTCCGGTTCATACGTTCTGCCACTCCATTCTGTTGTGGTGTATTTCTGACAGTGAAGTGTCGGACGATGCCATCATTTTCACAGACCTTATTGAAATGATCATTTTTGTATTCACCTCCATTGTCTGTGCGAATACACTTGATCCTCCTGCCTGTTTGATTCTCCACCATCGTTTTCCATTTGAGAAAAATTCCCAACACTTCATCTTTCCTCTTCATTGTATACACCCACACTCTTCGGGAAAAATCATCAACAAAGGTTACAAAATAGTGCTTCCCACCCAATGAAGGTGTTTTGGAAGCACCCCAAACATCAGAGTGTACATAATCCAAAATGCCTTTAGTATTATGGATCGCTATACCAAATTTAACCCTTGTCTGTTTCCCTTTGACACAATGCTCGCAAAACTCCAAGTTGCAAGTCTTTACGCCTTTTAACAATCCTTGATTAGATAAAGCTTTCAAGGATTTTCCTCCAGCATGTCCCAAGCGCATGTGCCATAGCCTGGTTGCTTCTGCCTCTTTGTCATCACTGGATGTCACTGTTGCTGTCCCAATAACTGTGCTACCACGATAGCAGTACATGTTATTGTTCTTCCGATTGGCCTTCATTACCACTAGTGCACCGGAGCATATTCTCATCACTCCATTTTCTGCAATGATTTTGAACCCTTTTGATTCTAGGGCTCCCACAGAGATGAGATTCTTCTTCAAACCCGGTACATATCGAACATCTGTTAATGTTCTGATCATTCCATCATGGCTCCTTAATCTTATTGAACCAATGCCATATGAGGTAAGAGGGCTGTTATCCGCTGCGTGGATGACTCCATATTCTCCTTCTTGAAAATTCACGAACCAGTCCTTGTTGGGACACATATGGTAGCTACAAGCCGAGTCCATCAACCATATGTCTGATGATGTTGATAACTCTGTTGTAACTAATGAGAAGTCTGAATCATCACAATCAGCTACATTTGAATCCATAATGGCCTTTCCATTGTTATGTCTGGCCTTATTCTTCAACTTCGGACAGTCTTTCTTCCAGTGCCCCTTTTCTCGACAAAAGGCACATTCATCTTTGCTGGGTCTAGATCTCGACTTGGATCTTCCCTTCTTAGTCCTCGTTTGATTTTGAGGACGACCCCTCACAATTAGTGCTTCTTCTTCTCCGCCCTTCTGTTTTTCTCCCTTTCTTTGTTCATAGCTGTACAAAGCCGAACAAACTTCTCTGAGAGAAATTTCGTCATTTCCATGGAGTAGAGTAGTTTCAAGGTGCTCGTACTCATTAGGAAGTGACCCCAATAACATCAAGGCCAAGTCACCATCATCAAAAGTTGCATCCATATTTTGCAAATCTGTGACCAACTTATTGAAACTGGTGATATGTTCATTCATTGTGGTACCAGGAACATAGGTAAAGCGAAACAGTCTCTTCTTCATGTACAATTTATTTTGACTGTTTTTCTTCAAAAATTTATCCTCCAGTGCTTTCCATAATTTACTTGCAGAAGTTTCCTTTGTGTATGGATATTTCTGCTCTCTAGCAAGGTAGGATCGAATGGTACCGCAAGCAACACGATTGATAATTTTCCAATCTTCTTCTCCAATAACATCTGGCTTCTTTTCTTCAATGGCAAGATCTAGCCCTTGTTGAAAAAGAACATCTAGAACCTCGCCTTGCCACATCCCAAAATGTCCTGACCCGTCAAAAATTTCTACCGCAAATTTCGCATTTGACACAATTCTTGTCATAAGCGAAGATGCCAACGATGACGTATTATTGACACTTGATGTAGATTCTTCTTGTTTACTGTCTCCCATTTTGACACAAATATTATTTAGTAGCTGACGACACAAATCAAGATTATTTCCTTTCTGGTGTGGAAGATCAGACTAAGCTGCAACCACAGAGCATACTCAGATAGAACCTTGACTCAGTTACCAAGATAGATCTTTTCTGATGTGGAAGATCAGACTATGCTGCAACCACAGAGCATACTTAGACAGTACCTTGGCTCTGATACCAATTGTTGCGGAAGCCAAATGTATATAGTGTGAATGAGTCACAACTACTATACCAAAAATTATGACAACCACTAAATAATAAACAAGACAATAAGACAACAATAAAAGAACACCAGAATTTACGAGGTTCGGCCAATTTTGCCTACTTCCTCGGACACAATCAATATTTTATTCCACTCTAAAATTACAAGTGAAATAATACTAAAGAGAGAAGATACAAATGCCTTAAGAAGATAAAAGGCAAATGAGAGGTGTATTTAAATCCTAAACATTAGGCCTCCTTTTATAGGGTGAAATTCTCATTCAAAATTGTCATCCACCGATGTGGTACTTTTGCCAATTTCAACAAATCTCCACCTTGGCAAAATTCCACATCTTCAATTTTCTCTCAATAAGTCACAACTACTATACCAAAAATTATGAGAGAAGATACCAATTGAAGAAGGTGGAGGAGGAAACTCATGAAGATTACCCTCTGGAAGAAGAGCCAGTAGAAAGGGAGATTCCAACTCAGGAACCTCGACAACAACTTGAATCAATAGCAACCAGCAGGCCAAAAAGGACAATAACGAAACCTGTTCGTCTTATAGAGACGGTTGCTTGTGCAACATCAATTGTAGCTGATGGTACTACTATACCAAAAATTATGAGAGAAGTTATTGTGGCAAAAGTACACCTCTCATTTGCCTTTTATCTTCTTAAGGCATTTGTATCTTCTCTCTTTAGTATTATTTCCATTGTTATGTCTGGCCTTATTCTTCAACTTCGGACAGTCTTTCTTCCAGTGCCCCTTTTCTCGACAAAAGGCACATTCATCTTTGCTGGGTCTAGATCTCGACTTGGATCTTCCCTTCTTAGTCCTCGTTTGATTTTGAGGACGACCCCTCACAATTAGTGCTTCTTCTTCTCCGCCCTTCTGTTTTTCTCCCTTTCTTTGTTCATAGCTGTACAAAGCCGAACAAACTTCTCTGAGAGAAATTTCGTCATTTCCATGGAGTAGAGTAGTTTCAAGGTGCTCGTACTCATTAGGAAGTGACCCCAATAACATCAAGGCCAAGTCACCATCATCAAAAGTTGCATCCATATTTTGCAAATCTGTGACCAACTTATTGAAACTGGTGATATGTTCATTCATTGTGGTACCAGGAACATAGGTAAAGCGAAACAGTCTCTTCTTCATGTACAATTTATTTTGACTGTTTTTCTTCAAAAATTTATCCTCCAGTGCTTTCCATAATTTACTTGCAGAAGTTTCCTTTGTGTATGGATATTTCTGCTCTCTAGCAAGGTAGGATCGAATGGTACCGCAAGCAACACGATTGATAATTTTCCAATCTTCTTCTCCAATAACATCTGGCTTCTTTTCTTCAATGGCAAGATCTAGCCCTTGTTGAAAAAGAACATCTAGAACCTCGCCTTGCCACATCCCAAAATGTCCTGACCCGTCAAAAATTTCTACCGCAAATTTCGCATTTGACACAATTCTTGTCATAAGCGAAGATGCCAACGATGACGTATTATTGACACTTGATGTAGATTCTTCTTGTTTACTGTCTCCCATTTTGACACAAATATTATTTAGTAGCTGACGACACAAATCAAGATTATTTTCTTTCTGGTGTGGAAGATCAGACTAAGCTGCAACCACAGAGCATACTCAGATAGAACCTTGACTCAGTTACCAAGATAGATCTTTTCTGATGTGGAAGATCAGACTATGCTGCAACCACAGAGCATACTTAGACAGTACCTTGGCTCTGATACCAATTGTTGCGGAAGCCAAATGTATATAGTGTGAATGAGTCACAACTACTATACCAAAAATTATGACAACCACTAAATAATAAACAAGACAATAAGACAACAATAAAAGAACACCAGAATTTACGAGGTTCGGCCAATTTTGCCTACTTCCTCGGACACAATCAATATTTTATTCCACTCTAAAATTACAAGTGAAATAATACTAAAGAGAGAAGATACAAATGCCTTAAGAAGATAAAAGGCAAATGAGAGGTGTATTTAAATCCTAAACATTAGGCCTCCTTTTATAGGGTGAAATTCTCATTCAAAATTGTCATCCACCGATGTGGTACTTTTGCCAATTTCAACACTATTAACTTTATTGATGTTACTAGTCTATGAAAAACCCTTTTAAATATTTTCTTCATTTGAAATCCCAGACTCCAGCTTTGTTCCGCCTCTGGTTTATGCCTTCATGGGCAGCTCGAGAGATATAGCCATAGGGCCTGTGGCTGTTGTATCACTCTTGTTAGGTACTCTACTCCGGAATGAAATTGATCCGACTACAAATCCACATGAGTATCTGAGGCTTGCATTTACAGCTACCTTTTTTGCTGGCATTACTCAGGCTACTCTTGGGATCCTAAGGTGATTAATACAATAAGTACCAAGTTTAGGACTTGTAATATCTTGTCCTTTCATTTCTTTGTTTCATCGGATTTAGTTGTTTTTTTGCTTATTTCTTGCTTTGCTTTCTTGGCAGATTGGGCTTCTTAATTGACTTCCTATCTCATGCTGCTGTTGTTGGCTTCATGGGTGGTGCTGCAATTACAATTGCACTTCAGCAACTTAAAGGTTTTCTAGGCATTAAGAAATTTACTAAGAAAGCAGATATCATATCTGTAATGAAATCAGTGTGGCATTCAGCCAACCATGGAGTAAGTTTTCTTGCCACTAAAGAGCATTTTACATAAGATGTCTTTTATGGATAACTTGAAATTTATTCAACAATTTGCAGTGGAACTGGCAGACAATTCTCATTGGAGCAACCTTTTTAACTTTCCTTTTGTTCGCGAAGTACATTGTAAGAATCCAAAGTTCTATGGACTAAATTTTGTAAGAATTTGGTAGCCTTTAATTTCCTTGGTTCTAAAATAACTTGGCAACCAGGGTAAGAAGAACAAAAGGTTGTTCTGGGTTCCTGCAATTGCGCCGTTGGTTTCTGTCATTCTTTCCACCTTCTTTGTCTACATTACTCATGCTGAAAAAAAGGGAGTCGCGATTGTAAGTGCTTGTCTTAGGCGCTTACTACTTTTTCATTTAATTTTTCTTTTGGAGCATAATGATCTATTTTTAATCATTTCTATGACAACCTTACCAGGTAGGACACATTGAGAAAGGAATAAATCCTCCTTCCGTCAAGGAAATATATTTCACTGGTGACTATCTTTTAAAAGGGCTTCGGACTGGTATTGTAGCTGGCATGATTGCATTGACGGTAAGCAAATTATTTAATGAAATGTTGAAGCAGGAAACCTTGACATATTTCTAATCGATATCTGATGTTTACCTTCTGTTTCATAGGAAGCTGTTGCAATTGGAAGAACCTTTGCTTCAATGAAGGACTACCAGTTGGACGGAAACAAAGAGATGGTGGCGCTTGGAGCTATGAATATTGTTGGCTCAATGACTTCCTGCTATGTAGCAACAGGTAAGACATATTTACAAGAAAATGGAGTATGAGTAAACGTTAATGTATTTTAACTTTCAACACATAGGTTTCATTTTTAAGCAGCCAAATGCATCAATATCAAATCATCTGATACACTATCATATGTAGATGTGTTATGCTCCATTATCAGGGAAACCTAATGGTGTAACAAGAATTCTTCAGTTATGCCATTGTCATTTTGTAATGGTTTGTGTTATGCTCCATTATCAGGGCAACTAATCGATCAACTAACCTCTTGCAGGTTCCTTCTCTCGCTCAGCAGTAAATTACATGGCTGGCTGCCAAACTGCAGTTTCCAACATTGTCATGTCTGCTGTTGTATTCCTAACTTTGGAATTCATAACCCCTCTTTTTAAGTATACTCCAAATGCAATCCTTGCTGCCATCATCATATCCGCTGTACTCGGCTTAATTGACTATGAAGCAGCAATTTTGATTTGGAAGATTGACAAATTTGATTTTGTCGCTTGCATGGGGGCATTTTTTGGCGTGGTTTTTGCCTCTGTTGAGATTGGTCTTTTAATCGCGGTAAGGGCATCCAACAACTTAACTGTTTACTTGAGGAAAGTTACCATCATTCAACAATCAGAGCTGATAGTATTTTATCATTAAATAGGTCACAATATCATTTGCTAAGATTCTCCTCCAAGTCACAAGGCCGCGAACAGCTACTCTTGGTAGGATACCCCGGACAAATGTATACAGGAACAGTCAACAATACCCCGAGGCAACAAAAGTTCCTGGTGTATTGATTGTGAGAGTTGATTCAGCTATATACTTCTCAAACTCTAACTACATAAAGGAAAGGTAGGACTCTTCCCCTTTTTATCCCCCCTCCCCTTCTTTTATATATTTATGGACTACTTCTAAAGTTAAACTTTTACTAATACCATGATATTAAGATGTGTGGTTTTCATTTTTTTGCCTAAAAGATAAGTCCTACTTCAATCTGAAGTTTATATTAACAAGAAATGGAAACTTGACAAGCTAACTTGTTATTCAGGATATTGAGATGGCTAATGGATGAGGAAGAACAACTAAAAGCAGCTGGCCTTCCTAAAATTCAATTCTTGATTGTTGAGATGTCACGTAAGTAGAGTTTACCTTTGTCGCTGAAATTAAGAGCATGTTATCCTACTTATTGGAATCATACACTTAGCGACTCATCGTGTTTCTTCTCTTCTCCTTTCAGCTGTTACTGACATTGACACCAGTGGAATCCATGCCTTGGAAGAGTTGCTCAGAAGCCTAAAAAAGAGAGGTGTTCAGGTAATGATCTTAATTAACTTCATAATTGCTATTTGACTAAATTACTCTTATCTTTTCCTTAAACGAGTAAAACTAATCACTATATGTCTTTTTGGAGTAGTGAGGTCAAAACCAACAAGTTAATGCCTCCTTGGCTTTTCAAAATAACATATCTTGGAACAATATTTTTGGTAAAGCAACAGATAAGAGGACCGTAGGGAATAGTATTTAACCTCAAAAACTACAAATTTGTGTCTAAAAATCTTATCTTCTTCATTTCTTGAACAGCTTGTTCTGTCGAACCCCGGAAGAGTGGTGATTGACAAGCTACATGCATCCAACTTTCCAAGTCAAATCGGCGAGGACAAGATATTTCTCACAGTTGCTGATGCTGTGCTAACCTGTTCACTAAAATTGCCTGAAGAAGTTTAACATTGTAAAGAATGGATGCAAAAGAAGACAAGGGGGGAAAGAAAAATCAACCACAAGTAGCATGAGGGACCAAAATTGAATAGAGTACATATATATAGAGTGATAAATAAAGGGACTGGATTCTATTTTTAGTAAGTGGTGGGATCCTCAGAAGTGATATGATACTAATCCAAAGCAGATGGTGGTCCTAGCCAATTGCGTAAGGAATTCTTATTTGTTTTTTGTAAAGTTTGTACATGTTAGACATGTTAGCCATGCTTTTAACTTTAATGGTTAAAATATAGTCGTCCATAAGAGTTTCCTTGTCTTCCTTGTTTTTGCTACAGGCAATTGTGTACTAATTAAACTCCTTTTGTGATCATAATCTGTAAAATATATGAGATGGTTTGCTGACAACATCTACAAAGTAAGTGGTTTTAGTTTTATAGTTGCTTTTTTTTTTTGGGTCCTATCCTTGTATAATAGATTGTCAGCATTTGATTATTTTCTCTAGCAAGTAGCAGTCATATCTACGATTCACGGATTCGGAAGCTACATGTAGATGACATAACAAATAATAGTCATAAGACATTAATATGTTTTTTTTTATTTTAAGTGTTTAACTTTTATATATCACGATTCAGGTCATGAAGTGACATTTTCTCCCCTTAGATATCCTCATGGATTAGTAAATTAAGTTCCTCATCGTTTAGCTTTACATTGTGTTAATAAATGATTTATCTGATAATCGTACAATCTAACATAATCTAGACAGCCAGCTCCAACGTAATCTTTGTTTTCCAATGGTTGCTTAGTAATTAACTAGGAAGAATTTTTTACTTTCAATAAACATCGGTAAGGAATACATATGCTGTCAATCAGTGAATAGCACTAAATAATAGTAGTGGAAAGAGATGAAGAAGATTTTCAACTCTTGTACTGAATAGCAACTACGTATATAGGAGCATGAGTTACAGCTCATATTTTATTTGGACATTCAATAAATACCAAGGCTAACCAATTGTTAGACAGACTAAGATAACAATGCAAGTATACAAAAAGAGTGGTCAGGCCTGCAGTAATTTCAATAAAGGAGCCTGCTATGTAAAGAATATTTCTGCTCAAACAAATGAAGACTACACCCTATACTCTCAAGATGCTACTATTTACACCTCGTCGGGACAAATTTAAACCAGTTGTCTGCCCAGCTTGTCCAATATATAACAGATTTTGAAGAGAGAAGCATCATCATAGTACAGGTTGAGTGCTAACTGCGCTGCTTTTCCTAACAGGCACAGATGCACTGGTCGGCAGGAAACTGTCCTAGAAGAAATGGGAGACAACAATTTGCTGGCAAGTTAGTTACAAGCTGCTTCATCAATTAAGCACCTTTTTTAGATCACTGATCAATTGCTCTCTCGTTGCTGGCTCAACCTGCAGACCAAAACATGAAGCTTGTTTCAGGCACCTTAAACAGGTAAAGATGAAATAGCAGTGGAACAAAATTTTGAAAAAGAGTCTGATGGCTAACCTTCTGTAGGAGGGAAAGAAGACCTTGTGGTAGAGCACGTAAATCCAATGTCGAATCGCCAATCTTTGATAACTGAAGTAGTACCTTTTGCACCCGCAACTGTTGTAATTGTTCCTCATAGTTCTTGGGGTCATTCTTCCATGAGAAAAAGGCTTCATCATCTATCCAAGAATCTACTTTGCCTCCTTTTGAATCCAAAAACCAGTTTTTCACCATATCCATAGCGGATTTGTAAGAAAGCTGGTCACCTGCAGCATTCCTCACAGTTTTGACCAACATCTCCTCCTCCACTCTTCGAAGCAGACGTCTGTAAAAGAATGAACGAGAAGTTTCCCAATTTACTACTTCTCGGATCACCCCCTTCGCGGCCATTCTTAATGAAGTATCATGCAATTCTGCAAACTTTGTAGCTATCTGTGTGTATACTGGCAAAAGCTGCGTCTCACGGGTTTTAATTTGCTGCTGTAAGGTCTCAACATTAGTGTACACTCCAGCGGTCCTGGCTTCCTGAAGCTTTAACTTGAGATTTATAAGCTGCTGGTCAAGCCTACCCATGCACTCCAGTAGTTCTTTCGTTCTGAATTTAATTTCAATCATACCTTCTGGCTCAAGGACATTTCCCCTGGCTGTCTGTTCTGCATACATTTCAATGTGGTCTGAATTGATCTTACTATCCACAACCACCCATGCCCCACCACGGAGTTCACCCATCATAGGGATGTAAACAAAAACAGGCTGTTTGTACGTTCTAAGGTTCTCGACAATGGTTGATCCTGCCTGAAGGATACCTTCAAAGAGATCCCTCTGTCCGCCGGAAAAGCCCCTCCAGTTGGCAAGAATGAAAAGAGGTAACTCCTCCCTATTTAAGTCCATCAATGCTTGAGCTGTTTTAGTTGCAGAGTCAGGAAACCATACTTGCCCTGCTTGAGGGACAACCCTTTCGTGAGAATCGAGCTGTCCAGGATCGGCAGGGATTACTTGCATCATAGTTTGTGTCTCAACAGCAACTATTCCTACAGGGATTCCTCCGAGTTTTGCCCTGCCTGTCACAACAGTTCTTGCCCAACCTTCCAGTGTCTCAATGAAGCTATCTTTATCAAAAATGCCCCCCAACCACTTTCCACTTGCATCTGTGTGGCCAGAGATGGCAGCGCGTGGATCACATGTGGCCTCTGGGAAGTACTCAACAGGTCTCTGAGGAGGATCTAATGGAGTTGAAATGGGAAGTGGACCACCAGAATATGGCGGAACGAAGCTCAACCAATTTAAAATCTTTGATATCCCCTCGAGGTCATCAGAGACAGTCAGATGAACAACACCATTAGTCGCCATAATTTTAGGTCCACCAAGTTGCATGTGGGAGCTATAAACTTCCCGGCCCAAAAGTTTGTTAAGTGCAGAATAACCAGTAAGAATAATTGGCTGATCAAGCCTCTGTATACACCGCATACCAAGACGAGCAAGATAAGCACCTATTCCAACTGTTCTCCCGGTTACATATGTCAAGGTAAATGTTTCATGGTATGCCCGAGAATAAGCACTTGCAATGGCTCCACTACCACTTAAGTTCTCAACACCCAGGCCATCCTCTTCTCCAATAATAGTATCTATCACCCATCGAACTTCTCCATTTGACAGCTTCAATTCATGTGCCATGACAGAAGATTTGATACGTTCATGATCCTCAGGAATCAAGTATATATACTGAAAACCACGCTCGGGGTTCGATTCATCAGACCATCCAACTTTAAAGCAAGATTTTACCTCCTCGGCTGCACCAATACGAGCCCCTGAATTTGCTGCTAAATAAATAAGTGGCAGTTTCTGTGTGCAAGCAACACCAGTCACTGCTTGGAAAAATGCATCCTCGCTTGGGCCAAAAGATCCATTTATGAAGGTGACATCATTTGCTACAACAAGAATTTTCCTTCCCATAGGGAACTCAGGAGTAGACATTTCCATAATCCATGCCACCATGCCGACGTCATTGAATCCAGGCTGGCGCTCCACAGGGACAAGAGGAGTACCCCAGCTTCCTTTCTTGTCAACAAAAGTTAACTCTGTAACTTTCAAGAGGACATTGTCCTTAGGCTTGTCTGTTCCAGGATTATGACTTTCCCAAGACTTCTCAAGTGCTGCTTCAAATGCCTGCACAAGGGAATTTTATGATATGTTGATATTGATCCAGATGGTAATAACCAGCATAATGTCTACTTTCATTCAAATGTTTACCAGTGGAAAGTCATAGCAGTAAGTGGTGTCGTTCTTGCGGGCCAAAAGCCGTTTCTGGTCAAGCACAGCCAGCGGTGGATAAGGTGCTGTTACTGGCACTCCATTCAGAGGACCATGGCCAATAGCTGAATGATACACTACTCTTTGTACACCTGTATCTTCCACTTCTCGATAAATCTGAGAGTTCAATTTCCAATAGCATGATGTCAATGTTAATCACAGACTTCTATGGCAGAAACCAATACTTGAAGTTGGAGTGAATCAAGTCATGAGGCATTAGTATGTCCGCCGGAATGCAGGTCCAGCAAATGGTTTAAGTCAATACAACGGAACAACTTATCTGAGTCCAAAAGTTCATGGGCTAATAGAGAACTAAACACCATTCGCATTATAAGCATGATTAACTTCAAGCTCTTTACCAGAAAAGGTAATAGAAGAAAAAAGAAACAAGAAAGAACTAACAAAAGAAAGTAACCATTCATGGTTAAAGCGCAAAGCATCGATTGATATTTGCTCTCTAACTCAACAGAAGTCAGTTTTGGATCAGATAAGCCATCGAAAAATTTCAAGTACATGCTAAATTCCACTTACATGCACAATGCAGGTGTGACCGGTCACATTCGCAACCACAATCCTCCAAGCACCAGTTGCGTCGCCTGCAGATGATATCCAAAGTTTCACTTCCCACTCACAAACGCCTAACCTGTGCATCCGCACACCAACAAATGCATTGATTTCATGAGCTAGATCTTCTAAGATTTTCTGAACTTCCACTTCTTTGTGCTCGTTATTTACGTCTGCCCTCCTGCAACAGAGTCATGAAGTGAGCAGTGGGCCAACTTTTGTCCTTAATAGCAAGCATAAAGGCAAAACAATTACTGACTTGTGGTATGGCAACAAATCATCAATCTCTTGCTCTCGTAAAATATACAAGTACATATGAGCATGGTCAGCTTTGAGAGTCGTATTATGGAGATTAAGTTCAAGCTCTTCCAGTGCAGATATTAAGGATCTCAATATGCTCCTTGAAGTAAACGACAAATTCAAAGGGGAATGAGCCGTTCCCTGATTTAATCCTTGATACGCTAGTACACCATCATCTGTTGGTTGTCTTACAAGTGTTCTGAGAAACATCCTCCGGATTGGATTCCGCTTGTCTACAACAGTGTAGAGGTGCCACTGACGGTCCCGGGATGGAGTATACTTTATATTATCATAGATTTTAAGCTTTTCCTGCATTTCCGGGAAATTATGAACCTAAGATCAGCTCATGGTCCAAGAATTACAAAAATAAAGCACCAATAGTAATATAGGATATAGTTAAAAGGAGAAAATGAAGTTAAGCAAAATACAAACCAATTCAAGATAAATGGATAGAGGAGGCTCTAGATGACGCAGTAGAGCCTCCTCCTCATAATATAGCTTCTCTGTTGACCAGTGAAAGGAGTGCCTCATTGGCACCCTCCCTCCATCTCTTTGTATGATGCAGCTGATAACCCCTACACCTGCACTTTTAAGGTTGGCGCTCGCATCTTTGTCTCTCAGTATTTTGGCTAACTTGTTAATTCTCTCTTGAGCCTGATCTTCATCACCACTGCAAACAATGGTTTGTACCATGAATAAGTCAGTTTCTCGCAAATAATTGGACCAGATACACATGCAAAAAATTCAGCCATGCTAGATAGAGGTATATCCTATTACTTCCTTTTAACGGACATCTATTTATATGTGCCTCATGATTTATCCATATATCTAACTAAAAAGTTACTTTAGCAGTAGAAAGTTAGCTGCGAGATCAAACATAATAACACTTTTGATACCTATCCTGAAGCAAACTCATTTGGTTGTTGATGCCCACCAATGCAATGTGCAGCATGCTACCATGACTGACTGGTTGAGTCGATCCATTCGATATCTCTGCATGCAAGTCATGCGCTGTCTCCCTCAATACAGAATTTAATACTGTTGGCAAGAGTTGGAGAGATTTGATAATAACCATGGCTCCCCATTTTCTCTCTGTGTGTTTCTCAACTAACGGTTTTACTATCACATTGTCTCCAGACCCACTCTTTCTCTCCACATGCTCTTCCATAAACTGCCATGTAGCTATTAGTCCATATCTGTGCCACTGCATCCTCACACTCCCTTGAACGAGGTAAGGCTGGAGTAGATATCAAAAGTTAAATTAAAAACTATACATGTCTTAAATATAGATGTGCCGAAACAAGTAAACTAAGACTTTGAAATACAGTACCTGATAGAGCCTACGAATGTAAGTCTCCACAACCCGCCTCTGAAGGGTGTGATCACTGTGATCAAAAAGGCCTACAAGTGCATCTTCAACTGCTAACGGAGCACTCACTAGAACTTCCATTCTTTCGTTGATGGCACTTTTTCGCTTAGGAGTATCCATGCTGTCACCTTCTTCAGTGAACATCTCCAGCTCAGAAAGATTTCTGGCAATACTCGAACGTAGTTCACTCAGTTTAGTTTGTTCGAGGAGTTGACTGGCCTTCAGTGCCAACTGTAAAATGAAATCGAGATTTAGAAACTCTGTTAAGGAGTTTCAATATAACCCACTTAACAATACAGAAACTGTAAATGATGAGAATCATAGAATGTTGTTAAAACAAATTCACACTAGGTGACTTTTTAGAAGGCAAAATACATAAGTTTCCCCCCCCCCCCCAACTATAAGACCAAATTCTTGTTATACATTTTTTGCAGACCAAAATCATCTTGCACACTCAACCTTTCCGGAGTGTGCCGGGACACTACTTTTTTCTTGACAAATTTTTCAAAACATATGTAATATCATGCACCAATAAAGTCGTGACACGTGTCATGTATTTTTATTTTAAAACATAAAACACTTAAAATTACAACTATACCCCTTAAACATCTTCATTTCATCTCTTTCTCTTCTCTGCAAATTACCCCCTTTTCATCTCGTCTTCCCAGACACCCCATGACCTTGAAATTACATATCTTATCTGCCACCCTTCTCCACCTTCATCTATCTTCCATCTTCGACAAGAATCCCATGACCTTGAAATTACATATTTCCAGCCCAACTCAACCAAAGTTGACAGTGATACGGCCCAATTGATTTATTTTGTTTTCCAACTGCTTCATCAATTCATCTGCTTTCAGGGATTTATACATCCTGAACAGTTAATCTTATTTCATTATCAATGACCAATTCTATTCAACCAATTTCGCTGGTACCAAATCTAAAATTCATTTCACAAATCAAATTACAAGCATTCATAAAAATTTGCTCTATTTGTCAATTTGACTTATAAGAAAGTCTAATCTAAGAACTTGAAGTTGCCTTTGCTTCTGGATACCGCAAGTGCTAACAAGCACCAAAAAAATATCCATATCTTCCACCTCCCCCCTCTACAAAATCACCCACCTTCCTATCCCTCGTTACAGATCTGAAAAAAGAAAGCGATTCGAACAGAAAAATTGGAGATGAAATGGTGGAAGTTATGTGTAAAAGAGATGAAAAGGGGGGAGGCGTATGAGAAAGAAGAAGAGAAGGGAGGGGGTGGGGTTCTGGGAACAATTAATTTTAAAACAAAGAAAATATATAAAATTTTGACATGTGGCACTTAAAGGGTTCACGCTCTTTATCTTTTTGACTATACACGTGCCTGCCGCATAATAAAAGTGGTGTGTCTTATGCACACTTTGGAAAGGTTGAGCGTGTAAGGTGATTTTCGTCCGCAAAAAGTGTGCAATAAGGATTTGGTCCATAGTTCAAGGAGTAACTTACGTATTTTGCCTTTTCTAGAATGGTATCTAATGATGAGCCACTAAATGAACCATTAAAAGAATATAAGGATCCTTTGCATTTTCTTCTTTTTTTCCTTCTTTTTGCTTCTTCTGATGGTCGGTACATTTTGAGAGAGAGAGAGAGAGAGAGAGAGAGAGAGAAAGCAGAAGGATGTGATGAAGGATTGGGACTAGATGGTCCCCAGGGAGAGCAAGAGTCATTCTCTGATGGATATCAGCATTTGTGGATCAATAATGATAAATGACTGGCCAACAACTACTTCTCAATCCTAAGCTTGTCGGGATCACATTATGAATTCTCAGAGGCAATTCAGTCTATCTCGACGGGTTCAACCGAACACACTATTTTCAACATGGAGCACAGAATATATATGTGAAAACACCACTAAATTTCCAACAATTTTTTTTGTTGAGAAAGAACAAAAATTAAACTACATGTGTTCAACGCAATATTGACCCTATCAAGTTTACATCCCGGATCCACCTTTGTGAATTCTCACCATCCGTTGTGCTCTACTTAAACAAAAATAAAAGACTGGCATTTTAAAAAATTCATAGCAACTTTAAAAAAGTCTCCACGAAAACAGGAGGCAAAAAAAAAAAACAAGAGCAAACACAACTAGTGTTGATCTTAGAGAACTTCCACGAAGTTTTAGCTTGATTTCAAGATTGTATGTCAAAGATATGAAAAGCAAAAGATAAGGTTTCTCAAGTTCCCGCAAGCACAGGACAATGCAAGTACGGATATCAATGTTTTTATAAAAGATGTATGGAATACCAACCTCGGAATAATTTGTATGGTTGAGTGCTGAGAAACGGATAAGTTTTTCCCTGTATGCTGCAGGATTGGGATATACCAGTTGCTCCATCAGACTAAGTATAAGCTTATTTTTACGCCTAACACCCTGGATAATAACACATTATTGGTACCGGATATTTTCCAGCTTAACAACATCAGAAGAAAGGAAAGTGAATACATTAACAATTAGCATATACCTGATGAGAAAGCACTATGTCAACAACCTTCAGGAGATCTTTCTTATATTGAAGCCGGAGACGTTCAATCACATCAGCCTGAAAAAGGAAGGCATCAGAACTGAATAACATAACATAACCAATAAATCAAGATATGCAATGTTACATATTGACAACATGATAAGATGGAGAACATGCAACAATAAGTAGCATTTTGATAATCCAAATGATCTTGAGGCCTTCTAGAGAGATGATTGACAATAAAATAATAGCTTCTTATGGTACATAATACAAATAAGATGAGAATGCATAAGATGATCTACAACGTAAATCATTTTAGAAAACTCATGGTATACCATATATGAATAGAACGAGACGCTTTGTAAGAAAGAAGTTGGGTATTGTTTACCATACTAATAATAAGAAAATTCTGATAAAGAAAAAGGAAAGGCCCCTCAAGGTTAAGGAGGAATTAAGTTTTCTGGTACTATACATTTCTATTATCTCACTTTGAGTAACTCTATATCCTCATATGATATAATTGTTATAATTTTCTATAACCTTTGTTTAATTGCAGATACTGAAGGTATATATTCCAAACTATAAAGATGCTCGAACTTAGATATCTAGTCATGCAGAGGATGATTATCACACAATAATTGTTTGCATTACAACCCACCTGGATATTGTCACTAAACAATTCTTCAACAGATAGATACTCTTCAAAAAGGGAATGGACGATACCACGGGCATGGCTCTCTCTTCCACCCTCATAAGACTTGACGAGACTCATTAAAGGTTCAACTAATCTTTCCTGAGCTCCTTTTTCTTTTTCTGAGCAAGTTCTTAGGTGAGCCTAAAGCAAAACAGAGAATGATAGACAAATAAATCAATGTTAGAAGAGACAGTATGTGAACTTTAAAAAGAAATAACCAAAAAAAAATAGTGTGAAGAAGAAGAAAATGTGGTAAAAGACTCACCTCAAGAACACCTCTCAGAGTTCTGGCAGGAAAGTCGACAGTTTGCAAGCTGGAAATCCCCTCATATTCCTTATATTTTGCTTCCAACTGCAACAAGAATACATAAAGCGAAATAATTAGAGAGAGATCTACTAATTTCCCATAAGAGAAGAAAGAAATCATCATCCGACCCTTTACCTCATATCTGAGGTCCTTTGGAAGTCGTGTTGCCAGTACGGATAGGCATTCTTGCCACTGTAGAAATGGAAGCTCAGGACTGTCTAAGCAACTTAGCAAGTTATGAACCACCTGGATCGGAAGATTAAGTAGTGTTCATCAGAATTTGTTTCATTATGTATTGGTTAAAATGTTTTCTAGATAATTGTTCAGACAAAAAGATGTTACACAAGCAATAACGTTCTACAACTCCAAATTATAAGTTACCTACATCATCAACATTATGGTCATATCCGGCAAGAATCATCCTTGCTGCATTAAGACTTGCGGCACATCTCTGATGAACTTTTCCAGATATGGCAGTTGGAGATCCCAAAATAGGAAAGCTTCCACAAAAAGGCTCTGCTTTTCTTACTGCAGAAGGGTCATCTAATTCAAGTGATGCTATAAGCTCACCAGCCTACAAACAAAGTTATCTTTAAGTTGCTGCGGAGGAGAGAAATATATGCTTTATTTGCTAATACAATACCTGCATTGCTTGACCTTCAGACATCTTAAAATGGATAACTCCTGAAGCAGGTGAAAGGAGGGGCATGCACATCTTCATCACTTCAACCTCTGCATAAGGTGTGTCAGCATCAACATGACTACCATCAGACATCAAATATCTCAGAAGTTTGCAAGGTGTCTCCGCAATTAACTTTGACGGATCATGATCATTCTGGAATCGACGAAAACCATATAATAAGAAGGTGCCATTTTTTAAATAAATAAAAATATATTGGGAACTGAATAATTATCGGCACCTGCAGCAAGCATGTTCTTCCATCTATTAGAAGGCGAGTTCCAGCTGCTTCCTCCTCTGCATATATAACATGACTGTTTCCATCCAGCTGCAGTGATCAAGGGAACTTAGATGTAATAATACAATTTTGGTATTTGAAAAGTGTTAGTTTACAGATATGTATAGTGTAGTCTTGTCCCACATTGGAAGAGGAGTAATATCTCCTTGTAGTGTATAGCTATAAATAGGGACATCTTGTATTGTATTTATCATATAATATCAATAGCATATTTTCTCCCGTGCCTTCTCACATGGTATCAGAGCATTAGTGAGAAAAGATCGTTGTGCGTCATTCCAGCGTTAACCGGAAAGAAAGAACTTAGTCATCGTGCAATTTTTCCGGTGACCTAAGGCTTGTTTAAGTGAAAGTCACTTTCTATCGGTGTTGTGCTAAAACCAACACCACCACGAGGTAGATCACCCTCCGACGACCAACCCCTGAAATTTTATCTGGCAGAAAAGCCGCCACGCTCCTCCACGCGCCGGCAACAACTTTTCCGGCGAGGGTTCCGGCCATTTTTTCGCGAAACTTCTTCAGGACAGTGTACTCTCCTCAAAATTCTGAGCCCACCCATCTAGTTCAAATCAAATTACGACCACTTTTATATTTTTGCGGCGTGAACAGTAACCTTTTCGGGCATTTTTTGAAAACATTTCTTCAGGACAGCTTGCTCGCAAAGAAATTCTGAGTCTATCCATCCTGGTTACGACAAATTCCGACAACTTTGGAATTTTCCGGCGAGCTACAGTATTTCCGGCACAGAACAGTGTTCTGATTTCCTGCCGTAAACAGTGTTTTTCAAGCTATTTCTTCAGTTTTCTCACAGGAGTTACTTATTTCCACTATTTCAAGTTAACCCTACTACTACAAATTGTAGCGACATGGGAACCGATGCTTTGAATAGTCGGATGGTTTCTTTAGCAGAGTATATTGAGTTCCTTCAGTATAAAGCATGTAAGCAAACATCTTCTGAGATAGCTTCTGTTGTTCAAACAGGTAATAGCGTAACTTGTTTCTCCCAATCTTCATCCTCTGAGTCTTGGGTCATTGATTCAGGTGCATCAGATCATATTTCTGGTAACAAATCTCTTTTCACTACTATTTCGTATTCTCAATCTCTTCCAAAAGTCACAATGGCCAATGGGTCTCAAACCACGGCAACTGCAATAGGTCAAGCAAGCCCACTTCCTTCCTTACCTTTAGATTCAGTCTTTTATGTTTCCAATAGTCCTTTTAATCTCATAGCTGTTAGTCGTTTAGTCAAATCACTTAAATGCACTGTTTTATTTTTTGATGACCATGTTTTATACAGGAACGCAGTACGGGGCGGATCATTGGTACCGGGCGTGAATCAAACGGACTTTATTACCTTATCCTTGCTAAATCACATGTACTCACATCTTGTCTTCCTTCTACAACTTGTCCTGTTACTGATTCACCAGATTTATTACATAAACAGTTGGGACATCCCAGTTTGTCAAAACTTCAGAAAATGGTATCTGGTTTATCTCACTTGTCAGCTCTAGAGTGTGAGTCATGTCATCTCGGTAAGCATACCCGCTCCTATTTCCCTCGGCGCCTTGATAATCGAGCAGAGTCACATTTTACTTTAGTCCATTCACATGTTTGGGGTTCTAGTCGGGTCAGTTCCACCTTGGGATTTCGCTACTTTGTCAGTTTCATTGATGATTATTCCAGGTGCACTTGGATATTTTTGATAAAAAATCGATCTGAATTGTTTTCTATTTTCCAGACCTTCGACGCTGAAATTCAAAATCAATTTGGGGTTTCTATTCGCACATTTCGTAGTGATAATGCCCGAGAGTATTTGTCTTCCCCATTTCAACAGTTTATGAAATCTCATGGGATTATTCATCAAACATCTTGTCCGTACACATCTCAACAAAATGGGGTAGCTGAAAGAAAGAATAGACATTTTATTGAAACTGCTCGTACCCTACTCATACAATCTCATGCTCTGTTGCGTTTTTGGGGGGATGCAGTTCTTATATCTTATTATCTTATTAATCGTATGCCATCTTCAGCTATCCAGAACCAAGTTCCATTCTCTGTCATGTTTCCCCACTTACCTTTGTTCTCTCTTCCACCCCGTATTTTTGGAAGCACTTGTTTTGTCCATAATCTTACTCCAGGAACAGATAACTTAGCTCCTCGTGCTCTTAAGTGCGTATTTCTGGGTTTCGCGAGAACACAAAAAGGTTATCGATGCTACTCTCCTGACCTCCAGCGGTACCTTATGTCCGCTGATGTTACCTTCTTTGAAACCCAATCATACTTCACAGGTTCAGGTCATCACTTAGATATTTCTGAGGTACTGCCAGTTTCATCTTTTGGAGATTCAGTCACTCCAGCTCCACCACCTATAGCTCCAATTCCACCACCTACAACTCCGGTTGTAGCTCCACCACCTATAGCTCCAGTTCCTCCACATAATCCAGTTCAACCTTCTGCAGCTCCACCACTCTTGACTTATCATCGTCGTCCACATCCAGCATCAGGCCCAGGTGATTCACGACCCGCATCAGATTATGCACCTACTGTGGACTTGTCTCCTCTTAGTCAACCAATTGCACTCTGCAAAGGTGTACGATCCATACTTAATCCTAATCCCCACTATGTCGGTTTAAGTTATCATCGTTTGTCGTCACCTCATTATGCTTTTATATCTTCTTTGTCCACTGTTTCTATCCCTAAGTCTACAGGTGAGGCACTATCTCATCCAGGATGGCGACATGCTATGATTAACGAGATGTCTGCTTTACATGCGAGTGGCACTTGGGAGCTTGTTCCTCTTCCTGCAGGTAAGTCTACTGTTGGTTGTCGTTGGGTTTATGCAGTCAAAGTCGGGCCGGATGGCCAGGTTGATCGGCTTAAGGCTCGTCTTGTTGCAAAAGGATATACTCAGATTTTTGGGCTTGATTATAGTGATACTTTCTCTCCCGTGGCTAAAGTAGCATTTGTTCGTCTCTTTTTGTCCATGGCTGTTGTACGTCATTGGCCTCTTTATCAGTTAGACATTAAGAATGTTTTTCTCCACGGTGATCTTGAGGAAGAAGTTTATATGGAGCAACCACCTGGTTTTGTTGCTCAGGGGGAGTTTAATGGTTGTGTGTGCAGATTGCGCAGGTCACTATATGGTTTGAAACAGTCCCCTCGAGCTTGGTTTGGTAAGTTCAGCACAATTATTCAGGAGTTCGGCATGACTCGTAGTGAGGCTGATCACTCTGTGTTTTATCGGCATTCTGCTCTTAATCTGTGTATTTATCTAGTGGTTTATGTTGATGATATTGTTGTCACTGGTAATGATCAGGATGGTATTACTAATCTGAAGCAACATCTCTTTCAGCACTTCCAGACTAAGGATCTGGGCAGATTGAAGTATTTTCTAGGTATTGAGGTCGCTCAGTCTAGCTCAGGTATTGTTATTTCACAGCGGAAGTATGCCTTAGACATTCTTGAGAAGACTGGAATGATGGGTTGCAGACCTATTGACTCTCCTATGGAGCCGAATGCTAAGCTTCTGCCTGGACAGGGGAGCCTCTTAGAGACCCTACGAGATATAGGAGGCTGGTTGGCAAATTGAATTACCTCACAGTGACTAGACCTGACATTTCTTTTCCGGTGGGTGTTGTAAGTCAGTTTACGGATTCTCCCTGTGATAGTCACTGGGATGCAGTTGTTCGCATTCTTCGGTATATAAAGTCAGCTCCAGGCAAAGGATTACTATTCGAGGATCGAGGCCACGAGCAGATTGTTGGGTACACAGATGCTGATTGGGCAGGATCACCTTTTGATAGACGTTCTACATCTGGATATGTGAGTTAATTTGGGTCAAGCAGTTGATCAAGGAGTTAAAGTTCGGAGAAATCGGCAAGATGGAACTAGTGTGTGATAACCAAACTGCTTTTCATATTGCGTCAAATCCGGTGTTACATGAGAGTACTAAACACATTGAGATCGACTATCACTTTGTCAGAGAAAAAATACTTTCAGGAGATATTGTTACAAAGTTTGTAAAGTCGAATGATCAACTAGCAGATATTTTCATTAAGTCTCTTACTGGTTCTCGTATTAGTTACATGTGTAACAAGCTCGGTACATAGGATGTGTATGCACCGGCTTGAGGGGGAGTGTTAGTTTACAGATATGTATAGTGTAGTCTTGTCCCACATTGGAAGAGGAGTAATATCTCCTTGTAGTGTATAGCTATAAATAGGGACATCTTGTATTGTATTTATCATCTAATATTAATAACATATTTTCTCCCGTGCCTTCTCACAAAAAGGAATCAATTAGTCTCTCCCCACATTGTTTCTACAAATTCTATGCAACATAAAAGCTTATGGCTACTACAGACAATAGTGTAGTTTCTGGTAAAAGGGTATATAGAGAAGTTGCAGAGTGATTGATTATTGCCTGCATCAGTAGTCCTCCATCACGCAGAGTATGTATTTCTGCTTCGATCTCTGACTCATTCATCCTCAACCTGTAGCTTCCTGGTCCTCCCCTCACCATATTAATCTAAGAGTCAAAACCGACCAATTACTGAATTGCAAACAGTCGAGGAAGCAGAATCAAGAAAGAAGAACTGGAAACAACTTTATCAATCTGTGTAGAGCTAGCAGAATAGTATTAGCTAATTTTCCTTTCTCTACTGATACCACGAAGACAAAAACATGTAGAATGAAGTGAATACAGCATCCTACTTACCGTGTACTTGCTCCCTTCAATGTTTAGTGAGACTTGAGAGCTCACAAGGGAAATATGCTGCACATAGATGGATGACGGGTTATTCCAAAAAAGAGATGGAGAAATGTAAGATTCCGACCAGGACAAACATTCTGCAACTGATTACCTTGGGTGGGATTTGTCCCTTTTCAAGATAACCAATATATTCAGAAACCAACGCCGCACCACTTGCAGAAGCTTTCTGAGTTTGACACGTAACAACACGGTATAATGGTATCAATTTTGCAAGTAAATTCCCAAGACAAAACCTTTAGGAACCTAACATCAGTCATGAAATGGGAGACGTACATAAAGAGCTCCTCCAACCACAGAAAGGTACCAAGGAGGTCTTTCTGCTCTAACCCTCATGGCAATTCTACTGTCCAACCAGCCAGTATGTATCTTATTTTCTCTGTAATCTGAAGCCTGCAGAAAATGCGTAATGTAACGCAGAGAAATAACACTCGATTGGAGTTGGGCCTAAGTACTTTTATTAATCTGAGACTCTTACATGCAATAGATCAATCGTGTAATCAACATTCGTACGAATCTCTCCTCGGATCTGGATTTCCTTCAGTCCAAGGACCATGTTTGCAATGGCCATGGCTCTGGACTCTCCAAATGCAAAAACATGTCCTGTGTCAAGATATAGAAGTCCATAAATTCAATAGGTTAGACACAATTTTAGAATGTTTTTTATTGGGCAATTGTATTTCGAAATACAAGGTATGATATCTGATAGCATATGTGGAAAAGATTTTCCAGAAGAAATTCTGACAATTTTCCAACCGATGTTTGATAGCATTGTGACAAATTTACAGGAAGAACCAGAGTAAGAGTCAGCATAAATATGAAGCAAAGCTAGGAATAGACTAAATGCACACTCACACATACACAGAAAAGTTGAGCTTAGCAGAAACTTGAAGCAAATCTGCACGGGCCGACACAAACACAAATACCTCAGTTTAATGTTTCAAATTAGTTTGGTGTCAGATAGCAGTTTCCTATTGTTAACAATTCTTTTTGGCAACAGCGTGAGCTTATTAGCTATTCTTTAACTAGTATACAAATTAAAAAGTAGATTAACATATGCATGCTTCACTGGTGATTATTCTTCAGTGTAAGTGAAACTAATTAAACCTGGTTTATGATGTTTTAACTTATAGAGGTGGAAAAACTGCATAACAGCTTGAGATGTAACGGAACTTTACCATTCAGTCATACAGGAACTCTTTTAGTCATAATACATCTTCTGATGTTGCTTTCATCCATGAATAGAATAATGCAAAGTATTTCCCGAAAGAAAAAAAAGGAATTCAAAAGAAAACAAAAGGTCGTAATCTTTTACAAACTTGAGCATTGACCCTGGTAGACCCAAAACAAGAAGCAACTGCCTAATTGAAGCTGAATATTCTAGGCTGATATTAAAAATTAAAATACTAGAAAAGCATTAACTTTTTCAGCTGAAAATTCAAAATAAGTCAAAAAGAACAATACAACTGCACTTCAGCTTACCAAACTGAGAATCTGAAAATTCATGAATGCCTCCACCAGACTGCAAGGAAAAAGAATTATTACGCTCGGCAAATATTCAAGCACCCCAACATTCTATTTCCATCAAGTTTATAAGTACCTTGACAGAGAAGTATGCCCATACATTTGGTTTGCTCTTAAAACTCAGCTCCTACATTATGAAATGTAAATTAACAAATGTTCATCCTAAAAGCACAGGACTAGAAAAGGAAATTGAAACTTTTCAGAAGAAATTTTACCTGTACTTTACCACTGGTAGGCTTAAAACCGTCATCAGGATCCTCACTTGTTACACGTACAGCCACACAATGACCTTTTGGCCTTGTCGACTCAGCCTTGTCAAAATCAAATGGTGTCGCAACAATAGATGTTTTCCTCCAAGCATCATATCCGGCACCATGTTCCATTCCATAGAATCGCCTTATTTCTAATAGAATCAAAAAGAAAGCTTCAAAAATAGGAAAAAGAAGAACCTAAACATCTTAAGCCGAGAAAAGCGACAACATCTGGTACAAAACCTGGAATTTGCCACAAAGGAATTCCCATTCCAACAGCGACTTGAGCCGCTGGCAGGTTTATTTCTGCTATCCATTCAGTTACAGGGTGTTCAACCTAATAGAATGCGAAAGATGTAATATAAATAAAAAGGTTCCAGATCGTCATGGAGGTGATCACAATCAACATCAACTTAATTCATGATTATTAAAGCTTTGGCTTTAAACAAGCATGAGATAATTATGACCTAAATGCCAAAAAAAGAAGAAAAAAAACTTAGATCAATGCGTTCCTCTACGTGGTAAAAAAATAATTGTGCACATTCAAGCAGATGGCAGTATCACCACCTGTAACCGAGGATTGAGTTCCAAGAAATAGTACTCTCCAGTGTCCATACTGTAAAGATACTCAACAGTGGCAGCTCCAATGTAATTGACACTTTTGGCCAGTCTTCTAGCAGCCTGCTCAAGTTTTTTCACTGTGTCTAGCGGAGCTACTGTAATTGGGCCCTCCTCAATTATCTAAGTTGAAGAAAATTAAACACATTAGTGATGACATTCCACTGATGTACGCGTGGCTGCCTCATGAAGGCTCTGCTATTTGCCTCAACTTGCAAATGGAAGATACGCATTGTCTTTATAATTCATTACTAAACAATAATCAAAAGTTAAATACAAGCTAACCTTTTGGTGTCGCCTTTGAACACTACAATCACGGCTGTGTAATGCTGCAACATTGCCACATTGGTCACATAGTAATTGGACTTCTAGATGCCGACTCTAGTTATTTGAAAATCAAAAAACAATTCTAATGTTTAAAAGATTCTCTCCAAAGATATGTTGAAGCTTTAGGGTCAGACAAGAAAGAAGTTGGCTGAACCTGAGAAGCAACTTTCATTATAAATATTGGGGAGCCAGGAACTTCACCCTGAACTTGCTTGAATAGTGCCCTAACTTCGTCATCATTATGAACCTGGAATGAGCGAGTAAGCCATGTAGGTAGGTCGAATGAATACCTGCTTACTTTTTCTATATCTTTTTGCAAGAAGAATATATTAAACTAATTTGATATTTGCACTACTCGCAGTGCCTTTTTTACCAAAAGACAAACCTTTCTTATGCCTTTACCACCACCGCCCCAGGATGCCTTGATCATTGCAGGATAACCTACATCTTGACAACTAGCAATTGCTTCTTCCGTCGTATGAACACATGCTTTAGCATATATTTCATCTGGGATAGAGACCAAACAGCTTTCCGGAGGAACTTTCACCTGCGCGATCGAAATGCTGTCCATTAAATGCAGACTAACCACTACGAAACCAACAGAGCAGAATCACAAGCATAAAAACTTACATGGGAGCCACTCCATGGGAGTGTGGGTACTTCTGCTGCTTGAGCAATCAAAGATGAACCAATTTTATCTCCTAGTGCTGCCATTGACATAGCTGGTGGCCCAAGAAATATGATCCCCTTTGCATTCAATGCATCTGGCAGTTCGGGATTTTCCGATGCATGACCCCAACCAGGCCAAACTGCATCAACATGAGTCATCTCTGCCATCTACGCAAAAGAAACACCATGTATAAGTATTTGCATTTTGTTTTTGGCATTGAGTCCCTTGTCCCCCTTACAAGAACAACCATATGGACATGCGAGACCAAGTTATGTGGAGATAAATTGTTCTCATCGGCTTGATGATCCTTTCTCATTTAACCATATTATAAAATCAGCAATAATTCATCTTGTATTAGGATAATGAAGTACTATATTAATTAGATGACATCCTTAAAAAGATATCTACAGACCTCCACAATGAGCTGCACATTGGCATAGTTGTTGTTATTCGTCCCACCAGGAACTTCTACAAACTGATCAGCTATTCTAATGTGCTCTGCATTTATTCTCATGTCCTCGGGCGTAGCCATTGCAACCAACAAAATTGCCTTCTCTGTACCAAATGTCTCGTATGCCCACGTCCTAATACTACGTATAAACTTGACAGCTGCCATTCCATTGTTTGCAATTAAGATACTATTAATAGGCCGCTTCCCACCAAGGGCATTACAGAACTCAGCAACTTCAGCTCTAGCCATTGGAGACCTCAATGGAAGTGCACCATTGACGTGTCCATTTCCACTCTTGATCCCGATCATTGTTGGCATCCTTTGAGCTTCCGACATGTTGCAACCAAGAGGGAATGTACAATTTCAAAAAGGGCTGCTTTTGGCTGCAATAATAAATCATCCAACAACTAAATCAACTAAAACAAAATTGAGAGACAAGCGACCTACTGCTACTTCTTGATCTCCTATTGCATAGTCCAATCTTCAAGTGACAAAACTAGATAACCTAAGCCTTATCAGTATTTTAAAAAAATAGTAATAAAATAGTAGATTACTTAAGTTCACAAAAAATAAAAATGGATTAGCAACCTACCAAGTAAGCAACTTTACATATGACAAGAAATGCAGCATGAACTATATTATGATCATATGATTCAAAGTGAATAGCATTCCCCCCCCCCCACACACACACACAAAAAAAACAACAACAATCCAGTAAAATCCCAACAAGTGGGGTCTAGGGATTCCGGTAGAACCTCGGCTCAAGAAGACGGAAAAGACGAGAAGAGAAGAGAAGGAAGGGACAATACATTAGTACCATTAAACAGAAACCAAAGAAATAATAACAGCATCATAATAACTAGAAAATGTTGAAATGCAATAACAAAACCAGAAAAAAAGATCTTTTTTATTTTCAATTGCAAGAGGAGAAGTACTCTTTCAACTAATCACATATCAACTCAAACTCAAAATATATATACTTAACAACAACAATAAAGACAACACAGCAGAAAAAGAAAAAGGAAATCAGAAAAACAAACAGAATAAAAAAAATCAAGAATCTACAGATGAAAAATTACAAGTTAAATTCACCAGAGGTGCTCAGCAGTAAATTTAAACTTTTCCAGTTTGATTAAAAGAGAAAATATACATACCCGTATAGCAAAAATAGCTAATTCACACTGTAATATGAAGTGGGGTGTCAAAAATTTGCAGAAAGTTTCAATCTTTTAGAGAAAGAATTAAAGAATGTGAATTTTTTCAATCTGATTGGGCAGTGTGAAGCAATATGGTTCAAGAATTGAGAGGAGACAACAATGTGAAGGTACAAATCTGAAATACAAGATTGTTTTTTTTGCTCTACTTCACAGAAGAAGTAATGGGGTAGAAAATGGTGCAATTAAATTTTGGTTCATTGTTTGGTTTGGATTAGTTGGGGAGTTCTTTAAATATGAACTGATCTTTCAATGACTCCTGGCACGTGGTACCTGCCTTTGCCACCCCACCCCATTCTCTTACCTTCAATGAAAAACTTGTTGGCATTATCGTATCTAAGTAAACCAATTAATATACGACATTTGTTTTCTCCACTTACTTATAATTAATTAATTGATTTACATATTTTCTAATGATGACTGTTATCACTATGCCTTTTTTTAAAAAAAGAAACCTTGAAGCATTGATAATGTAGCATTGCACCCATGATGACTTCTTTTATGATCATAGATGTGCACTTCAAGCATAATTTAAGAGTTTCACTTGCATATTCTAATTAATAATGTACTGAATTTTACGCTATCAGGTCACATAAGTAATTATATCTAGTTAAAATGTGGTACAAAAAGCGGGTATAGATGCAAATGAATACGACCACATGTAGAGACCACCTGATAATTTTTACAATATCAATATATATATATATATATATTTTAAAAATCTTCAATCGAATTTATACACATACTCTCTATCTCATTTGTTTCATTTTGCGTTACAATTTTTTTCATACTTAGGTTGTTCCAAAAAGAATATCACCATATTATATTTGAATTTTTTTCTTCATTTTCTTACCTAAAGCACATCTTTTATATCTATAGAAATATCATGGCATAATTATGATCATAAGCTATAAAAAAATATATATTTTGGTATGTACCAACAATTTTTTTCTCTCTAAAACTTTAAAATCAGTCAAACATTGTCATATAAAATGAGAGAGAGGAAGTTTGTCTTTCTATTTATATATCCCTATAGTTTGAAGGAGCATAGTATTCGCACAACAGCCACTATTTAAAAAGTGAATTAACACTATATACACTTATATTTATGAGAAAATTACTAATGGGAAAAAAGAGTTGAATGTGTGGAAAATTCGAATTCAAATTAATGTGTTATGTACGTATGATTAAATTTTAAATTATTTAATTTCAATGAACGTGAAAATGGAGGTAGTTAACGGAGCTGCTGAGAGTTTGAGGTGAAGGTGTTATAAAACAGGACATAAACTTTTGGTGTTTAACAATTTAATTTCTTTATCTAATTGTTTGCAAATTGTAATTCATTATTTCTTTACATTAGATGGCTATTGGACCACATTCTGGAGTATTACTTTCCAAGACCGATGTCGACCTTTATGTCAAAGGTGAAAAGAGGGACATATTTCAATATTCACATTTTTCACATTTATACACAGTTGTTTTTGGAGTTTCTTGTTTCCTTTGGTATTTTCAAAATAAAATGGTGTTGGAAATTAGGCGGATTTTTAACTAAAAGTTGGGTGATGTAGTCGACGTCAGTTAAATACTACTACTATATATTGTAGTCTTAGGTCCAACACTTAAACAATGACGCTTCAAAATCAATTTTAATTTCGGAGTTCTTTATAGAGTTAGTTATACATAATTATCATTCATTATCTTCAGTTACTTATTCTTATTTTATAATTTAAATATAATGTTTAAATAATTTTTTACTCATTGAATATGATATATAGATTTGCTGTGAACAAGCTTCTATTTTTGACAAGGCATTCGTGACAGGAGAAACTATATAAAGTAAAATTTTAATAATTTTAAAGTTCTAAATATTAGGACTTTCAATATAGTTCAAACAAAGGAAAGATATGATAAGCAAAATTTTCCTAAATATTAGAAATAATTAATAATTTTAAACCCTTAGATATTATAAATAATTAAATGACTATTCTGTTCAGGGTAAAATCAGATTTTAAAGGGTAAAAAATGTGAACATCATTTCACTAAGGGGTTTCGTACTTTTAATATAGTACTAGTCTCTATGTATGTGCGTTGCACGTAAATCTTCCGTCAATTATTTATGTGACGGAATAAGAAACTAATTATATTAGAATATACATGAAGAAAGAATCATTGTAAAGTATTGACATGGATACAACGCTACATCTTTGAAATGTTAAAAATCAATGTTATTATATTAACATAATACCTAAAGCACATTGGCCCATTATAATTTCGGCATGTATGATATTATTGACTAACCTCCATACGTACTATCATTGTACCATTACATAAGGCAATTGGGGGATCTAAAGTTTATATCAGTATCATGATGGGTGTCTTATTCTTCAAAATCAACCTACGTTTAAGGAAGATCTTTTTTAAGTTTGGTATGGTAATCTTCTCAAGAAACATGTATAGCGAAAGGCCATTTAGTATCAAAATATGTAAGTATTATTTCTGGCAAAAGTTATTGGTATCATTTTCTGTGGAGTCAAAATTGAAAAGTGTTTTGCTATCAACAGAGAATGTAACTATCAAAAACTTATTTAGTATCGACAAATTTACTTTTATTTGCTAAGATATCTCTTTCCGTCATGTATTTTCACAATTTACATTTTCACTTAATGATGAAATATTTCTCTTTCTATCACCATTGGACTTGGCAGCCAATTTGAAGTTTGTTTCCCATGTTAACTATTTGTTGGTCTAGGACTCATTGGCGAGACATCAACAAGACTTGCACCTTGTAAAAATATATACTCGTGGCATGTAATTATGTAATTTCGTTGTCTATGGTTAAAGGTGTTTAAAAGTATTTTTATTCATGTATAACTAGTATGGCTTTAGAACTTTAGCAATAAGGAGAAGGCTTGAATGGTATTATAATTTCATATAGATTAGGAAGAAGTTTTTAAGGTTCTGGGATTATCTCGTAGGTGTAGTCAAATCTAAAGTTAATTGATCAATTATATTTGATTCATACCAAAATAAGAAGCGAAGCAACTTTGTAGGAGTTGTTGGGAATTTGTTGTATGTTTGACTCATATTATAATTAGAACTAAACTTATAGTTTAGATCGAAAAAAATATTGTGTAGTATAATGACTATTATAACTATATTCATTTTTAACTTGTTTTATTATATCCAATAAATTTCTAAAGCTGGTGATTGAGAATATATTGTTTTGGTCTATAAATTAACATAATGATATTTACAATACAATCAAAGCAAAAATTATCAAATACATACATATCAAGAATCAATAGTAGAATATATTAGAATAACACTATTTAACAATCAAGAATAAAGAATTTACAATAATATTATCTTCCAGCATCTCATAACTCGAGTCTCTTGCAACCTATCAGCATGAAACGCACGTAATATATAATTTAAAAGACTGGCAAAATATTGCAAACGTTAGTGTTCTCATAATTTGAAATTTCAAGAATAGTTAATGGAGACATATAGTTAATTCGACAAAGGACCAAATATACCCTTCTACTTTCGAAAATGGTCTTACCCCTCGTTATACTATTGGGTTATCTATATCCCTGCTGTCATAATTTGGGTTCAAATATATCCCTCATTTAAATGGAGGGACACGTGTCATCGTCCTGTTGGTCAATTCTAAATATCTCATAATTAATTAAAAAGACTCATTACCCATACCCGAAAAATAATAATTTTTTTTTGTAAAAACTAGAAAAAACTGAAATTATTTTTACTAAAAACTGAAAAAAAACAAAAATATTTTTTTCAGTTTTTTCAAAAAAACTGCTTTAGAAAAAACTGAAAAATATTTTCTAAAACAATATTTTTGTAAAAACTGGAAAAAAAAAAGCTAAAAATTAATTTTCTAAAGTAATTTTTAAAAAAAAACTGGAAAAACTGATTTTTTTACTAAAAACTGAAAAAAAAAAATGAAACAAAATATTTTTTTCCAGTTTTTACAAAAAAAACTGCTTTAAAAAAATCTGAAAAATATTTTCTAAAATAATATTTTTGTAAAAACTGAAAAAAAAAATACTAAAAAAAAATTTTCTAAAGCAATATTTTTGTAAAAACTGAAAAAACAAATATTTTCTTTTTTTCAGTTTTTAGTTTAAAATATTTCAATTTTTTCCAGTTTTTAATTGCTTTAGAAAATTATTTTCCTGTTTTGTTTTCAGTTTTTACAAAAATATTGTTTTAAAAAATATTTTTCAATTTTTTTAAAGAAGTTTTTTTGTAAAAACTGGAAAAACAATATTTTCGTTTTTTTCAGTTTTTAGTAAAAAAGAATTTAAGTTTTTTTCAGTTTTTACAAAAAAAAATATATTTTTCGGGTATGGGTAATGTGTCTTTTTATTTAATTAGGAGATATTTAAAATTGACCAACAGGACGATTACACGTATCCCTCCGTTTAAATGAGGGGTATATTTGAACCCAAAGTATAACTATAGGGTATATATAATTCAATAGTATAACGAGTAATATTCTTACACTATTTTTAAAAGTAGGGATGTATATTGGCCTTTACCACTAAAGAAGATATGTATTGCCGTAAGAATCTAAAACATGAAGAATAAAATAGATTAGAGGAGCGTACTTTGAATGGAATTTAATATAATAAAATTAGCCCTGATAAGCTAAAGATGAAACCACCTCTTTTGTGGAATACTTACCCTATCAAGAAGCAAATACACAATTTATTAAAATAGCAATCATTCGTGTGGCATCAATTTCGTATGGAGCCCTTTGTCTAAAATCATTGACTTCCAGCTTCCTTTAAATACTAAGATAATTTGTGGTAGAATCCCACAAGGAATCAAACGTTTGAAGAAAGGTTTCAATCCCATTGTGATGGTTACTTGGAAGAGACTTCAGTTGTAAGATCGGTGTATGGTGTAGTTTAAATCGGAAAAGAATTTCTACCTTACATAATTTATAATTATATCTTTAAATTATACAAATTTTTAAAGTTATAATAGTCGATTAATATTTAAGGGATATTTTAGTCGTTCAAGATTTAGCATAAATTATTCGTGCGTTTATAATAACTAGTCTCTATAGACGTGCATTGCCACGTCGTTATAGAATTATTGTCATTTAGTGGAAACTTTACACAAGAAATAGTAATATTGTTAACTGCATTAATATTCAGAACATATTTAGTTGAACTATGACATAAAAATTAAAGTAGTAGAAATCTAACTGCATAAATTTTAATTTGCTTTCATTCATGAAATTAATGTCAGAAGGCATGTAAGGACCTTCGAATTCTATAACTCTCGAGGGGATGATATATTTTTTAAAAGATATAAAACCCCATAATTCTACTGCATGTAAGGACCTTCGAATTCAAACTAATTGGTTCTATATAAGCTTTTAGGCTTTGAAGATGAATAATCCAATTATGATTAGTCAAAACTTTACGTTTTTTGTTGTAACGACCTGACCTGCCGTTTTGGGCTCTAGCGCGTCATTCAGCGGTTTGAGACCCTGAGCAACTTCACTTCAGGTATTATGACTTGTACGCGTGGTCAAAATTTAATTTCGGGAAGTTCAGAGTTGGTTTGGAAAGAAAAATAAATTTCTAATTTCGGAAGCTTTAAGTTGGAGGAATTGACTATAGGGTGATTTTTGAGTAAATGACCTCGGAATTGGGATTTGAAGGTCCCAACAGATTCGTATGATGATTTTGGACTTGGACATATGTCCAGATCGGGTTTTGGATAATCCAGGAATGTTTCGGTGCCTATTGTGGAGGTTGGAATTTTGGAAAGATTTCATAAATTTGGGTTGGAGTGCATTTCATTGCTATCGATGTCAGTTGGGATTTATGAGTCTATGAATATCTCTATATGATGATTGTGGTATTGGGAGCGCGTCCAGATGTGGATTTGGAGGTCCGTAGGTTATTTCGAGGTCATTTGGCGAAAGTTAGAACTTTGAAGTTTTTTTTTTAGAAGTTTGACCGGAAGTGGACTTTTTGATATCGGGGTCGGATTCCGATTCCGGAAGTTGGAGTAGGTCTGTAATGTCAATTATGGCTTGTGCGCAAAATTTGGTGTCAATCCGAGTAGTCTAAGTATGTTTTGGCGCATTTTAAGTGAATAGAAGAACTTGAAGTTTATAAGTTTGATTCAATTAATTTTGGGGTACGATTCTTAGTTTTAATATTATTTCGGGCGTTCCGAGAGTTCGAGCGAGTTCGCTATATGATTCTAAACTTGTTGGTATATTCAGGCGGGGCCCTCGAGGCCCAAAGTGTTAATCGGACGAGGCTTGGACTGTGTCGGAAGCTTGAAGTAACAGCTGAAGCTCCCAGATCTATCATAATCTTACCTGCACTTGGCCAGCCGCAGGTGCGGGCTCGCAGGTGCAAGCCACAAGCCGCATAAGCGATAAATGGAGGGCAGCCTAGAATCCGCAGATGCAGAAGATTGGGCACACCTGTGTGAGCGCAAGTGTGAGAGACATGATCGCAGGTGCGGCTAGGCTCGCAGAAGCGGCCCTCCTTGTCCCCAGATACGGAGCCCGGCCAGGTGAGGGAAAGGCGCACCTGCGAAGCATTTGCCGCAGGTGTGGGACCGCAGATGCAGCCCAATACACCACAGGTGCGAAAGTCGCTGGGCAGCGAGGGTTCATTTAATACGGGACTTAGGCCATTTTTATCACATTTTCATTCACTCTTGGGCGATTTGAGAGCTTTCAAGTAGGGAATTTCGACCTAGCTTTGTGAGGTAAGTAATTTATACTTAATGTGAGTTTAATACATAGATTTTGGGTAGATTCTAATATGAAAATTGGTAAAAATTATGGGATTTTGATAGAAAACCTAGAAATTGGTGAGCGCGAGGGTTGCTTTATTGATTTTTCGAGAGGAGTTGGAAATTGTTATAAGTTGATTAATTATGTGTATTAGAATACATTTTGATTGTGTTGCATCTTAATTGACTAGTTTGGAGCGACGAGCATCGATTTGAGGTGTTAGAAAGGCTTTGGAGCCGGTTATAGAATTTCGGAGCGAGGTAAGTCTCCTGTCCAACTCTGTGAGGGGGAAACTACCCGCTAGGTGTTGTAATTGATATTTGCTACTTGTTGCGGGGGCTACGTACGCACGAGGTGATGAGAGTCCGTGCGTAGCTATATTCATGTTATTGTCCAGTAGACTCAGGTTCATGCGATGTTATAACTGTATTATTTGAGTTGTCTCTTGCCTATTAGATTCCTTATTACATATTAAAATTTGAGACTAGACTTGTGTAGAGCGGTAGACTCATTATTGTCGAGATCAGATGAACTTTATGACTTGCCACGGAGAAATTGTACTCCTCTTACGAATTTCTTCCGCGTTACGTGTTCTCATCAAAGGGCTTTCCCCAAAGCTTTCCTAAAACTCACCTGTCCCTTCGTGAGTGGGGTCAAGGACCCGTCAAAGCTTTCTTATTCTAATGGGAGCGGATCGTTCTCCTCGGCAGGATAGATACATGTATGGTTCGTGTCGTTCGACCCTCGGCAGTGCACACGCTTTATGGGATCGGGCAGTTTGCCTCGGCAGGATTATGTACCACACTCTCATGGGAGCGGGTCATTCGCCTCGGCAATATATATAATTGATGTATCTATGGTTATATACCAGATTATGATGGGATCGGGCCGTACGCCTCGGTATTTCTGTAAAAATTCTTCTAGGGGATCGTGCGTATTAATTGTACAAAGGGCTAGTGTATCTAGGAGTTTTCCTGATTTGAATTATGGCGACCCATCTGGTGAGGTCCATATATATATATATATATATATATATATATATATATATATATATATATATATATATATATATATAGGAGTTTTCCTGATTTGAATTATGGCGACCCATCTGGTGAGGTCCATATATATATATATATATATATATATATATATATATATATATATATATATATATATATATATATATATATTGTTAATCGAGAGTTGAGTTTATTGTTGAGAGGAAGATTGTATCACATATTTATATTTGTTTAATTTGTGTATTTATTCTGCCCCATATCTGTTTTACTTCTTACTGTATTTTCCTTATAGGACCACTAGTAAACGTCGATGTCGACCCCTCGTCACTACTTTTCTAGGGTTAGGCTAGATATTTACTGGGTACACGTTGCTTACGTACTCATACTACACTTGATGCATATTTTTGTGCAGGTACATATATGTCTAGAGGCCATGTGAGAGCAGAGGCATGTATACATGTAGGGACCTAGGTGAGCTGCATTCCATTTATCGACCCGCAACCAACAGAGTCTCCTTCAGAGTATTTATATTTTTTCTTGTCCAATTTGTATTCCGGACAGCTGATGTATTTCATTTTATATTCCTAGTTAATGTTCATGCACTTTTGACACTGGTTTTTGGATGATTATGGATTGTTCTGTATTGAATTTTTTAAAAGTATTATTATTTACTCTTTAATCCCCATTCTTTACTATTTAAATTGAAGGAAAAATATGATTTCAAAAATAATAAAATGAGAACACAATTAAGTAATTATTGTTGGCTTGCCTGACAGTGGTGTCCGGTGCCATCACGACCTTTATGGATTTTGGGTCGTGATATTTGTTTAGCTTTTTTCCTTCTTATTTCAGCATATAATGGCTCAATTTTTGTCGAACAGCAACAAAATCACAAAAAAGTTAGATATTCATATAATCTCCATAACAACAATGCACAAAAGATTAATCATATATCTATTTAGAAAGAGACTCTCTTGAGCAACATATAATTCCAAATTGCCATATTATCAAAATAGCGTAAAAACACAAGAGGAAAAATATATTTTGTATTTTGCTGCACATGCTATTTAGTAAGAGAGGTTCCCCTTTTCTTTTTCTTGTCCCCGTCCATCAATCTCAAAATCTTTGCACCTCTTGATTGGGTATTGTGATTTGCAATCCTGGTCTTGAAATTTGAATACTTTGGCAAGTGAAGGTTGAGATAAGTTGGCAGATAAGTTTAATAATTTAGACCAAAGTTGAGTTCAATTGCCATTAAAAGATAATATTTATTGACAGGAAATAAAAATTAGAGATCGAAAAGGTCACTCACCGTAAAATTATATTTGGCATTGTTCCTACAATAAGAATCGAAAAATATTTTCTTGGTTAGCCTCAGGAAAACAAAACAACGATATTTTTTACTATTGGTTTAGCATCATTGCTAATTAAATATGTTCTGTGATGCAAATAATCAAATATAGTTATACTTATCTTGCACTGTGTCTTAGATAGGGAGAGAAATTAAAAAAATAACTAAAAATATTGTTCTTCAAGCAAAGACAGAAATTTTTCAATAGCTAGATAATCTCCAACAACAAATAAAAATTAAGAACTTTTGCCAAACCAGATCAAATATTACAAGGATAAAAATAAAATAAATCACGAAATACAAAAAGAGGTTAAAACTCCATCCATGCAACTTGATTATTTGCATATGTAGCATCTTACGTGAATAAAAAAGAGAGGAAATTATGGGCGTGCCTTTCTAATCCAAGTAGGATCAAATTTGTAGGGCCAACATATGTACAGTTTAAATCGAAAAAGAATTCCATCATTAAGTAATTTACAATTAGATCCTTAAATTATATAAATATTTAAGGGCATAAAAGTCAAACAATATTTCGGGAATATTTTAGTCGTTCAACATTTAGCATAAATTATTCTTGCTTTTATAATAATATAGACTAGTATCTATGAACGTACATTGCATGTTAATAATGGCGCATGATAGTTTAAATATTTATTTATATGAAGAAACAATAAAATTTAATTAATGAGAGAAATTTTATATATAATACAACAACAATCATCTAAATGCCGAAAAATATTTTCTTTATTAAATGCACTACTATTACCATTGGGGTTGATAACCAAGTATTCTAGAAGAACCAAATCATCTTTTATTGGATTTTCTTCTTCGTTTCCGACACGAAGCAAGAAGTCACTGAATGTTGGATCTGTTCTTACTTTTATATTTCTTGTCATTTGAATATTTTTCATTTGAGGTCATAAGTATAATTTTGGCAAGCTAGCTTTTACAGTTTCTGCTTTGGTCAATTTTGGAACTACTGATCGTACTTGACAGAAATCACCTTCCAAACTATTACTTTTCTACCAAACGGTTCATCGATATCCAATATATCTCTAAAACTCTTGGCGGTTGTTTCCATCGTCTAACGCTTAGCCAAAAGCACTTCATCCCATATTTTCACTTTTGCTTTTCTTATAAATTTAGTACTATTGATCTGATTTGATATATTTGTGATGATTATGTCAGTTATTTGAAGAGGTATATCAAATCTAAAGTGAGTTGTACGACCTCATAATAAATCGTTGCTGGTACACTACTTGTTCTTATTATTAACAATATCATGCCTCTTGATCTGACATTTGCAAGTAATATACATAGGAATATTATTTCGATTTCGCCGGAGGCATCTACAAAGGATAATCCCACTATACCATGATCGATTTTTTATAATATAGTCTTGAAAGCTTATTCTTGTTCAGGATTTAGTTTTGATTGTGCTTCCTCAAACACTTGTATAGCCTTCTTAATATTATATTTTTTTCAACTTGAAAAATAATTTTACTCATATGATGAATTTAAAAAATAATTTAACTGGATTCTCTTGCTAAATAATTAATTAAAATTTTTAATTATTTAGTTTTAACATAAAATATAATTTATTTTCTGTTGATTTAGATTCTTAATATTAGTTTATCTCATGTTTGAATATTTAACCATGATTATAATTTTATCCACCATAAATTTTATTTTCAAAGTGTAAAAAGATCGATGACATTCCACTTTTAGATCTTATATTTGCAAAATTATTAGTGGTATTGGCCCTTACCAATATTTTTTTTTCTTTTCTCACACATTTATATTCTTATAAATTTTCTTAGTTGTTCTTTAATAATTGGGTATAATTTGTTATATTAAACAAAAAATTAATAATAAAATAAATTATTTGAGTAGGAAAGAAATTCAAATATAATATAATAATATATTATTATGGGAATTTTTTTTCTCAATTTCAACGCTTTATGCAGTCTGTTTTGCATTACTTTAATTGTTTTTAGTATTGAATATTATAAAGTGGTAATGTATTACAAATATGGAGGATTCTTATGAAATTGATTTTATTAAACCTTCCTATATATTTTTAATAAGAATTCAATAGACAAGATTGTATTAATTTTAAAAATTTTAAACATTAAAAAAAAAATAACATAGAAGTTATTGTAATCCAAAAAAATAAGTTATCACAGCTATGTCCTTTCCCTATGAGTTCTTCGGTTTAATATTTTAGGGCTATTTTGGTCTATCAATATTATATTTGCGCATTTATAATAATATGGGCTCTCCTGTTTCTAAATGGATTTGGACAACATAATACGTTTTCAAATTAAATTAGTAACAGGAATTTTTAAGAAGTATATCCTAAAAGTAATAGGATTACAAGGCTAATATCTATGCCCGAAAAATAATTATACTAATAGGATTCCTAAAGGTAATCATGTAGGATTCTTAATGTATAGTATTATGTCCTAAAACTAATAGGATTACAAGGCTAATGTCTAGAATTTCAATTATGTCCTTTTATTGTGAGTTATTATGTTTAATAGTAAAAGGTTATTTTTGTAATTCAACATTTTATTCATGTTTTTATAATAGTACTAGTCTATATGTTCGTGCCTTGCACGAAAAATATGCATTAAAAATAATGAACTTTCAATTTCTTACATTGTTGAATATGTACAAAGTATGAAGTTGACAATAAAATCATTTAATATATAATTCGAACCAAGTCATTAATAATATTTTTGACATAATATAGGAGGACAATGTTGAATTAATTAAATATGTTAGAATCACAGCATTATGTGATTACTATTATTTGTAAAGCGATACTTTACTTTAATTAAGCCTTCATGTATATGAAAGTCTAATCTGTTAAGCATTGAACTTTAGGTCATGCCTTCCATAAACATTTTTTTTTTTTTTTGCGTGGGACGTTATTTCATTCCAATTATTATCTATTTTATTTCTAAAAATATTAGATTTCTTAGCCACACATTCAAAACACATTTGTTTTGTTATAAAGAAGAAATCATATTATACAAATTTGTTGCTATAAAACATCATGTGTCAAATATTACAGACGCGTACCAAAGATAATAAATTTTCTATCGCGATAAGTATTTTAAAATCACTTGTTACTGAATATGTATTTTAAAGTTCAATAATCAAATCCTTTGAAAAGAATATATATTATCGAAACCAACTCATTAATAAAGTTTGGACACAATCTAAAGATAGAATGGAACTGATCAACATTTTGAGAGTTATGTTAAAAGATTTAAAATCACTTCAATGATGCAATAAACACTTATGGAATAGGTATATTCAAAATTTATGGCCACGCCATGTAATTACTTAATAGTTTTTACAAATTGTGATCTTGAAACTATCATGAGAACGAAGAAGGCACACGAGGCAATTTGTATAAATCAAAATCTGCAATGCATCCTAATTGAGTTAAAAAACTTTTTCAGAATCTGCTAATTGCATCTGCCACTTTCGAAGTTACCATAACTGCTACTCCTCTCGGAGTGATTAAACTTAACACTTTCATCTAATCTTTCAACACGAAACAGGAAAATCAAAAACTGGTATCTAACTATAAAAATAGTAATTAGTAAAACATCTAATATATTTAGAACTCTGTAATTCCACAAATAAAGTCCAGGTCTCCAAAATCTAGTCTATACCGACGAAGCCACATATTCAATAATAATATACCAGAAAAAAGAAGAAAATATTTAAAGTGTTTATTTGGAATACTTTATTCCAGAAAGAGTAGAGGATGAAAAATAAAAAGTTAAAGGCAGGTTAGACTACATATATACAGATTAATCAAGATTCAAGTAGCGCATAACTTGCTAAAGAAAGAAAAGAGAATTAACTTTAATGACCTGAGGCATAAACACTAATATTTGTGGTGATTTTTAGAATCGGTTCTGCAGAGAAGAATTGAAATTTGTCTAATATTTGACTTATGTTGGTTCCACAATCAACTTTTTCGATTGTCTAATATTTATTGTATGGAACTATAGATAATAAATATAGAATTTGATTTCCATTCAAATAATGAATGAACAAACATGTTTTCTTTACTAATTTGACACTTAGAATGTCATGTTGACTTGGACTCTACAATATTTGAATTGCTTTTACGTTTTTAGGTATTAACGTTTAAGCTATAATTTCATTATTGAAGGGCATAACAGACGGCTAATATTTTGGAGATATTTTCGTCATTCAATATTTAGCGTGAAACATTCGTGCTTTTATAATAAAATAGATAGATATAGATATATACATGGATACATACATATAAATATACAAATAGTATAAATATAGATATAGATAAGCATCATAAATAAATAAAGTAAACTTTTGGTTTTCGCTTTGTGCATGAAAGGAAAGTTGTAGAGATCAGTTAGATTAATTGTCAACAAATATATAAAAAGGATAACGAAGTATGTAGCTTGGTGACTGAAATTAATTAAAATGAGAACAAAGAGATACTTTTAATCATTTGGTAGCTCATAGACCAAAATTCAGGTTTATACTGAATAAGTCTAATAAGGAAGTAAAGCGCTCTCTATTATAAGATTTTTGTTTTTAGGCTCAAACATAAGATTTCGATTAAAGGTGAATGGATCTCGACCATTGGAAGAAAACAAATACTTGTATAATATTTCATCGATTTCGATTTATGTGATACTATTTGTTTGTTAGGCCGATCCAAAAGGAAATACATTTTATATATGAAAATAATTTAGCTTTTATCTTCTTATTTAACCTTAATGATAAATTTTTATAGCCACACATATATTATAGCATATTTAAAATAGTCTTAAAATCTTATTTTTTTTCTTAAACTTCGTAAATCAAACGTACGTCATATAAAATAAAAAAGAGAGAGTATACTATAGTGTTCGAGTAGGGGTGGTGATTAATAATGGATTATAAGAATGAGTGGGCAGAGGGATAGGTGCATGAGGATGGTTGTTTGGTTGTGGTTGGGAGTTAGGTACATTTACCTCTTTCGTCAATTATATTAAATTCAAGTACTACACATTTAGTGAGCGTTTGGACATAAGAATTATAAAATTCAAAAATAGGGGGAAAATAATTTTTTAAGTGAAAATGATATTTGAAATTTAGAATTGTGTTTGGACATGAATATAATTTTGGGTTGTTTTTGAAGTTTTATGAGTGATTTGAGTGAAAAATTTTAAAAAACAGTTTTTTGGAGTTTTTCAAATTTTCGAAAATTTCTAAAATGTATTTTCAAGTAAAAATTGAAAATTTTATGAACAAACGTTGATTTCGAAAAAAAAAAAAAAAATTTTATGTCCAAACGGGCTCTTAGTTTGTTTACATCTTCCATGGCGTCATCGTAAGTTGCCTGTGTTCTTTGGCCATGCTTTCTGTAAGCTAGAAGCCATTCAGGACTATTTTCAATTAACTAATTATAAGGCCAAAAAGGTTTGTTTTAGAATGAAATTAGCGGTTATGTGTTCTTGTTCCATATTGTTCAGTTAGTTATATTAGATAATTAAACTAGAACCTCACGTAGATGTCTTAACTTGAAGGTTTAATGAATTTTTATTTAATTATTTTGTCTTGGTAGCGGTAAATTATAGGTAGGTAAAATATATAAGGTAAAATTTATCCGCAACATGTTTATACTCTCTCTATATTTTAAGATTTAGACAAACAGTAAAATTTATAGTTGTGGTTAAAATTAATGTATCATGTGTGATAAATATAAATGAAAAGACCTTCTTAAAATTAATTGTTCTACATATGGGGAAGATTCTATTAAAAGATGAATACCTTGAATGAACAGAATTATTTTCTCGTGCCATGTAGAATTTTCTTCTGTCATATATTTCTAAATGACGCCAGATTTCCTTAAATCATTTCCTTCTTGAAGTCAAGTTATAGAAATGAAGTTTTATTCTTCTTCTTTTTTTTTCGCCTTTTGTATTCTATTATGTGAATTGTTTAAAAATATCTTTATTATTCTTTTTTTTTTCATGTATAAATATCTCGAAATGTATTTTTCAATTGCTTAATTTATATTATGATCATAAAAAGCTAATAATTATATTGATAAATATATTTGGTATTCACATAGTATTTTTAATGGATTAGTATTATTTATATGAACAATTAGTATCACGATTTACCTAATTCTAAACTAACATAGCTTTAGCGGCGACATTAGTCGCCACTAAAGGTTAGATTTTCAAAACTAGGTCGCTTTCTACTCTAGTCGCACCGAATGTTTATTTTTCCCCGAGTCATCACTTCACTTGCGAAGTGAGCTTCTCTTTTTTCCCCCGGTTAGATCACTTTAAAACAACAAGACGTTAGTTGTATTATATAATAATTAACCTAGTTACCTAGCAACTCATGAAATGTCTTACCTTGAAGGTGAGGATTAATGAAATTTTATTTAATTAATTCGTCTTGGTAGCGGTAGATTATAGGTAGGTAAAATATATAAGGTAAAACTTTATCCGTAACATATGTTTATACTCTCTATATTTTAAGATTTAATGACAAACGGTAAAGTTTATAGTTACGGTTAAAATTAACACCTCACGTGTGATAAATATATACGAAAAAACCGTCTTAAAATTAATTATTCTACATACGGGGAAGATTCTATTAAAAGATGAATGCTTGAACGAACATAATTATTTTCTCATGCCATGCATGTAGAATTTTATTCCGTCATATCTTTCTAAATGACGCCATATTTCCTTAAATCCTTTCTTTCTTAATGTCAAGTTATAGAAATGAAGTTTTGTTCTCTCTTTTTTCCCGCTTTTTGTGTTCTATTATGTGAATTGTTAAAAATATTTTTATGATTCCTTTTTTTTTCATGTATAAATATCTCGAAATATATTTTTGAATTTCTTAATTTATATTATGTCGTAAAAAAACTAATAACTATATTGAGAAATATATTTGGTATTCACATAGTAATTTTAATGGATTAGTATTATTTATATGAGAAATTAGTATTAAATATACCTAATATTAATCGAAAATAGCTTTAGCGGCGACTTTAGTCGCCAAGATTAGATTTTCAAAGTGGATGGTTTTCTAGTCGCTTGTTACACTAGCGACCTGGTTAGAGTGTTTCGTGACGACTCCGTCGCCTAAAGGTATGTAGAGTCGACACTAAAATGTCCAAGAATATTTTCTACTTTTTCTGCTATTTGCAGCAAGTTTAGTCGTCACCGAATGTGATGACCCAAAATGTTATCTTTAAATTTAATAAATAATTATGTGTTCTAAGACCTCGAAAAATATTATGTATCATTTCTCGACTTGCGTGCGCAACCCGTAAAATTTTCCAGAAAGTTTTCATGTGAAAAACAGATTAAAATGTGAAATAGAGCTTTAAAACTCAACTGAGTTGGCTTTGGTCAATATTTTTAGCAAATGGACCCGGAACAGTGTTTTAACAATTCCGGTAGGTCCGTATCGTGATTTGGGACTTGGGTGTATGCACGGAATCGAATTCCGAGGTTCCTAGTTCGAGATATGAAATTTTGAAGAAAACTTAAAAGCTTGAAAGCTTAATGATTTTTAAGAAATTACTGATATTGAATTTATTGACCTCGGGTCCGTATTTTGGTTTCGGAGCCCGGTATAGGTCCACTATAATATTTTTGACTTGTCTACCGAATTTGGTGAGAATCGGAGTTGATTTGACGTGATTCGGACGTCCGGTTATAAAAATATAAGTTTTAAAGTTTTCTTGAAAATTTCCTTTGATTTGGTGTCCGATTCGTAGTTCTATGTATTATTTTGGCGATTTGATCGCGCGAACAAGTTCGTATGATGTTTTAGGACTTGTGTGCATGTTTGGTTTGGAGCCCCGAGGGCTCGGGTGAGTTTCGGATAGGCTACGAGATAATTTTGAACTTAAAAAATCTGGTTTTTGAGCTTCTGCTGTCATCTGGTGCATTGTGCTTCGCGATCGCGAAGCCATTCCTGTGATCGCGAAGAGTAAATTGTAAGTAGTGAGTTTTACCCTTCGCGTTCGCGAAGATAGGCACGCAATCGCGGAAGGTAAATTCCCAGTGCACTGCGAACGCAAGGGACCAGATGCGATCGCGTAGAAGGAAGGAAGGCAGGAGCTAGGCACGTAAATTGTGCTCCGCGATCGAATGAGCATTTACACGATCGCGTAAGGATGGAAAAATGTACTCCGCGATCGCATGAGCAGTTACGCGATCGCGTAGAGTTAAAAGTCTGGGCAGCCAAAATGTGCTTCGCAATCGCGAAGTCATTCCCGCGATCGCGAAGAGTAAAATGAACCTGGGCAAAAGTTGTTCTACGCGATCGCGAACGAATTTCCGCGATCGCGATGAGTAAAAATCCTAGAAACAGAACTTAAGTTCTAGAAATGGGGTTTCGACCCATTTTCAACTCTTTTCCATTTTTGAGCTCGGGTAAGGCGATTTTTGGGCGATTTTCACGGAAAAATATTGGGGTAAGTGTTCCTTATCCTATATTGATTATATTTCATGATTTCATACTCATTTATATCATTAATTCGTGAATTTATGGAAGAAAAATCAGATTTTTATAAAATCTTTCAAAAATAAAAAAAATTAAGATTTGAAGGTCCATTTGATATCGGAATTGGACAATTTTTTTATGGTTGAACTCGTATCGGAACGGGTGTTCGGATTTCGCGAGTTTTTTTGGGATTTGAGATGTGGGTCCCACTGTCGAATATTTTAATGAATTTCGAATTTTTATCCAAAAAATTTGTAAATTCATATGGAATTAATTCCTATGATTAGTATTGAATATATCGAATTTTTTGTGAATAGATTTGAAGCGTTTGGAGACAATTAAAAGGAAAAGTTGTGGTTGAATAATTGATTGGAATTTGCAAAGCGATGTAAGTGTCGTGGTTAACCTTGACTTGAGGGAATAGAACCCTTAAATTATTTGTTATGTGAAATGCATGTGAACGACGTATAGGCGAGGTGACGAGTGTCTATACGTTGTCAAATTAATTATTTGCCTGCTTACTTGAAAAATCATAAATTATTTTAAATCATGAATAATTATTATAATAATTATTTCTCTCCTATTCTTTGTCAAATATTAATTCTTGAATTCCTGCATTAATTGTTACATACTATTTGAATTATGTGCCTTAATTGTTATTTGACATTTAGCATATTAAATACTAAACTGCATATTTTCTCTCTGGTTTTCATAATAATTTGCTATTTGCCTTTGTTTATTTCATAATTAAATCATAATTATTGTATGTTTGTTGTCTTATAATTTTATATTAATTATTGCGTTTATTGGAAAAATTTCTTTTATAAGAATTGGTAAATAAAAATATTGGAGGAGCGGGTTGCACGCCGCAATAGAATTAATTATAATGAACATATTGGAGGATCGGGTTGCACGCCGCAACATACTTATTAAAAAGTCTATATTGGAGGATCGGGTTGCACGCCGCAACAGACTTATTAAAAGTCCATACTGGAGGATCGAGTTGCACGTCGCAACAGACTTATTTAAAAGTCGACATACATATTTATATATTGGGGGATCGGGTTGCACGCCGCAACAGACTTGATTAAAATGAATATATTGGAGGAGCAGGTTGCACGCCGCAACAGAACCGAATGTGAATATATTGTGAGAGCGGGTTGCGCGCTGTAACAGAATTGAATGTGAATATATTGTGAGAGCGGGTTGCACGCTGCAACAGAATTGATGGAAATGATAATTGGTTATAACTGCTGAGTTGGCTTCAATTATTATAAATGAGTTACCTGATTTATTTCTATTATTGTTGTTGTTACTAATATTGCGTACAGGTAATGTAAGTGACCCGCCTTAGCCTCGTCACTATTTCGTCGAGGTTAGGCTCAGCACTTACCAGTACATGTGGTCGGTTGTACTGATACTATACTCTGCACTTCTTGTGCAGATTTTGGAGTTGGTCCCAGTGGCGTACCATAGACTTGCTCAGATTTCAGCTATTCGGAGGAGACTTGAGGTATAACTGCATGGCGTCCGCAGTTATGAAGTCCCCGTCTATTTTACTTTAGCTGTGTGTTTATTTCCAGACAGTTTTATTTTATTCAGACCTTTATTTGTATTTATTCTATAAGTTCGTGCACTTGTGACACCAATTTTGGGATGGTATTTAGACACACCGTTATTTTTATGGATTATTTCACTATATTTCAAACTTTGCTTCTGCTTTATTAATAATGTAAAGATTGTTTAAAAATTGGTTAATATTATTCTAACGTTGGCTTGCCTAGCAAGTGAAATGTTAGGCGCCATCACAGTTCGAAGGTGAAAATTTCGGATCGTGACACCGAATGTTCATTTTTCCACGAGTCATCACAAATAACATTCACTTACGAAGTGAGCTTCTTTTTTGTTTTTTAAATCACTTTAAAACAACAAGACGTTAGTTATATTGGATAATTAAACTAGTAACTCATGTAGATGTCTTAGCTTGAAGGTGATGATTAATAAATTTTTATTTAATTAATTCGTATTGGTAGAGCGGTAGATTATAGGTATGTAAAATATATAAGGTAAAAATTTATCCGCAACAAATGTTTATACTCTCTCTATATTTTAAGATTTAATGACAAAAGATAAAATTTCTAGTTGCGGTTAAAATTAATGCCTCATGTGTGATAAATATAAGCGAAAATATCGTATTAAAACTAATTGTTCTACATGTGGGGAAGATTCTATTAAAAGATGAATACTTGAACAAACAAAATTATTTTCTCATGCCATGTAAAATTTTATTCCGTCATATCTTTCTAAATGACGCCAGATTTCCTTAAATCCTTTCCTCATCATTGTCAAGTTATAGAAATGAAGTTTGGTTCTCTCTCTTTTTCGCTTTCTGTATTCTATTATGTGAATTGTTAAAAATATTTTATGATTCTTTTTTTTTTTTCATGTATAAATATCTCGAAATGTATTTTTGAATTGCTTAATTTATATTATGACCGTAAAAAATCTAATAATTATATTGAAAAATGTATTTGGTATTCTCATAGTATTTTTAATGAATTAGTATTATTTATATGAGCAGTTTGTATCAAGATTTACCTAATTTTAATTCAAATAGCTTTACCGGCGACTTCAGTCGCCACTGGCTAGATTTTCAAAACTGATGGTGTACTTAGGTCGTCGTTCAAAGTTTTTCGTGGCGACAGAAAGGTGTGTAGAGTCGCCACAAGATCCAAGAATACGCTATTTGCGGCAAGTTTGGTCGCCACCAATTGTTCATTTTTCTCGCGAATGCCCGAGTCATCACAAATAACATGCACTTACGAAAGTATTCGACTAGTTATTTTATTCAAATAAAGAAGTGAGCTTCCTTTTTTGTTTATTTATTAAATTACTTTAAAACCACAAGACGTTAATTATATTAGATAATTAAACTATAGCAACTCATGTAGATGTATTAGCTTGAATTTTCACATGAAATAGATTCTTGTACTTAGCAAAAGCAAACTACCAATCAAACTAGAATGTGAAGAAAAAGAACTAGATTATTATAATAGCAAAGAACTAGACTAAAAGTGCAAATGATTAACATGTACCATAAAATTTTAGAAACGTTTTAGAAAAATATACATGTATATAGGTGTAGTAATAAATTTAAAGTAGGTACTTCTATAGTTGGTTTGATTCGGATTTTCAGGTTATTTTTTGATTAAAACCAAACCAAACCAAATTTTTAAAAAATTTAAAACCAAAACCAAAACCAAATTAAATTTTTTTTTAATTGAGTCCATAAATTATTCATCACTATTTGATTCAATTATCATCAATATATCTTAGGAAATGATGGATTTCTCAAAGAGCAATTGGTTTGATAGTGTTACGTTGAAAATATAGTCGCTGGAATATGTGTTTGGTAGTGTATGTCTCATATTCAAGAAAAAATCGATAAATAACCGAAAAACCGACAAAACCGACATAACTGAATCGATAAAAATCGACTTAATTGATTTGATTTGGTTCCAATATTTGAAAAATCGACTAACTTAATTTGATTTTTTTAGGGAAAAATCGATTCAAACCGAACCATGAATCCCTATATTAATTCCTCATATTTTCGCTAGATTACTCAAGGAAGTGATTGGGTTGATTGAATAGAAGTAATTTCCCGAAAGTATTCGAGTTTAGGCGAATAAAAAAATTTCATATTACAACCTTGCATATGGGGACAAATGAATGCTTTTAATTTGTTGACTTATTTAGCTTCGGTTACCAATTTTGAGTAGCTAAATTGACACTATTCTCATGAGAAATTTCATAATATTTTCTTGACTATTTTGTACTTTTTCTCAACATAAGAAAAAGTTCACCTTTATCTATTTAAGTTTACCTTTGCAAGGAAAACCATAAACAATTTCCAACCACATGGCCAACCTAAACATTGCAGTGAGGCATCGTAAGTGATTTTTATAGCATTGGCTTTTTTCAAGTAGAATTTGTGCATGTCCTGTCTCATTACTATTCGTCCCCATCCCCTTATATTTGGAGGTTGATGAACAAATATGCGGTGCAAAGAGAAAGATAGCCCCACTTTGAATCGTGAACGAGTTATTCACCTCTTACCCAACCTAACTGCAAAAGCCAGCTACCTACTTTCCTATCATTCGTCTAAACCCAACCCCAAATATACTTTTTTTTGGTTTCTCATATAATATTATATACATACTTTAGAATCCTCACTAATTTGAATTTATACGGTATATATAAGGCCCATTTAATTGGAAAGCACTCCTGCCGAAAATCACTTTGACCCTATTAGAATTTTTTCTATTCTAAGGACTTAAACCCAAAACCTCTGCTAAAGGTGTCACGGCCCGAATTTCCTCCGTAAGATATCGTGACGATACCTAATATCTAATACTAGGTAAGCCTAATAAATATGCGGAATAACTGAAATAATAACTTAAATAACAACATGAACAACTATATAAATGAAAATTATCGCTCAACATCTACAAATCCTAAAACCCGGCGAAATATAAGTCACAAGCTCTAGATACAGTGTGAAACGCTCCTATATATCATTGTCTATCAAAATGTAAAGAAATAAGAAAAGAACGGGATAGAAGGGGACTCCGAGTCCTGCGGACGCGGGCAGGTGTACCTTGAAGTCTCCAAGCAGCAGCACAACACTCTAATATCGAGGATGATAGGATGCACCTGGATCTGCATAAAAACATGTGCAGATGCGTAGTATGAGTACACCAAAACGGTACCAAGTAAGTGTCAAGCCTAACCTCGGTAGAGTAGTGACAAGGTCAGGTCAAGGCCCTACTGGAGATAATAAGAACAAGACAAACAATATAATGACATAATGAAATAACTGGGAAATGAAACAATAATGGATTTACGGAACATAACAATCTGGAATCAAAGAAGACAATTACAACAGGTAAGGAAACAAGAATCTTACAAGTTAAGGAACAACAACAACAATACAACAAATAGAGATAAACAATAGGGGCGCTCCCGAGTACCGCATCGTAGTCCCAAAAGTAAATATCTCACAACGGCATGGCAGAAATCTTGTGCAAACAATGATAACCGCACGGTAGAAATCTCGTGCCATAATAATACCCCGCACGACAGAAACCCTGTGCCACAATAACACTCCGCACGATAGAAACCTCGTGCCACAATAACACTCCACATGGCAGAAACCTCGTGCCACAATAACATTCCGCACGGCAGAAACCTCGTGCCACAATAACTCTCTGCACGGCAGAAACCTCATGCCAGAAATAGTTATCTCAACAAAAATCACGAAAACAATACATAACAAATGGAACAATGAAATTACAGCAAGGAATCCTACAGTTAAAGAATGAATACGAAATCAAAGGAAGCAGGTAGTTCAATTAAGCATGATACACAAATTGCAAGTAAGATACATAGACATGTGACATTAGGCTAAACATGATGACTACACGTGCTATAGTAACTCAATTAAGGGAATAAAAAGGAACTATTTAGCAAAAACCGAATTTTCAATGTCACGACCCAAAATCCAAAAAAGGTCGTGATGGCCCAGACACCACTCTAAGGCAAGCCAACCATAATCAATTAACTTAATTACCCATTTTAGTATTTTTGAAATAAAAATTTCTTCAATAAAATTGTAAAGATAAAACTCATAGAGTAAATGATAAATATTTTTAGCAACTAAATTTCTAAACAATTCACAACCATTCCCAAAACCCGATGTCACAAGTGCATGAGCATTTACTAGGGAATTAAAAATAAAATACAACATCTGTCCAGAATACAAATTAAACAGGAAAATATAATAACTCTGAAGGAGACTCTGTTAGCTGCGGATCGTAATATAGAATGCAACTCACCTATGTTCCCACAATTATTAACCACACCTCTGCGCCCACAAGGCCGCTATACATATATGTACCTGCACAATAAAATGTGCCGCAAGTGCAGTATGAGTACGAAAACAACGTGTACCCAGTAAGTATCAAGCCTAATCTCGAAGTGGTAGAGATGAGATAGCCGACTTTGACACTCACTATGGGTCAATAATAATAATTGGAATAAATTATAATTATTCAAATCAGCATGATTCATAGAGTTAACAATAATTTTATTCAATTAGCAGAAATAATAAAAATCCTTCAAATACAATAATTTTCAATCTATTAATTTAAATCATGCAATTTCAATAAAACTTCCAATTTATCAAATAGCTTTACAAGATGCAATTCAATTTCAATAAATTTTCAATTTATCAATTAGTCTCATTTACAGGAATAACAATAATTCCTTAACAAGTAGGAATAATAATTCATTAAATTCCAAAAAATTTCAATTTATCAATTAGCTTCGCAAGCTGAAATAAACTATTAAGGTATCATGTAATTATTATTATTAAGCACGATTTCTTCCGAGGACGTACAGCCCGATCCAGAGTATCGTGTATACTGCCGAGGGACGTGCGGCACGATCCATAGATGCATATATCCTGCCGAGGCGTTCGGCCCGCTCCATAAAAAAGGAGGACATTTTCTTATGTACCTCCGGAAGGAGAGTATATTTATTATAAGATAAATTCGGGAGGAAGAATAATTTCTTTTAACAATTAATTAATTTAAACAGAAAATCAAGCATATGAGATTTCCATCCTTTAATATCTTTATCTAACAATTCACAATATATATTCATATATATCAATTAATATTAATTAAACAAAGAATATAATTTACACAAGTAATTCATGCTTTGAGTCCTAAACTACCCGGACTTTAGCATTAATAGTAGCTACGCACGGACTCTCGTCACCTCGTGCATACGTAGCCCCCGTAATTAGCAATAATTACTCAATTTAATCCCTATGGGGTAATTTCCCCCTCACAAGATTAGACAAGAGACTTACCTCGTCTCAAAGTCCACTTTTCGATTACCACGTCGCGTTGAATTCTCGATTCGACGCCAAAAAATCATAAACTATCCAAATATTATACACAATAATTAATATATGCTAAATGATTCAAAATTTATCTATTAAATAAATTACCTTATTCAAAATGGTAAAATTCTTAAAATTTACCCCGGGCCCACGTGCTCGGATTTTGAAAATATTCTGATGAAAACGTTACCCATAATCTCAAGAACTTAAATATATAATTTCTACCCAATTCTATAACTATTTTCGTGATTAAAATCTCATTTTTATAAAAATCTAGGTTTTTCACCTAAGCCTTTGATTTCTAAGATTTTCTAGTTATAATCTACCAACAATCTATGTATTTAACTCTAAGTGTGTAGAATTAACTTACCTTCATGTTGCTAGTAGAAATCCTCTCTCGAACAGCTCCAAAATCGCCCAAAAATGAAGGAAACACGTACAAAAATGGCTTAGCCTCGCCCTTTTTTAACATTCTGCCCGAATAGCTTTTTCGCACCTGCGGAGGGCTACCGCACATGCGGCTTCCGCACCTGCGATGGCAGGCCTTCTTTCCCCCCTTCCGCTTCTGCGATTGAAGCTCGCATCTGCAAGGGTAGCACCTGCGGCTGTCCAAGCGCAGGTGCAAACGTACCAGAAACAGAAAGCTTCAGCATTTTTCTCCCAAGTCCGAAATTGGTCCGATCCTCGTCCGGTTAACACTCGACCCCCCGGGGCCCCACCCGATCACACCAACAGGTTTGTAATCATAAAACAGATTCGCTCGAACTCCAGAACGTGTAAAACAACATCATATCTAAGAATCACACCTAAAACCAAATTGATTCAACTTAAAAATTTTAAGTTCTTTAATTTACTTCCAATGTGCCGAAACATACTTAAACTACTCGGAATTACACGAAATTTTGTGTGCAAGTCTTAAATCACTATACAGAGCTATTCCCAGCTCAAAATTCCAAACGGACCTCGATTACTCCAAAAACCTATTCCAAACCAATTTTTAAAGAACTTTAAACCTTCAAATAGTTGATTTTCACTATTAAGCGCCAAAACGCTTCCGGGTTATCCAAAACGCGATTCGAACATACGCCCAAGTCCGAAATCATCATACGAACCTATTGGAACCGTCAAATCCCGATTCTGAGGTCATTTTCTTAAAATGTTGACCGAAGTCAAACTTGGCCTTTTAAGGTTAACTTGAGGAACCAAGTGTTCCGATTTCAACCCAAACACATCCAAATCCCGAACCAACTATCCCCGCAAGTCATAAATCATTAAAAATACATTCGGGGAGTTTTATTTAGGGGAATGGGATTCTAAAAGTTAAAACTACCGGTTGGATCGTTACATTCAACATTTAGCCCGAGTACGGACTCGTTACCTCGTGTACACGGCCTTCGCGTATTGCAATTTACCATAACAGTACCAAATCCTAAGGGAAATTTCCCTCACATAAGGTTAGACAAGTCACTTATCTCAAACCTCGCTCAATCAATCAATAAGAAGGTCTTTTTCTCGATTTTCCAACTCCGATCAGTTCGAATCTACCCAAAATAATTACATACTATAAATATAACTATAAGAAACTAATTTAAATAATATAACTATGACTTTAGCAAAGAATTGAAAAATCGTTCCAAAAAGTCGACCCGGGCCCATGTTTCGGAACCCGACCAAAATTATAAAATCCAAACACCCATTCGATATCGAGTTCAATCATACAAGAATTTCTCAAATCTGGCCTCAAATCGCCTTTTAAATCCTCAAATTTTAGCCTAAGAAGTCTTTCCAAATGTTCCCCAAATTTTCAACTAAAAATACTAATTAAATTATGGAAACAATAATATATTAGTGGGAATTAATCAAAAACGAGTCAAGAATCCTTACTCAAATGTTTCCTCTGAAAATTCCTCAAATTTCGCCTCAATTCGAGCTCTATATCTCAAAATATGAAGAAAATGGCAAACCCTCGATTTTAAACCTTCTGCCCAGCACTTTCTGCTTTTGCGGATAGAAATTCCGCTTCTGCGGTACCGCACCTGCGGTGAAACCTCCGCATCTGTGGAGCTCACTTAAGCTCCCAGACTTTGCACCTGCGCACCACAATCTGCATCTGCGGAAGCGCTTCTGCGCCTACTCGTTTGCTTCTGCGGAAACCCTGACCACCTCAGCTTTCCTCACTCTCCGCTTCTGCGATCATCCTTCCGCAGGAGCGACTCCGCTTCTGCGACCTTCTCGTCGTACCTGCGACCACTAGCCACCCTCTTCAGTCCTGCTTCTGTGCTCGTCCTCTTGCTTCTGCAAGCTCGCACCTGCGATCAAACTTGCACAGGTGCGATTGCACCAGAACTGGTGCACTTTAGCCATTCTTTAAATTTTAACTCGATCCATTAACCATCTGAAATCACCCCGAGGCCCCCCAGGACCTTAACCAAATACTCTGACAAGTCCTAAAATATCATACAAACTTAGTCGAGCCTTTAAATCATATCAAACAACGCTAAAAATACGAATTGCGCATCGATTCAAGTCTAATGAACTTTAGAACTTTTAACTTCTACATTCGATGCTGAAACCTATCAAAATCACGTCTGATTGACCTCAAATTTTGCACACGAGTCGTAATTGACATTACGGACCTACTCCAACTTTCGGAATCGGGATCCGACCCCGATATCAAAAAGTCCACTCCCGATCAAACTTTCCAAAAATCATCCAACTTTCGCCAATTAACACAGAAATGACCTACAAACCTCCAAATCAACATCCGGACACGCTCCTAAGACCAAAATCACCCTACTGAGCTATTGAAACCGTCAAAACTCCATTGCAAAGTTGTATTCATACAATTCGAACTACGGTCAACTCCTACGACTTTAACTTTCAATTTAGGGACTATGTGTCTCATTCGACTCCGAACTCTCCTGAACCCGACACCGAGCACCCCGGTAAGTCAAGTAACTACAAACTGAGATAGAGGGAGCAATAAATAGGGGATCGGGGCTAGCACTTTCAAAACGACCAACCGAGTCATTGCAAAAGGATGGAGAGTCCTCTCCATACCACAATCCTCAGTGATAACCCTAAATATACATGACTACACGCACTTCATATAATTATCTCTTTTACCTATTTGGTTATTTGCAGTTATATCTAACATTTACCTGGATTGACAGTACAAGGATCAACTTAAGAAGCAAACTTAAAATTTTAAGTCAGCAGAAGTAAAACAAAATTGTATTCGTTATCTTTTCATGATATAAGACAAAATTAATATGGCTATGAAGTTTTATAGATTTTTGGATAGTTCAAATTGATTATAGTAGACATGTCCGCACATGCTACATTCCTCTCTTGTAAATGCATACTTTTTATATTAATTTGGATATTGGTTCCGCAATTATTTTTTTTCAAAATCCAGTTTACATATTTAAAAATTACTAGTCTCAGGGTACGCGCCTTGCGTGTGTATTTATATTTTTTTTTAAGAATCACGTAAATATTATTAGATTATATGTTTGAATTATACAAAATTATAAAATAAAATTTAGATAAAAATTCCTGAAAATTATGAATGTTGTTCCCATTAGTTATCTCAATAAATGAAAATTTATGTCTCACAAAAGTTTTCAGATACCTAATTGCAATTTAAGGGGACTTTTGTCGATATATTTTGTGAAAATTCATATGACCTGAAAACAAAAACAGAAATGCTTTTCGTATGATTTTCTAAATATTTATCAAACAACACAAATGAAAAAATTAAATATTTTGGCATTTTAAATATTGGGAATGAAAAGATTGGTCATACACCTAAAAAATTGATAGTGACAATGTAAAGTCTAAAAATGAGTATTAATGTTAAGTTAATATTTTACTACGAATAACTTAATATAACAAATAATATAGTGAGATATTGTCATTTATTGGACAAAATGCAAATAAGAAAATGACAATTCATTTATAATATATTTCATCTTATATTATTTTATCCTACTGACTTCAAATTAATCAATTTGACTCTTAATATACTACACTATAATCGATTTTGCGCAATATTCCTTTTACCCTAAGAGTTTTGCCAACTTGACAAATAATTTTATTTATATGATGAATTTTGAAAAGAATTAAATTAAATTTTTTGCTAATTAGTTAACTCAAAGACATAATTATTTATTTCACAATTAAAGATAGTAACTTAATTTTTATTGATTCAAATTCTTAATGTTTGCTCATCCCAAGTTTTAAGTCTTAATAAAATTCAAATTATATCTTCAACGGGTGAGACATTTCAAATGTGAAATGATGATCAATGGGAATATTGTGAAAATGATTACCGGATTTAATACCTTCTAAGGATGAATTACTTCTTTAAAGTTTGATAAAATGATATTTAAAAACTTGGCCTAATTTTAATTTGCAAATAGTGATGGATACATCACAATCGACTTAAAATCACCTTATCTACATGTTGTACCAAATCTTAATGTCATGCACTATTGTTTATTCAATGTGTGTAACTTATGTTGAAAATATATTCTGTACATTGAGATCGAAAATATTCATTTAAAAATAGTTCAAATTTTCATAAATAAAAAATAGTTCAATTAAATTAATAATAATATTTTATTATTAATATTATTACAGACCCTAATGTGAATCATTTTTGTTTTGTTTTAACCTAATTTCCTGGCGCCTTACACATAGATAGATTAGAATTTGATGAAATTCAAAAATAGCCAGATTTACAAGTGGTAATTGAAAAATAGCCACAGTTTCAAAAGTAATCGTAATTTAGCCACTTTTCATGTAAAGATAAATCTGAACGAAAATACTGTTCATCCGGAAAATATTCCAGCATAATATTTATACTGAAACTCCAGCATATTATACTGGAGTTCCAGTATATTATACTTGAACTCCAACATATTATACTGAAGTTCAAGTATAATATACCGGTCCAGCATAATATGCTGGAAGTTCATACACATGTGCTCCAATCTCCAGTATATTATGCTGGAACTTTCCGCGTATTTGAGTTCCAGAATAATATCCTGGAAGTTCATACACAGGTGCACCAATCTCCAGTATATTATGCTGGACCGGTCCGTGTTGCAGCAAAATAGTGACTATTTTTTAATGACTTTGCAAATATTGGCTATTTTTGAATTACCAGTCTGAAAACTGGCTAGCCCGTGTGTCACGACCCAAAATCTAACTAGTCGTGATGGCACCTAACCCAACCCGTTAAGTAAGTCAATTACCAACTATCCAACTTCAATAATAATTATTAAAGCAATTTAAGTGAATAAAGGTCTTAATCTTGTACAATCCCAAAGAACTGGTAGTACAAATCATGAGTTTCTAAGAATAGAGTATACAAAGAGGAAATAAAATAAATACATAGTCTGTTTGAATAATACATAAACAAAGATTTTATAAATCTAAGGCTACCCTGAACAAGAGGCATCTACAACAGGAACGCAGGTACATCTTCAAATCCCGCGACCATCGAGCACAGCAACAACAACAACCAACATCTGCACGCAATGTGCAGAAGTGTAGTATCAGTACAACCGACCCCATGTACTGAGTAAGTAACAAACCTAGCCTTAGGTTGAAAGTAGTGACGAGCTTCTACCAAGGTCGGGTCCAAAACCACTAGTCCACAACAGTCCATAATAACATAAAGCAAAAAATACCAGAAGTAACTCAGAGATAAAATGCTCAGCCAAATCATGGTTTCAAAAATAATGGTTCTTCCTTTCAAGTACATCAGTAAAAAATTCAAATCTTTTACCGAAATTTCCAAAAATATGAATAAGTTTGAAAGAAATAATTTTTCCCAAAATCCTTTCAATAATAAATGATATGTTTTATTTTCTTTCCAGATAACCCGTGTAAAACAATTGCATCATTATGCCCATCTGTCAACATGTGTGAGAAATCATGAATAATGTGATACCGTACATCATGAGAAAAATACATCTCTATGCATATATGTCATGTGTGCATGTCAATGAAATGTATCTTAGAGATTGTACTCATGTACTCACACTCTCAGAGTACTCAATCTCACTGTCTCGCATTCTCTCTCACTATGCTCAGTACACTCAATCACTCAGCGCTTTACAATACCTGCTGCGGCGTGCAACCCGATCCCTGTTTATAGCCGGCTGCGCTCATTGGGGGTGTGTACAGACTCATGAGGGGCTCCTACAGCCCAAACGCTATAAGCACGGACAACTCACGTGCTATAATAATATCTGGATTCGCACGACCAACTCACGTGCTGAACGGCCAACTCACGTGCAATAGTATAATATATGTATCAGCACGGCCAACTCACGTGCAATAGTATAATATATATATATATATATATATATATATATATATATATATATATATATATAACTCACGTGCAATAGTATAATATATGGATCAGCACGGCCAACTCACGTGCAATAGTATAATATATATAAAGCCAACATGGCCTGCTGCGGCGTGCAGCCCAATTCCAAAATAAAGCTAACATGTCCTGTTGCGGGCGGGCAGCCTCGATACACATAATAATCCTCACAATCAGGCCCTCAGCCTCATTCAGTCATCAATCTCTCCAGTCTCTCTCTCATGGGCTCACAATGTCATGAAAATAGCCCAAAAATGATGATATGATGTATCAATAAATAATAACAGAGACTGAGATATGATATGTAATGACATGAATATGACTGAGTATAATTTTCAATTTAAGACAAATAATTCATAGCAATATGACCTTTGTGGGTCCCAATAATACTGGCACATAGCCTCAACATGATTTTTAATATGCTTTTCAGCTCAATTTCTTTAACATATAAAACCGCATGAAAAATGCCAAGATTATTTAACTACAAAATTCCACAGAAATAATTATGTCACAATTTCTATAGTGAACGCCCACTCGCCCGTCACCTAGCATGTGCGTCACCTCCCAACAATTCACATAATACATATATTCAGGGTTCATACCCTCAGCTCTAAGATTAGAAGAGTTACTTACCCTCAAAACGTGAAATTCTTTACTCTACTATGCCTTTGCCTCGCAAATCGTCCTCCGAATCCCTCGAATCTAGTCACAAATAATTCGTTTAAGTCAATAAAAATTATTGGAATTAGTTCCATAAGAAAATACTAATTTTTCATAAAAATCCAAAATTTAGCTCAAAAATCGCCCGTGGGACCCAGGTCTCTAACCATACCAATCTTACCAAAATCCGACCTTAACTCAACCCTCAATTCTACAAATCTTATTTCCAATTTTTAAGTTCCAATCTCCGATTTACACCTCAAAATCATGTAATCTAGTCGGATTATTCAATAATAATTCAATATTATGGAGTATAAATGATCACAAGGGACTTACCTCAAGTTTTCCTTGAAAATCTATCAAAAATTGCCTCTCCTCAAGCTCCAATTTGTAAAAAATAGCGAATGGGACGAAGTCCCTGCTTTATAAATCTGCCCAGACTGCCTCGATTTTGCCTCGATCTTGACCTTCGATCGAGGTACTCGATCCTGGGCCTCGATCATGGCCCTCGACCCTGGCCTTCGATCATGTCTTCGACCCTGGCCTTCGATCATGTCTTCGACCCTGCCTTCGATCGTGGCCCTCGACCCTGGGCTCTATCGTGACTTCGATCCTGATCCTCGACCCTGCCTTCGATCGTGATCCTCGACCTTGGGCTCGATCGTGGCCCTCGACTTTGGGCTCGATTTATTTGAGCTCGATTCTGGGCTCGATTTTCTGGCAGAAGAAATTTCCAACAGAAGGAAATTGCAGCAGCTGTTGTAGTTCAATTTTTGATCCGTTAACCGTCCGAAACTCATCCAAGGCCCTCGGGACCTCAACCAAATATATCAACAAGTCCTAAAACATCATACTAACTTAGTCTAATCTTTAAATCACCTCAAACAACGTTAAAACCATGAATTACGCCCAAATTCAAGCCTATTGGACTTTGAAACTTTCCATTTCTACAAACAATGCCGAAACCTATCAAATCACATCTGATTGACCTCAAATTTTGCACACAAGTCATAAATGATATAACAGACCTATTAAAATTTTCAGAATCGGATTTCGACTTATCAAAAAGTCAATCCCCCGGTCAAACTTTCTAAAATTTAACTTTTGGCTTTTCAAGCCTAATTCCACTACGGACCTCCAAATAATTTTCGGATACGCTCCTAAGTCCAAAATCATCATACGGAGTTATTGGAATCATCAGAATTAAATTTCGAGGTTGTTTACATATAAGTCAATAACCGGTCAACTATTTCAACTCAAGCTTCCAACATGAAAATTCATTCTTCCAAGCTAACTCCGAAATACCTTAAAACCAAAACCGACAATTCACACAAGTCATAATACCTCGTAGGAAGTTATTCAAGACTTCAAATAGTTGAAAGGGACGTAAATACTCAAAACGACCGGTCGGGTCGTTACAATCTCCCCCACTTAAACATATATTCATCCCCGAACGTGCCATGAGTTCTTAACCTTCAAATCTCTATTCCACCTTACCACGCACATACCCAAGAGTGATCTCATGTCACCCTATTCTATATAGGCCTTACCACACAACATAACTGAAAATCATTAATTTAACATTAACCCAAAAACCTTGGAGCCAAATTTCTAACATCTAGAATTCTTTTCAAGACCCGAATCTCATATCTACGCACTGTATGAGCCTGAACAAGCTATATCAAGCCATATCCATAACCCCAGATATAATCACATTGCATACTACATAACTCACATGCTCGCAGCACCATTCCCGATCACAGTAATTACTCCAAACCAACCAAGTGCAAGTATTAAACCTCATATCAAGCCAAAACTCGTTCCAAAACCTTCGTACACTGCTGATAATAAAAGAAACATGCAAAAATCTCATGACCCCTTATCAGAGCAACAAGTCATGGAGCTCTCTCGCCCCAACCAGAACCATAATCACTTTCTAAGCCGACTTTCAATATTATCCTTTCGATTATACCACAATCAAACCTGATAGTAGTCATTCTAGGTCCAATGACCTTATATAATTAAACACAACTATCCCACAGACAGGACACATCAATATAACTCAAGCCACAACTGCGCAATCCGTGTACCCAAATATGAGAGATGTCTCAAGGAAGAGAATCATATTGCAAGTTCAACAAGCACAACCACAACCGCAATATTACACCCAACTCCTCAAATTTCATGAAGTCATGGGCACATGTGCACAATTGTAGAGGAAGGAAATTAATGAATCAGATAAAGTATCATAGAAATAAAATTCTCACACATGACATGGACGACTCACGTGCCAATAATATGAATCGCCTGGCATGGTCACAGGCCTCCAGTCCCAGCATATCATACATGAGTAATTAAACAAGTACACTTGTATATGACAATGAAATAAGATTCCCATGCTCCTGGACTGGTATAAGTAACACGCCATGGTGTAAGCATGTGCAAAGTCTACTATCACACTTCAAATCGGCAATTTAACACAAAAATAGTAACTACCCCATTTATTCAAGGAAATTAGCCTCTTTGTAACCTCAAATGTAGCCCAGATAGGTTTCAACAAAGGTATGGACATAAGAAACTTTGTACCTTTGCGCTTAACAGTCAACTCTAGGCATATCATAGCCTAAGCATTCTTTCGAGTATGAATTCATGCCCTAATGCTCGCATATTGGCTCAAACCTCACATATATGCACACTTATAGCGCGTAGTTATCACAAATAATTAACGCAACTAGTGCCTCCGCTGAGTTTAAAGAAAATAATCATCTCAAACAAGTCGCAACCCGAAACAATATACTTTTGAGAACTCCTAGTCTCCAAATTCATCAAACACATGAATCACCGTAACTGATCTCAACTCCAGCACTAGAATGACTAACACATCTTCCATTCACGATCATCCCATAAGGAATACTTTCATAATTCTTCCGTGCCACATAGAAATAATTTGAATATCAGCAGTCTATCAACCAGGTGAGTACTACAATACCAATGAACATCCGTAAGTCAAAACACAATGCGCCTTTTGAGATACGCACCCTTCTCAGGGATTACCGAGCAATTATAACATTCATCTAATTATCTAAAATTTACCATTCTGTCCAAAATTCGCGATCTTCCTTTCAAGAATGAACTGCGACCTTATACATGTAAATCTTAATCCCGCGCCACGCACCATATCTATCATGTCATCATATGACAAGCACGAGATTCTTATTATCAACTTTGGGTAACCAGCAAATTACATACCCGGTCATTCAGTAACCTTCATATTGCTTCTTTCCAGGAGGAAATTCATAATACACAACACATTCTCTACACCGGTAGAATATATCCGGTTCAACCCATCGTAGAAACCATTAAGAACACTTTGAAATCCATTTGCACATAACCAAGCTATCAGAACTAAATCTCTATAACTCCACCAAGCCACACAAGTTGCCAAATCCGAGAGTATTGCCACAAAACACCCGTAAAGCATCACCTCATCATAAGAACTAAAAGAACCGAGCATACCATTACCATACTGATCTAGCATGTTACCCATTTGTCCTATTTTCTCCGAGTTTCTTCTAGATTATACTCAAGTTGCCATTTCTCCTTGTCAGAACACCACTACTTTACCCAAAGCTCACTACAAGACATCCTAACATTAAACTACACCACCTTAAGGCCCATAAGCCATTGTATTCTTCTTAAGAACCTCCATAAATACGACAACTGTAACACTCACTCTGAAAATACCTTATGCAAATATAAAATTGTTCCTCTTTCCTTTCTTATACGGAAATGTAGAATCCATTAAAACCCTCTCAAGAGTCATCCACTCTGCTCAAATCTAATTTACTCCGCCCCAAACAGGCCGACAGATATGTGCTCCTTTAGCACGATCAACACTCAAAGAAGTAACCCTGCCTCAACACGACCAATCGAGTTCATACTTCATGTGCACTACATCCTTCAATTAACAACTTAATCATTCCATAATTTTTATATTTTCATAAAGTTCAATGTAACCCGTATCCAGGAATTTACTTACCTAAGTCATCCGCGATCTCTACCTCTATAAGTCATAACTAACCCACAAGTATGCCTCAAACCAAAACTAAAATTTAACATATATCCATGAAATTGAATTGTCAATAGCAGACTCCCCCACTTGGCTCAAAGACATAGAAAAAAACACTCGATAACTCATAATACCCATACTTCATTACTGCCATAATACTGCAGTTAGTTCAACGAAAATGCTTCTCAAGCTTATGCAACACCCGCCATAAAATACCTCAATCATCCGCTAAGTTTGCATTTATTCTCGCGACAATCAAGTAAAATTTTCTCAATCCAATTCAAATTCAAATCTTAACACATACGTCCTGTTGGTAGAAAAAAAACTCTCTATTCACATCATAAGGAACACACCTACATAGATTAATGCGCAGGAGATAACCCATCTGCTTAGTCTCAAATTGGTATCTTGTTATACCCTTTCGCAGCCACAATTACTATGAAATCACTTAATCTTTCTGAGTCCAAACTCATTAACCAGACACGAGAATTTAATTTGTCCCAAAATTTAATAATCTTGAAAGATCATTCAAAACATTCATACTCAAGACTGTACGTCACATCAAAACGAAAATCAAGCACCCAATGGCCTTCTTTTACATTTCAAGGAAACACTTCTTGTCACATTCAAATCGTCTTAACACATCACACAGTTACATCATACTCATCACAAAGCCATTTCACCGCTCATCGAGCCACAAATTCCACTGTATGGTCATTACCGGACATATGAGTCCAATTGTATAGGTTACAACAGAAGATACCGAACTCAAGTTACGGTCTAACCATGGCCTCAAGTCCTCCAGACTGGCCCATCACCAAAACACAGAATACTCACCTCTAACCTCGTTCATAGAATCACAAGCCGACGATGCACAACTGATATCGAGCGATCATGTGCGTATACAAATATGTGGAAGGAATTCAAAGAGTTATGTTCCAAGCTGAATCAATCTCGCACGATACGGAAAGAAAGATGGGAAGTATATATCCTAAATTCCCTGTAGCCTCTCGAAGATAAGTATGGACGTCATCATACCGATCCGCAAGACTCTACTAGACACTTGCTCATGACTTGTAGAACCTATGAACCTAGGGCTCTGATACCACCTTATCACGACCCAATATCCAACTAGTCATGATGACACCTAACCCAACCCGTTAGGTAAGCCAATTACCAACTATCCAACTTCAATAATAATTATTAAAGCAATTTAAGTGAATAAAGGTCTTAATCTTGTACAATCCCCAAGAACTGGTAGTACAAATCATGAGCTTCTACGAATAGAGTATACAAAGCGAAAATGAAATAAATACGTAGTCTGTTTGAATAATACATAAACAAAGCTTTTATAAATCTAAGGCTACCCTGAACAAGAGGCAACTACAACAGAAACGCAGGTACATCTTCAAATCCTGCGACCATCGAGAACAGCAACAACAATAGCCAATATCTGCACGCAATGTGCAGAAGTGTAGTATCAGTACAACCGACTCCATGTACTGAGTAAGTAACAAATCTAGCCTTAGGTTAAAAGTAGTGATGAGCTTCTACCAAGGTCGGGTCCAAAACCACTAGTCCACAACAGTACATAACAACATAAAGCAAATAATACCAGAAGTAACTCAGAGATAAAATGCTCAGCCAAATCATGGTTTCAAAAATAATGGTTCTTCCTTTCAAGTACATCAATGAAAAACCCAAATCTTTTATCGAAATTTCCAAAAATATGAATAAGTTTGAAAGCAATAATTTTTTCCAAAATCCTTTCAATAATAAATGATATATTTTATTTTCTTTCCAGATAACCTGTGTAAAATAATTGCATCATTATGCCCATCTGTCAACATGTGTGAGAAATCATGAATAATGTGATACCGTACAGTATGAGAAAAACACATCTCTATGCATATATGTCATGTGTGCATGTCAATGAAATGTATCTTAGAGATTGTACTCATGTACTCACACTCTCAGAGTACTCAATCTCACTCTCTCGCATTCTCTCTCACTATGCTTAGCACACTTATTCACTCATCGCTATACAATCCCTGCTGCGGTGTGCAGCCCCCCTGTTTATAGCCGGCTGCGCTCACTGGGGGTATGTACAGACTCATGAGGGGCTCCTACAGCCCAAGCGCTATAAGCACAGACAACTCACGTGCTATAATATCATATTTGGATCCGCACGGACAACTCACGTGCTGCATGGACAACTCACGTGCTGCAAGGATAACTCACGTGCTGCACGGACAATTCACGTGCTATAATAATATCTGGATCCGCACGACCAACTCATGTGTGGCACGGCCAACTCACGTGCAATAGTATAATATATGTATCCGCACGGCCAACTCACGTGCAATAGTATAATATATATAAAGCCAACATAGCCTGCTGCGGGCGGGCAGTCCCGATCTACATAATAATCGTCACTATCAGGCCCTCGGCTTCATTCAGTCATCAATCTCTCTAGGCTCTCTCTCATGGGCTCACAATGTCATGAAAATAACCCAAAAATGATGATATGATGTATCAATAAATAATAACAGAGACTGAGATATGATATGTAATGACATGAATATGACTGAGTATAATTTTCAATTTAAAACAAATAATTCACAGCAATATGACCTCTGTGGGTCCCAATAATACTGGCACATAGCCTCAACATGATTTTTAATATGCTTTTCAGCTCAATTTCTTTAACACATAAAACCGCATGGAAAATACCAAGATTATTTAACTACAAAATTCCCCAGAAACAATTATGTCACAATTTCTATAGTGAACGCCCACACGCCCGTCACCTAGCATGTGCATCACCTCCCAACAATTCACATAATACATATATTCAGGGTTCATACCCTCAGCTCCAAGATTAAAAGAGTTACTTACCTCAAAACGTGAAATTCTTTACTCTGCTATGCCTTTGCCTCGCAAATCGGCCTCTAAATGCCTCGAATCAAGTCACAAATAATTTATTTCAATCAATAAAAATTATTAGAATTAGTTCCATAAGAAAATACTAATTTTCTATAAAAATCTAAAATTTAGCTCAAAAATCTCCCGTGGGACCTACGTCTCGAAACCCGACAAAAGTTATAAAATCCGAAAACCCATTCAACTACGAGTCTAACCATACCAATCTTACCAAAATCCGACCTCAACTCAACCCTCAAATCTACAAATCTTATTTTCAATTTTTAAGTTCCAATCTCCGATTTAAACCTCAAAATCATGTAATTTAGTTGGTTTATTCAATGATAATTCAATATTATGGAGTAGAAATGATCACAAGGGACTTACCTCAAGTTTTTCTTGAAAATATATCAAAAATCGCCTCTCCTCAAGCTCCAATTTGTCAAAAATGGCGAATGGGACAAAGTCCCTGCTTTATAATTCTGCCGAGACTGCCTTGGTTTTGCCTCGATCTTGACCTTCGATCGAGGTCCTCGATCCTGGGTCTCAATCCTAAGTCTCGATCCTGGGCCTCGATCATAGTCCTCGACCTTGGCCTTCGATCGTGTCTTCGACCCTGGCCTTCGATCATGTCTTCGACCCTGCCTTCGATCATGGCCCTCGACCCTGGGCTTGATCGTGGCTTCGATCTTGATCCTCGACCATGCCTTCGATTCTGATCCTCTAACCTGCCTTCGATCGTGATACTCGACCCTGCCTTCGATCGTGGCCCTCGACTCTGGGCTTGATCGTGGCCCTCGACTCTGGGCTAGATTTATTTGGGCTCGATTCTGGGCTCGATTTTTTGGCAGAAGAAATTTCCAACAGAAGGAAATTGCAGCAAATGTTGTAGTTCAATATTTGATCTGTTAACCATTCGAAACTCACCCGAGGCCCTCAGGACCTCAACCAAATATACCAACAAGTCCTAAAACATCATACGAACTTAGTCAAATCCTCAAATCACCTCAAACAACGCTAAAACCATGAATTACGCCCCAATTCAAGCCTATTGAACTTTGAAACTTTCTATTTCTACAAACAACGCCGAAACCTATCAAATCACGTCCGATTGACCTCAAATTTTGCACACAAGTCATAAATGATATAACAGACGTATTAAAATTTTCAAAATCAGATTTTGACCCCGATATCAAAAAGTCAACCCCCCGGTCAAACTTTCCAAAATTCAACTTTCGACATTTCAAGCCTAATTCCACTACAGACCTCTAAATAATTTTTCGGACACGCTACTAAATTCAAAACCACCATACAAAACTATTGAAATCATCAGAATTAAATTCTGAGGTCGTTTACATATAAGTCAATAACCGGTCAACTATTTCAACTCAAGCTTCCAACATGAAAATTCATTCTTCCAAGCTAACTCCGAAATACCTTAAAACCAAAACCGATAATTCACACAAGTCATAATACCTTGTAAGAAGTTATTCAAGACTTAAAATAGTTTAGATGTGTTATGTTTACATTAGAATTAGGTGGCAACGCTCTCATACAATACAACCAAGAAGCTAATTATTGGCCTTGCACACGATTATCACTTTATGGTGGTTGTTAATTAATTTTAAAGTCAAAATATTAAGGAAATTAAACATATTATAGTTATGTTACGAATCAAATAAGGAAAGAATTTTGAAGTCTTGCATATTAGGATTTTTATGTATTATAAACAAGGAAGGATTCAATATTTAATATTTTAACTAATTTTAAAATGTTAAAGATTAGAAAAATAATAAAATAACTATTTTGTCTAGTGTGAACTCCATTTTAAAAGTATAAAAAAGACGAACGACATTTCGCTAAGGGCATTCGTGATTTTAATATAGTATAGATATAGAACGTATTCTAAACTACAACAATTGATAGTTTATCAATAATCTTAAAGATGAAATACTAGTAGAAGAAAAAATTATTCAACTTTACAAATAATAATAGTATCATTTTTGCATTATGAATGCATGCATATAATGTCACCACGAATAATATTGAAACTAGTCAATCTTATCAGTTATGAATTTTATATCCAACTTTCCACCCTGCTCGAACTCTATCTGTACATTAAAAAATATACTATTAAATGTCTATAAATATTTAATTACAAACTTAGTTATTATTGTTAATCTGATATCGCTATAGGAACCAATAAATTTCAAATTAATTTTGATCCCCCCTCTGGAGTGACATAAAACACTTGTAGCATGCCACATAGGGGTGGGCATCCGTCGGTTCATTTTGGTGTGAATTTTATCGGTTTAGCATATCGATTATCAGTTTATAAATATGTTAAACCGATAACCGAACCGATAAGATATCGATTTTCGATTATCGGTTATCGATCGTTATCGGTTCGGTTATCGATTTACCCGATAAGATAACTTAATCTCAATTCTATTAGAAGAAGTAATGAAAGATAATGTGTACTGTATAAAGAATATGATAAACTTTCTCGATTGTTGTAACCCTCTCAAAGAAAAAAATAAATCTTACAATATTTTTTCTCCAAGTGTTGAGTGACAAATTTGGTAGGGTTAGAACAGTAGATAGAGAATTGGGAGAATTGGAAAATTTATATATATAAGGGTAAAATCGTATTTTTATAAAGTTTATTGGGTTATCGGTTAAACCGTTAAAAAATTAGGTAAATCGAGACCCGAACCGATAACCCAATAGTAAATTAACACTAAACCGTTACCGAACCCTTAACCCAATAACCCGATAACGATAACCCAATAAGTTTTTTTCGGTTCGTGCTATCGATTTTACCTTAAATATGTGCAGCCCTAATGCCACATCCTTGATTAGCTAATAACTACTACAGTCACAAAGGAGGAAAAAGTAAAACAAAAAAACAACAAAGGAAAAATGGACGTCTATATCAGTGGTGCATGAAGATACTCCCTCCGTTCACTTTTACTTGACACGTTTTGACTTTTCACGCCCCTTAAGAAATAATAAATGAAGTGCATAATTTACCATGATACCCATATTAATTGATGCATATTTTATTGGATTTGAAAAAATAATTTAAAATGAGTAATAAATATTGTGGGTATAACATGAAAAACAAAATTGTGATATGCGTAATATGCGTAAAGTGACAAGTAAAAACTTAAAATCTATTTTTAGTATATATGCCAAGTAAAAGTGAACGGAGGGAGTATATATTAAAGGGTCAGAGTAGTAAGATTTAGGTAAAAATTGCACGGGGCGTCCTATTTGGTCGGCCCCACTTAACCTATACCCATTTTTTTAAAAAAGTTTTAACTTGTACCCACTTTTTAAATAACTTCAGGCCTCTTTCTCCTCCTCCTTCGTTTTTTGAATGCTGAAACTTGAAATATTGTTATGCGTTCTAACCTGATGATTCATATATATCTGCTTGTCCCATTATGTTCAGTATGGTCTTATTCACAATAATTTAACCTCTTAGATATTTTAGCTTTACAAGCACATTAGTTTTTGGTTCTAATTTATCTGTAGTAACTTGTTTTCATGTCGAAAATATTTTTCATTCCTTAATCTTTGAAATGAACAGCATCAATCGCTGCTAATCACGATCTATTAAATTCATTGTTGTTTAGTACTATTTCGTTTATGTAAATATGTTCTTTTGTTGAATTCTTTTTTTGAAAGATTATCTTCCTCATTTTCGTGTGCAAGCTTAGAACTTCAGCTCTAAGAATGCTGAAGTTCAGCAAATATAAACAAAAATTTCAGCTCCTAGAATGCTGAAGTTCAGCAAATACAAAACAAACTTCAGCCCTAGAATGCTGAAGTTCAGCAATTGCAAAACAAACTAGAATGCTGAAGTTCAACAATTACAAAACAAACTTCACTTCCTAGAATGCTGAAGTTCAACAATTACAAAACAAACTTCAACTCCTAGAATATTGCTGAAGTTTAGCAATTACAAAACAAAAATATCAGCCAAAACATGTTGTAGTCTGATTGAGTTGAAGTTTGCCATTGCACTATGAACTGAAGTTTGCGTGATTGTCTTTGCAAGTCAGGCCAAACTTCAAGCAAAACATTCTGAAATTCAAACTTCAGACATAAATTTTTGCTACTTCGGGCCCGTATGTCTGAAATTATCCGAAAAGTGGGTATGCTTACAATTATTTTTTGTAAAGCGGGTATAAATTAAAAGTTGATCAAAAACTGAGTATAGATGCAAATGTCCCAAGATTTAGTTGGAACCCCTCCCCCCAAAAAAAAGGAAGATTAATATAGTTGTAAGATTTAGCAATATGTCTGACTGGTTGGAACTTGGAATGAGGTTTCATCATTTGCCAGGTCTGATATTTAATTGTCATTTATGGGCCCATGAGTTTGGTTGTTAATTTGTGGGATTTTTTTCCTCCTATACTATATATGAAACTTTATTACCCTCCTTAATCAAGTTTTAATTTAATTACATGGCCATACATAATTTATCAGTTATATACAAATTAATTTTAAATGAGTATCCCTTTATATTAGGAATTGAATAAGGAATCAGTTATTTCTCATCCATGTTCTCTCTCCTGCGCTCTCTCTCTCTCTCTCCACCATTGACAACCATTAAAAAGTTTTGAAGCTTTGAATTCGAATTTAGATTTTCAAAAATCATTATTTGTTTGGATTGGGTATTGTTGCAAACAATTGGAAATATTGTTTGGAATTTATATCTCAATTTTGAGGGTGTTTGGTGAAAATTAGGCTTGATTTTGGCAGAATTCTCTCTCCTCAATGCTTTAAAACGAGTTAGAAGGCTTCTTTTAAAGCAGAAAAATAGGAGTTATAGTAGTTTCAGCTATTCGATTCGAATGGGTGCCCTCACTTTTCATATTGAAACTCGAAGAAGAAGAACACATGACATACAATATATTTACGAAATTGTATTAAAGTTGTATTATAATTGTATATAAATTGTATTTAAGTTATATTCTGTTCTAGTTATATATATATATTTTTTATTTGAATGTTGTATGAAAGTTGAAAAATAGTTGTATAATGTATGAATCGTTGTATGAAATTTGTATTTAAGTTATAAATACTATTTTTTTTACATAAAGTTGTTATATGTATCAAAATTATATTAAGAGAGGAAATTTTGATTGAAATTTCAGAGAGGAAGAAGAACACAACACATACAAAATATATACAAATCATATACAAAATACATATTGTATAAAATTTGTATGAAACTGTATTTAAGTTGTATTCAATTGGGTAAAAATAATATATGAACCTTGTAGATAAGTTATAAATAAGTTTTATACTATATAATTAGTTATATAAAATTTATTTTTAGTTTATATATTGTTATATATGTATCAAATTTAAATATTTCGGCATTCAACTTTTCCAATATTTGATTGAAGATTTTTTAATATATTGGTGGATGATCGAGGACTTCCAAAAATTTATATGACTTTCAAAAGCTTATTAATTATTTAAATAATGTACACGTGCAACGCGCGGGATGAGACTAGTTACTTAATAAATAACTTATAAATATTTTTATATATCAAATACATAAGTTAAACTCTAAAAAGGGAAGGAAAGAAAAGAAAGCAAAAAGTACTCGGTTAACATTATTGATGGAAAAAGACAAAATCATTTTATTAAAAGAAAAGAAAAACAAAATAGAAGAACACAACATAAATAGTAGTCTTCCTACCTGTGAATCTCAAGCAAACAACAGTGACAGTTAGTACTCTTCGGACATGGCCGTTGCCCCAAATTTCTACTACTTTTACTAACACTAGTCCCATTTTCCTCTGAAATTTATAGCTAAAAAAACACGATTTATTTCTCAGTTTTGTCCCACAAAAATCCTCTATGTATCTTTAAAGAAGTCTGAAATAGTTAGAAAAAATAGAGTGATGGAGGGAAGTGGGGAAGTGGGTTTTGTAAAATCAAATCGTATAGGTCGTATAGACGAGCAAAAAAGGAAAAAAAAGGATAGGAGAAAAAAAAGGAAAATGGTGTAACTGAATTCCCTAATTTAAGGCACTAATAATGGATTATGTATCGAGAGAGTCGGCAGAGTATAAGGAAAGAGGAGAGGAGAGAAAAAAAGGAAAAAGATGTAACTGAATCCCCTAATATACAACACTAATAATGAATTGTATATAATTTATAAGTAATCCTTGTTTAGGACAGGTAATATACAAAACTAGAATAATTTTAATAAATAAGTTTTAAATATTATATAGGAAGGTAAAAATATCATTTATTGCCCCATATCCTTAGTAGAATTGTTGAAGAATCATTAGTGTTACCTTTTCTTTTTTTGTAAATCCAACCGAGTGGCGAGTTTATTGTCACTTCTTGTAGTAGAATTACATTTGAAGAAGGAGGGGCCTGGCCTTCTTGTGAACTTTGATAGCCTGGGTTGACCAAGCTAATATATTGAGTAAATATATTTCAAAAACTACTAAACAAAAGTGGCAATAAAGCGGGTAATTAAGGTGGCTTGAAAGTGAGAACACCATAGTTTCTCTTCGACTCGAAAGGATGGCAATTGCCATCTATTAATATTCGTCAGAGCTTTAACTTATTTAGGCAATATATCAAAATAGTTGTAGGTGTACACATTGTTAGTGGTATGGCTTCACTACACCAGCTTATCAGCAAATTGATTGGCTTCTCTGAAATAATATTAATTACTTTTAATTAAAATATAACAATCACTTGTTTAAATATAATAAAAACCAGCTTTCACAGACCCAAAATTAAGGCATTAGTTTGTTAGAGTTTAAGAGGTAAATCAATTAGAGTACTCTCTAATTAAGTAGATAAAAATATATATTTTCTAACAAATTAATCTTTTAGATAAGATGATTATAAGTTTCAATAAATTGATAGTGTGTTTGCACTTTGATGAATCAAGATTTAATTTTAGAACATAGAGAAAATCATATCTATGATGATGATTGAGAGGCAATGTCAGAAAGACTTAAAAAAGAAGAAGAAAAGAATTAGCAGAATGATTGAAGTCTATCCCCCCCATTTATAGAACATCTGAATTCTGAAGCAATCATGCAGTAATCTCTTTTCATTTAATTATGATTTATGACTAATCTATTTATTATTCGATCGATACCCTCAGGTATGAGATTTTTATAAGTTAACTCGGCTCAACTCCCAAATCTCTCCAATCACAAAAATAGTGAAATATATAAACAAACAAAGGAAAAAGCAAATTAAAAGAGACACTGGGGACTAAAATACATACCAGGAGACACACTTGAGTATATCTGCATGCAAAATGGGAAAATAAGGATCATTCAAAACACATAAATTTTTAATTGAATAGTAAGTGATCGCACAATCATTGAAGTTTTATCCACTAATAGATATTAAAATATTATTTATACAATCAAATTAATTAAGAGTCAACATGTGCTGAGCATAGGCTAGTGACTTCTGGCCAGTTCGAAGGTGGCATGAGAATGGGAGGCAAAAATAGTGTATTTCGAGTTTAATTTATATACAACGATAGTGTAAAAGAATTTCTTAATGTTTACCCTAAAAAATGGATAACAATTAAATTTGTAAGTAGTTTTAAGGATACGTTGATTTATTCAATACAAACGATAAAAATTGCTAGAATAAACAAATAAGAGATGTTATAGATTATCAAACCACTTGAAAATAGGGAGGGGGGATGATTATGGACTCGAGGGCAGCCTTAATGAGGTGTCCGTCTTCGATCCCGGACTTATAATAATGAAACACTGATCAACAAACGTAAGAGCTTTGAATAACAAAAAAAAATAGTATATTCTATTTGTATTGGTATGCGTGTTATAATATCCCCAATGAATAATCAGACCCCACTTTATATAGTATGGGACTCCTACTCTAGGTACAATTCCATAAAAGGTAAAAAATCTTCCGTTTAACTAATCACCGAATTTTCGCCGGTACGTGTCGAGATCCACGCCGCGATACCCGGCTGGTCACGGATATCACGGCTTCCTGTTAATCATGTTCGGTTGCCCGATAATGCTCCCTGAAGTCTTTTAAGATTTGGACCGATACCGGGGTCACGACCCGATATTCTCGAGGGCGGGCATCGTGCCCCAGAAACCTATCTCGATGAGTCCCTTACCTTGATTTCGGCTCCTTGTCATCACGTCCCTTACTCGATTTATTTTATCGGAAACCGGGTCATCTCATGGGTCCGGTTTCACCCGTATACAGTCGTCCCCTCATTTCTCGGACAGTAAGTTTTACAGAAATGACGAGGAACGACATGAGTTCTTCGATCTCTTCTCCAACACGTTGTGACACAAAACGATAAAGAAATCGAAATGTCCCGCCAGTCACATTATAATGACCCCCAACGCATGTCAGCCGTCAGCAGGCCGCTCCTGGATGCGAAACGGCGCGAAGCCCCTATAAATACCCCTTATTTCGTTCATTATTAACTTTTGACCAAGCTTCTACCTTCGATCCTTCAAGATATCACTGTCTTCCTTCATTCTTCAATATTCTTACATTCGTTCTTCAAATTGCAACCTTTCTTTTACCCCTCACTTAAGCCAGTGTGCTTGATTTTCTTAGCAAGTTCTCACCCTTCATCTCCTCATTCTCCTTCACACCTTCAAACTTTTTTATGCAGATAAAAATGGCAAAGACTTCCAAGATCGTTCCCCATAAAGATGCTCCTTCTTCTACGCAGCCGACCACTGCGGTTGAGGAGACCACCCCGGATGTGGTCGTCCTCGAGAGGTCCGCTCTGGGTGCGGCCACTATGGAACCGGCAGCCGAGCCCCCTTGAAAATGTTCCTCCCCGGGGGGTGTTCTGTTAATGATGAATTCAAGGTTAAGAAGCCCTCTTCGGTTCAAGGTCGTTGCGAGGTGGTGTCACGGTACATCTGCTCCATTACTGAGGTCATTCTTCCCGCAGTTTGAAAGGACTGCAGCTGGACGGATAAGGATGTAGTGATTCCCAAGCCCGATGACGACATCACTACCCATGTTGAGGGATATATGAGTGTTTATACTTATCCCTTTATATTGGGCCCGGTGGATTCGGTCATCTTGGACTTTTGTAAGAGGTACGCGGACAAATCCACCCATCACTGTGGAGGATCGTGATCCTCCTCCGATTCTTTGTGAACAAAATTGACTCATGTACAGTCACCATGGATCATCTACTCCGCTTGTACAGTCCCTGAATATTCCGAGGGGGACTGATAAAGCTTGTACATCGGGCCTACAAAGCCCTATTTTCAAGTATCGACGAGGACCGGAATCGGGGTTGGCAAGGATGCTTTGTCCGGGTGAGGACCGCAGACCTGATACCTGCCGAGTGGAGGCCGTTCCCCGAGAAGTGAAACTTATCACGTAAGTATAACTCCTTTAAAACATTGATTTTATGTTTTATCTTCCCTTTTCTCATCGGTGTTTGTTGTGGCGCAGCCCTCGCTCGAGTCCCAAACACTATTCCTCGACTCAAGGAGTGGATCGGAGGAATTTGTTCGCAGATGACTTATGTCGAATGCTCGGGCGCGAGATCTCAAAGGGCCGCTGAGAGGCCCGTTCTCACGGTAAGATTCCTTTCTCCGAGTAAGTAACACTATATTTGCTTTTTCAACACTATGCCCTCATTGCTTCTCTTTTTGTTTTTGCAGGCTTGCCTGAGACCATCAAGCTTAGGCCTTTGGCAGGAGGGTGAGGACCTACCCCACTGATCCTTCTGCTTCGTGGCAGCCCAAAACCACAACAGGAGAGAAGAAAAGGAGGAGGGCCCTGAATTCCCCGAGCTCGGAGAAGAAGAAACCAAAGAGAAGATTGGCTCGTAAGCCAAAGGAAAGCTCCAGCTCCCGAGTGCCAGACTCGGATTCACTCTTCCGGCTTAGGGACGAGCCTGAGGACGACGATCATTTTGTGGCCCACGAGCTGTCCATTCCCGAGGAATAGGTGGCAGCCGAGGGGGAAACGACAGGGGCTAATCCCCCTCAAATTCACGAGGTTGGTACAGAGGTTAGGGTAGAGACCTCTCAAGTCGCCGGCTCCGCCCCGCCTGGTGTTATAGAAATTTCGGGATCGCTCTCGTTCACATAGTCCATGTTTGATAAAGCACGAGCGATGAAGGAGCGATCCAATGAAGGGACTCATGGAGCGGACGATCCCCTTCGATGCTTCTTTGATTGTGTAGACTCAACCGCCCTAGAAGACTTCTCCGGGTAGGGTGACTTATAGGTGCCGAGGAAAAGTCCACCCTTGGAGGTCGGTGGGCCGAACTCGAGCCCGAGGTTGATCAGCCGGTTCCCCGCTCCAAGCACGAATCCTAGCCGGAAGTGATCAATTATTATCACCGTCTTGGAGGATGCCCGGGTTCTTTTCGCCCCTGTCGGGGTAGCTGGCTACCTTCGGTGACTGGTAACCAAAGAAGACCAGGAAAAAATGAACGAGGTGGATGCGGCATGTTTGTTCAATGCAGCACAATAGGCGCTGAATTGGATAAGGTGTTATCACACTCATTTATCTTCGAATTCAGTTTTTGATGACTCTAATGCCTTTTTTCACATTTTACAGGCCTCGGTGCTCCACTATGAAACCTTTCTTCGGTACCGGATGAGCTTAGCCAACTCAAGGCCGCGGTCAAAAAGCTTGCTGAGAATAGGGACATGTATAAGCTTATCAGCGAGCAACGTGAAGGAGAAGTCAGGAATCTCCAGGTTGAGCTGGACGCGGCTCAGAAAGAACATGTCGTCGTGGTGGAACTGGTCAAGATCTTTGAAGTTAGTGACCACGAGTTATGCATGGAGACTAACGGTTAAAACCCGCAGGTCCAGCAGAAGCTTGATCGGATCTACCAGCTTCGAGCCGATATGGATGAGGTTAAGGCCATGGACGAAGAGTGGAAGGGCAAAATGGACCAATTGGCTTCAAAAAAGGAGATTTTTCGAGAGAAGATGGCCTCGGCTGAGGTCCAACTTCAAGCGGCGAGGGAGAAAACTAAGGCATAGTCCTAAAAAATCAAAGACCTCCAGTATCAACTGGGCTCGGCCGTTGCTGAACGGGATACCTTGGCAAGGAGCTTAAAATAGCCAAGTCAGCGGCGGAAATAACCAGGGCCGATGCTAAAAAGATGGTAGCCCAGTATAGAGCTGACACTGAGCCAACCCAGGACCGCCTGAACGTCACTATCGAATACGTGAAGTGGCGGTCCCGAAGAGAGGATCTCGAGAAAGTTCATGCCCGGGGTTTCGGCCTTTCGGTCTAGATTGAAAATGCTAAGAGGCTCGAGGTCGAGGCCAAAAATTTGGCAGATACCAAGGACGAGGAAGGCTCCGAGGGTTCTGGCGAATCCGAGGGCGGAGAAGACCCCGATGGTCTCATTGACGAGGCGAGCTCCGGTGAAGATCAGACTTAGGTGCCTTGTAGCTTTTCTTTGTTTTAGTATTTTTGTATATTTTACTGAGGCCGTTTGTCCTTTGTAAAGATCTTTATATATATAGAAGGCCTTTCTTTTTTCCCTTTGTGAATTTTCAAGTTTGTTTCTTATGGATGTTTCTTTACGATTGCAAATATTTCAAATGCCTTAGCACGTAGTAATAAGGTCTTGTTCGGAGGTTCGAACAAGGCCTGCTCTAGATGTAATTTTTCTTAAAACTCGTGGGGGCTTGGTATGACCAGAAACTTTCCCCAAAGTGCTAACTTAGAAGTTTTTAGATCATAATTTTGCCAAGGGTAGCCTTTGAACCGGTTTGGAATTTTTGAAGGCCTTATGTTTTGGCTACGGGTTTCGAACGTCTCCGAGCCATTTCTAGGATGGCCGTAGCCTTTTAAGTTAGGGTATTACCCAGCATGCTTATTACCCCGGGCTTCGATTCCCGAGCCATCCGGGCTTTCCTAGGAAGACAGTCCCTGAGTGGGGGTGGCCGTAACCTTTAAAGTTTGAGTACTGCCTAATAGGTTTTTGTGTCCCCGGGCTTTGACAGCCCGAGTCATCCGAGTTTTCCTTGGACGACAGTCCCCAATTGTGGGTGATCTCTTGGATCCGGATAGAGGTGGCCCTTGGGCTCGATGTCCTTAAGGAACAGAATGTAGTAATTTTTAGGAGACAAAATATGTATATGCAAGGTAGAAATTTTCTTTCATTTCTGTGCGCAACATATAGGATTGTAAATGTGTACAAGCTTCGTGTTATGGCTTAAGTGGTCTATGTGGGTACGGTTCATTTGACCGTTTGGCCCATACAATAAATCCTATCCACCGAGCCCAGACTATTTGAGCACAAAGTTTTCTTCCTTGCTAAAATTATTATCCAAGGGTGATGTCCCCCAGTATTTGAGGCCGATCGTAGAGAGGGCTCGGATACTGTTGATGTGACCCTCGATTCCGGTTCATAGCCGGTATTCAATTCTAAATTAGCATAATCTACTGTTGCCTCTTTAAAAACCTTACCGGAAAACCCATTTGAGACAAAATCGGTTCAAGGAAAAAAGAGTGCAATGCGTGCTTTCAAGCCAAACAACTGCATCATTCTTTGGCTGTTGCTTGCAAGTTTTAGTTCAATTCGTAATATATGTGAAGAAAAGAATGAATGGGGTCATACCTTAGCAGTAATACCATTGTAAGTAGGTCACGTTCCAGTTGTTCGGTAGTCGCTCACCGTTTCCTGCTTCGAGTTTGTATGATCCTTTGCCGGTGATCTCGATAATTTGATATGGACATTCCCAATTCGGTCCCAACTTACCTTTGTTCGGGTTTCGAGTGTTTAGTGTCACTTTTCTTAACACCAAGTCCCCGATATTGAAGTGTCGGAGGTTGTCTCTTGGTTGTAATACCTTTCAATCCGTTATTTTTTGGTGGCTAACCGGACGAGGTCGGCCTCGTGCCTCTCATCCAACAGTTCCAGGCTCGTGCTCATGGCCTCATAACTCTTCGGTCTCATATCGGAACCTAAGACTCGGTTCTCCTACTTTGACCGGTATTAGCGCTTCGGCACCATAGACCAACGAGAACAGAGTGGCCCCGGTACTAGATTTTGTGGTCGTATACTTTGGGAAAAATTTCTTTCCATTTTCCCTTGGCGTCGGTCAACCTCTTCCTAATATTTTGGAGTATGGTTTTGTTCGTAGATTCCGCCTGCCCATTCCCACTAGGGTGATAGGGTGTCGATAAGATCCTTTTGATCTTATGTTCCTCGAAACATTTACTCACTTTACTGCCGATGAACTGCTTCCCATTGTCGCACACGATCTCGGCCAACATTCTAAACTGGCATATTATGTGGTCCCAAATGAAGAGAATAACTTCTTTCTCCCTGACTTTCTCAAATGCCTGGGCTTTCACCCATTTAGAAAAATAGTCAGTCATAAATATTATAAATTGAGCCTTACTGGGTGCCCATGGCACGGGACCAATGATGTCCATTCCCCATTTCATGAATGGCCAGGGTGATAGGACCGAATGTAGTAGCTCCTCGGGCTGATGAATCATCGGTGCATGCCTCTAACATCTGTCGCATTTTTGCACAAACTCCTTTGCATCTTTCTCCATGTCGATCCAGTAGTAGTTGGCTCTGATTATCTTACGAACCAATGATTTGGCACATGAATGGTTCCTGCAGGTGCCTTCATGAACTTCCCTCAAAACATATTCGGTATCTCTCGATCCTAGATATATGGAGAGCAGTCCATCAAACATTTTCATGAATAAGGTATTGTCTTCGGACAAGCTGAACCCGGCCGCCTTTGTGTGCAGAGCTCTCAATTCTTTAGGATCCGAGGGCAGTTTTTCGGTCTTCAAGTAATCTATATGCTTGTTTCTCCAGTACCAGGTTAAGCTTGTCGAGTTTATCTCGGTGTGGCCTTCTTCCAATACCGATTTCATGAGCTGTACGAATGTTCTCGAGCTGAATTCATCATCATCAACCGACGAACCTAAGTTAGCAAGAGCATCGACTTCGCTGTTTTTATCCCGAGGTACATGTTGCAAAGTATATTCCTTGAATCGATGTAACGTCACATGTAGTTTATCCAGGTACCTTCACATTCGTTCTTCTTTGACTTCGAACGTTCTATTTACTTAGTTCACCACAATGAGGGAATCGCACTTAGCTTCAATCACCTCGGCCCCCAGGCTTTTAGCTAGTTCGAGACCTGCAATCATGGCCTCATACTCGGACTCGTTGTTAGTTAATTTTACAGTTATAATAGATTGCCTAACTACATTACCCGTTGGTGGCTTCAACACGATGCCAAGTCCGGAACCTTTTGCGTTCGAGGCACCGTCTGTAAAGAGGGTCCAAATTCCAGAGGAGGTCCCCGAGTTCAACAACAATTCCTTCTCGACCTCAGGTATTAGGGCCGACGTGAAGTCGGCCACGAAGTACGCCAAAATTTGAGATTTGATGGTGGTTCGGGGTCGATATTTGATATCGTACCCGCTGATTTCCACGGTACATTTGGCCAATCATCTCGAGAGCTTGAGCTTATGCATTATGTTCCTCAACAGTTAAGTAGTCACGACACATATGTGATGATATTGAAAATACGGTTTTAACTTCCTGAAGGCATTTAGCAAAGCGAGCGCCAGTTTTTCCAAGTGAGGATACCTAGTCTCGACATCGCCTAGAGTCTTGCTAACATAGTAGATAAGAAGTTGCATACCTTCCTCTTCCCGGACTAGGACTCCATTTACCGCTATCTCGGATACCGCTAAGTACAGGTATAACTGTTCATCTGCCTTCGGAGTATGAAGCAAAGGCGGGCTCGAAAGGTACCGCTTGAGTTCTTCCAAGACTTGTTGACTCTCCGGGGTCCATGAGAAATTCTTCTTCTTCTTCAATAACGAGAAGAACATATGGCTCTTGTTGGAGGACCTTGAAATGAATCGGCCCAAAGAAGCTATGCATCCGGTTAACCTTTGAATGGCCTTGACATTGTCCACCATGGTAATGTCCTCTATGGACATGATTTTATTGGGATTGATCTCGATTCCCCGGTTAGAGACCATAAATCCGAGAAATTTCCCAGACCCGACTCTGAATCTACATTTCTCCGGGTTCATCTTCATATTGTCTTTCTTCAATATATTGAATGTTTCAAATGGTCCTCTGCTCACAGGGACTTAACTAACATATCGTCAATGTAAACCTCCATTGATTTTCTTATTTGCTGTTTGAATATCCGATTTACTAGGTGTTGGTAAGTGGCACTAGCATTTTTTTAGTCCAAATGGCATTACGTTATAATAGTAGGTGTCGTACTTAGTGATGAAGGATGTTTTTTCCTTGTCGCCCGGGTGCATCCGAATTTGGTTATATCCGGAATAGGCATCGAGAAAACTAAGGATCTCTTGGCCGGCCGTGGCATCGATCATGCAATCGATGTTGGGCAAAGGGAAAGAATCCTTGGGGCATGCCTTATTCAAGTCTTTGTAGTCTATACACATTCTTAATTTATTCCCCTTTTTAGGGACTACCACTATGTTTGCTAACCAATCCGGGTACTTAACCTCCTAAATGGATCCTATTTAAGGAGTTTCGATAACTCGTCTTTGATGAATGCATGATTGACTTCAGACTGAGACCTCCTTTTTTGTTTGACCGGGTTGAACTTCGGATCCAGGAGCATCTTGTGAATAGTGATTTCCGGTGGGATCCCTATCATGTCAAGGTGGAACCAAGCGAAACAATCTATGTTAGCTATAAGGAACTTAATGAGTTTTTTCCTGAGTTCGGGACTTAACCCCGTGCCCAGGTATACCTTACGATCGGGCAGGTGCTCGATCAATATGACTTGCTCCAGTTCCTCGGCCATTGATTTGGTGGTATCGAAATCGTCGGGGGCTATGAAAGCCCTGGGAACTCCGTAGTTGTCATCCTCACCCGTCTCCTATCGTTATGCTTTAGTCGAGGCCGGCGTCGGTGATTGCTATTTGGCCTCTTCCTTGGTGACTGAACTCGGACCATTTGGTATCGAAAGTGAGGATATTGGGACAACCTCATCGACTGCGAACATCTCCTTTTCGGCCGGTTGTTCTTCGTAAGTTATTTTAATCCCTGGCGTTGGTAATTTCAACACCTGGTGCAGTGTCGAGGGAACTGCCCTCATGTTGTGAATCCAAGGCCTCCCGAACAGAGCATTATATTTCATATCTCCTTCGATCTCGTAGAACTTTACTTCTTGGATGGTTCCGGCAGTGTTCACCGGTAGTGTTATCTCACCTTTAGTGGTCTCACATGCCATGTTGAATCCGTTTAGAACTCGAACTGCAGGCACAATTTGGTCTTGTAGACCCAGCTGCTCTACGACTCTCGGTTTGATTATATTGGTCGAGCTACCTGGATCAATTAACACATGCTTAACTCAAGATTTATTTATGAGTACAGATATTACCAGTGCATCATTATATGGCTGCACGATGCCTTCAACGTCCTCTTCATTGAAAGATAAGGTTCCTTCTGGAATGTAATCTCAAGTATGTTTTTCCCTTATGATGGATACTTTGGTGCGCTTTAACATCATCCCCAAGGGACGTCAACCTCATCGATGATCATGTTAATGACGTATTGAGGTTCCTCCTGCTCTATTTTCTTATTAGAGTCCCTATTCCTGAAATGGGTTTTGGCTCGATCGCTCAAAAACTCTCGGAGATGTCCGATGTTGAATAACTAAGCTACTTCCTCTCACAATTGTCGTCAATCTTCAGTTCTGTGGCCATGAGTGCCATGGTATTTACACATTAGGTTGGGGGTCCCTTTGGGCTGGATTGGACTGTAAAGGTCGAGGCCACTTGGTGTCTTTGATGCATCTGATGGCAGATACGATGGCAGCAACATCGATGTTGACCTCGATCGCTTCTCCTTTCACTTCTCACAAGGTTTCGCCCAGACCCATTACCTCTTCGATTTTTATTGTATGGTTGATACCAGTCCCTATTTGATTATGGTTCATGATCAATGTATCTTTTGGATATGTCAATAGCTTTGATGGGATAAACGGACCCGTAAGGGGCCCCAAGCTGATCATCTTCGACCCTAATTTTTGATTGATACCGGTTATGTACGTCGGTCCAAGTTACAGCCGGATATTCTATCAGATTTTTCTTTAACTGTTGTGAAGCCAATGAGCTTCGAGTATTGAGTCCTTGGGTGAAGTCCTGAATGGCCAATCGTCTGCGACCAAAGGCAGGTCCATTTGTTCCATTTGAAACCGGGACACGAATTCCCTCAGCATCTCATTATCTCTTTGTTTCACTTTGAAAAGGTCTGAATTCGTGGTCTCGACCTTGATGGCCCCCGCATGTGCTTTCAGGAAGGAGCCTGCAAGCATAGCAAACGAGTTAATAGAATTAGGGGGTAAGTTGTGACACCATATCATAGCCCCCTTTGTTTTCCCCGAACGTTTATAGCAGGACGGACTCGATCTCATCATCCTCCAAGTTGTTCCCTTTGATGGCGCGTGTGTAGGACGTCACATGCTCATTTGGGTCAGTTGTTCCTTTGTACTTAGGAATCTCGGGCATGCGAAACTTCTTTGGGATTGGCTTCGGAGCTACGCTCGGAGGAAAAGATTTTGATCAAACTTCTTGGAATCCAGGCCCTTCAATTTCGGTGGTGCTCCTTGGATTTGGCTGACCCTGAAATTATAGGTTTTCACCTTTTTGTCATTGGCCTCGATTTTTTTTTTTCTACCGATTCTACCCGTTTTGTCAGTTCCTCGAGCATTTTTATGATCTCGGGGTTAGTCCCGGGTTCAGCTTCACTCGGCCTCTCCGTGACTAGTTCATTTCTGCGAGTGATTTCCCGGGACGGTTCGGGCTCAACTCTACTGGGAACGCGACTTTGGTTCTGCAGCTGGGCTATCGCTGCCTATTGAGCCTGTAGCATTTCGAATATCACTCGCAAGTTGATTCCATATCCTTCACCGTTGTGTGTATTTTGGGCTACCGATCGGACTCCCCTGCTGGCGCTGTTCTCAGGATCGGTAGACAAATTCGCATTGATGGACACACATGAGTTGGCGTCGATTGGGTCCGCGGACGGAACTCCATTGGGATCGATAGGGGGCACCTCGTTACTGGGTACCATATTATTGTTCTCGCCATGGTGACCGGACTCAGCATCCATATTTAGAGGGGCAGATTGGGAGTTCAAAATTTTAAACTTTGACCTGAAATTAAAGACACTTCAAACAACAAGTATAAAATAGGATGTGTTATGGAAATTTTGTATTAAATTGCCACTATTATCCTTATCCCCACGGTGATCGCCAAACTGTTTACCCTAAAAACGGATAATAATTAAATTTGTAAGTGGTTTTAAGGATACACAGATTTATTCAATATAAACGATAAAGATTGCTAGAATAAATATATATGAGATGTTATATATTATTGAACCGCTTGAAAATAAGGGGGGATGAATCTGGACTCAAGGGCAGCCTCTATGAGGTGTCCGTCTTTGATCCCGGACTTATAATAATGAATGATCAACAAACGTAAAAGCATTGAATAATAAAAAAAATAATAGTATATTGCCTTGGTATGCGTGTTATAATGTCCAATCAGACCCCCCCGAAAACTAATCACCGGATTTTCGCCGATACGTGCCGAGATCCAAGCCGCGATACCCGGTTGGTCATGGATATTAGGCCTCCTGTTAATCATGTTCGGTTGCCCGATAATGCTCCCTGAAGTCTTTTAAGATTTGGATCGATACCGGGGCCACGACTCCGATATTCTCGATGGCGGGCGTCGTGCCCCCGGAACCCATCTCGATGAGTCCCTTACCTCGATTTCGACTCCTTATCATCACGTTCCTTTACTCGATTTATTTTATCGGAAATCGGGCCGTCTCATGGGTCCGATTTCACCCGTATACACTTAAACTATTAGATCACCGATTATATCAACATGTAATCCTCCATAAAAATATAAGATTTATAATTTTGAGGACAAAGACAAATTACCTGCTCTAACAAGTTAATATTATTTAATGTAAAAATTCTTTGCAATGTTGGAGTATAAATTAAACACACTATCTTTTCACATAGTATAAGTTAACACTTTAACGTTTATTCTTTCTAAAAGTGCTTCAACTTGAATTTCCTTATTTTTACTATTCCATTCTTGAAAATTCATCTTTGAAAGCACTCATAATTTGCAGTATTTAATTATTAGGCCTTAATATGCCTATCCAATAAAGAGAAATTTTCAAACCACTATTTTTAGTTGCTATATATATATATATATATATATATATATATATATATATATATATATACACTTCCTATAGCTAATATTTTGTTGCTACCGGACTGTATTCGTTGTATTTCGCTACTGTATTCATGAATACAGCCGCGGAATTCGCCTAATAAGTAGGGAGTCTAGTTGTTTAATAATGGAAAGAGGATCAATTGGCGTGTATCACTCCTAATTTAACTCAACAAAATCAATTCTATAAAATTTTGTTGCTACTACGTTGTATTCCATGTATTCGCGCGGCTATATTTATAGATACAGTGAGGTAATCAGCCTAAAAATATGGATTACAACTGTTTAATTATGTATTCCATGTATTCGCGAGACTGTATTTATAAATACAGTGAGGTAATCCGCCTAAAAAGCATAAATTAAAGCTGTTTAATTATGTATTCCATTTATTCGCGCGAATGTATTTATAAATAATGTGAGATAATCCGCCTAAAAATAGTGATTACGGGTGTTTAATAATGGAAAATTCAATATTGAATTGTATTCAATTTTAAAATATTAAATTCAGTTGTATTCAAACAATAAAAAATTAAGAAATATGGTGTATACCGTTCCATTCAATTCAACTTTATAAATTGTATTCAATCCACCGATATTCATTATTCACTACTATACATTGTATTCAATTCACCGTATTCAATTCGACTGTATTCAAACAATAAAGAATCACAAAATTAGTGATATTCGGGTGTATTAAAAATAATACAGACCTTCGGAATACAAATACAAGCAAAAATATAATATATTTATACAAAAATACAATGTATTTGAGTGTATTTATATAGAATACAATGTATTTATATCATTGTATGTGACTCAATAACAAAGAAGAGAAGAAAGTTCGTCGGAGATGGCGTTTTTCGGCCAAGCAAAATATTGTATACATTGTATTAAAACTAAAAATGGAGACGAACAAAAACCAGCCCTCAAATCTTCTCCAACAACTCTGCTTCAGATTTGCAAAAGCTCAATCTGTAGCCATGGCCAGATCTGTTCGCCTACTCCCTCTTCGCTTCAGATCTATTCTCTTCGCTTCAGAAAGTCCACCTTGCCACAAAAAAAGGTTGTTACGATGGCTGCCTTGGTGGAAAAGAGAGAGAGATTTGAGGGAGAAAAGAGAGGATTGTGAGAGAAGGAAGAGAGAGAGAGAACATAACTAGCGTATTTCACGCCTCAATGGTAGGGTATAAAATAAATGCATATTTTGCTATAAAATAGAAAAAGTAGCTATAAGTAATAATATTTTGAAATTGTTTTAGTTTATAATAAATAGGGTATAATAGTTTGCTATAGGAAGTAATATTTCCTCCAATAAATCTTAGATTGTTTGGTGAAATTATTTAGAAGAATTAACCCAAATAGTCGCTCACCCAATCGTTTAAATAAAAAGTAGCTGGTGGAGGTATATATATGTAGAATTTATGTATTATATTTGTACAATTGAGTATAATCAATGTATAATTTATGAAGATAGATTAAAAAAAGTAAAAGATAAATATGGCGGCTATTTTTGTAAAGATCCGGCTTATTTAGGGTCCAAAAAGAGTGAACAGCTTAGGGCCCATATTCCTTGTATTGAGTTGTGTTTTCATTCTCGAAAATGATAGTTAGTCTTTGAAGGGGAATTTTATTTTAATCAAGTTACTGTCAAAAGAAATTACTTGTTCAAGCACTTAAATTGTTGTTGAAGTTAATTATTTTGCACTTGACGTTCAATATTGCAGATGAGAGTTTTGACCCCGCTTGGGTTGGGCTGAGAAGTAATATTTAGGGCCGATAAGGTGACTATATGGGATATTGGTTTTGGTCAAGAAGAAATTAGAAGGGGTATTATTACTTTTAGACCGCGCCTGAAACTATTTATATCTGTTAGCCAAACAAATATATAAAGTTTCTATATTTTTTTATATATATATACAAAAAATATACAAATTTTATATATTTTTTCGATTATTATTTTTACAGCTACTATATAGTGTCATTTTTCCTTAGAAAAGTTAATTGGGCTTTGGGGTTAGTGAGTTTAAGGGGGGAAGTGTACATATATCCACTAATTATAGATGTCTTTACTTTTTAGCCACTGTTTTAAATGTATTTACTCTCTAGTCAGTGTTTAATATATTTTTACTCGTCCGGACAAAAATACCCATGTGCCAGATATGGGTACTGTGTAAATATTAAGGACATGGTGTCCTTAACTTCATGAGTGTTATGTAAATATTAAGGATAAAGTGTCCTGTATTTGCAGCTTCTGTTGTTAAACTTTAGGACACCATGTCCTTAACTTCATATGTGTAGTGTAAATGTTAAGGACATGTTGTCCTTAACTTCATGTGTGCAATGTAAATATTAAGGACATAATGTCCTTAACTTGTATTAGCAACTTCTATTGTTAAACTTTAGGACATCATGTCCTTAACTTCATATGTGTTGTATAAATGTTAAGGACACGGTGTCCTTAGCTTCATGTGTGCAATGTAAATGTTAAGGACATAATGTCCTTAACTTGTATTTGCACCTTCTGTTGTTGAACTTTAGGACATCATGTCCTTAACTTCACATGTGCAGTATAAATGTTAAGGACATGGTGTCCTTAACTTCATGTGTGCATTGTAAATGTTAAGAAAATAGTGTCATTAACTTTATGAGTATTGTGTAAATATTAAGGACATGATTTCCTTAACTTCATGAGTGATGTGTAAATATTAAAGACATGGTTTGTCCTTAATATTTACATAACACTTTTTGTATCAATTTTAATAGAGTAGTGGTTATTTTTGCTCAACATTAAAAATACTGGCTAAAAAGTAAATACCACTTAAGAAAAGTGGCTATACCACGCCATTTCTTGGAGTTTAAGTAGTTAAATTGGACCGCTTTGACTAACAATGAAATGAGGAGGGAATTGATTGTTTGGGTCACAATTATTAGTTTGAGTTACTAAATTTACCTATTACTTTTCTCTCCTTTAATCTTTCATTTGAACTGTAATAACATGTTTTAATGGATGTTTAATAGGTAAAAACTGCTAGCAGCGGGTGTTTACACCAATCAATAAAAAATGACACTTGTCATCTTATTTAACTACAATAAATGGTACTTAATCATAGATAACTTTGTTATAGTGATAGCTCTACCTTATTAAAAAAAATTATTTATTAAAAGTGAAATTTCTAATAGACCTAAAACTTCTAATAAACCTTAGTTTATCTCTTATGATTAACTTAATTAAGCGTGGTGTAAACATAGCAGGTAAATTTTTATAGGGTTGATATATAGGCCCTAACCAAATAATTAGAGAACAAATTAAGATTAATTAGCAAGGTAGCCGTATTTTACACGGGATTCGAGAGGTACCTTTACTTTTAGTCAACTGAACCACCTTATTTGGATCTTTTTGTTAGCAAACTGGGAAGAGTTAAAATAAATTCGCATTTTTTTTTTTTGAGAAATAATAAATGATTTTCAAATTAAAAAACCGAATCAGATGACCGGCCTAGCACAAGAAAAAAAAATCAGGTGATGATTCCAATAAATAATCCTTCTTAAACCATTTTTGTTGCATTAATATGAAAACCCCTTCCTTTCGAGTTTTCCATTTTGAAAATCCAAGGAACGTTTATTGAAAATGAAAAAAGGGTGATACAGGAACCATCTTAAAATAAGTGTGTTTCAACATAAATGAGCCCTTTTTGGCATTCTTTCAAGAACTTGACCTAATTAACATCTTGCAATTTGCAAGTAAAACCAGAGTTCGAACTTTTAGAAGTTTTAAGAGCTGCTCTTAAACAATTTAATTAGATTCAGATTTTTGAAGTGTTTTTGTTTTGTTTAGAGTTTTGAAGTTAGATGTCCTTAACTTTGACAGTCACTCCAAATGCCGAATAATAGAAAGGTCATTCACCATCTTAGTTAATATCCTTCACCGAATATCCTTATCGAAAATATAAATATATAGAGGTTTACTTCACAAAATTTTGGAAAGAAAAAGCAATAAAATTGAGGGTGTGTTTGGTATAACGAAAAATATTTTCTTAGAAAACTAGTAGTAATCTTATTCATTTTCTAGTGTTTGGTACGAAAATTAAGGAAAATAACTTCTCAAGAGTATTCATAAATAATTTAGATACAACAAACATTAAGTCATAAACTTTCGAACACGTAAACTCTATAATTTCTAAATCCGCAAACTTCCAAACACATAAGCCTCTGAACTCATAACTTTGGAACCCGTAAAATTTTGAACCAGTAAAACTGAAAAATGAAAAAAATCAGAAACTAAAAATATATATATATATTTTTTAGCCGGGGTGCTGTAGAAAAAATAATTACAGAAAATTAAAAATACCAAAAAAATAATTTCAAGAGAGGGGTTAGCATGGTGGGTGGTGAAGGAAAAAAAATGAAATCTGAAAAAAAAAAAACTTTTTGGAGAGGGGGTGGGCGGTGGGAGAGGTGGGGTAGGGGAGAGAAAGGGGAAGGGGTTGGGGTTAGATGTGAGAGTATGCAGAGTTTTTGTAAAATGTTTTTCTAACTTTTTCTAGGAAAGTCTTTTTCTTTCAATTTCAGAAAAAATGTGATCTAGAAAATATTTTTCAAACATAAAAAAATATTTTTCGTCCACCCAAACACACTGATTATTCATTACGCAATATTGAGGGGTCTAAGGTCACTAAATTCAAAGAGTATAGGTCTCAATCAATATAATTGGATGGTGTAAGTAATTATTTTCTATCATAATTCATAGGCACCCTAAAGTATAAAACTGAATAAAAGATGGGTATTCGGCCCCATCATATTATTTTATTATATCAATAGAAGAAAAGTGTAATAAATGAAAGAAGCCAAAATATGTGTTACCTTTTCTTAGAAGAAACAAAAGTGTAATAGAGTCATCTGATATCACGAAAGTTATGTTAGAACAGATCATATTCTTTTATTCTTAAACAGAGATTTAGGTTCCAACTTTGGATATAATGTTAATTTTGTTAGGAAGTACTCTATTTTTAATATAAATTTCTTGTCTTAAATTCAAATTTAATAAAATTTAATGCAAATACCAAACATCCGGTAAAAACCAAAAAAGAAAGTCATCTGGTGATGAGGAAGAGTAGGAAAGAAATATTTAATAATTAGAAAGGCCACCAAAGTTGGCCAAAATAATTGGTAGAGCATATCCAAACAAGTGGGAAGCCCGACAACTTGTATTCCTAATAAGAACAAGTAGTTACAGTGACGACAAACCTATTAAAAAGACACTACTCTATTTCTCAGTGCTTTGTCCAATCAGAAAATAAATATTTCCCCATTGAGAAAGAACAAATCTCGAATAATTGGGTAGAGAACTACAAATTATGTTCTTCTTTGTTGCAGAATAAAAACATAACAACCAAGATTCTATGTGGAATGATATGGTTTACAATTTTCTCTATGTTCCTTTTCTTTTATTTGAAAAATTTTCAGAAAAAGTTGATTATTCTTGTTTGATCTTATTATGCTTCGTGAAGTAAGGTCGATATAATGCTCCATTTACTTTCAATGAATAAATGATGGTTGCATGTCTTATTTGAAAGATAAAAGGAAAAAACTGAACATAAATAACTCGAGTATTAATATTTCGTACTACCGAACTGAATTTATAATTGTTCCATTGCGATAAATTTATGGTCAAGAGGTCATGATTTAATATCAGAATTTCAAGTCTAATGACTTTTCGATCACCGGTGCCCAATTGAGCTCAGATCCCACCCCTTTATGTAATTATATCTAACAATAGATTTATAATTGAAATAAAAATGCACATTTTGTAGTTAGAATTAAAATTGTAATTCTAACATTAAAATTTAGAAGACGGTAGTGAAGCTCGCCCCATATTAATAATTTGATGACGCTAAGGGTATTGCTAAGTATGGAAGCTCTCGGCGCATGATTAGTGAGGATAACTAACAGACGCCATGACCCGGCAACGCCGGAAACGGAAGGAGGAACCGCTGCCGCTGATAATACAACCGACGGAGGAGACTAGTAGTAGACTGGTAACACCGGTAACAAGGGTAATTCAACAATTACCCCTATGCAACTATCTCATTGGCTGCCGGGTATGGGAAGTGCACCTACGATACTTCAAGCGCCGCCGATAGAGAAAGTGCATCCACCAGAGGTAACCATGGCTTGCAACTACAAGGAAATTGACTTATTATGATATTTTTGGAGAAAACACGAAGACAATGGCGGAAGTGGTCAAAGGAAACTGGGTACAACAACAAGGGTTACAACTAAAGTTCTATCCACCAGAAATTAGAGATGGAATTAAAGTTGTGAAGCTTAATCCGGATGAATTGGATCAATAATGTCAAAAATGAAAAACAACCCTAATTGGCTATGTGATTGGGGGAAATCCACCGTTCAAGGAGATGCTAAAATTTGCTATGGAGTGTGAAATTTTGTAGCAAACCTAAAGGTATTCCTTCATGACGATGGCTATTTTCTCTTTCAATTTGAATCTATGGAAGATAAACTTCAAATACTACAAAGTGGGCCTTACACTTTTAACAATCGACCAATGATTCTAAAGGATTGGGATCCTGATTTCAATATCCAAAATGAACCAATGCGTGTGATTCCAATATGGGTCACATTCTTAGGTCTACCAATTCAGTGCTGGGCGGAGGAAAACCTAGGGAGAATTGCAAGCTCACTAGGTAAACCAATTTGTACTGATAAATTGACTGCCTAATTTGAAAAGATCTCCTATGCTAGGGTCCTTATAGAAATGGATATCACTCAGACAATGTTTGATAGGCTTACCATTGAAAGACCTAATGGGAAGCTATGTGAGCAGGTTATTGAGTATGAGTGGCAACCACAATTTTGTCAAGAGTGCAACCATTTTTGGCACCTAACTGGTGAGTGCAAGAAGAAACCGGGGGCAACTCAAACAACTGACAAACCTAACAAGAAGAAGAATAGGAAGGCCAAATGGGAGTGGAAATCCAAACCAATAGGGCAACCAGTTGAAAAGGTGCCTCCTAAAGATAAAGAGGAGGGCATTACTGAAACCGTTCAGCAACAGGTTGCTGATCTGCACGTTCAAATAAATGGCAGATGCAAACAGGTAGTAGTATATCATGGGACAAAGCAGAAGAAATAACATCTCATTGACCTCGATGTACTTTCCAAAAGGAACCATTATGTTGTAGCGAGGATACAGGAGATTAACCAAGGACTTCTATATCAGGGGCCAAATGCAGAATCCTCACAGGGAGTATAGAAAGAGATCAACCCTACAGCTATACCACCATCTCAATGATTATTTGTGCTTGGAACATTAGAGGACTTAACAAGTCCTTTAAACAAAGAAAGTTCCAGAGATTTTTGAACAAGAACAAAATAGATTTAGTTGGGTGCTTTGAGACTAAGGTTAAGAAGCTTAAGGCTCCTAGTATTCAAAAAAATCTTGGTGTGGAGTGGAAGTTTATTGATAACTACAACTCTGCTCCTAATGGTAGAATCGGATTGGATGGAGGTCTAATTCAGTAGAACTGATAACATTAGACTCTTATCTCAGCTAATTCATTGTCAAGTCAAGGATAGACAGTCAACATTCACTAGTTCCATTACTTTTCTTTATGGAATGCATAATATAGCAGACATGAAGGCCTTATGGGATCAACTGAGACATATTAATACAGTGATCACTGGACCCTGGCTTATCATTGAAGACTTCAATAGTATACTGCATGTGGAGGACATGATCAATGGTATACTAGTACATCAATCTGAGATTGCAGACTTTCAACAATGTGTGGAAGATATTGGTATAGGGCAACTCACAAAGAAAGGAAGCCAATACTCCTAAAGTAACAAAAGAGAAGTAGGGGAGAGAATTTACAGTCACATAGACTGGGTATTTGGAAATGCAGATTGGTTCAACTATTACAATGGAATTGAGGCTAACTACATGTTTCCATAGATCTCAGATCACACTCCTATAATAATGAATAAAGAAACCAAAAGTACAAAAGGCAAAAGACTTTATAGACTACTCAATGTTCTGGCGAAACAGGAAGGATACAAGGACACAGTTGCAAGTACTTGGGCACAGGACATACATGGCTATACTATGTTTATTATATAGAGGAAAATGAAGCTAATAGAGGAAGCCACTAAAGACATGCACAAAGAGATGCCCTCTATAGATCTCAGGCTGACATAACTTAGAGAACAACTAAAACTCATATAGAAAGTACTGAATGAGGATTGTTTTAACCCACAACTGATTGAGGAGGAAAAGCTAAAACTCATTCAGTTGGAGCAATTGGAGAGAGTACAAGAGCAGGTTATCAGACAAAAATCTAGGGCAACCTGGATTGCATATGGTGACCCAAAATCTAAGTATTTCCATGCATATTTGAAAGCTAGTTATCATCTATCTATAATGAAGACAATATGAGACTAACAGATCCACCATTGAAACAAAAGCAATTCTTGGGTTTCTTTCAAAAATTGTTGGGGGAAGCAGCTCCAGTTCTACCTGGACTTGATGTGAGTATAACATGAAATGGTACCTGCCTGACACCGGCACAACAACAACATATGATCCTACCAGCAACTAGAGAGGAAATCATACAGGTTGTTCAATACTTACCCATAGGCAAAGCACCTAGTATAGATGGATATCCAGCCGAGTTCTTTAAGGAGTTCTGGCCACTTATTGAAGAGGAAGTAATCAATGCAGTGTAAGAATTCTTTACAACTGGAAAATTACTAAAAGAGGTGAATGGTACTACTGTTACATTAGTACCAAAAGACTCCAAATCCATCATTTGTCAAGGAATATAGATCAATTGCTTGTTGTAAAACCCTCTACAAAATCATAGCAAAGATATTAACAGGAAGACTAAAACTAGTAGTAGATCAAATAGTAGGGGCATCACAATCAACTTTCATTGAAGGGAGGAATATTCTGGATAATGTGATCATAGCACATGAACTACTGAAAGGTTATTCTCAGAAATCATCATCTCCCATATGTTTGATCAAAGTGGATATCAGAAAAGCTTATGATTCTGTGGAGTGGAGCTTTTTGGATGGATTACTATTGGAGTTTGGTTTACCTACTAGACTGGTCAAGCTCATTATGGAGTGTGTAAGCACTGTAAGCTATTCTCTGCTAATCGAGAATTTCTAAGTTTAGCTCGTGTACACACTCGTCACCTTGCATACTGGTCATGTCCATAACACACCTCAATAAGAGATATGGCACGGTCGTATGCAATAATAATTATCCAACTAGGAGTCGGGGTCGAATCCACTAGGAGTTATGATGGGAGTTAGGAGTATATATTTGAAGCAAGCAAATGGGTTATCTAAGATTGCACTTCCACAAAAAGGTTTTATTTTCTATTTCTTTGTTTACTCTAATAAATGCAAGATAAAGAAAATAGATTCTAGATAAATGTTTTTGAGGTTTTTTAAATTGAGTAAAAGTCCTAGGGCTGTGACCATAACCTAGGTGTTTTCCTAATGGGGTAAAGACGTTAATGCTTATTTTGTTGATTGAGATGTATTATAGCTCACAACTCTATATTACCCACTCAATACCCTCTCGGTCAGAGAGTGATTTTGCCCAATTTGATTTTCTTAAGACCAAATGGGTATCAACCAAAACAGTTGATAAGGGCTCAAGTCGGGTTATTACTGTCTCTAGGTTGAACCCTTTACATGGGTTAATCAACCTCTCTATTGACCCAATTCCTTGTTAGCTAAGTTATTCTAGACTAGCTCCCTCTTTCTCAAGTAAAGACTAAGTCAAATAGGCATGAATAAATGTTTGCAACCATTAATTCTAAAATTGAAGCATGAACTAAGCTAAATAATCAACACCCAATCATAAACAAGCACTAAATTAGATACGCATAAGGTTTACACACTAGGGTTGGGTCACAACCCTAGTAAGAGTCTAGCTACTCATAATGGGATTTGAAAAAAATAAAGAAGAAAAGCTAATTAAACTCATAATGGAAGATTAAAATGATGAAATCTAATGTAAAATTCACCAAAATAATGTAAAACTTCCTAAAGTAGTAAAGAAAAATAGCTACAGCAACTTCAGATGTTCTAAACTTGACTTAATTTTTTGAAACTCGTCTATTTATACCGGGCCGAAAATCTCAGACAAAAATGCCCATCGGAAGGTTCTGCGGCCACATAATTTCATGTGCGGTCCGCAGATTTTTTCTGCTGGCATGAAGTGGAGTTCTGCGGTTGCACATTTCTGAACTGTGGCCGCACATTTCTTGTGCGGTCCGCAATTCACAAAGGCTCCTAGAATTGGTCTTTTTGCATATTCTCTGATCTTTGACTCCTAGCCCGGTTCTGCGGCCTCATAATTCATATGCGGTCCGCACTTTGCTGAAAGGTTTGCTACATTTTTTTTCTTGTTTTTCGGCTGCATATAGAATTCTATGGTCCTCAATTTCTTCTATGGTAGAAGAATTCTTTCTGCAGACCGCACATTTGTGCTTCTGCACCCTTTATTGCCTTGTATTTTGGAACACTTCTTTTTGAGCCGGATTTCATCTCGGGAGACTAAACTTCCAGCATTCCTACAATTTTGCATAATTTCATTAGTTCCGAGAGCACAATTCAATACTTTCGGACTAAAATAAAAGCTAAAAGGTGTTAATAAGCAGTCAAAATCCCCACTTATCAACTCCCCCAAACTTAAGTCTTTGCTTGTCCTCAAGCAAATAAATTAGTTCCCACCTCCAACAGTTAAGGGTCATTTTAGCGATTCAAAGGTGAGCCGTCCACACATCAGTTGAGACCAACAATTACTCACACTACTTATGTATTATCAACAACGCGACAAGTTAAACATTCATGCATATATAGTTCTAATGTGACATTTGAGCTTCAAGAATTGACTTTACTCATCAAGGACTCTTGCTCTATCATGTAGGTCATGGTGGACTCCAAACTCTTCCTCCTCTACTTTCCATTTGCTAGGCTCACTTAAGAAATTTAGCACTCAATCCAAAGATTTATGAAAGGCTCACTCATCTATCTCAAGAGAATGTCACAAGTACGGCTACAAGTACGGCTTTAAGTACCATAGGCTTGCCCCTCATGTAGATTATCACTAATGTAAGTTCACTCGGCTTGAAATATAGTAGGACTTATTTCGGGATGTAATGAAGGCTTTTGGATTAGGGTCGGATATAGTATGGATGAGTGGTTACACCTTTCCTTAAGCACTCCATCTTTCATTTCTCGGCTCACATTTTGCCAATTCTTAGAGGTACTTTATTTTCATTGGGGACTAGAGAGATTTAACAACACTCTTTCTTGATTATTTCATGCTTTTTCTCCCCTTTTGATTTCTCCATGTTTGGTATCATTACCTCTTTCTTTTTTGGAACCATTCAACCCTTACACTTATTCACTTTTTGCATTTTTCTTTTTGTTCTTTTCTTTTCTTGCCTTCTCTTCTCATAGAGATCATTTCTTTTCTCTTTTTGTGCCTTGATAGCCTTTTCAAGTTTCTCGTCTCTCCCCCAAACTTACGTCTTAAACCATTTGTTTCATGAGAGTGTTAAGGAAATCTCGGGTATCAAGAGAGGGTCACGACCAAATGGGTAAAGGCTTGTAACATGGTTATCAAATGAGAAAGGCTATAGGCTCAAAGGGGGTGACTAGGGATAATGACATTGGTTGGCAATAGAAAACTCAAACGGGCCAAGGAGAGCCTACAATCACTTCTCAAACCAAGCAAAACTTAGGATTTCGCCTTGAAACACATTCGGGGCAAGTTCTAGACCCTTCACATAGATACTTAGACTAGCAACAATTCATCTCACCCCTCACGCAACCGGATTGTTAAAGATGACAGAATCGAGGGCCCACAACGACTACATTCAAGGTGAAAGGTCACTATGGTTCAATTAAACCACTCGATGATTGCCAAAGTCAACACAATAGTCACAAAGTCACTAACTAGAGCTATTTCTTTCAAAAACACTTGTCTCTAACCATAAGCACGTAATTAAGTGTGTTGGTACTAATTGAAGCATGGTTGACTCTTCTAGCATGACCTAATTTGGTCTTTTTATTCATTACTACTACCATTATTACTTAAACAAAAAAAAATGGACTCATTCCCTTAAGAAGGTTGTCACGCCATCCATCATTGGGACTAGTCACCTGGTTCACACAGTAACTACCTTTGGAAAGAACCGTGGCATTAAGAAAACCAAAAGATTTATTATCTACTAAAGCATAAAAAAAGCTACTAAATCAAACAAAGAAGCTATAAATCAAAAAAATAACTAATAAACAAACAAAAATAAAGAAGCTAATAACCAAAAACTACTGAAGATAGAATGAATATACATAATGAGAGAAAGAGAGAATATATACATAATACGAAAAGAGAAAATAATATCAAGTTATTACAAGCCAATTGTCTCAGAATGTATCAAATATAATCAACAAACTCCCCCCCCCAGAATAAAGATAAGCATTGTCACCAATACTTAACAAAATAAGAGTAAAAGAGGTGAAATAGTGAAGAAAACTCCCTATGGCTCCGTGGACATCTCTGTGTCCCCAGCAATGTCACCGCCCGCAAGATCATCCAACTGAATCTCATCATCATCAGCTCTAGGTATGGCTGGGTTGGTGAACATCTGATGCACTGCCTCGGCAGTATCGGCAGCAAGATCTAGCTCATCAGACGGGCCAGCGGGTGCCACCGGTTCTGTTGGTGCTGTAGGATCTGAGCTTGAATGGTGTGGGTCAATCAATATGTCAAAGGGGAGATCTCCAGCTGTAGCAAGCCTGGCCACCTGGCCTGGGACTTTCTCATATTCTTTACTTCTTTTCCCAGCTCTTCGATCACTGACCCATGTTGTACCAAGGTCGCCATAATAGTGTTCAGGTTCTCAAGGAGCTTCTTCAATGTCTCATCAACTGTCAGTGGAAACTGAGGTTCCTGAGCAGTAGATTGTGCTGCAACAGTACTGGATAAGTCCGACAGCTTTGTAGTAGATGTCTGGATCTAGATGTTGAGGCTCGCTAATGTCTGGGAGACTCGCATCGTAGAGAGTGGGGCAGTAGGTATGGGCACCGGCTTCAAAGTCAAAGTGGAAGTTGTGGCACCAACTGCAGTAGGGGTTGTGGATGATGGCGGAGTCATAGCTACGACAATGGAGGAAGGCTCGACTAAAGTGGATTGAACATAAATTGCCTTGGCAGCTACCGCAGCTGGCTCATCAGACTGGCCCGCGGTGGTAGGAGGCTGAACTTTCTTTTTTGGATTCTTCGCATCCATCAGTGAATACCAAGTAAAAGGCTTGTTTGGCCTCACCTTTGTGTCATAATCCCTCGGCTCTACCCTTGCATCTGTGAGATATTTTGTAATAGTGTTGGGATATGGGTAGGACGAGTCATCTTGCCAAGCAATAACTGAGATGTTGGATGACATCACGATACCCATATTGATAGGGTACCCGGCCATAATAAAAGCAATCAGAACTGTCCGAGGAATCGGAAAGTAAGTCTCATTCTGACTCGGGTCCAGTCTACTGCAGACAAAGATTTTCCACCCCTTCGCCTCGAAACTGAGAGTGCTCCAGTGGATAGGAACCCCAGCAGTAATCCATGGAGGTGGTGGCCCTAGTGCTGCTATAATCTCTGCTAACCAACCCCAGCAGCAATCCATGAACACTTCTCCAAATATTTCTTTGGCTCAACATCTTCGAAGCCCAAGTACGTGTTGAGTGTATGCTGATCAAACCTCACTTTGAGGTTACGTACTTTAGTCACTTTTGTCCCCTTTTTGATGTGACCCACATTTGCATAGAATTCCTGGACCAGGTACTCTTTGGCGTCCAAGACACTTTGAGTGAACCACATCCACCCCTTGTGTTCCCTGAGCTATCTCAACACTGCTGTGTTGTACCTCTCTAAATCTTTCAATAGAAACTGTCACTCGAGAGTTAGCGACCCCATTGGCCACTATGTACGAAAGTTGGTGAAGGCATCCAAGCTGACAAATCGGTCCTCCCAAACCTCTTTCTTCTTCGACCTTTCAAGGCCGTCAGCTGTAGCATCTCCCCCTCTGCCATCATCGGGGATATCCTGAACTGGTGTATGTGCCTCAGGGACAGGTGTCGCCGATAGCTCAGAAGCCTGACTAGCACTCTCCGAGTCCTCGGAAGTGCTATGAGATAAGGACGGCTCGTCCCTGAGTTGGTACCTCCCTTGTGGCAATGACTGTATAGTCGGCTTCTCCCGAACAGAGGCTGAGCTGCCCTCTGATGCTCCCCTAGACGGGACATATGAGCTCGTGTCAGAAAGATCTACACCTCTCCCCCTACCGGCTGTAGCTTTCTTTGCAATTGTCTTTTGTTGGCCAAGGGGCAGGGCACTCTTGCCTCGACCTCGAGAAGGTTCACCCCTCCCTTTAGAAGTGTTGCATGTGCCTCTAGATCGAACCATTGTCTATATCAAGCAAAGGTGATTGTTAGTTGCAATTCAATGCTCATACATACACATGAGTTATGCAAGTATACACTAGAAAACTCAGTGAGGTTCACAGTTAAAGCATGCTTGTAGGAAAAGGATCTACGGCCCTCAAAATTTTCTTGCGGCCGCAGATGAGGCCTTACGGACCGCATAATTTTGTTTTGCGACCGCATAATTTCACTTGCAGCCACCTCTCTGAATCCCAAAAAGTGCAAACTCTCTTATGACAGATAATTCGCTGATGTGCGGCCGCAACCTATTTCCTGCGGTCCGCACAATTAGACTTGCGGCCGCACAATTGAGTCAAAAAGAATAGACTCTCTGATGACAGTAAAAGGGTTGTTTTGCGGCCACGATGGGAAATCTTCTATCCGTACGTTTTATATTGTGGCCGCAAATACCTTCTTTCACTATGTTGCTCGAAAATCACAATCTGCGGACCGCACAATTTCAGTTGTGACCGCAGAATTCAAAAACTACGAGTAGTCGGTTTCTATTTTATCTAGGTATTGCAATTTTGTGCAAATTTTGACATGGAAACAACATAGAGGCATGAAAATATGTTGACCCAATCCCCATAGAGCATGTATTAGTTAACTCACTACAGATTTACTCCCACATGAATGCATAGTTGAATTCTATTGACAAATGGCCTAAAAATGACTAAAAGTCTACAAATTAAAAAAAAAATTAACTAGACACTGAATCATACCAGATGAATAAGTGTGATGAGTTACTGATCAAAGATGTTGTGTGTGTGAATAGATAGATTCACCAAAAAATTGCAAGAGAGTACTGTTTTTGTGCTCAAAGAGGGAAAAAATGTAACAAATGCCCTAATTCCTCTATTTATACGACTGGGGTAGCTAAGGGGAAGAAGGGCGAGTGCGGCCGCACAATTTCATGTGCAGTGCACACTCTGTTACCTGGTAACATTAAGTCAGTTTCGCGTCTGTGCGGTCCGCACAATTTTATGTGTGGCCGCAGATTTCCTTTTTGTTGTCGCACATCGACCTTTTCTCTGACACACTAAACTTCAGATAGTTGACATTAGCCATCTTTCATTTGTGCAGTCCGCAAGTTAATTGTGCGGCCGCAGTACACTTTTGATGCAACAACCATAAATGTGCAGTCTGCACAAATCAGCTACGGTCCGCACTTTTTTCACACTTAGCCATATTTTTGTCCACAGTTCATGTAAATCACACTCAGCCTTGTAGCACACTTCAAATCAATTTAGAACAAAAATAACACCTATCTACCAAAGGAAAAAGAAAAGAAACATGAGTTGCCTCCCAAGAAGCGCCTGATTTAACGTCGCAGCATGACGCAGTATACCATCAATTGGAATGAATGACCGCCACAACGTGGCTATCTCTAACTTTTCCCAAGTAGTGCTTCACCCGGTGACCATTGACTCGAAATAATTCATTGTTTTTGTTCTTCAAGTCCAATGCTCCAAAAGGTATCACACCCGCAATTTCAAAAGGACCACTCCATTTAGACTTTAGCTTCCTGGGAAACATTCTCAACCTTGAGTTAAACAACAATACAAGATCGCCCACCTTGAACTCTTTGTTCCAAATGTATTTGTCATGAAGATATTTCATCTTTTCTTTGTATAAGGACGAACTTACATAAGCATGGTACCAGAACTCATCCAATTCATTCAAATGTGCAACCCTCAAGTTAGTGTCTACATCCCAATCAAGATTCAACTTCTTTAGAGCTTACATGGCCTTATGCTTAAGTTCCACCAGAAGGTGACAAGCTTTCCCGAACACCAACCGATATGGTGACATTCCGATAGGTATTTTGTAAGCTGTCCGATAAGCCCATATTGTACCATCAAGCTTCTTGGCCCAATCTGTCCGATTAGCATTCACCGTTTTGGACAAAATACTCTTTATCTCCCGGTTGGAAACTTCCACTTGACCGCTAGCTTGTAGATGATAGGGAGTCGTGACTTTATGAGTAACACCATACTTGCTAAGTAAAGTGTCGAAAGCCTTGTTGCAAAAATGTGACCCCTTATCGCTTATAATGGCCCGCGGAGTACCAAACCTTGTGAAAATATTCTTCTTCAAGAATGTCACCACACTTCCCGTCTTATTGTTGGGTAGAGCAACGGCCTCAACCCATTTGGACACATAATCCACCACGACCAAGATGTAGGTATTTTCACAAGAACTCATAAAAGGACCCATAAAGTCAATACCCCACACATCAAAAATATCAATCTCCAAAATGGTAGTGATAGGCATTTCATTTTTCTTTGAGATTCCACCGGCCCGTTGACATTCATCACATCTTTTCACTAGCTCTCTTGCATCCTTGTAAAGAGTGGGCCAATATAAACCGCAACTAAACACTTTGGCCGCCGTTCTTGCTTCACCATGATGACCACTATATGGCGAAGAATGACAAGCCCTAAGAATTTCACCTTGCTCTTCTTTCGGTACACATCTTCTAATTACCCCATTCGTACAAATCCGGAAGAGGTATGGTTCATCCCAATAATAATCTTGACAATCCCGTTTGAGCTTCTTCCTTTGGTTTGAAGAGAACTCATCCGGGATGATTCCACACACAAGGAAATTTTTTAGATCCGCGAACCATGACACCTCTTCCATTGAAATAGACAAGAGTTGCTCATTGGGAAAGGAGTCATTGATTTCAAGGCCATCATGCAGCCTCCCCTCCTCCTCCAAACGAGACAAGTGGTCCGCCATTTGGTTTTCACTCCCTTTTCTATCTTGGATGTCAATATCAAACTCTTGTCACAAAAGCACCCATCTCAACAACCGAGCTTTGGAGTCCTTCTTGCTCATAAGATAACGTAGCGCTGCATGATCCGTATGGACAATGACCTTTGAACCTATTATGTACGGGCGGAACTTCTCAATTGCAAACACAATGGCAAAGAGCTCTTTCTCTGTAACGGTGTAGTTGACTTGGGCACTATTTATGGTCTTACTAGTATAGTAGATCGGATGAAAAATGTTGTTGATGTGTTGTCCCAAAATAGCCCCAACCGCTACATCACTTGCATCACACATGAGTTCAAAAGGGACACTCCAATTTGGAGCAGTGATGATGGGAGTAGTTGTCAACTTGAACTTCAACAATTCAAAAGCTCTCATGAAATCATCATTGAAGTTGAAATCCATGTAGCCTAAGAAACTCCGCATACCCTTTATAGAAGTTGGAGGTGGAAGTTTAGAAATCACCTCAATCTTTGCCTTGTCAACTTTAATTCCATTCTTTGAGATTTTGTGGCCAAGGACAATGCCTTCCTCGACCATAAAATGACACTTCTCCCAATTGAGCACCAAATTTGTCTCTTCACATCTTGCCAACACTTTATCCAAATTTGCAAGACAATTATCAAAAGAATCTCCAACCACTAAGAAATCATCCATGAAAACTTCAAGGTAGTCCTCCACCATGTCCGTGAAAATAGCCATCATACACCTTTGAAAAGTCGTCGGTGCATTGCACAAACCAAATGGCATCCGCTTGAAGGCGAAAGTACCATAGGGACATGTAAAGGTTATTTTCTCTTGATCTTTTGAAGAAATAAGAATTTGGTTGTAGCCCAAAAACCCATCAAGAAAGCAACAGAAAGCACGACAAGCCAATCTATCAAGAAATTAATCAAAGAAAGGAAGTGGAAAATGATCTTTCCTTGTGACTTTGTTGAGCCTGCGATAGTCCATACACACCCTCCATCCGGTCACCATTATTGTAGGAATCAACTCATTCTTATCATTGGTGACTACTATCATGCCCCCTTCTTGGGACACATTAAACTGGAGAAGTCCACGAACTATCGTAGATGGGGGTAGACAATCCCGGCATCCAACCAATTGATAATCTCCTTCTTGACAACTTCTTGCATAGCCTCATTGAGTCACATTTGATGTTCAATAGATGATTTGGAGCCTTCCTCCAAGTTGATCTTATGCATGCAAAATGCGGGGCTTATCCCTAGAATATCTGCCAAAGTTCATCCAATAGCCTTCTTCCTCTTTTGTAGCACCGCCAGAGTAGAGTCTACCTGCACGTTAGTCAAATAATTGGAAAGAATAACCGGTAAAGTAGAACAAGGACCAAGAAATTCATATCCAAGATGTGGAGGCAATTATTTCAACTCCAAGATAGGAGGCTTTCAATAGAAGACTTTGTAGAAAGAGTTGTCGTATTTTCAAGATCCAAGGACAAATTTTGGGGTGCATAGTTATACGACCTCATTCCTTGCAAAGAGTTCACACATTCCATAAAGCCATCTATCTCGTCATCATCAAAGTTGAGCAATACGGCCTCAAACATATCACTCACATTGATCATAGCACTTGTATCATCAACAATAACATCAGTCATATCTCATTGCTATTCGGTTGCCGCATTAACTTACACACATGGAAAACCACTTTTTCATCACCAACCCGGAATGTAAGTTCTCCGGCTTCAACATCACAAAGGGCCTTCCCTGTAGAAGGGAAAGGTCTTCCAAGAATAATTGGCACCTCATAATCAAATTCACAATCTAGAATGACAAAATCCGTTGGAAGCATGAATTTATCAACACGGACCAAGACATCTTCAATCACTCCCAAAGGTCTCTTCATAGTACGATCGGCCATTTTCAATCTCATAGAGGTAGGTCTTGGTTGCCCAATTTCCAAAGTCTTGAAAACCGAATAGGGCATCAAATTGATACTTGCCCCAAGATCACAAAGAGCTTTTGCAAACTCGGTACTTCTAATTGTACAAGGAATCATGAAAGCACTGGGATCTTCCAACTTAGGAGCCATTGAGTGCACAATCGTACTCACTTGATGAGTGACTTTGATGGTTTCAAAATTCATTGACCGCTTCTTTGTCACGAAATCCTTCATAAACTTTGCATAGCTGGGCATTTGTTCCAAAGCTCAACTAATAGCACATTGATTGAGAGACTCTTCATCATTTGAATGAACTTCTTGAATTGATTCTCGCCGTTTAGATTGGCAAGCCTTTGAGGGTATGGAGGTGGAGGCTTAGGCAATGGTGCCTTTGCCTTTTGCACTACTAGCTCTAGTATGTCAATAATGTGATCCCTAGATGGGTTCACCTCCTCTTGAGTATCTTCCACATTATCATCAATATCAATCCGAACTTCATCATTTAATTGCACCACATTGTTCGGGACCTCTTATTCTTTTACCACTTGCTCATCATACACAAGTTGCCTTTGACTTGAGGTGGGTGCATTCCCACCTCTTCCATTTCTTATAGTAACGGCCATGGCATGCCCCGTGTTGTTTCCACCCTTTGAGTTTACTACCGTGTCACTTGGTAGTGTCACTTTGGGACGAGAATTTAGAGCTTGAGAGATTTTCCCCATTTGCACTTCTAATTTATAGATCGATGTGTTATATGAGGCAAGTTGGGAATTCGAATCGGCATTCTTTTCCATCATTTGCTTGAACATATTCTCAATATACCCCATCTCATTATTTGAAGAACTTGGACCATGGGAAGGATAAGGAGGCGGGTTGCTCGATTGTTGATACATCGAGGGCCTTTGAAAACCAGACCCCCGGTTGGCTTTATTATTGTTCCATCCGCCTTGATTGTTACCTCCCCCCCCCCAAATTTCCTTGATTATTGCCACTACAATTTCCTTGATAGTTGTTGTTATGACAATTCCCTTGATTGTTGCCACTACTCCAATTTTCTTGGTTGTTAGAATTTCAATTACCTTGATTGTTTTGAGGTCGCCATTATTGTTGGTTTGGACCTTGAAAGTTGTTTCTTTGCCCCTGATAGTTGTTCACGTATTGTACCTCCTCTTCTTGTTCATTATAAGAATCACCTTGATCAAAACCACTATCTTCTTGCACATAATTCTCCACTCAATTTTGTACTTGTGGACCTTTAGTCCTTCTCTTGTTTACCATCATGTTAACCCCCTCCATCGCATTGACTTGCTTAGGATTTTACACTTGTTGAAGTTGAGCCTTTGCTAGTTGATTCATGGTGGTAATCAATTCGGAAATGGCTTGCCCATGGTCATGTAACTCTTTGTGAAAGTGGATCACGTTCGAATCACTTTGTGGAACAATAGTCCGGGATCGCCAGACAATGATGTTTCCTCCATTCCATCCAAAATCTCAAACTCCTACGCATACGGCGTAGTCATAAAGTTACCACCGACAAGTTGATTCACTGCACATTGGTTGGTTGTGTTAATCCCACGATAGAAGATTTGTTGAATCATATTTTCCGTCATATTATTGTTGGGACATTCCTTGACCATTGCTCTACACCGCTCCCAAATCTCGTGTAGTGGTTCATTCGGCTCTTACTTGAATGCCAAAATCTCATCTTGAAGTGTAGCCATGTGCTCCCAAGAGAAGAACTTAGAAATAAACCTTTCTGCCAACTCATCCCAAGTGTGAATGGAATGGTTCGGCAAACATTCCAACCAATATAAAGCTTTTTCTCGTAGAGAGAAGGGAAAAATCCTTAGCCTCAATGTATCATCGGAGAAATTTATTTATTTGCTCCCCCAACAAGTGTCCACAAACCCCTTCAAATGTTTGTACGCATTTTGACTTAGAGCACCGGTGAAGAAACCTCGTTGCTCTAACAAAGTGAGCATTACATTGGTGATTGGAAAGTTGCCCGCCCTAATACGGAGAGGGACTATTGCACTAGCATATCCTTCATTAGGTAACACCCGGTGTGAAGTCGCTCGTGGTGGAGATGGGGGTGGAGCGGGGACATTGTCATGAGGCACTCAGCCTCTTCTATTGGCTTGAGGTTCAACAGAAACCTCATCAACTTGGTTATCTTCGACGTCCACATCCCCCCAAAGGTAACTTTTTGAGCTCATTGTACGCCATGGTTGTACCTACAATTTCTCAAACAAGTAGGTAACACGGAAGGAAAAGAAGATATTCCAAAAACACACCCAAATATATAGCTAACACTATTTTAACTCCCCGACAACGACGCTAAAAATTGATCACGTCCACAACACACCTCAATAAGAGATATGACACGGTCGTATGCAATAATAATTACCCAACTAAGAGTCGGGGTTGAATCCACTAGGAGTTATGATGGGAGTTAGGAGTATATATTTCAAGCAAGCAAATGGGTTATATAAGATTGCACTTCCACAACAAGGTTTTTTTTTTCTTTCTATTTCTATGTTTACTCTAATAAATACAAGATAAAGAAAATAAATTCTAGATAAATATTTTTGAGGTTTTTCCAATTGGGTAAAAGGCCTAGGGCTATGACCATAACCTAGGTATTTGCCTAATGGGGTAAAGAAGTTAATGCCTGTTTTGTTAATTAGGGTGTAATATAGCTCACAACTCTACATTACCCACTCATACCTCTCGGTCAGAGAGTGATTTTGCCCAATTTGATTTTCTCAATACCAAATGGGTATCAACCAAAACAGTTGATAAGAGCTCAAGTCGGGTTATTACTATCTCTTGGTTAAACCTTTTAATTGGGTTAATCAATCTCTAAATTGACCCAATTCCTTGTTAGCTAAGTTATCCTAGACTAGATCCCTCTTGCTCAAGTAGAGACTAAGTCAAATAGGCATGAATCAATGTTTGCAACTATTAATTCTAAAATTGAAGCATGAACTAAGCTAAATAATCAAGTCCCAATAATAATCAAGCACTACATTAGACACCCATAAGGTTTACGTACTAGGGTTGGGTCACAACCCTAGTAAGAGTCTAGCTACTCATAATGGAATTTGAAGAAAATAAAGAAAAAATCTAATTAAACTCATAATGAAAGATTAAAATGATGAAATCTAATGTAAAATACACTAAACTAATGTAAAACTTCCTAAAGTAGTAAAGAAAAATGGCTACAGCAACATCAGATGTTCAAAACTTGACATGATTTTGTGAAACTCGTCTATTTATACAGGGCCAAAAATTTCGGACAAAAATGCTCCTCGGGAGGTTCTGCGGCCGCACAATTCCATGTGTTGTCTGCAAATTTCTTCAACTGGCAAGAAGTGGAGTTCCGCGGCCGCATTTTTCTCAATTACGGCCGTGGGGTAATCTTCTGTGGCTGCACATTTCTGTACGGTGGCCGCGAGACAATCTTCTGCGGCCGCACAATTCTTGTGCGGTCTGCAATTCACAAAGGCTCCTGGACTTGGTCTTTTTGCATACTCTGATATTTGACTCCTAGCCCAGTTCTGCGGCTGCACAATTCATGTGCGGTCCGCACATTGCTGAAAGGTCTCCTATATTTTTCTTCTTGTTTTGCAGCCGCAGATGGAATTCTGCGGTCTGCAATTTCTTCTGCGGTCGCAGAATTCCTTCTGCGGACCGCACATTTGTGCTTCTATGCCCTTTATTGCCTTGTGCTTTAGAACACTCATTTTTAGCCAGATTTTATCTCGGAAGACCAAACTTCCAGCATTCCTACAATTTTGCATAATTTCATTAGTTCCGGGAACACAATTCAATACTTTTGGACTAAAACAAAAGCTAAAAGGTGCTAGTAAGCAGTCAAAATTCCCACTTATCAATGATCCAATGTCACCTATGATGGAATACCTAAACATAGCTCTGAAGCAACTAAAGCTGAATCCAGACTTCAACTACTATCCAAAGTGTTCAAAAATGGAGATTGTGCATATCTACTTTGCAGATGACTTATTGATGTGCTGTAGGGCAGATCCTATCTCTATACAACTCATGATGGGGTATTTTTCCAAGTTCTCTGAAGCATCATGCCTCAATGCCAACATGGAAAAGAGTTCAATCTATTTGGTAGGGGTCTCTACTCAATGAAAAGAGCAAATCATATCATAATACCATTTTTACTTCAGGTACTCTCCCATTCAAATACTTAGGAGTACCCCTATCCAAAAGAAAACTTACTATAAGTGAGTGTTTGCCCCTAGTGGATAAAATACTGGTCAGAGTTAAAAGATGGACCTCTAGATGCCTTTCATATGCATGTAAAATATAACTTATCAAGAGTGTGCTCTTTGAAATGAAAACCTACTGGGCACAAGTGTTCTTTCTTCCCAAAACATTTCTGAATATGGTGACTGCAGTATGTAAGAGCTTCTTATGGCATGTAATTGAAGAAAATAGTAGGAGAAATCCTGTAGCTTGGGATACAGTTTGCCAACCTTCAGTCTGCAGGGGGTTTGAATGTTATAAATCTATTTCTGTGGAACAAAGCAGCTATAAGCAAGCTACTATGGGCCATCACTCAGAAGAAAGATAAGTTGTGGGTACTTTGGGTATACATACACTACATATACGGCAAGGATCTAGACAATGTACCTACTCCAAAACAAGCTTCATGGGTAGTGAGGAAAGTGTTTGATGCTCGGAATTGGCTAACAATTGGAGTTGTAGAGTTGAATTCAAATGTATATGATGACATATTTACACATATACTACATAAAAGGCAAGGATCTAGACAATGTACCTACTCCAAAACAAGCCTCATGGGTAGTGAGGAAAGTGTTTGATGCTCGGAATTGGCTAATAATTAGAGTTGTAGAGTTGAATTCGTATGTCTCTGATGACAAATTTATAATAAGGAAAGCATATATTGCTAGTGTGCCACAATACCAAAAGGTGATATGGAGGTCCTTGGTGATGAGCAAAGGACTAATTCCTAGACACTTTTTCATACTATGGATGGCAGTTCAGAAACGACTTGCAACAACTGATAGATTACTAAGTTGGGGAATTTAAGTACCACATTCATGTGTCTTATGCTCTGCAGGAACAGCTGAGATACATAACCACTTGTTCTTTGAATGTCATACTCTAAGGAGATCTAGGGCAAACTATTGAAATGGATGAACATTAACATGCAATTACATCAGTGGGAGGATGAAGTTGTATGGCTATCTCAGAGAAGGGATAACAAAAAATCAGTTGGAGAGATCATAAGATTCCTATTTGCAGCAGCAGTATACCACATTGGGCAGTTAGCAGAAGATGTTAACAAATCAGATGAGATAACAGTGATAGAATCAGATCCTACAATTGCACATTGCATGACAAAGACAAAACAAGTGGAAACAAATACTAGAGAAACTAGACAGTTACTCTACATGATCTCAAATTTTCCTTATCAATTCATTTCACCCGCCCCGTAAAAAATTTCCAAGTCGACGAAAAAGCCCTAATCTTAAATTCGTCTGAAATTCATTCTTTCCGACTAAAATTAAAGGGATAAGATGAATATTTCTTTGATTAAACCTAGTTAGAACCTCAAAATATCGTTATATTTCACTGAGATTTTAGGTTTTGACGAGTTGTTGGATTTGTTCGAGTTGCAAGGAAAGGGGTTCAGTCACTGTTATCAGTCATTGATTCTACGATCTTTCTTCGATTTGGATTTTGGACAAAACTTATGCTTTTTAAAGGTTAGCGTTGTTCGTCGCCTTTATGTTATTTTGAGCTCTAGGATTTTCTTCGTCACTGCTACAGTAATAGTACTGAATATGTTGTTGCATGTGGTTTGATTTGGTAGATACTGGTCTGATATAGTTATATATCTACTTTGCGTTGGATTTAAAATATCTGTTGAATTAGTCACAGTAAGATTCTTCCTTGGAGGAAAAATCTCCATGGATAAGCTAAACTCCTTGACGGAGGAGGATTATATAGGTGGAGTTATTACTTCTGTACTTGACATTGATGTAGATAGGTTCTCCTATTTTAAATTTCTAGGTTATGTTAAAGACTTTGGCTATAATCCTTCTCCCGCTCATATTTATGTAAGGCCACCTTGTTGTCCTGATTTAGAAATTAAAGTGGATAGGGACATTATGGGTATTTGTGAAGTATTAAAAAATGGGGATATCTTGGATGTATTTGTGGAGCACATGGTTGATGAACCAGTAGTAGTCCCCCCTCTCTTAGAATTTGGTCAAGACCTTGGGGGAAGTGAGGGTTTGGGCACATATGAAGAGGCATCCACTAGTGCCCCTACTGAACTAAGTGCTCCTTTTGATACTACTGCCCTCCCCCCACCCCCGAACTTACTATCCCCCCGAACCTACTGCCCCTAATGAACCTGCTGGGCCATCTGAACCTACTGAATCTCAAGATGGTTTTAGTACTAAGAATAGCTTAGATTCAGATCATGTAGAGTTATTTGAAGAAGGGGAGGAGGTTATGGTAGTGATATACATGAGTATAGGTCATTTAGGGAGGAAAGAAGAACTAAGAAGAGAAAAAAGAGGAATGTTAGAGTTCCTGCAGCTGAGGGTATTAAATTAGGTAAAGAAACAATAGATGTGGGTTATGATGAGTATGAAGCTAGGAGATAGTCAGGACAAAGGAATCCTTTGGAGGGTAAAATAGGAGGTGATGAGCCATATTATCATTCTGATGAGGCTGCCAGCTTTGAAACAGATATAGATGATGATGGTGATGATGATGAAGGAGAGGGAGAGGTTAATCAAAGGAAACCCAAGAATAAGAAAGATTAAAAAAAGAGTGATATTTGATCCAAACTATAAGAAAATTGTGTGGGAGCTTGGTCTTGCATTTAAGAGTGTTGGCAAGTTTAGAGAAGCTCTTACTAGATTTGCTGTTGAAGAAAAAATTGATATGGATAAATATGTTAATCAACTAACAAGGGTGAGGTGTAAGTGCAAGGATGATTGTCCTTGGCATCTGTTTGCTAGCTATGACTCTAAGACTAAATACTTTGTTGTGAAGAAGTACATTCCAATACACACATGTTAACCTACTAACAATAACAAATTGTGCAACAGTAAGTACTTGCTTGAGAAATTCAAAGACAGAATAAGAGAGCAACCTAACATTAGGATATTCAAGTTTCAGCAGACCGTAAGAAAAGAATTAGGTTTGTATGTTGGGAGATCAATTTGTAGGAAAGCAAGGAATAAGGTTTTGAATGATATAATGGGTGCATGTGCTGGAGTATAGTAGAATTTTAGACTATAGAGATGAAATGCTTAGGTCTAATCCTGGTAGTACATGTGTTGTTAAACTAAGTGAAGAGACATTTGAAGGTGGTAAGAAAATATTTGTTGGCTTCTACATCTGTTTTGATGCATTGAAAAAGGCCTTCAAGGCTAGTTGTAGGCCCTGTATTGGATTGGATGATTGCTTCTTAAAGAGTGTTTGCAAGGGGCAATTGCTTGTCGATGTCTGTAAAGATGGTAACAACCAGATGCTGCCTCTAGCTTGGGCAGTGGTTGAGGTTGAGAATAAGTTTAATTGGACCTGGCTTTTAAGGCTGTTGAAGGATGACATTGAACTTAGAGATGGGGCAAATTTCACATTCATAACAGACATGTAGAAGGTTAGTATTATGTTCTTTATTTTATTCTTATGTTATCTTTGTGTTTATTTTTTTCTGTTGCTTCCATAAGTCTTACTCATATGTTATTTCATTTTCTTCTGTTCTTCTATATAGGGATTGTATTAAGAAATGGATGAAGTACTGCCAAACTGTGAACATAGGATGTGTGCTAGACACATCCTAGCAAATTGGTCCAAGAAGTGGAGAGGCATTGAAAGAAAAAATTATTTTTGGAGGTGTGCCAGAAGTACTTATGAGGCAGAATTGAAAAAGAATCTTGACTTCATGGAAAGATTAGGTGGTAAAGGAATCATTGATGACTTGTTGTGGTATAACAAAGAAAGGTGGTCTAAGGTGTACTTCAAGTTCTTCAGCAACTGCGATAGTATGGACAACAATATGGCTGAAAGCTTCAACTCCTGGATATTAGATCCAAGACACAAGATAATTATAACAATGCTTGATGAAATCAGAGTGAAAATAATGAATAGGATTGGGCAACTGAGAGAATTTAATGGTTGGATCTGTGATATCTCACCAATGGCATTAAAAGTTTTACAAGACAACACAGTCAAGTCAATGAAGTATGATATTATGTGGAATAGAGACATAGGATATAAAGTGAAAGAAACTGAATATCTGAAACATTTGGTTTCTCTACAAACCATGACATGCAGTTGCAGATCTTGGATGCTAAAAGGCATACCATCTGCTCATGCAGTAGCTGCCCTTCACTTCAAAAAGCTGGAGCCAATTAACTATGTTGCTCACTGATATACCGAAGAGACTTACTTGAAAGTGTACAACCATTTCATTCAACATGCCTTTAATATGTCAATGTGGCCAGACTTACAGAATGTATCTGTTATTCTACCAACAGTCAGAAAGATGCAGGGAGGCCAAAGAAAGTTAGAAGAAAAGAGCAAACTGAAAACAAGACAGGTAAGCTGTCTAGGAGAGGACTGGAGATATCATGTCGAGCATGTAATGAGAAAGGCCATAATAAGAGAGGGTGTCATAAGACCAAGGCAGCAGCTTCAACTGCAGCAGCAAGTGGAGCAGCAAGTGGAGCTGCAAATGCAACAACTAGTACAGTACCAAGGGGCAGTTCTATGTCTACTGCAACACCAAAAACTGGAAGAGGAAGGGGTAGACCAAAAGGTTCTACCAATGAGACAAGGCCCTACAAAAGACCAAAAGTGGTTAGAATAGGGGGTGATTCATACAGAAATTGGCTACACCATCTTTAATGTAAGGCCTCTTATTACCTTTTGTATATCAAATAAGTGATACTATTTGTTTAGACTAACAAATAGTATCTTTCTTTAATAGCTTGGAATGCCTTCAAGTAGGCCCAGAAATATTATATCTTCAGTAGATGTCACTGGAGATATTGGGCATAGACTATCAATTGGAGTAAAGTGAAAAGGAAAAACAGTGACACAAAGACAACTCCATTATATTATAGGAAAAAAGGGGTCAAGAGCTGCACAGTTAAGTCAAGGAAGCTCCACTACACAGTCCTCACAACCTTGGAAACCTTAGGAATATTTTCTATACTTTGGCAGTCTATTAGTAGCTGTGACTGCAATATTTTGTATTAGCAGCTGTGACTGCAATGTTTTGTATTAGTAGTTGTGACTGCAATATTTTGTATTGGCAGCTGTGACTGCGATGTTTTGAGTTAGCAGCTATGATTGGTGCAATTATGCAATCTTTAGTGTTTGCAACTATGACTACAATATTTAGTATTCTATGACTAATGAATGTTGTTATTAAGAAGCAGCAGTGACTATTTTAAACGTGATTATTGACTGCACTTATGTTATCTTTCTATTAGGAGTTGTCACTATATATTCAGTTTCTTTCAATACATTTCAAGGATTCAATATGCTGAACAAAACAATTTAGAATTAGAACAACCACCAACTTTATTCCAAAAAGAGATAGTACATAATATAATAATGATTCACCTACATTGATTTGTATCATATACCAACAAGGTTCAATATAAAGATTGTAGTACAACAAAAAGAGAAACAAAGAGCCTATGGCAACTTCAAATCATCCTCATTCACTTGAAACCTAGTACTAACACCGATAATTAAACAACATAAAATGATAAACCAAAGAACCTTCTCCCTTTTCCTTGATCGAACAACTTTGCTCCTCCATTTCTTCTTCCTTTCTTTCATCTTCTCCATTTCAGTTTTCAAGTAATCTAGTTGAATGCCTATCTTACCAATCTCATGTTTATCCTTCTTTGCTGCCATCAGATTATCTAGTTTTTCAAAAACTTCAACTTGGCTCTCAAGTTTTCCAATCTCTTCTTTCAATTTAGGAATAACAAACTTTGATCTAGGGTCAATTTCTCCATCCCTCCAACGCCAAAAATCACATGCTCTAGCACCCTATCACGAATAACAATAAAATTGGTATTTTAGAGTTCTATTTCTTGATATCTTAACTTATTTAATCTTGAAAATTAAATCAACTTACCCCATAGTATGGACTAGCTCAATACCTTCTACCAGGATTCCTAGGGGTCCAAGAAATCAACAATGGCAGCAAATATCCATGCTTGCCTCGCACTTCTTCAGTAGATGCATGATCGTCCTCTTCCGTACAAAGCCTACTCAACCTTTTCGAAGCCATTATATACAAAAATTGCAGTTGAAAACACAAAAAAATTAGGTAAAAATTAAGTAGAAACAGACGGAGTTTAACTCAAATAACCAAAAATTAACTACCTTTGCCTTCAAAAATCGAATCTTGAACGTTAGTTATGGCTGATTTGGTAGTAAATTAAATTAGGGTTAGTGAGGTTGGTATGGTGGAAGAAGTAATAAGGTGAGTCGGGTATTAAATTAGAGGAAAGAGGAATATATTACCGTTGGGGGTTGTAATTAGTGCTGATAATTTTTTTTTTTTTTTTGTTTTCACGATTAAACAATAACAATAAGCGCGCCCCTTTGTAGTTAGATACAATCCGCCTGGAAGATGGCTTACAAGGGTGCAGAAAAAATCAATCCTAAGAAGTATAAGATGGTAGTGGGATACCCGTAAAGGTTGGGTGTGAAACTCAATTATCGGGATAAGTTTGGGATGCATTTTATATATTATCTCAAATTTAAAAGAAGTGTCACCTTTCATGTATTCTACAATCTACATATATTCTCGAAATTAAGATTATTCAGATAATAATAAAATTAGAGGATAAAAAAGAAAGGCTAAAGAAAAATCAAGATCAAGGATTGGACGACACACCTCACCTGATTGTAGAATCTTTTACTTTACTACTCCATAATAATTAGCACTTGGACTAATTAATGAAACCTTTATGTATAAACTATACACTAATTGGGGTTTATTTAAAACTGGAAGTAGACAAATGACATGCCAACTTGCATAAGTTGATGCAAGCTTTTCCTAGTCTCGTCTTTTAAAGTTAAGAATTACACAATTATTTTATTTTATATGATTGTGTTTGGCTCTATATACAAAAATTTAAGGAGAAAAAAAGAGTTATATATGTCAATAAAAATAAAACGAAAAACTTAAAGTTTTAAAGTTATCAAATATAAAAGTTTTATGTCCTAGATTGATGATACTCAGGTGGAACTACTAGGTAAAATTGTTCAAGGATTCTAAAGGCCAAAATTAGAAATCAAAATCAAGCGGTTGATATTGACAACAAATCAACCAATTGAACATTAGAAAATTATACTATGTGTTTTTTTTTTATCTGGTAGATTCCAGATGACAATATACAGTATTCTCTTGCTCCAGTGCTTATCCACTCAAAAAATATTAGTAGGCGTTTAAACATAAAAATCTTGATTTTTGAAAGAAGCAAAATTTAAAATTAAGTTGAAAAATGGTATTTGAAATTTCAAAAATATTTAGATATGCATTTCATTTGAAAAATATTGTTGTTCTGTGAGGGGAAATAATTTTTTACTTGAAAAAGTGGTAAAAAAATACTTTTTCAAACTGGAAACTCTTCTTCAAGAACATTTCAAAAACTCAATTCAATTTAATAACCAAACAATGACTTGAAAATATTTTTTGAAAAAAAAAAAACCAAAAAGAAATTTACGCCCAAACGGCTCCTTAAAAGTTTCCCCTTTGAGGAAAAACATATGTCGAATAATTGGGCGGAAAGCTACAAATTCTGCTCTTTGGTGTTGCATAATGAAACACAAAGGGTGTGTTTGGTACACAGGAAAATATTTTCCTAAGAAAATATTTTTTTAAAAAATAAGTAGTAATCTTATTCATTTTTCGTGTTTGGTACGTGTAAACTTCCAAAACACATAAACATCTGAACTCATAACTTTGAAACTTGTAAAATTTCGAACACGTAAACCGAAAGATGAAAAAATTAAAACTGAAAATATAGAAAAAAAATTATTTTTTTTCGGGGGAGAGGGGGCAGGGGGGGTTGACAAAAAAAAAAAAATTGAAAAAACAAATTTCAGTTCTGAAAGAGGGGTGGGGTAGGTAGGCATGGGGTGGGGTTAAGTGAGTGGGGTGTGGGGTGCGTTGGTGAGGGTGGGAATAGGGTGGGGAAGGTTGAGAAAGAGTTTTGAAAAATATTTTCCCTTCTCTCGATAAGAAAAACATTTTCCTCCAATTGAAGAAAACTGAGTTCATAAGGAAAATATTTTTTAAAATATTTAAACCAATCAAACATGGAAAAATTGAAAAATATTTTCCGATTTTACCAAATACACCCAAAGATTGGTTTTGTGAATATGGATGAATTGGACTTTACGATTTTCTCTGTGTTCGTTTTCGTTTATTTGAGCATTTGTTTAATTAAAAGTTTCCTTTTTTCTTCTGGAAATCTAATCTAGATTCACATGGATTATGCAAAAAGTTGCGGACTCATTATCTCAAATTTTTTGATTGAATGATCAAATTCTTCCACAAATCAAGATCAAAGATGAAATTACTTTAATTCGATCTTAACCCGAAGACACCAATAAGAATCTTTAAAAGTCTATGACACGACACACCTGACTCTACTATCTTTTAATTAATGTAGCAGTTGTACAAATTAATGACTTATAAAGTATGCATCAACATGGGGTTTAATTTATTAATTGAACACTGGAAGTAGACACATGACCACTTGCACAAGTTGGTTGCAAGCTGAATTCAGTTTTAATTTTCTTTACTTTAGTTTGTATCATCATTTAAGTTTGAGAGTTTACTAAGCATAAAGCTACTTTAACGTAAAGTACTTAGATTTATGTGAAGGTAAAAATCAAAATATCCTTTCTTTAACCAAATTTAAAACTTTATTTTGCTTATTTGTTTCCTCGTCTACAGCTAAAAGCAAGAGGTGCATCTAGCAGAGACATTCCAAATCCCCCGTCTTGGAAGTAAACTAACATTTTACTTCATTTCCGAGATGTTACGTTGCTAAAACGGAGATTTTTTTTTTATACACCATCATCCAAAAAGATATTTATCCGCATCTAATTTTTACACAAAATTAAATAATTTAATCTAATAGTTAAAAATTAAAGTACAAATATACATCACTTTATCATATATAAATGATAATTATGCATATGAAAAACACATGGCTCGGGTGTAAATAAATGTTTTCCTCACTAAAAATTGGTGTTAGTACACTTTTTAGTGCCAACTTCTTGGAGGTTTGACCATAACTTGTAAGGCCATTTAGCATACTTTTAGTAGTGAAACCTTAGATATTACATAAATGGTTGGATGATTACCTCATGCCACATTTGGTTACTATTATTATCAGTGTTATATTATTATTGTTGATCAGATACGTATGAAATATAATGACAATGACGAAAAGTTTATTTTAAGAACCAGCTTTGTCTAGTGAACTACTCTCTCTGTTCACTTTTACTTGTCCAATATTTTCTAAAAATAGATTTTCACTTTTATCATATCAAGGAAACACAATTTTTTTCTTGTTATACTCACAATATTAATTACTCATTTCAAATTATTTTTTCAAATCTATTAAAAAATACATTAATTAATATGGGTATCATGATAATTTTGTACTTCATTTATTATTTCTTAAAGTGTTTCAAAGTAGTTAAAGCGAACATAGGGATTACATTTGCCTATGTTTTGACAAGAAGCGAACTTAGCAATTTTTTTGTCTTTTATTTCGTGTATAGGTTAAAGATCATGACTTTCTTCCGAAGGGGAATGAAAAAAATTAAATAACAGAAAATGAAACTACTCATATGTTGGACAGCCTTATGAGGATATCGTCAAAAGGAAATACGTATAAGATATGTTGGATCCTTCCACCTTTAATTAATAGGATCAAATTCGAATAAAGAATCTCCTCCTATAAAACCACCTTAGTTGAACTTTATGTCTATGGGAAAGGAACATGACATGCACAACACTCTATACACAGAAATAAGAACCCTTGCATTTAATTAAGAATCTAAAGACGAAATGTTTTATGTTCTCAAGAATAGGGAGAGAATCGAACACAGAACAAAGTAAATCTTAGAGGAAGCATCCCACCACTATTAATAACATCAATCCAACTTGTAAAATTCTTTCTCCAATTGGCTAGTCTGTGAACATCTCCCTCCCCCTCCCCCATCCCCCAACCCCAAGATTAATTACCTTTTATTTATCTTTAGTTCAGCACTGTTAATTTTCTAAGATATCAGAAGACAATATTCTTTATGGTTCAAATTAAATGAGGTACTTTTTTTTTTAGTCTGTTTCAAAATAAATAACATATTTTTAAATTTAAAAATAATTTAACTTTAAAGTCTTTGTTTTACAAATGTTACCCTTAATGAGAAATTTTTATAATCACACAAATGTCATGGCTCCACAAAGCTTTACCCCTTAAACTTTTAAGACCACAAGTTACAAAAGTTTTTTTTTCTTAAATTTTTTTCGAGTCAAATTACTTCATCTAAATTGAAACGGATTGGAGAGTAATTTTTTTTTCAAGAAACAGGTGATATGTTTTCATTATGGACAGTCGTACTAATAATAATAACGACGTCCCCGCCACCGACAGTAGCAATACGGAGCAAATAGAGATAACCAACCAACTATCGATTTAGAAAGCTAAAGTTATTTTCAAAGAATTTCAGTCCTTAAAATAACTATATTGTCAAAACTAGTTGGAGCAGAGACCGTAAAATCCCTAATATACCCAAAAAAACTGTGAGTGAGAGCTTACCAAAACGAAAGTCACTATTTGTATTTGAATGGAACGTTATAATGCTTCGCCCATCAATTATAAGGAAAAATAAGAACAATAACCTAAATCCAATTTTGGTGGCAGTAATAAAATAAATAAATAAATATTTTATTTACCGAACTAGCAAAGGTTGGATCTTATTCCGGGTGTACCACAATAAGAGGAATAAGAGGAACTAGTATTCTTCACACGTGACCAGGAATCTCTTATTAAAACCTTACTGAAGTATTATAAACTAAAAAAAAGTATTATAACCAAAATTTGGATCATGTTTCTACCGAGTAAAATGGAAAAAGAAAAAGATAGAGAAAAGTTTTATGTGAGACAACCGTCACATCATTTATTGATCTACTCCCTGGTCTCAAATTATTTATGTACTTCTTTTTTACACATTCATTAAAAAAAAATCTTAATTAAGAGTTTTTTTTTTTTTTTTTTTTTTACTATTTTACTCTTATTTATATTTTAAGATACGATTTCTCTTATATTTAACCCACGGTCATTCCATCTTCAAGAACAACTACTATTAAGGGTAAAATGAGAAAAAAATAATTGATCACCTCTCCAATTTCTAAAATAACGAATAATTTTAGACAATTATTTTTAGAACTCGCAGTCTAATATAGTTTGAGATGGATGGTGTTCTAAGTACCAAAAATGGAAGGAAAAAAAGACCAAAGATTCCAAAACTTAAAAGACAAAAACTTGGAGTAGTAAAAACTGATACTTCATTTTTTCGATCCATTAACCCATGATTACAGCACAAACAAAACCAAAGAGAAATATTTATACATTCATCGTCATCATCTTAGTCCCACATCTATATACATATATAGTTTGATAAGTATGTGTAAGAGTGGGTACTTAAACATCAGCTGGAATATTTGTTCATTATCGAATTTCAACAACGTGATTATAGCTAGTAAGAATCTATACGGCGGCCGGCTTACGGTCTGGCCTGAGGTGGAGCGTCGGATCCTGTTCCACTTCCCACGGTGGCTATGGCGGCTGAGTTAGTAACTTTTTTCCTTGTTGCAACCTTCGGCAATTTCTCTTTTCTTTCGTCTTGTTTCATCTGCTTTTCTCTACAGTCTAGGCTGCAAAAAGCACTATCTCCTCTGGGAAAAAAAACAAAAAAAAACTAGTGTAAAGAATTGAACCCCTATAAATTATTTTTATTATCAAATCGACTAGAAAATAACTATATGTGATCGATGGGCAATAACAAATGAAATTAGTATACAACTTACATGTCAGAGTATATAAGTTAAATCGTATACATCTGTATACCTGTACATGTAGATGTCACGACCAGGGATTAACTGGCGTTTACAGAGGAAGCAAGCTCTAAGGAAATGTGCAGTTTCAACGAAATTATCAGCTGATCTTCTGCGAGTCAAGATTAAGCGTTGATCTAGGCCGTTGGATGCCGGTGGGATGGGACCAGTGAAGTTGTAAGGGTTGAGAGGATCAAAGGGTTGATAATTTATAACGGTTACAGAAGGATCGTTTATATTGATGTCTAAGGTGAATTCTTTCATGCTTGTTGTTCTCTTGATTGGTGGCCTTGCCCTCTTTCCTAGCAACATTTTTTTCTGGTTTTCCTATATATTTTATGCTTCCCTTTGTTCTCGATCTCCTCTCTTGTTTCTTGATAAGGTTTTGTTTTGCAGCTTTGCTAGAGTTTGGTCATGGTTGAAAAGAGAGGTTTTTAGAGAGAAGAAGGAAGGGGAGAAGTGAGAGTGGGGGAAATGTGGGAAGATATAAACTAAGAGCCGAAGAGCTAGGAAAGAATATGGACCGTTGAATTTATGTTCAGTTGCTTATTCACTCCCTCTCAATTTCGGTCATATTTTTTTTTTTTTTTGAGTTAATTAAACTAATCTTCCAAGTTGAAATATTTAAAAACTATACGAAAAATACTATAAATTAACATGTCAATATGGTTAGCAATAGTGTAAAAAACTTTTGGACTATCAATGTACTTAAATATGTCGTAACATATTTGTATTATATTTTATTTTAACTTATTAATCTTAATTATTATGTACGATTATTGTAGTCAGACATAACAACAATAACATACCTAGTAATATAAACAAACGTGTTAATTTAAGAATTCTCTTACTCTATTGATATACAGCAACAACAACAACTCAGTATAATCTCACTAATGGGATTTGGGGAGGGTAGTATGTACACAGACCTTACCCCTATTCTGGGGTGGATAGTTTGTTTGCGATAGACCTTCGGCTCCCTCCCTCCAAGAACTCCCCACATTGCTCTTGGAGTGACTCGAACTCACAATCTCTTGATTGGGAGCAATGGGTTAATTAAATACTCACATAATTATTAGGAGGCCATGTCAGCAGTTTCTATTTTTTATGCAATTATTGAGATACCAGCTACCCAGGTATCAACTAGGGAAAGGACTTCTCTTTCAACTTAAGATTCTCTCGGTTAAAATGAAATTAAAAAAAAAAAGAGAATCTATTTAGATGTCAGGTAGTATATTAAAAATACTTATTCCCAAATAGTACTTATTAATTCAGAAAATTAATACTAGTAGATAATTAACTTCTTTTTTTCAACTCTAACCTTAGTATTAAAATTGTTCTAGAACTAAGAGGTATATAAATAGACAAAAATCAAAAAATTAGAAAAAATGATAAATTAGTCAAATTACTCATCTTATTACTAATACTTTTTTAAGGAGTGGGTAAAATCTTATCCTGACAACTAAATGGAACGGAGGGAACAGTATCTCTTAAAATAATAGAAATTGGTCGCAGACGACGATCTACCTAGTTGCACATGAGGACTAGACAGAGTAGATCAAATCCGTTACCCATTTTTTGCATTTTAATATTGGAAAAATGAAACGATCGAATACTTCTATTGGCTATCAGTAAATCTAAAACATTACACTTGTACATCTATGGATTTATATAATATGACCCCATTCCGTGGGGTACAATGTAAATAATATGATTCGTTAGAAATGTTAAGTTACTGCAAAAGAATAGAAATTTCAATTATTATACATAGAATACAAGAAGATATAGTAGGCGCTTGGATATAAAAATTGTGAAATTTCGGAAAAGCGTGAAAAAAAATTCAAGTGAAAATGATATTTAAAAACTAAAGTTGTGTTTGGACATGAATACAATTTGGAGCTGTTTTTGAATTTTTATGGGTGATTTAAAATAAATAAAAAATTGAAAAACAGTTTTTGGAGCTTTTTAAATTTTCAAAAAAATCTGAAATTCAACTTCAAGTGAAATTTAAATTTTTTCTGACCAAACACCGATTTCGAATTATTTATTTATTTATTGCAAACGGGCCCATAATGTCATAGGTTCTATACTTGAAGTCTTGAAATATAATTAAGTAGGCTTTAAACAATATTTACTTGAACCGGAAAATGAGTATTTAAAATTGAAAGCAAAAGGAATACTTTGAAGTATCAATTGTATTAAACCATGAATTTCATCATATTTAACGAGAGGTATCGATTTGTGCCCCGTGTATAAAAGAAAAAAAGCAATTTTCAGAAGTCACTATTGTTTAGTGGCTATTAAATTTTTATAGCTATCATATACATAATAACTTTCTATAGCTACTATTTAGTTGTTACGCGACTGTATTCGTTGTATTCACGCTACTGTATTCATGAATAAAGTAGCAAAATTCGCCTAAAAAATAAGGGAGTCCAAATGTGCGACTGTATTCATAAATATAGTAGCGAAATTCGCCTAAAAATAGGGGAATCCAGCTATTTAATAATGAAAAGAGGATCAATTAGTGTGTATCACTCCTAATTTAACGCACAAATCAATTCTACATAAATTTCGCTGCTACGCGACTGTATTCGTTGTATTTGCGCTATTGTTTTCATGAATACAGTAGCGAAATTCGCCTAAAATAGAGAAATCCAATTGTGCGACTATATTCATTGTATTCCCGCTAGTCTATTCATGTATACAGTAATAAAATTTACCTTAAAAATAGGGGATTCCAGCTGTTTAATAACGGAAAGGGGATCAATTAACGTGTATCACTTCTGATTTAACTGAACAAAATCAATTTTACATTAATTTAGCTGCTACTGTGTTGTATTTCATATATTCACGTGATTGTATTATAAATACAGTGAGGTAATCAAGAAATTAGGTGTATATCGTTCTATTCAATTCACATATATTCATTATTCACTATTATATATTATATTCAGTTCACCGTATTCAATTCGATTGTATTCAAACAACAAAAAAATTACAAAACACAGTGATATTCGGCTGCATTCAAAAAATACAGACCTTCAAAATACATAAATATATGCAAAAAATTAATGTATTTATACAAAAATATAATATATTTGCACAAAATATAATGTATTTGTACAAAATAAAATGTATTTGTATCATTGTATGTGACCAAATAGCAAATAAGAGAAGAAAGTTCGTTGGAGATGGTATTTTCCGGCCAATCAAAATACTGTATACATTGTATTAAAACTAGAAATGGAGACGAACAAAAATCCGGCTCTCAAATCTTCTGTGGCATAGCCATGGCAAGATCTGTTCGCCTAAAGGGATGAGCCAATAATGGATGATGACGCCAACGATGATTCTTACGACGATCACGATGATGATGCCGACGATTCTGCTGATTTGATGGAGAAGAGAGAAGATTGAGAATCTTGCTGATAGAGAGAGAAGGAAGAGATAGAGAGAGAGAAAGAATATAATTGACATATTTCATACATTAGTAGTAGGTATAAATAAATACCTATTTTGCTATAAAATAGAAAAGATAACTATAAGTAATAATATTTTAAAATTATTTTAATTTATAATAAATAAGGTATTGTAGTTTGCTAAAGAAAGTAAAATTTCCAAAAAGAAATTCTAACAGGAAGCGCTTAATCTTTACTCTTTAATAAGCTTATACGAGTGAATAAGCCCGGGGCCAATATAGTTACCAAAGGTAAAATATGTTGTAAATCTGGATTGGTTGAGTAGATCTGCTGGTGTGATGACATCAGAAACTCAGAGTCTCAGCAAAAACTCATGAGTTCTTTTGAGACCCCACATCTCTCAGCTCCTGTCTTCTTAATTCTTTCTTTATTATGCTACGAAAATATTGTTGTGGTTCAATTTTATCATAAGCCTTTAACCTTAACGAGATATTGGATTTCTTCATTTTGCTTAATTATTTTCACTACCAATTCTTAACTTTTCTGGTTTGCCTAACTGTCCATGTTTGTTTATTCCTTTGGATTGCGCCTTGGAAAGTGCCGGTACGTAACACAAAGAAGAGCATTAGTGATGAGCACAGGGGCATAGACACCCTTTACTAAGAACCGCAAAACTATACTAAGCTGACACCAATTTTAATTAATACAAAATAAATATTAACTTGAAGTAAAGCCACCATAGTATCAGTAGCGGATGTAGCCTTGGAGCTACAGGTTAAATTGAATGCAGTATTTTCACACGATATACAAATATATATGTGAAAAACAATAAACATTCAACAAATATCAGATTTTGAGTCCATAATTTTGATGATTAAACCTAGGGGTGGCAAACGTGCGGGTCATGTCGGATATGGACGAGTCAAAAATGAGTAATAAAAAAATGAATAAATTATCCGACCCGACTCATATTTAATCTGGATAAAAAATGGGTTAACCGACGGATAATATGATATATTACCCATGACTTATTGAATATGATCTTGGGAGAATTCATATTCTCCCAAACTTGAGGAATCCCCAATTTGAAGCTTTACAATTGTAAAAGTTAAACCCATTAGTTATACATTGGTAATCCATTTTCTAAGTGGATAATATGATTCTTATTCATATTTGACTCGTTTCTAAAAAGTTCATTATCCAACCAATTTTTTAATGAATAATATGAGTGAATAACTATTTTTAACTATTTTGCCATCCAAAGTTAAACCCATCAAATTAAAATTCGGATTCGTCTCTGCGCAGTACTTCCGTAAAATTATGCATATGTGCACTTAGGGGTGTTCATGGTTCGGTCTGAGTCGGTTTTTCCCTAAAAAGAAACCAAACCATGTAAGTCGGTTCTTCAAATATTGGAACCAAACCAAACCAATTAAGTCAGTTTTTTATCGATTTGTTTTTGGTCGGTTTTTTATTTTTTTCTGTTATTTATCGATTTTTTTCTTAACACATGAGACATACACTACCCAACACATATTCCGGCGACTACATTTTGAATGTAACACTATCAAATTAATTGCTCTTTGAGAAATCTATCCTTTACAAAGATATATTGATGATAGTTCAATCAAATAGTGATAAATAATTTAAGTACTCAATTAAAAATTAATTATTTTTAACATGAAATAAAATCTTGTACTTAGCAAAATAAAACTACCAATAAAACTAGAATGTAAATGCAAAGAATTAGATTATTATTATAATAGCAAAGAACTAAATTAAAAATAAAAACGACTAATACGGACCATAAAATTTTAGAAACTTTATATAAAAATATACATATATATAGGTGTAGTAATAAAATTAAAATAACTACTTTTATAGTCGATTTGGTTCAGGTTTTTTTGGTTATTTTTTGATTAAAATTAAAACTAAACCAAATTTGATCAATTTTTAAAATTCAAAACCAAAATCAAATTAAACCTAAAAAGTATCGATTTTTTTGATCGATTTGATTCGATTTTTTGGATTTTTATGAACAACTAAAAGTTCCCAAGTATCATCAACATCTGTATGACTTAATCTAGAATAAATAAAGAGAGGAATGAAGTTGTATGGTGGACCTTCCTTGAGACGTCATTGATTCTTTCTCTATATGACAGAGTTACCCTACGATCCAATTGTCCACAACGTCTTGAAAGCAATTCCTTAATTTTCATGACCACACCTTTACTTTTTTGTTTTCGCTCCCTTTATTAGAAAAAGAAAACAAAAACATAACACAACATAAACCCCTTTTAAATAAAAAAATATAGAAAGAAACAAAAGTAAACGAGACTGTATATTTGAATTTATACATGATTTATAAACAAGCGAATCAATTTGATTTCAAAATAATAAATAAATTAAATAAGAAATATAAGACTTAATGTTGAAATCGAGATAAGACATTGAACAGTCTGATTCCGGGAGCGTAGCTTCCAAAAGCAGTAATAGCAATATTAATAAGCAAGGAATGAAATATTATTGAGCTTTTGAACAGTATATAACATAAGTTTGTCAGAAAATCCGTCCCCCTCTAATGCTGTTGAACTCACTATTTATAGTTGCACCTAGGGAACAAGGTCCTAGGATAAAGCCCATCTTAAATGACAATTATGGGAGTCATTGAAGAATGTGTAATGGCAAGCTATGAATGCCATGTTATCTATAACGGACTGCGTATTTAATATTGCAGAATATTCTCCATTGAAAACTAACGGGTGACAGGCATTTATTTGTCTTTATGAGCAACATTCCCTTCGGGGACAACCGAGATTGCTTCCCTCGGACTTGATTCCCACTTACCTCACTTTCCATCTGTCTCCGACTCCACACGTCGCTATATTATGCGAACATAAAATATGAATATATTTTACCCTATATAGATAGTCCCTCCACTTTTCGGTAGCACATCTTTGTGTCACCAGGAAGTTGATGAAGATACCAATACCTTTCTTGGCGGAAAATTCTCTGACCCCCTCTGAAAAGTTTCTGACGCTTGATTAGACGTACGTCTCTGCGGAATGCCCCAAACACGCGCCCTCCCATGATTCAACAATACTTTCGCGGGTTCTCGAGGTAATCATGGCCACGATTTTAGTCGCCTATTCCTTTACTTATACGTTTCAATCATCTCCTTTTATACTTCATAAGTTTTCGAACTCTCTCAAACATTCTTTACTCAGCTCACTCTTTCTTTCAACTTCCTTTAACCTCCTCCTCCTTCTTCTTCTTCTTCTTCTTCTTCTTCTTCAGAGAAACCCTTACTTCCTTCTACTAACCATGGCTCCTCTTCCAAAAACTCCAGTTCTTCAAAGAACAAGGAAAGTACTGATGATGTTGCTCCTCCTACGGCGAGCACCATTATCCCCAGGAAGCTTACCACGGCTAAGGACTTCGAAGAGAAGTTCCCTTCTACTAACTCCCGCACATGGGCTGTTGGTGTATATCCTTCTTCCATCTGTCCTTCTAGCATCCATGCTATGAAGGAAGACTGTGATTGACATGATTTGAAAATCATCTCCCCCGATCTAGCGGAGCGGGTAACCTTTCCCAAGAAGGGTTTTACGTACGTTTATACGTACCTCTTCACTTTGGGCCCGTTCTCATTTAGCGGGCGACTTGATTCCGTAATCTTAGAGTTTTGTTTAAGTTACTAGGTCTTCTTGGCACATGTGAGCCCTTCTATGTGGCGGATGGTAGCCTGTCTTCGGCGTTTAAGCCAGGAGATGGGGGAAGAGCTTTCCCTGGCTCAACTAATGAACCTTTATTCCCCCAAGAATTTTCGTGGGGGAATGATAAACTTCAGCAAACGTGGACACCATGATTTGCTCACCAGCATTGATGATGACAACGACTGTGGATAGATGGAGCGGTTCGTTGTAATTGCCATCAGGGACATCATCACGGCCACAACACCACACTTTTCTGAATCATGAAATCGTACACGTAAGTTCAACGTCTGTCCTTTCTTCTGGTTAAAGGTTGTCCCATGCTATCACTCATTCTTCTCTTTTCATTATTTCAGCAACTCGGTGGACACCACCAATGGTTGAAGGCTTAGATCAGTGAGTCCAGAAGATTTTGGACGTAACCATGCTTGAGACCCGTAGGTGAAAAGAGTTGGTCCTTAAATACGGGTGGAAGGCCAAAAGTCATGGTAAGTTGAACTTATCTTGTTTTTATCTCACGTATAGGAAAACTGGATAACTTTTCTTCTTGTTTAATGCAGGTCTACCGCATGGCTCTATTACCATCCCCGAGGAGGACATTTTGGTTGATCCTGCTAATGTGGTGAGGTTGCTGTAGGAGGTCTTCACCCGGACGTGTTTTAGCGGACTCGCTTCCGGTGCAAGTAATTCCTCTTGGAGTCCCCTACCGGAGAACAAACAACAAAAAAGCGACGTTCCTCTACGACCGAGGGTAAAAATAAAAAAGCGAAGAGCGCCGCGCCCGAGCTAGCCGCAGACACTGTGGTGTTCGATGATTATGGGGAAGCCAGTGATGAGTGAACTTCTCTACATAGAAGACGATGACCTTCATCAGCTCAACAGAATGCTCAATCTGTTGAGCTAGTTACACAAACCGAGGATGACGTCCAAGCACTCTAGGGGGAGTGTGATGTAGTGGAAGATGCCAACTCTTGCTTTCGAGTCCCATTCGCTGCCCCCGGTACTGCGAGGCTGAGTACCGGGCCTCTTCAATCTTTGGTTATTGAGCAACCAACAACCAGCACTGCTTTTGCCCAGCTGCTTCTCAACCCACAACGCCATCAGCTTCATCTCCTTCTTCGCCAACCATGCCTTCGCCACCAGCAACTGCTACATCATCTCCATCGGTTGCAGACACCCAAGAGAAGGATGCCCCTCCTCCCCATTTCCCAGTCCATGGGAATTTGGGTCGTAACTATTCGCCTGCTTCCGCAGATCCTCAGAGAAGGAGGAGCGTCTCTCTCTCGATCTCTACCGAGTTCCATCTGCTGTCCCGGCCGGTGAAAATTGCCAAATACCTAAAGCCTCTGTCTTCAGAGAAAGATAGGAATAAAATACATTCTCTCTCGTGAGAGTGTATGGTAAACAATGACATGTACAATGCAGCAGCGGTATGATATTTGTTCCCTCTATTATTTCTTCTAGCTTTACTATGACATGATTTTTGATTTGAACTTTTGCTTTGCAGGCTAACTTCCTTGCTTCCAAGGGCCTTCAAAGGTTGATCCTTGATAAAGAGAAACTCACCTTCGAGCGGGATCAACTGTTGACCGAGCGGGATCAAATTGCTGGCGAGGCCATTGAGTTGGAGGCTCGGTTGCAGTAGAGCGAACAAGTGGTTGTGACCCTCAGCCAAGAGACCGCCCTGCTAAGGGTACATTTTCAAGAGGCCAAGGCAAAGTGGTCTAAGGTCCAAAATGATGTTCTTGCGGCTGCCGATCGAGGTTTCCTCTACTGAAAGAATAATTAATTTGAGGCAGCCTTGAACTCCAAAGCAGAAGAGGCTGCTGTTGTGGAGGAGAAGCATGCCCGGATGGAAGAGATGTATAAAAATTTCATGGAGTATAATAAATTTTATAACTCCACTATCTGTGACCTTGATGTTTCCCTTCAATCTGCTAGATCCGAGCGGAATAACCTTTCGACCAAGGTTGACCAACTTAAGGAAGAGCTTTAACGCCGAACGACTTCCCTCATTGTTGAAAAAAATATATTCTATGTACAACATGAAGATAAAAAACCTTGGAGGAGGCCGAAACGGATTTCATTGACTTTGATGCCGAGATCGCCAAGGCCTGTGAGCAGGAGTCAACTGCCCGAAGGGTCTCTCAGTCCAACCTAATGCGACTAACTCTTCTGGTTCCGGTTCTGAGTTCTCGGGAACTGAAAAAGAACCTGAAGGGGATGATGATGAAGGTCAAGACCTTGATACGGTAGCAGATCCACCTACTTCTCCTGGGGGTGCAAATGCTTCTCTTCTCCCGAATTTTGGAGATGTAGTAGTTTGGCTTTTGTTTTCTTTCCTTTTTTGTTTTTTACTTCATACTTTTGTGATTGTGCTTCTTGACATGTTGTTATATAGAAGTGCTTTTTCGTTTGAGTATTGCACAAGTTTTTCTATTTGCCTTGAGTTATACAAGATTTCAGGTACATTTTTCCCTGATAGCATTTGGATTCCGGGCATAAGTTCTTCCGGAATCAACCCTTTACTATGGGGGTTTCATAAGAGAGGGTCCTATTATGTTACGATGTTCTTGAAGAGGACGTCTCATGTTCATTATGGCGCTAGAATTTGAAGTACTTGTTTAACTTTCAAATGACCAAATTAATTCATCATTCGGACAAGAAACAAGATAAAAATAAAAGGACTTTATTTTATTCCTTCCATTTTCAGAAGTACATAGGCAAAATACCATTACTTATGGCTAATTTGTACAACTTGTTTCTATGGGGCTGGCCACACAGTCCCCGGTCCCGATGATTTAACTTTGTTCCTGGATTTTGTAGTTCGGGTTTATGTGGCAGTTGTGTTGATGTACTATCATATCAACCCCCCTCCCCCCCCATGTTCGAATGCGAAGGATGCAAATTTGAACACTAGAAGTCTTGCTCCTTTGCATTCCACCAGTGAATGGTTGGATAATCTTTGGTCTGATACCAAGCTTCACTTCCCATTAGAAATTTTGCTATAGAGTCAAAGATTACCTAACCATCCCCCAGCGACTTGCACTCGTGAACAGTCGGGTAACCTTTGCCCCGATAGCAAGCTTTGTTTCCCGTATGAACTTTGCTATCGAGAAAATGACTATCTAACTGTCCCGTAGTGGCTCATTTCTTACATGCCTTGTCATTTAAAGGTCTTATTTGTGCTGACAATGCTTTCTTCGTAGTATGCTTTTCGTTGCTGCCTCGTTAAAAACCTTGCTAGAAAAATCTAATTGGGAAAAAAACTGGATGAAGGGAAAATGAGTGCAACACATTCTTTTAGTATAGGCGGTGTTCATCAGCAATAGTATCTTTTGAGGTGTGCCACATTCTAGTTGCTTGGAACCTTACTCTGTCTTTATTTTTCAATTCATATGATCCTTTCCCGATGACAGATCAAACCCAGTATGGGCCTTCCCACGTTGGACCTCGCTTTCCTGCGTTGAGCTCCCGAGTGTTTTGAGTTACTTTCCTTAAAACCAAGTCTCTCACTTTGAAATAACGGAGATTGGCTCGTCGATTATAATATCTTTCCGTTCTCTATTTTTGGGACGCCATCCTTATATACTCCAAGTCCCTACGTTCGTTGAGCAACTCCAATCTTACCAATAACGCCTCATTATTTTCTTCTTCGTCCGTTCGTAAGTATCTCATGGTAGGTTCTCCTACTTCTACCGGGATCAGGGTTTATGCTCCGTATACGATAGAGAAATATGCCTCCCCCGTGCTTAATTTGGCCATTGTTCGGTACGCCCATAGCACCCCCGGTAGCTCTTCGGGCCATTTTCCTTTGGCTGCTTCCAATCTCTTTTTGAGATTTTAAATAATCACTTTATTTGTCGATTTCGCTAGACCGTTTGCGCTCGGGTGGTATGGTGATGATGTGATTCTATTGATTTTTAAGTGTTCAAGGAATTTTATGACCTTTGCGCCTATAAATTGTGGCCCGTTATCGCAAGCTATATTTTTTGGTTTCCTGGACATGCAAATTATGTTTTCCCATAGGAAATCTTCCACTTCGCGCTCGTCGATTTTCTTGTAAGGACCTGCTTCAACCCACTTAGAAAACTAGTCAGTTAAAATCAAAAGAAATCTTACCTTACTGAGAGCCGGCGGCAGCGGATAGACTATATCCATCCCCCACTTCATGATTAGCCAAGGTGAAAAAACCGAGTGCAATAACTCTGCTGGTTGATGCGCCAACGGTGCATGGCATTGACACTTATCGCATTTCTGAACATAATCCTTAGCGTCTTGTTCCATTCGGGGCCAGTAGTATCTTGCCCTAATTAGCTTTAATACCAAGGAGTCTGCACGCGAGCGATTTTCGCAGATCCCTTCGTGAACTTCTCTCATGACGTAAGTAGCTTCGGAGGCCCCTAAACATCGGGCCAAGGGGCCTTGACAAGGTTTTCTATACAACTGACCTCCCCTGAAGCAGTACCGAGCTGCTTTAATGAGCAGCGCCATGCCTTGGGATCTTTGGGTAGTTTTTCATGCTCAAGATAGTCAATGATCTCATTCCTCCAGTCTCAGACCAAATTGGACGCGTTTACTTCATAATAGCCGTACATATCCAATACCGAATGCATAAGCTGCACGACCCTACCAGAGTCTGATCCCTTCATTTCCGTGGACGAGCCCAGATTGGCTAGTGCATATGTTTCCACGTCCCTTGGGATGTGGGTAATTGACCATTCCCTGAACCGTGTGAGAAGAGCCTGGAATTTCACTACATATTGTTGCATGTGTTCCTATTTGGCTTCGATGATTCTATAGATCTAATTTACTACCAGTTAGGAATCACATTTGATTTCTATGACTTGAGAGTCCAGTCCCCAGGCCAGCTCGAGTCCTGCAATCTAAGCATCATACCCATCTTCGTTGATAGTCAGAGGAACAATTCTTATGGCTTGCCTTAGGGTTTCTCCCCAAGACGTAATTAGTACTACACCGAGACCGGACCCTTTCACATTGGTAGCTCCATCCTTGAACAAGGTCTAGACTCCCGATGTCGATTCCGACACCATCACCGCTTCTTTGGTAGCCAAAGGCAGTAGTCCTGGACTGAAATCGGCCACAAAGTCGGCCAAAACTTGTAATTTAATCGCACTTCTAGGTTTATACTCTATGTCAAATTCACTCATTTCGACTGCCCATTTGGCCGTTCGATCTGAAAGTTCAGGTTTGTGAAGGATATTCCGATGGAAAAAGGTTACCATGGCTATCAGATGATATTGAAAATAAAGCCTAAGCTTTCGAGCGGCGACTACAAGAGCTAAGGCTAATTTTTCAAAATGTGGGTAGTGAGTTTCGCTCCCGTTAAAATTTTACTAACATAACAAATCTGAGATTGTGTACCTTCGTCTTTACGGACTAAAATGGCACTTACCACTACCTTCGAGACCGCTAAGTAAATCAGAAATCGTTCGCCTTCCTCCGGTTTCGACAATAATGAAGGTCTCGATAAATACATTTTCAAATCCTTCAGAGCCTGCTGACATTCCGGAGTCCATTCGAATTTGTTCTTCTTTTTGAGGAGTGAAAAGAAGTGATCACATTTTTTCGAAGACTGGGAAATAAATCTTCTTAAAGCGGCCAGTCTTCCTGTCAACCTTTGAACCTCTTTCACGTTTGATAGCTGGTCAGGAATATCCTCGATGGCTTTAATTTTGTTAGGATTAGCTTCGATCCCACTTTGCGATACCAGGAATCCTAAGAATTTACCGAAGCTGACTCCGAACGTATACTTCTCGGGGTTAAGCTTCATGTTGTGCTTCCTTAGGATGTCAAAGGTTTCTTGTATGTGTTTAAGATGATCACCTGCGTTCAAAGACTTAACCAGCATATCATCTATGTAAACTTCAATGGTTTTCCCTATTTGTTTCTCAAACATTTTGTTTACAAGCCTCTGATAAGTGGCTCCAGCTTTCTTAAGCCCGAAAGGCATCAAATTATAGCAATTTGTACCGAATTTCGTTATAAACGAAGTTTTTTCCTGATCCTCAGGGTTCATCTTGATTTGGTTTTATACAGAATAAGCATCGAGGAAACTCATCAACTCGTGCCCGGCCGTCGCATCAATCATTTGATCAATGTTTGGCAGTGGGAACGAGTCCTTTGGGCATATCTTATTCAGACCCTTATAACCTAGCACATACGAAATTTGTTATTCTTTTTTGGTACTACTACTATGTTAGCTAGCCAGTCAGGATACTTTACCTCCCGGATTAAACCGATATTAAGCAATCGAGTTGCCTCTTCTTTCACGAATTTGTTTCTGACCTCGATGATAAAGTGTTTCTTTTGCCTTACCGGAGGGATGTTATGATCCAAGCTTAACTTGTGCACGACCACTTCTGGTGGAATACCTGTCATATGTGCATGCGACCACGCAAAAACAATCAATGTTATATTTAACAAATTTAATAAATCCTGACCTGAGCTCGGGGTTTAGTCTTGTCCCTAAGTGGAACTTCCTTTCCAAGAATTTTTTAAACAATGAGACTTGCTCAAGCTCTTCCGCCGTAGATTTGGTTGCGTCCATCTCTTCTGGTACCTGAAAATTTCTTGGTACCTGATAGGATTCCGATGACTCCTCCTCTCTGTTGACTGCGTTCGGCTCGGGAGCAAACGCCGATTCCTGGAATTGCTATGCCGCATGCTCCTTCCCTTTGCTATTAGAAACTGAGATCACGTCCATTTTCCTTGCTGCCGGTTGATCTCCTCTTATCTGTTTAATTCCCTCCGGAGTTGGGAATTTTAGAAGTTGATGAAATGTTGACGGCACAACCTTCATCTCGTGCAGCCATGGTCTTCCAAGAATGATTTTGTAACCTATATCGCCGTCTATTACTTCGAAAAGACTCGTCTTCATTACTCCCTCGGCATTTGTGGGCAACAAAATTTTCCCTCAAGTTGTCACGCTTGCTAAATTGAACCCGGTGAGGAGCTTTGTGGCCGGAACTATGCTTCTGGTTAGCTTGGCTTGTTCCAATACTCTCCATTGGATAAAAATGGCTGAACTCCCTAGGTCTACCTGAACACGTTTAATTTTAAATTCCAAAACACTAAGGAAAATAACCAGGCCATCGTTTTGCGGTAGAAGAAGTCCATCTGCGTCCTCCTCCGTAAAGTCCTCAATGACTTCTCGGAGTTTCTTACTTTAGGTCACCGATACCTTCGTCTTTTTCGTTGCCGAAAAGGTTACACCATTAATCGCGTCTACCCCAAAAATCATGTTGATCGTTAGACGAGAGGGATCTTCTCCTACTTTCGAGGGTTTCGCATTATCCCGGTTGTGACCGTAGTTATTTTTAGCCCGGTCACTTAAACACTCTCTGAGATATCCATTTTTCAGCAATGTTGCCACTTCCTCGCGCAGATGTCGGCAGTCTCTAGTCTTGTGGCCATTGGTCCCATGGTACTCGCACCATAAATTAGGATCCCTCTGACTAGGATCGGATCTTATCGACCTCAGGAACCGTGCTTCTTTAATATTCCTTATAGCTGACACTAGTTCCACTATACTGACGTTGAAATTGTATTCAGACAACCTGGGTTAGATAGAGTCCCGGGGGCCCGATACCTCTTTCTCTTGCAACGATCTATTATTTTAGCCGCGATTTGTTCTCCTATCGGTGGCGAACCTGTCTGTCGACCGGAAACCTCTACCGCATCCATCGGCCCTTTTGTAGGGCAAAACCATCTTCTAAAAGATGGTCGGTCTGCATCGAAATCATCCTTCGACTTCTCTTTATTCTTCTCCCGGTCCCGACCCTTGATTGATGCTGGAAAACCGAGCTGGTCATCTTAAATTCTTATCTTTGACTCTTACCGGTTATGAACATCAGCCTATGTTGTTTCCTGGAACTCGATCAAACTTTCTTTTAATTTTCGGGAAGCGTCGGAACTCATGGGGGTTCAGCCCTTTAGTAAATGCCTCAGCCGGCCATTCGTTTAGCACGGTCGGTAGCAACATCCTTTCCTTATGGAATCTGATCACGAACTCCCGCAATAATTCGGACTCTCCTTACGCAATCCTGAATGTGTCGGTCTTTTGGGCCTGTACCTTCCTGGTCCCGACATGGGCCTTGATAAAAGAATCCGCGAGTATCTCGAAGGAATCTATTGAGTGCTCGGGTAAAAGCGAATACCATGTCAGGGCCTCTTTCGTGAGGGTCTCCCCAAATTTCTTCAATAAGACTTACTCAATCTCATGCGGAGCTAAGTCGTTTTCCTTCACCGTCGTTGTATAGGTGGTAATGTGCTCTTGAGGATCCGAAGACCCATAGAATTTTGGCATGTATGGCGTCTTGAACCACTTCGGGATCAACTCTGGTGCCGTGCTTGATTTGAACGGCAATTGGGTGTATTTCTTTTAATCTGGTCCTTTCAATACTGGCGGCGCACCTGGAATTTGGTCCATTCAGGCATTTATTTATCTCTATGAACAACATTTCCTTCGGAGACAATCGAGATTGCTGCCCCCAGACTTGATTCCCACTTATCTCGCTTTCCATCTTTCTCCGACTCCACGTGTCGCTCTATTATGCGAGCATAAAATATGAACATATTTTACCCTATACAACAGGATAATTAGCTTTATAGTTGTAACACCTATATTAATTTTAATGTTGTGTTCATTCTACCGAACTCTTTGTTAGCAATGAGATAGCACTTTTTTGTTCTAGCAAATATTTAATGAATGTTTTTAATAAAAATATATTATTTAAGCAAAAGTTAATGTGTTCGTCCGAACCCATATTTGAGCGTCTATATACCTCCACCATGCCTAGAATGTTGGGTGAAGATTTCTCGCAAGGTGTTTGCACCATTTGATCAAGAAGGTTTCTATATTCTCTATATTGTACAAAGAATTGTTTAATTTTGTTTTTAAGTCAAATTAGAACCTGATAATCAAAATCGCTTCTCGATGCACAAAATTAAAACTAAGACAAAATGTCGTTTGGAATTATAGAATGCAAAATAGACGTATTCATAGTTTTAATCTGCCAAAGTCAAAATTCAGAAAATAATTTGGACAGAAATTAATTAAGGTGCACACATCTAGGAAAATTTAGGGGTTGACAAAGTTGAGTTGATATGTTTGGTCTTGCTTGAAACAATCAATATTAATGGCAATTTGGACCTTTTTAGGAGTGGTCCTGTGTTAGATTCTTTATGGTATAATTTATGAGAACAGCTTTTCTGAAAGCAATATTGTCTGTATCCCGTGTGTGGGGCCTTCCCTTTCTCAAAGAAAAAGAAAAGAAAAGGACATGAACAAATTGATGGCACTAGTGGACATTTCCCAAAGAAAAAGTTATCACCTTTTATTTAAATTTTTAGTTAAAGAAAGGTTTGACTCTATTATTATTGATCTGCAAAAATAAAATTCGGGTAAAGAATTCTATTGATCGGGAAGAAGATATAAGGTATTTTCCGAGTTTCGTGGTTCTAGCACGGTCACTTTATTGACTACATTTGACTTGACTTAATTTTGGACAAAACTGCAATTTATATGATTTTTATGTTTCACCTATCCACTTCTATTTCTTGATTATTTGTAATAAAAATGGATAATATTACACTGTCATAGCCACGCTACACAAGCGAATGCGTGATCGAAAAATAAAATTAATTAACTCATCATAATTGCGCCTCGCAAGCAAATCCGAAATCATGACAATCAATTATTTGTGGAACTTTTGAGAAATTACTACATTTGAAAATATTAATTCTTGAAAATTATTAAAAATCAACTATCGCGCTACGCAAGCGAATTTGCGATTTTAGCAAAGGATTAATTAAATTAAAAGTTAACTAAAAACTAATGGGTATGACATGAGATTATTGAATTAATTTAATAAAAATAATATCACGCTATGCAAGCGAGTCTGTGAAGTTAAAGCGTGCCTACTAATTGCCTAGCGTTTAAATTAATTATTAAGAAGACTAAGTTGTAAAGTTATTTTAATAAAAGATAATTCTGTTTTTTATTGAGATTATTTGACTAAAATAAAAATATGAAAAGTATGGCTAAATTATTATTTTAAAGAGTGGACAACCATTGATTTAAAAGTGAATGGGCCAACTATTTGAGTATCAAAACTGCTGGCCCTTTTTGAACATGCTTTGCATTGGGCCAGCCCTTGCTTATTAAAAACAAAATTGGCCATATTTGTTATCATTGAAAATGGGCCAACAGGTTAGTTCATTTGGCCATTTATTCTTGTTAGCCCAATCTTATTAAATACATTCTGCCCACTTTCAAACTTTTCATCAAGTCTGTAATAATTTGTTTTTTTACAACATGATCAAGATTCTCATAAAATACTATTTAAAGGTTAACAGAGAAGTGCTAAGAGGCAATAAATAAATAAATAAATAAAGCGAAAAAAGTCATGAATTTAACATTATGATCAAAAGCTTGATTTCAAGATTGAAACCTCAACATTCATACATATAGTAATTTCCTTGCATATGCTTCAAGTAATCTAAACATGCTCAAATCCTCATCAATTGCTATTAAAAAATCTGCATTGTAAAGTTTATAGGTTACCTGGGTCGCAGAAAATAAATATAGCAGCGAAAAATGAGAGCTCAGCAACAGAAAGCAACAGAGAAACAATAGCAAAATTAGTAGAAATCCAACAGCAAATCGTGTTTAAACAGCTCGAAAACTTTAGAGAAGAAACCCAGAACTAACTCTAAAGAAGACTTCTACTTTTCTAAAAGTTTGCACTCTAAGATTCACTCACAAAGCGCAAAAAAATAATTTCAGCTCACTAAAATATTCAGCTACTGATTTTTTGTTCAACCATATGTGTGTTCAAGCAATTCTCAAGATCTATGTAAGTGTAAGATAGAGTCTGTCTTAAGTGTGGGAAGAGCAGCCCCTTAAATATGCAAATACAGTCACTTTTTGGGACAGATTTTGGTTCACCAAAAATCTATTCAAAAGACTGACTTTGTGTGCTAAACCCTGTTCAAAATTTGTCAAAAAGGTGAAAGCACACTTGAAAGTATGCTATGTCAGAAGCAAGGAGAAAGAATATCATTTCAGCCACCCTACTAGTAGAAAGTAGGCTACTAGTACCATATTTTATGATAAAACCCATCTAAACTTCAGATTTTAACAACATCAATACCACCATATTGATTTTGAACCAAATCAAACTCAAACAACTAAAAATTGACAAAACAGAAACAGGACTTCAAATGGAACTAAAACTCAAACTAACTAGATAAAAAAAAAATTAATTTGTGCAAGCTAAAAAAAATAGAACAAATATGTGAATTCACAAGCTAATGCTCAAAACAGAAATTAGACGAACATCGCTAACAATCGGACGATGACGTTCATCAACTAAACAATCGAGTAACTAAGTAAACGAATTAATTAATACACTAAAGATCATATTTAATCAATAACAATCTAACAAACAACTAAACTAAATAGAGATAACTAATTAAATAAACCTAACTTGAAACTTTAATTAACAACAACAAACCAAAATCGAAAATATAATTTTTTTTTAAAAAATAATAAAATAATAAAAAAAAATCAAAAACTAATTTACTACTGTATAAAAAATCATAAACTAATTAAAGAGATGATGGTTATACCTAATGAGTATATTTGAAACTGTGCGAGCCTCGAGAAGACGCCGGGGATGCTAAAAGGCAACTGCCCGACTCCGAAACACACGTTTCTTTCGGGTAGACGCTAGAACGAAGTGAGTTTCAGCATCTCGCCAAAAGAAACGAGTGTCTTTGAGTCTAAAAATAGCTAAGATGGGGGTTCGGGACATTTTGGCGGTGATGAGGCAGTGGAGCCGCGGCTGGTCGGTGGCGACAGGGATTTTGGGGGTGAATTGGGTAGAAAACGATAGGTCTCGCGGAGCTCTATCCATTCATGTGTGTATTGTAGGGTGGTGTTAGCTGGAGCTTCAAGAATTTGGGCCAAAAAGTGGCAGCTAAAGTTTCCTAGATATAAAATTTAAGGAGTTTGAGGGGGGTTTGAAGGAATAAGTTTAGAGATATGGGAAGAGGAGGTTTTGGAGATTACATGGTGTGAATTTGGAGGTGTTTAGAGGTGGTCCGCCGCCGGTGGGTGATTTCCGATGGCGGAGGCGACAGAGAGAAGAGAGAGAAGAGAGAAAGAGGAGAGAAGAAGGTAAGGCAAAAATGAGGGCCAAAATCTGAAAATTTGGGTTTTAAATATTAGAAGGGAGATTGAATGGTGGCCATAACTCAACTGAAAATGGCATTAATCCAAACCTTTAAACCCCTTAATAAATTAATTAATAGTCTAATGCTAAATTCTATAAACACAGACAATAAACCTAAAAATAATGTAATGTAGGAGAAATAAAAAGAGCAAAAATTAGATATTTACAGCTGCCCCTCTTTGCTCGAGAACACGAAAAGTTTTTAGTGCAAAGAAAGTGAATGCCATAGCTAATTTTGCTCGTGTATCACTCCAATGAAAGCAGTTTTTGAAAGAAGTGACCGAACCTTGCTTTGGAGGTTGCCTACATATCCTTGGCTATAAAGGAATCAGGTCAGTGTAGTTCTGGAAATCTTTGGTAGCTAGGACTACCGGACACTGGAGTTAAGACTATTGTTACTGCTGCTGCTGTTGTTGTTACCATTACTTGCTGCTTACATCAAAAGGAAAAGAAAAGAGAACTACATATGCCTGCAAGCTAAGAGTTACAAAATTCCTATCTATGTATCTTGCAGAGTCAAATCTTGATTCTTGACTTGCTCGCTTGTGTTGACCTTAGATTGGATCTTGATGCTCTTTGAAGAAAAGGTTATGGCTCATTCTCGATTGCTTGCTTTCCGGATCATAATTCGAGAAAATGAAACTTGAGAAGCTGGGCTGCTGACATATTATCCAAACTAAACCCAACTATCTTGTGACCGAAAGACTTCTTTCTTCTTATGAGAAAGATGAAACTGCAAGCTTTAATCGTCACTTGTGCTATGCGGCAGGGCCTGCAAAGCCATCAAAGAAGAATAAAACAAACAAAATTTTTCTGCCCCAGTTAGGCACTAGAAAAATTTTGTGAGTTAAAGAAAGCTATAAAGTATCTAATTTATCGAAATGAAGACAACGAGAGTAGTATAAACTAACTATGTGAGGATATGAAACCACGAGGGGTAGTACCTTATGCTACCAAAGAAAATGGAATTAGAGGATGGTACCCTGTATTACTGAAAGGGAACGTAAATATGGATTGGCACCCTATATTACTGGAAAGGAACGTAATTAGGGGTTAGCACCTTGTATTACTGGAAAGGAACGTAACCAGGGGTCGACACCCTATATCACCAAGAAGGAATGTAACCAGGGGTTGGTACCCTGTATTACCGAAGAGAATGTAACCAGGGGTTGGTACCCGGTATTATCGAAAGGAGTATAACTAGGGATTGGTACTCTATATTATTGAAAGAAGTGTAACTAGGGGTTGGCACCCTGTATTACTAAGAAGGAATGTAACCAGGGGTTGGCACCCTGTATTACTGAGACGGAATGTAACCAGGGGTTGGCACCCTGTATTACAAAAAGGGAACGTATCCAGGGGTTGGCACCCTGTATTACTGAGACGGAATGTAACCAGGGGTTGGCACCCTGTATTACAAAAAGGGAACGTATCCAGGGGTCGGCACCCTGTATCACCAGGAAGGAATATAACCAGGGGTTGTTACCTTGTATTACCGAAAAGAATGAAACCAGGAGTTGGTACCCTATATTACCGAAATGAGTGTAACCAGGGTTTGGTACCCAGCATTACTGAAAGAAGTGTAACCAGGGGTTGTCACCCTGTATTACTGAGAAGGAATGTAACTAGGGGTTGGCACCGTGTATTACTGAAAGGAATGTAACCAGGGGTTGATACCCTGTATTACCGAAAGAAATATAACCAGGGGTTGGTACCCTATATTACTAAAAGAAAATATAACTAGGGGTTGGTACCCTGTATTACTAAAGATGAATGTAATCAAGGGTTGGTACCCTGTATTACAGAAAGAAGTACAACCAGAGATTGGCACCCTGTATTACTGAAAGGAGTGTAACTAGGGGTTGGCACCCTGTATTACTGAAATGAATGTAACCGGGGGTTGGCATCCTATATTACTGAAATGAGCGTAACCATGGGTTGGTACCCTGTATTACTGAAAGGAGTGTAACCAAGGGTTGGCACCCTGTATTACTGAGAAGAAATGTAACTAGAGGTTGGTACCCTGTATTACTAAAAGGAATGTAACCAGGGGTTGGTACCATGTATTACTAAAGAGGAATGTAACTAGGGGTTGGTATCCTGTATTACCGAAATGAGTGTAATCAGGGGTTGGCACCCTGTATTACTGAAAGAACCTGGGATTGATACCCTGTATTACTGAAATGAGTATAACCAGGGGTTGGCACCTGCCAAGATTTTTCCGCATCTGCGTGACCGTAAAATCGGCCCAGTGGTCGCAGAAGTGGAGGGGAGTGATGCAGGTTGGAGGTGCAGGTGCAAGGTTTGTGCCGCACCTACGGGGTCATAGAAGCGATTTTTTGGTTGCAGGTGCGACTCCGCAGAAGCGGAGTCTTGTCCGCAGATGCGAATGCGGGGGGCTGAAGGGTGACCGCAAATGTCACGACCCCAATTTCACCTGAGTTAAGCTAACATAAAACAAGCCCGGGCAAAAAGTACTTCTACCCGAAAACATGAGCTGGAACCCCCTAGGCGAAAAGATTCTATCTGGGTTAAACTACGTATAACAGCCTGAGCGAAAAGTACTTCTACCCGGAACTATGAGCTAGTTCCCCCTAGGCGAAAGAGTTCTACCTGAGTTAAACTACGTAAAACATCCGAGCGAATAGTACTTCTACCCGGAACTATGAGTTGGATCCCCCTAGGCGAAAAGGTCCTACATGTGTTAAGCTACATAAAACATCCTGAGCGAAGAGTACTTCTACTCGAACTATGAGTTGGATCCCTTAGGCGAAAAGGTTCTACCTGGGTTAAGCTACGAAAATGGGAGGTATGAACAGTAGTGATGCATGCTGTAAATTAAAAAAAAATGGAGATTTTAAGGAGCTTACGTTTGGTGACATTCGTCCTTTGAGAATCGCCATTCTGCACTGTTTTAATCCAGCTTCAAACAAAGAAATATTTGTGAGTTTTTTAAGTGGTGGTCGATTTGTGGCCTTGATGTCCTGAGTAGTTTGAATTCACGGCCACTCCGCTGTCGAAGAACTGATTTTGTCAGTGTGGTACCGAGGTGCTCGGATACTCTGTATCGCTTTCTGGAGACATTGTCTTTCTGACGTTTTCCCTGGCTATTTCATACCCAGATGTCCATGGTACCACTAATCCTTGTCCCATAGGCAAGGCAATTTTGCTTTAAAATCAAATTTAGTTGTCTTGCACCCAGAATCAATTTGTGTTTGGAAATATGGAAAATATTTTCCTTTAATTGGAAAAAAATAAGTTGACGAGAAAAATATTTTCCAAAACATGTAAGCCAACCAAATATAAAAAAATTAAAAAATATTTTTCGAAAAATATTTTTTTTCGTACCAAACACCTAAGTCTGTTATTTACTAGTATATAAAAAATAGGCCGAGATGCAGGGTAAAGGTTTAACGATCCCCTTTTTTATATGCTGCAGCTATGGGTAATGAGCAGTTAATACTTAATAAACCCCCTTAGCTGTTTTTGAATAACCAACAAGCAAATTCCCACATAGATTGATCTCTTGAGTTTGAGTATAATGTGTCATTATATAATAGTAAAAGATTTGAGTAATCACATTTACTTCGTCACAGTATAATTTAACTTCTAGTGCTATGTGGGAGATCACTAAAATTACTAATTATGTGATTAATCAATGCAAATCGGATTAGATCTTTCTTACCGATTGAAAGTCTTAGCAGTTGATAGTATTGCATATATGTTTCCACAAACATGGCATAGGAATGGCTTAATTAGGGGTGTCAAACGGGCAGGTCGAACACAGGTAATGTGGGCAGGTCCAACACGGATAATACAAAAAATGATTAAATTATCCGACTCGACCCATATTTAATACGGACAAAAAAAATAGGTTAATCGGCAAATATATGGATATCCATATTATCCATGGCTTCTTGAATATGATCACTTTTGAGAAAATTTCTAGTCTCCCAAACTTAACAAACCCCCAATTTGAGGCTTCACAAATATAAAAGTTAAACCCATTAGTTATCCATTGGCTATCCATTTTCTAAGTGGGTAATATGATTCTTATCCATATTTGACATGTTTTTAAAAAGTTTATTATCCAACACTTTTTTTAATGCATAACATGACTGGACAGTTGTTTTCTTTAATCATTTGGCTATCACTAAGCTTAATGATACCTCCAAAAAGGCTTCTCTCTCATCAGGGTGCCTTGGCATCCACTTCGGTAAGTTTTTTGAGTCACATTAGTGAATAAAACCGTAATGCTCATTACAACAATTTTGAAAGACAAAAACCAAAAGTTAGGAGTATATCCAACCAAACATTGTGTAGTTGTCCTCCAATTGATACCTATAACAAGAATTCATGATATCTTGAATCTATGCTTTTGGGACGTAAAAAACTAAAAATTGAACTGGACGACTGAATTAAGTTAATAGCCTATTCCGAGTCATTATAGCTTCAATAAGTGGGATGGCTAGCAGAGGCGTGTGGACGATACTGCAGCATGAACATTATCTTTAGAATAATACGTAAAAAGCGCATGATGTAGTGGAGAAAATTATTGTATTAAGCCCATGAGAGATTTAGTTTCTTGTAAACGGTAAGTGTATATAAGTTAGAATTCTAAATATGGGGTGAAACTTTAACCTATTAATTCAACGCAAATGGTTGAGATGAAATTAACCCAATAGATTTCTTCCCTTATTAGAATTAACATATCACTCTTTTTAAGATTTTGGAGCAAAATTTATAGAGGGACGGATGGAACTTTATTCAATTGGTTCAATGGAAACTCAATATATTAGAAACAATAATAATATAATCAATATTCCTCAGTCCTATATATGAGATTGTATGGGGTAAAATATGTTCATATTTAATGATCACATGGGAAGGCGATACGTGGAGTCGAAGACAGAAGATAGTCGAACTCGAAGGCAATGATCTTGTTTGTCATCGGAGAAAATGATACTCATAAAGACAAAATAAATGCATGCCATCCAACAACATTCAATAAAGAATATTCTATAGCATTAAGTGCCTGATCCGTTACGGAGAATATGACATTCACTACCTACCATTACACATTTTTCAATGGCCCTCATAATTGTCATTTAAGACGGGCTTGATCCTAAGACCTTGTTCCATAGGTGTAACTATAAATAGTAAGCTCTATTATCATTGTAAAGCAACGAATTTTCTGACAAGCTGATAACGCCCAACTATGCCTTATAAAAAGGACTAAGCGGTCGTTGCAAATATATTCTGGCTAATAAGTCCGGAGTCGAATCCCATAGAGAATTAACCTATCAAACACAGCTACTAGACTCGCACAAATTCATACAATCAATCTTCAGAAATATTTAAGTAACATATTGGGTTTTATTAACTAAATATTACGTAATGAAAATATAATAATCAACAACTAACTACGAACAAGTTGTAAACAAGAATTGGAATGATCTAAGGTTGTGATTTCTCCTATTGTCGGAATCCTTTCCGCTACGTTTCCTATAAATTTGCCTAAGTCTTCTCTACCGATCATGAGCACTCTAACTGTCGTAACTCTCTCCCGAGTAATTACCACAATTTACTAGACATATTCTCCCGAATTACGCTAGCTAGCATTAAGTACAACTCACTCAGATCGCACCAAGGTTTCGTTATCCCTAATCCCACCTTTAAACCTCCGTATTGATCCCTCATATACGTTTAGGAGTGATGTTGTTCAACAACTACCTAAATATGCACTCTCTCCCGAGTAATACATACTAAATAGGCACAGCTAATTGAGGGCCCTTCAATCAACCACAAGAATAATATAGTTGAACAAATAGAGAAAATACTATGGCAAATCTATATTAACGTAACAAGAAAATCATCCTTCAATAGGTTCCATCAAAACCCTAGATTAGGAAGTTAGCTACTCATACTCATAGTAACAATATCGCAAATATTTTGCATAATTAAAATAGAGAGTAAAGATGAAAAGATGTAGAAATAATGATTCTAACTCCAAAGGGGTGATTCCACCAGCTCTTCTTGCCTCTAGCTGCCCAAAAACGTGGCTGTTGAAAGAACCCCTTTCAAGTGGTATTTTCAGGTCTATTTATATGTGTAGAAGAAACCCTAAACGTGGGGGCTGATTCTTAGTCAAACCCGGAATGAATTAAGTCTTCAAAAGTCGGATTGGACTTGGCCTCAGGCCTGGCGTCGCCAGCCTAACGCCTGGAATTTGGCTGGCCTCGCCAGGCTAAAGCCTGGTTCAGCCTGGCCTTAGGCTGGCCTCGCCAGGCTAAAGCCTGGTCCAGCCTGACGAATTTGGCTGGCCTCGCTAGGCTAAAGCCTGGTTCAGCCTGGCCTTAGGCTGGCATTTCCAAATAAAGCCTGGTCCAGCGTGGCCTTAGGCTGGCCTCCCCAGGCTAAAGCCTGGTCCAGCCTGGCCTTTGGCTGGCCTCGCCAGGTCTCTCCTTTTCACTGTTCTCGAGCACACTTTCAACGTTTAAGTATCCATTTTGCTTTACTTTCATCTCCAATTCACCTACACATAAAATAGACTCCATTATGCACAAATAAAGTGTAATTTATTATTAAAGCATGTAAAATGCAAGGCACATAATGTACGAAACTATGGAATTATAGCCACACATCAATACCCCACACTTAAACATTGCTCGTCCTCGAGCAATCAAACTACACTTATAGATACGACCTTTTAAAGCAATTCTCCTAACTCATTACACCAAGAATTTTTAAAATAGTTTAAGCACACAAGTGTGACATCCTCACCTCAAGATTCTACTCACAAATACCATGCCTTATTCACAATTCACTTACTTACTCTAACATGGATGTCAACAACATTACCTTTCCTTTATGAATCACGTGCCCTCACACAACAAAAGAGATTAGTTCCACACACAATAAATTTTAAGACAGTAGGAACTTAAGATAGGAAGAATTCATTCGCTCTCAGAAATAACATTCATATGCTACAAAAGATGCACCATAGGCTTGCCCGTAGTGTAATACTCTACTAATCGAGTTCATTCAGTCTAAGATCAAGTAGGACTTTCATTGGTTGTAATGTAGGCTGCGGGTCGGGTAGGATACATTTGGATATGAGTGACTACACCTCCCTTAAGCACTTTAATACATATACTTTAACACACATCCCATACTTATGTCAAACCATAACTTTCCACCTTCACTTCAATTTATATTCCCCATATTTCTTTAAGCATAATTACATTAAGAGTCTCCACTTTTCAAAGAATATTCTTTTTCCCAGCAATGCAACTCTCTCTCTCTCTCTCTCTCTCTCTCTCTCTCTCTCTCTCTCTCTCTCTCTCTCTCTCTCTCTATATATATATATATATATATATATATATATATATATATATATATATATATATATATATATATATATATATATATATATATTATATATTATTTTTTTTCCGATTCAAGCGGCTCTTACTTTTTCAAAACAGTTTACCTTTCTCCTTATTTCATTAGTTCCACTCAAAAACCAAACCAATCACCCCACACTTTAACTTTTACAAAATTCATAACAATTCGAGTGCTCATTAGAGGTGAAAAGGTTCAAATCTTGTAGTGTGGTTGCCAAAGAAACATGATTACAGGCTCAAAGGGGTTAACTACGTTACATAACTTTTAGGTGGGTAAACTATATATATCTGGCTTAACAAAAAAATGCCTATATCACTTCTCAGAATGAACAAGACTACTATTTTGCTTTGCACACACACAGGGCAAGTTCTAGACATCAAATGCAATGCACAGAATGCATACAAAACTCACACACGCATGGTACATAACTCACTCAGGATTGGTTTCATTGCGACACTCCAGTCAAAGCAGTTAAGCAAAATTAGGAATCTACGATTTAAGGTACTTATGCGAGAGTAAAAAACCGAGCCTAAGCGTCACAACCATAATACTAACTATTCTTAAGGCATAACAAAGCTAAGAGATATTGCTACAATTAAATGCATAGCTTCGTGGTTCCTACTCCTAAAAATTAAAACTAACTACGCCCGGTTCAATTAAAAGCCACTGGAAAAGAACCGCGGCCCAAAGAAAAACCAAGGGGAAATTACTACACTACCTGCACACAAAAAAAAATCTTTTTGGTATTTTCTTTTGACTTACTTCCCTCAAGAAAACTGTCTGGGAGATCCATCATTGGGATGAGTCCAAATTTTTTTTTCTTTTTAGCCAAATCAATTACTAAACTACTAAAACACATACTAAAACATTTAACACTAAGTAACTAAATGACTAAAATTAACCATGTACAAGTCCCCACCCCACACTTTAGATCATGCATTGTCCTCAGTGCATGCACAAAATGACAAAACACAAAAAATGAGCAGGGTGTGAAGAAACTCCCTGATCAAGCAACGTCTTTATCCTCTAACGCTCTCCACTCCTCATCATGTTCGTCATCCTCCTCCTCATCCTCATCTCTCTCACCATCTGACTGCTCTGGCTCAGCTTCAGACTGCTCCGGTGTGTTGATATCTTCATCATTGGGGAGTCTATATCCATCTCTTAACCCAACCAGCTACTAGGCATGAGCATACGGTGCTTCAATTCAGTCCTCTCCTCAGATGTGGCCTGTCGACCTCCTATCCTTAGCTGCAAATTTATCATCCCATAGAGATGGGCCATAAAACTATCATCCCGAGCGTTGCGCTCGGTACTTGTCAACGATGTCATGGCAGTCTCATCTTTCATTCGGAGGCTAGTGATGTTCGTTTGTCGTAGGGGCTGATCAATGGTGTGGTCAAACTCTGGCTCCTCCTCAACCTCCTCGTGTCTTAAGTACTGAGTTAGAAAATTGGCAAATGGCATTCGATCGATCGTTTTACTCGTTCTGACTACAGACATCTGGTAGCGGATAAGATGACCCACATTTTTCCTTTGACCCGTCATGAGGAAGTAGAGTACACAGGTCCTCTCATGGCTAATGAGTGTGTCATGATTGCACGGTAGAAGCCGTGCATTTATCAGTTTAAGCCACACTTGAGCCTCCGCCCTCATCGTCTTCTTGGGAAACCTCTTGTGCCGATTAGTTATCTTATCCCGGACCCATGCTGCCATATAATTGACACCACAAAGTATGTGTCTCAACTCTCTGTATGTAGGCCGGTGAATGAAGTGGTCCAATGGCTCCACAGGAACAGCCGGAGCACCTAAGAAGTTACATATGGCCGTAGGTGAAAAATCTATCAATCGTCCACGAATCGGCACCAATTGTTCAGTACTCTGCAGATCAAACCCTACATAGAATTCTCGGACTAAGTTGATATTAATGTTCCATGTGTTCTTGAATACATAGCTCAACCCCATATCCTGAATGCCCCTCCAAATTGCCGGATACTTCGCTTTCAAGCTGCGTTCATTGATAGATGCTTCTGGGTGTACATGTTTAGGCCTACAATGCCTGTACCAATCCTTAGTGTGTGGTGGTATGCTGTTGATGCCAAACTCCCGTTGGCCTTGTGGTTGTTGACGCATAGCTGCTATAGCTTCCACAACTTGTACTCCACTTAGATTGGAGGTAGCTTCCCCCCCTTTTCTCTTCTTTGGAAGAGGTTTTGAGGTCGCCTTTAATTTAGCCGGCGTAGTGGAAGTAGCCTTGGCTTTGCCTGTGTCTTTTCTAGGAGGCATCGTTGTTCCTACACAAATAAGCAGTAGTTAGATAAAACTGCATTACACATTACACACAAAATTTTTCCTGACTTTCCAAGGTTACTCAGACTTCACCTCGTCTTTTCTTAATATTAGAATCAAAGAAGAATACATGGGCTACCCGCGAACCACCCCACACTTAAGATTTTATCGTGGTGTATGACTTCATAGTACTAGTCTATTAATCCCGGAGACTCGGGCTCCAATGGGGACAAGGAATGCCATTGAGGCATTATATCAAACACTTAACATGCATTAGTGCCATGGGATTTCTTATGGACATGAGGGATTGCCTCATCCTCCCAAATCAGCTTGGGGATTCCGTACTACCACATGTTTTCATAATCGCAACACCATTCCTATGGGGTTTCATGGGGTTGGGGCACACAAACTCAAAACCACAATGAAGAACAACCACCAATTTTTGTGTGTAATTACCTATACCTCTCTCGAAATTACAAAGTAAAGAGATTAAATCATACCTTTGAAGCTTTTGAGAGGAAGAAGCTGCCTGAGAATTTTTGATTAGTGTGAAAGAATAGCAAGACTAAACTTGACTTCAATGGGGATGAGGGAGACCACTATGGCAATGTGCTGTTGAGTGTTTGTGGGTGAGGGCAATTTATGGAATGTTTTTTGTTGAGAGCAACGTTGATGAGAAGATGTGTGTGCTTGTGAATTTCTTTTCTAAAGCTTGATGTGTTTTTGGTTTAAGTGAGGTTAGGGTTATATGTATTGTGTTCAGTGTTTAGGGCGTGTAATGTGAGCAGGTTCGGTTAAAATAACGTAAACTAGACCGAAATAACTTACCTGGCATCGCCTGGCCCAGTACCTGGCGTTAGCCAGGCGTCGCCAGCCTAAGGCCAGGCAGACCCTGGCGTTAGCCAGGCATCTCCATCTCCAGCGCCTGGTGTCCGTAAGGTGATGCTGAAACCCTGTTCGACTTGCCCAGCTCGCCTGCAAACTTGTTAGTACCTAAAAACAAAACAAAAAAAGAAGAAGAAGAATTCTAACTACACTAAAAAAAATCAACTATGAATTGGGTTGCCTCCCAACGAGCGCCTGATTTTAATGTCGTGGCACGACGCAGATAATTGCACTGAAGGCTCGCTTAACCTTGGTGGCTCGAGAAAATGAGTCACCAACACTACCTTTGCATCTTCCATGCCCAAATAATGTTTTAACCTGTGCCCATTGACTCTAAACGTGTGAGAGTCATTTGATGCAGCAATCTCTATGGCTCCGGTGGGGTTAATCTCCACCACACTAAATGGTCCCGACCATCGTGACTTTAACTTGCCCGGGAATAACCTCAGCCTCGAGTTGTATAACAATACCTTATCTCCGGGTTTAAAACTCCGCTCAAGAATATTTTTGTCATGCATTATTTTCATTCTCTCCTTGTATAATCTTGTACTCTCAAAAGCATGGTAGCGAAATTCACCAAGCTCGTGCAGCTCTGTGACTCTACTTGTGCCCGCTGCTTCTATATCAAGATTCAACTATCGCAGTGCCCATAAAGCTCTATGCTCCAACTCCACTGGTAGGTGATATGACTTCCCAAATACCAACTTATATGGCGTCATACCAATCGGAGTTTTGAAAGCGGTACGATAGGCCCAAAGTGCATCATCTAACTTTCTTGCCCAATCCGTTCTTGTAGCATTCACAGTCTTTGTGAAAACACTCTTTATCTCTCTGTTCGACACTTTTACTTGCCCACTCGTTTGTGGATGATATGGGGTGGCAACTTTGTGACGTACACCATACTTTTCTAACAGCTTTGCGAAGGCTCGATTACAGAAGTGAGTGCCTCCGTCACTGATTATCGCCCTTGGAGTGCCAAATCGGGTGAATATGTTCTTTCTCAAAAAACCAATTACTCCCTTTGCATCATTTGTCGGGAGCGCTGCAGCCTCCACCCATTTCGACACATAGTCCACAGCTACGAGTATGTATTTGTTGCTATATGAGCTGACCAAAGGCCCCATGAAATCGATTCCCCACACGTCAAACACTTCTACCTCTTGAATTGGGTTCATAGGCATTTCATGTCGGCGAGAAATATTCCCAGTTCGTTGGCATTCGTCACAACCTTTCACCCATAAGTGTGCATCCTTGAACATTGTCGGCCAGTAGAAGCCCAATTCCAACACTTTTGCGGCGGTCCTTACTCCTCTGAAGTGGCCACCATATGGTGATGCATGACAAGCCTGCAAAACAAAAGATTGGTCTATCTTAGGGATACATCTCCGGATCATGTTATCAACACAAATTCTGAACAGGTAAGGCTCATCCCAATAATACATGTGACAGTCACGAAAGAACTTTTTCTTTTGAACAGAGGAAAGGTCATAGGGAATAATACCGCTTGCCAGGTAGTTTGCAATGTCTGCATACCATGGCGCTTCCTCCAATATCACTGCTAGCAATTGTTCATCTGGGAATGTCTCAGTTATATCTTCTACCTCGACTTTCTTTTCAACTCCCTCCAACCTTGAAAGGTGGTCTGCCACTTGGTTTTCTTCCCCTTTTCTATCGCGTATCTCCAAATCAAATTCTTGTAGCAAAAGAACCCAACGGATCAAGCGTGGTTTTGACTTCTTCTTTGCTATCAGGTACCTAAGTGCTGCATGGTCAGTATAAACAATCACTTTTGAACTAATCAAATAAGACCTGAATTTGTCGAATGCAAACACCACATCCAACATCTCTTTCTCAGTCACGGTATAATTGAGTGGTGCACCGCTTAGCGTTCTGCTTGCATAGTAAATTGGGTGAACCAGTTTGTCCTTCCGCTGCCCCATGACTGCTCCTATAGCATAGTCACTCGCATCACACATGAGCTCAAATGGTTGTTCCCAGCTGGGTGCAACGATAATTGGTGCAGTCACCAGTCTCCTTTTCAGCTCCTCAAAGGCTAACCTGCAGTCATCAGAAAACACAAAAAAATGATCCTTTTCAAGGAGTTTAAATAAGGGGTTAGCAATTTTAGAGAAATCCTTTATAAATCACCTGTAGAACCCGGCGTGCCCAAGGAAACTTCTTACTGCCTTAACTGAAGTGGGCGGTGGAAACTTCTCAATCACCTCAACCTTAGCATGGTCAACTTCAATACCCTTACTGGACACTCGATGCTCTAGCACTATACCTTCTTGTATCATAAAATGGCACTTCTCCCAGTTCAACACTAAATTTGTCTCCACACACCTTTTTAACACTCTTTTTAAATTGTGCAGACAGTCTTCAAACGAATCCCCCACCACAGAGAAATCCTCCATAAAGACTTCCATAATATCTTCAACCATGTCAGTGAATATGGCTAACATACACCTCTGAAAGGTGGCAGGTGCATTGCATAGGCCAAACGGCATTCTCCGAAATACAAAGATGCCATACGGGCAAGTGAATGATGTTTTCTCTCTATCCTCAAGGGCTATGGAAATCTGATTGTACCCCGAATATCCATCCAAAAAGCAAAAGTGAGACCTCCCTGCCAGTCTATCCAATATTTGGTCAATGAATGGTAAAGGAAAATGGTCTTTCCGGGTGCGTGTGTTCAGTTTTCTATAATCCATACAAATTCGCCAACCCGTAACTGTACGAGTTGAGATCAACTCATTATTATCATTGGGCACTACAGTCATTTCACCCTTCTTTGGCACACACTGAACTGGGCTAACCCAGTTACTGTCAGAGATTGGGAAGATGATTCCCGCATCTAACCACTTGATCACTTCTTTCTTCACCACTTCTTTCATATTGGGGTTTAGCCTTCTTTGATGTTCTCTGGAAGGTTTGTGCCCATCTTCCAATTGAATCTTATGCATACAAAATGTCCGGCTGATCCCCCTAATATCTGCAATGGTCCAGCCAATTGCAGTCTTGCATTCCATTAACACCTGCAAAAGTTGTTCTGCCTGCACATCTAACAAGCTGGATGAGATAATAACAGGTAAAGTGGATTTAGGTCCCAAGAAAGCGTACCTGAGGTTAGGAGGTAACGGTTTTAGTTCCAATTGTGGTGGCTCTTCAATTGATGGCTTAGCTGGAGGTGTTTTTCTTTCTTCTAAGTGTAAGGGCTCAAATTCGAGCTCTCTTTTCTAGTACCCTTGCCCTTCAAGGACCAAAACCCACTCTGCCAAGTTTTCACCATTCATTTCTTCTAAGTTCATGAGGCACGCTGCTAGAGGGTCTTTTGCATTCAGAGTCTAATCTTCCTCCTCCAAGATCACATCCACAGCTTCTATCAGAGAGCAGTTAGCAAACTCACTGGTTCGCCGCATAGATTTCTGCACATTAAACGTTATCTCTTCATCGTTCAATCTCATATTTAGCTCTCTAGTTTCACAAACAATTAGGGCTCTACCAGTGGCCAAGAATGACCTTCCAAAATTATGGGAATCTCCTCGTCACACCGGCAGTCTAAAATGATAAAATCTACTAGGAAAACAAACTTCCCCACCTGTACTAATACGTCATCAAGAATACCAGAGGGCCTCTTCACTGTCCGGTCGGCCAACTGTAACAACATAGACATGGGTCTAGCTCTTCCAATGCCTAACCTTTTGTAGATAGTCAAGGGCATCAAGTTTATGCTTGCCCCCAAATCACAAAGTGCCTTAGCAAATGCATAGTTTCCTATTGTGCATGGGATTGTGAAACTCCCTAGATTAGATAACTTCTCAGCTATGGGTCTTGTCACAATAGCACTACATGTCTGAGTCAGTGTAACCGTGGCCAAGTCTTGAAAGTCGAACTTACGAGACATCAAGTCCTTCATCATTTTTGCATAACCAGGCATCTCCTTTAAGGCATCAATCAATGGAATGTTTACCTGAATTTGCTTCAACATCTCCAAGTATTTCTTATATTGCTCATCTTTTTGATATTTGGCCAATCTTTGGGGGAAGGGTGCTGGAGGCCGCTTCTTTAATGTGGTTTGATTTGGACCTGCTCTGGCACTATTTCTGTTGCCTTCTCTTGCTCTGACTCAGTTTCCTTCATGACTTCTTTTTCTTTGCTTGTTTCGGCTGGCGCATGTTGTACCGTCACCTATGTTAACCCTGTTGAGTCATCTATCTCGATGGGTATAGGCACAAGTGTTTCAGTAGGCCAGCTTTCGCGAGCCATCTCTTGCTCCAGATCTAGGTCTCTACCATTTCGTAGACTCACTGCCATAAGCTATTTCGGGCCTTGTTCTTTTGGATTGACTTGTGTATTTGCAGGTAACGCCCCTTGGGGATGATTGTTTAGGGCCATAGAAATCTATCCTAATTGAATCTCAATACCCTTTATCGCTGATTCATGCGAGTCTACCCTCTGTTGCATTTTTCCTATGGACCCAATCAATTGTTGCAGCATTCCCTCAAGTTTAGTAAACCCATCCTCTGGTCTCATAATCTGTTGTTGTTGAGGTTGTTGATAAGTCAGTGGTTGATTTTGCTGGATGTAGCTCTGTTGCCTTTGGTAAGGTGAAACTTGACCCATTGGTCGCATAGCTACAGGATTGTTGTTGTTATTGTACTGCTGTTGCGCTGGTCTATATTGTTGATTATGTTGACCCCAATTCAGACCACCTTGCCTCTGTCCCCCATAATTGGCTACATTGTTCATATCTTCATAATATTTCTGGTTGTCACCTTCCGCACTCCACGAGCAAATATATGGTTGGTTAATTCATGGTGTACATAAGCCCCCATTAGTTGTGTCAACTATGTGAACCTGCTGCCTCTGGCCTGATTCATCAATCTTTTTGGTGAGGATACTCATTTGTGTCATTAGAGTGGCCACATTCTCAGCTATGGAATTGTTTGGGTCCAACGCCACTGAGTGAACTACCGGAGTGATCGTAGATGCTCTAGTCATCCATCCTGAGTTTTGTGCCATCTTATCAAGTAGGATCTTGCATTCTGGGAATGTTTTACTCAGAAATGCTCCACCTGCTGAAGCATCAACATTGGCCTTTAAGCTGTCTGTCAGTCCCATGTAGAATCTCTGCCCCAACATCTGATATGGAATACCATGATGTGGACACTTAACCAGCATGCCCTTGAACCTCTCCCATGTTTCTTGTAGTGATTCTGTTGATCTCTGCCTGTAGCTCAATATATCATTAATCTGTTGGGCAGTTTTATTTGGTGGGTAGAATTTGTTCAAAAATTACTTGACTAATTCCTCCCAAGTAGTGATGGAATTTATGGGGAGTGAATTAAGCCAAGTCTGAGCTTCTCCTGTTAGCGAAAATGGGAATAACGAAATCTTTATTGTGTCCGGTGTTACGTTATGTTGCCTTTGCGTTAAACATATTGACATGAAATTCTTCAAGTGCTGTTGAGGATCTTCAATGTGTGACCCTGAGAACAGTCCCTTGTTCTGCAATATATGTAGCATGTTATTTGTGATTTGGAATGATTCTGCTTGTATCTGAGGGACTGCAATTGCGGTTGCCAGATTATCGGCGGTGGGTTGTGCCCAATCATATAATGCTGTTTCTGGTACAAGAGGCACCACACCCCGAATGTTTGGTTCATTCTCATTGTTTCTGTTGTTTATTGGATTTTCTATTCCGTCCGCCATGTTTGGTTCGATTTGTTCTATCGAGTTTCGTTGTTGTTTGCTTCTCTTGTTTGCACGATTTAGTGCCTTGAAAACTTTCTCAGGATCTGATATCGCTTCAAGCAATTCACCAGTTCTTGAGGAATTCCTAGGCATGCACCTGTAACGCCCAAGACTACAAACGTTAAAATTTTAATGTATTTGGTTTTAAATGGTAAAATTGACTACACTAAGAATTCTAGCACTTCTTTTAGCTGTAATTAATACCGTTAACTCCCCGGCAATGGCGCCAAAATTTGATAACGCGCAACTATGACTTATAAAAAGGACTAAGCGGTCATTGCAAACACAGCTACTAGACTCGCACAAATTCACACAATCAATCTTTAGAAATATTTAAGTAACATATTGGGTTTTATTAACTAAATATTACGTAATGAAAATGTAATAATTAACAACTAACTACGAACAGGTCGTAAACAAGAATTAGAATGATCTAAGGTTGTGGTTTCCCCTATTGTCGGAATCCTTTCCGCTACGTTTCCTATAAATTTGCTTAAGTCTTCTCTACCGATCATGAGCACTCTAACTGTCGTAACTCTCTCCCGAGAAATTACCACAATTTACTAGACATATTCTCCCGAATTACGCTAGCTGGCATTAAGTATAGCTCACTCAGATCGCACCAAGGTTTCGTTATCCCTAATCCCACCTTTAAACCTCCGTATTGATCCCTCATATATGTTTAGGAGTGATGTTGTTCAACAACTACCTAAATATGCACTCTCTCCTGAGTAATACATACTAAATAGGCACAGCTGATTGAAGGGCCCTTCAATCAACCACAAGAATAATATAGTTGAACAAATAGAGAAAATACTACGGCAAATCTATATTAACGTAACAAGAAAATCATCCTTCAATAGGTTCCATCAAAACCCTAGATTAGGAAGTTAGCTACTCATACTCATAGTAACAATATCCCAAATATTTTGCATAATTAAAATAGAGAGTAAAGATGAAAAGATGTAGAAATAATGATTCTAACTCCAAGGGGTGATTCCACCAGCTCTTCTTGCCTCTAGCTGCCCAAAAATGTGGCTGTTGAAAGAACCCCTTCCAAGTGGTGTTTTCAGGTCTATTTATATGTGTAGAAGAAACCCTAAACATGTGGGCCGATTCTTAGTCAGACCCGAAATGAATTAAGTCTTCAAAAGTCGGATTGGACTTGGCCTCAGGCCTGGCGTCGCCATCCTAACGCCTGGAATTTGGCTGGCCTCGCCAGGCTAAAGCTTGGTTCAGCCTGGCCTTAGGCTGGCCTCGTCAGGCTAAAGCTTGGTCCAGCCTAGCCCTAGGATGGCCTCACCAGGCTAAAGCCTGGTCCAACCTGGCCTTTGGCTGGCCTCGCCAGGTCTCTCCTTTTCACTGTTCTCGAGCACACTTTCAACGTTTAAGTATCCATTTTGCTCTACTTTCATCTCCAATTCACCTACACATAAAATAGACTCCATTATGCACAAATAAAGTGTAATTTATTATTAAAGCATGTAAAATGCAAGACACATAATGTACGAAACTATGGAATTATAGCCATACATCACAAGCATACACTATATCCTATCAAAAGCTCAATAACAATTTTACTTTCTTGCTTATCTATATTGTCTTTACTGCCCATGGTAGCTCTGCGCCCAGAACTAAAATATTTGCCGTTTATTTCAATTTCAAGACTATGTCTTACATATTTGTCTAATTCATCTATTGTTTTTGGATCAAATCGATTCACTTGTTTGTAAACTACATATAAATTCAACTATATCATTTTACGGGTAACAAATTTGGCACCCACCATGGGGCATAGACAGTCGTGTAATTGAATTCATTCTTGCATCTATTACTAACTTGTTTGATTCTTTGTTCTAGAAAAAATCATTAAAAATGGCAGATAATGATGTCAACAACACACACAATGTTGAGGCCCATGCAAATCAGCCTCAGCATGAAGATTTTGTCAATGATACCCGCAACGAATGGAATGAGGCCACGACGATTCACGGTGGGCAATATCCATGACATGTTCGACATGTGACTCCTGATGATGCTGAAGACGAGCACGTCATCGAAACAGTAAGGATCTTGAAGGAGAAACATGATACCATATAGGCCATCTCGCACGGCAGGATCAAGTCATGATGGAGGTGAAGCAGGCATTGTCGGGTGCTTCCAATGACGCTAATGGATAAGTTTCAGTTCCTCCGGGTGCTCCCGCAAAACCAAACAATGTAAAGGGTCGACAACAACACCCCGAGGGGCGAGGTCGATTTCGATGGGTCTAAGGGGAACGATAGCAGTCCCGACAACAGTAATGAAAAAGATCCCTTTAAAACTGAACTCATGCAATTTGTGAGGGAAATAAATGCCCCAATGAATAAAATTCTGGGCACACCACCAGTACTGAAAGGACCGGATTCGAAAAAGTACACTTAGTTGCCGTTCAAATCGAGCGCGGCACCAGAGTTGATCCCGAAGCGATTCAAAATGCCAGACGTTCCAAAGTATGATGGGACTTCAGATTCTCAGGAGCACATCACCGCCTCTACTATGGCGGTGAAGGGGAACGGTTTAGCTCCCCACGAGATCGTGTTAGTTTTATTGAACAAATTCGGGGAGATCCTTATGAAGGGAGCCTGACATGGTATTCGCTCTTGCCCGAGCACTCTATAGACTCATTCGAGATGCTCGCGGACTCTTTCATCAAGGCCGATGCCTAGGCCAGAAAAGTATAGGCCCGAAAGGCCGCCATATTCAGGATTGCACAAGGAGAGTCCAAGTTGTTGCGGAAGTTTGTGACCAGATTCCAGAAGGAAATGATGTTGCTACCAGCCATACCGGACGAATGGGCGGCTTAAGAATTTACCAAATATTTTAATTCAAGAAGTTCTGACGCTTCCCGGAAGTTGAAAGAAAGTTTGCTCGAGTTCAAGGCAACAACTTAGGTATATATTCACAACCGAAACGAGTCTAAGATAAGGATTGAGGATGATCAGCTCGGTTTCCCGGTGTCGGCCAAGAGTCAGGATTGGGAGAAGAATAAAGAGAAATCGAGAGATGATTTTGACAAAGATCGATGATCTTTAATAGGTCAGTTTCTGCCCTATGAATAGGCCGAAGGACGAGCAGAGGTTTCCGATCAGTGGATAGGTTCACTACCGATAGGGGAACTAATCGCGGCCAAAATAACAGGTTGCTACAGAACATGAAAACGTCAGGTTCTCAAGATTCTTCCTACCCCAGGCTTTCCGAATATAACTTCAATGTCAGTGTAGTGGAGCTGGTGTCGGATATGAGAAAAATTAAATAAGCACGGTTCCTGAAGCCAATGAGATTCGATCCCAGCCAAAGGGATCCTAATTTGTGGTGCGAATACCACGGGACAAATGGTCACCAAACTGGGGGCTGCCAGCATCTGCGTTAAGATGTGTCGACATTGCAAAAACAAATGGCCATCTCAGAGAATGTTTATGTGACCGGGCTTAAAACAACTACGATCGCAATCGTGATAATGCAGAACCTTGAAAAGCAGGAGAAGATCTCCCACACTTGACGATCAACATGATTTTCGAATGGAACAAGATTAACGGGGTCACATTCTCGACAGCAAAAAAGACGAAGGTGTTAGTGACCCACATCAGGAGACTCTGGGAAGTGACGAAAGACGACATTACTTTTAAGGAAGATGGCACATATGGATTGTTGCTACCACACAATGATGTGTTGGTTTTTAGATTTTAAAATTATACGTGTTCTGGTGGACCCAGGAAGTTCGGCTGACATCATACAATGAAGGGTGTTGGAACAAGCCAAGCTCACCGGAAGCATCATTCCTGCCACAAAACACCTCGTTGGGTTCAACCTAGCAAGTGTGACAACCCTAGGAGAGATCCTGCTGCCCACAAATGCCGAGGGGTTACAGTATCATCCTGGGGATACCATGGTTGCACGAGATGAATGTTGTGTCATCAACATATGATCAGCTGCTCAAATTCCCAACAAATGAGTGCAATATCAGCAACAAGGGAAATGAGTGCAATATGAGTTTCCAGTAGCAAAGGGAAGGAGCATTTAACATAGCAATTGCAGGAACCGACGCCTCCTCCCGAGCTGAACGAAGTCAACCAGGGGGAGGAGTCATACAAATCCTATCATGTACCATGACATTTCCAGGTACCAGAAGAGATGGATGCTACAAAATCCACATCAGAAGAACTTGAACAAGTCGCATTGTTCGGAAATGTTTTGGAGAGGAAGTTCCACTTAGGGATAGGACTCTACCCCTAGCTCAGGTATGGATTTATCAAATTTCTTAAATTTAATATCGATTGTTTCGCATAGTCGCATACAGATATGACAGGTATCCTGCCGGAAGTGGCCGTGCATAAGCTAAGCTTGGACCCCATCATCCCTCCGTTAAGATAGAAAAAATGTCATATTGCCTAGGTTAGAAACAAATTTGTCAAAGAAGAGGTAACTCGCTTGCTTGATATCGGTTCAATCTGAGAGGTAAAGTATCCTGACTGGTTAGTTAACATAGTAGTAGTTCCAAAGAAGAATAATAAATTTTGCATGTGCGTAGACTATAAGGGCTTAAATAAGGCGTGCACAAAAGACTAGTTCCCATTGCCAAACATTGATCAAATGATTGATTTGACGGCCAGACATGAGTTAATGAGTTTCCTTGATACCTACTTCGGGTACAACCAAATTAAGATGAACCCGGAGGATCAGGAAAAAACTTCGTTCATAACGAACTTTGGCACATCTAGTTACAATGTGATGCCTTGGTGGCTGAAAAACACCGTAGCCACTTATCAATAGCTCGTGAACAAAATGTTTGAGAAACAAATAGGGAAAACCGTGGAAGTTTATATAGATGATATGCTTGTTAAGTCTTTGAATGCAGGTGATCATCTTAAACACTTGCAAGAAACTTTTGACATCCTAAGGAAGTATAACATGAAGCTTAACCCTGAGAGTATGTGTTCGGGGTCAGCTCTAATAAGTTCCTGAGATTCCTGGTATCACAATGGGGGATTGAGGTTAACCAAGATAAAATGAAAGCTATCGAAGACATCCCGGATCAGCTATCAAGCGTAAAAGAGGTTCAAAAGCTAACAGGGAGATTGGCCTCTCTGAGCAGGTTCATTTCCCAGCGCTACAAAAAAGGGCCTAATTGCAGCGGTTTAATAGCGGGGGTCAGCTCCAACCCCCACAAATTTTATTAAATAACAGGGGTTTACTTAACTGACACAATATAAGAAAATAGCGGCGGCTGAAAGCTTACGCTATCTGCAAAAAAAAAAGTGCGCTAATATTTCCCCACGCTATTTTTTGCTTCGTTTATTTTTTTCTCAAAAGCTCACAACCTCCGCCCACTTCTCAAAAGCTCAAAACCTCCGCCCACTTCTCAATAGCTCAAAACCTCCGTCGCGCTCGAAAACTCAAGGTAAAGATCTCAATTTTGAGAGATTAACTCAAATTTCATGATTCTTTCTACTTTATTTTTCTTAGAATTGAAAGTTTTGTGTAAATTTCTCATTCCGTTTGTAAGATTTGAACTCAAATCCTCATTTTCCCCTCTTTTTTCTTTGATTTTCCTCATGTTTTCCCCTATAGCAGTGGCAAAGGCATCTCAATCACTCACTCGGGCATAGTAATCGACAAGCATCTTCAATTACAGTAAGTTGTTCTATCCTATTTTTGGTTTAGTGCAATGTTATTTCTACAAATGGGTCCTTCATCTTCCCCATTGGGTTTGTATAATCTGTAACTTTTGTATGTTTTTTTTTGCATGTGACTTTAATTTTATTTTTGTTGTTCTTTTGGATACTTTATGTTAGAATTTGATTTTCTCTGTTTATTTGAGATTTTTTAGTTGAACTAGCAGAAAATATAAATTTTTTACGCCATGTTGTATGCGGATTTATATGGGTGTATTGTGATTCTAAGGTTTGGTGTTTGAGCAAAAATTTGGTAAATTTTCTTTAATAAACTATTTTACTGTTTATATGGGTGTACTGTTTTACTCCAGTAAAACAGTTTATTATAGAACTGGACCTATCTAATCAAATTCTAGTTTACAGATGGATATAATTAAATTCCAGCACATGGATAAGCATGAAACAATTTAAATTAAACTACACATTCTAGTTTACAAAATTACACATTCCAATTTCATGATACAATTAAACCTCCATCGTATAACTAGATGGTTGGTAGCATGAAACAGTTCAAATTTTCTTTAAAGCCATGTTATAAAGGAGTGCATACAGAACCAAGAGAAAACAAAACCTCTTAGAATCAAAGTTCATCCTATAACTTTCAACTTTTTAAGTTATAAAGGAGTGCATATAGAACCAAGAGAAAACAAAACCTTTAGAATCAAAGTTCATCCTATGACTTTCAATTTTTTAAACTTTTTCTTCTAAAGTAAGCCTCCCTTATTTGACAATCTATCTCAAATCTACCGGTACTTCATGAAAATCACAATAATCTTTTCTTAAGATATTTGATTATGTATATTTTATGTTAGAATTAATAAATATTTTCATTTTCTGTTCTGTTAATGTAACGACCCGGTCGGTCGTTCTGAGAGTTGTAGCTCCGTTTTTCTCATTTCTGCTTATTTATGTGTTGTTCAACTGTGTTGAGTTGCATCGAGTTGGTAGGTTTGGGTCCGGAGTAGTTTTGGAGTGAAATGAATACTTAGTCTTTTAGTTAGAAAGTTAAGTTAGAAAAGTCAACCGGAAGTTGACTTATGAGTAAATGAATGCGGATGTAGATTTTTATGATTCAGTTAGCTTCGTTGGGTGATTTTAGACTTAGGAGTGTGTCCGGAATATGAATTGGAGGTCCGTGGTAGAATTAGGTTTGAATTGGCGAAAGTTAGAAATTTGGCGATTTTGGTCGGTAGTGGAAAATTAGGTATCGGGGTCGAAATGAAATTTCAAAAGTTGGAGTAGGTTTGTAATGTCATTTTTGACGTGTGTGCAAAATTTGAGGTCATTCGGACGTGGTTTCATAGGTTTCGGCGTCGTTGACAAATTTTAGAAGTTCTTAGGCTTGAATTCGAGGTTGATTCAGTATTTTGGTGTTGTTTTGGGCATTTCGAAGGTTCGACTAAGTTCGAGTAGTGGTATATGACTTGTTTGAATTATTGATTGAGGTCCCGAGGGGCTCGGGATGATTTCAAACGGGTATCGGGAGTTTGAAAGTTGGAAAATGCAGCTGGAGCTGCTTTTTTGGTGTGGCCGCACCTGCGGATGGGGAGCCGCAGGTGCGTAGGAGACTCGTAGATGCGTAGATGGAGGCCTGGGGCTTAGTCTCAAATGCGAAGAGAGGATCGCACCTGCGAGCCCGTAGGTGCGAGGAATATGCCGCAAGTGCGAAGCCTGATCGGTTAGGTGGAATGCGCAGGTGCGGAAGAGAGGATCGCACCTGCGAGCCCGCAGGTGCGAAGGGGCAGCCGCAGATGCGAAGCTAGGCGTTTAAGTGGCTTTCGCAGATGCGCACCTGGGACCGCAGATGCGAGTCCGCAGGTGCGAGAAAGGGTCCGCAGGTGCGGAATCCCTGGGGCAGAACCTTTATAAGTTGCACTTCGTGAATTTTTGCCTTTTTTCCACCATTGTTGAACGGTTTTGAGCTTTGGGGCATTGTTTTTAAAGGAAGAATCACGAGACACCAGTGAGGTAAGTCGCTTGGGTTTAATTACACACGTTTATGATGTATTTCCACTGATTTGTCATGAAACTAGTAGGGGTTTAGGGTGAAATTGAGGGAGTTAGGGTTTGAGTTTTGGAGAGTTTTAAGTTAGGATTTGAGGGACGAAACGGAGTCCGATTTTGGCGAATTTTATATGGTTAGACTCGGGTGAGGACGAGGTTTGTTATTCTGCCATTTTTGACTGGTTTCTAGAAATGGGCCTGGGGGCCGGGTTTTGGCCGATTTCGGATGTTTTTGCCTATTTATGTAGTTTTTATTGTGGAATTCGATTCTTTAGCATATGTTGATAGTAGTATTCTAATTTTGGTTAGATTAGGAGCTTTTGGAGACCGAGTTCAGAGACGAAGGCATCCTAGAGTAGGATTTTACGCTGTTAAGGTAAGTAACAGTTTTAACTCTAGCTTTGAGGGTATAAACCCAAAGATTTGACATCACGTGATTGTTTGAAAGTGATACCCATGCTTGGTGACGGGTGTGTGGGTGTGAACCGCGAGGGATTGAGACTTGGTCCGTCCCGTGAGGCCTAATGGCTATTATCTGTGGTTATGTGTTTATTTGTTGTTGAACTTATTTGCCTTCATGTTAGAAATCATGCTTAGGCTTTATTCATATTCACATTATTTACACTCAGTCATAGATATTATTGTACATGTTTACCTCAGTCCCTATTATTTTGCTGATATGCTGTGATACTTGATATGGGCCGTGTTTCCCTTATTTGTTGATGATGGTGAGGCTAGAGAGGTACATGACTGAGTGAGGCCGAGGGTCTGTTGTGTGGTATTTGATTGAGGCACGTGAGTTATTCGTGCAGCACGTGAGTTATTCGTGTGGATCCAGGTATTGATACCATAGCGCATGAGTTGTCTGCGTAGTTAGTGAGTTGACCGTGCGGATCCAGGGATTGATATTATGGCACGTGAGTTGTCCGTGCAGCACGTGAGTTGTCCGTGCTTAGCGCTTGGGCTTTGGGAGCCCCTCTGGAATCTGTACACACCCCCAGTGAGCGCATGTACCTGTTGAGTGTTGAATGCTGAGGGCCGAGTGCTAAGTGATGGAGTGACATTGCTATGAGGTTGCATTTACTTTTGTTGTTGCTGCATTTACCTGTTACTTTCTTTGTGGCATTTGTTGGTTTTTATGGAATTTACCTGTTTATTGTAAATTGTGAAAATAAATAATTGGACTGTTTTGCTTAGCTCGTCACTACTACTCAGTTCCTTAGTTATTTCTGTTACTACTGAGTCGGTTGTACTCATGCTACACCCTGTACTTTATGTGTAGATCCAGATGAGTTAGAGCGCGGCGATCATTGAGTTCAGGCCGGCTATCGTTGGAGACTGCAAGGTAGCTGCTAGCGTCTGTAGGACCTTGTTACTCCTTTTATCATTTCTTCTTTTGGACTGTATTGGCAGTTAGACATTTTTATTTCTTAATTCATAGATTTAGACGCTCATGACTCAGTGATACCCCGATGCTTGGGGCTCATTTCCGTATTTTCTATAATTATATTTAGAGTTGATTTACTTTATGAAAAATTCAAATGCTGGAAATATTTTATTAAATTCTTATAATCAATTTAGTAGTAGTATTTTGGGAAATAGGCTTGTCTTGTAACACGATAGGCACCATCACGACCATGGTTAGATTTTAGGTCGTTACAATTAACTTATACTAATAGACTACTCATTTTCTTCCTATGAAATCTTATAGGTGATATTATTGCACAATAATCTAATTTTTAATGGATAAATCTTGGATTGGAATGCCAAGGAACACACCAGAGTATTTGCTTGGTTTGAATCAATTTCTAGATTTTACATTTAACAATGGAGCTATAGGAGATAAAATAAAATGTCTATGTCCTAAATGTGGTTCTAGGAAGTGGCAGACTAGAAATATATTGTTTGATCAATTGATCGACAAGCCGTTCCCTAGAAACTATGTCACTTGGATTATGCATGGGGAAATGAATATATTGCATAATTCTGGAAATATAGAGGCCACTCAAGATGCACCACCCATTGAAAATCCTATAGAATTATTGATTAATGAAGCATTCGGGGGCTTAAGGCATGAGGGTGTTGATGTAGGTCCATCACAAGTAGTCGGAGAAGAAGAAATGATACATGATATGCCCACTTCAAATAACAAAGATTTTTTTGAGTTGCTTAGAGATGGACGTCAAGAATTATATGAAGGGTCTAAGTACTCAAAGTTCGAATTTTTGTTAAAGCTTTATCACATAAAGTGTTTGTCTGTGTTAAGTGACAAGGGAATGACTATGATACTAGATCTACTCAGAGATGCATTTTAAATTTGCAAAGATTCCTCATTCTTTTTATGAAGCTAAGAAGACCATCAGTAAGATGTGTCGTGATTATATCAAGATAGATGCTTGTCCAAATGCTTACATATTATACTGGGAGGATGATGTTAATGCAGAAGCATGCAAGTATTGTCACACTTCTAGATGGAAGCCCGAGAAGGAGAGCAGTAAAGACCATGAACCAACTACAAGTAAGAAACAAAAGAAGAAGAAAAAGAAGAAGCCTACAAAAATTTTGCGCTACTTTCCATTAAAACCAAGATTACAAAAATTATTCATGTGCTTTAAGATTGTAGAGCATATGAGATGGCATTCAGAGGATGGTAACAAAGATGGAACCATAAGACACCCTAGAGATGGTGAGGCATGGAAGAGGTTTAATACAACTTTTTCTGTATTTGCTTCCGATCCTCGAAATGTTTGATTAGGCCTGGCTAGTGATGTGTTCAATCCTTTTGGGATAATGAATACTAATTATAGAAATTGGCCTATAGTTTTGGTTCCATATAACCTTCCTCCTTGGTTGTATATGAAGCAACCAAATTTTATCCTCTTAATGATAATTCCAGGTCCACGTACGGTAGGGAATAATATAGATGTATATGTACAACCCCTTATTAAGGAGTTGAATGAGTTGTGGAGTGAAGGTGTGGACACTTTTGATTCATCAAAGGATGAAATGTTTAGAATGCGAGCAACTCTTATGTGGACAGTTAGCGACTTTCCTGGACTTGATATCTTATCTAGTTGGAATACACATACTGGTCTTGCATTCCCCACTTATAATTTTGACGCAGATTCTTGTCGACTTGGTCATAGTAGAAAGTGGTGTTTTATTGGCCATCATCGGTTTTTGGGAAGAAATCATAAATTTAGAATGATGAGATATCGTTTTGATGGAAATGTTGAAGAGAGGACCCCTCCAAAGAAGTTATCAGGATCATACATTTTGCAACAAGTAAAATATATCAATGTCATATTTGGAAGACAAGCAAAATTGAATAAAACAAAGAAAAGAAATAGGAAAAAGAGTGTTGGAGAAGGTGTAACTCAACAATGGAGAAAAAAACATATTCTTTGATCTTCCATATTGGGAATCTAACTCATTGTGCCATAATTTAGATGTTATGCATATTGAAAAGAATGTATTTGATAATATTATATACTCTTTGCTAAATGATAAAGGAAAATCAAAGGATCATGTTAAGGCTCGAAGAGATCTACAAGATATGGGTATAAGGCGTGATCTTTGACCGGATGAGAATGATGAATGTCGTCTTGGTGCATTTACAATTCCAAAGTAGAAGAAACTGGCCTTCCTAAAGACTTTAAAGAATATCTCAGTGCCAGATGGTTATTCAAGTAATATATCTCGTTGTATTTATTTGGATCAAAAAAGGATATTTGGATTAAAAAGTCATGATTGTCACATCCTTATGGAACAACTGTTACCAATAGCAATCCGCAATGTACTTCCAAACCAGGTTGTTGCAACGTTGGTAGAGTTTTCCTCCCTTTTTAGGTATCTTTGTCTGAAAATCTTAAGCCTCTCAGACCTAGAAAAGCTACAAAATCGGATTGTGAAAACTCTTTGCCATCTAGAGATGTTATTCCCTCCATCATTTTTTACTGTAATGGTTCATCTAACTGTTCATCTAGTGGATAAAGTAATACAAGGTGGCCCGGTACATTATCGGTTGATATATTTTGTTGAAAGGTAAAATATTTCTTATTCAAAATGATTTTAATAGATCTTGTAATAGTATTTCAATGTAAATGTTTCTTCTAACACTTTATTATTTTGGTTATAGATTATTAGGTCATTTCAAGTCCCTTGTAGGAAATAAATCACAGCCAGAAGGTTCTATAGCTGAAGGTTACATAGTTGAAGAAGCTCCAACTATTTATTCTCGTTATTTTGAGGGAATTGAGTCAAAGTTAAATCGACCTAAACGTGTAAACGATGAACCAAATCATAATGAGGCTTCCGAAGTGTCATCTATGTTCCCTAAATAAGGTAAACCTGTTGGAGGCTCCACAATAGAACCATTGACTCTTTTGGAGAAAACTCAAGCTCATCGATATGTGTTACTTAATTGCGCAACAGTAAAGACATTTATTGAGTAAAAAAATTGATTTGATTTGATTTATAAGAAATATTTAGAGTAATTGGATTAAAATTGATGCATATAACACCTTTGTAGTGAATTTAGACATCACATCAGAAGAAGTAGAGGCCGCTGACTTTCACCAACAGAGGTAAAAAGGAGAGTTAGTAAAGAGTTCCCTGATTGGTTTCCTAAGCGAGTGAGTGAACGATATTTAAGATGTTTCCTAATTAGTTTCCTAAGCTTTCTTGTATCAATTTGTAATTTCTAACAGAAATATGTTGTTTATTTAGATTATGAATCCAGATATAGCAGACACTATCTCTGATGATATCAAGTTCTTAACACAAGGTCCAGCACAAGATGCAAGAAGATTCAGTGCTTATAACATTAATGGATTCAATTTTCGGACTTTGTCTAGAGAAAAAGGATTAAAAACTCAAAATAGTGGAGTTTTTCTTGTCTCTGACACTTCGTGTGTTGCATCTAGTGCAGATAGATATGCAAGACAAGCATACCTGCCATATTATGGGAAGTTGAAAGATATTATTGAGCTTAATTATTATGGTCGGTTCACGGTTGCTCTCTTTAAATGCAGTGGGCTGACACTACTCTAATAGAGGGTTCAAAATAGATATTTGGAAGTTTAATTGTGTCAACTTCTCTAAATTGATCCACTTTGGTGATCGTGAGGATGATGATCCATATATTGAAGCATCTCAAACAAATATGATCTACTATATTGATGATGAAACTGATAAAGGATGGAGTGTCGTTGTACATCTAAAGCCAAGAGATTTGTTTGATATGGGAGAGGTTGATGAAGAAGAAATATACGAGAATGAGCCATACCGACAACAAAAATTTGGACATTTTTTTGATGTCGATTACAAGAATATCCAAATTGCAATAGAGGAGCATATGACTAAATAGATATAATAAAATATCCAAATTGCAATTACAACAAGAATTTGGACAATCGTTTTTTGCTTGCTTAGGATATTTGATTAGTATTTTTTTCTTCAAAACTTACTATCTTTTGGCTAAGAAAGTGATATTTATTCTTTATGAAAATTTTATGATTGTTTGTTGCTCGGGTTTTGCGTAGAATTCAGTAAGTGTTTGATAAACTATTATAATGTGGATCTAACATGTTCAAATATTTCTTTGAATGTTTATATTTTAACCATATTGGATTCTTATTTTTTATATTTCTCAGTTACTACTGTTTTCATGAGCTATATTTTGTTAAGTTGGTATTGTATGAGAAAGAGGTAAGGCAGAAGCATTGCTGATGAAAATTTAGAAGCCATTTTCTAGACTGAAATATTGTTCGAGAGAAAAGGGAAGAGTGTGAGATGATGATGTTGTGATTTATAAAGAAGCGCTTTTTATAGGTGTTATATGAAGCTGAAATATAGTAGTGAGGATCTGTATTAATGAGAGGAATATGGGCAACTAGAGCAAAGGTCAGCTGGAATTCTTTGTTTAATCACAATTATTAGGAAGAAGAATAATTGTTTGCGTGTGGGGTTCTGTATTTTTCAATGAAAATAAGACCTAATTTTCATTTACACATCCGAACATGACTATTTTGAAATTGCCATTAGGATACAGCTATTGTAAAATACAGAAGGGCATGTGAGTATGTGACTGTGTGAATTCCTTGGTTTTCAGAGTACTACTTCTAGGACTTCTTTTTTTACTTCTTAGATCTGATGGTTATCAAGGTTATGAGCATGATATAATACCAGCTATGAGAAAGAGAACTTTAGTAAATTTATGTGTATATCTTAAATTAGATTCCGACTTGCACACCATTCTTTTATCTTGAAGTTTGTGAATTTTCTTTGCATTGCTTATTAAATTCATTCATTATTGAATTGCAGATATGCCAAGGTTCAAGCGTTTGCTGAAAAAGTAAAATTCAGATTAGTCACAAGGTACTGAATCAACACCTTCTTTTCTTCAATCAATACCATACATGCCAACACATCCGACCACTCCAATTTTGGCCACAACACATCTGGCTCCACTTTTTCAGCCCACATCGTAGGTGGCTCCAACATTTCAGCCGGCATCACGGCCATCTCAATCAGTTCACTCAACATCCCATCCAGCTCAAATGGATCAGGCCGCATCACAGCCGGCACCGGCAGTTTACCCTGCATCACAGCCATCTCGGTGAGTTCACTCGACTCCAACAGATCAGGACTCATCACAGCCAGGTGCAACAGTTCAGGCCTCATCTAGAAAGCGTTTAGGGAGCCATTGGACTATAGAAACAATAGGTAAATACTTTTGACTATTAGTACATATTCAGCAGCCCCGTCTAAGTCCCTTCAAGCTAAGGCAACAGTCATTGAACTCATCGATCTAATACTTATGTAAGGACTTAAAGTTGCCACCTGCATAAAAGAAACCACGGTTAAAAAATACTAAAGATTAAAAAGGGAGTCTAATCAACTTTGCCATAAAATTGTGAGAATCAACGATGAAGGCCTTGAAAGATTCTTGATGGAGTAACAAGAGTAGTAGTATGCTCATCAGTGAAGGAGGTGACAGTTATCTACATTTGGATTAATTATTTTCAGCTTCCCTTATATTATCACAACTACTCAGTAGCAGTAGTACTCAAACTAAACTTCTTTTTCTTAGTGGAATTTTTTCTTGAGTGCAACACTGCATTTTGCTCATTTTGTTGAGCGACTTCACAGCAATTAGTTACAAATAAAAAGTTTGAACTCATTGTTTGGTTATATGATTCTTTGAGTTCATTGACAGTATTCATCAAGATTTTGTTATTACTATTCTCTTCCTTTTGTTTGGGCTTGGACTTGATGTGCTTTGCATAGTTCATTCTTTCACACGTAGCAAAAATAAATTGCATTAGATTTCTTTGACCTTACAATATTTGGTTGATTTTCCATGCTATATAGTAGGTAAAAGTTACAGTTTTTGGGAATTAATTGGGGAAAGATATTAGGAGAAGGGATTCACCAGGTAAGCTGTGGGTGAGCTCAGTTTCTCTGAAATAGAGGCTGGAGATATCAGTTTCCGGCAACTCATTGGACCTTTGTTTAGGATACTACTGCTGAAATTTATACTACTGCTGAAAGCAAATTGACTGTATCATACTACTGCTGACATCTATTATAGTGTAGCCAAAAATTTCATGACTGCCAATTACAGTTTCATGACTGCCAATTAATGTAGTGTAGCCAAAAGTTTTTATTTTTGGATTCAGCTGATCTCTTTTGTTATACAAATTCAGAACAAAATATCAAGAAACTCAAAGTAAAAGTTAACGAAGTGCTAAATTTAACATGTGAAGAACGTATTGTGGTTGATTTTGATTGCCTTGATGAACCATTTGGAGATGCACACGGCCTTCTTTCAGTCTTTTGTGAAATTTTAGCATGTGTCATGCTTTATTTCCTATCCACTGTGAGAAATGGTGGAGTTTACCTATCTCATACTTCAATCAATCGCGTCTTCGATCAAATTATAAAGGTATAAGCTCTACATTCTTAGAACTATATCACTGTTCTTTTTAGGAGAAAGACAACTATATCTCTATTTTGTCTTTGAAATATAGCTCTACATTCTTAGAACTAATAGGATCAGGAGCATTCCGTAAATGAACAAAATTATTGTTGCATATAAAAGTGCTATCAACTCCTTAAAAATGGATCATCAAAGATTTGCTAACATACAAAAAGGTATGAAGTAGGCTTGACAATTCACTATCAAGGCTTGTTGTTTATATTCTTGACCAAAATATTATATACTCTGCTCTGACATTTCATCAGGTCTACTCGAGACTTTGGCAGAACATAGTAAGACTTACCGTTTTGCTTAAGAAGCTAGTTAATTAATGACTGCTCTGCCATTAGAATCCACAAATCATGATACTTGATTTAACCTTGGATGCTTTTACTGATTGATGCACCATTTACCTTTTTCTTTCTTAAATGGAGATCAGCCATAACTTTTTGTTGATCAAGAATCACAAGTTCAGTAAAGAGTACACCTTAACACTTTGCTATAAACAAGAGAATCTTACAAGAACAGAGACAAAAAAAACAAATAGACCAGACCTTTTGTTGTACAAAAACCACAAGGACATGCTAACTAATGTTTTATTCTTGAAGCCCAAGTTCTTCTTTAGGACAACCGAGTCAGTTGCACGATAACATGTGTATAAATCTATTGGAAAGAAATGGGCTGCAAATAGGCTCAACTTGTAGAGTGTATCTGAAGACCCACTTAAAAGTAGAGCTGAGATTATTGATAATGTGCCAGATGGAATTCCGCTGGATCAATGGATTTCTTTTATTGATTACCAATATAAAGATTAAACAAAGGTACTCATGTAACTGCTTCTACTAGTCTTTATAATTATATTATTGTTTGTTCTTCTAATTGAGTTTCAAGTATATTTTTATAAGGAAATGAGTAAAAAAAATGCTGAAAATAGAAAAAAACAGACGATTCCACACATAGGTGGTTCCAAAGCCAACGCTACGAGAAGGGCTGAAATGGTGAGTAAATTAACTTACTATGTAATTAGTTCTAAGTAGTAACTAATTCTAATTTAATTTTTTTATTTATAGATAGCTAAGACTGGACAAATGCCTGGACAAGCACAAATATACATTGTCACTCATAAGAATGAAGATGGGGTATATGTTAATGAAGAAACAAAAGAAATATGCGTAAGTTTGTTTGAATTCTTAGCTTATCTTAAATGTGATGGCTGATGCTATTTTCATTTGGTTGTTTCATTTTGAAAATTTTAAAAAACTTGTGATATGAAGTTTGAATAGCGGCAATTACGAATATGAAATTTAGTTGTAGCAGTTTAAATGTTTTGAAATTTAATTTTGACAGTTCAAACTTCTTACCACTAATATGTGCAAATGGCATATTTTGATGAATAATGCTTGTAGAACGATTCCAAGTTAGCTTGAGCGATAAATTGATTAGACGTTCATCTTATTCAGCAGCCACTAGATTTTGTGATTAGGCATTTATTTTTCACGAACATATTGTGTTCAAGTCAAGTTAAATATTACCATTGCGTCTTTCTTATTTGTTGGTCCCTTCCAGATCCAGATCAAATCGAATTTTGACACTAGACAAATGCATCCCTGTTGGCTTAGTTGTGACAATGAGTTTTGTTTGTATAGAAAAAAATTGAGTTAGCTTTGAGCCAAAGCACCATAGACGAGTCTCAAATTTTGCCAAATGAGGCCATTGGTAAGGTGCTAGGAAAAGAGCACTCTGGAAGGGTGAGGTATTTGGGATTAGGCCCTGTCCCTAGTAGAGTTTTTAAACAAGTAAGACCCCGTTTTGGTAGTACAAGTTCTTCAAGTACTGAAAGTTCATGTTCGTCCCAATGTCAACATAACCATAATCAAATGATGAATGCTCACAATCATATGATGAAGGCTTTCAAGGCATATATGATAATGAAAGAAGGGACTATACTAGAACAGTTTGCGGGATTCTTTGCTTCTCCTTCGACGGTTTCTCCTACAACGGTAAGTAAAGTTATTCAATATTTTTTTCTAGTCCTACAATATGTGCACAAGTCTAACACCAGTTTCTTGTGAATCTATAAGTACAACTGGCCCTGTTGTTGCATCTGCTATTGTTGCACTTATTTACTTACAGTATTTAGTAGAACCTAGAGTTACTGCAATTTCTGATTCTGGCATGATTTTTATACTTTATTTTTTTATGCAGCCAAGTGATGCGGACAGTAGACCCCTTTCGCCAATGGACACAAGAAGATTATGCGGTGATAGTAATTCTAGTGGCAACCGTTAATTTCATTGTAATTATCTTAGATAATTAATTGTGACGATGTAATTGTGTGGTTGAAGCGGATGTTAGAATGTTGGAGTGAATGTTTTGTGTTTAAAATAAATTTTGAGTGATGCTACTTAATGTTGATAATTTATTTTTAAAGACTAATGATATTTTATGATAACGTTTTGTGATTTATGATATGTTATCGATTTTTTTTAACTTTAAAAAATATTTTTTTTGCTTTGATTATGATTTACAGCTTAATTAGTAATTTTGTCAATAATATATGAATTAAAAAATTTAATAAATTCTTGAGGTTATGACTAATAGGAGCTTTAAATATAAGCTAATAAAAAAGAATAAAAATTATATTGCGGAGGTTTAAAACCGTCGAAATTCGTAACTGAAAATTATTTTAAATAGATTTAAGTTTTAGATCTGTGGGGGTCAACCGCCGCGAAGTAACCTCCGCTACTTAGTTCTGGCTGTTAGTAAAAAAACTGCCGCAAATCGATTGCGATGACTCTTATTGTGGGGGTTTTAACGACTGCCACAACAACATATTACGGGGATTTTAAACCACCGCAAACCTTAAAAATAACCCCCGCAATTAGGCCTTTTTTGTAGTGCGGTCTTTGGAAAAGTGCCATAATTTCTTCGCACTTCTCAAGAAGAAGAATAACTTTGAGTGGACATCGGAATGCCAACAGGTTTTGAAGGATCTTAAAAGGTATCTGTCAAGTCCTCTGTTATTGTCAAAATCGGAGGAAGGTGAACAACTACTGATCTACTTAGCAGTTTCGGAGGTTGCGGTAAGTACTGTTTTAGTCCGTGAGAATGAAGGTATGCAATCTCCTATTTATTACATTAGTAAAATTTTAACGGGAGTAGAAACTCACTACCCACATCTGAAAAAATTGGCCTTAGCCCTCGTAATCATCGCTCGAAAGCTAAGGCCTTATTTCCAGTGTTACCCAAGGGGGTCAACTATATAGAAGATCTTTCCAAGGCCCATTGGCCCGATGTTTGGGAGCCTCCGAAGCTAATTATGTTATACGAGAAGTCCACGAAGGAATCTGCGGAAATCACTCAGGCGCAGATTCCTTAGTATTAAATCTAATTAGGGCAAGATACTATTGGCCCGGGATGGAACACGACGCCAAAGCATATGTCCAATAATGTTATAAATGTCAACGCTATGCACTGTTGGTACATCAACCGGCAGAGCCATTGAACTCAGTTTTTGTCACCATGACCGTTCATGAAGTGGGGAATGGATATTGTCGGATCAGTGCCACCGGCCCCCAGTAAGGTAATATTTCTTTTGATTTTAACTGACTATTTTTCTAAGTGGGTTGAAGCAGGTCCTTATCAGAAAATTGGTAAACGAGAAGTGGTAGAATTCTTGTGGGAAAATATAATTTGCAAATTTGGTATACCAAAAGAGATAGCCTGTGACAACAGGCCACAATTCATAGGTGCAAAGGTCACGAAGTTCATTGAAGACTTGAAAATCAAAAGGATCACATCATTGCCTTATCATCTGAGTGAAAACGATCAAGCGATTCAACAATCAAAGTCATTATATAAAATCTCAAAAAGCGATTAGAAGCAGCTAAATGGCCCGAAAAGCTACCAGGTATACTATGGGTGTACCGAACAACGACCAAATCGAGCACGGGAGAGACTCCTTTCTCTCTTGTGTACGGAGCAAAAGCCCTGATCCCGGTGGAAATAGGGGAGCCTAAGTTGAGGTATTTCTAAGAAAAGGAAGAAGCAAACGATGAAGCAATGTTAGTCAATTTGGAGTTGCTCGACGAACGCAAGGACTTGGCGCATATAAGGATGGCATCCCAAAAGTAGAGAATAGAAAGATATTACAATCAAAGAGCCAACCTCTGTTATTTCAAAGTGGGAGACTTGGTTTTGAGGAAAGTAATTCAGAACACCCGGGAGCTCAATGCAGGGAAGCTAGGTCCAATATGGGAAGACCCCTACCGGGTTTCAGCTATCACTGGGAAAGGGTCATACGAGCTAGATATCAAGATGGAGAAAAGTTGCCAAGCAGCTGGAATGTGGCACACCTCAAGAGATACTATTGCTGATGAACATCACATGTACTGAAAGTATATGCTGAACTCTTTTTTCCTTTGTCCAATTTTTGTCCCAATTAGATTTTTCTGGCAAGGTTTCTAACCAGGAAACAACGGAAAGCATACAACGAAGGAAGCTTCAGTAGTAGTAATAAGATCTTCAAATGAAAAGGCACACAAGCAAAGAACCACTACGGAGCGGTTAGATAGTCTTTTTTTCGATAGCAAAGTTCCTACTAGGAAGTAAACTTTGTTGTCGAATAGAGATTACCCGACCGCTCATAAGTGTAAGCCACTAGGAGATTGTTAGATAATCTTTGGATCAATAGCATAAATTCCTAAGGGAAAGCAAAGTTTGCTATCAAACTAAAGATGATCTAGCAATTCACTGGTAGAATCCTTGAAGGTGTAAAACTTCTAGTGTTAAAATTCGCATTCTTCGCATTCGAACACTGGGGGGGATGATACGAAGATATGGCACAACGACTGCCATTTCGACCTGAATAAGAAACTTGGAAACATAGTTGTATCATCGGGATCGGGGACTGCGCGGCCAGCCCGTAGAAACAAGTTGTACCAGTTAGCCAGAAGAATTGGCAATCTTTTTTTAGCACAACGAATGCTTATGTTCTTTTGAAATTGGAAGGAATAAAGTAAAGTCCTTTTATTTCTATCTTGTTTCTTGTCTCAACGATGAATTGATTTTATCATTTGAAAGTTAAATAAGTACTTCAAATGATAGTGCCATAATGAACAGGAGACGTTCTCTTCAAGAGCACCGTAAACATAAGAGGGCCCTCTCTTAGAAATATCCTCACGCTAAAGGGTTGATTTAGGAAGAACTTATGCCCCAAATCCAAATGCTTTTGGGGGAAAATACACCTGAAACCTTGCACAATTAGATGCAAACAGTAAAACTTGCGCAAACACTTAAACAAAAAAAGACGCAGAGAGAAAATGTGCGCAAATAATTAAACGAAAATACGCAGAAAAGAAAGTTTATACGATACTTGTATGAAAAAATATTTTTATTTACAATAAATATGACAACACAAGTACAAAAGTTTGAAAAAGAAAAGCAAAAGTTACACTGTTGCATCTCCGAAATCCGGAGGAAGAGAAACATTTGCACCCCCTGCAGAAGTAGGAGTATCTGGCGCCAGTTCAACATCTTGGCCCTCATCATTTTAGCCTTCAGCATCATCACCTTCCATTTCCTCTTCCATTCCTGATAACTCAGAACCGGAACCAGAAGAGTCGGTGGCATTAGGTCGGGCTGGAAGACCTCTTTTTGTAGCTAACTCCAGCTTACGGGCCTTAGCGATTTCGGCATCAAAGTCAATGATACCTTCTTTGGCCTCTTTCAAGGTTTTTCTTCTCATGCTATACATAGCATACATCTTTTCAACAATGAGGGAAGCCGCTCCACGCTGAATTTCTTCTTTAAGATGGCCGACCTCAGTAGAGAGTTTGTCTCGTGCTGTCACGATCCAAAATCCACTAAAGGCCGTGATGACGACTAACCGCCGCCGTCAGGCAAGCCAACGGTGACTGATCAACTTAATTACTCATTTATTACTTTGAAATCATAATTTCCATTAATTAAATAGTATGAAATAGAATTTATAGGGAAAATGATAATGATTACGTGAACTACCATACCAAACATCCAGTAAAAGCCCCCAAAACCCGGTGTCACAATTGCATGAGCATCAACTAGGAAATATAATAAAATACAACATATGTCTGGAATACAAGTTAGATAGGAAAATATAAACAAACCTGATGGAGACTCTGTCTGCTACAAATCGTAACAAAGAGATGCAGTACGCCGTAAAGTCCTTGCTAGAAGTAACGCCTCTGCACCCAGAGGACCACCAGAATCATTAAATCAATGCGTACCTAGTAAGTATCTAGCTTAACCCCAGAGAAGTAGTGATGAGGGTTCTACATCGACACTTACTAGTGGTCCAATAAGACAAATACAATAGAAGTAAACATATGTGAGGTAGAGTAAATACAAGAAATAACAAGTATAAATACGTGGTACAATTCTCCTCTCAACAATAAACTCAAGCTCTCAATTAGCATTTACCTCCTCAACCGGAGTATATACATAAGGGGCCTCACTAGATAGGTCGTCACGATTCAAATCAGGAAAACACACAGATACAATGGCTTCTTGTCAAATATTACGCACGATTCTGTAAGAGTGTTTTATGGAAATGGCGAGGTCGTACGGCCCGATCCCATCATACTGTGTGCACTGCCGAGGGTCAAACGACATGAACCATAGATACATCTATAAAATTTCCAAGGCGAACAGCCCGCTCCCATGAGAGTGTGATACATAATCCTGCCGAGGCGAATGGCCCAATATCATCATAATGTGCGCACTGGAGAGGGTCGAACAACACGAACCATAGATGTATCTATTATACTGCCGAGGCAAAGGCTCAATCCCATTAGAATAAGAAGCTTTAATGGGTCCTTGACCACACTCTCGAATAAACGTGTAAGATATAAATTTTAAGAAAAACCTTTTGAGGAAAATGCATAGCATGGGAAAAAATCGTAAGAGGTGTACAATTATTCTGCGGCTAATCATGAAGCCCGTTAAATCTATACAATAGCAAGTATATCGCTCTACACAAGTCTAGTCTCAAGTCGTAACGTAAAATAAAGGAATTTAATAGGCAAGGGATAACTCAAATAGTACAGTTATAGCATGGCGGGAACCTAAGTCTACCCGGACACAACATGAATCTAGCTACGCACGGACTCTCGTCACCTCGTGCGTATGTAGCCCCCGCAACAAGTAGCACATATCAAATACATCACCTAGGGGTAGTTTCCCCCCTCACAGAGTAAGACAGGAGACTTACCTCGCTTCGAAATTCCATAACCGGCTACAACGCCTCTCTAACACCTCAACTCAAAGCCAAACGTCTCAAAACTAGTCAAACAACGTGTAAATAAATCAAAATATACTCCAATGCTTACAATTTAACAATTTCCAACTCCGTTCGAAAAGTCAATAAAGTCAACCCTCGGGCCCACGTGCTCGGATTCCAAAGTTTTTTGAAGATAAATATTACCCATAAGATTACGAACTCAAATATATAATTTATTCCTAATTCCATGTCCCATTTCGTGGTAAAAATCCAAAAATACCAATTTCTAGGTTTTCTCTTAAAATCCAATATTTTCCACAATGTTTCATATATTTACAAGCCGAAATTCATATATTTAACTCACAACTTGTAGAAATTACTTACCTTATGTTGCTCGATGAAACCCCCCTCAAAATAGCTCCTCAACTTCGGCCAACCAAGAGAAAATGAGAGAAATGAGAGCTAGGTCTCGATTAAAAAGCACCCCTGTCCAGCGATCATCGCACCTGCGAATACTTGACTACTACTGCGGTTCTGCAGGTGCAACCAGAAACTCCGCTTCTACAGTTCCCTTCAGGCCCCTCTAATAAGTGGGGATTTTGAGTACTTATTAGCACCTTTTAGCTTTCGTTTTAGTCCAAAAGCGCTTAATTGTGTTCCCGATATCTGATGAAATGTACTTAATTGTATAAATATTGGAAGATGAGCTCCCGAGATGAAATACAACTCAAGAAGGAGTAATCTGAACTCAAGGAAAAAAACATGCACAAAAGCTCAAAGTGTGGACTGCAGAATATCATCCGCGGCCGTAGGTCGTGAAGCAATTTCATCAGAGAATGTTGCAAGATGCGGACCGCACATGAATTGTGCGTCCGCAGAAGTTAGGTCAGAGCAAAAGTTCAGAGAACTTGCACCTCTCGTCCAACACAAGTGCAGTCGCAGAGGAAGAGCCACGCGGCCGCACAATTTCATGTGCGGACCGCAGTAGAACAAAGTGCGGCCGCAGACATAATTGTGCGGACCGAAGAAAGAGGGCAGTGCGGCCGTACTTCATTATTATGTGGCCGTCGATTTCCAACCTTTTCAAGCTGAAGTAAAGTGCGCACCGCACATGGAATTGTGCAGCTGCAAAATCTCCGAAAGGGCAATTTTGTCCGAAAATTCCAATCCTATATAAATAGAAGAGTTTCACTTTTTTAGGTCAACTTTTGACATCAGCTCCTACAGTAAACAATTTCTTTTGCTTTTTTAGTAGTTTTTGCTATTTTGAGTTTTTTGAATATTGATTTCATCATTTTAATTACCGGTATGGGTTTAATTATCATTTCTTCTCATGTTTCTTCTAGTTTAAGCATGAGTAGCTAAATCTTCACTAGGGTTGTGACTCAACCCTAGTGTGTAAACTTAATGGGTGTTTGATTTATTGCTTGTTTATGGTTTAGTGTTTATTATCTAGCCTGGTTCTTGTTTTTATATGAAGAATTAATGGTTGCAAATATTAATTCAGGACTATTTGACTTAGTCTCTACTTGAGAAAAAGAGACTTAATCTAGAAAACTTGACTAGCAAGAAATTGGGTCAATCGAGAGATTGATAAGCCCAATTAAAGGGTTGAACCTAGAGATAGTAAAACCCGACTTGAGCTTTTTATCAACTAATTTGTTCAAAACCCATTTGGACTTGAGAAAGACAAATTGGGCAAAATCACTCTCTGACCGAGAGGTATTGAGTGGGTACTTGAGTGTTGATAGCTATAATACACCCCGACCAATAAAACAAGCATTAAAATTTACAACACATTAGGCAAACACCTAGGTGAAAGTCATAGCCCTAGACCTTTTATATCATCTGAAAAACAACAGAAACAATTTCCTAGTTTCATTCTCTGATTTGCAATCGTAGTTTAGTTTAGATTTTTAAACAAAACCAAATATTGCGTTAGTGCAAATTTATATATACAAACTCACGCGCTAAGATATATACTACTAGCACCCATTCATATAGATCCATGCGGAATTCCACCCCGACTCTTGTTGGGTACCATTTTCATAACCTCTAAGAGATGAGTGAAATTGGACAAGATCAATTTTTGGTGCCGTTGCCGGGGAGCTAAAAATGGTATTGGTTATATATTTAGGTGTGTGTTTGGGATATATATTTTTCCTTCCTTGTTACTAATGTGTGAGTGTTATAGGTGCAATCACGGCAAACAACGATCTCGGAAACATAGCCGTGGGGGATGTGGATGTTAAGGATGATCAAATGGATGAGGTTCCTCTTGAACCTCAGGCGAATAGAAGAGGCCGACCGCCTTAAGACAATGTACTCGCTCCACCCCACCTCCACCACGAGCGGCTCCACACCGGGTGTTGTCGAATGAATGGTATGCAGGTGCTATAGTCCCTCCCCGTATTAGGGCGGGAAACTTCCAAAAAATAACCAATGTGATGCTTACTTTTCTTGAGAAACGAGGGTTCTTCACCGGTGCACCGGGTCAAAAATGCATATAAACATTTAAAGGGGTTCGTAGATACGTGTTGGGGGAGCAAACAAGCAAATGCCTCCAAGGATGCTTTGAGGCTAAGGCTTTTTCCATTCTATCTACGGGGAAAAGCTTTAGATTGGTTGGAATGTTTGCCAAATCATTCCATTCATAATTGGGATAAAGTAGCAGAGAAATTTATTTCAAAGTACTTTTCTCCCGGACACATGGCTTTTCTTCGAGATGAAATTCTAGCATTCAAGCAAGAGCCCAATGAACCACTGTACGAGATATGGGAAAGGTATAGCACAATGGTGAAAGAGTGCCATATGACGGAGAACATGATTCAACAAACTTTCTATCGGGGGATCAATACCACCAACCAAATTTTAGTGAACCAACTTGCCAGTGGAAACATTATAACTACACCCTATGCGGAGGCATGTGATATTTTGGATGAGATGGCGGATACTTCATCGGCGTGGCAATCTAGAGCCAATGTTCCACAAGGTAATCCCAATGTGATTTTTCATCATAAAGAGTTACCTGACCATGGGCAAGCCATAGCCGAGTTGACAACCACCATGAACCAATTAGCAAAGGCTCAACTTCAACAAGTACAAAACCCGAGGCAATTCAATGCTATAGAGGGAGTCAATATGATGGTAAACAAGAGAAGAACAAGAAGTCCACAAGTGCAACATAGAGTGGACAATCTTGTTCAAGATGATAGTGAATTTAATCAAGGTGATTCATACAATGATCAAGTGGAAGAGATCCAATATGTGAACAACTTTCAAGGCCCTAGTCAACAACAAGGGAGACCTTCAACTAATCAAGGCAATTGGAATAGTGGAAAAAATCAAGGAAATTGGATCGAAGGAAATAAGCAAGGGAATTGTCAAAAAAATAACAATCAAGGCAATTGGGGAGGCAACAACCAAGTTGGGTGGAACAACAACCAAAGAAATTGGGGGTCAGGTTTTCAAAGGCCCCCGATGAATAAAAAATCAAGCAACCCACTTCCTTATCCGTCTCATGGTCCTAGTTCCTCCAACAATGAAATGGGTCATATTGAGAACATGTTCAAGCAAATGATGGAGAAGAATACCAATTCCGATGCCCAACTTTCTTCACACACCACGTCAATCTGAAACTTAGAAGTGCAAATGGGTCAAATCTCTCAAGCTTTAAATTCTCGTCCTAAGGGGGTGTCATGACCCAAACCGATGGGCCGCAACGGGCACCCGGTACCTTACTCAATCGAGTACCAATATAACGTATCTTTTCATGTCATACTATCATAGATAATTGAGCGGGAAGGCTACCGTGAGATAAGTAGAATACAACATGTAATGGCAACTTATACATAAGACATATAGGCCTATAAGACCAAAATAACCACTCGTACACTAAACATTGGCCGACAAGGCCATACAATCTTTTACGTACATGACATCTGTCTATAAGCTTCTAAGGATACATAATATTTATAAAGGTCGGGACAGATTCCCGTCATACCAAACAATACACGTCTAAATCATACTGACCAAACAAGCAACTTCGGAGCAAATGGAGCGCACCAACATCTTCCACTGAGCTGATAGCCCACTTGGAGGACTCTCGACCTGTCTATCGGGACCTGCGGGCATGAAACGCAGCGTCCCCAGGCAAAAGGGACGTCAGTACAAATAATATACCGAGTTTGTAAGGAATGAAAATCAGTAAATAATAGACAATAGACATGAGAGAGACATGGAGTAAAAGACTCAACATGTATATCTGAATATCTCTGTGAATCAATTAATATTATAATATCATGCATATGCATATAAATGTCATACCATGCATGGGTATATGCGTTCATAACATCATCAAGCCTCTAAGGGCATCTCATCATATCATCTTGGCCACTGTGGGAAAATCATCAACGTATACCAGCTAATAAGGTGGTGGTGCGTATATAATGCCGTAAACTTTTTCCATATCCCGTATACATATAATATACATATATACGTGTATATAACACCATCTGGTCATGGGTCAATGTATATGTATAAATAAATGAAATGCATTTGAAATACGTTCGTAAGATTCTTCGGTATGTCATAAAATCAATACGCCTTCGATTAATATCATGAAATAAACTTTATCAACTTACGTATTTTCTGAGACCCATGAACAGACGATAGAATAATAAGACATATGGGAATTCAAGAACATAGGCATCTCTAATACTTCTATGAATAGAGTCATTTATGGAAGTTGTGCATTTGCTCATTTCGTTCGTGTCGCATAGATCATGCCAAAAAGAAAGAAGGGATAGCCTTAACATACCGGAGTCGATTCTCTTGACAATCCTTCTAACACACGTCAATTTCGACAACACGTAACGGTGGATCAAAGTAGGGGAAAATCCGTATGATGTTCTTGAGAAAGATTGCACCGTACTCCCTTAATATTGCAAAATCTCAAATTAATTAAGGTGCTCTGAAATCTCAAGTTTTGAAGTGTTGGAGACGCTATGGGACATCATATTTTGAGTTCCTTAAGATTCTTGAAATCTCACGTCAATTAAAAATGGACATGTGATTCTTATGTCTTTAAGACATATAATAGTTCTCTTTTTCCAAAGTGATATATGACTCACTTTATAAGACTTGTCCAATTCTCACATTCTAGTCTTGCCACATATTTTGATGAGTTAAGAGTCATACATGGGGACGGAGGGGGCTGTCACATAATTGTCATAAGACTTATCAAAAAGTCATCCACTTAATTCCTTAATCACTTCATTAAACCCCCACTAGTCCAATAATTAATCAATTATCTACATAATAAAGAATTATCTCAAATTACATAAAATGATACTCACTTTTAATACACTTTATACACCTTACTATCATGGCCATGTGGTACCTTGTATGGCACTAGTCCATAAATACCGAGTATTTTAGCTCGAGCCGTATTTTATCCAAAATGTCAAACTTCGACGAAATTCATTTTTTTTCGATTTGCTTACCCTCTCACCTTCACGAATTTACTCATCACTTGATTGAAATATCATAATGCTTATAATCTCCAAAATAATCTCATTCCCAAACTTACGTCGATTAACTTACGAAAAAACCTTAACGTACAAAAATGCGGAATGTAACATATCATTTCCGAGCTTATATCAATTTACTTATGGCGTACTTCCATGTACGAAAATATGGGTTGTAACATCATTTCCCCCTTTGGAATATTCGTCCTCGAATATTGACTGATGCACTTATCATTCTCATAACCCATAGGTCTTGTGAATACTCTAGTACCCATATTGCCATCTAGCCAACTGTTCTGTGAATAAATCAAAAGGCCAAGGCATTCCCCCCTTTAGGCCTCTTTCTCATACCACCACTTATGGTCGGAATCCTTCCAATCTCGTAACTGTTGCTACCTTATGTCATGCAGCTTGTACGACTCTGACCTTATAAGTGCGCCTATGCGACTTTTCTCTCTCTTTTTCTCCGGATTTTAACAAATCTCTAGGCCTCACTTTGTAAACATATACAGATCTTAATAAGATGTCCCTCTGGGCATCTATGGGTATACTGAAGTTCTTTGCTCGTTACTTTGTTGAACTCACGAGTATTGCTAAATATTATTTCATAGACCCTTTTATCCATCTGTATGACTTTACTGCATCTAGGTAGGACATACTATGCCATAACTTTTACTTTGATTTATCATTACTGAGGTCTGCTACCAAACTCCAAGTTACTCTCGTTGCTTATCCTATATGCATAAATCTAAGTCCTTTAATGCTTCTTCATTACTGTTTATCTTAAGAATGATAAGTATGTACAATTGGCCACACCTGTCTCATTTATGCCCTATGGGGGCTAACAGAATTAGTATAAGAGAAGGCAGGATGGCGGGATCTAGCTGGGATTAGGGTAACCTAAAATGGTAAATGGATTGTTTGTGTTAGTTGATATTTTCGAAGGATATTAAAAAGGTGCTAATAGATCTCCTTGTGAGACACCCAGATGGTGCACTCTAAAATAGTACGGCTAGATATGAGTACTACAAAGATAGGCACTGGAAGCCTTGAAGGGATAAATATTATCTTAGTGTGGCTCATGTCCCTAGTGGAGAGAGAATGTTAGGCAACCCAAAGAGCCAATGGATGGAGCAAGGGGAGCTAAAAGTAAAAGAATATCTTATTCGAGTTTTCTCAATAAAGTAATAGACATAAATGTTAGCGGGAAATAAGAAAAGAGTTAATTAAGTTAATTGAATAAGGTTTAATAAACCTTCACGTGGCAGCCAACTAAGTCCACCTAGTGACTCTTAAACGCATGTGAAAGGTGGCATATTTTGAAGGTTTGGTGTGGCTAAGTCACCACAAAAGTGGGGCTCACACCCAAAGACCTAAATAAACCTCTCTAAATTCATTTCAAGTCTTTACAAGCACAAAGGAATTTCATCAAACTCATTCATAAAAGATTTCATGTTAGCAACGTGATTTTTGCTACAAAAAAATCACACGGGACTACGTAATGTTATAGCAACGGGATTTTACGATTCTAAGGGAGTACGGTGCAATCTTTCTTAAACAATATCATACGAATTTTCCCCCTAATTCGATCCGCTATTACATGTTTTGTCGCAATCAACGTGTGTTGGAAGGATTGTTAATAGAATCGGATAAGGTATGTTAAGGCTATCCCTTCTTTCTTTTGGGATGATCCAAAGGATACAAATGAAACGAGCAAAATACGCAACGTTCATAAATGACTTTATTCATAGAAGTGCTAGGGTTGTCTATATTCTTGATTCTCCATGTGAATTATTATTTTTTTTTTGTTCATGGGTCTCAGAAAAATACGTATTTTGATAAAGTTTATCCGTAAGGCATATTGATTTTATGACATTCCAAAAAATCTTATTAACGTATTTCTTATGCATTTATACATGTACATTAACCCATGACCAAAAGGCATTATATAAGCATATATTATATGTATATGGGATATGGGAAAATGTTACGACGTTATATATGCACCCCCACCTGATCAGCTGGTATACGTTGATGAATTGCCCATAGTGGCCGAGATGATATGATGGGATTCCCTCAGAGGCTTGATGATGTTATGAATGCATATACCTATGCATGGTATAACATTTATACGCATATGCATGACATTATAAATATGAAGTGATTCACAGAGTTATTCAGATATACATGTCGAGTCTTTCACTCCATGTTTCTCTCATGTCTATTGTTTACTAATTTTCATTCCTCACATACTCGGTACATTATTTGTACTGACGTCCATTTATCCTGGGGACACTGCGTTTCATGCCCGCAGGTCCTGATAGACAGGTCGAGAGTCCTCCAAATAGGCTATTAGCTTAGCGGAAGATGTTGGTGCGCTCCATTTGCTCCGGATTTGCTATTGGTTAGTATGATTAGGGATGTATTAATTGGTATGTCGGAGCCCTGTCCCTGACTTATGCGTTTATGTACTCTTAGAGGCTTATAGATATATGCCATATATATGAAAGATTGTATGGCCCTGTCGGCCTATGTTCGGTGCATGAGTGATTATTTTGGCCTTATAGGCCTGTACGTCATATGAATAAGTCAGTATATCAGGTTGGGTTGTTCTATGTCGGGAATTCCCTCATATTTACTCTAGTTATTTCATGATGCCCCTTCTGCCCCACTTACCTATGATGATGTAATAAGAAAGATACGTTATGTTGGTACTCGGTTGAGTAAGGTACCGGGTGCCCATCGCAGACAATAGGTTTGGGTCGTGACAAAAGTCAGTTTCGATCGTGACAGGCACCCGGTACCTTACTCAACCGAGTACCAACATAACGTATCTTTTCATGTCATACTATCATAGATAACTGAGCTGGAAGGCTGCCGTGAGATAAGTAGAATACAACATGTAATACAAACTTATACATAAGACATACGGGCCTATAAGACCAAAATAACCACTCGTACACTGAACATAGGGCCGACAAGGCCATACAATCTTTTATGTACATGACATTTGTCTACAAGCCTCTAAGGATACATAATTTTCATAAAGGTTGGGACAGAGTCCCGCCATACCAAATAATACACGTCAAAATCATACTGACCAAACAAGCAACTCCGGAGCAAATGGAGCTCACCAACATCTTCCGTTGAGATGATAGCTCACTTAGAGGACTCTCGACCTGTCTATCGGGACCTGCGGGCATGAAACGCAATGTCTCCATGCAAAAGAGACGTCATTACAAATAATGTACCAAGTATGCAAGGAATGAAAATCAGTAAATAATAAACAATAGACATGAGAGAGACATGGAGTAAAAGACTCGACATGTATATCTGAATATCACTGTGAATCAATTAATATTATAATGCCATGCATATGCGTATAAATGTCATACCATACATGGGTATATGCGTTCATAATATCATCAAGCCTCTGAGGGCATCCCATCATATCATCTTGACCACTATGGGCAAATCATCAATGTATACCAGCAGATCAGGTGGTGGTGCATATATAACGCCGTATCCTTTATTCATATCCCATACACATATAATATACATATATACGCGTATATAACACCATCTGGTCATGGGTCAATGTACATGTATAAATGAATAAAATGCATATGAAATACGTTCGTAAGATTCTTCGGCATGTCATAAAATCAACATGCCTTCAATTAATATCATGAAATAAACTTTATCAACTTACGTATTGTCTGAGACCCATGAATAGATGATAGAATAATAAGACATATGGGAATTCAAGAACATAGGCATCTCTAATACTTCTATGAATAGAGTCATTTATGGAAGTTATGTATTTGCTCATTTCGTTCGTGTCACATAGATCATGCCAAAAGGAAACAAAGGATAGCCTTAACATACCCGAGTCGATTCTCTTGACAATTCTTCTAACACACGTCAATTGCGACAACACGTAATGGTGGATTGAAGTAGGGGAAAATTCGTATGATGTTCTTGAGAAAGATTACACCGTACTCCATTAATTTTGCAAAATCTCCCGTTAATTAAGGTGCTCCGACATCTCGAGTTTTGAAGTGTTGGAGATGCTACGGGACATCATATTTTGAATTCCTTAAGATTCTTGAAATCTCACGTCAATAAAAAATGGAGATGTGATTCTTATGTCTTTAAGATATATACTGGTTCTCTTTTTCCAAAGTGATATATGACTCACTTTATAAGACTTGTCCAATTCTCACATTCTAGTCTTGCCATATATTTTGATGACTTAAGAGTCATACATGGGGATGGAGGGGTCTGCCACGTATTTGGTCATAAGACTTATCAAAAAGTCATCCACTTAATTCCTTAATCACTTCATTAATCCCCCACTAGTCCAATAATTAACTAATTATCCACATAATTAAGAATTATCTCAAATTACATAAAATTATACTCACTTTTAATACACTTTATACACCTTACTATCATGGCCATGTGTTACCTTGTATGATACCAGTCCTTAAATACCGGGTATTTTAGCTCGGGCCGTATTTTATCCCAAAATGTCAAAATCCGACGAAATTCATTTTCTTCGATTTGCATACCCTCTCACCTTCACGAATTTACTCATCACTTGATTGAAATAGCATAATGCTTATAATCTCCAAAATAATCTCATTCCCGACCTTACATCGATTAACTTACGACAAAACCTTAACATACAAAAATATGGAATGTAACATCTCATTTTCGAGCTCATATTAATTTACTTATGGCGTACTTCCATGTACGAAAACATGGGGTGTAACAGGGGTACTACCAAGTGATATGGTGGCGAACCCGAAGGGTGGGAACAATACGGGGCATGCCATGACCGTTACTACAATAAGTGAAATAGGTGTGAATGCACCTACCTCAAGTCAAAAGCAACTTGTGAATGATGATCAACTGGTAGAGGAAGAGGAGATCCCAAACAAGGTTTTGCTTGCCAACGAGGAAGTGCGGATTGATATTGATGACACAGTGGAAGAGACTCAAGAGGATGTGAACCCATCTAGGGATTATGTGATTGACATACCGGAACCGGTAGTGCAAAATGCTAAGGCACCTTTGCCTAAGCCACGTCCTCCCTATCCTCAAAGGCTTGCCAAGAAAAAAGGCGAGAATCAATTCAAAACATTCATTGATATGATGAAGAGTCTCTCGATAAATGTGCCATTAGTTGAAGCCTTGGACTAAATGCCCGGATATGAAAAATTTATGAAGGACTTGGTGATAAAGAATCGGTCGATGAATTTTGAAACTATCAAAGTCACTCACCAAGTGAGTGCAATTGTGCATTCGATGGCTCCTAAGTTGGAAGATCCCGGTGCTTTCACAATCCCTTATACCATTGGAAGCGCCGAGTTTGCAAAAGCTCTTTGTGATCTTGGGGAGAGTATCAATTTGATGCCCTATTCGGTTTTCAAGACATTGAGAATTGGACAACCAAGACCCACATCTATGAGATTACAAATGGCCGATCATACAATGAAGAGACCGTTGGGGGTGATGGAGGATGTATTGGTTCGAGTTGATAAAGTTCATTCTCCCGACAGATTTTGTTATTCTTGATTGTGAAGTGGACTATGAGGTCCAGATTATTCTTGGTAGACCTTTCCTTGCTATGGGGAAGGCTCTTGTTGATGTGGAAGCCGGTGTCCTCACTTTCTGGGTGGGTGATGAAAAGGTAGTATTCCACATATGCAAATCTATGAGGCAACCAAATAGCAATGAAGTGTGTTCGTTCGTGGACTTGGTGACCGATGTGACTATTGATGATACAAGTATCACGATTAATGTGGGTGACATGTTGGAGGCCGTCTTGCTAAATTTTGATGATAACGAGATGGATGGCTTCATGGAATGTGTTAATATTTTTGCAAGGAATGGGCTCGTACAACAATGCACCCCGGAAGATTTCCTTCGATCTTGAGAATAGGAAAAATCCTCCTACAAAGCCTTCAATTGAAGAGCCTCCTATCTTGGAGTTGAAGCCATTGCCTCCATATATCAGGTATGAATTCCTTGTCCCTTGTTCTACTTTACCAGTTATTCTTTCCTTTTGTTTGACTAACGTGCAGGTTGACTCTATATTGGCGGTGCTCCATAAGAGGAAGAGAGTTGTTTGGTGGACTTTGGCGGATATTTGGGAAATAAGCCCCGCATTTTGCATGCACAATATTAACTTGGAGGAAGATGCCAAACCCTCTATTGAACATCACATGAGACTCAATGAAGCCATACAAGACGTGGTAAAAAAGAAGATCATAAAGTGGTTAGATTTAGGGGTTGTCTACACCATTTCTGACAGTTCGTGGACTTCTCCGGTGCAATGTGTTCCGAAGAAGGGGGGCATAAATGTAGTCACCAATGATAAGAATGAGTTGATTCCAACAAGAACGGTGACCGTGTGGAGAGTGTGTATGGACTATCGGAAGCTAAACAAAGTCACAAGGAAAGACCATTTCCCACTACCCTTTCTTGACAAAATACTTGATAGGTTGGCCGACCAGGCATTTTATTTCTTCCTAGATGGATATTCAGGCTACAATCAAATCCTTATTGCCCCGGAAGATCAAGAGAAAACAACTTTCACTTGTCCCTATGGCACTTTTGCTTTTAAGCGGATGCCATTTGGCTTCTGCAATGAACCGGCCACTTTTCAACAGTGTCTGATAGAGATGTTTACAGATATGGTAGAGGACTACCTTGAAGTCTTCATGGATGACTTTTCGGTAGTCAGGGATTCCTTTGATTATTGCTTGGAAAATTTGGATAAATTATTGGCAAAGTGTGAAAAAATGAACTTGGTGTTAAATTGGGAGAAATGCCATTTCATGGTTGAGGAGGGCATTGTCTTTGGCCATAAAATTTCAAAGAAGGGCACTGATGTCGACAAGGCGAAAATAAAGGTGATTTCTAAACTTCCACCTCCAACATCCGTGAAAGGAGTGAGAAGTTTCTTGGGTCACGCGGGGTTTTACCGTCGCTTCATAAAAGATTTTTCCAAAGTGGTGAACCCCTTGTGCAAGAGTTTGGAGAAATATGCTAAATTTTACTTCAATGATGATTGCATGAGAGCCTTTGAATTTCTCAATTTCAAGTTGACAACAACTCCTATCATCACCCTTCCTTATTGGAGTATTCCTTTTGAGCTCATGTGCGATGCTAGTGATGTAGCGGTTGGAATAGTTTTGAGGCAACATATCAACAAGATTTTTCATCCGGTCTACTATGCTAGTAAGACCATGAATGATGTCCAAGTCAATTACACCGTTACCGAAAAAGAGCTCCTTGCCATTGTGCTTGCTATTGAGAAGGTCCACCCATACTTGGTGGATGCAAAGGTTATTGTTCATAAAGATCATACGGTACTTCGCTATCTTATGAGAAAGAAAGATTCAAAAGGTTGGTTGATAAGATGTGTACTATTGTTGCAAGAGTTTGATATTGACATCCAAGATCGAAAAGGGAGTGAAAATCAAGTAGCGGACCACTTGTCTCGTTTGGAGGAGGAGGGGAGGTCGCATGATGGCCATGAAATCAATGACTCGCTCCTTGATGAACAACTTTTGGCTATTTCAATGAAGGAGGTGCCATTGTTCGCCGATCTAGCAAACTACCTTGTGTGTGGAATCATCCCGGATGAGTTCTCTTCAAATCAAACGAAGAAGTTCAAACGGGATTGTCAAGATTTATTATTGGTACGAGCCTTACCACTTCCGGATTTGCACGAATGGGGTAATTAGAAGATGTGTACCGGATGGAGAGCAAAATGTTATTCTTGAAGCTTATCACTCTTTGCCTTATGACGGTCACCATAGCGGAGAAAGAACGCCGGCTAAGTGCTAAGTTGCTGTTTCTATTGGCCCACTCTCTACAAAGATGAAGTGATATGGTGAAAAGATGTGATGAATTCCAACGGGCCGGTGGAATCTCGAAGAAGAATGAAATGCCTCTCACTACCATTTTGGAGACTGATATCTTTGATGTGTGGGGTATTGACTTCATGGGTCCCTTTGTGAGTTCTTATGGAAACACCTACATCTTGGTCGCGGTTGATTATGTGCCTAAATGGGTTGAGGCCATTTCTCTACCCAACAATGAAGCGAGAAGTGGTGGAATTTTTGAAGAAGAATATTTTCACAAAATTTGGTTCTCTGCGAGCTATCATAAGCGATGGGTGGTCGCATTTTTGCAACAAGGTTTTTGACACCTTGATTAGCAAGTATGGTGTCACTCATAAAGTTATGACTCCCTATCATCCTCAAGCTAGTGTTCAAGTGGAAGTCTCCAACCGGTAGATAAAGAGTATCTTGTCCAAAACTGTGAGTGCTAACCAGACGGATTGGTCAAAGAAACTTGATGATGCACTATGGGCTTATCGGACTGCTTTCAAAACTCCTATCAGGATGTCTCCATACCAGTTGGTGTTTGGCAAAGCTTGTCATCTTCCGGTGGAACTTGAGCACAAAGCCATGTGAGCTTTAAAGAAGTTAAATCTTGATTGGGATGCAACCGCTAACTTGTGGGTTGCACAATTGAATGAATTAGATGAGTTTCGGTTCATGCATATGCAAGTTCGTCCATGTACAAAGAGAAAATGAAGTACCTTCATGAAAAATACATCCGAAACAAGGAGTTCAAGGTGGGCGATCTTGTTTTGTTGTTCATCTCATGATTGAAGATGTTTCCCAAAAAGCTGAAATCCAAATGGAGTGGTCCCTTTGAAATTGTGGGTGTGATACCTTTTGATGCATTAGACTTGAAGAACAAAAATTATGAGGTATTCTGAGTCAATGGTCACCAGGTGAAGCATTATTTGGGACAAGCTGATGATTGCCACGTGGTGGCAGTGATTCATTTGAAGTGATGGTAATCTGCGTCGTGCCGCGATGTTAAATCAGGCGCTTCTTAGGAGGCAACCCATGTTTTCTTTTTCTTTTTATTTTATTCTTTTGTAGATAGATGTTATTTTATGCTAACTGAATTTAAAATATGTTACATGAATGAGTGTGCTTTACAGAAACTGTGCTCAAAAAAATTGGCTAAGTGTGGAGAAAGCGCAGACCGCATAATTTTGAACGGTACAACAGAAGGCAACTGCGGCCGCATAAATATTGTGTGGACCGCACAATTTGAGATAAAAAATGCAAACTCTCTGAAGTTTGTTTGTCACAGAAACAACCAAAGTGCGGCCGTACAACGAAATCTGCGGTCCGCACCAAAATCTGTGGCCACACAGCTAAATTTGCGGACCATAGATGGTCAAAGTAAATTGAACTACCAGGTAGTAGAGTACGGACCGCAGAAGTAATTTTGCGGCCACACTCGATCTCGTCACTTAAGTTTGGCCAGTCAGTATAAATAGTACTTATAGGGCTACTGTTCGACGTTTTCTCTCTTTGAGCTCAAAAATTCGTAAAAATTGATATTTCCTACTAAAGTAGCTGTTCTCAAGCCTAACATCTGTGATCACTCATCTGCATTACTTCAAATCTGGTATGCTCAAATCACTTCTAGGATTCTTCAATTTTCTTAAGTTAATTTACAATTTGTTAGTTATTTTTGGCCATTTGTCACTAGAGGTCAATTTTATATCTATGTGGTGTTTAAATTGTTTAGGGTCAACTCCTAATTGCTATTTGGGGAATGGGTATCTTGAGTATCATGTTTTATTGCTATTACCATGTCGAATTTGTGCATAAAAATTGAAACCCTTAGAAAGTCAGCCCGATTTAATTTTGGAATCTGCGGCCGCACAAGAAATTGTGCGGTCTACAGAAGTGAAGATTAGGGCAGTTGGTGAAGCATGATTTTGTGGACCGCACTTGAAATTGTGCAGACCACAGAAATTCCAATGCGGCCACAGAAATATGTGTGCAACCGCAGATCAGACCAATCTCTGTCTTCAGAGAGTTGTTATTTTGATGTATCCAATGTGTGGCCGCAATAAAAATTGTGCAGATCGCACTTCAGATGTACTATCGCACTCAAAAATGTGCGGTCCGCACAACCCCGTCTGCGGCCGCACTTGCAATTATGTGGACCGTGCTTCCCCACCCTGCACTCTGGTTTTACACTGTGATCATTGTCTGTATTCTATTGAATTACTACAGACTTCTGTTGTTGCTTGGTACAGAAAATGGTCAGATCTCGAGGTTGTGGTGACACATCAAAGGGGAGGGGTGAGCCTTCCAGATGCAGAGGCAAAATTAATTTACCCCTCGCCCTCCAAAGGGTAATCAACAAGAAATCCATAGTAGGCCAAGGAAGAAGCACGAGCCCTCCAAATCTAGTCGATATGCCCCATCTCAGGAAGCATCAGAGGGCGACTCAATGCAAGATCAGCATGCGGTTCAATCACACCCACAACAGCCACATGGAAGGTACCAACTTAGAGACGAACCTTCCTTATTACGTAGCACTTCCGAGGGTTCGAAGAATTCAAGTCAGGCTTCAGAGCCCTCTTCTTCACCTGTCCCTGAAGCACCAACAGCTGTTGTGGATGATATTCCGGACGATGGTAGAGGAGGTGATACCACAGTTGCCGTCTGTGAGAGGTCGAAGAAGAAAGAGGTCTGGGAGGACCGGTTTGTGAGTCTGGCTGCCTTCACTAGTTTTCGTGAGTGGTGGCCGATGAGATCGCTCACTCTTGAGTGACAATTCTAACTCAGAGATCTTGACAAGTACAATCTAGGAGTGTTACGGCAGTTCCAAGAGAGAAAGGCGTGGATGTGGTTCACCCAGTCAGTTGTGGATGCAAAGGAATACTTGGTCCGGAAGTTCTATGTGAATATGGCACATATCAAGAAAGGGACCAAAGTTACAAAAGTGAGAAATCTGAAGGTTCGGTTCGACCATATCACACTAAACTCCTACTTAGGGTTTGAGGATGTGGAGCCAGTGTAGTACTTGAAGAAGTTGGCGATAGGTGATGCAGCTCGCCCTTGGCTAGCTGAGCTTCTTGCAGCCCTGGGGCCACCACCACCATGGATCACTGCAGGGGTTCCTATTCAGCAAAACATCCTAAATTTTGAGACGAAGGGATGGCAGACCTTCGTATGCAACAGACTAGACCCGTGCTAGAACGAGAGAAACTTACCTATTGAATGAGAAGTTTTAGTCGCCTCTATTATGGCCGAGTACCCGATCAATATGGGTGTCGTGATGTCGACCAACATGTCAGTGGTCGCCAGACAGGCTGATACTTCCTACCCATATCCCAACACCATCACTGAGTACCTTGCGGATGCACAGGTAGAGCCCAGAGACTATGACACAAAGGTTCGGGCAAAGAAGCCCTTCTCTTGGTATTCTCTAATGGATGCACACAACCCCAAGAGAAAGGGTTAGCCAACTACCACCATAGGCCAGTCTGATGAGCCATCGGTGGTGGGTACAGAGACAGCTGATATGCCACCCACTTCAGCAAAGCCTTCTATTAGCGCAACTGCCATTCCTCTACCTTCAGCCTCAGAACCTCCCTCCTTGGCTTTGAAGCCGGTACCGATGCCGTCTGCTCCACTCTCTGCACTGTGAGTCTCCCCGACACTAGGGAGCCTCAACAACTAGATGCAGACAGCTACTGCAAAGCTGACTAATATATCCAGTCAGGTTGCAGCATAGTCATCCTCTCCAGCACCCCAAATCCCTCCCGCGGTTGAAGAAACATTGAAGAAGATCCTAGACAACCAGAACACTATCATGGTTACTCTGGTACAGCATGGGTCCGTGATTGAAGAATTGGTCAAAGAAGTAAAAAAGATGTGGAAGTCACAGGCTTTGAAAAAATTGGTGGATAAGCTCCGGCGACAGGTCACAAAGCTTGTAGCAGCCGGAGACATTCCATTCGACATATTGATAGATCCACACCACCCAGGCCTAGTTCCCATAGAGCCCACCATAGCAGCTGGCCAGTCTGAGGAGCCAGACCTTATTGCTGACACTGCTGGGGCAGTCCATCAGATGTTCACCAACCCAGCTACTCTCGGACTTGAGGATGATGAGATCCAATTGGAGACTGAGGTCGGTGCCATTGCTGGGGACATAGAGATGGCCACAGAGCCATAGGGAGTTTTCTTCACTCTCACCCTTCCTATACTCTTATTTTGTTGAGCATTGGGGACAATGCTTATTTTTATTTATGGGGTGGAGTTTCTTTGACATTTTGATGATTATGATTCTGTATTTTGATAACTATGACACATTTGGCCTGTAATTAGCTTAGTACTATTTTCTTCTTCTTTATCATTATGTATATATTCGCTATATTCCCTCATTATGTATATTAGTTAGGCTTTTAATAGTTTTTGTTTTATAGCTTCTTTATCTTTTTGTTTGTCTTCCTTTTGACTTTGTAGCTTCTTTTGGATTTGCTTTTTGAATTAGTAGCTTCTTTTTGCTTTAATAGCTTCTTTTTATGATTTAGTGGAATATAAGCCTTTGGTTTTCTTAATGCCACGGTTCTTTCCAAAAGGTGTTTTGTGTGAACTGTCGAATCAACAAATCATGGAGTCTCTCCTCCTGGCAAGGACCATTACCTCATTCTGAACTGAATAACGATATTTGCTCTTTAATATACCCTACATAACTCCGATCGCACTGATCCCACGTCCAATAACCTCGTATCACATAGTACAAGATGCTCATGCAATAAGCCATCTCAAACACTGCAAAAAATCTCATATGACGCCAACAATGCGCCAGCAAGCTACAAACTCTAATGCGATACATAAGCAAAAACAAACTCTGGAAAGGAACTATCCATCCCGTGTAACGAATAAGACGAGCGAACAGATGTTATGAACCCTCCTCAGAAAATGAGAATCAAAGCACACAAGAATAGATATGGGGAAACGGTACTCAACATCACACTGTTGTGGCGTGCAACCCGATCCACACATGATACCGTTGCGGTGTGCAACCCGATCCAACCATGATACTCGTGGCAGCGTGCCACCCAATCCACGCATAATAATAATTAAGGAAATACCCATCATGCCATAATGCTTATACCTACAAAGTACCGAATATCGACCACAAGCACGCCAAGTACGAAAATACAGCCCTTGGGAGATGGATAGCGCCATACGCTACAAAACCCAAGCACAACTAAGGTGCGATAAATGACCTGCATCTCGAGAGCCATACTACTCATATAACACCACAAGCTACACGGGACCACAATAGATGTGTGGATAATCAAGCCGTCTCATAACCCACATGGCACAATAAATTATTACATGGAATAACTGACGACGGGAATAACATCCAATGCCCGAAGACTCCTCCATAAGCACGCTATGCTGAATGAACACATCCGGCCTGATGTAGAGCACATATTCACATTACATCCATCAACGGAACTCAAGCCGATTCTAATCATACCATACTGGGCTAATAACCCTTCAAGGATCCATAAGAATAGTCGTCAAATCTGGAATAACTCACATAGTCCACAACCCAAGGAATAGAATGCCTCTCAGGGATATACTCTCACATTTGCGATATTACTATAATCTCCATACTTGGTTTTAATCTTTCACAATCAAATGACTAACATGCCACACTTATGCAATCCTCTTGTGGGGCGCGTTCCCACGACCTTCCGCACCAGGTAGAAAAATATGCACCTCTATACCACCAACCGTAGTAATTCTATAAGGCATATCACAATCCGCAAATCAATACACAATGCCTCTTCTACAGAACACCATTATCAGGCGACACTAAGATAACGCCAGCTTACTCTAAACATCTAAATTCTTCCCTGCTCATCCGAGCTCGTGGCATACTTATCAACACCGAACCTCAACCTTAATCCTCAACTTCCAATTCCCATGCCGCTCACTGCTCCTATCATTCCGCTACACGAGAGTACAGGAATTCATCATAACCCCTGAACTACTACTAGAATAAACACTTCATTGGCTAGAAACTTTTCACTTAACTCATTTCAGAAGAACCAATGCAATACGCAACTGAATTCCCAAACCGCAGAAAGTACAAACCTCAAGTCGTGATCTAGACCTCCGTAACTCTTCTGGAATCCATTTACACAACAGGGCCATTTGACTTAAATACCTCCCAAATCAATCAAGTTTTGGCGATTGTCAAGCCCACACGTACAACCACAAACCTCATGTATAACTTCACACGCCGAAGGAACTGATCATTGCCACAATCATACTGATTCAACCATTACTAACCGAACCAACTTCTTCCAATACTCTTGACTTGCCTTAGAAATAATAGTAGCTCCATTCAATAATCATAACAAATCTCAACAAAACTCCTCCCGAGTGACCCAATTCACAAGACCATATCATCTCAATACCCATGAACCATCTCCTACCCTTCTCATGCGCACAATAACATCTCCAAATAGTACACCTATTCTGAAAGACCTTCTGCGAATCTAAAACTATTTCTCCTATTTTCCAATACTGCCCTGCGGACCCGATGATAACACAAAATATTCCCCTAGTATTCTTCACACTATGCTGCAAAATCCCAGTCTCCAGCCTCACATACGGAACCCATTAGAACCACTGTTGAGGGTCACCCACCCTGACTTGGTCCCGAATATAAGCCAAACTCTAGTGCGCTGTCAGCACATGAACACTCCCAAAGATACAACCGGATGAGTTATTTTTCCTTGTACATCATATCTAGCAGAAGCATAAACTCCGAGTCTCCCCAAAATCTGCGCATGAATCGATAAGGCGAAATATATCATGCATTCATCAAATTCTTTGCTCAAATTACCCTTGATATTTTCTTTTCTTAGTCATAAATAATCTACCAATACACCGATAACTAGAAGCTAAAAAAGCAAACAACCACGCTATCCAATCATAGTCGGTGGGCTCCCTCACTTAGCTTTAAGCTACCACCACATAATATACAACCCACAAAGATTCCTCCTTCTCTATTATTATGATCTCACACCATCAACTCGCCAAACTTCTCGTAGTCCTTTGTTAAACTCTTCATGAACATTCTGAATTAATAGCCACGATCGCACACTCGATCTTCTGTTGGGTAGTAATTATAACTCTTTGCAGAAACTTCATCAAAATCGCGCAACTGCTAACCTGCTCACAGGAGATAACCCACCTTTGGAATTCCATACCGACATCTTCCAACGATGCTGTATTGGGTAGAACCACCATGAAAATAAGTAACCCTGCCGAGCCTGTGCTCGCCCACCAGCTGTAAGAGTCGGTTCATTCCACTATAGACATTAATTGAAAGTTCGGCCATACATTCCAAACTCGAAGTCATGTCGTATCCCACAACGATAATCAAGCTCTTACACCCCTAAACAAACCTCCTTCATCATATTCAATCTTCCTCAACACAATAGAGCCATTCCAAATAAAATCCGTAGACCTAGTCATTGTCTACCATGATTCCCAAATTTCTCTAAACTCCTCTCAAGGCACGTGGCTATCCTACCATAGAATCTATACGCTACTCTGCCATTCCCACTTCGGTAACCCATCTCCTTAGGCAATTTCTCTAAACTCCTCTCAATCACCGTGAGACACCTCCCACCATGTGCCTCCTCATCCTTCGCTACCCAAAGGTTGCATCAAATCAAAATCCATCTTTGTAGCACCTGGACTAATGAATTTCTACCAACTCTAGGACTCCTCGAAGATCATCTCCCTCTCGAGCCATCAGCATTCGAAACACCGATTAGATTCTGAAACTGCTACACACCGCCTTCTCTAACAACCATTTCTTAGACACTATTTCACCACACCTTGCCTAGAAGGCAAATCAAAGAAGACCATAACACAAGCGAACCTTAATGCATTCAAACAAGGACGACGACACCGCATCACAATGAAAATTCCACCACGCTCGAAAATATCAAGTCTTGTTACTCCATCAACCAAAGTCTAAACATCCAAAGTCTGATTGCCTTTCCTCTATTGGAATAAAATACTGAACCTCTATGTCATGCACCGAGAAATCCTCATTTCAATTCATTCGTTACCTCGACACATAAACAAGCACCCTACAATTACACCAACACCGTGCGATAACAAAGCATGAACATCATAACAACCCGGTCATAGCCTCAAAACCATCGGAAATATAAATACTGAGCTGAAATGATAGAACATCCTTACACAAGGAGACGATAATAGCCTGCCCGAATAAGTAGGGAAAAATATCCGGCACCACGTCTGCAGTACCACTACAACTCCTTGATATCCAAGTGATAACAAGCGCTTCACGTCGCATAAGATTGAGTAGGAAGGAAATAAAAGCATAAGCCTCAAAAGAATCAAATCGCACGATGAGGAATCAAGAAGGGAAGTGCTCGTAACAGCCCCGTAGTCTCTAAAAGATTGGTACAGACGTCTCTGTACCGATCCGCAAGACTCTACTAGACTTGCTCATGACTCATGAGACCTAAGTGAACATGATGCTCTGATACCAAGTTGTCGCGACCCAAAATCCACTAAAGGTCGTGATGGCGTCTAACGCCGCCGTCAGGCTAGCCAACAGTGATTGATCAATTAAATTACTCTTTTTATTACTTTGAAATCATAATTTTCATTAATTAAATAGTATGAAATAGAATTTACAGGGAAAATGATAATAATTACGTGAACTACTATACCAAATATCCAGTAGAAGCCCCTAAAACCCGGTGTCACAAGGAAATATAATAAATAACAACATCTATCTGGAATACAAGTTAGAAAGGAGAATATAAACAACTCTGATGGAGACTCTGTCTGTTGCGGATCGTAACAAGGAGATGCAGCTCGCCGTAAAGTCCCCGCTAAAAGCTACGCCTCTGCACCTAGAGGACTACGGGAATCATATATATACATGCATAATAAGTGCATCAAGTGTAGCATGAGTACGTAAATCAACGCGTATCCAGTAAGTATCTAGCCTAACCCATAGAAGTAGTGACGAAGGGTCGACATCGACACTTACTAGTGGTCCAACAAGATAGATACAATAGAAGTAAACAGATGTGAGGCAGAGTAAATACACGGAATAACAAGTATAAATACGTGGTACAGTCCTCCTATCAACAATAAAGTCAAGCTCTCAATTAGCAGTTACATCCTCAACCAGAGTATATATAATGGGCCTCACCAGATAGGTCGTCACAATTCGAATCAGGAAAACTCACAGATACACTGGCTTCTTGTGAAATATTATGCACGATTCCATAAGAGTGTTTTATAGAAATATCGAGGCGTACGGCCCGATCCCATCATACTGTGTGCACTGCTAAGGATTGAACTACACGAACCATATATACATCTATTATATTGCCTAGGCGAACGACCCTCTCTCATGAGAGTGTGATACATAATCTTGCCGAGGCAAATGACTCGATCCCATCATAATGTATGCACTGCCGAGGGTCAAACGGCACGAACCATAGATGTATCTATTATACTGTAGAGGCGAATGACCCTATACAATTAGAATAAGAAGCTTTAATGGGTCCTTGACCCCACTCACGAATAAACGTGTAAGATATAAATTTTAAGGAAAACCTTTTGAGGAAAACGCATATCACGGGAGAAATTCGTAAGAGGCGCACAATTATTCCGCGGCTAATCATGAATCCCGTCAAATCTCTACAATAGCAAGTCTATCACTCTACACAAGTCTAGTATCAAGTTGTAACATAAAATAAAGGAATTTAATAGGCAAGGTACAACTCAATAGTACAGTTATAGCATGACGGGAACCTAAGTCTACCCAGACATAGCATGAATCTAGCTACGTATGGACTCTCGTCACCTTGTGCGTACGTAGCCCCCGCAACAAGTAGAACATATCAAATACATTACCTAGGGGTAGTTTCCCTCTCACAGAGTTAGACAGGAGACTTACCTCACTCCGAAATTTCATAACCGGCTACAACGCCTCTCTAACACCTCAACTCAAAGCCAAACGTCTTGAAATAGTCAAACAACATGTAATCAATCAAATTATACTCCAATGCTTACAATTTAACAATTTATAACAATTTCCAACTCCGCTCGAAAAGTCAATAAAGTTAACTTTCGACCCCACGTGCCCGGATTCTAAAAATCTTCAAAGATAAACATTATCCATAACATTACGAACTCAAATAAATAATTTATTCCTAATTCCATATCCAATTTCGTGGTAAAAATTCAAAAATACCAATTTCTAGGTTTTCTCTTAAAAACCCACATTTTCCACAATTTTTCAGGTATTTACAAGCCCAAATTCATATATTTAACTCACAACTTGTAGAAATTATTTACCTCATGTTGCTCGATGAAAACCCCCTCAAAATAGCTGCTCCACTTCGGCCAACCTAGAAGCAAAATGAGAGAAATGAGAGCTAGGTCTCGATTAAAAAGCACCAATGCCCAACGATCATCGGACCTATTGTCACTTGTCCTCTTCTGATATTCCGCAGGTGTGGCCAGAAACTCCGCTTCTGTGGTCCCCTTCAAGACCTTCCACCTCCCGCATCTGCGGGCAGGCTTTGGCACCTGCGAAGGCGCACCTGCTCCTGATCCTCCGCTTCTGCAGAACTGCCTCCCCTTGCCCCATTTCGCTTCTGTGTCCAACAGCCCGCACCTGCGGGTCGCAGGTGCGGTGGATTTTCTCGCGCCTGCGAAGCCAGCCATCCTCACTTCCCCCGATTCTGTGACCCTTTTGACCGCTTCTGCGAGCTCGTACCTGCGGCTTTTTCCATGTAGGTACGATTGCACTAGATCTCTGTTGCCTCATCAATTCTCCCAAGTCCAAACTCGATCCGTTTTCAATCTGATTCGCATCCGGAACCCCCGGGACCTCGTCCAAACACAGCAACACATCCCAAAACACGATAAGGACTTAGGCAAAGCCTCGAATCACGTCAACCAACATCAAAATTACAAATCGACGGCCAAAAACTTTCTTTCAACTTTCCAACCTTCAAACTTCGCCGAACGCTCCGAATTACACTTAAACATCTCGAAATGATGCCAAACATTACGTGCAAGTACAAATTACTATATGAACCTATTCCAAGGCTCTGAACCCCAATCGGACATCGATGACACCAAAACCTACTTCAAACCAAACTTAAGAAATTCTTAAACCTTCAAAATACCAACCTTCCATAATGAGCACCGAAATACTTCTGGACCACCCGATACCCAACCCGAACAAACGCTCATGTCAAAAATTATCATACGAACCTATTGGAACCTTCAAAACCCGATTCCGAGGTTGTTTACTCAAAAGTCAAACCTTAGTCAACTCTTTCCACTTAAAGCTTTTGAAATTAGAAAGTTTCCTTCCGAATGAACTCTGAACTTCCCGAAATTCAATTTCGACCACACCTACAAGTATTAAAACATAAAGTGAAGACACTCAAATCATCAAACTGCCGAACGACATGCTAGAGCACAAAATGACCAGCCAGGTCATTACACAGTATCTCATGGATCAGAGGCTGACATCAAAATAACGGACTGTGGAGCTATAAATTTTATTATGCTTTAAGGTCTTCTTATGATTCTCCTCTAATCGGGCATGCTTTTCCTGAGCATCAACAAGTTCTTCAGCTTTTGAGTTTAAGGCTGCCTCCATGTTATTCAATCTTTTAGTAGAGGGTGCCTCACGATCGGATGCAGCAAGGACGACATTATGGACTTCAACCCATTTTGCCTTAGTTTCTTCAAATTACCCTTAATGGGACAACCTCTTAGATAAGGGTCCACTACTTCTTGCTCGCTTTGCTGCAATCGAGCCTCTAATTCCACGGTCGCAACAGTATGTGCTTCCAGTTCTGAGAGGTGAGTAGCTGTCTAATCTAGCTTGGCCAAAAGTAGATCTCGCTCAGAAGTAAGTACCTCCTTATCATGAATCAACCTTCGAAGACCCTCGAAAGAAAGGAAGTTGGACTGAAAAATGAAAAGTGCGAGTTAAAAATCCTACTATGTCAAAGATAAAGGAAACAATGGAGGAAAGGAAGAATATTCTGTTGTTGCGTTATGCATGGCATTGTTCATAAAACACTCCCCAAGAGAGTTTGTATTCTTTCCCAATCTTTCTCTGAAGCCAAGGGCTTCAAATAGTTAGCAAGTTTCACCGACCGGGACAACAGATTGCATCTGGTAGAGACCGAGAGAGTAATGCTCCTCTTCCTTTGAGGATTTTCTGAAGGGGCAACATAATTTTGCCCAGGATCCCATGAATTAGGGACTGGGGAAGAGGGACATCCTCATCTCGGGCAGATGCGGCCAATGGAGATGATGTAGCAGTTACTGGTGGCGAAGGCAGAATTGGAGAAGGGAGGTTTGAAGTAGATGGCGTTGTAGGGTGAGAAGCAACTGCGGCAAGTGCAGTGCTTGTTGCTGGTTGCTCATTAACTGAAGAAAGAAGGGGGCTGATATTCAGCCTTACAGTACCGGGCACGGCAGCTGGGACTCAGAAGCGTGAGCTGGCATCTTCCACCACATCAAATTCCCCCTAGAGTGCTGAGGCATCATTCTCGGCTAATGTAGCTAACTCAACAGATTGAGTATTCTGTTGAGCTGATAAAGGTCGTCCTTTTCTATGTAGTGAATCACCATCATCATTGGCTTATCCATCATTGATCACCATGGTTTCTGGGAATGGTTTGGGCGCGAAGCTTATCTCCACAACATCCGGGGATGGCTCAGGCGCAACGTTCTTTGCCTTTTTATTTTTTCCCTCAGGTGAGTTTTGGGGTGGTTTCAGACCATTTTTAGGTCATTTTTAGTTGCTGGTTTTTGGCTACATAGGTGTACATTGTGATAGCATGGATTTGGATGTGATAGCAAAGAGAAAAAATAGGAAAAATAGAGCGGTGAATTGCGATCGCGGAAGTCTTCACAGGATCGCATTGAAGAAAATCTCTGCTGCACTAACCAGATTTTGGAAGCTTATAACTTGCAATCTATAAGGAATGTGGAGATGATCCAAAAATAAAAGTTGTAGCCCTTTGTGTCTAGTATTCAGAAAATCAAACCATTTGTTATTTAGAGTTTTGTACAAAATGTTATGGCTAATACACTATAGGTTATCTTAGAAGAGTTGGGAAGGGTTAAATGGAAGTTTGTTCATCGCGATTGCGGGGAAATGGCCGCGATCGCATAGGGCAAAAATTGTCCTGCAAAATTTTGTAATCACTATAGCGAGGTTTGTTACTGCAATCATGAAGGGTACCCCTGGAACAGTGTATAAAGTACTCTATTTCGGAGGTTTCAAATATTTTTGCATATTTGGAGCTATGGAGCTCGGATTGAGATGCATTTGAAGCAATTTTCACCATATGGATTGGGGTAAGTGTTCTCCACTTATTGTTTATTATATTTCGTGATTCTATCTTTGTTCTTGGCAATTGGATTATGAATTTCAAAGAGAAATTAGGGTGCTTTAGCCTGAAGTTTCATAGATTGAGTTTTTGAGTTTTGAACATCGATTCGGAGACGGATTTGGACTAGTATGGTTGGACTCGTAATATAATGGGTTGTTAGATTTTATAAGTTTCATCGGGTTCTGAGGCGCATGCCCGAGTTTGAATATTTTAGATGATATTGGGCTTTTGATTAAGGATTCGACCTTTATCATTTGGAATAGTTTCCTTAGGCATTAATTGATGTATTTGAGTTGCTTTTGGCTTGTTTCGACCTGTTTGGAGATCGGTACGCACGTGATGGCATTTTTGGAGCATCGCTTGGCTTGCTCAGTATTGGATTTGACTTGTTCAAGGTAAGTAACACTTCTAAACTTGGAGTTGAGGTATGAACCCTGATTAATACGTGTTATGTGATTTGTTTGGAGGTAACGCAAATGCTAGGTGACGGGCGTGGGGGTGTGTATCGTAGAAATTGAGACTCGATCAATTTCATAGAGCTGTGTAGCAAATTGACTTGTATTTTTCATGTGTTAGAGAAACTAAGTTGTGACTCATGTTAGAAATCATGCTTAGGCAAATGTTGGTATTATTGGGAGCCACTGAGGTCATTCCTGCTGTTGAATTATATGTTTAAATTATAATTTTGTACTCAGTCATATACATTCATTGCATATTATATCTCACTCTCTCTTGTTACTTATTGATACATCATATCATCATTTTGGGCTAGTTCCATGACATTGTGAGCCCGAGAGACTGGAGAGATTGATGACTGAGTGAGGCCGAGGGCCTGATTGTGAGTGATATTTATGGGATCGGATTGCACGCCGCAGCATATTTTATTGATTTTTGTATGGATTTGACTTATTATAACGCTTGGGCTGAAGGAGTCACTCTGAAGTATGCACACCAACAGTGAGCGCAGTTGATATTAAATTGAGGGATGGATCTTCCCTGGGCATGGATCTTGCTTAATTCGATCCCGGAACCGCTACACACCGCTATCTCTAACAATCGCTTCTCCGGCACCATTTCACAACACCCTGTCCCGAAGGCAAATCAAGAAGACTATAACACCAAGGAATCCTAATATGTTCGAACAAGGACGACGACACCACATCACAAATGAGAATTCCACCATGCTAAAAAATATGAAATCTCGTTACTTCATCAACCAAACCTGGACATCTATAGTCCAACTGCCTTTCCTCCGCTGGAATTAAATGTTGAACCTCTGAATCATGCACTGAGAAATCCTCCTTTCAAATCACAAATCATTCACTACCTCAACACATAAATGAGCACCCTATCATTACACCAACATCGTGCGATAACAACGCGTGAACATCATAGCAATCTGTGCATAGCCTCAAAACCATCGGAAATACAACTACTGAGCTGAAATGATAGAACATCGTTCCGCAAGGCGACGATAATAGCCTGCCCGAACACGCAGGGAGAAACATCATGCACCATGTCTGCAGTACCACCACAACTATTTGACGCCCATTTGATAACAAGCGCTTCACATCCGTAAATCAATACAACAAGCTTCTTACACAGAAAGTCGTTCTCAGGTGACATTAAAGAAAATGCCAGCTTACTCTGAACATCTTAATTCTCCCCTGCTCATCCGAGTTCGCGACATTCTTGTCAACACCGAACCGCAACCTTGATCCTCAACTTTTAATTTCCCATGCCGCTCACTGCACCCATCATGCCGCTACGCAAGAATACATGAATTCATCAATACCCCTGAACTATTAGTAGAAAAACACTTCATTGTCTATAAACCTTTCACTTAGCTCATTTTAGAAGAGCCAATGCAACACGCAACTGAATTCCCAAACTGTAGAAAATACAAACCTCAAGTCGTGATCTAAACCACCATGACTCCTCCGGAATCCATTTACACCACAAGGCCATTTGAATCAAATAACTCTCAAATCCATCAAGTTGTGGTGGCTGTCAAGCCCGCGCATACAACCACATGTATAACTTTACACGTTGAAGGAATTGATTTTTGCCACAATCATGCTGATTCAGCAATTACTAACCGACCCAACTTCTTCTAATTTACTCTCGGCTTTCCTAAGAAATAATTATATCTCCATTCAAAAACGTAACGGCGCACTCATCCGCATCCTGAGACCACATCGTCTCAATACTCATGAACCATCTCACACTCTCCTTATGCGCACAATAGCATCTCCACCTATTTCTTCCTTTACTCCAATACTGCACCGCATACCCGATGATAACATAGAACATTCCAAGTTCCGTTCTCAATCCACTGCGAAAATTCAGTCCTTAACCACACAACGGACCCAAAATCCTTAGGCACGACACTTTAATTCTTGAACACACTAGGACCGTTGTTGAGAGTCGCCCACTCTGACCTGATCCCGAATATAACCATACTCCAACACTCTGCTAGAACGCAAACACCCGATCGAAGAAGCAACCAGCTGAATTCTTTTCCTTGTATATCATATCGACAAGAAACATAAACTCTGAATCTTCCCAAAACCTGCAGATGAATCGACAAGGCGGAATATAGAAACATCTATCAATTTCTTTGCTCGAATTACTCCTAATGTTTTCTTTCCTTAGTCATAGATAATCCACCAACGCCTCGATAACCAGAAACCGCACAAGCAGACAACCAAGTGATCCAATCGTGGACGGTGGGGCTCCCCCACTTAGAATTAAGCTACCACCACATAATGTAGAGCCCATAACGATCCCTCCTTCTCAATTACCGTGATTCTGTACCGTTAACCTGCCAAATTTCTCAAAGTATTTTTTTAATCTTTTCATGAAACATTCTAAATTATCAGCCATGATCGCATACTCGACCTTCATTTGGGTAGTAAGTAGAACTCTTCATAGAAACCTCCTCAAAATCATGCAACCGCTAACTTGTTCACATAAGATAACCCACATGTGGTATTCCATGCCGACATATTCCAACAACGCTGCACCGGGTGCAACTACCACGAGTTCAGTAAACCGTCCTGAGCCCATGCTCGTCCACCAGCTGTACAAGTTTGTCCCTTCCCCATTGACTTCAGTTGAAAGTTCAACAATAGCTTTCGAACTCAAAGTCATGTTGCATCCGAAACGATAATCAAATCTTCACACCCCTCTTCATTTCAAGTGAACTCCTTTCTGCCATATTCAATGTTCCTTAGCATAGTAGTCACCATCCCAAATAAAATTCCTAGACCAAATCACTTTCCATCACGATTCCCCAAATCTCCCTAAACTTTATCAAGGCATGTGGTTATCCTACCACAGAATCTATACGCTACTCTGCCACTCCCACTTCGGTTAACCCATCTCCTTAAGCAACTTCTCGACCTCTGCTATGCGTACTTGAACTACTAGTAATTCAATCACTGCGAGACACCTCCAGATCATGCCCTTCCTTGTCCTTCACTACCCCCATACCGCCTCAAATCGAAATCCATCTTTCTCGAGCCATCAACATTAGAAACACCAATTCGATCCCGGAACTGCTACACACCGCTATCTCTGACAATCGCTTCTCCGGCACCATTTCACAATATCCTACCCCGACAGAAAATCAAGAAGACCATAACACCGGGGAACCCTAATACATTCGAACAAGGGCGATAACACCATATCGCAAATGAGAATTCCACCATGCTAAAAAAATCAAATCTCATTATTTCATCAACCAAACCAAGATATCTATAGTCTGATTGTCTTTCCTCCGCTGGAATTAAATGCTGAACCTTTGAATCATGCACTGAGAAATCCTCCTTTCAATTCATTCACTGCCTCAACACATAAACGAGCACCCTACCATTACACCAACATCATGCGATAACAATGCATGAACATCATAGCAATATGTGCATAGCCTCAAAACCATTAGAAATACATCTACTAAGCTGAAATGACAAAACATCCTTCCATAAGGCGACGATAATAGCCTACCCGAACACATAGGGAGAAACATCCTACATCACATCTGTAGTACCACCACAACTACTCGATGTCCATTTGATAACAAGCGCTTCACATCGCATAAGATTGAGTAGGAAGGAAACAAAGGCATAAGCTTCAAAGGAATCAAACCACATGATGAGGAATCAAGAAGGGAAGTGCTCCTAACAGCCCTGTAGCCTCTCTAAGATAAGTACAGACGTCTCCGTATCGATCCACAAGACTCCACTAGACTTGATCATGACTCGTGAGACCCAAGTGAACCAAATGCTCTTATACCAAGCTGTCACGACCCAAAATCCACTATAGGTCAAAATGGTGCTTTACACCGCGGTTAGGCAAGCCAACGGTGATCTATCAACTTACTTACTAGTGGTCCAATAAGAGAGATACAGTAGAACTAAACAGATGTGAGTCAGAGTAAATAAACGAAACAACAAGTATAAATACGTGGTGAAATTCTCCTCTCAACAATATCTCTAGCTCTCAGCTAGTAGTTACTCCCTCAATCGGATTATATATATATAATGGACCTCGCAGATTGGTCGTCACAGTTCAAATCAGGAAAATTCACCGATATAATGGCTTCTTATCAATTATTACGCACAATTTCATAAGAGGATTTCATAAAAATGCCGAGGCGTATGACCCGATCTATCATAATAATCCTCACAATCAGGCCCTCGGCCTCACTCAATCATTAATCTCTCCAATCTCCCTCTCACTAGCTCACAATGTCATGAAAAACCCCCAAAAATGATGATATGATGTATCAATAAATAACAACAGAGACTGAGATATGATATGTAATGAAATGAATATGACTAAGTATGAATTTTCAATTTAAAACAAATAATTCACAGCAATATGACCTCTGTGGGTCCAATAATATTGGCACATAGCCTCAACATGATTTTTAATATGCTTTTCAGCTCAATTTCTTTAACATATAAAACCGCATGGAAAATGCCAAGATTATTTAACTATAAAATTCCACATAAATGCTTATGTCACAATTTCTATAGTGCACGCCCACGCCTGTCACCTAGCATGTGCGTCACCTCCCAACAATTCACATAATACATATATTCAGGGTTCATACCCTCAGCTCCAAGATTAGAAGAGTTACTTACCTCGAACAAGCCAAATCCAATGTCGAGCAAGCTAAGCAATGCTCCAGAAATTCCATTCTGCGCGTATCAACTTTCAAACAGTTCACATAATTAATAGGAATTAATTCCATATCAAAATACTAATATTTTCCACCAAAAATCGAAATTATGCCCCAAAAATCACCCGTGAGGCCCACGTCTCGGAATCCGACAAAACTCACAAAATACGACAACCCATCAAATTATAAGTTCAACCATACTAATTTCACTCAAATCCGACTCCGAATCGGTATTCAAACTCGAAAAATTCGTTTTGTGACATTATTAGAAATTTCCTTCTATTTCTCTTGAAGATTCGATAATCTTACACCAAAAATAAAGATTAATTCATGAAATATAATCACAATGGAGTCAAGAACACTTAACCCAAGTTGTGAGGAAAAATTCCTATCCAAAATCACCCAAACCAAGCTCCAAAATGACCAAAATCTCGAAAACCCACGTTTTTAACACGGCCCAGGCATTTCCGCACCTGCGGTGCCTGGGCTCACACCTGCGCATCCGCTTTTGCGGGCGAAAATGCGAGCCTGCGGAAACAACCGGCCTTCTCAAATCTCACATCTGCAGGCTCGCAGATGCGCATACCACTTCGCACATGCGGCCTCGTAGATGCAGAAATTTCTTCGCACCTACGAGCACTGCCCAGTTCCACTCTTGGCCGCTTCAGCGACTGGTTGCGCGCACGTGCGGCTTCGCACCTGCGATCAAAAACTTCACAGGTGCGATCACACCAGTAGGCAGCAATTCCAGCATTTCCTTAATTCTGAATTTGATCCGCTAACCATCCGAAACTCACCTGAGGCCCCCAGGACCTCAACCAAATATACCAACAAGTCCCATAACATAATACGGACCTATCGAGGCCTCAAATCACACCTAGCAACATCGAAACGACGAATTACACCTCAATTCACAATCATTGAACTTTGAAATTTCAAATTCTATATCTTGTGCCGAAACACATCAAATCAATCCGGAATGACTTCCAATTTTGCACACAAGTCACATTTCACATTACGGACCTATTCCAATTTCCAGAATCGGATTCCGACGCCGATATCAACAAGTCAACCCCCGGTCAAACTTCCCAAAAATTCAACTTTCGGCATTTCAAACCAAATTCTACTACGTACCTCCAAATAATTTTCCGGACACGCTCCTAAGTCCAAAATAACCATACGGAGCTATTGGAATCATCAAAACTCCATTCCGGAGTGGTTTACACATAAGTTGACATCTGGTCACTATTTTAACTTAAGCTTTAAACCTTGGAACTAAGTGTTTCAATTCATTTCAAAACCTCACCGGACCCGAACCATTTACCCCGGCAATTCACACAACAACTGTAAAGTACAATTTGAGCAGTAAATGGGGAAACGGGGCTGTGATACTCAAAACGACCGGTCGGGTCGTTACATTCTCCCCCACTTAAATATATGTTCGTCCTCGAACGTGCCAAGAGTTGTTTTCAGGTCATCAAATCACTGTTCCATCTTACCACACACGTACCCGGGGGGTGAACCCACGTCACCCTATTCCATATAGGCTTGACAACACAATACAACTGAAATCATTGATTTAACTTTAGCCCATAAACCTTGGAATTTAATTTCCAACCTTTAGAATTTCTTTCAAGAAACGAATCTTACATTTACACACTGTATGAGTTTGAACAAGCTGTAATAAGCCATAACCATAACCATAACCATGGACATAATCACCTAACATATTACACAACTCGCATGCTCGTAACACCATTCCTGATCACATTGACTACTCCAATCAACAACAACAACAACCCAGTAAAATTCCACTAATGGGGTCTGGGAAGGGTAGTGTGTATGCAGACCTTACCCCTACCCCGAAGGAGTAGAGAGGCTGTTTCCGAAAGACCCTTGGCTCAAAACTAACCAAATACTAGTATTAAACCCATATCAAACCAAACCTCATCCCAAAACCTTCGTACACTGTTGATAATAAAAGAAACACGCGAAATTTCATGACCACTTACCAGATCAATAAGTCATGGAGCTCACTTGCCCCAACCAGAACCAAAATCGCTTTCTGAGCCGACTTTAAATACTATACTCCCGAATATACCGAAATCAAAACCTGATAGTACCCATTCTAGGCCCAATGACCTTATATTATTAAACACTACTATCCCACAGATATGTCACATCAATATAACTCAGAGCCACAGCTCGTGCCATCCGTGTGCCAATACGCAAAAATTCAAATGTACTTAGTCATGGAAAATGACTCAAATGAGAGAACTGCCCCGCAAGATTAACAAGTACAGCCACAACGAAATGCTGAAAATTCATCATACACCGTAGAACCATCACCCGATTCTAACACAAGGTTCATACCTTAACATAACTCCGCTGCAATGCATGACCCCATCTAAGCATTGGTCCATATTATATACCCCGAGCCACCCTGCTCAAAATCAATAACCACGGAGAGGAAAATGACACAATGCCACACAAAACCTGAAAGAACATAACCAATACGCAATCAATCATGCAATACCCAAATGCTCATCTCGTTCAAATTCTGCCATAAGGCCCCCAATAGAACCGCACCATGTGTGCACATAACCAATGAGTCAGAACTCCTCGTAGCATAAAGGAGTAACTCACAGATCATTTCAGAACACGAAGAAGTTCAACATCAACCGAATGGCACATCTCTCAATAATAGCAGTATAGAGCCAACCATTCCAGCTCGGTGTAGAATACACATCTTAATTGGGCCTACCAATGGACCCCCAAATCAACTCTGGTCACCCACAAATAGACAAATAACCCTCCGAAAGTCCACAATGACTGAATCATAATACATACTATCATCTGGCTAGCTTCGGTCACGTTTTCACAGTCTACCGCCATGAAACAATCTGCTCCTAAATACTCCAGTCTCCAAATCCATAGAACATGTGAACCACCATTTCTGGTCCTATCTCCACCGCCCGAATGCCTAACATATTTCTCATACACGATCATCCCACGAAGAATACTTCTCCCATTCTTTCGTGCCACATAGCAGCTTCTTAAAATCAGCAGTCGATCAACCAGGAGAGTGCCGCAATACCTATGAAATATCCATAATTCAAAACATAGTAAACCTTCTAAAATGCACACTCTACTCGCGCAATACAATATAGTTATAGCATCCATCTAAACATCGAAAATTATTCATGCCCTCTAAGAATTTATGACCTCCCTTTCAAAGTTAAATTGTGACCTTGCACACGCCAACCCTAATCCCACGCAACACACCGCATCTATCATGCCATCATTTGAAAAATACGAGGACCTCATAATCATTCTGAGTCACAAGTAAAATACATATCCGATCAGCCAGAAGCCTTTCATTCGATCCCATCTGGTAGAAAATCACAATACTCAACATGCTCCTCAGGTCGGTAGGAAAACACCCATCTCAAACCGTGATAGAAATACTCGAGAATGCTTTGGAATCCATTTGCACATAATCAAGCCATCGGAGTTGAATCTCTCTAGATCAACCAAGCCACGCAGGTCGCCAAGCCCAGGTGTATTGCCACAAAGCACCTGTAGAAAACCCCCATATCATAAGCACTATACCGATCATATCCATTACCATACTAATCCAACCTACTACCTAGTTGTCTTATTTTCTCCGAGTTTCTTCCGAATTTGTCTTCAGATTGAGACTTCTCCTTGCTAAAATGCCACGATCTTTAGCCACAGCTCACCCTACAACCCTAGCATAGAACCACAACGCCCTACGGCCCATAAGCAATTGTATTCTTCTTAAGCACCTTCAAAAATACCATAACTGTAACACTCACTCTGAGAATACCTTATGTGAATTTGAAATTGTTTTCTTACCTTCCTTATACAAAAATATAGAATTCATAGTCATACAGAATTTCCGCAAGACCAGGCACCATCAAACGCAAATCTCACATTTTATCCATGCACAAGTCCGGAGTAATTCTCAATTGTTACATATTAGTCTTGAATCCATTAGAACTTTCTTGAGAGTCACCCACTTTGCCCGAATCTAAATTGCACCGCCCAAATAGGCCGAAAGACACGTGCCCCATTAGCACAACACACTCCAAGAAGTAACTCAACTTTAATACCTCCTATCAAATTCATACTTCATGCGCACTACATCTTTCACAAATAACAACTCACTCATCCCACGATTTTCATATACTCATAAGTGCAATATAACTCGTATCCAGGAATTTCCTTATTCGAGTCATCCTCGATCTCAACTTCTGCAAGTCATAACTAACCTACTAGTATGCCTCAGCCCAAAACTAAACCATTACATATAACCATGAAATTGAATTACCAATAGCAGGCTCCCCCACTTAGCTCAAAGCCATATATTAAAACATTCCATAACTCACAATACCAATACTCTATTACTGCCATAATGCCATAGTCAGTTCAACGAAACTTCTTCTCAAACTCATGCAATGCCAACCATAAAAATACCCAAAATCATCCTCTAAGCTCGCAATTATTCTCTTGACACTCAAGTCAACTTTCTCAGCCAGATTCAAATTCAAATCTCCATACATACGCCCCGTCGATAGAAAAGAAACTCTCTACTCACATCATAAGGAATACATCTACGTAGATTACTCCGCTGGGGGTAACCCACCTGCTTAACCTTAAATTAGTATCTTGTTATACCCTTTCGCAGTCACAATTACTACACAATCACTTAATCTTTCCAAGTCCAAACTTATTAACCAGACATTAGAATTTAGTTTGTCCCAATACTTAACAACATGAAAGATCCTTCAAAACATTCATACTCGAGACTGTATGTCATATCAAATCGAAAATCAATCACCCAATGGCCTTTCCTTTACATTTTGAGGAAACACTTCTCGTCATATTCAAATCGTCTTTACACGTCCCGCGGTCACATCATACTCATTACAAAGCCATTCTAGCGCACATCGAGATACAAATTCCACTGTAGGGTCATTACCGGACATATGATTCCAAATGTACAAGTTACGACTGAAGCTACCGAGCTTAAGCTGCGGTCTAACCATGGACTCAAGTCCTCCAAACTGGCCCATCACCAAAACACATAATACACATCTCGAACCTCATAGCATAGAATCACAAGCTGGTGATGCACAGCGAATACCGAGCGCTCATGTATGCATACGAATACGTGGAAGGAATTCAAAGAGTTATGTCTCAAGCTGAATCAATTCTGCACGATAAGGAAAGAAAGATGGGAAGTATATATCCTAAATCTCTTGTAGCCTCTCGAAGATAAGTATGGACGTCATCATACCGATCCACAAGACTCTACTAGACACTTGCTCATGACTTGTAGAACCTATGAACCTAGAGCTCTGATACCACCTTGTTACGATCCAAAATCAAACTAGCCGTGATGGCACCTAACCTATCCTTTCAGGTAAGCCAACTTTCAATTATCCAATTCCAATAGCATTTATTAAAGCAATTTAAGTAAATAAAGAAATTAATCTTATACATTCCCCAAGAACTGGTAGTACAAATCATGAGCTTCTAAGAATAGAGTTTACAAAGCAGAGATGAAATAAATACATAGTCTGTTTGAATAGTACATAAACAGAGTTTTTATAAGTCTAAGGCTACCATGAGCAAGAGGCAGCTACAACAATAATGCAGGTACATCTTCAAATCCGGCAACCATCGAGCACAGCAACAACAACAACCAACATCTCCACGCAATGTGCAGAAGTGTAGTATCAGTACAACTGATCTCATGTACTGAGTAAGTAACAAACCTAACCTTAGGTTGAAAGCAGTGACGAGCTTTTACCAAGGTCGGGTCCAAAACCAATAGTTCACCACTGTCCACAACAACGTAAAGCAAATAATATAAGAAATAACTCAGAAATAAAATGATCAGCTAAATCATGATTTCTAAAAATAGTTCTTCCTTTCGGGTATATCAGTGAAAAACCCAAATCGTTTACCAAATTTTCCAAAATATGAATAAGTTTGAAAATAATAATTTACCCAAAATCCTTTCAACAATAAATGAGATGTTTCATGTTCTTTCCAGCTAACCCGTGTAAAACAAATGCATCACTATGCCCGTCTGTCAACATGTGTGAGAAATCATGAATGATGTGATACTGTATAGCATGAGGAAAATACATCTTTATGCCTGTATGTCATGTGTGCATGTTAATGCGATGCAACTCACTGATAAAATCATATGCATACTCTTAGAGTATCATTTCACTCAGTCCTTCCAATCGCCCAGCACTCGCACTCGGCACTCGCACTTAGTAGGTACTTGCGCTCACTGGGGGTATGCAGACTCGTGAGGGGCTCCTACAGCCCAAGCGCTATAATCTGCACGGACAACTCACGTGATATAATAATATCTGGATCCATACGGTCAACTCATATACTGCATGGACAACTCATATGCTATAATAATATCTGGACCCGCACGGACAACTCACGTACTGCACGGACAGCTCATGTGCTATAATAAAGCCTATAAGGCCCGTTGTAGGCGGGCAGCCCCGATCCACAAAATAATCCTCACAATTAGGCCCTCGGCCTCACTCAATCATCAATCTCTCTAGTCTCTCTCTTAGATATAATATGTAATGACATGAATATGACTGAGTATAAATTTTCAATTTAAAATAAATAATTCACGCAATATGACCTATGTGGGTCCCAATAATACTGACATATAGCCTCAACATGATTTTTAATATAATTTTCAGCTCAATTTCTTTAACACATAAAACCGCATGGAAAATGCCAAGATTATTTAACTATAAAATTCCACAGAAACAATTATGTCACAATTTCTGTAGTGCACGCCCACACGCCCATCACCTAGCATGTGCGTCACCTACTAACAATTCACATAATACATATATTCAGGGTTCATACACTCAGCTCCAAAATTAGAAGAGTTACTTACCTCGAACAAGCCAAATCCAATGTCTAGCAAGCTAAACAATGCTCCAGAAATTCCATTCTGCACGTAACAACTTCCGAACAGCTCGAATCTAGTCACAATATTTTGATTCAGTCCACACAATTTATAGGAATTAATTCCATATCAAAATACTAATATTTTCCATAAAAATCTGAAATTACGCCCCAAAATTCACCCGTGGGGCCCATGTATTGGAATCCAACAAAACTCACAAAATACGACAACTCATCCAATTACAAGTTCAACCATACTAATTTCTCTCAAATATGACTCCGAATCGGTATTCAAACTCGAAATATTCGTTTTGTGACATTATAGAAATTTCGTTCTATTTCTCTTGAAGATTCGATAATCTTACACCAAAAATGAAGATTAATTCATGAAATATAATCACAAGGGATTCAAGAACACTTACCCCAAGTTGTGTGGAAAAGTTCCTCTCCAAAATCGCCCAAACCGAGCTCCAAAATGACCAAAATGAGAAAAATCTCGGAAACCCACGTTTTTAACACTGCCCAGGCATTTCCGCACCTGCGCTGCCTGGGCTCGCACCTGCGCATCCACTTTTGTGGACGAAAATGCGCGCCTTCGAAAACAGTCGGCCTTCTCAAAACTCGCAGCTGCGGCGCCCTTCTCGTATCTGCGGGCTCGCAGATGCGCATACCCCTTCGCACATGCAGCCTCGCAGATGCGGCAATTACTTCGCACCTGCGAGCACTGCCCAGTTCAACTCTTTTCTGCTTCTGCGACTAGTTGCGCGCATGTGTGGATTTGCACCTGCGATCAAAAACTCTGTGGGTGCGATAACACTAGTAGGTAGCAGTTCCAGCATTTCCTTAAGTATGAATTTGATCCGTTAACAATATGAAACTCACCCGAGGCCCCCGGGACCTCAACCAAATATACCAACAAGTCCCATAACATAATATGGACCTACTCGAGGCCTCAAATCACACCTAACAACATCAAAACGACGAATTACACCTCAATTCAAAATCATTGAACTTTGAAATTTCAAATTCTATATCTTGTGCCGAAACATATCAAATCAATCCGGAATGACTTCAAATTTTGCACACAAATCACATTTCACATTACGGAACTATTCCAATTTCCAGAATCGGATTCCGACCTCGATATCAAAAAGTCAACCCCCCGGTCAAACTTCCCAAATATTCAACTTTCGGCATTTCAAGCCAAATTCCACTACGTACCCCCAAATAATTTTTCGGACACGCTCCTAAGTCCAAAATCATCGTACGGAGCTATTGGAATCATCAAAACTTAATTCCGGGGTCGTTTATACATAAGTCGACATCAGGACACTATTTTAATTTAAGCTTTAAACCTTGGAACTAAGTATTCCAATTCATGCCAAAACCTTACCGGACCGGAACTATTTACCCCGGCAATTCACACAACAACTGTAAAGTACGATTTGAGCAGTAAATGGGGAAACATGGCTGTGATACTCAAAATGACCAGCCGGGTCGTTACAGAACCATAGATGTATCTATTATACTGTAGAGGCGAACGACCCGATCCCATTAGAATAAGAAGCTTGGATAGGTCCTTGACTCCACTCACGAATAGACGTTTGAGTTATAAATTTTAAGGGAAACCTTTCGATGAGAACACATAACGCGGGCGAAATTCGTAAGAGGAGTACAATTATTTCGCGGCTAATCATGAAGCCCGTCGAATCTCTACAATAGCAAGTCTACCACTCTACACAAGTCTAGTCTCAATTCGCAACATAAAATTAAAGGGATTTAATAGGCTAGGGGCAGCTCAAATAGTACAATTATAGCATGGCTAGAACCTAAATCTACCCGGACATAACATAAATTTAGCTACGTATGGACTCTCATCACCTCGTGCGTACGTAGTCCCCACAATAAGTAACACATATCAAATACATCACCTAGGGATAGTTTCCCTCTCACAGAGTTAGACAGGAGACTTACCTCGCTCCGAAGTTCCATAACCGGCTCCAACGCCACTCAAACACCTCAAACCAATGCCCGTCTATCCAAAACTAGTCAAACAAATGTGCAAATCCATAAATATATACTATATTACCCATAATTAATCAATTTATAACAATTCCCAACTCCGCTCAAATAATCAATAAAATCAACCTTCGGGCCATGTGCCCGTATTCCGAAAATATTCGAAGATAATCATTAACCAAAACATTATGAACTCAAATATATAATTTATACCTAATTTCATGTCCAATTTCGTGGTCAAATTCCAAAAATATAAATTTCTAGGTTTTCTACCAAAACTCCCACAATTTCTACTAATTTTTCCATGTTTAAATCCTTATAGAATCCATGTATTTAACTCATAATAGGTGGGGATAACTTACCTTGCCATAGATGATGAAAACCTCCACTTCAAGCTCTCCAAAATCTCCCAAACCAAGAGAGAATCAAAGAAAATGGGCCAAACCCCGTTCTTAAAAGAACACACTGCCCAGTGACCTTTCGCATCTGCGGTCCATTAGCCGTTTCTGCAGCTCCGCAGATGCGATGCTCCTCCTCGCTTCTGCGGCTTCATTCGCTTCTGCGGATAAAAGGTCCACTTTTGCAGACTCGCTTCTGTGGTAACATTGCCGCTTCTACGAAGCAGCCCTCCCTCATACTTCCGCTTATGCAATCGATCCGCCGTAGGTGCGACGCCGCTTCTGCGGTCAACCTGCCCACTTTTGCGACCCCTGCCTCAGCCATGCCTGGCCGCTTCTACGAATCCCATCTCGCTTCTGCGACCAGGCTTCCACAGAAGCAATTGCACCAGCAGCAGAAATTTTCCAACCTTTCCTTAAATCCAAAAATCGATCCATTAACCATCCGAAATCCACCCGAGACCCTCGTGACCTTAACCAAATATACCAACACGTCCCAGAATATAATATGAACTTAGTTGAAGCCTTAAACCACGTCAAACAACATCAAAATCATGAATCGCACTTCGAATCAAACTTATAAATTTTTCAAATTTCTAAATCCTATATCTTGTGCCAAAACGTATCAAATCAATCCGGAATGACTTCAAATTTCGCACACGAGTCATAAATGACATAACAGAGCTATTCCAAGGCGTGAAACCCCAAATGGATATCGATAACATCAAAATCCGCATCAAATCAAACTTATGAAATTCCTAAACCTTTAAAATGCCAACCTTCCATAATAAGCGTTGAAATGCTCCCGAGTGATCCGATACTCAACCCGAACATACGCCCAAGTCCGAAATCATCATATAAACTTATTGGAACCTTGAAACCCCGATTCCGATGTCTTTACTCAAAATTCAAACCTTGGTTAATTCTTCCAACTTAAAGCTTCCAAAATTAGAATTTTCTTTCCAAATCAACTACGAACTTCCCGAAATTCAATTCCGACCACACGTACAAGTCATAAAACAAGAAGTGAAACTACTCAAGGTCTCAAACCGCCGAGCGACGTGCTATATCTCAAAACGGCCGGTCGGGTCGTTACATTCTCCCCCACTTAAATATACGTTCATCCTCGAACGTGCTAAGGACTGCTACTGAGTTGTCCAAAATCACTGTTTAACACCTAGTGCACCTACCCGTGCCACTACAACCCATGTGAGCACATTAGCTTGAGTCAGTCTGAAGATCCTCCTTATAACCTTGGCTAACAAGCCTAAGAACCAAATTCCAACATCCAGAATTCTCCATGAGACCCGATTCTAACGTAAGAATACCGCATCAATCACTACACACTTAAACAAAACATAATCGTGCACTTTTTCTGAAATCACACCACGCACCGCATAATTCACATGCCCATAATACACCCTCCGACCACACTGGCTGGACTTTCACGAATCTAATGCCCGCAATACGCCTCATAACATATATAAGTCCTGTTCCAACTCTCGCAATACTTCCATGACAAAAGAGATGTATATTAACTCATAACTACCTGCCAAAACAATAACTCATGGGGTCCCTCCTCCTTACAAGAACCATTACCTCATTCAAACTGAATAGCGATATTTGCTCTTTAATATATCTTATATAACTCCGATCGCACTGATCCCAGGTCCAATAATCTCCTCACAACCAGTACAAGCTTCTCGGGCAATAAGCCACCTCAAATACCGTCTAGAATCTCATATGACGCCACCAAAGCGCCAGCAAGCTACAAACTAGAATGTGATACATAAGGAAATACGAACTCTGGAAAAAGAACTACTCGCCCCGCATAACGAATAAAACGACATAAGAGATGCTATGAACCTTTCTCAGAGAATAAGAAACAAATACACAAAATAATTATAGGGGACCGTAATCAATATCTCACTGTTGCGATGTGCAACCCGATCCACACATGATACTGTTGCAGCATGCAACCCGATCCGAACATGATACCTGTCGCGGCGTGCCACCCGATCCACACATAACAATAAAGAATAAAAGACACATCAAGCCGAAAATCTTATACCTACGAAATAACAAATATCGACCACAAGCACACCAAGTGCGAAAATACCACCCTGGGGAGACGGATAGCGCCATACACTACAAAGCCCAAGCATAACTAAGGCGCGATAAATGACATGCATCTCGAGAGCCATCCTACTCATATAACACCATAATCTACACGGGACCTAAACACATTTGCGAATAATCAAGCCGTCTCAATCTAGAACAAACGCCCACCGTTCACAACCAAAGGAATAGAGCGCCTTCCAGGCATAAACTCTCACATTAACGATAGTACCATAAATTTCCATACTTGGTTTCAATCTTTAACAGTCAAGTGACTAACATGTCACACTTATACAGATTTCCCCTTGGGATACTCTCCCACGACCCTTCGCACTATGTAGCATAGCCTGCATATCCATACCACCAACCATTCTAATTCTGTAAAGCAAATCAAGAATCCGTAAATCAATACACCAAGCCTCTTACACAGAGTGCGGTTCTCAGGTGACACTAAAGAAAATGCCAGCTTACTCTAAACATCTAAATTCTCCCCTGCTCATCCGAGCTCGTGACATTCTTGTCAACACCGAACTGCAACCTTGATCCTCAACTTTCAATTTCCCATGTCGCTCACTGCACCCATCATGCCGCTACGGGAGAATACAAGAATTCATCAATACCCCTGAACTACCAGTAGAATAAACACTTCATTGGCTAGAAACCTTTCACTTAGCTCATTTAAGAAGAGCTAATGTAACACGCAACTGAATTCCCAAACTGCAAAAAATACAAACCTCAAGTCTTGATCTAAATCGCCATGACTCCTCCGGAATCCATTTACACCACAAGGCCATTTGAATCAAATACCTCTCAAATCCATCAAGTTGTGGTGGTTGTCAAGACCACGTATATAACCACAAACCGCATGTATAAGTTCACACATTGAAGGAACAAATTTTTTCCACAATCATGCTGATTTAGCCATTAATAACCGACCCAACTTCTTCTAATTTACTCTCGACTTGCCTTAAAAATAATAATATCTCCATTCAAAAACGTAACGAACCAAATCCGCACTTATCCGCATCACGAGACCACATCGTCTCAATACTCATGAACCATCTCACACTCTCCTTATACGCACAATAGCATCTCCACCTATTGCTTCCTTTACTCTAATATTGCACCGCATACCCGATGATAACATAGAACATTCCAAGTTCCGTTCTCAATCCACTACGAAAACTCAGTCCTTAACCACACAACGGACCCAAAATCCTTAGGCACGACACTTTAATGCTTGAACACACTAGGACCGTTGTTGAGAGTCACCCACTCTGACCTGATCCCGAATATAACCGAACTCTAACGCTCTGCTAGCACATGAACATCCTATCAAAGAAGCAACCAGCTGAATTCTTTTCCTTGTACATCATATCGATAAGAAACATAAACTCTGAGTCTTCCCAAAACCTGTACATGAATCGACAAGGCAGAATATAGTGCACATTTATCAATTTCTTTGCTCGAATTACTCCTGATGTTTTCTTTCCTTAGTTATAGATAATCCACCAACGCCTCAATAACCAGAAACTGCACAAGCAGACAACCACGAGATCCAATCATAGACGATGGGGCTCCCCCACTTAGCTTTAATCTACCATTACATAATGTAGAGCCCACAACGATTCCTCCTTCTCAATTACCATGATCTTGTACCGTTAACCCACCATATTTCTCAAAGTCTTTTATTAATCTTGTCATGAAACATTCCGAATTATCAGCCATGATCGCATACTTGACCTTCATTTGGGTAGGAAGTAGAACTCTTCGTAGAAACCTCCTCAAAATCACGCAACCGCTAACTTGTTCACAGTAGATAAACCACTTGTGGTATTCCATGCTGACATCTTCCAACAACGTTGCATCGGGTACAACTACCACGAGTTCAGTAAACCCTCCTAAGCCCATGCTCGTCCACCAGCTGTACAAGTCTTTCCCTTCCCCATTGACTTCAGTTGAAAGTTCAACAATACCTTTCGAACTCAAAGTCATGTTGCATCTGAAACGATAATCAAATTCGGCACCATTTCACAACACCCTACCCCGAAGGAAAATCAAGAAGACTATAATAGTGGAAACCCTAATACTTTCGAACAAGGACGATGGCACCATATCGCAAATGAGAATTCCACAATGCTCAAAAATATCAAATCTCATTACTTCATCAACCAAACCTGGACATCTATATTATGATTGCCTTTCCTCCGCTTGAATTAAATGTTGAACCTCTGAATCATGCACTGAGAAATCCTCCTTTCAATTCATTCACTGCCTCAACACATAAATGAGCACCTTACCATTACACCAACATCGTGCGATAACAATGCATGAACATCATAGCAATATGTGCATAGCCTCAAAACCATTGGAAATACATCTACTGAGTTGAAATGACAAAACACCCTTCCGCAAGGCGATGATATTAGCATGCCCGAACATACAAGGAGAAACATAATGCACCACGTCTGTAGTACCACCACAACTACTCGACGCCCATTTGATAACAAGCACTTCACATCGCATAAGATTGAGAAGGAAGGAAATAAAGGCATAAGCCTCAAAGGAATCAAACCGCATGATGAGGAATCAAGAAGGGAAATACTCCTAACAACCCTGTAGCCTCTCGAAGATAAGTACAGACGTCTCTGTATCGATCCACAAGACTCCACTAGACTTGCTCGTGACTCGTGAGACCCAAGTGAATCTAATGCTCTTATACCAAGCTGTCATGACCCAAAATCTACTCTAGGTCGTGATGGCGCCTAACACCGCCGTCAGGCAAGCCAACGGTGATCTATCAACTTACTTACTAGTGGTCTAATAAGACAGATATAATAGAAGTAAATGGATGTGAGTTAGAGTAAATAAACGACACAACAAGTATAAATACGAGGTAAAATTCACCTCTTAGCAATATCTCAAACTCTCCTCTCTCTCTCTCTCTCTCTCTCTCTCTCTCTCTCTATATATATATATATATATATATATATATATATATATATATATATATATATATATATATATATATATATATATATATATATATATATATATATATATATAATGGACCTCCCAGATAGGTCGTCACAGTTCAAATCGGGAAAACTCACACATTACTAGCTTATTATCAATTATTACGCATGATTTCATATGATAATTTCATAGAAATGCGGAGGCGTATGGCCCGATCCATCATAATATTTTCGAACCATAGATACATCTATTGTATTGCCGAGGCGAATGGCCCGCTCCCATGAGAGTGCGATACATAATCCTACCGAGGCTAATGGCCCAATCTCATCATAATATGCACACTTCCGAGGGTCGAACGACATGAACCCTAGATGTATCTATTATATTGCTGAGGTGAACAGCCAGATCCCATTAGAATAAGAATCCCCACTCACGAATAGACGTGTGAGTTATAAATTTTAAGGGAAACCTTTCGATGAGAATGCATAACGCGGGCAAAATTCGTAAGAGGAGTACAATTATTTCACAGCTAATTATGAAGCCCGTCGAATCTCTACAATAGCAAGTCTACCACTCTACACAAGTCTAGTCTCAAGACGCAACATAAAAATAAAGGAATTTAATAGGCAAGGGGCAGCTCAAATAGTATAGTTATAGCTTGGCGGGAACCTAAATCTACCCGAACATAACATGAATCTAGCTACGTACGGACTCTCGTCACCTCGTGCGTACGTAGCCACCGCAACAAGTAGCACATATCAAATACATCACCTAGGGGTAGTTTCCCCCTCACAAAGTTAGACAGGAGACTTACCTCGCTCTGAAGTTCCTTAGCCGGATCCAACACCACTCAAACACCTCAAATCGATGCCCGTCTCTCCAAAAGTAGTCAAACAAATGTGCAAATCCATAAATATATACTCTATTACCCATAATTAGTCAATTTATAATAGTTCCCAACTCCGCTCGAATAATCAATAAAATCAACCTTCGGGCCCACGTGCCCGAATTTTGAAAATATTCGAAGATAATCATTACCCATAGCATTACGAACTCAAATATATACTTTATTCCTAATTCCATGTCCAATTTTGTGGTCAAATTCCAAAAATACCAATTTTAAGGTTTTCTACCAAAACCCCCACAATTTCTACTAATTTCCATGTTTAAATCCTTATAGAATCCATGTATTTAACTCACAATAGGTGGGAATAATTTACCTTGATATAGATGATGAAAACCTCCACTTGATGCTCTCCAAATATCGCCCAAACCAAGAGAGAATTAAAGAAAATGAGCCAAACCCCGTTCTTAAAAGAACACACTGCCCAGCGACCTTTCGCATCTGTGGTCCATTAGGCACTTCTGCGGCTCCGTAGATGCGATGCTCCTCCTCTCTTCTGCAGCTTCATTTGATTCTACAGACAAAAGGTCCACTTTTGTGGACTCGCTTCTGCGGCAACATTGCCGCTTCTGCGAAGTAGCCCTCCCTCACACTTTTGCTTCTACGATCGATACGCCGTATGTGCGACGCCGCTTCTGCGTCCACCTACCCGCTTCTACGACCTCCGCCTCAGCCATTCCTAGAAGCTTCTGCAAGGTCGCTTTTGTGACCAGGCTTCCGCAGAAGCGATTGCACCAGTAGCAAAAAATTTCTAACCTTTCCTTAAGTCCAAAAATCGATCCGTTAACTATTCGGAATCCACCCGAGGCCCTCGGGATCTTCACCAAATATACCAACACGTCCCAAAATACAATACAAACTTAGTCGAAGCCTTAAACCACGTCAAACAAAATCAAAACCATGAATCGTGCCTCGAATCAAACTTATAAATTTTTCAAATTTCTAAATTCTATATCTTGTGCCGAAACGTATCAAATCAATCCGGAATGACTTCAAATTTCGCACAGGAGTCATAAATGACATCACAAAGCTATTCTAAGGCGCATAATCCCAAACGGACATTGATAACATCAAATCCACTTTAAACCAAACTTAGGAAATTCTTAAACCTTTAAAATGCCAACCTTCCATAATAAGCGTTGAAATGCTCCCGGCTGACCCGATACTCAACTCTAGAATACACCAAATCCGAAATTATCACACGAACCTATTGGGACCTTCAAACCCCAATTCTGAGGTCTTTACTCAGAAGTCAAACCTTAGTCAATTGTTCCAACTTAAAGCTTCCGAAATTAGAATTTTCTTTCCAAATCAACTCTGAACTTCCTGAAATTCAGTTCTGACCGCACGTACAAGTCATAAAACATGAAGTGAAGCTACTCAAGGTATCAAACCATCGAGCGACGTGCTAGAGCTCAAAACAACTGGTCTGGTCGTTACAGGCATGGATCTTGTCTAATTATTTATATTGAGGGATGGATCTTCCCTGGGCTGGATTGGCCATATACAGTACTGAGTGACTGCATGTCAGTTATCATATATATATATTTGGGATGGATCTGCCTTAGGCTAGATTGGTCATATACAGTACTAAGTGACTCTGCGCGAGTTATCATTTATATTTGGGCTGAAATCTGCCATATACAGTGCCGAGTGACTGAGCGTGCGGAATATTGAGCGCGATGAGTGGAAATGCGAGACAGTGAGATTGGGTACTCTGAGAGTATGAGTACATGAGTTCATCATTGTGCTACATTGCATTAGACATGCATACCTGATATGTAGGCATACAGAAATATTTTTCCTGATGCCATTTGATAATGGAATTTCTTATCTATTGTTAAAGTTTTTGAGAAAAATCACAGATTTCAGACTTACTCATATTTTCGGTGATTTTGGCAAAAGATTTGAGTTTTACTGTTATACTTGAAAATAAAATATTTATTTTCCGGAATTGTATACGAGCTAAGCATTTATTTATTGAGTTATTTCTTGTACCATATTTATTATATTGTTATGAACTGTTGTTGGTTATTGGAGTTGGACTCTCACCTTTGTCCCAGCTTGTCACTACTTTCAACCTAAGGTTATGTTTGTTACTTATTGAGTACATGGGTCCGGTTGTACTCGTACTACACTTCTGCATCGTGCGTGCATATTTTGGACCCTGATGTTGCTGTGTATGATGGAAGCTAGCATTGAAGACGTACCTGTATTCCAGTTACAACTGCCTCTTATTCATGATAGCCCTAGACTTATGAAAATCTATTTATGTACATTCGGACAGATGATGTATTTATTTCATACTAGCTTTGTAAACTCTAAATCTTAGAAGCTCCTGATTTGTACTACCAGTCCTTGGAAATTCTTGGATAACAGTTAAGTTGTATTATCATTTCTTCTCTTAATAAATATCATTTGAACTGGTTTGTTGTTAACTTACATACCTAGTGGGTTAGGTTAGGTGTCATCACGGCTAGATGGAATTTGGTTCATGACAAGGTGATATCAGAGCTCCAGGTTCATAGGTTCTACAAATCATGAGCAAGTGTCTAGTAGAGTCTTGTGGATCGGTATGATGACATTCATACCTATCTTCGAGAGGCTACAAGGCATTTAGAATAAACTTTCCATCTTTCTTTCCTTATCGTGTGGTATTGATTCAGCTTGAAATATAACTCTTTGAATTCCCTCCACGCATTCGTATGCGCATGTGAGCTCTCGGTATCAGTTTGCATAGCCGGCTTGGGATTCCATGGATGAGGTGCAAGGTATGATTTTAGTGCGCTGATGATGGGCCAATCTGGAGGACGTGAGGCCGGGTTTTGACTGCAGCTTACGCATTGAGATTTCAATTTTGTGAGCACGTGCTTTTCGACTTATATGTCCGGTAGCGTCCCTATGAGTGGAATTTATGACTCGATGAGTGGATGGATGGCTATATGATGAGCATGATGTGACTACAGAATGTATTCAGATGGTTTGATTGTGACGAGAATAGTTTGCTTGAGATGTAAAAAGGACTATTGGGTGTTAGATTGTTGTCTTGATGTGACGTATAGTCTCGAGTTATGAGTGTGTTGAAAGATTTTTCATGTTGATTAATTGTGGAATGAAGTAGATTTTCATGTCTTGTTGTGAGTTCAGACTCAGGAAGATTTAGTTATGGCGTAGTAATCATGGTTGCAAAAGGGTATAATAAGAAGCCAATTTGAGGCCAAGCAGGTGGGTTATCTCCTGCGGAGTAATCTACGGAGGTGTGATCCTAATAATGTTGTGTGGAGAGTTTCTTTTCTATCAGCAGGGTATATGTGTTGAGATTTGAATTTGAATTTGGTTGAGAAAGTCAACCTGAACGTCACGTGGATGTACGCTAGCTTAGTAGATGATTTGAGGTACTATATGGTTTGTGTTATGTGAGATTATGAAGGATTTAGTTGAATCTCCCTGCGGTATTATGGTAGTAATAGAGTATGGGTATTGAGAGTTATCGAGTATTTTGATCTATGGCTTTGAGCCGAGTGAGGGAGTTTGCTATCACCAATTTGATTGTGTGGTTATGTGTTGTACTGGTTTCGGTTTGAGGCATACTTGTGAATCAGATATGACTAGCAAAGGTGGAGAGCGAGGATGACTCAAGTAAAGAAATTTCTAGATACGAGTTATGTTACACTTTATGGGTATATGGAAATCATAGAATGAGTTGAGTTGTTATTCGTGACGGATGTAGTGTGCACGATGAATGAATTTGCTCGGTTTCTTTAAGACAAAATTACTTCTTTGGGGTGTTGTTGTGCTAATTGATCATAGACAGTTCGGCCCGTTTGGATAGTGCAATTGAGATTTGAGTAGAGTGGATGACTCTCGAGAAAGTTCTAATGGATTCAAGATTTTTATGTAGCAATTGTGAATTTTTTCCGAATTTGTATGTGGGTAGAATTTGAGATTTGCATCGGATGGTGTCGGGACTTGCGGTATTTCTATATCATTATGGATTTTACATTTCAATATCAGAAAGGTGAAGGAAACAGCTTTAGATTCACAGAAGGTCTTTTCATAGTGGGTGTCTCGGTTGTGGTACTTTTGGGGTGCTTAAGAGGGAATACATCGGCTTATAGGCTTAGGGCAGTGTGGTTTTAAGTTAGGATTTTGTGAGGTGAGTTTTGGTTAAGGATCGTGGTATTCTGGCAAGGGAAGTGTCTATTTGAGGGTAATTCGGAAGGAACTCATAGAAATAGGACAACTTGGTAATAGCTTGGATCAGCAGGATAATGGATATGATCTATTCTTTGGGTACTTATGATGTATTGAAACTCTACAGGTGTTTTGTGGCAATGCTCTTGGGTTTTGGCGACCTGCGTGACTTGGTTGAGTTAGAAGGATTCGGTTATGATAGTTGGGTTATGTGCAAATGGATTTTAAAGTGTTCTCAACAGTTTCTACCACGGTTTGAGGTGTATATTTCTTGCTAGCGTGAGGAGCGTGTTGTGATTTTCTACCAGATGAGATCAAATGGAAGGTTCATGGCTAATTGAGTATGTAGTTTGCTTGTTACTCAAAGTTGATTATGAGATTCTCGTACTTTTCATATTCGTGATAGATGCGGTATGTTGTGTGGGATTAAGATTTGCGTGTGCAAGGTCACGATTTAGTTTTGGAAGGAAGGGCATGAATTCTTAGACAACATGGGCAGTTTTAGATGACTAGATGAATGATATTACTACTTGGTATTGCCTGAGGAGAGCATACATTTCAAAAAGAGCACTGAGTGTTGACTTACGGATGCTTTATTAGTATTGCGGTACTCGCCTGGCTGATCGACTGTTGATATTCAGATTTTGCTATATGGCACGGAAGAATTATAGAAGTATTCCTCGTGGTATGATCGTGTATGAGATATGTGTTAGACATTCGGGCGGTGGAGTTGGGATCAGATATGGTGATGTGTGTGTTCTACAAATTTGGAGACTAAGAGTTATCAGAAGCAGATTGTTTCGTGATTGTGGACGGTGAAGATGTGGCCAAAGCTAGCCAGATGATAGTATATGTTATGGTTAGGTCATTGTGGACTTTCGAAGGATTATTTATCTATTAGTGGATGGTAGAGTTGATTTGGGGGCCATTGGTAGGCCCAACGAGAATGTGTATTCTACACCGGGTCGGATTGGCCGACTCCGTACTGCTATTGTTGGGGGATGTGCCATTTGGTTAGAGTGAAGCTTATTCGTGCTCTGATATGCTCTATGTTTTACTCCTCTACGCTATGAGGGGTTGTGATTTGTTGGTTATAAGCACACATGGTGCGATTCTATTTGGGTCTTATAGCGGGATTTGAGCGAGATAGTTATTGGGGTGTCGAATGATTGATTGCGCCTTGTTTATGTTCTCTCCGGACTGTGGTATATTGTGCTATTTGCTTCTCTGTGGTTATGGTCATACATTTCTTGTATTTGATGTCGAATTGCGTGTAGTTGCTGATTTGGAGCATGGTGGCTTAAGGTATTTCATATGGACCCGTATTTGGATGGGGTCATGCAGTATAACTGGGATATGTCGAGATATGATCCTTTGTGTTAGATTCGTGTGTCTTGGTTCTACTAAGTAAAATGGGTTTATAGCATTGCGGTTGTTGTGGTACTTGTTGAACTTGCGGGATGGTTCTCTCGTTTGAGTCATTTTCCATGATTAAGTACATTTGTGTTGTTGCTTATTGGTGCATGGATTACATGGATTGTGGTTTTAGGTTGTATTGATGTGGCATATCACTAGAGTGATTGTGTGATGAGATGAGGTCATCGAACCTAGAATGGGTGTTATTGGATTTGTTTGCGGTATATTTAGAAGGATAATGTCGTTGATCGGCTTAGAAATTGGCTATAGTTCTTGTCGAAGGAGAGGGGGCTCCATGGCTTGTTGGTCTGATGAATGCTTGTGAGTTTCTGTGTGTTTTTTTCATCATCGCCAGTGTACGAAGGTTTTGGAACGAGGTTTTGTTTGATATGAGGTTTATTACAGGTATTGGGATGTTTTGAGCAGCCACCGTGATCGAAAATTTTGCTACGAGTATGCGAGTTGTGTGGTATGTCATGTGATCACATTTTGAGTTATGGTTATGGCTTGATACAGCTTGTTCAGATTTATACAGTGTGTAGATATGAGGTTCGGGTCTTGTGGGAAATTCTAGGTGTTGGAAATTGGATTCTGTGGTTTACGGGCGGAGGTTGATGTAATGATCTTTAGTTATGTTGTGTTGTCGAGCCTATATAGAATAGGGTGATGTGGGATCACCCCCATGTATGTGCATGGTAAGGTTTCTCGGTGATTTGATAGTATGGAACGACTCTTGGCACGTTAGAGGACGAACGTATGTTTAAGTGTGGGAGAATGTAATGACCCGGTCATTCATTTTTAGCAATTGCACTTCGCTTAGTAGTTTGGGGGCAAGAGTAGCCCCATATGACGTATTATGACTTATCTGAATTGTCGGCATTGGTTTTTAGGTGTTTCGAAACTTGTTTGGACGAATGAATTTCATTGTTGAAGCTTTAAGTTGGAAGAGTTGACCAAGTTTGACTTTTTAGTATTCGACCTCGGATCGGAGTTTCGATGATTCCGTTAGGTCCAGATGGTGATTTTGGACTCGGATGCATGCCCGGATTTGCATTTGGATAATTCTAGAAGGTTTCGGCACTAATTGGCGAGAGTTAGAAATTTGAAGGTTTGGAAATGTTTATAGGTTTGACTTTATTGATATCGCGGCTAGATTTCAATTCCGGAAATTATAGTAGGTCCGTTATGTCATTTATGACTTGTGTGCCAAATTTGAGATCAATCCGAGGTGTTTAGGCTTGTTCGCTGTTAGTTTTAAATTTTAAAGTTCATTAACTTCAATAAGTCGATTTGAGGTTCGATTTGTGATTTTGTTATTGTTAAGTGAGATTTGAAACATCGAGTAGGTCTACGTTATGATTTGGAACTTGCTTGCAAATTTCGGGGTCGTTCGGAGTTGGTTTGATAACATTCAGACGCTTGGTTGTAATTCTAGAAGTTCTTGAGTTCTCCCTTCAAATTCCATGCTTGTTGATGTCTGATTCATGGTTTCGGGTGTTATTTTGGTGATTTGATCGTGCGAGCAATTTCATATGATATTTCTCGAATTGTGTGGATGTTTGGCGTGGAGCCCCGAGGGTTCGGGTGAGTTTCGGACCATTTTTAGTTGTTGGTTTTTGGCTACAGGGGAGTACATTGCGATAGCGTGGATTTGGATGCGATAGCGAAGAGAAAATAGGAAAAATGGAGCGGTGAATCGCGATCGCGGAAGACTTCACGTGATCGCATAGAAGAAAATCTCTGCTTCACTAACCCGACTTTGGAAGCTTATAACTTGCAATTTATAAGGAATTTGGAGATGATCCAAAAATAAAAGTTGTAACCATTTGTGTCTAGTATACAGAAAATCAAACCGTTTATTATTTGGAGTTTTGTACAAAAAGTAATGACTAATACATTACATGCTGTATGAGAAGAGTTGGGAAGGGTTAAATGTAAGTTTATTCATCACGATCGCGTGGAAATGGCCGCGATCGCATAGGGTAAAAATTGTTCTGCAAAATTTTGTAATCGCGATCGCGAGGTTTGTGGCTGTGATCGCGAAGGGTACCCCTGGAACAGTGTATAAAGTACTCTATTTCGAAGGTTTTGGACATTTTTGCATATTTGGAGCGATGGAGCTTGGATTGAGATGGTTTTTGAAGCGATTTTCACCATATGGATTGGCAATTGGATTATGAATTTTAAAGAGAAATTGGGGGGTTTAGCCTAAAGTTTCATAGAGTGAGTTTTTGAGTTTTGAACATCGATTCGGAGTCGGATTTGAGTGAGACTATTATGATTGGACTCGTAATTGAATAGGTTGTCAGATTTTATAAGCTTCATCGGGTTCCAAAGCGCGGGCCCGGGTTTGACTTTTTATCCAATTTTTGATTTTTGATTAAGGATTCGACCTTTATCATTTGAAATTATTTTCTTAGGCATTAATTGATGTATTTGAGTTGCTTTTGGCTAGTTTCAAAGCGTTCGGAGGTCGGTGCGCATGGGATGGCATTTTTGGAGCATCGCTTGGCTTGTTCGGTATTAGATTTGGCTTGTTCAAGGTAAGTAACACTTCTAAATTTGGAGCTGAGGGTATGAATCTCGATTATACGTGTTATGTGATTTGTTTGGAGGTGACGCACATACTAGGTGACGGGCGTGTGGGTGTGTACCGTAGAAATTGAGACTCTGTCGATTTCGTAGAGCTGTGTTGCCAATTGACTTGTAATTTCCATGTAGTTTTCATGTGTTAGAGAAACTGAATTGTGACTCATATTAAAAAACATGTTACGCAAATGCTGGTATTATTGGAACCCACTGAGGTCATTCTTGTTGTTGAATTATATGTTTAAATTATAATTTCGTACTTAATCATGTTCATTCATTACATATCATATCTCAGTCTTTGTTGCTACTTATTGATACATCATGTCATCATTTTGGGCTAGTTTCATGACATTGTGAGCCCGAGAGACTGGAGAGATTGATGACTGAGTAAGGCCGAGGACCTGATTGTGAGTGATATTTATGGAATCGGGCTACACGCCACAGCATGTTTTATTGATTTATGCCTGGATTTAGCTTATTATAGCGCTTGGACTGAAGGAGCCCCTCCTGAGTCACCATACCCATAGTGAGCGCAGTTGATATTATATTGAGGGGTGGATCTCCCCTAGGCATGGATTTTGCCTAATTATTTATACTGAGGGATGGATCTTCCCTAGGTATGGATCTTGCCTAATTATTTATATTGAGAGATGGATCTTCCTTGGGTTGGATTGGCCCTATACAGGATTGACTGACTGCATGTTAGTTATCATATATATCTATATATATATATATTTGGGATGAATCTTCCCTGGGCTGGATTGACTATATACAGTACTGAGTGACTATGCGCGAGCTGTCATTTATATTTGGGTTGAATCTGCCATGTACAATGCCGAGTGAGCGTGTGGAATATTGAGCGTGATGCATGAAAATGTGAGACAGTGAGATTGGATACTCAGAGAGTGTGAGTACATGAGTTCATCACTGTGCTGCATTGCATTAGACATGCATAATTGATATGTAGGCATAGAGAAGTATTTTTTTCTCATGCCATCTGATAATGGAATTTCTTATCTGTTGTTAAAGTTTTTGAGAAAAATCATAGATTTCAGACTTACTCATATTTTCGGTAATTTTGGCAAAAGATTTGAGTTATTTTCCTCTTTGTCTAAGAACCCGGTCCTCAACCAAAAAATCTTTCCCAATATGTGTTTGTTGAATCCAAGCACACCAAATTTGTTGGTAATGCTTTATCCACTAAGCCCCAAATTGATTTCTTTAAAAATTCTAGTCTTATGCAAAAACCTAAATCCCAGAACCCTTTGTCCCTAAATCGAAATCAGGACTTGTTGATTATTCTAATGGATATGAAAGTGAGAAATCGAAGGCTGAGAGTTCTGAAAAGAAAGAAGCAGGTTCTTAGGGGGAAGATTCAAAAGTTAGGGTTGATGCAATACAAGTTCAAGGAGAACATGAAAATACTCCTGATGTAGTGGATATATGTTAAAAAAAACCTCTGGTTGTGTTATATGATGAGCATGATATTAGTGAGAAACAGCAGAGGTGGATAAGAGAAATAAGTGAGAAAAGATTATAATAAGGGAGTTAGTAGTAAGAAAAAATTTGCCCTATGAGCCCCTGGCAATGGACTAGGTTCTTCTGCTACTGGTGTGGGTGAAAAAGGTAAGTTTGAGAAATGGTTGAAGAAATCAGAGATGACAAACCTCGTACTATAAGATTTGAGAGGGTGATAGTAACAAAAGTGTTGGTGAAATTGAAGTTGACAAAGAGAAGCAGTCCAACTTGGAACTTGGTTCCTTAGTTGAGTTGGACTAAAATTATGATGGATGGTAAATGATTAAAAAAATAAACTAATAACATGACATTGATGATCTGCCTTAGTGTAATAGGGCAGAACAATTACAAAAGATATATTGGTTGCTAAGGAACTTAAGAAAAAAAGGGCAAGCTCTCATTAATGGATGAACAAAATATTGTTGTGCCAATGGAGCTTAAAATAGATTAAGAAGCTGGAAAAAAAAATAGGTTCCTCTGGTTTGAAAGAAAGTAAAAAAGGAGGGACAATATTGATAAGGTAGGGACTAGCTTAAAGGAAGAAGAAAACTGGAGAGAAATCATGAGGAGAATTTAGACATCATGTTTGTGAAAAGGAAAGTTAAATCACCAGGTAAGGAGGCATTGTGCTGATTCATAGAAGTAAGAAGGCGAGAATATAATGGGAATATCTATGTTGTGCAGAAATAACCCTCTTCCAGTCAGTGAACCTGGACCTTAGTCTCTCCTAGACAAGTCCAAGCCAAGTCCATTCCGATTCAAGTCCTGTTTTGAATTGTTATCTTTTGTACTCTGTTGGTTTAATATTTTTTGTAGCATTTAAAGCAAGTTCTTATTACTTTTGTTGGTTTGGGTCTGAGAGGCTTAATATGGTACATATGTAAATTTCATTATTCTTGGTTTGATGAATCTCTTAAGATGGATAATATCATGAGAATAATATTTGAGTTATTGATTTATGTGTAAGTTAGTGTAGCCCGAGTGACCATGAGTTTGATACTTCTTAGTTCTCACTTTTGACTCTACTAACGCTTTATTTTTCGATGATGCCAAAAGGAGGAAGTTAAGTATGTGCACATATGTTGATCAATGAAACTGATTCTTAAGCACTTGGACTAATAAAGGGTGATGTCATTGAGTTTATCTGTTTGCAGGTTCTATAATTGAATTATGTCTAGCCATCTACAGGGTTGCAATGAATGAAAGGCGAGTCCCTTACACTTGTGCAAACATGGGCAAACTAAAGAAGTGTGTTGTGAATGAAACTGGTTCTTATGCTGAAGACGGATGAAAATCAGGTAAGCTATTGACTGATTTGCATATGGGTTTGTCATCATCAAAAAGGGAAAATTTATTGAGCTTAGCATGAAATTATATTTTGATGATTAATAAACTATATCTGAGAACCAGGTCTGATGAACAAGTTACTATGCTACTATATTATTGTACAGATCTGTTATGTTGTCAATGAAAGAACCAAGGCCCTTGAAGCAAATGTCTGAAGAATATGTGGTTAAAAGTGATTTTGACGATTAACCAACAGCTGACAACGAACAATATCTTGTGAAGATATTTGATGTGCTGATATATAGAGTTGCAGATATGTCATGCAGATATCGACAAAATCAGGTCTCTTAAAGACGCTGATCAGAAGTTGGAAGCTTATTCCTAGTGCAAGTCGGTTGAGCTGGAATTCAGTTACAATTTGGATTCCTTAAAGGAATTATTTTGTGGGCTGAAAGTATGGCAATAATTAGAGGAATTCGTGGTCAACAAGGATTCATTAATTATGGGAATACTTGCATGGAAAGGAAAAGCATGTGCATAATTCTTTTAAGAAAAGTCAAATCCTAATGCAAGTCGGATTCCTTAAAGAATTAAATTCATGGGCTACAAGAAAAATATTAGTTGGAGGAATTCGTATTGAAAAGGGATTCAATAATTATGGAAGTACTTGCATTAAAGGAAAAGGTTTAAGGAGTTGGGAATAAATGAGGAAACCAAATCCTAAAGGAATTCTTTTTCTTAACCGATTTCTTCTAGGTTTTGGAGCATAAATTGGAGAATGATTTCTTCCAACCTCATGCCTATATAATGCATCATGTTGCTGCTATTAAAGATAATGCTATTCCACAAAAATATAAATAATCATTCAAAGAAAATAGCATTCATAGCAAGAAGGTGCTTTCAAGTATTCAAGCTGCCTAACTGAATAACCAGGTCCAGAAGACGAAACTGTTGAAGTTCTTTAGTTAGGTTGAGTCAATTTCTTAATTGTAACCTATTTTGCTTTTGAGAAGTGTAAACATAGGTGATCGAATTCTGAAGCGTTTATTTTCGCTTTCTAAGCTAGAGTTAGTTTACAAAGGGGTAGCTACAATGAGTTGATTGTAGAGGAAGGGTACTAGAGTTAGTCTCCTTGGTCATAGAGTTGTAACCTAAAGCTTAGCTACAATTAGGCTGAGTGTAGGGGTAGGGTAGTGGAGTTAGTCTCCTTAGTTATTGAGTTGTAACCTAAAATTGCTCTTTGAAGTTAGTGAAGTTTTGAAGGCAAATCCTATGAGGGTAGGTCGTAATTTTTTACTCCCTTGAGCAAAGAGTTTTCCACGTTAAAATTGATGTGTTATTTATATTTCCGCACTTCACCCTCAATTTTGTGTCAAAATAATTCAGTTAAAGAATTAGGTTCTTTGGCACACAAAATTGCGATTGAAAAACCTAGGTTTTGATAAAAATGAGATTTTAGCCACGAAAATGGTTATGGAATGGGATAAAAATTATATATTTGAGTTCTTGACAAGAGGGGTTGCTCTGATGGTAAGCAACCTCCACTTCCAACCAAGAGGTTGTGAGTTCGAGTCACCCCAAAAGCAAGGTGGGGAGTTCTTGGAGGGAAGGATACCGAAGGCCTATTGGAAACAGTCTCTCTACCTCATGGTAGGGGTAAGGTCTGCGTACACACTACCCTCCCCAAATCCCACTAGTGGGATTATACTGGGTTGTTGTTGTTGTTACTAAGACCAAAGAAATATCTGAAGCACAAGTTATATGTTTTGTTCTATGAATATTTTACCGAAAAATTCGAGAAAACCAAAAAGCCCAAAAAGATAGAGATTGAAAAACCCGACTTTTGTTGATTTGGTTTGGTTTATAGATTTAAAAATCTGAGACAATTGGTTTGGTTTGGTAACTGAAAAATCTGAACCAGTCCGGCCTATGTACACACCTTGAAACCATCAAATTTAAATTTTTAATATGTCTTTAAATAATATGACTAGTTTCTCTGATGTCTTTGTTACCTTCTCATGTCCTCAGATTTAACTTCAACTAAGTTTATACTTGCTAAAAAAGGACGCAAATTCATTTCATGTATAGCTAAACCTACTTACAAATCAAAGTGATCGAAGTTCGAAAAAGCAATAGTAAAAATATTAAGACATATTTAATGATGTATATTGGACGGAATAAATTGCTGCCTGCAGTGGTTGGATGGCCTTATAGACTGACTGTAAGCATTTTTGTTAATGAAGATCTCCACAATGCTGTTACAAGTTGATCTTTTGAGGTGTTTCCTCAAAACTTTATGATTAACATCTAAACTACCTTATTACGTATCCAAGTATTATGGCTTTGACTCGAAATTTTGAGTAACTGACAAAATATGATCAGTAATCAGACAATAATTTGAGTAATTTAAAGCTTGATATAGCCATTCTTGATCATCCACTCCAAACTCCAATGGTTGTTCACATTTTTGAGTGTCCAATAAGCCCAACCAAATGTTGCACGTCCGAACACTTCCAATTGAGCCTTGGCAAACTTTTGGTAATCCTCCTTTGTTGCATCTCTGACTTGCCATTCAGCAACCCATTCCCCTGAAAAATATTTCAAAGTAGATTGACATAAATATCTCCTGTCAAATAGGTCATATAACCAAAAGAATATTTGTAAGTTAGTCATATACTTATGATGATTTGAGCTAAACTTTTTGGAATATACACTAAAGAAACTTAGGATCCCAATTTATTCTATTTTTTGACAGAGGAAGGGAATATCTTAATATCATGTAATAAAGGAGGGTAATAGAACTTAATGAGAAAAGACAAATTAAGAGAATATACCAACTAAAGTGAGAGGACCATTGGATTGGGTGACAGTATTGAGTTGAGCTGAACGGTTGGTGAAGACAAAATCAAGATTTTGTTGGACAGTCATGTCGTTAAACATGTCAGAGAAAAGATTGTAGTAATGAACATCAATTACAGAACCCTTTAAGCCACTGGCAAAAGGCAAAAGCTCAGTTGGATCTGCAGATCCTAATCTGTTGGACATCACCACATATGCATCCGAAGAATGCTTACGAACTGCATTATATCCAGCTTCGTAGTATTTTTTCACCATCTCGAATGAAACTTCTGGTGCTAATGGCTCATTGATTAACTCCACTGCGTAAAGGCTTGGATTCTTGGCATACCTAAATTCATGAGTAAAAGAAAGAACAAAATGAAAAAGTTTATCTCTACTCTACACCAACAAAATTTTGTTACTTGAATGCTTTATTTTACCACTTGTACTCGAAAGCAAATGCGGTATACAGAAATTTGGTGACAATTGTTAATTGTAGCAGGGGATGTACAAGTAAACTGTATAAAACTATTGATTTTATGACATGTGAAATTAAAATGCATACCCTTATCAAATGATTTAGCACTTTTTATAAGTTCAAAAGATTTATAGTGAATTATATTGTTTTATACGAAAAAAGTATTGTAGCTAAGTTTCATGTGTGAAGTTTTTAGGAACTCACATATATAAAAATTTGCATTTTAACCGCAGGATTTCCGCAAGGGGTTCAAAAAAAAAGTTAAAATAGATTATAGCCAATGGGAATTGAACCAATGACCTTACAAAGGTTTTGAACCCCGTTAACCACTAAGCTATGCGTTTAGGTTGTGTTAACAGGATTCAAAATATAATATATAGAGATAAGAAACAAATTTTACCTTATATATAGTGTAATTGTTCGACGAAAGGGGTTCGGTGAACCCCTAAATCCGCCCCTGCTATCATGTCGCCTAAATGATCACTATATATAACGGTTCGCAAAAAGTAGTGTGACTAATTAGTAATAAGAAAGATAAGACATGTTATTTGTTGCAACAAGTTAACCTAGTACAAAAGTTCTATACTATTAATATATATAAGTTAAATCTTATCGTTTATACCTGGCAGTTAAGAAGTCTATGACTGCAACTGTCTGTTGAATGGTATCATCAGTTTTTCCCCATTCTATAGTACCATCTCTGTTGGCACTGTGCTCCCAAGGATTTTGGGAACCAGGCGCAGCATGCAGATCTATTATAACTTTAAGTCCGTATTTCCTACAAATATTTCAAACTTTCAATTAAAACCCAATATATTATCAATTTGATTATATAAAAAAGTTAGCTAAGAATGTGTACTTGGCCCATAAAAACGCATTGTCTAAGGCATGCAAAGAGCCTCCAACGTAAGGCTTTGGGGGAGTTGGATCACTGGCAATCCACCATCCAACTGGAATTCTCACTGCATTTAGTCCGTTGCTTGCTATGAACTTGAAATCTTCTTCTACTATAAATGTTTTCCAGTGTTCCTGTAATATAAATATATGTTTTTTCATATTTAAATACAATTATGATTTGCTAAACTACATTAGGTACTAGCATTTCTTAGAAAGAGTACATACTCTCATAACTTGTGGTGCGATGATAGGACCATAGCCATTAGTAATTTGGAACTCGCCTTCAAGTTTTCCACTGGTTTTCATGATGAAAACAGAGGGATCATCATCACCCCATCCCCCATTCCCTCCATTATTTGCTGTCACAAGTTCCTCTGTTTTTACCTGCACCTTAAATAATTAGTACAGTAATAAGTGCACAGATAGTCATTATCCGGTCCGGTACTTATTTTGTTATGAAACTTTAACTAAAAATCTTAATTTCAGGATAACTCATGATATTTTTATCTTGAAATACTAAAATTCAGGACGTACTGACAAATTTCTAAATAGTAACCCTATTTGGTGTCATTTCTTCTATACAATTCAAGTAGAAAGTAGTAAATAGGTCGCTATTTTCTGTCGAATGACGATTTTAATTTCCTTTCTCATAATCCAATAAAATATACTCCATAAAGAGACTTTCTTATGAAAACTTAAAACGAAAAATTAAAAGCATTGAGGACAAAGGCCTCTCATCAGGTTGTTTCTCCATCTTAGTCCTTTTTTTTTGTAGTTTAAATAACTGTACTTACTAAAGAGTTTGTTTAGAAATGCCGGCAATGTTACTGTCCTAATATTCTCCACTTGCCAAGTCAATAAAGCAGACACTTAAAATTGCCTCCTATATATCAACAAGAATAAGCAGCAGGCATAAATGGATCAATTTATCATTTGGAAAACAATACTATATATTCTCTTTGGGAGATATTTTTATTACCAAGCACTCACTTAGTGGAAGAAGTCCACTAACTTTATCATATGGTCCTGTGAAAGGATTTGTGGTACCAAAATTTTGGTCCAAAGCGAGCGCCACTAACTTTATCATATGGACGTGTTACTATATGATCCAAACAGTTGTTAAACGCAAAAGAAAAGGTAAAAAAAATAGGAGGTCAAATATTCAAAAATCAGAAACCAGACACAAAATATATAACCTAGCTTAAAACTAATCCCAATACCATTTGGGTTTGTTTAGAAACTAGCAACCAAAAGAATTACTTAGTTTTGAGTTTTGGTTTCAACGTTTAATTTCTATACACTAATATTATAAAAATAATTACATAATCAGATCATTTAAATTAATTACAGATAAATTTCTAATTAACATAACATTTCAAGAACTCACCTCTAAGAAAAAACCATTTGATGCTTTTATCCGAACACGGCTAGGATCATCAGATTTCCTCACAATCTCAAAAGTCTCTGAAAATCCAGGTTTGTTTTCCACTGCTACCACATTTCCACTTCCATCTACTCCCACAAATTCTTTGTTAAACACCCTAAAGTTAAAACTTGTGCTGTTTATCCTCCAAATCTACAAGAAATGGTGCAACAACCAAGAAAATAGCCCCCGTTAATTAACTAATAAAAATGAGTTTTTACTTCTTTTATTATTTTTCAAGCAAAAGTTACGTACTTTGAAGGTTTCCCATCCCAAGGCAGCAGTTCTATTGGCAACAATAATTGTTCCTCCTCCTAACTCAGCACACAGATACTTCCCAACTGTTACTGATTTGAATTGCAGTCCAGTTCCATCCTGATCAACGTCATTAAATACTTACCGTGTCAGTATATATAAGTTAAACTCTAAATTATTAAATCAACGTAAATGAGCTTGTAAATATTAACCAGAAAATCTTTGTTGGGGATGCCATCAAAAAGAGAAGGTTTAATCCATCCTTCAGTGAGAAGCCAGCCTCCAAGATTAACAGCTCGAACTTTGAAATTTGGAGTAATTCTTCCATATGAAAAACTAAATATGCAACAAGAAAAGATGATAAAGAAGTAGTAGACAACAAGTTTCCTTGCCCATGAGTAGCTTGCCATTGCTTCTTAATATTTTAGAGTTGCATGATATATCGTTAACTTGGTAATGCCTTTATATAGATGTCCAAATATTTGACCAACTACTTTAAACAATCTGAACTCAGAAATAAAGAATGTGATAAAAATAGATAAGATACTATATCTTGATTTTGAATCAATACTTCTTATTCAACGCTTTGACCTTTTAAATTAGAATTGGATTTACTAATTTTTGTTTTGTACGGACTTTTGGTATGTATCTTGGTGCAATTTCAATTAGTCCTTAATCACCTTCTATAACCCAATATTAAGAACTTTGTTCTTTCAATAATTGATCAATTAACTTAAAAAAATAAATTTTGTCAACTGCATTCTTAATTACTAGAGTAATTTGTTGCAAAGCTAGTATAAATACATTTTACCACCAAAGACTACATAAAGACTAGTAATGATATTCCTTCACCCTTAGCTAATGATCTTCAATTCGAGTTTTGAAAATGAAAATATCTTCGATAGAGAATATAGTGTTGTCCAAAAAATTATACCACGCGAATCTGGATAACATAGTTTAATTCAAAATTTGAAACTTTCAATGCCGATGTATAATACTTGGACTTTTCAAAGGTGATCCCACATAGCACCTTCTTTCTCTTCCCTTTCCCACTGAAGTTTCCAATTCTTGAGGGTTGACTTAGATTAGCATCACAATTTACAGCTATAAATATTCTTTGCCTAACTAAATCAGGTATTCTATCAATTAAATAGTTCCTAATTACTAAAACAACAACTATATGATTCATCTTCTCTGGCTCTGGCTTGTTCAAGCCTTTAGTTTCCACAAAATATTTAAAAATTTGCAAAGATGACGAAGAAGAAGAATTTTATCATTCGGTCAAGACTTCTAGAGATTGCCACTGCGTACACTTCACCATACACAGCTAATTAAGCGTGGCGATTATTTAATTAAATAAAATATACATATGACTATCCGTTTAGCATGTGCTAATTAATCTTAAGGTCTGAAATTCTGTGAATCTTGAATTCATTAATGCAAAATAGAAAGGTAAGTTTACATTGCTATTTTCACCTTATGAGTAACATCATTTAAAGTTTGACTTGTGAGCTGCGATAATGTTTAGTCTAAATTAGTATGTTCACCATTGTAGTTTAATTTATTACAACCAAGATATTTTATTATAACTTTCCGAATGGATAAGCAATTAAATTATGCTCCATGGTTAATTAAAAACCAGACAATAAAGCTGACTCTGAAAAGTATTTTAAAAAAACTTATTTACTCTTGTTTTAGGGGTCATTCTATTGTTTAAGTTTTAGTGCACAACGTGCCGTGAGTGGCACTATAACGAAGTGCCTATGGCTGCGAATTAAGTATTAAACTCCTTTTATTAATGCTAATTTACTTGCTTTAGTTCCCATTAAGACATTGAAAGATCCAAAATTGGCTTCATCAATTTCGGCACAAACCGATTAGAACCCATTTTCTAGAAGATAAATCCATACCTACCGTGATAAGACTATTGCCCGATGGGAATCTTAAATGGGTGACTAATTTCTAGGGGATTTAAATAAACTGAAAGAGATTAGGTAAAAGTGGAGAGAAAATACAAAGGAAACTACAACAAAATCACTTTCACGAGTTACTACAAGCTTGCTTAATCAAAGCAAAAAGAAATTTATTTAGATATTCTGGGCTTGCAATAGAGTACGACATAATGTGGAAACACACATTCATATTTTTAAAGTATTTTCTATTAATATCTGATAAATCAAGAACTCAGTTGTATGTCAACAATAGAACCGGTACTGTATGGAAAATTTCAATTCTTATCAAGTTTTCTCTTTACGAAAACTGAAGGGGGAAAAAGAGATTAAGTATGATAACATAAATATTTTCACCATGAAAACAAAACAGATCTCATCAAATGAGATAAATTTTTCTTAAATATGCAGCATCAAGAGAATTTTTCTTGTTTAGATTATTTAAAAAATCGTTCTATTTTTGTCATGTGAAATTCGAGAGAATCTTTATAGAGTTTAAGAAAATTGGTATCTATGTTCCAAAATCATGAAAAAATTGTACGTCCAATATTATAGTAAAATTTAGATTGACCATAAAGTTTATATCTCTAGTATGTGAAGATAGTAAGTCGTACGTAATTATTCTCATGCATGTATATATATATATGTTCCTCTTGATTACTATCGTAGACTTTTTAGTTTTCATTTTTGTAAGTCAATCGAGTTGTAGGTTGAATGTTTGAATGTGTTAAAAGGTCTACGACCAGTCGACCATAAACTACAATTCACACTTTTCTAATTGTAGGTCCCATATGATAATGGTAAAAAACAATATGTCGGATAATCTTTAAATTCACCACTAGAAAAATGCAAATAATATCGGGATTTTACCTGGGAATTTTTTTCGCAGAAGTTTCCTACAAATTTTCATGCGGAAACGTGAAATTTCTCAATTCTCGAATATTATACCTGCGAAAATTATTGTGGCAGGAAAATTCGCAGGTAAACTTAGCGTCATTTTGCGCCAAAATATTACTTGCAGAATTACTTGGGGAAATCATCCGCATGTACTATTTTCATAAGAAAATCCGCAAGTAAATGAACAAAAATAATTTTTTTTGTTAATTCGCAGGAAATTCTCCAAGTACAATTACTTGCGGAGTTAGCTAGGGATATTTATCTAGAGATTTACTTGGAGATTCCTTAATTGGAAACTTACCTAGGGATCTTGAATCTATGAATTTCTATAGAAATTTATTTCTTGTGGATTTGACTGAGGATTTCTCTTAAACATGGAATTCCTTGGGAAAATTACTAAGAGCCTGTTTGGAAAGCCACCTAGGAATTGAATTTTGGGTGTAATTACACAGTTTGATATATTTGTCTAGCCAAGTAATTACTTACTCAACATGAAATAGAGTGTAATTGGAGAGGCGTAATTACACTCTCCAATTCTCAAGGGGGATGTGAGAATTGGTGGTAATTACACTGTGTAATTACAAGGTTATTTTTTAATTTTTTCCCTTTTTGTTTTTATTTTAATTTATTTTCTTTTTTTCCCATTATTTCAAATTTCTTTTTGAGAATTAGCATCCTATTCGGTGTCTTAGGGTCTTGAGTAGCTTCATATCATATATTATGACTTGCGTGTGTGGTCGAGTTCGGCTTTCGGATGATTCAGGATTGATTTGGAAGGATGATTCTTACTTTAGGAACTTAAGCGATAAGAGTTGATCGGAGTTTGAATTTGATGTAGACGACTCCGAAATGGTGCTTCGATGATTCCAATAGCTTCGTATGACGATTTCGGACTTAGGCGTATGTCCGAATTTCAATTTGGAAGTTCGTAGGTTGATTTGATGCATTTTGGCGAAAATTGGAAAGTTGAATGTTTAGAAGGTTGAGAGGTTTGATCGGGAGTTGACTTTATTAATATCGGGTTCAAATTTAGATTTCGGGAGTTGGTATAACTCCGTTGTGTCATTTGGAACTTGTCTGTAAAATTTAACGTCATTCCGGGTTGATTTGATATGATTCGGCGCGAGTTGTAGAAGTTAGAAGTTCATAAGTTCATTAAGTTCAATTTGAGGTGTGATTCATAGTTTTGATGTTGTTGATGTGATTTGAGGCCTCGAGCAGGTACGCGTTATATTATGAAACTTGTTGGTATATTTCACGAGGTCGCGGAGGCCTCAGGTGTGTTTCGAGTAGGCTACGGGCTATATCTCCATGTTTTTGGACTGTTGATTTGCTGGTGTGCCTGTTGTTCTTTGCGATCGCGAAGATGAAGACGCGATCGCAAAAGGTTTCTGGAAGATAGGTGTTTTTGTTCATCACGGTCACGACCGTGTGCACGCGATCGCGAAGGTCCAGTTGGCTGTGGTCCGCGTTCGCGTAGAGATAGAGCTGGAAGGGGCATTAGGATTTGTTGTCCGTGTTCGCGTGGGTTTCAACGCGTTCGCGAAGTGTGTTGTTGATGTGTGAGTCGCGTTCGAGACTGAGTTTATGCGTTCGTGAAGGGATTTTGGCACCATATATCTTTTATGCATCGCAATCGCGAAGTATTTTCCGCGATTGCATAAGAGGAATCGCTGTGCAGAATATAAAGTACTCTATTTCAAGGGCTTTTGATATTTTATCACTTTTTGAATTAAAGAGCTCAGATTTGGGCGATTTTGGAGGGAATTTTCACGTGTTGGATTGTGTAAGTGTTCTTTATCCGGATTTGATTATATTTCATGATTCCATATTTATTTTTATCATTAAATTAGTGGATTGAACGAGAGAAAATGAGAATTTTTGTAAAATCTTTCAAAAATATAAAATGAGGATTTGAAGACCGATTTGATGTCGTAATTTGATAATTTTGGTATGGTTGGACTCGTAACGAAATGGGTGTTCGTATTTTGTAAATTTTGTTGGGTTCCGAGGTATGGGCCCAGGATTGACGTTTTAGGTTGACCTTTTAGTTTTCTTTAAAGATCGAAACTTTATTATTCAGAATTATTTTTTATGGTTTTAATTTATGATATGAAGTTATTTTTGCTAGATTTGAGTCGTCCGGAGGTTGTTTCACACGAGAAGGTCATTATAGAGTATCAGTTTAGCTTCTTTGAGGTAAGTATGTTGCCTAACTTTGTGTGGGGGAACTACCCCTTAGGATTTGGGTTACTAATGCTATTCGTGTTATGTGAAAGTCGTTTACGCAAGGTGACGAGTGATTATACGGCCTATATGTGGTATTTGACCTGTTTAGATTATCTAGACTGTTTCCACGTCCTTTAATTGAATTGTCATGACATGCTATATCTCTCATTGTTAATCTACTCTTACATGCTCTATTTGACGTTGTTAGTACTTATTGTACCTCTTACTTGTTATTTTTCCCTTATATGCTTTAGTTGAAGTCATTACCTTTCTTATTGTCTTGTTACCTCTTAAGTGTTGAGTCCCTTCCACGACTTTGTGCTTATTTGCTACTTATCCTAATTGTTGTACTTGCACACCTTCGTTGTCATGTGCTTTACTTGTCCTGTTATTTTTGTAATATTTGTTGCATTTCTTTGATTATTACGCGGTTCCTTTATTGCCGTGTACTCATACCCTTTGATTCTAGAAATTCTTGTAAATTGAGTTATTGGATTATTGTTGTTAATTTAAATTGCTTGTGGATTGGTTTGTGCGCCGCAACGGGTGAAATAAGGGAGGATTGTGATATTGATATAATGATATGGTGGGTCAGGTTGCACGCCGCAACGGGTGAAATAAGGGAGGATTGTGATATTGAAATGATGATATGGTGGGATCGAGTTGCACGCCGCAACGGGTGAAATAAGGGAGGATTATGATATTGAAATAATGATACAGTGGGATTGGGTTGCACGCTGCAACGGGTGAAATAAGGGAGAATTGTGATATTGATAAACGATGATATGGTGGGATCGGGTTACGCACCGTAACTGTTTGTATACGTGATACTTGATATTGTTTATTGATACTATGGGGGAATAAGGGAAGATTATGATATTGATAAATGATGATACGGTGGGATCGGGTTGTGCGCCGCAATAGATTATGTGTGCTATTCTTGCTGTTATTGTTATGTCTTGTGTGAGTCATGCATCCTACATGAACTGTTGTATTACTTCAAGGTGTCAATTTGTGCTTCCGTGGTTACTTGGTGAATAGATTTTCAAGATGGATTTACTACGCAGAGTCATTTTCTCATACCCTGCTGAGTTGTTGGTAACATAATGGTCTTAAATAAAAGAATTATTAATATTTTTACCTTATGTGACTCTTAAGTTAAAACTCGTCGTTTCATTCGATACTTTACTATTCTGAATATTTGTCATATTTCACTTTTATTGATTTCTCAACTTAAATTCCTTACCCTGTCTGATGCTCTTACTTTACTTAAAACTCGTTATTATATTTTAATTTAATAAATTATATATCTAATTCAGTAGCTTATTCGACGCTTTATTTAAAAATATTATTTTCTTCACCTAAATAATTTCTAAAATAAACTCATTTTTCCATTTGATTTCCTACCTTATTCAAGGTTGTTATTATGCCTTATCGTATATAAATAAATCTTTTGAACATTTTAATTAGTATTTGACACGGATACAATGTACATGGTGCACGTAGGTTGTGTCGTGCGAAAGTGATTTGGAAAAATATGGGCACGAGGTGCCATACGTGTAAAATTTGAAAGTTGTGACTTATGATTTGATATTATGAGGAGTAGTATCTCGGGTAATTCTTGTTGTAAAATGTGCATTAGGAACGATTTGATTGATTGAGTTGTCATCCGTTTCTTTATTACTCGTTTATTTCTTGTTGTTGTTCGGGCTTCTATTATTTTCACTGTTGATTGTAAATTTGTGATCCTTCTGTTGCTGATCTTACATTGACGTTCTTTCCAATGTTAGATTTAAGTTATATCCTGCACAGGTTTACATGTCTGGTAGGTGGCTTGACCTGGCCTCGTCACTACTCTATTGTGGTTAGGCTTGATACTTATTAGGTACCGCTGTGGTGTACTCATGCCACGATTCTGCATATTTTTGTGTAGATCCAGGTACTTATGATCGAGTTGGTTTGAGACTTATGTCTGTGTGGCTGGAGACTTCAAGGTATACCTGCTTGACGTTCGCAGGTTCCGAAGTCACCTTCTGTTGTATTTTATTTTCATTGTTTCTTATTATTCTAGGACAATGATGCATTGCTATTTCTAGTGACTCCTAAAAAAGCTTATGAGTTGTACTGCCGATTTTGGGATTGTATGATTGATGTTGGCTCAGTTATGTTGTATCAACTGTTATTTAATGTTTTATAGTTAAGTAATTAAATTTCAGTAATATTCAGCCCATGTTAAGCTTACCTAGTCTTAGAGACTAGGTGCTATCACGACATCCTAAGGTAGTGCTATCTTATATTCCTTTACATCCACTCGTGTATGATATTGCGCACTCGGTATCGGCTATGCACCGACGGTTCGTGATGCTGTGGATGGGTTACGAGGGAGCCAGGGATGGTCAAACATTGTCTCAGCGTGTCGTCCAGACTGAGGATGCGGATATATTAAGAGATCGGTCAATTGTTCACGTGGGGGTGCAGCGGGTTCTGGCATCTGGTTGATAAGTACGAACTTGGGAAGATTTAATTGTTTGCCTAATCGTTGCGATCATGATAGGGTCATGAGGTGGATGATGATTTGAGAATAGTGGGTGGTATTAGAGACTATGTGGTTCGTATGAGATTTCAACTCAGTGAAAGGTACATATTATCATTCAAGGCACTAGAAGAAGCGAGTTTGACTATTACGAGGATGGATATGTGCTTAGTAGGTGATTTCAGGTATCTCTTGATTGGTGTTGTACACGCTATGAGGATTAATATAGTGGATCATCGGATTTAGTGTCATATGGCTTCATGCCAAGTAGGGGAGTCCAGTATCGACGATCAGATTGCAGGGTCATATATTATATTAGCTCTGGCCTGTGATGTATATGTGGTATTGAAGGGTTCCCTAGAGTCTGTATATGATTAAGATCTGAGATTTGTATGGGATAATGCTGGGACTTACGGTATTTCTACGTCATTAATAATTCTACACTTCAAGATAAAAGAGGTTAGAGAAACAACTTCAGACTACAAAAAGATCTATTCAGAGTGGGTATCTCGGTTGCGGCATTATGGGGTGCTTCAGAGGAAGTACAATGGTTTATGAGCTCTGGGCTACGTGGTCCGTGCTAGGATTTTCCGCATTAAACTTTGATTTTGGGATCGTTGTGTATCGACAGGGCATTCTAGAGAAGTGTCGCCATATTCTCTGCACCATGGGCATTGCGGCGTGAGCGGAGTTATTTTTACTACATTTCAGCTGTCGGGGGCAGCGTATCAGTGGTGTCAGGTTTATGAGGAGGGTAGACCAGCCGATGCAGCACTGCCCTCTTGGGCTCATTTTTAGAGATATTTTGATGGAGTTTGTTACCCCAGACCCTCCGGATGCGTGGCGCACAGAATTCGAGCAGTTGCGTTAGGACACCATGACGGTGTCATAGTATGCCATCAGGTTCAGTGAGTTATCTCATCATGCACCTACTTTGGTTCCTACAGTTAGAAATCAAGTCTGCAGGTTTATTAAGGGGCTCAGTTATGATACCTAATTCAGCCTGGCTCGGGAGTTGCAGACTGATACTTCATTTCAGCAGGTGGTGGAGATTGCCAGGATGATAGAGTGTATTCGAGGTGAGGAGAGGGCGAATAAGGAGGAGAGGGCGAATAAGGAGACCAAGAGGTCTCAAGGTTCAATAGGGTTTAGTGTATTCTACTATTCAACGATGGCCCATAATAGAGGAGGCTCGGGCAATCGGCTAGCCCGATTCGCACTTTAGACTACTCGTGGTGCTCCAGTTAGTCAGGGTACTCATGTGGGGCAGTCATCTTTTAGTGCACCACCGGCACGAGGTTCCTACAACAGTTATTCCAGTTATCCGGCATGGACTCAGTACGAGCAGCCACGCCCGTAGAGGGATTGTTATGAGTGTGGTGATAATAGGTACATCATGAGAGATTGTCCCAGACTCGGAAGGGGAGTATTTCATCAGAGCACTCAGGCTACGGTCTACATCCCAGTTACTACCCCACCTGCGTAGCCAGCTAGGAGTGGAGGACAGGCAGGTAGAGGGTGCCCTAGAGGGGGAGACCTGGCCCATTGATATGCTTTCCATGGTAGGGCTGAGGCCGTTTCACCATATGGTGTTGTTACAGTTATGGTTTCAATTTTTTATATAGGAGCATCATTCTTATTTTGATTCGGTTCTGCTAATCGGGGTGAATCCTCCTATCTTGCTTCACATATGGGTGAGTTTCGTGATTTGTACTCTGCTTATTTGCTTAACCCTGTTGGGAGATTCTATGCCGGTAGCCCATGTCTATCGTTTTGTTTTGTTACCTATTGAGAGCCATGAGACTAGAAGTGACTTTCTTCTACTCATTACGGTAGGTTAGATGTGATTTCTGGATGGTTTGGTTATGATTGGTGATTTAGATGCTCTACCGATACGAGAAGTTCGTTACGTGTTGCGATTTTTTTCACGGAATTAAAGTAATGGAAGGTTTCGGTTGGTATAATGTGTATTCTACTTTTGATTTAGAGCTGAGGATGGGATCCTCGCATTTTCATGTGGTTGATATGCTTGAACTGGGCTACGTGATGCGGTGGAGTTATATTAGGATGAGATACTTGTGATTAGTTCATATGATTTAATTCTCCCTTGTAGAATTAATTCATAGTATGATACCGATAGAGAGTTGTGCATGTCGGGCTTGTTTGATAGTTCTCTTATGTGTTTCTCTTTGTATATTCAGTTATATTCGCGTTATGCTTATTGGGTTTTAGTTTACAAGGTGTGTGCTCAGGTGGCATGAGATGTGACTTGTTGATTTGGGTAGATAGTTATGGGATCTTCATGTTTCTTGCATCGTTATTAATGTTGTGAAGGTTAGAAACACAGTTCTAGCCGGTAAGGGGTTAATTGACGGTGTTGGATTTGATTATGGGAAGCTATGGTGGTCAGAGATGTTGTTATGGGCATATGTGTGATGTGTTACATCGTGTGGTTGTACCTTGTGGGTGTAGGTATGAGTTGTTGCAGCTGGCTGAGGCTGATACAATGTGTTTATGCGGGAATCAGGTCTTTGTGAAGTGATCCGATGGTGAGAAATATGGTTCTAAGATTTATCAATGTGGGTGGAAGGAATAACCTTTAGTTGAAATGGTGTTGTCGGGCCTATGTGGATTGGGGTAACGTGGGATCACCCGCAAGTATATGTATAGTGAGTGCATTCAGTGATTTGATGACTTTGGAATGGATATTGGCTCATTTGAGGACGAACGTTTCTTTAAGAGGGGGAGAATGCAATGACCCGATCAGTCGTTTTGAGAATTAGCATCCCGTGTGGTGGCTTAAGGTCTCAAGTAGCTTCGTATCATGTATTATGACTTGCGTGTGTGGTCGAGTTCGATTTTTGGATGATTCAGGATTGATTTAGAAGGATGATTCTTGCTTTAGGAGCTTAAGCGGTAAGAGTTGACCAGACTTTGAGTTTGGTGTAGACGACTCTGGAATGGTGCTTTGATGATTCCAATATCTTCGTATGGAGATTTCGGACTTAGGCGTATGTCCGGATTTGGATTTGGAAGTCCGTAGATTGATTTGATATATTTTGGCGAAAATTGGAAAATTGAAGGTTTGGAAAGTTGAGAGGTTTGACCAGGAGTTAACTTTGTGGATATTGGGTTCGGATTTCGATTCATGTTGTTCTTCGCGATCGCGAAGATGAAGACGCGATCGCAAAAGGTTTTTGGGAGCTCAGCATTTTTATTCATCGCAGTCGCGAGTGTGTGCACGCGATCGCGAAGGTCCAGTTGGCCGAGGTTCGCGTTCACCTAGAGATAGAGCTGGAAGGGGCATCAGGATTTGTTGCCCGCATTTGTGTAGGTTTCAATGTGTTCGCAAAGTGTGATATAGATATGTGAGTCCCGTTCGCGACTGAGTTTACGTGTTCGCAAAGGGATATTTGGCACCATATATTTTTTGTGCATCGCAATCGTGAAGCATTTTCCACAGTCGCGTAAGAGAAATTGCTCAGCATAATATAAAGTACTCTATTTCGAGGGCTTTTGATATTTCCTCACTTTTTGAGTTAGAGAGCTCGGATTTGGGCGATTTTGGAGGGGAATTTCAGTGTCGGATTGGCGAGTTAGAGAGCTCGGATTTCGAGGGCTTTGATATTTCATGATTCCATAATTATTTTTATCATTAAATTAGTGGATTGAATGAGAGAAAATGGAAACTTTTGTAAAATCTTTCAAAAATGTATAATGAGGATTTGAAGGCTGATTTGATGTCGGAATTTGATAATTTTGGTATTGTTGGACTCGTATCGGAATGGGTGTTCGAATTTTGTGAATTTTGTTGGATTCCGAGGTGCGGGCCCTGGGTTGACTTTTTAGTTTTCTTTAATGATCTAAGCTTTATTATTCAAAATTATTTCCTATGGTTTTTATTTATGATATGAAGTTATTTTGACTAGATTTGAGCCGTCCGGAGGTTGTTTCACACGACAAGGTCATTTTAGAGTATCGGTTTAGCGTTTTGAGATAAGTATCTTGCCTAACTTTGTGTGGGAAACTACCCCTTAGGATTTGTATTAATTTTGCTATTCGTGTTATGTGAAAGTCATGTACGCAAGGTGACGAGTGGATACAGGTCTTATATGTAGTATTTGACCGGTTTAGATTATCTAGACACTTTCCATGCCTTTAATTGAATTGTCATGACATGTTATATCTCTCATTGTTAATCTACTCTTACATGCTCTACTTGACGTTGTTAGCACTTAATGTACCTCTGGTTATTTTACCCTTATATGCTTTAATTGAAGTTATTGCATTCCTTATTATCTTGTTACCTCTTATGTGTTTGAGTTTCTTCCATGGCTCCATGGTTATTTGCTACTTGCCTTAATTGTTGTACTTGCACACCTTAGTTGTCACGTGCTTTTTGTCATGTTGTTTTTGTAATATTTGTTGTATTTCTTTTATTATTACGTGGTTCCTTTATTAATGTGTACTCATACCCTTTTATTGTAGAAATTCTAGTAAATTGAGTTATTGGATTGTTGTTGTTAGTCTAAATTGCTTGTGGATTGGGTTGCGCACCACATCGGGTGAAATAAAGGAGGATTGTGATATTGATATGATGATACGGTGGGGTCGGGTTGCATGCCGCAACGGGTGAAATAAGAGAGGATTGTGATGTTGAAATAATAATACGGTGGGATCAGGTTGCACGCCGCAACGGGTGAAATAAAGGAGGATTCTGATATTGAAATGATGATACGGTGGGATCGGGTTGCATGCTTCAACGGGTGAAATAAGGGAAGATTGTGAAATTGATAAATGATGATATGAAGGGATCGGGTTGCTACCGCAACGGTTTGTATACGTTATACTTGATATTTTTTATTGATACTATGGGGGAATATGGGAGGAATATGATATTGATAAATGATGATACAGTAGGATCGGGTTGCACGCCGCAACAAATTGTGCATACTATTCTTGATGTTGTTGGTATGTCTTGTGTGAGTCATGCATCCTACAGGAACTGCTGTATTACTTCAAGGTGTCAATCTATGCTTCCGTGGTTACTTGGTGAACTGATTTTCAAGATGGATTTACTGTGCAAAGTCATTATCTCATACCCTGCTGAGTTGTTGGTAACATAACGGTTTTAAATAAAAGAATTATTAACATGCTTAAATTATGTGACTCTTAAGTTAAAACTTGTCGTTTCATTCGGTACTTTACTATTCTTAATAGTTGTCATATTTCACTTTAATTGATTTCTCAACTTAAACTCCTTACCCTATCTGATGTTCTTACTTTAATTAAAACTCGTTATTATGTTTTAATTTAATAAATTCTATATCTAATTCAATAGCTTATCTGACGCTTTATTTGAAAATATTATTTTCTTCACCCAAATGATTTCTAAGATAAACTCATTTTTCCATTTGATTTCCTACCTTATTCAAGGTTGTTGTTATGCCTTATCGTATATAAATATATCTCTTGAACATTTTAATTAGCATTTGACACGGATACAATATACATGGTGGCACGTGGGTTGTGCCGTGCGAAAGTGATTTGGAAAAATGTGGGCACGAGGTGCCATACGTGTAAAATTTAAAAGTTGTGACTTATGATTTGAGATTATGAGGAGTGGTACCTTGGGTAATTCTTGTTTTAAATTGTACATTAGGAACAATTTAATTGATTGAGTTGTCATCCGTTTCTTTATTACTCGTTTATTTCTTGTTGCTATTCGTGCTTCTATTATTTTAACTGTTGATTGTAAATTTGTGATCCTTCTACTGTTGGTCTTACATTGACGTTCTTTCCGGTGTTATCTTTAAGTTATATCCTGCACATGTTTATATGTCTGGTAGGTATCTTGACTTGGTCTCGCCATTACTCTTCTGAGGTTAGGCTTGATACTTACCGGGTACCCCTGTGGTGTACCCATGCTACGCTTCTGCATATTTTTATGCAAATCTAATTACTTATGATCGAGTTGGTTTGAGACTTATGTCTGCGCAGTTGAAGACTTCAAATTATACCTGCTTGACCTTCGCAGGTTCCGAAGTCACCTTCTGTTGTATTTTATTTCCATTGTTTCTTATTATTCCTGGATAATGATGTATTGCTATTTCTAATGACTCCTAGAAAAGCTTATGACTTGTACTATCAATTTTGGGATTGTATGATTGATGTTGGCTCAGTTATGTTGTATCAACTATTATTTAATGTATTGTAGTTAAGTAGTTAAATTTCAGTAATAATCATCCCATATTAGGCTTACCTAGTCTTAGAGACTAGGTGTCATCACGGCATCCTAAGGTGAAAAACTAGGGTCGTAATAGTACATTCAAATTTTATAAATAACATAGTAAAGCACAATACTACGAGTGTATGAATCTATACTTAATTCGCGTATAGAGGGTTAGAGAACTAAGAGCGCATTGCATATTACAAAATACTTTTAGCATATACACGGGGCGGATCCACATGTATCACTATGGGTGCTTAAGTACCCACCAACTTCAGTTAAAAGTCTGATAATTATGTAGAAATTCCTTAAGATTTAACATAATGAACTCATGAGTACCAAGCGACAAGAACAAGTGTTGGATGCTTTGGTTCCGAAGGCATTTTTACTCTTCAAGGGCAAGGGTCCGATTCTACTTTAATAGTTATGCCAATTAGTTCTTATAAATAAATGTTAAAAATATTTATTTTCTAAATTGATTAATACAATCCAATTATTTTACTTTAAGATTTTATTACAAAAATAGAAAGCTAATAGTTGAAAAAGATATATCAAATCATGTCGTGAATTTGGATATTATATACAGTTAGAAAAATATTACTATCGATGAAAATAGACGAATATCATAGCTTAGACCCAATTTTGACGTTTTTAAGATACTCACAAATCCTTATCAATCCCCTGTATCTATTTTGATGGCGTATATACAATATTTAACTTGGTCAAAAAACTGAATTGAACTCATTTTGGTTTGATGATTATGAACAGAAAATTGAATTAACTAGACCAAATTAATCCAAAATATACCTTGACAATGATTTTCTGGCTAGTGTTAGATTTACGCTAAGAATAGACGAGTACCCATTAACTTCAAATCCTCGATCCCCCACTGCATACAATCAAAATCAATTAGCAATAAGAATGAGCATGTCATTATATTTTTTAAGTGCTTCAAATTCTCTCCTTAATAGCAACATATTTTATCAGTACCAATGTGAGAATTGGGATGGATTAAATGGAATTGCGCTAGGGGTTGATAGAGTATTTGTGCCAATTAGACCACATAAAGAAGAAAGAATTTAAGTCATATCAATTTTGTGCACATGGTTGGCCTTACCGCTTGAAAAGTAGAATCTTTAGTAGCAACACTACTTGGTATCACCTTAACAACAAATTAAGCAGGGGTTAATTGTTTCTTATCTAATTGAACCAATGTATGAAGGCTATTACTATTACATTCCAAAATATGTCCAGGAAAAGTAAATCCTAATATGTCTGCCAAAAAATCTTCATTTGCAAACACCGAAAGAACTACTAACATGGTCAATCCTTCAAAAGCTTCCTTCTTGGCTCCTTCATTTGCCAAAAGACCAGCTACTCTATTCTATTCCATGTACTTGTGCTTGAGCCGTGTCCTATCCAACTTTTGGATTAGCAACTTGTACTCAGTGATGAGGATCATAAATGTCATAACCCAAATTTAGCATTCTGATAACCTCAGTTAAGTCAGTAACTATTTCTAGTGGAGTGAGGTTTCTGTTATCAGCTAATTGCAGTCCCTGTAGTAGAGATGTTAGTTCAGAATGAGTAGTAGAACTGTGAAAGAGGCTGCATATAAATCCTACTACCCAGTCATCATTAGAGTTTCCCGAAGACACGACTAGTCTCTCCTTTCTTTGGGTTACCTAGAGCTGCACCATCTGTGTTTAGCTTATAGTAATCCCTTTTAGGAGGCTCCCATTTAACATTAATGATTACTTTACAAACAGCTGCCTCTTTACCTATAAAAATATGGTATTCAGTGGGTTTGAATATGGTATTGGTAGCTGAGGTAGGGTCTTTTTTTGTGTGAAAGAGGTTGTGGTTTCTAGTCAGTCATATATTCCAGAAGTAGAAATGGAGTAGAAATTCCCATGACAAGTAATTGTTGAATGACTTTTTCCTTAACTTGTCCATTGTATGAGGCCAAGCTTGGCTAGTGACTATGAGATCATTGTGGCAACACTCCTTTGTGCAAGATTGGCTTGAACTATCCCAGAAAAGCTTAGCATTTGGGAAATAAAAGAAGATATGGGTAATGGTTTTAATATTGTTAGAGTAGAAATACAGATGGGGCCAATATTAACTCCAATTTGATGGAGGAATGCGCCAATGGGAAGTCTTTCATGATGAAGTACTCAGAAGAAGGACTTGATCTTGTTAGGAACTTTAAGTGTCCAGATCCAACTGAAGTTTTTTTTGGAGGTTGCTGTAGTAGAGGGAGTTTTAGAATCAATTAGATGGTAGGGTGATTTAGTGTTGAAGATACCAATTCTTGTAAGACCCCACATTATTTTATCCTCTTTACTACTGGCATTGGTAATAAAGGTGGACTTGAGGGTGTTGGTAACATTGGCTGGTAGAGAGGTAGACAAGGAAGATGTATTCCTGTTACTATTGTTATAAACATTGGCAACCTTAACAGAGTGATCAGTGGGGTTGAAGGGCCCCTCAACCATGCTTCTAATGGAAATATTGTTAGGGATACAAATATAATTAAGGAAATTAACTATAGCTCCTTCGTGAAAAAACCATTTTGAAGCAGCTTTACAAGTATTCCAACTTTGGAGAATGTATTGCCATATGGGGGACTTGGATTTCTTGGGTATGTGAGTCAAATTGCAGTGTTTGAAAATTAGGACTCTAGCCCAGAGGGAGGTAGGTTTATGAAAAATCCTTCAAGCCAGTCCATCATGCAGGGCTTTGCTTTTACACTCCACTTTCTGAATACCAAGGCCCCCCTTAATTTTGGGCTTTATGACAGTCTCCCGACCTGTTAAATGCATCTTTTTCTTAGTAGGGGTAGTACCTCAAATGAAGTTTTTTTGGATTCTATTAATCATCTTAGTGATGTGGGATCTAGCTTAGTGAATTGTATGACATGATTAGGAATACTATTGAGAGAGGCTTTGGCCAGAGTAGTTCTACTTGTCATATTTAGGTAAGTAGTCTTTCAGCTAGTCAACTTTTAGTGTATGTTGTCTATAATGAATGGGAATTCACTGTTGGTATGCCTTTTGTGGAAGATAGAAAAGCTCAGATATTTGCCAAAGAAAGTGCTAGATTGGATGAAGAGGTTGGCAGAGTGAGCTCTAACCTGGTCAGGCTTGCAATTGAAGGAGAAGATGACTCTAGACTTTAACAAATTAATTTTTTTATTAAAGGCTTCAGTGAAGTAGTTAAGAGTTTCCTTGATAGTTCCACAATTAATTGCATTAGGTCTAGCAAACAGAGTTAGGTCATCACCAAAAAACGAAGATAGGAGATCTTTGGGCTAACCCCGCTTATGCTAATTAGAAATCATTCCTTGGCATCAATAGCTTTGTCAATGAGCCTAGAGAGATATTCAATACAAATGATAAATAGTTAAGGAGAAATGAGGTCTCCTTATCTAATACCTCTACTAGGCTTGAAGGAATGAGTTTGCCTCCCATTAACCAGGATGGAGATGGATGTTGAGCTAAAACAAGAGAGAATGTGCTTAATAAGAGTACTGAAAAAATTGAAGCCATGAAGGGTATCCCTAATGAAAGACCACTCATGCCTGTCAAAGACCTTTTTCAGGTCAATCTTCAAGATCGTGTTGGCATTTTTGCCTTTCATTTTCTTGAAGTGGGTAATGTACTCTTGGTAAATAATAGCATTATCAGAAGCTCTCTTGTTAGACATTAAATTATTTTGGCTGGGACCGATAATATCAGGGAGGTAGTGTTTGATCCTGTTAATAACAATCTTGGTTATATTTTTATAGATTGTATTCCAAACAGTAATAGATCTAAAGTTTTTGAGCATTGTAGTATTTGGACATTTAGGAATGAGGCAAAATAGTGTCGCATTCATAGTGGGGGTTGATTTGGGAGTCAAATGAGTTCCTATGGAATTCAATGACAACTTTTTCCATTATACTCCACTATTATGGTAGAAGAAATGGTGTAAACAATCAAGTCCTAGAACTTTGAAGGGCTTGAATGAGAAAATGGCTTGCTTGACCTTACTATCTCTTCGAGGTGAAGCCAGGTTATTCCTTTGGAAATTAGAGAGTATGTGTTCCTGACTATGGTAACTGGATGAATTGAGGGGGCCTGTGTATGGGAGGACATGTATAGGCAATTGAAGTAGATTATAATGGAATATTTGATATCATGATGGTCATATTGTCAGTTACCAGCTTCATCTCTAAGAGAGAGAATTATATTCTTCCTTCCTCTATTCAGTGTGGAAGTATGTAAAAATCTAGTGTTAGCATCTCCATCAGCTAGCCAGCTAATTCAAGATTTTAACTTCCAGAAGTCTTTTTCATTCTTAAAGATAGATTCATAATCCTCAATCAATTTGGCTTCCAGATTCAGGAAGAAAATACAGTTTTGGTAGTGGGCGAGGGGGGTTTTAGAATCCCAATTATACTGTCCATACGCCTATTCTTCTTGTGGGAGATATTGCCAAAGGTGTTCTTATTTCATTGAATGACATAAATATTGAATTGATGGGTTGCTTGGATGAGGGTGGTACTAGGAAAGAAGGAATCTTGGACTAGAATGGGGAAAGAGGGATGACTATACCACATGAACTCAAACGTGAAAGGCTTTGAATTACTAGGCCTAATATCATTTCTTAATTTTATAAGCAAGGAGCAATAGTCCAAGTGAGTCCTAGGCAGATGAGTCACAGTGGCCTTAGTATAGTTAGTAATTCAAGAGTCACTAGCAAAACACTTGTCTAGCCTTTCAAGGATAAAGTTATTCATGTTCCTATATCTCTTATTAGTCCAGGTGTACTTACTGCCTTAATAACCTAGATCTACTAGTTTACACTAGTTAACACAGTTGCCACCAAACTTGTCCCTAGTTTTGAGAACTTCATTAAGTCTTCTCTTACAATCAAACTATCACTAAAATTCCTTGAGATATAAGTTAAGTGGTCCTAAAGCATTTTTCTATCAGAGATATGATTGCTGGCATAAATAGCAGAAAAGATCCATGAGTTAGGAGAGGGATATACCTTAACCATGACATGAATACCTTGAGGGATAATGGAAACTTCTTCAATCTGAAGAGCATCCTCCTTTCACATGATGACAATACATCCAGACTGACCAACTGCTGGGAATTAAATATAGAAATTGAATTATAGATCCTATGTTAGCTACTTATGGTCGGCCATCCTAGTCTCTAGTAGGATAACCATCATAGGTTTGTGCAGTTGAACCAACGCTGCACAATACCTATGAAAATATGCATCGTTCCCTCTCCTAATATTCCATATGATGTAATACATTAGCAAATGTGGATATATGTTGTGCCTTCTCTTTACCTTGTGGAGAGGACTCCTTCCTCTATGAATTTATGCTTTGTAAAACAAGGGTTAAGGAGATTAGTGGTTTGTCCAATCCCTGAATCTGATGAGTTCCTATCCCCATTTAGGGATTTAGGTCATAGGAGGATTAGTATCTCACTGCAGTTCACTCATAATTCTATCACCCTCATAGTGTCCAAAAGGAGGGAGTCAATTCTTAGTGGACCATAGTTGCTCCTTGGTTATTCCACTTCCATGTTGTTCTACCCTTTTAGCAGATGTAAAGGTCTATTTATTTCCTTTTTGATGCTTTCTAGGGGCGAGTGTTCTTTCACCCCTAGTAGAATTTAATGAGAAGCTTCTTTTTGAGCCTAGTGGTCTACTATGGTGAAGTTGGGGGTTGTTGTTGGATCCTTCATTGTGGGGTTCGGGAAGAAGATGATTGAGAGAAAAATCTGTTGTATGAGATTGTTGGACATTTTGGGAGAGATGTTGTGTTGGTTGCTTTGATTTATGTTCTAGAGAATCATCTACTGCCATAGTTGGGTTCCAAAGTTCGTCAATCCCCGGTTCATCGCTTCCATTGTTACTCTTGCAAGGAGGGATGGGTTTTGGATTATGAGAGTCACTAGTTGGTTACCAAGGAAGAAATTGTCAGTCAGACCCTGCCCCTGTAACGCCAGTTCCAGCCACGATGCCGGTGTGTGGTCCAGTGGTAAGGGTGTGGTGGTGATGATAATTGGTGGTGGCTGGGATTGAGGTATTTTTTTGTTTCTTTGCTTGTTTTTTTGGGTATGATTGGTGGCTGATTTTGTTATAGAAGGCATAATGACAACTCCTAAATTTGGATTAAAATGGGTTTTCGTCTGCACATCTTTGATATTTGTGAGTAACACCAGGGAAATAGAATTAATGGTAAATCCCTATGACGAGATGGAAAGTGTCATATCACTTGAGATGGTATGATGGTTTCGCAAGTCTTGCACTTGATTAGTCATGGATTGTGGTGGTATTTCTTTATTAGAGAAGTCTTTTGAGGGTGGATAGGTATTGAGTAGTTAGTGTTATAGAGTATTTTAGTGGGGTAGGGTTTCCGTTTTGGGGTTGGGTCCATGTATTAAACTTAGGTGTGTTGTTGTGGGTCAACACTAGACCTTACATCACAACCCCCAAAGTAAATTTTGGGTTTGTGCCTCTTGAAATGAGGGCCGCTTTCGATAAGTTTGGTCCTTGATTGGAGTCCGCGCAGATCTCTTCAGCACTTGGACCCTTCTTTCATTTTACATTGGATTTAGGTTGATCCTGTGGGGAGTGGACCTTGAGGAAACTAGGTAAAATATTAGTATTCTTTCGATTAGTCTAATTACCATAATCAAGTTTTATTTTTTCCGGATTATGAACCCTAATAGTATCAAAAGCATTTTTGTTTTTATATTTGAAAGTTTTTGTTTTTAGAAAGTTACCAAGTTTGTATCAAAAACAATTTCACCTGAATTTTGTGCCCTTTTTCTATTTGATGGTTGGAGTCTTTTGCTACTTTTGCTTGACCTTGGTTATTGATATTACTAAGCTTCTTCCTCCTTGGAAAGCTCACCTTTTTCCAACCTTCTTCCATTGTGGGTGTATTTTTTGCTCCAGAACATTCAGGTTTTTCCTGCAATGAAGCTTGGGGAGTCATGTTATGACTGCATGTGTTCACTTTGTGGCATATGCTACCACAACCCCTACATAGAATTCCTTCGCCTTCATAAACAACCACTTGCTTATGGTCTCCAATGATAACTGTCACGACCCAAAATTTTCACCTTCGAGGCCGTGATGGCACATAATATTTCACTTATTAGGCAAGCCAACATTAGAGGATCTTTAAGCCAATTTTCAATAAATTCAATTAAGTAAAATCAATTAAGTCAAAAAGAAACTAAAACGGAATAAAAATGACATAGAACCAATAATATCTAAGTAAAACCCGGATCTGGAGTCACAAGTTCACGAGTTTCTAGAATCTCTACAAAGTAGGATTTGAAATAAATACAATTGTCTCAAATGAAAATAATAGTAAATAGGGGAAATGGAGGGGGACTTCAAGGTCTGCGAACGCCAGCAGATCTACCTCGAGTCTCCGAATGCCAATCCGAGCTGATACACCTCACGGACAGCTGGGACCAGTACCAAAATAGGCACAAGAAGTACAACGTGTAGTATGAGTATAACCAACCCAATGTGCTCTGTAAGTGTTGAGCCTAACCTCGACGAGGTTGTGACAGGGCTATGACAGGACACCCATGTAAATAAACCTGTACAGACGGAAATATATGTACAACATAACAACAAATAAAGAATTAACAAGTACTAGTGGGAGGGGACATGCAAAAGGGGTACAAGATATGATAACTACAACATGGAACGATAATAAGAAGCAGTCAATAAACCTTCAACCAACAAAATGAACAAACATAATGAATAACATTGCACAACATCACCCTTCGTGCTTTTACTCTCAGCCTCACCATGAAACAGTAATAATGGCATGGAATCACCCTTCGTGCTTTTACTCTCAATTTTATTATGAACAATAGATATGGTATGACATCACCTTTCGTGCATTAACTCTCAAATATGGCACGACATCACCCTTCATGCATTAATACTCTCCCTTACCATTTAACAATGAACATATAACAACATGGAGATAGAATAAGCAAGATCAAGTCTTATGTCAACAATGGTTCCACAACACTAATCTCTTCTTCAAAAACAATATTCAATTATCACAGATAGCCCATAAATGCGGAAAGAATGATCAATTTAGTAATTAACTAGTCTAAGCATGGATATCATGATCAAAGAAAGAAATAGATGACAAGAAACAAGTCTCACCCGCATGATTTAATCCAATAACAATGCATAAATACTCGTTACCTTACATATACATTGTATCCAACATTTAAACAAGTAGAAAATAGGCAAACAAATCCTAATCCCTCGAGTTAAGGTTAACCACGACACTTACCTCACTCCAAAAGTCGACTCAAAGCTCTACTGGAGCCTTTTCCCTAGAATTTGTCTCCAAACTACTCGTATCTAACCACAATTGACTTAATAATGTCAAATATTGCTAAAGGAATCAATTGCAATGCATAAATTTAGAATTTCCATACTTTTCCCCAAAAAGTCAAAAATTGACCCCGGGCCCGCTTGGTCAAAACCTGAGGTACGAACCAAAATTCATTTTCCCATTCACCCTCGAGCCCGATTATGTAATTAGTTTCGGAATCCAACCTCAATTTGAGGTCTAAATCCCTAATTTGTAAAAACCCACAATTCTTCCTAAATTCCTAGTTATCGACCATGGAAGAACAAAAATTAGGGATAGAAATTAATGGGTGATGTTAGAAATGAAAGAAAATGAGTTAAAGTGTACAAACCTATGAATTGGTGTTGAGTTTTCCCTTCAGAATCGCCTCTAGGCCGAGCTCTAATGAAGAGTTTATGAAAAATGGAAGAAATCCCGTTTTGGGACTATTTTAAATCACTGGCGTTAGGTGTTCATCGCGTTCGTGTGAAACCTGATGCGTTCGCGAAGAGCATGGCCTAACTGGCCTACGCAATCGTGAGTAACTCCACGCATTCATGAAAGTATAGCCTGCCTCACCTCCGTGTTCGCGAGAGTGGGCTCGTGTTCGCGTAGAGTTACCTCAACTCCCCTGCCCAGCCTATCTAACGCTACGTGTTCGCGTGTGACTTGTCGCATTCGCATAGAGCAGGCCCTCCAATGCTCCGCGTTTATGACCAATGTTTCGTGTTCGTGTAGAACAAAATCTCCCCAGTCCATTTTACCCTTCACAATCGCGGGAGTGTATTAGCGACCGCAAAAAAGAAAACACCAAAAACCAGCAGAAGCTAAGAAAAAATAGATTTTTTCAAAGAACTAAGGTCCGTAGGATAACCGAATCTCACCTGAGCCCTCGGGGCTCCAAACCAAATATGCACACGAGTCCAAAAATCTCATACGAACTCACCTGTGCGATCAAATGAAATTTAATGCCTAGAACTACGAATCGGACACCAAATCGAATAGAATTTTCAATAAAACTTTAGAACTTCTATTTTAACAACCGGACGCCCGAATCACGTCAAACCAACTCCGTTTCTCACCAAATTTGACAGACAAATCATAAATATAATAATGGATCTATACCGAATTCTGGAACCAAAATACAGACTCGGTATCAACAAAGTCAAACACTGATCAATTCTTTAAAGTCATTAAGCCTTTAAACTTCAAAATTTCGACAATAAGCGATAACTCGAGCTAGGGACTTCCGAATTCGATTTCGGGCATACACCTAGGTCCCAAATACCCATCAAGACCGTCAAAATACGGATCCAGGTCCGTTTGCTCAAAATGTTAACCGAAATCAACTCAAATGGATATTTAAGGTAAAATTTCATTTTTTACTAATTTTGTTAACATAAAAGCCTTTCGAAAAAATACCCAGACTGCGCACGCAAATCGCGGAAGGCTTAAGGAAGCTATTGGAGGCTTCAAAACATAGAATTAAGGTTTAAAACTTTAGATGACCTATCGAGTCATCACATTCTCCACCTCTAAAACAATCATTCGTCCTCGAACGAACATAGAAAAGTACCTGGACTAGTGAAAAGGTATGGATATCTACTCTGCATGTCCGACTCGGACTCCCAAGTAGCTGCCTCGACCGGCTGACCTCTCCACTGCACTCGATCTGAAGGATAAATCTTAGACCTCAACTGTCGAACCTGCCGGGCTAGAAAAGCTACCAGATCCTCCTCATAAGTCAAATCCTTGTCCAATTGGACTGAGCTAAAGTCTAACATATGGGACGGATCTCCATGATACTTCCGAAGCATAGGCACACGGAACACTAAATGGACTGGTGATAAACTAGGTGGCAATGCGATCCTATAAGCCACCTCACCCACTCTCTCCAGAATCTTAAAGGTTCCGATGCACCTAGGGCTCAACTTGCCCTTCTTTCCGAACCTCATCACACCCTTCATGGGTGAAACCCGAAGCAATATTCTTTCCGACCATGAATGCAACATCACGAACTCTACTATCAGCATAACTCTTCTGCCTAGACTGAGTTGTGCGAAGTCGATCGTGATAATCTTGACCTTATCCAAGGCATCCTGTACCAAATCTATACCCAACAACCGAGCCTCCCCCGGCTCGAACTATCCAACTAGCGATCGGAACCGCCTCCCATATAATGCCTTATAGGGAGCCATCTGAATGATCGACTGGTAGCTGTTATTGTAGGCAAACTCTGCAAGTGGCAAGAACTTATCCCAAGAACCCCCGAATCTATAACACAAGCGTGAAGCATATCCTCCCATATCTGAATAGTGCGCTCGGACTGTCCGTCTGTCTGAGGATGAAATGCTATGCTCAACTCAACCTACATGCCCAACTTGTACTGCTCTCAAGAAGTGCGAGGTGAACTGTGTACCTCAATCCGAAATGATAGACACGGGCACACCGTGAAGACGGACGATCTCGCGGATGTAAATCTCAGCCAACCGCTCTGATGAATAGGTAATTGCCACTGGAATGAAACACGCTTACTTGGTCATCCTATCTACAATAACCCATACTGCATTGAACTTCCTCTGAGTCTGTGGAAGCCCAACAAAAAAATCCATAGTGATACACTCCCACTTCCACTCAGGAATCTCTAACTTCTGAAGCAAACCACTAGGTCTCTGATGCTCACACTTTACTATGTCCGAGCTATATAAGCAACTATGTCCTTCTTCATTCTCCTTTACCAATAATGTTGCCGCAAATCTTGATACATTTTGGCGGCACCTGGATGAATATAATACCAGGAACTGTGCGCCTCCTAAGAATCAACTCACGAAGTCCATCTACATTAGGCACACAAATACGACCCTGCATCCTCAAAACTCCATCCTCTCCAACCTTAACCTGCTTGGCACCACCGTGCCGCACTATGTCCCTAAGGACGAGCAAATGAGGGTCATCATGCTGCCGCTCCCTGATGCGCTCAAACAAAGAAGACCGAGAGACTGTACAAGCTAGAATACGACTGGGCTCTGAAACATCCAGCCTCAAGACTTGATTGGCCAAAGCCTGAACATCTGACGCAAGCGGTCTCTCCCCGACTGGAATGTATGCAAGGCTGCCCACACTCGCTGCCTTTCTACTCAAGGCATCGGCCACCACATTGGCCTTCCTGGAATGATACAAGATGGTGATATCATAGTCTTTCAATTGCTCCAACCACCTTCTCTGCCTCAAATTGAGATCATTTTATTTGAACAAATATTGTAGACTCCGATGATCCGTGAAAACCTAGCATGACATGCCTTAAAGGTAATGCCTCCAGATCTTCAGCGCATGAACAATGGCTGCCAGCTCTAGATCGTGAACATGTTAATTCTTCTCATGGACCTTCAACTGCCACGATGCATATGTGATCACCCAGCCATCCTGCATCAATACTACTCCCAGCCCAACACGACATGCATCACAATATACCATATAAGATCCTGAACCTGTGGGCAACACCAACACCGGCGTTGTAGTCAAAGCAGTCTTGATCTTTTGGAAGCTCGCCTCACACTCGTTTGACCATCTGAACGGGGTACCCTTCTAGGTCAATCTTGTCAATGGGGCTGTTATAGACGAAAACCCCTCCACAAATTGACGGTAATAACCCGCCAAATCCAAGAAACTCTGAATCTCCGTAGCTGAAGTGGGTCTAGGCCAGTTCTAAACTACCTCAATCTTCTTAGAATCCACCTGAATGCCCTCTGCCGATACTACATTCCCCAAGAAAGCGACCGAGTCCAACCAAAACTCGCATTTTGAAAACTTGGCATACAACTGGCTATCCCTCAGAGTCTGAAGTACAATCCGAAGATGTTGCTCGTGCTCTTCTCGATTGTGGGAGTAGATCAAGATATCATCAATAAACACAATAATGAAAGAATCCAGATAGGGCTTGAACACTCAGTTCATCAAATCCATAAATATTGTTGGAGCATTTGTCAACCCAAATGACATCACTAGAAACTCATAATGCCTATATCGAGTCCAAAAATTTGTCTTGGGGACATCGGATGCCCTAATCCTCAACTGATGGTAGCCAAACCTCAAATCAATATTCGAAAACACCTTGGCACCCTGAAGCTGATCAAATAAGTTATTAATCATCGGCAATGGATACTTGTTCTTGATGGTGACTTTGTTCAACTGCCGATAATTTATGCACTTCCTCATCGACCCATCCTTCTTCTTCACGAACAACACAGGCGTACCTCAGGGTGAGACACTAGGTCTAATGAAGCCCTTATTAAGTAAACCTTGTAATTGCTCCTTCAATTCTTTCAACTCTGGCGGGGCCATACGGTATGGCAGAATAGAAATAGGCTGAGTGTCTGGAGCCAAATCAATACAAAAGTCAATATCTCTGTCGGTTGGCATCCCCGACAAATCTGCAGGAAACACCTCTGGAAACTCACGAACAACTGGTACTGAATCCATGGAAGGACCCTCCAAACTAGAATCACGGACATAATCCAAATAAGCTAGACACCCCTTCTCAGTCATATGTCGAGCCTTCACATAAGAGATAGCCCTGCTGGTAGAATGGCCAGGAGTCACCCTCTACTCTAATTAAGGCAACCCTGGCAAGGCTAAGGTCACCGTCTTGGCGTGACAATCCAAAAGTCTCCCTCCACTCTAATCAAGGCAAGCCTGGCAAGGCTAAGGTCACCATCTTGGCGTGATAATCTAATATAATATGATAAGGTGACAACCAATCCATGCCTAAGATGACATCAAAATCTACCATATCGAGAAGTATGAGATCTACGCTAGTCTCAAGACTTCCAATGGTAACCTCACATGAACGATAGACATGATCTACAATAATAGGATCTCCCACAAGTATGGACACACACACACGAGCACTCATAGAATCACGAGGCAGAATCAGATATGAAGCAAAGTAGGATGACACATAGGAATAAGTAAATGTAACGACCCGACCGGTCGTTTTGAGTATTACAACCCCGTTTCCCTATTTACTGCTCAAATTAGTCTTTATAGTTGTTGTGTGACTTGAAGGGGCAATTGGTTCGGGTCCGGTGAGGTTTTGGAATGAATTGGAACACTTAGTTCCAAGGTTTAAAGCTTAAGTTAAAATAGTGACTGTATGTCGACTTATGTGTAAAAGACCTCAAAATTTAATTATGATGATTCCAATAGCTCCGTATGGTGATTTTGGACTTAGGGGCATGTCCGTAAAATTATTTGGAGGCCCGTAGTGGAATTAGGCTTGAAATGCCGAAAGTTGAATTTTTGTGATGTTTGATCGGGGGGTTGACTTTTTGATATCGAGGTTGGAATCTGATTCTGGAAATTGGAATAGCTTTGTTATGCCATTTATGACTTTTGTGCAAAATTTGAAGTCATTCCGGATTGATTTGATGTATTTCGGCACAAGATATAGAATTTGAAAGTTCAAAGTTTATTACGCTTGAATTGAGGTGTGATTCGTAGTTTTAGCATTGTTTGATGTTATTCGAGGCTTCGACTAAGTTCGTATGATGTTTTAGGACTTGTTGGTATATTTGGTTGAGGTCCCGAGGGGCTCGGGTGTGTTTCGGGGTGGTTTCGGACCATTTCTAGGCCATTTTTAGTTGTTGGTTTCTACCTACAGAGGTGTGCATCGCGATCGCGAACATTTGGTCGTGTTCGCGAAGAGCAAACAACAGTTTGGAACCTTGTGAATCGCCATCACGGAAGCTCTTTCGCAATCATATAGAACAAAATCTCTGCTGCACTGACCCGACTTTGGAAGCTTATATCTCGCAATCTATAAGGAATTTGGAGATGATCAAAAAATGAAAGTTGTAGCCCTTGATGTCTAGTTTTCAAAAATGTAAATCATTTGTCATTTGGAGCTATGGAGCTCGGATTGAAGCTATTTTTGAGGCAATTTTTACCATATGGATTGGGGTAAGTGATTCTAACTCGGTTTTGGTTAAATTACACGAATCTATTATTGTTTTTATCAACAAATTAGTGTTTTGGGTTGAAAATAGTAGAAATATTCATAAACTTTAATTGAGGATTTGAAGGCCGAGCTGTGGTCGGATTTGAGTAATTTTGGTATGGTTGGACTCGTAGTTGAATGGGGGTTCAGATTTTGTGTGTTTTATCGGATTCCGAGATGTGGGCCCCACAGGTGATTTTTGGGGCGTAATTTTGAATTTTTGGAAAATATTAGTAATTTGATATGTAATTAATTCCTATAATTGTTTTTGAACTGAATCAAATTAATTGTGACTAGATTCGAGCCATATGGAAGTTGATACGCTCAGAATAGAATTTCTGGAGGCTTGCTCGACATTGGATTTTGCTTGTTCGAGGTAAGTAACTCTTCTAATCTTGGAGCTGAGGGTATGAACCTTGAATATATGTATTATGTGAATTGTTGGTAGGTGACGCACATGCTAGGTGACGGGCGTGTAGGCGTGCACTATAGAAATTTTGACATAATTATTTCTGTGAAATTTTGTAGTTAAATGATTTTGGCATTTTCCATGTGGTTTTATGAGTTAAAGATATTGAGCTAAAAAATATATTAAAAATCATGTTGAGGCTCTGTGCCAGTATTATTGGAACCCACAGAGGTCATATTGTTGTGAATTATTTATTTTAAATTGAAAATTCATATTCAGTCATATTCATTTCATTGCATATCATATCTCAGTCTCTATTATTTTTTATTGATACATCATATCATCATTGTTTGGGCTATTCTCATGACATTGTGAGCCCATGAGAGAGAGACTGGAGAGATTGATGACTGAGGGAGGCCGAGGGCCTGATTGTGAGGATATTTTTGGGATCAAGCTGCACGCTGCAGCAGGTCATGTTAGCTTTATATATATTATTACAATTATATGGATCGGGGCTGCCCGCCTGTAGCAGGCCTTATTGGCTTATTATGGCACGTGAGTTGTCCGTGCGAATTCTGATATGATATTAGAGTACGTGAGTTGTCCGTGCACATTATAGCGTTTGGGCTAAAGGAGCCCCTCCGGAGTCTGTACACACCCCTAGTGAGCGCAGGTACCTACTGAGTGTGAGTGCCGAGTGACGAGTGATGAGTGACTGGTAGGCATGAGTGATTGTGAGGTATGCCCGATGGGCTGTTTACGAGTGATTGTGAGGTATGCCCGAGGGGCTGTTTATGAGTGATTGTGAGATAAGCCCGAGGGGCTGTTTATTATTTTATCACTGAGTTGCATCGCATTGGTATGCACACATGACATACAGGCATAAACATGTATTTTTCTCATGCTGTACAACATCACATCATTCATGATTTCTCACACATTTTGACAGATGGGCATAGTGATGCATTTGTTTTACACTGGTTACCTGGAAAAAAAATGAACCATCTTATTTATTATTGAAAGGATTTCGGGAAAATTATTGTTTCCAAACTTATTCATATTTTTGGCAACTTCGGTAAACGATTTGGGTTTTCACTGATGTACTTGAAAGGAAGAATTATTATTTTTGAAATCATGATTTAGCTGAGCATTTTATCTTTGAGTTACTTCTTGTATTATTGTTTTACGTGGTTATGGATTGTTGTGGACTACTGGTTTTTGGACCCGACCTCGGTAAAAGCTCGTCACTGCTTTCAACTTAAGGGTAGGTTTGTTACTTACTCAGTACATGGGGTCGGTTGTACTGATACTACACTTCTGCACATTGCGTGCACATGTTGGCTGTTGTTGTTGCTGTGCTCGATGGTTGCGGATTTGAAGATGTACCTACGTTCCTGTTGTAGCTGCCTCTTGTTCAGGGTAGCCTTAGATTTATAAAATCTCTTTTTATGTATTATTCAAACAGACTATGTATTTATTTTATTTCTGCTTTGTATACTCTATTCTTAGAAGCTCATGATTTATACTACTAGTTCTTGGGGGATGTATAAGATTAAGATCTTTATTCACTTAATTTCTTTAATAATTTTTATTGGAATTGGATAATTGAAAGTTGGTTTACCTAGCGGGTTGGGTTAGGTGCCATCACGACTAGTTGGATTTTGGGTCGTGATAGTAGAGCCCGGATCAAATAGAACTGAAGCATCCCTATGGCAAACTGAAACAATACCTGTGATAATAGTGTCAGATGACTCAGCCTCAGGCCTCGCTGGGAAAGCATAACATCGAGGCTAGGGCCCACCACTTTGAACCACATCCCTAGGACGACCTCTAATTGGCTGGCCTTCACCTCTAACGGCCTGACCTTCACCTCTAATAGCCTGACCTCCACCTCTGGCTGCCTAACCCCTGCCTCTAGCTGGCTAAGTAGGCGGTGAAGCAACCGGTGCCGGAACCATTGCACGAGAACCCTGCTGTTGTGAGTTGCCCGATGCCCGAGGGAAAAATCTAGATGTGCCTCGGGTCAACAAAAATGTAACACTCGGCTGCTGTGACTGATGTCCCTGAAACTGACCCTGTCGACCTGAGTAACCACCCTGAAAACTCTGGAGCGGAGGTGCACTAATAGGAGTTGGTGGTGCATTGTAGGCTAGTTGATCGGGATGAGACATATGAGGGTCGCGACCACCTGAAGCACTGTGAGAATCTTGGAGCGCTGAATGATACGGCCTGGAAGGATGGCCTCTACCAAAAGTACCCCTTCCTCCAGACGAGGCACCACTGAACCCACCGGAATGACTAGGCCTCTTATCAGACCCTTGCCCTCTCTCCTGAGCAAGAACCACCTCGATCCACCTCCTGACATTGGCAGCCGCCTGAAAACATATCTCACCCCTAGTTTCCTTGTCCATTTGTAGCCTGATAGGATGAGCGTGTCCATCAATAAACCTCATCACCCTCTCTCTCTCTCTCTCAGTAGGAAGCAAAAGGAGAGCATGACGGGTTAGATCCATAAAACGAGTCTCATACTGAGTAACAATCATACTGTCTTGCTGGAGACGCTCGAACTGCTTGCGATAATCTTCTCTCAAAGTGATAGGGAGAAACCTCTCTAGAAATAGCTATGAGAACTGTTCCCAAGTAAGTGTAGGTGACCCAGCTGATCTGGTCAACATGTAATCTCTCCACCACCTCTTGGCGGAACTCGTCATCTAAAATACAGCAAAATCGACCCTGTTGGTCTCAACTATACCCATATTCCACAGCATCGCATGGCAACGGTCAAGATAATCCTGTGGGTCCACAGAAGGTGCACCACTGAAGTGAACTAGGAAGAGCTTTGTGAACTTTTCCAATCTCAATAAGCCCTCAGAAGACATGGTGGGCCTATCACCGGCATGTACCGTAACAACTGGCCGAACTACCCCAAATGGTGGGGCTGCTGGAGATTGATACTAGGGAGCTATCTGCTCCGGAGTGTATGTAGCAGGAGTCTGTGCTTCTCCCCCAGCCTGAGAGACGGCTGGTGCCACAGGAAATGCACCGGCCTGGGCCACACTCTCAATAAGGCCCACCAAACGGACTAGAGTGTCCTGAAGCACTGGGGTGGCGATGAACCCCTCCGGGACCTGAGCTGGTCCAATAGGTACAGTTTGAGCTGGAACCTCCTCATCAAAATCTACCTGAGGCTCCACTGCTGGTGCTACTGCCGGAGCTCTAGGTTGAGAACTTCGGCCTCGACCTCTGCCCCTCGTAGGAGCTGCCACTGGGGGCTCCGGCTGTTGTCCAGATGAAGATGTTGCACGTGTTCTCGTCATCTACGGGAGGACAAGAATAGAAGAGTTCAATCAGTAATGATACAATAAAATCGCATGATAGAGATGAATAGAAGTGAAATTTGTTCCTAAACTTCATAGCCGCTGGAAGATAAGTACAAACGTATCCGTACCGATCCTTCAGACTCTACCAAACTTGCTCATGACTCGTGAGACCTAAGTAACCTAGTGCTCTGATACTAACTTGTCATGACCCAAAATCCCAACCTATTGCTGTGATGGCGCCTAACATTTCACTTGCTAGACAAGCCAACGTTAGAGGATCTTTAAGCCAATTTCAATCAATTCAATTAAGTAAAACCAATTAAGCCGAAAAGAAACTAAAACAGAATACAAATGACATAAAACCAATAATATTTAACTACAACCCAGATCTGGAGTCACAAGTTCACAAGCTTCTAGAATCTCTACAAAATAGGGTTTGAAATAAATACAACTGTATCGAATGAACAAAATAGTAAATAAGGGAAATGGAAGGGGACTTCAAGGTTTGCGGACGCCAGCAGATCTACCTCGAGTCTCCGAATGCCAATCCGAGCTGATACTTCTCACGAACAACTAGGACCAGTACCAAAAACTTCACAAGAAGTGCATAGTGTAGTATATGTATAGCCGACCCAATGTACTCTGTAAGTGTCGAGCCTAACCATGACGAGGTAGTGATGAGGCTATGACAGGAAACCCACGTAGATAAACCTGTACAGACGGAAATATATGTACAACATAACAACCAATAAAGAATTAACAAGTACTAGTGGGAGGGGACATGCAAAAGGGGTACAAGATACGATAACTACAACATGGAATGATAATAAGAAGTAGTCAATAAACCTTCAACCAACAAAATGAACAAACATAATGAATAACATTGCACAACATCACCCTTCGTGTTTTTACTCTCAGCCTCACCATGAAACAGTAATAATAGCTCGGCATCACCCTTCATTCTTTTACTCTCAATCTCAACTATAAGATGATAAATACGACACGACATCACCCTTCGTGCATTAACTCTCAAATATGGCACGGCATCACCCTTCGTGCATTAACACTCCAATACGGCACGACATCACCTTTTTTGCATTAATACTCTTCCTTACCATGTAACAATGAACATATAACAATAGGGAGATAGAATAAGCAAGATCAAGTCTTATGTCAAAAATGGTTCTACAACACTAATCACTTTTTCAAAAATAATATTCAATTATCATAGATAGCCCATAAATGCGGAAAGAATGATCAATTTAGTAATTAACTAGTCTAAGCATGGATATCATAATCAAAGAAAGAAATAAATGTCAAGAAACAAGTCCCACCCACGTGCTTTAACCCAATAACAACGCATAAGTACTCGACATCTCACATATACGTTGTATCCAACATTTAAACAAGTAGCAAATAGGCAAATAAATTCTAATCCCTCGAGTCAAGGTTAACCACGACACTTACCTCACTCCAAAAGTCGACTCAAAGCTCTACCGGAGCCTTTCCCCTAGCAAATAGGCAACAGATATCCGAATCTCACCCGAGCCCTCGGGGCTCCAAACCAAATATGAACACGAATCCAAAAACCTCATACGAACTCGTCCGCACGATCAAAACACCAATTTAATACCTAGAATTACGAATCGGACACCAAATCAAATGAAATTTTTAATAAAACTTTAGAACTTCTATTTTACCAACCAGACGTCTGAATCACCTCAAACCAACTCCGTTTCTCACCAAATTTGACAAAAAAGTCATAAATATAGTAATGGACCTATACCGAGTTTAGGAACCAAAATACGGACCCGCTATCAACAAAGTCAAACACTGGTCAATTCTTTAAAGTCATTAAGCCTTTAAACTTCAAAATTTTGACAAAAAGCGATAACCAAGCTAGGGACCTCCGAATTTCATTTTGGGCATACGCCCAGGTCCCAAATCATGATAGGGACCCACCGAGACCGTCAAAACGTGGATACGAGTCTATTTGCTTAAAATTTTGACCAAAGTCAACTCAAATATATTTTTAAGGTAAATTTTCATTTTTATCAATATTTTAACATAAAAGCCTTTCAAAGAAATATTCGTACTGCGTACGTAAATCGAGGAAGGCTTAAGGAAGCTATTGGAGGCTTCAAAATATAGAATTAAGGTTTAAAACTCTAGATGACCTATCGGGTTATCACAATAACTGAGATTTTCACATAAGTTTTCAAAAGTATTTGAATATATATTCTCGCGTAACGCCCTTTGAGAGTGGATGAGGTACAAATGTCTACTTTAAGTTGCTTTTCTAGTTTCCTACCAACTCTTTTCGGGATTTCTTTATCATAAAACTCTATAGGGAGTTATGGTAGGTGAATCCATATGGTCGTGGATGATTAGATTGCAGCTTCTGGGACGAATTTTGGCTCTCATTGTTTTATAGAGAGGAACTTTTTAGCTATGAACCATGGACCTTCATGTAATGCTTTCACCATATTTCATCTAGTCCAAACTTGACAATGAAAGAATCCCATCCTAAGTCAATCAAGACTAACTATTTGGATGGTTTTCAAAGATCAACAAGTTTAGAGCGGAGGTATTGATGGGATGACCTTCGGCCAAATACTTTAATAATGAGGTTGAATATCCATGGGTGGTATATTCGGTTCTTATCCTTCAGTGATAATAGGATAGGGCCAAGTTGACCTTTCCATTTATCGATTGTGTCATTAATAGTCAGTTTATTCTCATAGTACTGAGATTGGTTGGTTTTATTTTTGTCAAGTAACATTTTCTTGTAGAAGTGTGGTGGAGATGTGTCTTCCTTTATATGGGTGTGAGTCTCATCTGGTGGTTTAGGGGGAATGGGGAGAGGGTTCTATATTGGTGGTTACTGTATTCATGACAGTGTTAGTTGTAGAGAGAAGTCAGGGTTTATCTCTCTAAACGCGACATAAGAGAAATTTTTTATGAAAAAGGTCCAAAATTGACCCTAAACTAATGAATATAGAGCAACTATGCCCTCCGATTGATTTTGGTATCAAAATTATCCTTGCTGTTAAATTACTGGACCACTTATACCTCTAAAAACTAACAGAGCTCCAGCTCAAATTTGACACATTAAAAAAGTATGTTTATGCTTATGTGGAAGTCCAACTCAGATGAAATATTTAACACTTCAAAGTAAAGTGTTAAGGTCTAGACCGAGCAGGGGCTAAGAATTCCATACCCGCTACACAACCTCCATCATTGCCGCTACATCACCATCCCAAAATACATAGCTACCATGTATTGAAGGATGGACAGCACATTAAAACCCGTATAAGCAGATCCTTTCTATTCTCTTTAATCAGGAGCCAAGGCTGCTGGTGATAATATTTTTGGCCAAGGACAAAGTAAATTGGATATGGAGAGAGACAAAATCGATAATGGTAGAGAGAGAATTTGTGCGATGGTCAAGGTATGGAAATCGATGGCGCCGATGATTATTTTTGGTGACAACATTGCCAGAGGAGGGAGTGCGATAGTCAACTCGAGATTTTCATGCCTAGTGGTCAAGTGGATTTTGATTTGGTGTGTCGTTGTCAATTTTCCACTATATAATTAAGTCATTCATGGTGAACTGAACATAAGAGCCTATCCCCCTAAACAATTGGTTTGGTTTTAAAAGACTTCAGATTTTGTTACCAAAATGTTGCAGTTCCTTTGTTGTGCGACACTGCAGCAAGAAGTAGAAAACTTTTTGTGTTCAAGTTTGGATTGTTAGTACACTTCTTGTTGATTTCTGTATTTCTTATATGAAATACTTGGTTTATAATTTTTATTATGGATCTACAATACTTGATTATCACTGTGTTCGAAAAGTTGTCATTCGTAGTGATCTCTTGTAAACAATAGACTTTACTATTTTATGTTTATGATATTAGAGACCAAAAAATGATGAGCTTATCCCCAAGAATTACTATGAATTTAATGGAGTTGCGATCTATGCAATATCTTTTTATTGAATGATTTTCTTGTCTTGAAGGTTCTATGTCCATAAGATGATTTCCCCATTGGAAGTGTCACTGTAGAGGTTTTTCCAGTGAGTGATGGCAGAAGATAAGGAGTTGCCTTCACATGGTAGGTATTTGAAAGTTGAGTGGAAGGTGGAGTCAAAAAGTCAAAAAAGAAAATCTTTTAATATGTCAAATTTGAGCTGGAGTTCTGTTAGGTTTTAGGGGTATAAGTGATCGGGTAATTTAACAGTAAGGATATTTTTGGTATCAAAATCAAACGGAGGGCATAATTGCTCTATATTCATTAGTTTAGGGGTAGTTTTGGACCTTTTTCGAAGATTTTATTATTTTTCTTTGTAATTCCTTCTTTGTCTTCTATAATATTATTTGATTGAAAATAATCTCCGAAAAATAGAAAAATAAATTGTGAAAATTTTGAAACATTGTTTTAAGAACAAACACCACTAGGTCTCAACTTCCAACAAAAATAACTTTCTCTGGACAAGTAATGTCATTTATTTATCATTATTCATTCTCAATGTACTTACTGATCCCCCTCTCCCCCATTCAAAATATATGTAATATAAAAATCATCAAAATAATGTATTTTTAATGTTAATGTTACCTTTTATAAATTTTATACACCTCAACAACTACAAATTTTAAGTCAACTATATTTAGTTCTGATATGATAAAAATTTTGAAATTCATCTTATATACCTTTTCAAGCCTCTCTTAATAATGAAAGTTTCTTATATTTCTCAAAAAAATCGGGTTTTATGCTTACGTGACTTCATGTTATGTTTGAGTTGCTACTGACTCTAGAAATATCCAGTAAATATGAAACGAAAAAGGGTCAAAATTGTCTCTGAATTATCGAAATTACTATAAAAATGAAAATACACATAAATACAGTCCACATATATACATTGCAACTAAGTGGCTTATATACAACTTTGCAAAGCTATAAAATAAAATTAAAAGTTCAAGACAGCATCCAACTCTAACGACACAACCGGTCGTTTTGAGCTCTAGCATGGTGTTCGGCAGTTTGAGACCTTGAGAAGTTTCACTATATGTATTAGGAGTTGCACGTGTAGTCAGTTTGACTTTCGAGAAGTTCGGAGTAGACTTGAAAAATAATTCTCTATTCGGAAGCTTTAAGTTGGTAGGGTTGACCACGGTTTGACTTTTGAGTAAACGACCTCAAAATCGGTATTTAAAGGCTCCTATAGGTTCATAAGGAAATTTCGGACTTGGGCGTATATTCGGGTTGAGTATCGGATGGTCCGAGAGCGATTCAGCGCTTATTATCGGAAGTTTGCATTTTGAAGGTTCTGAGATTTGCTAAGTTCGACTTGGAGTCTGCTTTGGTGTTATTGGAATTTGGGCAGCGTTCCGAAACCTTGAATATGTTCATTTGGTTGATTGGAACTTGTGCGTGAAGTATGGTCATGATCCGAAATATCTAAGTGTGATTTGGACGCGTTCGGGGAAGTTTGAAAGTTAAAAGAAGAATTTTGATCGTCGATTTGTGGTTTTGATGTTATTCATGGCATTTCTAACCTTTGTATAACTTTTGATAAGGTATGGGGACTTGTTAGTATGATTTACGGGATCCCGGGTGCATCGGGTGCGTTTTAGGGTAGTTTCGGACAATTTCTCCTTATTTTGCAACTGCTGGTTTCTGGTGTTCTTGGTATGCATCGCGATCGCGGATGTTGGGTCGCGATCGCGAAGAGTGACCTGGAGCTTGGACGAATTTTTTCATCATGATTGCGACTGTGAGTTCGCGATCGCGAAAGGAAATTTGTTGGGGCTGGAAGGTTAGCCTTCGCGTTCGCGTAGGCTTGACAGGTTGTGGAACGCGATCGCGAGAGGACCTCGCATTCGCGAAGAAGGAATCTTTTGCGATCGTGAGGGTAATTCCACGACCGCAAAGAGGAATTTTTTGGGTAGCTGCAATTTTGTTTTTGCGATCGCGAGGCTGTTTCCGCGATCACGAAGAGGAAGGGCCTGGGCAGAATATAAGTTATAAATCAGGAATTTGCTCATTTCAACTCATTCTCTCTTGCTAAGGTGATATTTGGGCGATATAGAGGAGTCATTTTTGCATCATATATCATGAGGTAAGTGATTCCCACTTGTTGTAAGTTAAATACATGGGCTATATATGGATTTTAATATGAAAATTATGGGAGTTTGGAAAAACAAAACCTAGAAATTGTATTTTGAATTTTGACCATGCAATTGAATATAGAATTGGGAATAAATTATATATATTTGAGCTCGTGGTGCTATGGGTAACATTTATCTTCGATAATATTTGGAATTCGGGCACGTGAGTCTAAGGGTTCACTTTGTTGACTTTTCGTGTAGAGTTGGGAATTTCTACTAATTAATTAAATTACGAGTCCTTGAGTATATTTTGAATGGGTTGCGCATTTGTTTACTAGTTTTAGATCATTTAGCATTGGTTTGGGGTGTTAGAGAAGTGTTGTAGCGAGTTATCAAGTTTCGGAGCGAGGTAATTCTCCTATCTAACCTTGTGAGGGAGAATTTACCCCATATATGCTAGGTTTGTTATGTGCTACGTATTATGGGAGATACGTACGTATGAAGTGACGAGTGTCCGTGCATATGCTAGATTCTTGATCATGTCCGGGTAGACTTAGACTCACACCATATTTTAACTCTATTACTTGGGTTATTCTTGCATGTTTAATACTTTAATTTACACTTTCGCCTAAGACTAGACTTGGATAGTGTATCGGATTTTCTATTTTAAATTCTTGATGAGCTACTTGATTAGCCGTGGAAATTGTACTTTCCTTTATAGATTTTGTCCGCGTTGAGCATATTCATCCAAAACTTTTATTGAATTTTATAACTCACACGTATATTAGTGAGTGGGGTCAGTGACCCATTTAAGTTTTATATTCTAATGGGAACGGGTTGAACGACTCAGCAGTACTCTTATGGGATCGGGTCGTTCGCCTCGACGGTATTATGTAATACACTCTTATGGGATCGGGTTGTTCACCTCGCCAGTATCATATAACACATTCTTATGGGATCGGGCCATTCGCATCAGCAGTATCATGTAACACATTATTATGAAATCGGGTCGTTTGCTTCGACAGGGTACTTATTCATATGGGATCGGGTCATTCATCACGGTAGAATATAATATTCTTATGGGATCGGGTCGTACGCTACGATATGATATCATACCTTCACTTTTATGGGATTAGGCCATTCACCTCGACAGAATCGTGCGTAATATTCGATAAGGATTCAGCATATCTATGAATCTATGTGACTTGAAACGTGATATTTTAGTGGTTATTGACCTGACATACATTTCATTCGTGGTAATATTCGGTATTTGAGGACTGTATGTTTACTCGTCTGTTGAGGATAGTTTTTATGTACATATATCTCACTTTACTATTTTACTTGTCATGCTTCATACCTGTCTACTTTTATTTTATTTTATTTATTGGACCACTAGTAAGTGTTAATGTCAACCCCTCGTTACTAATATTTCGGGATTAGGCTAGATACTTACTGGGTACATGTTGATTATGTACTCATACTACACTTTTGTCCTAATTGTACATGTATTGAGATAGGTACATTTGGTGGTCATCTTGACCCATAGGCGCAACTGTTGATGAGACTTTGTGGTGAGCTGCATTTCATGTTACGATCTGCAGCACACAGAGTCCTCATCTTATTTATTTAATTTACCTGTCTATTATATGTTCCAGACAGACGTTGTAGTAGGATTGTACTTCCTAGTAGTTGTCCATGCACTTGTGACACCGGATTTTGTGGGTTCTAGTGGATGCTCACAATTATACCTAACATTATTATTATCATTTCTCTTTATGATTTATTCATACTCAGTAATTTGGTAAGGAAGAACATATGTTTGTATGATTTCTAAACTTAATTCTATTTATTTAATAATATTCCTGGTTTTAAAAGTTAAAATGGATAATTATATTTGGAGGTTCACGTGTTGGCTTGCCTAACAACATCCTCGGGTGTCATCACGGTGGTCGTTACACCAGCTCCAAATAGGTTCTCGAATCGCTATTTCTTTAAAGCTCAAGCTTCTAATCCAATATTTGAATAAGTAATTATGACTCAAAACGTTAGTTCAACAAACCAAATCCATTTTGAGTGGTAAAAATTAGATTGTTAAGGTAATTCACTATTATTAAACAAGATTAAATAATTGGGTTTAAATTCATTTTGTGAGAATTTTAAAGTAAATATTATCTGGACTTGTTAGAAATAGTCTAAGGAGATAGTTTAGAAAATTTATGGTCATTTAATGAAAATCTGGACTGATTTTGAAGTGAATTGCACATCTATACAATACAGGTAAATTGGGTATATAGGCGTATAAAAGTGTATAATAGTATATAATAGGTGTTTATATTCTCATATACACTATTATACAAATTTTAACACTATTATATAAAAACTGACTTCATATTATTTCTGCACCTCTTTTGAAATTTTACTAAAATTTAGCTAAAATCTGTTCCAAATTACTTCAAATTTAAGTTTTGAACTGCTATTGATATTTCCATTCGATTGAAATAACACCCCATGATGTTTCTAAGCAAACCCGACAATAGCAATTTCGCAATTAATCTCAATATTCATATATGAGTTTAGCTTTCAAATTCAAAATATCTAATGGTCTAGAATATAATCTTTGGATTCATATAATGTATATTAGGTCTTTATTGTATGAACATTGTTAGAAGTTCATGAATCGCCTTAAAAGTAGGAACAAACTTCGGAATGGATGAGTCTATGTTGTTCTTTGGACCTTTTCAGAGTTTGTTCTGTCTAATCTGTTATTTTAATACTCTAATCTAGTATTGTTCAACCACCTTTATGTACTGACTAGTGTGGAGAAGTCCTTCTACTGCGGTAGACTTGTTCGGGAGATCAGATTTTCTTTTATTTTAGGTGAGCTATGGACTGTGGTGGAATTGGGTCTTTAATGTTGGGATAAATGATGACAAGATTCTTTCAAGTTATATACAACTTGGGCCAAATCGGGTTAGAAGAAAACATATGGGCCCAATCTGGTTGGGATATTGGGCCATCAGACAAATAGTTAAATGACCCTCTATAGCCCCTCAAAATTTTAACACCCCATATTTTCCCCATTGACACGAAATGTCCCTCCGGCCCTAAGATATTACATCTAATAGCCCGAAATGTCTATTTTGCATATTTTGTATAGTGACAGTCTAGTTTGTATATATTTTGTATCGTGAGAGTCTATTTAGTATATTTTTTGTATAGTGACAGTCTATTATTAAAATTATACAGTGACAGTCTATTTTGTATATTTTTTGTATAGTGACAGTCTATTTTGTATATATTTTGTATAGAGAGTCTATTTTGTATATATTTTGTATAGTGACAGTCTATTGTATATTTTTTATATAGTGACAATCTATTTTGTATATTGTTTGTATAGTGACAGACTATTTTGTATATATTTTGTATAGTGACAGTCTATTGTATATAAATTGTATAGTGACAATCTATTTAGTATATTGTTTGTATAATGACAGTCTATTTTGTATATATTTTGTATAGTGACAGTCTATTTAATATATTTTTTGTATAGTGACAGTCTATTTTGTATATATTTTGTATAGTGGCAATCTATTTAATATATTTTTTGTATAGTGACAGTCTATTTTGTATTTGTTTCAACGTTACGCATAATGGATAATCAGTGATATCTAAGTTTTCCTTTTTCATCTCTATATACAAGCGTACACTTATTTTTTGTATAGTGACAGTCTGTTTTAGTTTTCTTTTTGTATAGTGACAGTCTATTGTATACAAATGAAATTTGCTCAACTAATTTCATGAAACATTTTTTGTTGAATATGGTATTCTTCAAAGTATTCTAAACAAAACAACAATTATTGTCTACTATGTATCAATCCTCAGCTATTTGAGACAGTTATATGACTCCCATTATACATTTCGCTCAAATAATATGATGATTTTCGAAATACAACATGTATTTATTAACTTTTGAAAATACATTAGCAAAACCTGAAGTCTGAAGTCACTAATTGGTCACATTGCGTCGTGCCTCTTTTTTTTATAATTTTTTAAAAAATATTAAAGTTGACCAATTCCTTTTTCCAGTTTGATAAAATATTGTTATCTTGGGATATTTGATATCTAAGAACATTCTTGGAGTAATTCATCACATTGGGCAAAAGAAATCAAGTACTGGGTAAAGAATTGAAAGGCACTTGTCATAATAACGTTATTTCATATACAACAATTGCAAAAGCCACAAGCGGTATTTTGACAAAAAGAAAACTAATTTTGCATATCATTGGTGGAAGATTGGACGACTCGATGGCAACGAAATCTATCGCATTTGAGCAAATTTAGGCTAGCCATTATAATTTATTTGGGGCTATAAATTGTATGGATTAATTCATGGCTAGCGAATGATAATTGTTTCCACCGGCCGGCTACAAATGATATTTGCCAATATAAAAATGTCATTCTTCCATCTGTCCATCTATCTATATTTTAATCCACGCACACACACACACACTGTAACGACCCGACCGGTCGTTTTACTTTCTAGATTCTCATTCCCTTAAATAAGACTCCCCATAAGTGCTTTTACTATTGTATGACTTGCGGGGATGGTTAGTTCGGGTTTGGAAGGGTTCGGGTTGAAATCGGAACACTTAGTTCTTTAATATTGGCTTTAAAGGGTTAAATTTGACTTTAGTCAACATTGCTAGTAAACTACCTTCAAACCGGGATTTAACGGTCTCAATAGGTTAGTATGAAAATTTTGGACTTGGGCATGTGTTCGGATCGTGTTTTGAATGACCCGGGAGCGTTTCGACGCCTAAAGTTGAAAGTTGGCTTATTTAAGGTTTTAAAATTTTTTAAATTTGGGTTGGAGTAGGTTTTGGTGTTATCGAGGTCTATTTTAGATTTTAAATCCGGGAATAGTTCCGTATGGTGATTTAAGATTTGCATGCAAAATTTGGTATCATTCCAAATAGTTTAAATATAATGTGACGCGTTCGGAGCAAGTTGGAAGAACTTGAAGTTCATAAGTTAATTCGATTTAGTTTGGGGTATGATTCTTAGTTTTGGTGTTGTTTTTCATGTTTCTTGAGGTTGAGCAGGTCCGTTTTATGATTTTGAACTCGTTGGTATGTTTGGACGAGGCCTCGGGAGCACCAGATGCCATTCGGACGATGCGTAGAAGTCGTTTGGACGTGGAGGAATGGCTGAAGCAGCACAACTTCTGGTGCAATCGCACCTGTGGAGAGCTAGCTGCAGGTGAGAGCTCGCAGAAGCGAGCCAACGACCGCAGAAGCGGCCTAGCATGGGCTGCCCAGGGATCGCAGAAGCGGAGCATGGACCACACCTGCGAAAGCTCAGGTGCGAAGAAGGAAACCGCAGAAGCGGGAAAGGCTGCAGGTGCGGCACGTGCGCCGCAGACGGCGGGCTCGCAGAAGCGGGCCATTTTTTGCAGATGCGGAAGTAGGCCAGTTGGGAGAGAGCTGCATCTGCGATGCTCTTTCCGCAGATACGGAGCCGCAAAATCGGCCTATTCTCTGCAGAAGCGGAAATCGCCGGAGACAGAAGGGTCCATTTAATAAGGGACTTAGGCCATTTTGGCTCATTCATTTTTGGAGCTTCTTAGAGAGGGGTTTTCACCTAGCTATTGAAGATAAGTAATTTCTATCTAATGTAAGTTAAATATATAGATTACGGGTAGATTTTAACATGTAAAATTATAAAAATTATGGGTTTAGTTGAAAACAAACCTCTATTTTGATAAAAATAAAATGGGATTTAACCACGAAAATGATGATAAAATTGGGTAAAAAAAATATATATTTTAGTTCGTGAGGTTAGGGGTAACAATTATCTTCAAAAATTTTCGAAATCCGGGTACGTGGGCCGGGGGTAAATTTTAGGAATCTTTCAATTTGGATTGGGTAATTACTCTAATAGTTAAATTATGAACTTTTGAACATTTGTTGATTAATTTATACAATATTTGACTAGTTTCGGGTTGTTTAGCACCGAGTTGAGGATTTAAAGCATATTTGTGGATCGGATTTGAGCTTGAGAATGTGGTAAGTCTCTTGCCTAACCTTGTAAGAGGGAACTCATCCCCTTAGGTGTATTTTCGTTGTGAATTACTTGTGTGGGGAGGTACGTATGCACTAGGTGACGAGAGTCCCTGCATAGCTATATTTCATGAGATGTCCAGGTAGTCTTAGATTTACATCATGCCTCGATTATACTGCTATGTTTATTATGCATATTGATTCTCTAAAATAAAGCTGAGATTAGGGATTGTAAGGTTGAAACTCTCCGGTTTAGATTTCTTTTTTTTGGAAAGAATTGAGTAATATGAATAACTCCGAGAAATACATGTCCACTCGCGTCGCAAGTACTTTCGCGAGCGAGGTAAACTTTTCTACTCTCATGGAAGCCGGATGTTCACCTCGACATGTTAATAGATGCATCTATGGTTCGTGTCGCTCGACCCTCGGCAGTGCACACAATATATTTTTGGATCGGATTGAACGACCTCAGCATAAATCGTGCGTGATAATATTCGGAACCTGATTACACTTGTATTATTTCATGGCTTGTGAGGTTATAATTTATTTAATGACATAAGCTGAATCAGGGTTAGTAGGTATTGGCTAGAGAAATTCTTGAGATTTTATCATCAGTTAAGGAGCCATTTATTCATTGCGTGTTATGGTGTTATTATTATTATTAATATTATTATTATTTACGTGTTCCATATATGTTTATAATTCCTATATTTCATTATTGGCCCATAGTAAGTGTCGATGTCGACCCCTCGTCACTACTTCTTCAAGGGTAGACTGGATACTTACTGGGTACATGTTGTTTATGTACTCATGCTACACTTCTGCACTAACCGTGCAGGATCTGAGGCATGTGCATATGGTAGACATCCCGGCGCACACCCGTGATACTCCGAGACTTAGTGGTGAGCTATTTCCGAGTCCGTTCTACGACACCTGAAGTCTTTCTTTTGTATTTACTTTCTGTCTACTCTACTTCATACAGTTTGTATATTCTATCAGTAGCTCATACACTTGTGACACCAGGTCTTGGAATTATGCTAGTAGACATTTGATAATTTTTGAGTAATTATTTCATCACACTTGTCCTTATAATTGCTCACACTTTATAGTAAATTTCTCACCTCTTACTTATTTAGTAATTAAAAATAGACCATTTCTAAAATGTTAAAAAGGATAATTATATGGTTAGTTCACTGTTGGCTTGCCTAGCGGCGACGTTGGGTGTCATCACGACCTATAAGGGAAATAACATCTTTGACACACACACACACACACACACACACATACATATATATATATATATATATATATATATATATATATATATATATATATATATATATATATATATATGTTTGTATTAATATTTATTTGTCTATACTATATTAAAAGTAGGAAGCCCAAAACTAAAAAGTTGAATTATCAAAATATCCTTTTAGTAATAAATATATTTATATTTGATAATAATAATAATTAAATAAATACCTGAAAAATAGTTATTTATACTGTATGTCTTTTTTAAGTAGTTGTATTTTTTCATTAGTAACTAATTTTTTAAAATTGTTAGACCATTAGTAAAGAACTACTTATTAAAAAAAGTCGGATGCCTTGATTTTGAAGGGCTGTGTTCCTCGAATTAGCCGAATAACTTTTCAAAGGTGTTCCTTTATTTTTATGAAAAAAGTCACATTCAAGAACTATTACGTTTATGATGTTTAAGTACGACTTAAATGAAGACAGTAACAAGTATATTCACCAAAATCGCTTGGCAAGAAATTGGCTAAATCAACAATAAAATGGTTTGATGGCATCAAATCAGATTCCTTCAAGTAGTTCATGTTTTCCTACCCTATGTCATTTTAGTTAAATCAAAATGTTATAGTAAGTGATAGGGTGAATATGTATATACGGTGACGATCTCATACTACTTAATTTAAAGGTCATGTATATATAAGTAGGAATGTGATGAAAGGTTGTAGTTGTTATTACATCGTCAAAATGCAAATTAGTTAGCAATACATATATGTTGCATAAAATTTAATTGATGCATGTCGTAAATAAAATATACATGAGAAAAGTGCTTCTAAATCATACTAGTATTAGAACTCGTGCGATGCGCGGATCATACTAACGAATACTAATGATTTCAAATTGTGATATATGTTATTTGAGCATATTAGATCACATTACTTTTAAAAATAGACATTCAACGTTCATTTTGATTTTAAATATAACATGCCTAATAAAAAAATCTATAAGAAATTAATAGAAGCGGATCATAATCGAATAATATTTTAGTTTCTTACTTTTCTTTATTATATTATCAACTATTTTATATTATTACATTGCTAGTATATGACTTTTACTGGTTTGTCACCAGGGGCAGATCCAGCATAATAACTATGGGTTCCCGTGAACCCAGTAGCTTTTGTCTAGATCCTATATTTGTATTGAAAATCTAAAAAAAAGTAGAAGAATATTTAGCATGGAACCCAGTCTGTTAATTCAGTTATTAGTATATATTAACTTAAAAATTTTTTAAGAACCCATAAACTTAAAATTCTGGATCCGCCTCTATAATTGTCACTTGTTTAATATTCTTATAATATATCCTTTCAGACAATGTTAGACTCAAGTCTAGTATTTGTTCATATATTGCTCAACCTTATAGATAAAATATTAGACTGTGGCCTAACGTTTACTAACAACTTATAAAATTTTAAATCGTAATCTTACATTTTCTCATAATTCTTTTAGTTTAATCAAAGGGATCTTACGACTGTGGTCTTAAACGGTCCGTAAGTTGCAAGAGCTATGCCAAAAAGAGATAACTAGTGAAAATTTGTGCAGCATATATGCATATGGAACATGCCAGCCCATTATCAAATAGGCCCTCAATTATTGGGGAAAGGCCCACCACTCACTACTCATAAACTTGGGAGAAATTCAAAAATAGCCAGATCTATAAGTGGTTATTCAAAAATAGCCACACTTTCAAAAGTAATCGAAATTTAGCCACTTTTAATAAAAAGATAAATTTGAACAAAAACATTGTTCAAAATTCGGAAAATACTCCAGCATAATATACTGGAATTCCAGCATAAGTATACTGGAACTAGGGGTGTTTATAAAAACCCGAAAAATCGAACCAAACCGAAAACCGAACCAAACCGACTAAAAAAACCGATACTTTTTAGGTTTGGTTTGGTTTTGGTTTTGAATTTTAAAAACCGATCAAATTTGGTTTGGTTTTGGTTTTAATAAAAAAAATAACCGAAAAAAATCGAACCAAACCGATTATAAAAGAAACTATTTAAATTTATTATTACACCTATATATATATATATATATATATATATATATATATATATATATATATGTATATATATATATATAGTTTCTAAAATTTTATGGTATATATTAGTCATTTGTATTTTTAGTCTAGTTCTTTGCTATTATAATAATCTAATTCTTTGCCTTTATATTCTAGTTTGATTGGTAGTTTTCTTTTGCTAAGTACAAGAATTTATTTCATGTTAAAAATTATCGATTTTTACTCGAGTACTTAAATTATTCATCACTATTTGATTCAATTATCATCAATATATCTTGGTAAATGATAGATTTCTCAAAAATAAATTGATTTGATAGTATTACGTTGAAAATATAGTCGCCGGAATATGCGTTTGGTAGTGTATGCCTCATATTTAAGGGAAAAAATGATAAATAAACGAAAAATCCGAAAAACCGACAAAAAACGAATTGATAAAAAATCGACTTAATTGGTTTGGTTTGGTTCCAATATTTGAAAAATCGACTTACATGGTTTGGTTTCCTTTTAGGGAAAAACCGAACCAAAACGAACCATGAACTCCAGTATATTATACTGGAGTTCCAACATAAGTATATTGAAACTCCAGCATATTATACTGGAGTTCCAGCATAAGTATACTGGAGTTCCAGTATAATATACCGGTCCAGCATAATATGCTGGAAGTTCATACACAGGTGCACCGATCTCCAGTATATTATGCTGGAACTTTTCGTGTTGCAGCAAAATAATGGCTATTTTTCAATGACTTTACAAACGCTGACTATTTTTGAATGACCAGTCCGAAAACTGACTAGCTTGTTCTATTTTTACCATAAACTTACCACGCATGCCTTAAACAAGCATTAAGTTTGGATAGGTTGTTAGCTTTGTGCATGTACGGTTTGACCATTTCTAATTCAAGCCATATATAAAACACACTTATGGCCAAGAATTTAACTTAATGGAATGCTAAAATTATTATTTTCTTCCATGTACCGCTATTCAGAAAATATATAAAATGCAATTGTCTAATCAATTAAAGAAAGAAGCGTATAAATGCTCCCCTAATCAATCTAATTTTTTTCACTTTATCATAATAAATTATTTTGATTTGATCTAAATATTCGATACGAATAAATTTTTACGTACCTCTAATTCAGGCTTAGAGTATCTTGCAATAACTTACCTCCAACTTATTTTACTTAAATTTAAAATGGTAAGAAGAAAAGGGAAAAATCTTTTGCAATATAAGGATATTTCGTGCACATATTTGGACTCGTTTATTATCTGTGACTAAGTATGCACGTCGAGTATAAATACAATATCAAACAAAGTCGTTGAAAGGAGAAGTTTAGAGTACGTTTGATGTTTCTTTAATTAACAACCATCCAGATTCTATAATTTGGCATATGGTTGCTGTTTCATTCACCAATCTCTTTAAGTTGTTGCACGTCAAAAAAAAAAATTACCGAAAACAATTAAAATTCCAAGCACTAACATTTAACCAGCAACGAATATATTTTTTACATCTCTGCGTCTAATGTGTATTCATTACAAGTTTAATACGCTAAGTTAGAATGGAGTACGAATTTGTTATATCTAACTAACATGCACTTATAATGAAAAATATCATTGCGCTATTAGTGCATATAATTTTAAATATTGTTAAAAATATACAGCCTGACCTATTTTTAACAAATTTTATGAAGTTGATAACTTGCTAGTACACGAGATGAAAATTGATTAAGCTTTAATTACTCAGGATATAGGAGACATTGAATGTAGAGGAACAAAATTTCGTGTAAATAAACAACTTCATAAATGGGGGTGGGCACCCAAATACAAACTTATGTCAAATGGCGACAACTCAATTGCTGCCTCCAACAAACTTTGTTTTCAAATTGAAGAAAAAGCGTTCTTCCCTTCTACTAACTAAAAAGGCAAATTAGGGCAACATGAGCCATGAAAAATTCAAAAATTTTGCATATCGACATTCATGATCCACGTGGTGTTACTTTATTAATTATTGAATTACTTAAAAATAGCCTTTGAAGCATTTTTCCTAGTTCATACTTGAAAAGAACTGAAAGCGTGAATCTCTTGTATATATATTAATATATATACTAGTCTTAGGGTACGCGAGGATCCACGATACTAGTCTTAGTTTTATTATTTTACCTTTAAGTACTTGTCGTGGAAAATAAGTTCGATATGACATATGAGGATCCACGATATTTAAATTCTAAAAATAAAACTTGTTGTTGCTAGCAAAAACTGTTAAATTTGTAATTTTCTTAGTCTTACTCCATCGAATGATAGGATTGGGCAATTTGGAAGGAAAAAAAAACTCCCGAGAAATCAAGAGAAGTTAACAATAATGAACAATTGTTAGAAGAAATAGTACGTCTGATAGAGTATTAATGGTTGAAGACTTATTTCGGGGGAATAAAGAAATTCTTAAAAAGATTGAATAAAATTCAGTATAGAAAGAAATTCTCAAAATAATTAAATAATATTCATTAATAATAGAAGATGAAATGAAAGAATAATATTTAATTACAACTTACGTAGAATGCATTCTATCTTCTGTCTCATTCCTACTCCTTCAAGCATAAAATTATTTATCTTGAAATTATAGAGGTGAAAGATAAGTTGATTTCAAACTTCTAAACATTAGGTAGAACTAATAAAAATACTGCAACTTTGAAATCATTCAAAGCTATAAATCTTGTTGAATAAAATGCACGTCAATACCTCTTAATTCCGCCGAGAGCACCTTTATAGCTTTATATAGTTTTTTTTTTTTGTTGATAAAATGAGTATTACAAATATTGGTTTCTCTTTGGTTTTCCTCTTAGATTTATTCTTTCTTTCATTCTTTTTTATGAAAACATGAACTTGTTGTCAGATAATTGAAAGAAGAATAATTAGAATTCATAAGAATATACTTTATTAATAAATACAAAGTCACTGAAGTAATATATAAATATGAATTATTTGTTTGTCAAGTATTTTCAGGGTTCATGTTTTAAAGAATGAATATTTTTCTCCTATCAAATGGTTACAAACTCCAGAATAATTGGTTCATCTATAACATGGGTTTCTCTATTTCGTATCTTAGGATTATTATTATATTTTGATGCTATCTTCCAAGTATTACGCTTTTTAGGGGCTATGGCTTCTTTACCTCTTTTTTATTATAGGGTAAAAAACTTAAACTACTTTAAATAAAGAAAGATCTAATAACTAAAAAAATCGATTGTAAAATTCTAATTAAACGATTATTTCTAAATATAATTAAATAACTATTCCTAAATATTAGAGACTCAATTAAATGACTATTCTTAAATAGTAGAAAAATAATAAAATGACTATTTTGTCTAGTATAAAGTTTATTTTTAGAGGGATTAAAAAGGCGAACGACATTTCGCTATGGGACCTTCGCGCTTTTAATATATTATAGACATATATAAATGTTTACCCGTGAAACAGTACAATTGAATTTATACGTGGTTTATAGACAAGTGAATTGATTTGATTCCAAAAAGGTAAATATATTAAACAAGAATGTAAGACTTAGCATTAAAATTAAGATAAGATAACTGAAATCATGTTTCCGGGAGCAGAGCTTCCGGAGGCATCTGCTCCCGGAGGCAGCTGTAATAATATCAATAAGCAAGAAGATAAAATATTATTAAGCTTTGAAGAGTGTACAACATAAGTTTGTCAGAAAAATCGTGTCTTTACAATGAATGTTGAGCTCACTATTTATAGTTGCATCTAGGGAACAAGGTCCTAGGATCAACCCCTCTTAAATGACAATTATGAGAGCCATTGAAAAATATGTAACGGTAGGCAGCGAATGCCATATTCTCTATAACGGACTACGTACTTAATACTATAGAATATTCTTCATTAAATGTTATCGAAACGAGATTGTTGCCTTCGGACATGATTTCCTTCTACCTTCGGCTCCACGTGTCGCTTTATTATGCAAGCATTTAATATGAACATATTTTACTCTATACAAAGAGTCTCCCTACTTTCCGGTGGCATATCCTTGTGTCACCGGGAAGTTAGTAAAGATACCTTTGTTGGCGAAAAATTGTCTGACCCCCTCTAAAATATTTCTCACGGTCGATTAGACGCACGTCTCTCCGCATTTAATGCCTCGAACACGCGTCATCCCATGATTCAGTAATACTTTTGCCGGTTATCGAGGTAATTATGGCCACGATTTTAGCCCCTTATTTTTTTACTTATACGCATCAACCTTCTTCTTTTATACTTCATAATTTTCTAAACTCTCTCAAACTCTCTTTACTCAACTCACACTTGTTTTCCACTTCCTTTATTCTTCTTCTTCAGAGATAAAACCCTTATTCTCCTCTAATAACAATGGTATGCTTTTCCAAAAATTCCAGTGCTTCGAAGAACAAAGAAAGTGATGATGATGCTGCTCTTCCCACGGTGAGTACCATCATTCTAAGAAATCTTATTATAACTAAGGATTTCGAAGAGAAGTACCCTTCTGCTAACCCCCGAACATGGGTTGTTGGCGTGTATCCTTCTTGTAACTACTCGATCGGTCGTTTTATTTTTTAGATCCCTGTTCCCCTAATTAAGACTCCCCGTACATACTTTTACTGTTTTATGACCTGCGAGGATGGTTGGTTTAGGTTTAGAAGGGTTCGGGTTGAAATCGAAACACTTAGTTCCTTAATAGTAGCCTACAATGGTTAAGTTTGACTTGATTCAACATTTTAAGTAAACGATCTCGGAACCAGGATTTGACGGTCCCAATAGGTTTATATAATAATTTTGGACTTGGGCATTTATTCAGATCGGGTTTCGGACGACCCGGGAGCATTTCAGCGCTTAATATTGGAAGTTGGCACATTGAATGTTTTCAAGTTCTTTAAGTTTGGTTTAGAATAGGTTTTGGTGTTATCGAGGTCTTTTAGGATTTCGAGCCTAGAATAGTTCTGTATGGTAATTTATGACTTGCACACAACATTTGGCATCATTCCGAGTTGATTTGTTAGGAATCGGACGTGCAGAAGTGTTTTTAGAAGTTTTTGCGTTTTATGTTGAATTCATGCATTTTGGCATCTGAGTCGTAATTCTAGATATTATTTTGATGTTTCAATCATGCGACCGGGTCCGTATTATATTGTTAGATGTGTGAGTGTAATTGGATGGGGTCCCGGGGGGCCCGGATACAAAACGGATTAGAATCAGACTCGGAGTTGGACATAGGGGAACTGGTGGTTCTTCAGATCTAGTACAATCGCACCTGAGTGGAAATGGCCTCAGGTGCAAACTTGAAGAAGTGGCTCAGTGGTCACAGAAGTTGACTTGAGGATGGAGCTGGGTGATCGCAGGTGCAAGGATTGTTCCGCATCCGTGCGCCCCCAGAAACGATCGAGGCTCTGCAGATGTGGACATGGGCTGGCCTGATGTGGGTCGCAGAAGCGGAAGAAGTTCGCAGAATCGTCTCCCCATCCGTATAAGCGAGGAATCTGGAGGCAGTTGGGGATCGCAGGTGCGACCTTTTTATCTCACATGTGGTTCTGCAGATGCGATCAAGTTGTCGCAGGTGCGGAAGTCGTTGGGCAGTGGGGGTTTTTAATCCGAGACTTAGGCCATTTCCTCTCACATTTCATTTGGTCTTGGGCGATTTTGAGAGCACATTTGAGGGGGATTCTCATCAATATCCTAAGATAAGTAACTCCCACCCATTTTCAACTTAATTATGCAGGCTTTAGGTAGATTAAACATGGAAAGATTGTAAAAACTTGTGGGATTTGTGAAGAATCTAGGGTTTTGGTAAAAATGGATTTGACCACGAAATTGGTTATGAAATTAAGTAAAAATTATATATTTGAGTTCGTGAGGCTATGGGTAATATTTATCTTCGAAAATTTACGAAATCCAGGCACGTGGGCCCGAGGAAAAAGTTTAAGAATTTTCCAATTAGGGAAGGGTAATTACTGTATAGCTAAATTATGAAGTTTTGAGTATATATTGATTAAATTATATAATATTTGACTAGTTTCGGATTATTCGGTATCGACTTGGGTCATTTAGAGCGGATTAGTAGACCGGAAGTGAGCTTGGGAACGAGGTAAGTCTCTTGCCTAACCTTGTAAGAGGGAACTCATCCCTTAGGTGTATCTTGTTGTGTATTAATTGTATGGGGAGCTACGGACGCACGGGGTGGAGAGGGTCCGTTCGTAGCTATATTCCATGATATGTTTAGGTAGACTTAGATCCACATCATGCTTTCAATTGTACTGTAGTGTTTACCATATATATTAACTATCTTGAATAGAGCTAAGACTAGGGATTTAAAGTTGCAATTATCAATTTGGCCATCTTATTTTTGGAAAATTGAGGAATAGTTAATAACTATGAAAAATCCATGACTTTTTGCCTCACAAGTACTTCCGCGAGTGAGATAAACTTCTCTACTCTAGTGGGATCGGGTCGTTCACCTTGGCAGTATAATAACACCATTCTTATGGGATCAGGCCATTCACCTCGGTAGTATGATGGTACCACTATTCTTATGGGATCGGGTCGTTCACCTTTGCAGTATGATGGTAACACTATTCTTATTGGATCGGGTCATTTGCCTCGACAGTACCAATTACCACTATTCTTATGGGATAGGGCCGTTCGCCTCGGCAACTTTGTGCTTAATAATCGAAACGGTTTCTCATTTGGGTAATTGAGTTAGTGCCTTCACGGCCAGTTATGAGATGTTGGTGATTAGATACGGTCTTCTATTGTATTTATTGTACTTTCCCTTATTTTCCTCATTAATACCTGTTGTATGCTCACCATGTCTACTTTATCCACTTTTATTAGTATTATTGACCTCTAGTAAGTGTCAAGTAGACCCCTCGTCACTACTTCTTCGAGGTTAGACTAGATACTTACTGGGTACGCATCATTTTTCGTACTCACGCTACACTTCTGCACTGATGTGCAGGTACTGAGATAGGTTCCACCAGTGGTCACGCGGGCGCGTAGCCGATCATCTATGGAGACTTAGAGGTGAGTTGCTTGCCTTGCTATGATTCGCGGCACCAGAGTCTCCTTCCATCTTATTTACTATTCCTGTCTATTACTTTCGGACAGTAGTTTTAGTAGTTTTTTATATTCTCTAGATTGCTCATGTACTTGTGACGCTGGGTTTTGGGGATTTGTAGCACTTATGTACTGATGTACTTGTCATTTCTATCACCACAGACTATGTACTTATAATGTTGATATTTTTTTTAAAAAGACTTATCACAATTGCATGAAATTTAGTGTAATTAAAAATATATTGAAAAGGGATAATAAATAGTAGTTTCGCTTGTGGGCTTGCGTAACAGCGGCGTTAGGTGTCGTCTCGACCTAGTACGGAATTGGGTCATGACAGCTTGGTATTAGAGCTTTAGGTTCACGTAAGTCTCATGAGTCATGAGCAGGCCTAGTAGAGTCTTGTGGATCGGTGCGGAGACATATGTGCTTATCTTCGATAGGCTATAGGGTGTTAGGAAACTTCTTTTTCTTCATCTCATATCGTGAAGTTGATATTATACTAAGGGTATTTCCGAGAGGCTAGAGGTTTGGAGACAGGCTCTTGAGTCTAAGGGTTTCAAGCTGAGCAGGACAAAGACGGAATACCTGGAGTGTAAATTCAGCGCTGAGCCAGGGGAAGTGGGCGTGAATGTGAGACTTGAATCACAGGTCATCCCGAGTAGAGGCAACTTCAAGTACCTTGGTTCGGTTATCCAGGGGGAGGGGAGATCGACGAGGATGTCACACACCGTATTGGGGTAGGATGGATGAAGTGGAGGTTAGCATCTGGAGTCCTGTGTGACAAGAGAGTGCCATCAATACTCAAAGGTAAGTTCTATAAAGCGGTGGTTAGACCAGCCATGTTGTATGGGGCTGAGTGTTGGCCCGTTAAGAACTCACATATCCAGAAGATGAAAGTAGCAGAAATGAGGATGTTGAGGTGGATGTGCGGGCACACTAGGATAGATAAGATTAGGAATGATGTTATTCGGGAGAAGGTGCACGTGGCTCCCATTGATGATAAGATGCGGGAAGCGATGCTTAGATGGTTCAGACATGTTCAAAGGAGAAGCCCAGATGCTCCGGTACGGAGTTGTGAGCGGCTGGTTGTGGAGGGCACGAGAAGAGGTAGAGGGTGGCCTAAGAAGTATTGGGGAGAGGTGATCAGACAGGATATGGCGAGGCTCCAGATTTCCGAGGACATGACACTTGATAGGAAGATGTGGAGGTCGAGTATTAGAGTTGTAGGTTAGGATGTAGTTGAGTCTTGACTTACTTCGTACCATTGTGGGACTAGCCAGGTAGGATTTTTGTCTAAGATAGCTAGTGAAAATGTTGTGTTTTACTACTTCGCTTTTCAGTGCATGTCCTATTTACTAGCTACCGCTTTTGCTTTGCATCTTTCTTCTGCATTTCATGGTGTTCCTATTTTTCCTATGATTGTTGTGGTGATACTAATATTGTCTCCTTTTGTCCTTTTGTCCTTTTGTCTTTTTGTTTTCTTGAGTCGAGAGTCTTTCGGAAACAGCCTCTCTACTCCTTTGGGGTAGGGGTAAGGTCTGCATATACACTACCCTCCTCAGACCCTATTAGAGGGATTTTACTGGGTTGTTGTTGTTCTATTTCTATTGACCTCTCACATATGGTGAGAGCGCGCGTGTTAGACGTACCTGGCGGTCGAGTGGGATGCTCCCCCCATTTCTAGAGGCAGAGGCAGAGTCTGGGGGAGGGCTCCAGCTCAAGTCAGAGGACGAGGGCGCCCTAGGGTTGCTCTTATTGTGCCACCTATGGATATAGTATAGGATCCTGTTGTTGAGGAGCAGGATGAGGTGCCCACAGCTGTGCTAGCCCAGCAGATTTCATGACTGCGCCGTGAGTCCAGGAGGTCATGGGTCGTATGTTGCAGTTCATGGATTCTATGACGCAGGCTAGTTTATTTCCAGTGGACCCTGCCATATCTCAGGTGGGAGGGGGAGCACAGACCCCTACCACTTAGTCTCCAGGGCACGCATTTGCCGTTTATCAGACCCCAGGTGCACTATATGCGGGTAGAGCCCAGCCTATTGCAGCGGCTATGCCAGAGGTTGTACCAGTCGTGACCGATGATCAGCAAAAGCGGTTGGACAGGTGGACTAGGCTTTGCCCCTACCTCTGGGGGGTGAGCGGTTAGAGGACCCCCAAGATTTCATTGACCGGTGCAAGGATAGGCTCCGAAACATGGTCATATTGGAGTCTAACGGAGTGGACTTCACCACTTTTTAGTTTGAGGGCAAGGCCTATAGATAGTGGTAGGCTTTTCTCCTTAGCCGGCCAACGGGTTCACCTCCCTTGACTTGGGATCAATTTACACATCTGTTCTTGGAGAAGTATATACCACCTTCTGAGTGAGAGGAGCTTCGGGGTCAGTTTGAGCAACTCCGTCAGGGTCACATGTCTGTCACCGACTATGGGGTGAGATTCACTGACTTGTCTCCCCATGCAGCAATTATACTCCCTACTGATGCAGAGAGGGTGCGGAGGTTCATTGCAGATCTGCACCCTGAGATTCAGATACATATGGCCTATGAGGCAGAGATGGGGACTTGTTTTCTTCATGTTGTGGATATAGATCGGAGGATCGAGCGTATTCGCAACTGCAGTGGAGAGTTTGCACCGAGAGACAAGCGGCCCCAACAGTTTTGAGGTTTCCGTGGCACCTCATCTAGGGGTAGAGGTCAGTTTGGGAGAGGTAAGTCTAGCAGGCCCGCATATCTAGCACCGCCGCCTTCTCGAGGTGCTCCAGTGCGGCCCTATTTAAGCGCCATGCCAGAGAGTTTCTACCGCCCACCAGCTATTCAGGGTTCCACCAGTGGGTATTCAGGCCATCAGGGTCAGACTTTAGGTCAGTAGTCTAATGTTTCGAGAGGTTGTTTTGAGTGTGGGAATCTTGGCCACATGAAGAGGTTTTGTCCCAGACTTCGGGGCAAGGCTGAGTAGCAGGACTATCAGCGCATGTGTAACCACATTCGCCTTACCCGGATGATAGAGGATGGTAATATCATAGTCCTTTAGTAACTCAAGCCACATGCGCTGCCTCAAATTGAGATCCCTCTGTTTGAACAAATGCTGCAAGCTACGATGACCAGTGTAAACCTCACAGGACACCCCATAAATATAATGCCTCCAGATCTTGAGAGCATGAACTATCACAGCCAACTCCAAATCATGTACAGGGTAATTCTTCTTATGGGGCTTCAGCTAACATGAAGCATATGCAATAACTCGCCCCTCCTGCATCAATACACAACCCAAGCTAATGCGTGAAGCGTCGCAATACATAGTATATATCCCTAAAGTAGAAGGCAACACTAACACATGTGTTGTAGTCAAAGTTGTCTTGAGCTTCTGAAATCTCACCTCGCAATCATCGGACCATTAGAATGGAGCACCTTTCTGGGTCAAAATAGTAAAAGGTGTTTCAATAGATGAGAAGCCCTCTACAAACTGGCGATAATAACCTACTAACCCCAGGAAACTCCTGATCTCGGTCGTTGTGGTAGGACGAGGCCAACTATGGACTACCTCGAGTTTCCTGGGATCTACCTTAATACCCTTGCCTGATACAACATGCCACAAGAATGCCATAGAATCTAACAAGAACTCGCACTTGGAGAACTTAGCATATAGCTTATGTTCTCGCAAGGTCTGAAGCACAACTCTCAAATGCTGCTCGTGCTCCCCCATACTACGCGAGTAGATCAATATGTCGTCAATGAAGACAATGACAAAAGAATCAAGATACGGCCTGAACACCTTGTTCATCAAATCCATAAATGCCGCTGGGGCGTTAGTCAAGCCGAAAGACATCACCAAAAACTCATAGTGACCATATCTAGTCCGGAAGGCCGTCTTCGAAACATCCGAAGCACGAATCTTTAGCTGATGATACCCATATCTCAAGTCGATCTTAGAGAACACCCTGGCACCCTGCAACTAGTCAAACAAATCATCAATACATGGGAACATGTACCTGTTCTTAATGGTAACTTTGTTCAACTGGCTGTAATCAATGCACATCCGTATAGTCCCATCATTTTTCTTCACGAACAACACCGGTGCACCCTAAGGCGACACACTCGATCTGAAGAACCCCTTTGCTAGCAACTCCTCAAGTTGTTCCTTCAACATTTTTAGCTCTTTCGGAGCCATGCGGTATGATGGAATAGAGATAGGCTGGGTACCTGGAGCCAAATCAATATAGAAATCGATATCACGATCTGGAGGCATGCCTGATCAGAAGGAAATACATCGGAGAACTCCCGCACCATGGTCACTGAATCAATCATCGGAGTATCTACAACAGTATCCTGAATATAAGCTAGATAAGACAAACAACCCTTCTCGACCATATGTCGAGCCTTCAGGAAAGAGATAACCCGAGTAGATGCACTAACAGATAAACCCTTCCACTCCAATCTAAGAAACTCTGGTATTGCCAAGGTAACAGTATTGGCATGGAAATCAAGGATGGCATGATATGAAGACAACTAGTCCATGCCTAGTATGACCTCAAAGTCGGTCATATCGAGCAACAAAAGATCCGCTCTAGACTTATAACCAAATAAAGTCACGATACAGGACCGATAGATCCTATCTACCATAACAGAATCGCCCACTGGTATGGACACATATATAAGAGCACCCAAGGACTCACGAGGAACACCTAGAAAATGAGCAAATAGAGATGAAACATATGAATACATAGACCCTAGATCAAATAGTACCGTAGCATCCCTACCGCAGACATAAATAATACCTATGATCACGGCATCTGAGGCTACTGCATCTGGTCTGGATGGAAAGGCACAGAACATAGCTGGAGTGCCACCTGACTGGCCTTCACCTCTAGGACGACCCCTACCTACTTGAGAAAGGCTGAGAGTATGGGTAGTTTGGCATTTATTTCAGCAGAGGAGAGGCCATTGGCTTTGGACATTCAGTTCTTAGCTAACACACTTGTGAGGTTGGATATTTCTGAGCGTAGTCGAGTTCTTATATGTGTAGTGGCTCAGTCTTTATTATTGGAGCGGATCAAGGCTCGTCAGTATGATGATCTGCACTTGTTGGTTCTCAGAGAGATGGTACTACAGGGTGGTGCCAAGGAGATCACTATCGGTGAGGATGGTGTTCTGTGGCTCCAGGGTCGCCTATGTGTTCCTAATGTTGATGGCTTGAGGGTGAAGATTCTATAGGAGGCGAACAGTTCTCGGTATTCTATTCATCCAGGGGCTACAAAGATGTATCGCGACATGAGGCAGTATTATTGGTGGCGGCGGATGAAGAAGGACATTGTTGAGTATGTGGAGAGATGTCTAAACTGCCAGCAGGTCAAGTATGAGCACCAAAGGCCGGGTGGCCTCTTTCAGCAGAAGGTCATACCAGAATGGAAGTGGCAGCACATCACTATGGACTTCATTATGGGGTTGCCGCAGACGTTGAGGAAATTTGATGTCGTTTGGTTCATTGTTCATAGGTTGACCAAGTCAGCACATTTTATTCCGGTGGTGACTACTTACTCTTTAGAGAGATTGGCCCAAATTTACATGCAGGAGATTGACCGGTTGCATGGTATGCCCATTTCCATTATATCTGATAGAGGACCTTAGTTTACTTCGCATTTCTGGAGGGCAGTACAGATTGAGTTGGGTACCCGGGTAGAGCTCATCAAAACATTTCATCCACAGACCGACGGGCAGTCGGAGCGAACAGTTCAGATTCTGAAGGATATGATCAGAGCATGTGTCATTGACTACGGAGGTCTGTGGGATAGAGTATTACCTATGGCCGAGTTTCCTTACAACAACAGTTATCAGTCTAGCATCTAGATGGATCCATTTGATGCTTTATATGGTCGGCGATGTCGTTCGCCCATCGGATAGTTTGAGCCTGGCGAGGCTAAGTTATATGGTACTGATGTGGTGAGGGATGCCTTGGAAAAGGTAAATTTGATTCAGGAGCGACTTCGCATAACACATTCCAGATAGAAGAATTATGTGAATCAGAAGGTGCGTGATCTATCATTTATGGTGGATGAGAAGGTTCTCTTGAAAGTTTCACCGATGAAGGGGATCATGAGGTTCGGGAAGAAGAGCAAGCTGAGCCCAAGGTTTATTGGCTCATTTGAGGTGTTGAGGCAAGTTGGGGAGGTTGCTTATGAGCTTGCTTTGCCTCCCATTATACTGGGAGTTCATCCGGTCTTCCTTGTGTCTATGATCCATAGGTATCATGTCGGCAGGTCGCACGTGCTAGATTACAGCATGATTCAGCTAGATGAGAGTTTGGGTTATGAAATGAGCCAGTTGCCATTGTTGATAGGCAGGTTCACCAGTTGAGGTCTAAGAAGATTGTTACGGTGAAGGTCCAGTGGATGGACAACCAGTCAAGAAAGCGACTTGGGAGGCCAAGGAGGACATGAGGAGCAGATATTTGCACCTTTTCAGCACTCCAGGTATGATTCTAGACTCGTTCGAGGATAAACGTTTGTTTAAGAGGTGGAGAATGTAACGATCCGACCGATTGTTTTGCTTTATAAATCTTCGTTCCCCTAATTAAGACTCCTTGTACATACTTTTACTGTTTTATGACATGTGAGGATGGTTGGCTTAGGTTTGAAAGGGTTCGGGTTGAAATCGAAACACTTAGTTCCTTAATAGTAGCCTACAATGGTTCAGTTTGACTTGAGTCAACATTTTGAGTAAACAACCTCGACACCAGGATATGATGGTCCCAATAGGTTTGTATGATGAATTTGGACTTGGGGGTATGTTCGGATCGGGTTTCGGACGACCCGGGAGCATTTCAGTGTTTAATAATGGAAGTTGGCACATTGAAGGTTTTCAAGTTCTTTAAATTTGGTTTATAGTAGGTTTTGGTGTTATCGAGGTACGTTTGGGCTTCCGATCATGAGAGTAGTTCCGTATAGTGATTTATGACTTGCACGCTGAATTTGGCGTCATTCCGAGTTGATTTGAAAGGAATCGGATACGCGGAAGTGTTTTTGTAAGTTTTTGAGTTTTATGTTGAATTCATGCGTTTTGGCATCCAATTCGTAATTCTAGATGTTATTTTAGAATTTCGATCGCATGAGCGGGTCCGTATTATGTTGTTGTATGTGTAAGTGTAATTGGATGGGGTCCCGGGGGCCCCGAATGCAAAACGGATTGGAATCGGACTGGGATTTAGACATGGAGGAACTACTGGTGCTTTAGATCTGGTGCAATCACACCTGCGTGGAAAGGGCCGCAGTTGCGAACTCGCAGAAGAAGCCAAGTGGTCACAAAAGCTGACTTTAGGCTGGAGCTGGGTGGTCGCAGGTGCAAGGCTTGTTCCGCATCTGCGCGCCTGTAGAAGCGATCAAGGCTCCGCAGATGCGGACTTGGGCTGGCCGGCTGTTGGTCGCAAAAATGGAAGGAATTTGCTTTAGTGAAACCGTAGAAGCAGAATAAGTCCGCAGAAGCGGACCAGCAGAAGCGGTTCGGCAGGTGCGATCAAATGGCCGCAACTGCGGAAGTCGCTGGGCAGTGAGGATTTTTAATCCGAGACTTAGGACATTTTCCCTCACATTTCATTTGGTCTTGGGCGATTGTGAGAGAACATTTGAGGGGGATTCTCATCATTATCCTAAGGTAAGTAACTCCCACCCATTTTTAAGTTAATTATGCGGGTTTTAGATAGATTAAACACGGAAAATTTGTGAAAACTTGTGGGATTTGTGAAGAACCTAGGGTTTTGGTAAAAATGGGATTTGACCATAAAATTGGTTATGGAATTAAGTAAAAATTATATATTTGAGTTCGTGAGGCTATGGGTAATATTTATCTTCAAAAATTTCCGAAATTCGAGCACGCGGGTAATTATTAATAGCTAAATTATGAAGTTTTGAGTATATATTGATTAAATTATATAATATTTGACTAGTTACGGATTGTTCGGCATCGATTTGGGGCTTTTAGAGTGGATTAGTGGATCGGAAGTGAGCTTGGGAACGAGGTAAGTCTCTTGCCTAACCTTGTAAGAGGGAACTCATCCCCTTAGGTGTATCTTGTTGTGTATTACTTATGTGGGGAGCTACGTACGCACGAGGTGACGAGGGTCCGTGCATATCTATATTCCATGATATGTCCGGGTAGACTTTGATCCACATCATGCTTTCAATTGTACTGTTGTGTTTATCATGCGTATTAATTGTCTTGAATAGAGCTGAGACTAGAGATTTAAAGTTGCAACTATCGATTTAGCCATCTTATTTTTGGAAAATTGAGGAATACTTAATAACTATGAAAAATCCATAACTTCTCGCCTCGCAAGTACTTCCGTGAGCGAGGTAAACTTCTCTACTCTAATGGTATCAGGTCGTTCGCCTCGCCAGTATGATAACACCACTCTTATGGGATCGGGACGTTCGTCTCGGCAGTATGATGGTACTACTATTCTTATGGGATCGGGTCGTTCGCCTCGGCAGTATGATGGTAACACTATTCTTATGGGGTTGGGTCATTCGTCTCGGCAGTACTGAGTACCACTATTCTTATGGGATAGGGCCGTTCGCCTCGGCAACTTCAAAATTAATAATCGAAACAGGTTCCAGTTTGGGTAATTGAGTTAGTGCCTTCATATGAAATATTGGTGATGAGATACGGACGTATTTTGTATTTATTGTAGTTTCCCTTATTTGTCTCATTGATGCCTGTTATATGTTCACCATGTCTACTTTATGCACTTTTATTATTATTATTATTATTGACATTTAGTAAGTGTCAAGTCGACCCCTCGTCACTACTTCTTCGAGGTTAGACTAGATACTTACTGGGTACGCCTTGTTTTTCGTACTCACGCTATACTTTTGCACTGATGTGCAGGTATTGAGACATGTTCCACCAATGGTCATGAGGGCGCGTAGCCGATCATCTATGGAGACTTAGGGGTGAGCTTCTTGCCTTGCTACGATACGCAACACCGGAGTCTTCTTCCATCTTATTTACTATTCCTGTCTATTACTTTCGAAAAGTAGTTTTAGTAGTTTTGCACATTCTCTAGATTGCTCATATACTTGTGACACCGGGTTTTGGGGATTTGTAGCATTATGTACTGCTGCACTTGTCATATCTATCACTGCATACTATGTACTTATGATATTGATATTGTTAAACCCTTTGCATCCCAAGGTGACGTATAGGATGAATGAGACTTTTTAATCATGATTTAAATGTGTTTAAAGTCATAATATGTTGTTTGGATGAAAATAAAAAGTTTGGGAAAAATCGGATTTAAGTTGCGGAAAAACCGACTAAGGATTTGCCTTGTAACAGAGTTTTTTGAGAAATAAATTTCGCGTGCAATATGAGGTCGTTTTGGGACATATTATATATAAAAGTTAAGTTCTTTGAATGTAGTTTCCAACGCACTTAACCGTTCGATCATACGACATCCGGATAAAAAGATATAAGCGTCGGAAGATGGGCCAATGCGAGGGTGCCAAGCTAGCAGCTCTTTGACTTTTCAAAAGTTGATATATATGTCTTAACTCGTCTCTCTCTTCATTTTTACATATAACACGACCAGAGAACTCCAAAAAACCTATCCTTGAGCTCTCTAATAGGATTTCAAAGAATACGAACATCTAGGGTACGAAAGCGAGAAGTAATAACATTAGAACGATCCCTACGACGTAAGTATCATTATACCGCCTCTCTTTTTTCTTTGTTGTTCGAGTTTTGTAAGGTACTTCATAGTTAAGAAATGTTTAATTTCTGTATTTAAGTGTTTAAATATCAAGGAAAGTTGATAAATTGGTTTCCTAATAGTTAGAACTCACGGGACGGTGATCGGAAGCTGTGAGTTCGATTTTTTCCACTTTTAGTGGACTGTTTTGTAGTCCCCTCATATTGGCCTATTGTGCTGCTGATTTATGGAGTTTGGAAGGATAAAAAGGCATGGAGAAATGCCACATGTGGTAGGGTAGTAGGTTGGTCGCTCGTCGTTGCAATTTCAGGCTAATTGATAACTTGTTGATTGGGTGTGTTATGGTATAATTGGGGGTTTTATTGTATTGAAGGTTTTGAATTGTAATTAGGTTGGTTTTGAGTTGCTGATTGTATTGTGTTTGTATCTCGCCTATAGTAGGCTTGAGGGAGCAGTAAAATCAGGGGAAATGCTGCCCGTTTTATTTTAGAATCGAGTTATCGTTTGAGATACGTAATATACTAGAACCATCTAAGTTGTACATGTATTTCTTTGTTATAGGGTTGGCGCACTAGTTATCATAAGCTTGTTGTTGAGTTGCATTGACGACTTGAGGTATGTTAAGGCTATCCCTTCTTTCCTTTTGGAATGATCCATATAATACAACGAAACGAGTAAGCACACAACTTTCATAAATGATTATATTCTTAGAAGTACTAGGGTTGCCTAGGTTCTGGATTCCCCATATGTCCTACTATCATATAGTATGTTCATGGGTCTCATGACATTCTGAGAGATCTTATTGACTTACTTCATTATGCATTGCATCCATTTATACATGTATATTGACCCATGACCAAATGGTGTTATATACGCGTATAGTATATGTATATGGGGTATGGGGAAAAATTATGGTGTTATATACGCACCACCACTTGATCAGCTGGTATACGTTTATGACTTCGGCCACAGAGGCTAAGATGATAAGATGGGATGCCCTCAGAGGCTTGATGATGTTTTGTACGCATATACATATGCATGATATGACATTTACATGCATATGCATGATATTATAAATGTTTCATGATTCACAGAGCTATTCAGACTTACAGGTTGAGTCCTTTACTCCATGTTTCTTTCACGTATGTTATATATTAATTTATATGCCTTACATACTCGGTACATTATTTGTACCGACGTCCCTATTGCCTGGGGGCCTGTGTTTCATGTCGCAGGTACAGGTAGACAGGCTGATGGTCCCCCATCTTAGGATCCCTGCTCAGCGAGAGTTGGTGTGCTCCATTTGATCCGGATCTGCTATTGAGTTTTGGTACGATACTTTGTATACATATGGGTATGACGGGGCCCAACACCATCCTTTATATAGTTGTACACTCTGTTAGAGGTCTGTAGACAGTCATGTATAGTTGGATAGTATGTGGCCTTGTCGGTTCTCCCTACCTTATTTAGTATATATATGTACATATGTATTTTGGGCATTTATATCTTTTGGGAATGTTTTCCCATGTATGTTGTTCATATGAATCAGTATGTATACAGGGCCCAGTCAGAGTTCCAGGGCCTCTAGTTCTCAGTATAGGGATGAGTCTGATGAGGCCACCCTTTCCACGATGTGCTCAGTGTTGTAAGCAACATGCCGGGCAGTGCCTTGTGGGGTTGGGTATTTGTTATACTTGTGGTTATCCAGGCCACGTTATGAGAGATTGTCCGACGAGAGGTGGTGCAGGTATAGTTTAGCCAGTGGGATCTATAGTTGGTTCGGCATCATCAGTACGCCCCCTAGGCAAGGTTCACAGGCACCAGCCGATCGTGGCATAGGCAAAAATGGAGCATCTAGCTCAAGCGGTCCTCAGAACAGTGTTTATGCATTAGCGGGTCGACAAGATCAGGAGTCATCACCTGATGTTGTTACAGGTATATTATCAGTCTCATCATATGATGTATATGCATTGATTGATCCAGGTTCCACCTTATCGTATGTCACTCCATTGGTTGCTAGAAAGTTTGGGATAGAACCTGAGTTGATTAAACCTTTTGAGGTGTCTACACCTATTGGGGATCCAGTGATAGCTAGACGGGAATATAGAGATTGTATAGTAGTAGTTCTTAGTCATTCTACAGTAGCAGACCTGCTTGAGCTAGATATGGTAGAATTTGATGTTATAATGGGTATAGATTGGTTGGCTTCTTGTTATGCTAACGTTGATTGTAAATCAAAGATGGTTCGATTCCAGTTTCTAGGGGAGCCAGTTCTAGAGTGGAAAGGTAATACTGTATCGCCGAGAGGTAGGTTTATTTCCTATCTTAAGGCAAGTAAGATGATCAGAAAGGGCTATATTTATCACTTAGTTTGGGTACAGGATGTAAAAGCAGAGTCACCGACCCTTCAATCTATCCTGGTGGTTAATGAGTTTCTCGATGTTTTTCCCGATAAGCTTCCATGCCTTCCGCCAGAGCGAGAGATTGAGTTTGCTATTGACACATTACCAGGTACTCAGCCAATATCTATTCCTCATTATAGAAAGGCACCTGCAAAGCTGAGAGAGTTGAAAGAACAACTGAGGGATTTGCTTGAAAAAGGCTTTATCAGAACCAGTACATCACCGTGGGGAGCACCTGTGTTATTTGTGATAAAGAATGATGGTTCCTTGCAGATGTGTATTGTTTATAGACAGTTGAATAAGGCAACGATCAAGAATAAGTACCCACTCCCGATGATTGATGATTTATTTGATTAGTTGCAGGGTGCCAGGTGTTTCTCAAAGATAGACTTGAGGTCGGGGTACCATCAGGTAAGGGTTAGAGAGAAGGATATTCCAAAGACAGCATTCAGGACCAGATACAGGCACTTTGAGTTTCGTGTTATATCGTTCGGTTTGACCAATGCCCCGACGGTATTCATAGACTTGATGAATCGTGTGTTCAGACCCTTTCTAGATATGTTCGTGATTGTATTTATAGATGATATTTTGTTTTATTCTCCTTCAGAGGCTGAGCATGCAGATCCTTTGCGTACTATGCTCAAAGTTCTACAAGAAAGGAGGTTGTACACAAAATTCTCTAAATGTGAATTCTAGTTGAGTTCTGTAGCTTTCCTTAGACATATTATTTCAGATGAGGGTATCCGTGTTGACACACAGAAGATTGAGGCAGTGAAGACTTGGCCTAGACCCACGACACCGGTGGAGGTTCATAGCTTCTTAGGTTTGGCAGGTTATTATAGTAGATTATAGAGGATTTTTCTTCTCTTTCAGAACCATTGACAAAGTTGACTCAGAAGGCAACTAAGTTTCAGTGGAATAATGCTTGTGAGCGGAGTTTTCAAGCATTGAAGGACAAATTAACTTCAGCACCAGTTCTGACACTCCCAGTGGGGACCGATGGTTATGCTATCTATTGTGACGCTTGGGCATTGGATTAGGTTGTGTATTGATGCAACATGGTAAGGTTGTAGCTTATGCTTCTAGACAACTAAGAAAGCACGAGAAGCATTACCTGACCCACGATTTAGAGTTAGTCGCGGTGATTCATGCACTAAAGATGTGGAGGCACTATTTGTATGGTATTCATGTTGATATCTATACGGATCATAAGAGCCTTCAGTATGTCTTCAAGCAAAAGGAGTTGAATTTACATCATAGGTGATGGTTGGAGCTACTGAAAGATTGTGATGTTGATATTTTATACCATCCAGGGAAGGCGAATGTAGTAGCCGACGCCCTCAGCCGTAGATTTATGGGTAGCCTATCATATTTATAGCTAGAGAAGAGTGAGATGGCCCATGAGATTCATCAGCTAGCTAATCTTGGAGTTTGATTACTAGATTCAGGTGATACCGGAGTTACTATTCAGGACACGATAACATTCTCTTTAGTAACTAAAGTGAAGGAACGCCAGTATGAGGATCCTATGCTAGCTCATTATAGAGATACAACTACTCAAAAGGAGAAGACACCATTTGAGATTACAGGAGATGGAGTCCTCAGATATTGAGATCGATTATGTGTTCCTAATGTGGCAGAGCTGCGCCAGCAGGTTATGGGAGAAACTCACTATTCTCGTTATTCTGTTCATCCAGGAGCGACAAAAATGTATCATGATATCAGGAAAATATACTGGTGGTACGAAATGAATAAGGATATAGCAAAGTTTGTTGTTCAGTGCCCTAATTGTCAGCAGGTTAAGATTGAGCATCAGAAACCCGGTGGATTATTGCAGGCTATAGAGATTCCGACTTGAAAATGGGAAGTAAGTAATATGGATTTCATCATGGGCTTACCTCGTACCCAGCGTAAGTTTGATTCTATATGGGTTATTGTTGATAGACTTATAAAATCAACCCATTTTCTGCCCGTCTGGACTACGTATTCAGCAAAGGATTATGCAAGGCTTTACATTAAGGAGATAATATGACTTCATGGTGTCCCTATATCTATTATCTCAGATAGAGGTGCTCAGTTTATAGGTAATTTCTATAGGTCCTTCCAAAAAGGATTGGGGACTTAAGTAAGTCTTAGTACAACATTTTATCCCCAGACAGATGGTCAGGCTGAGTGTACTATTCAGACACTAGAGGATATGCTACGGGCTTGTGTGATAGACTTTAGGGGTAGCTGGGATGATCATCTTCCACTTATTGAGTTTGCATATAATAATAGTTATCATTCCAGCATTCAGATGGCTCCCTACGAAGCTCTTTATGGACAAAAGTGTAGGTCACCTATCAGATGGTTCGAGGTTGGGGAAACTAAGTTAGTAGGACTAGAGTTGGTACAACAGGCAGTTGAGAAGATTAAGCTTATACGGGAAAGGATATTAGCAACTCAGAGTTGTCAGAAGCCCTATGCAGATAATCGACGACGAGACTTGGAGTTTCAGGTAGATGACTAGGTATTCCTAAAGGTATCACCGATGAAAGGCGTTATGAGATTCGGTAAGAAAGGAAAGCTTAGCCCTCGGTACATTGGACCTTATAAGATCATACGCAGAGTAGGCCAGGTAGCGTATGAGTTAGACTTGCCTTCCAACTTGAAGTCAGTACATCCAGTCTTTCATGTGTTTATGCTTCGTAAGTGTATCTAAGATCCTTCTAGAGTCATTCCAATTGTCGATGTTCAGCTCGCAAAGCAAATATCATATGAGGAAGCTCACATTGCTATACTAGATAGACAGGTTCGGAGATTGAGAACTAAAGATGTATCTTCGGTTAAAGTACTTTGGAGGAACAATAATGTGGAGGAGATGACCTGGGAAGATGAAGAAGACATGAAGTCTAGATATCCTCACTTTTTTCTGCTTCCGGAGGAGGATCGTACTGAGACATCACAGCCTTAGGTACGTATATGGTACTTGATTCTTATGTTAGTTATTGTCATTGGTCGTGTGAGGCCATTGGTGTTATTGATGATTGTGGCCCTATGTGGCTTTGTATTATTGGGTTTTTTGTCTGACAGGTTGGTAGTGGTACCATTACAGAGGAGACTCTGCCAAAATTTCTATAAATCTCTAGGAGTTTAACATTCGAGGACGAATGTTTCTAAGGGGGGAAGATTGTTACACCATGTGCGTTCCAAGGTGACGTATAATGAATATGAGACTTGTTAATCATGATTTAAATGAGTTTAAAGTCATAATATGACTATATATGATGTTTGGATAAAAAATATAACGTTTGGGAAAATTCGGATTTAAGTTGCAGAAACACTGACTAAGGATTTGCCTTGTAACGAAGCTTTTTGAGAAATACATTTCGTATTCTATATGAGGTCTTTTTAGGACATATTATATACAAAATTGAAGGTCTTGGAATTTAGTTTCCAACTCACTTAACCGTTTGTTCATACGACATCCGAATAAAAAGATATAATCGTCGGAAGATGGGCCAATGCGAGGGTGCCAAGCTAGCACCTCTTTGACTTTTCAAAAGTTGATATGTAGGTCTTAACTCGTCTCTCTCTTCATTTTTACATAGAACCCGACCAGAGAACACCATAAAACATATCCTTGAGCTCTCTAATAGGGTTTCAAAGAATACTAACATCCCGGGTACGAAATCGAGAAGCGATAACATTAGAACGATCCCAACGACGTAAGTAACATTATACCGCCTCTCTTTTTTCTTTGTAGTTCGAGTTTTGTAAGGTACTTCATAGTTAAGAAACATCTAATTTCTGTATTTAAGTATTTAAATATCAAGAAATGTTGATAAATTGGTTTCCTAATAGTTAGAACTCACGGGACGGTGATCGGAAGCCGTGAGTTTGATTTCTTTCCACTTTTAGTGGACTGTTTTAAAGTCCACTCATATTGGCCTATTATGCTGCTGATTTATGGAGTTTGGAAGGATAAAAAGGCATGGAGAAATGCCACGTGTGGTAGGGTAGTAGGTTGGTCGCTCGTCATTGCAATTTCAAGCTAATTGATAACTTGTTGATTGGGTGTGTTATGGTATAATTGGGGTTTTTGTTGTATTGAAGGTTCCGATGTGTAATTAGGTTGGTTTTGATTTTCTTATTGTATTGTATTTGTATCTCACCTATAGTACGCTTGAGGGAGCACTAAAATCAGGGGAAATGCTGCCCGTTTTATTTTAGAATCGAGTTATCATTTGAGATACGTAATATACTAGCACCATCTAAGTCGTACATGTATTTCTTTGTTATATGGTCGGCGCGCTAGTTATCATAAGCTTGTTATTGAGTTGCATTGACGACTTGAGGTATGTTAAGGCTATCAATTCTTTACTTTTGGCATGATCGATATAATACAACGAAACGAGTAAGCACACAACTTTCATAAATGATTCTATTCTTAGAAGTACTAGGGTTGCCTAGGTTCTGGATTCCCCATATGTCTTACTATCATATCGTCTATTCATGGGTCTCATGACATTCCGAGAGATCTTATTGACTTACTTCATTATGCATTGCATCTATTTATACATGTATATTGACTCATGACCAGATGGCGTTATATAGGTGTATAGTATATGTATATGGGGTATGGGGAAAGGTTATGGCGTTATATACGCACCACCACCTGATCAGTTGGTATACGTTTATGACTTCGCCCACAGAGGCTGAGATGATATGATGGGATGCCCTCAGAGGCTTGATAATGTTATGTACGCATATACATTTGCATGATATGGCATTTGTATGCATATGCATGACACTATAAATGTTTCATGATTCACAAAGCTATTCAGACTTACAGGTTGAGTCCTTTACTCCATGTTTCTTTCATGTCTGTTATATATTAATTTTTATGCCTTACATACTCGGTACATTATTCATACTGATGCCCCTATTGCCTGGGGGACCGTGTTTCATGCCGCAGGTGCAGGTAGACAGGCTGACGGTCCCCCCATCTTAGGATCCCTGCTCAGAGAGAGTTGGTGTGCTCCATTTGATCCGGAGCTGCTATTGAGTTTTGGTACTATACTTTTGTATACATATGGGTATGACGGGGCCCAGTTCCGTCTTTTCTACAGTTGTACACTCTGTTAGAGGTCTGTAGACAGTCATGTATAGTTGGATAGTATGTGGCCTTATCGACTCGCCCTACTGTATTTCATTATATATATATATATATATATATATATATATATATATATATATATATATATATGGCATGTTTTCCCACGTATGTTGTTCATATGAATCAGTAGTTTATTTTCAGACACTATGCATGACCTACACTTATTTCATATTTATATCTTAGATGAATGTTTAGGGGTGTTTGATAGGTAGAACTCGGACACTCGTCACGGTCCATCGATTTGGGTTGTGACAGATATTTTGTTTAAAAAGACTTATCACAGTTACATGAAATTTAGTGTATTTAAAAATATGTTGGAAAGGGATAAATAAATAGTAGTTTTGCTTGTGGGCTTGCCTAACGGCAGCGTTAGGTGCAGTCTCGACCTAGTACGAAATTGGGTCGTGACACTTCTTCCACCGTCCTTCTAGCATCTCTGTTGTGAAGGAAGATTGTGGTTGTTAAGATTTAAACATAATCGCTCATGACCTGGCAGAGCGGGTAACCTTCTACAAGAAGGATTTTATGTATGTTTATACATATCCCTTTAGTTTGGGCCCGTTCTCATTGAGTGGGGGGCTTGACTCAGTTATCTTAAAGAGTTTTTCCTTTGTTACCAAGTCTGCTTTGCACTGCTGAGACCTTCTGTGTGGCAGACAATTGCTTGTCTTCGGCGTCTATGCTAGGAGACGGGAGAAGAGCTATCCTTGGCTCGATTGATGAACCTTTATTGCCCCAGGATTTTCCGCGGGGGAATGATAAATTTAAGAAATTGTGGTCACCATGCTTTGCTAACCAGCATGGATGGTAACAACGACCGTGGATGGATGGAGCGGTTCATTGTAGTTGCCATCAGGGAGATCATTACGGCCACGACTCCATCCTTTCCTGAATTATGAAACCGTACTCGTAAGTTCATCGTTTGTCTCTTCTTCTAGTTAAAGATCATCCCATGATGTTACTGATCCTTCTGCTTTCACTATTTCAGCAACTCAGTGGATATCACCTAGGGTTGAAGGCTTGGACCAGTGGGTCCAAAAGATTCTGGATGTCACTATGTCTGAGACCCGCAAGTCGAAAGAATTGGCCCTTAAATGTAGGTGGAAGGCCAAAAATCAGGGTAGGTTAAACTTATCTTGTTTTTACTTCTCGTATAGAAAAATTGGTTAACCCTTCTTTCCTGTTAAATTCAGGTCTTCCGCAAGGCTCTGTTACCGTCCTCGAGGAGGACGTTTTGGCTGACCCAGCTGATGCGACGAGGTTGCTGTAGGAGGCTTTTACCCGAACGGGTGTCACCGGTCCTGCTTCCAGGGCAAGTTCTTCTTTTCGGAGTCCCCGGATGGATAATAAGCAACAAAAAATGCGATGTTCCTCCATGATCTAGGGCAAAAATAAAAAGGTGAAGAACGTCACTCCCGAGCCATCCGCGGACGCTGTGGTAATGACTGTCGCACCTCATCCAACCATAGATACTGTGGATATCGATGATGATGGAGGAGCTAGTGATAAGGGGGCTTCTCTACATAGAAGAGGACGAGCTTCATCAGCTCAACAGAATGCTCGATCTGTTGAGCTAGTTACGCCAATCGAGGACGACGCCTCGATGCTCTGAGGGAATACGATGTGGTGGAAGATGCCAAATCTCGCTTCCGGGTCCCAGTCGTTGTTCTCGGTACGTGAGGCTGGGTACCGGGTCTCTCCCGTCTTCAGTTGATCAGCAACCAACAACTAGCACTACTTTTTCCGCAGCTGCTTCTCAACCTATAACGCCATCAGCTTCATCTCCTTCTTCCCCAACTTTGCCTTCGCCACCAGCAACGGCTACATCATCTCCACCGGCTGCAGTCATCCAAGAGGAGGAAGCCCCTCTTCCCCAGTCCCTAGTTCATGGGAATTTGGGGCATAATTATTCTGCCCCCTCCGAAGATCCTCAAAGAAGGAGGAGTGTTTCCCTCTCAATTTCTACCAGATGCCATCTACTGTCCCGACCGGTAAAACTTGCTAATTATCTGAAGCCTCTGGCTTCAGAAAAGGATAAGAATAAAATACAATCTCTTTTGGGAGAGTGTTTTTTGAACAATTTCATGCACAACGTTGTGGCTGTACAATCTTTGTATCCTTTATTATTTCTTCTATCCTTATTACGGCATGGTTTTTAATTAGTACTTCTGTTTTGCAGGCTAACTCCCTTGCTTCTGAGGGCCTTCATAGGTTGATCCTTGACAAGGAAAAATTCACCCCCAAGGGGGATCAATTGTTGGCCGAGCGGGAACAAATTGTTGCTCGTCTCCCGGTACTAGAAGCACAAGTTGTTGACACTGCTGAGTTGGAAGCTCAATTGCAACAAAGCGAACAAGAGATAGTGACCCTCGGCCAAGAGGCCGCCCGGTTAAGGGTACAATTTGATGAAGCTAAGGCAAAGTGGGTCGAGGTCCAGAATGTCGTTCTTGCTGCATTCGATCATGAGGCTGCCTCCACTAAAAGATTGAATAATTTGGAGGCATCCTTGAACTCCAAAGCCAAAGAATTCACTGCTGCCGAGGAGAAGAATGCGCGGTTGGAAGGGTTGTAGAGCATAATGGAGTTTTTCACTCCACTATATGTGACCTCGATGTTAGCCTTCAAGCCATTAGGTCAAAGAGGAATAATCTTTCGACCGAGGTTGACCAGCTTAAGGAAGACCTTCAGCGCCGAGCGGCTTCCCTCGTTGTTGAAAAAACATATTCTATGTATAGCATGAAGAGAAAAACCTTGAAGAGGCAAAGCAAGTGTCATTGATTTTGATGCCAAGATCGCCAAGGCTCGTGAGCTGGAGTCAACTGCCTGAAGGGCTCTCCTGGTCCAACCTGATACTACCGACTCTTCTAGTTCTGGTTCCAAGTTCTCGGGAACTGAAGAAGAACCGGAAGGGGATGATGTTGAAGGCCAAGATCTTGAGCCGGCGGTAGATCTGCCTACTTCTCCTAGGGTGTAGATGCTTCTCTTCCTCCAGATTTCGGGGGTGCAGTAGTTTAGCTTTTTCTTTTATATCTTTTCCATACTTTTGTACTCGTGTTGCTTGGCACATTTGCTGTAAATAGAAGTATTTTTTTGTTTAAGTATTGCGCAAGTTTTTCTCTTTGCATACTTTTCGTTTAAGCATTTCGCAAGTTTTACTTATTTGCATCGATTTATGTGAGGCTTCGAGTGTATTTTTACCCGATAGCATTTGGATTACGGGCATAATTTCTTCCGGAATCAACTCTTTACCGTGAGGGTTTCATAAGAGAGGGTCCTTTTATGTTTACGGTATTTTTGAAGAGGATGTCTCATGTTAATTATGGCACTAGCATTTGAAGTGCTTGTTTAACTTTCAAATGATAGAACTAATTCATCGATAGGACAAGAAACAAGATAAAAATAAAAGGACTTTTCTTTATTCCTTCCATTTTTAAAAGTACATAAACATTTTTTGTGCTAAAGAAAAATTGCCATTACTTGTGGCTAACTTGTACAACTTGTTTCTAGGCTGTCCACGCAGTCCCCATCCCGATGATACAACTTTTATTTCCAGATTTTGTAGTCATGGTCGATGTGACAATCATTGTTGTCATATTCTCATATCATCCCCCCCCCCCCGGTGTTTGAATACGACGAATGTACACTGTAAATTTTGCACCTTTGAATATTCCACTGGTGAATGGTTGGATAATCTTTAGTTCGATAGCAAGCTTCACTTCCCCTGTTTTGATATTGAGCCCAAGATTAACTAACAATCCCCAGTGGCTTACACTCGTGAATGGTCGGGTAACCTTTGGCCGTTATCAAACTTTACTTCCCGGTAGGAATTTTGCTACCGAGCAAAAGACTATCTAACCGCTCTGTAGTGGCTCGTTGTTTGCATGCCTTGTCATTTAAAGGTCTTATTTATGCTGACAAAACTTCCTTCGTAGTACGCTTTTCATTGCTGCCTCGTTAAAAACCTTATCATAAAAACTCAATTGGGACAAAAAATGGGCGAAGGGAAAAAGTGTGCAGCACATACTTTTAGTATAGGCGGTGCTCATCAGTATTAGTTTCTTTTGAGGTGTGCCACATTCCAGTTGCTCAACAACTTTATTCGGTCTTGATTTTCCAATTCGTATGACCTTTTCTCGATGACAGCTTAAACCGGTAGAGCCCTTCCCACGTTGGACCTAGCTTTCCTGCGTTGAGCTCCCGAGTGTTCTGAGTTACTTTCCTTAAAACCAAGTCTCCTACCTTGAAATAACAGAGATTGGATCTTCGATTTTAATATCTTTCCATTCTCTATTTTTGGGCTACCATCCTTATATTTTCCAAGTCCCTGTGTTTGTCGAGCAGCTCCAATTTGACCAACAATGCTTCGTTGTTTGCTTCTTCATCCGCCCGAAAATATCTCAAGGTAGGTTCTCCTACTTCCACCGGGATTAAGGCTTCTACACTGTATACAAGAGAGAAAGGAGTCTCCTTCGTGATTGATTTGCTCGTTGTTCGATACGCCCACAATACTCCTAGTAGCTCTTCAGGACATTTGCCTTTATCTGCTTCCAATATCTTTTTGAGATTTTGGATAATCACCTTGTTTGTTGATTCTGCTTGGCCATTTTCACTCGGGTGATAAGGTGATGATGTGATCCTTTTGATTTTCAAGTATTGAAGGAATTTTGTGACCTTTGCGCCAATAAATTATGGCCCGTTGTCACATGCTATCTCTTTTGGTATCCCGAATCTGCAAATTATACTCTTCCATAAGAAATCTACCACTTCGCGCTCGCCGATATTTTGGTAAGGACTTGCTTCAACTCACTTAGAAAAATAGTCAGTTAAAATTTTTTTAAAAATCTTACCTTACCGAGGGTTGGCGGCAGCGGACCGACTATATCCATTCCCCACTTCATGAATGGCCAGGGCGACAAAATCGAATGCAGTAGCTATGCCGGTTGATGTACCAATGGTGTGCGGCGTTGACATTTATTGCATTTCTGTACATAAGGCTTAGCGTCTTGTTCCATCCGAGGCCAATAGTATCCTGATCTAATTAGCTTTAACACTAAGGAATTCACGCCCGAGTGATTTCCGTAGATCCCTTCATGGACTTCTCTCATGACATCGTTAGCTTCGGAAGTTCCCAAATATTGGGCCAACGGGCCTTGGAAGGATCTTCTATACAGTTAACCTCTCTTGAAGCTATATCGAGATGCTTTAGTGCACAACACGCGGGATGCCTTAGGATCTTCAAGCAGTTTTCCATGCTCGAGATATTCAATGAACTCATTTCTCCAGTCCATACCAAGAATCCCAAGAACTTACCAGAGCTGACTCCGAATTCACACTTCTCGGGGTTAAGCTTCATGTTGTGCTTTCTTAGGATGTCAAAAGTTTCTTACAAGTGCTTAAGATGATCACATGAGTTCAAATACTTAACCAGCATATCATCTACGCAAACTTTCATGATTTTCCATATTTGTTTCTCAAACATTTTGTTTACGAGCCGCTGATAAGTGGCTCCAGCGTTCTTTAGCCTGAAAGGCATCACATTATAATAATATGTGCCGAAGTTCGTTATGAATGAGGTTTTTTCATGATCCTTCGGGTTCATCTTGATTTGGTTGTACCCGGAGTAAGCATCGAGGAAACTCATTAACTCGTGCCCGGTCGTCGCATCAATTATTTGATCAATGTTCGGCAATGGGAACGTGTCTTCTTATTTAGATCCTTACAGTCTACGTACATGAGAAATGTATTATTTTTCTTTGGAACTACTACTACGTTGGCTAGCCAGTCAGGATACTTGTGAGCACCTAATTTTTTACCGTGCTTATATTTTTCCCACTCATCTCACCAATACCTCACTTCTCACTCCACTTTCCTACTCATTCCCCACTCTTTGTCCCCCACACTTTGTCCCCACTCCACTTTCATTTATCCCCCATGCTTGTTCCCCATGCTTGTCCCCCACTCACAACCCCCCACATGTCCCTCCTAGAAAAGAAGATGGATGCCCCTCATTTTGGGCGAACCCTAGGAGCCCTCTGCTTTCTTTCTACACAGAAGACGTCTCCTTCCTCACAGAAGAGAAGAACGAAAATCCTCTCCAACAATCAAGTCGCCAGACCTCTCTTTCTTCTCTCATCTTACTCACTTTCTGACCTTCATACACCCATCACCCACACAGTGTGATTGACGGCTGAAACCTTGGTTTTACTGCTGGGATTTCAGCTTGAACCAGACTCTACTCTTATTTGGATTATCCTTTAGTGTTTTGCTATTCAGCTAGTCAGTACCAAGTTTCCTATGTTATATTTTTATCGAATGAGCAAATGTTGTTATTCTTGATTGTTTTATGAGTATTTTTTTTGCTGCTCTCTTAATGGGTTAGTTTAAATGTATTTTTTCACTTTAATCTGGGCGAAAATAGAGAAGTAGATCACTCGTATGGGTCAATTTGATATCTATGGTCATTCAAGAATGTGGCATTAGTTGTTAAACCGTTTCTTTAGTCTTGAACAAGGTTGAAGTTTTGTTTAAATCATGAAGACTTGGCAGTAGTTCAAACAGAGGTTTTACTATAGTGTTGTGTGTGAAATATATGGATTTGTGTTAATTTTGGAATGCGAGAGAGTTGTTATTACTGACTATATGACTGTGATTTGCAAATCTGACTACTAGTTGGTTTACTCAGCTTTTGTTTTTGAAGTTGAATGCCGATTTTAAAACTAACAATGATGATTTTCTTTTGCTTTGTCATTGATCCCCTATTGTTGCTCGCTATTAAGCAGCAACAACCTTGTGAATTCATAGAAGTGGCTATTTGGTGAAGATCTTGCAATTTTCTTTGCTTCTTATTTAATCATATATTTGATAGTCTGTAAAATTGAGTGGATAGGATAAGCATTGCATTCACGTTCTTTTAGAATTTGAACATTTATTTATGAGCCAACAAGGCCAGATATGAGATTAGACTTAATAGAATGCTAAAATTAAAATATGGAAACCAATAAATTACAGTTTTATCCAAAATTAATTCAAGCCAAGTTGTAGTCAATAAAGCGACCGTGCTAGAACCGCGGGACTCGGGGAATGCCTTACACCTTCTCTCCGGTCAACAGAATTTCTTATCCGGACTTTATTTTCGCAGACCAATAATAAAAGAGTCAAACCTTCCTTTGACTAGGGATTCAAATAAAAGGTGACTTGGAACACCAAAAATCAATTCCAAGTGGCGACTCTGTAAATAAAATAATCCCTACTCAAATTTGTCTTTTTAATTGGAGAAACTCTTTAACTCACAATCCATAAAACTTATATCTTTTTGGGGGTAAAAAGGGGTGTGACAGCCATGGCGACTCTGCTGGGGATTAATCAGAATTCGAGCTTGTATATGTTAACTTTTATTTGGCTTTATTAATTTTTTATATATTGTGATTTATTTGTGCCTAATATGCTACCTGTCCGCTTTTTACCGCTTTGATATTATTGAACTGTACATATAAATTGTCTTCTCACGCACCCTCTCTAAGTCTTCTTGAAATTAAATTGGGCATTTGCTTGACATAGCCCGCTTTCATTGAAATAGCTGAGGTGTTTGTCACCTGGTGAAAGATTTTAGTCACACATATTTTAGGCGAGGAGCACCACCAGTTAAGCCGGAAAGCAATGCTACCGGTACGTTGACCCTCCTTGGCTCGAGTTGTCCGCTTGAGTAAGCCAGTCTAGATACCTTCTTCACCAGGATTTAAACCTAGAAGAACAAACCTCATGCTGGATATCCCTATTAGGTTCGTTTTATTTGCATCACGTGCATTTGACTTAGTAGGGGTCGGCACAGGGGCCGAGTTCTGTTTAAGAACAAGTACCTTGTTGAGACTATTATGTCATGTTATGTGCTACTTGTTGCGTTATTTGGGAGGCTTGCATGTTGCCAACTTTAGCATAAATCAGTTAAATGAAAAAAAAAATGATGTGGTCTAGTGCGTATGATTTTTAAAGATTAATTTTCATAAAAAAAAATAGATGAGAAAAATAGCTGATTTCACCAAACTACGCGGGTCTGATTCTCACCGGATGTGAGATACGTAGGCAAACCTCATCGGTTCCGGTCCTAATTTTAAAAATCCAAAAATATATTTTTTTTCTTCTTTGGAAATGTTTCTCCGGAAAAAAAAATTCAAAATTCAAAAAAATAATTTAAAAAAAATCTGTTTTCAAAAATTCTCAAAAGAAAAAAAAATCGAAAACCAAAAATATTTTCTTTCTTTTTTATAAGTCTTTCTTTCGGAATTGTTTTTTTAAAAAAATCAAAATAAAAAAAAAAGTTAGTTTATTAACTTTATTCCTAATCTGACCGAACTATGCGGGTCTGATCCTCACCGGATGTAAGATACGTAGGCAAACCTCATCGGTTTCGGCCCCAATTTTCAAAAAAAAAAATCAAATCCAAAAATATTTTTTCTTCTTTTCCGAAGTCTTTCATCCAAAAAAAAAAAAAAATCAAATCAAAATATTTTCTTTCTTGTTTAGAAGTCTTTCTTTCGAAAATTTCAAAAAAATAAGAAAAACATAAAACAATATATAAAAAATCAAATTCCAAAAATATTTTCTTTATTCTTAAAGAATTTTCCTTTCAAAAATTCCAAAAAAAAAAAATTAAAATTCAAAAATATTTTTCTTGTTAGGAGCTTTTGTGGTCTGTTTTGTATATGAAAAAAAAAATAAAACAAATAAAGGAAAAAAGAGTTAGTTTATTTATTTTATTCCTGATCTTCCCTTGAACTACGTAATGATCTGATTCATGCGGCGTCATGATACGTAGGCTATCCTCATCGGATTCTACCATAGCCATAAACAAATTGAGTGAAAAAATAAACCGAAAAAAATTGAGTGAAAAAGAAAGAAAAGAGTGAAAAAACAAATAACAGAGAAAAACAAAGAGCGAAAATCAATAAAAAGAGAAAGAAAAAGAAATCAAGATATGAAAAAAAAAAAAAGAGCCTCCCGAGATGGAATTAGTTCATCCCTGTTGGTAATCATACTCGAGTTTGTTCCGAAAGCTAGTCAGGCTAGGTCTACTGCAGCCAGTAGCCCCGAACCGGCCAAACTCTGAGTCCCCCTTGCATAGGGCTAATGCTAGATGTGAATACCACTCTGGAGCAGTGGGACATGAAACAGAAGTCTGTTGGACTCTTAAGAGAGCAGTGGAAGACCTCATTGAGGTCAAGGCAATAGTGCTTAGGGATGAAGAGGCCCCTAATATGATGAACAATCCTCTACCTACTTACACCAATGGGCCAGTAGTCGGAATGATCTGTGAAGATGAGGAATTTGATCTGGCACTGAAGGCCATTGTATCCATTGCCGAGACATAAGAAAAGTCAAAAAACGGTCGCCAAGCTTGAAAGTCCCCCATCAGACGGGAGTCTCGGTAGCCAGTCTTGCTATCCTTTTGTGTTAGAATTATCTCAGGGTATGATCCGGATGTTTTACTTTATTGTCTTATTTTTCAATGTAAACCCTTCTATCTTTAAAATTCAAAAGAAGAAAAAATATAAAAATAAAATTAATATTTCGTTGTCTAGGAATCTCTTTTCTTAATCTTGTCACTTTTCTTATTCTCTTTTCAGTTCTGTTAATGCAGATTTTAATGACATAATATGCTTGCGGACTTCATGCCCAGATCCTAAAATGCTGTCAGACTTTGAAATAATGATTCAAGAGTCAGAATGCGATGAAGATAAGTTTAAGAAAATAAAACAAAGAATCTGAACAACTAAGGGAAAATTGTATCCAGATTGGAAAGGTCTATACATTGTAATGAGAGTACTGCCAAAAGAGAGCGCTGCACCTGGAAAATATCAAAGGAAATGTCCATGAAACAACTGTCAACGCAAGTACAGTCAAAAAGTACTATGCTTGATCCTCTATATAGCATTAATGTTCTCTGATTGGGATGAAGAAGACTTTCTTTCTCACTATCCAAATATTCAATCCTTTGCAAACACTTTGAGCCAGATCTTTTTTTTATTACCCTCTTTGGAACCTGGAAGTTATTATTAAAAATATATTTGAATGAAAAATGAAAAAAAAAACAAAAAATAAAGAAGAAAAAAATAAAGAAAAAAGAAAGAAAGAAAGAGGAAGAAAAAGAAAACAAAACAAAATCCAAACAAGTTCAGGTTTCTTGAACTACGTTCGACTTGATTCCGAAAGGATACGTAGGCAGCCTCTCTCTGGGGTTCAGCCAGACCAAAACAAAAATCCACATTCACCCAAAATTTGAAACTGGGGAAAATGTTATAATGGTTCGGCGATGGTCTCGCCTGGGAGGTTCCAAAGTTGTAATTCAATCCAAATCCTTTTTACCCAAATCCTTTTCAAGTCCTTCCGATCAATCAACGAGAAAATTCAAGAATTGGAGGATACAATCACTTGGATCAGATGCCAGCAAAATGAGAGAAATAAAATAAAATAGTCTTATTGGTGAAAACCCTCACGGGCACCATAGCGCGATGACGAGCAGAGCAAATGAAAATGAGAGAGTCTTGTTATTGAAAACCTGCAAATGGCACTATAAGGCGATGGTGAGAAGAGAAATGAGAGAGATTAGCTGGTGAAAACCCGCAAAGGGCACTACTGATCGAAAAGAGGATCTTCACAGCCATTGGTATTGACAGTCCTCGGCAAGGTTTCTCGGTTTCGAGGCAAAAGTTGTGATAAATTTCTAAGAGTCGGACGGTTTACACAGATCAGGCATCCAGTCCAAAAGGCATGTCATGTTCATTGAAGTCTGCATGTACTCCAGATAAGTCCTTCTTTCCTTCCCCCGAAAGGGATACCTGTTGTCTAAATTCATTGTCCATTCCATTGTTTGTTTTTCTTTGAATCCCTTTCGGTCTAACTCTGTTCCAAAACTAAGAGAAAGGAGGGATATCAAGACTGATTTACAGGGCTTTCGTTTGATACAAGATAATATTCAAGAGGCACCCAACCTTGGCAAGGGCATCAAGTCAACCCTGACTGGCCATGGTGGCTGATGCTTTGAAATAAAAAACTCTCGAAAGGAGAAATTCAAATTGAAAGTGCCTACAAGGCAAAATGAAGTTGAATAGGTTAAGTCCCAAGTGGCTAACCGTTTTGGCAAAGTTTGAAAAGCCAAAGGTTCCCCAATGCTCTGAAATTGAAAGTTGTGGAGGAAAGAAGTTGAAAGTGAGATGCCACAAAGGCAAAATAAAGTTGAAAAGGTTAAGTCCCACGCGACCAATCGTCATGTAAAAGTTTGAAAAGTCAAAGGCTCTCCGGGGCCAGAAATGCAAGTGGAATTCACGAAACATCTAGTGGAAGGTTGAAATCATCATCAAAAGAAGATGGGCACAAAGCCAAGCTGCCAAAGACATCAAGGCCACAAACCGACCACCACTTTTTAAAACTCACAATTTTTCTTTGTTTGCAGTAGGAACAAAGCAGTACAGAATGGCGATTCCTAAAGAACGAATGTCACCAAAGGTGAGTTTCACAAAATCTCTATTTTCTTTTATTTTCAGCATGCATCAGTATTACAGATTATTTCCGTAGCTTAACCCATGTAGAACCTTTTAGCCTAGGGGGATTCAGCTCATAGTTCCGGGTAGAAGTACTTTGCCCAGGCTGTTTTTCGTAGCTTAACCTAGGTATAACCTTTTCGCCTAGGGGGATCCAGCTCATAGTTTCCGGGAATAAGTACTCTTCGCCCACGTTATTTTTCGTAGCTTAACACAGGTAGAACCTTTTCTACTAGGGGGATCCAGCTCATAGTTTCTGGGTAGAAGTACTCTTCGCTCAGGTTGTTTTACGTAGCTTAACCCAGGTCGAACCTTTTTGTCTAGGGGGATCCAGCTCACAGTTCCGGGTAGAAGTACTCTTCACCCAGGCTGTTTTTTGTAGTTTAACCCAGGTAAAACCTTTTCGCCTAGGGGGATACAACTCATAGTTCCGGGTAGAAGTACTCTTCGCTAAGGATGTTTTACGTAGCTTAACTCAGGTAGAACCTTTTCGCCTAAGGGCATCCAGCTCATATTTCTGGGTAGAAGTACTCTTCGCTCAGGCTCTTTTACGTAGGTTAACTCAAGTAGAAACGTTTCGCTTAGGGGGATCCAACTCATAGTTCTGAGTAGAAGTACACTTTTCCCAGGCTTGCTTTTCGTAGCTTAACCCAGGTAGAACCTTTTCGCCTAGGGGGATCCAGCTCATAGTTCCGAGTAGAAGTATTCTTCGCTCAGGATGTTTTTCGTAGCTTAACTCAGGTAGAACCGTTTCGCCTAGGGAGATCCAGCTCATAGTTCCGGGTAGAAGTAATCTTTGCCCAGGTTGTTTTACGTAGCTTATCCCAGGTAGAACCTTGTTGCCTAGGGGGATCTAGCTCATAGTTCCAGTTAGAAGTACTCTTCGCTCAGGATGTTTTACTTAGCTTAACCCAGGTAAAACCTTTTCACCTAAGGGGATCCAGCTCATAGTTCCGGGTAGAAGTACTCTTTGCCCAGGATGTTTTACTTAGCTTAACCCAGGTAGAACCTTTTTGCTTAGGGGGATCCAACTCATAGTTCCGGGTAGAAGTACTCTTCGCTCAGGATGTTTTACGTAGCTTAACCTAGGTAGAACCTTTTCTCCTAGGGGGATCCAGCTCATATTTTCGGGTAGAAGTACTCTTCGCTCAGGTTTTTATACATAGCTTAACTCAGGTAGAACCATTTTGCCTAGGGGGATCCATCTCATATTTCTGGGTAGAAGTACTTTTCGCCCAGACTTGCTTTTTGTAGCTTAACCCAAGTAGAGCATTTTCACCTAGGGGATCCAGCTCATATTTCCGGGTAGAAGTACTTTTCGCCCAGGTTTGCTTTTTGTAGCTTAATCCGGGTAGAAGTACTCTTTGCCCAGGCTTGCTTTTTATAGTTTAACCTAGGTAGAACCTTTTCACCAAGGGGATTCAACATTTTTTTCAGTAATACAGAGCGCCAACCCCTGGTTACATTTCCTTTTCAGTAATACGGGGCGCCAACCCCTGGTTACATTTCTTTTTCAATAATACAGGGCACCAACCCCTGGTTACATTTCCTTTTCAGTAATACAGAGCGCCATCCCCTGGTTACATTTCCTTTTCAGTAATACAGGGCGCCAACCTCTGGTTATATTTCCTTTTCAGTAATACATGGCGCCAACCCCTGGTTACATTTCCTTTTCAGTAATACAGTGTGCCAACCCCTGGTTACATTTCCTTTTTCAGTAATACAGGGCACCAACCCCTGGTTACATTTCCTTTTCAGTAATACAGGGCGCCAACCCCTGGTTACATTTTCTTTTCAGTAATACAAGGCACCAACCCCTGGTTACATTTTATTTTTAGTAATACAGGGTGCCAACCCCTGGTTATATTTCCTTTTCAGTAATACAGGGCGTCAACCCCTGGTTATATTTCCTTTTCAGTAATACAGGGCGCCAACCCCTGGTTACATTTTCCTTTTTCAGTAATACAGGGCTCTAACCCCTGGTTACATTTCATTTTCAGTAATACAGGGCGCCAACCCCGGTTATATTTCTTTTTCAGTAATACAGAGCGCAATCCCCTGATTATATTTCCTTAACAGTATAGGGTACACCAATCCCTGATCTTCTTACCAGTATAGGGTACACCAATCCCTAGTTGTGTTCTCCAATATAGGGTACACCACTCCCTAGTTAATTTGATCTTAAATGCAGGATATACCACTCCCTGATATCATTGCCATTATAGGGTATATTATTCCCTAACTATATTTTTTCCAACATAAGGTACACTAATCCTTAGTTGAGACAGTCTTTTGGGACCAAAAAAATTCATCATGACCTTTTCAGGGTACACCATTCCCGTTCTTTTATTTCTTTCAATAAAGAAGTAATTTAGAATTTTGTTACAATAACTCACAAAATTTTCCTAGTAAAAACTGGGGCAGAAAAATTTTGTTCGTTTGTTTGTTGTGGTGTCTGAGCAGGTTTTACCTCGAGACACAGGATTCGAGATGAACAAAAGAAGAAGTATCAATCCAAAATAAATGAATAAAAAGAGAGAAGTGAATCCCAATGCAGAAGCAGATGGAAAGGATATGGACTGCTCAAGACGACTGAAGTTACGAGCATTGCATCTCTCGTTTGATTAGAAGAAGTTGTAGAAGAATAAACTAGCACCTGCAGCTAGCAAGCATCAAGGTTCGGACCAGAGTCTGCGTGAAGAACCAGTCAAGATTCAAGATCAAGTTTTAGAAGACTTATAGATAGGAATCTTGTAACTCATAGCTGATAGGTTTGTTTAGTTTCTTTTTGATTTTTGATGTAATAACTGGACTACAGATAGGAGCCTTGACGGAACCTCACTCGACTCTCCAACTCAGTATTCCATGCTTTTCCTTGAACTACACGCGGCGTAATGTCCATAACCAAGACTCGGTCGCACTCTTTTCTCTTATTTCTTCCCTTTTGAATAACCGTATGGCCAAATATTAGTCATATTGCTCATCTTTTCTTTGCCTGAAAACTCTTCATGTTTCTAAAGCAAAGAGGGGCATGCTGTGAGCACCTAATTTTTTACTGTACTTATATTTTTCTCACTCGTCTCACCAATACCTCACTTCTCACTCCACTTTCCTACTCATTCCCCACTCTTTGTCCCCCACACTTTGTCCCCACTCCACTTTTCTTTGTCCTCAATTACTTATTCCCCATGCTTGTCCCCTACTCATAACCCCCCACATGTCCCTTCTAGAAAAGAAGACAGATGCCCCTCATTTTGGGCGGACCCTAGCAGCCCTCTGCTTTCTTTCTACACAGAAGACGTCTCCTTCCTCATAGCAGAGAAGAACAAAAATCCTCTCCAAAAAGCAAGCCGCCAGACCTCTCTTTCTTCTCTCATCTCACTCACTTTCTGACCTTCATACACCCCTCACCCACACAGTGTGATTAACGGCTGAAACCTTGGTTTTACTGCTGATTTTGCTGCTGGGATTTCAGCTTGAACCAGACTCTACTCTTATTTGGATTATCCTTTAATTTTTTTCTATTCAGCTTGGTCAGTACCAAGTTCCCTATGTTATATTTTTATTGAATGAGCAAATGTTGTTATTCTTGATTGTTTTATGAGTATTTTTTCGCTGCTCTCTTAATGAGTTAGTTTAAATGTGTTTTTTCACTTTAATCTGGGCGAAAACAGTGAAGTAGATCACTCGTATGGGTCAATTTAATATCTATGGTCATTAAAGAATGTGACATTCGTTATTAAACCTTTTATATTAGTCTTGAACAAGGTTGAAGTTTTGTTTAAATCATGCAGACTTGGCAGTAGTTCAAGAGAGATGTTATTACTGACTATATGACTGTGATTTGCAAATCTAACTACTAGTTGGTCAGATCAGTGAACTCTAAGGCTAAGTGGTGAATTTGATCAGAGTAATTGGTGGATGGAAGTTAAGCTTAAGATCGATCATATCATTTTTAAGTTTAGCCATTATTGTGAACAACTCATGTATATATTCAAAAAAAAAAGAATTTATGCACATTACCATTATTGAGAACCGTTATTGAAATGGCCAGAATTGTAAATGTTAGAGTTCAGTAAGCTTTTTCTTTTGAAGTTGAATGCCGATTTTAAAACTAACAATGATGATTTTATTTTGCTTTGTCATTGATCCCCTACTGTTGCTCGCTATTAAGCAGCAACAACCTTGTGAATTCATAGAAGTGGCTATTTGGTAAAGATCTTGCAATTTTCTTTGCTTCTTATTTTATCATGTATTTGATAGTCTGTAAAATTGAGTGGATAGGATAAGCATTGCATTCACGTTCTTTTAGAATTTGAACATTTATTTATGAGCCAACAAGGCCAGATATGAGATTAGACTTAATAGAATGCTAAAGTTAAAATATGAAAACCAATAAATCACAGTTTTATCCAAAATTAATTCAAGCCAAGTTGTAGCCAATAAAGCGACCGTGCGAGAACTGCGGGACTCGGGAAATGCCTTACACCTTCTCTCCGGTCAACAGAATTCCTTATCCGAACTTTATTTTTGCAGACCAATAATAAAAGAGTCAAACCTTCCTTTGACTAGGGATTCAAATAAAATGTGACTTGGAACACCAAAAATCAATTCCAAGTGGCGACTCTGTAAATAAAATAATCCCTACTCAAATTTGTCACTTTAATTGGAGAAACTCTTTAACTCACAATCCATAAAACTTATATCTTTTGGGAGGTAAAAAGGGGTGTGATAATACTTTACCTCTAGTTTATTCTTAACTGGTATAAAGTTAAGAATCAAGTTACCTCTTCTTTGACGAATTTGTTTCTGACCTCGGCAATAAGACATTTTTTCTGCCTTACCGGAGGGATGTTAAGATCCAGGCTTAGTTTGTGCACGGCCATTTTTGGCATGATACCTGTCATATCCGCATGCGACCACGCAAAATAGTCAACGTTAAATTTAAGAAATTCGACAAATCCAGACATGAGCTCGGGGTTTAGTCCTATCCTTCAGCGGTAGTTCCTCTCCAAGAACTTTTCGAACAATGGCTCTTCCGCTGTGGATTTTGTTGATTCTGTTTCTTCCCGCACGTGGAAATATCTTGGCACCTGATAGGATTCCGACGACTCCTCCCCCTGGTTGACTTCGCTCAGCTCGGGAGCAGACGTCAGTTCCTGTAATTGCTATGCTACATACTCCTTCCCTTTACTACTGGAAACTGAGATTGCGTTCATCTCCCTTGCCGCTGGTTGGTCTTATCTTATTTATTTAATTCCCTCGGGAGTTGGGAACTTCAGTAATTGATGATATATTGTCGGCACAACCTTCATCTCATGCAACCATGATCTCCCCAGGATAATATTGTAGTTCATATCGTCGTCCACTACCTCAAAAAAGGTCATCTTCATCACGCGTTCGGCATTCGTGGGGAGCAGGATCTCTCCTCGCGTTATCACGCTTACCAGATTGAACCCGGCGAGGAGTTTTGTGGCCGGAATAATGCTTCCAGTCAGCTTGGATTGCTCCAGCAGTCTCCATTGGATAATATTGGCCGAACTCCCTGGGTCCACCAAAACATATTTAATTTTAAAATCTAAGGCATTTAAAGAAATTACCAAGGCATCATTGTGCGGCAGCAGCAGTCCATCTGCGTCTTCCTCTGTGAAAGTAAAGTCATCCTCAGTGACTTACCAGAGTCTCTTACTGTGGGTTATTGATACCTTCATCTTTTTTGCCGCCGAAAATGTCATACCATTAATCTCGTTCCCCCCTCCTCCCGAAAATCATGTTAGTCGTCAAACGAGGAGGGTCTTCTCCTGCTTTCGAGGGTTCTGCGTTATCACGATTGCAGCCGTAGTTGTTTTTAGCCCGATCACTTAAGAATTCTCTGAAATTACCGTTTTTCAGCAATGTCGCCACCTCCTCGCGCAAATGTCATCATTCCCCTGTCCGATGGCCGTTAGTCCCATGGTATTCGCACCACAAATTAGGATCCCTTTGGCTGGGATCGGATCTCATTGTATTCGCTATTCGTGCTTCTTTAATGTTCCTCAGAGCCGACACTAGCTCCACTACGCTGACGTTGAAATTGTATTCGGAAAGCCTGGGGTGGGAGGAATCTCGGGAACCCGATATCTTTTTGTTTTGTAGTGATCTGTTATTCCGGCTGCGATCATCTCTCCTATCGATAACGAATCTATCCACCGACCGGAAACCTCTGTTGTGTCTTTCGGCCCGCTCTTAGGATGAAAACCGACCTCTTGAAGACCGTCGATCTGTGTCAAAATCTTCCTTTAATTTCTCCTTGTTCTTCTTCCGGTCCCGGCCCTTGGTTGATGCATCCTCAATTGTTATCTTTGACTCGTACCGGTTGTGAACATCCACCCATGTTGTTACATGAAACTCGAGCGAACTTTCTTTCAATTTTGGGGAAGCATCTGAACTTCTCGGATTCATCCCTTTAGTAAATGCTCCAGCTGTCCATTCGTCTGGTACGACCAGTAGCAACATCCTTTCTTTCTGGAATCTGGTCACAAACTACCGTAGCCATTCGGACTCTCCTTTTGCAATCCTAAATATATCGGCCTTTCGGGCCTGTACTTTTCTGATCCCGGCATGATCCTTTATAAAAGAATCTACGAGCATCTTGAAGGAATCTATTGAGTGCTCGGGCAAGAGCGAATACCATGTCAGGGCCCCCTTCATGAGGATCTCCCCGAATATTTTCAGTAAGACTGACTCAATCTCGTGGGAAGCTAAATCGTTCATTTTTACCGCCGTTGTATAGGTGGTGATGTGCTCCTGAGGATCCGAAGTCCCATCATACTTCGGCACGTCTGGCATCCTGAATCGCATCGGGATCAACTATAGTGTCGCGCTTGGTTTGAACGGCAATTGAGTGTATTTTCTTGAGTCTGGTCCTTTCAACACCGGTGGTGCGCCCGGAATCTGATCCATTCGGGCGTTTATTTCCCTCATAAACCGCATGAGTTTGGTTTTAAATGGATCACTCTTATTGTTATTACCGGATCTGCTACCGTTCCCCCCGACCTTGTCGAAGCCGACTTCGCCCCTCGGGTGTGTTGTTGTTCACCCTCTGAGTTTTTTGGTTTGCGGGAGCACCGGGAGGAACTGGACCTCGTCCATTCACGTTGTTGGAAGCATCAGACAACGCCTGCCTCAACTCTGTCATGACCTGATCTTGTCGTGAGAGGTGGCCTATAATGGCTTTTTGCTGCTCCCTCAGGATCCTTACTGTTTCAACGATGCGCTCTTCTTCAGCATCATCAGGAGTTGCTTCCCGAACATGACATGGATATTGCCCGCCATAGACCAACGTGACTTCATCTCCATCGTTGCGGGTATCACTGATCGAATCCTCGTGCTAAGACTGATTTCCTTGGGCCTCAATATTGTGTGCGATGTTGACATTGTTATCTGCCATTTTCACTTATTTTTCTAAGAACAAAGAATCAAACAAGTTAGTAATAGATGCAAGGATCAACTCAATTACACAACTGTCTAAGCCCCAGGGTGGGCGCCAAACTCTTTACCCGTGAAATGGTACAGTTAAATTTATATGTAGTTTATAGATAAGTGAATCGATTTGATCCCAAAAATGGTATATAAATTAAACAAGAATGTAAGACTTAGCGTTGAAATTCAGATGAGACAGCTGAAATACTGTTTGCGGGAGCAGAGCTTCCGGAGGTAGCAGTAACAATATCAATAAGCAAGAAGATAAAATATTATTAAGCTTTGAACAGTGTATAGCATAAGTTTGTCAGAAAAATCGTGTCTTTACAATGGTTGTTGAGCTCACTATTTATAGTTGCACCTAGGGAACAAGGTCCTAGGATCAAGCCCCTCTTAAATTACAATTATGAGGGTCATTGAAGAATGTGTAACGGTAGGCAGCGAATGTCTTATTCTCTCTAACGAACTACGTACTTAATGATATAGAATATTTTTCATTAAATGCTACCGGGTGGCAGACATTTATTTCGCCTTTATGAATATCATTCCCTTCGGTAACAAACGAGATTGTTGCCTTCGGACCTGATTGCCTTCTGCCTTCGGCTCCACGTGTCGCTTTATTATGCGAGTATTTAATATGAACATATTTTACCCTATACATGTTTATAGATGATGCTATATAAAGGGCGATGGAAAAAAAAGCAAATAAAAAATCTTTCTCCCTTATTAATAGTAGTAATATCTGAAAACTTATGTTAATAATATCTTGAAAAGAATTACAATCGTGGGTTATAAGTCAAAATGCAAAAGACTTTTAGAAACTTAAAACAGCTAAAACTTTATTTTATCACTTGCAGCAAAACTAAAACACGTATATTTATTCTGAAATTGTCCAAAAACTATTACTATAATGTTATGATTTTGACTGTTTGTAGTTTTTACTTATTCAAATCTTTTATGTTGAAATTCCTACATAAAGCTTCTTTAGTTTTATGCTACTTTTAGCCTCAGAATTTAAAATATCATTTACGTTTTACTAATGCTTGTTATTGTACAGTCAAATACTCTCTCCGTTTATTTTTACTTGTCCATAATAAATTTTAAACTTCCTTTAAGAAATAATAAATAAAATATATATTTTACGATAATACCCATAATAATAATAATAGCATTTTAAAAGGTCTTGAGAAATAATTTTAAGAATGAATGACTAATAATAAGGGTAAATCAGAAGAAAAAAAATTATCTTTCTCTCGATTGCTAAAATGGAAAAGTAAAAGTAAAAAATATTTTTAGTATAATAAACAGGTAAAAGTGAATGCATGGAGTATAATTATAAAATGCTTCTTTGACAAATAGGACTTTGCTTAGATGGTTTGGCACGCTTAGCTTTCGATCAAAGAAAGACTTTTTTGGATTCTTTCTCTTGTCTTACTACTGTTTATCAATAAATATCTAAGGATGAGGTTAGTTTTATCCTTCCTTTGTATCAAAAGACGGTTAAAACTCCATACAACCTAATAGAAATTTTTGAGTTGACTCCCGACATGTTCAATAGTGATCTTTTGGCCATTGAAAGGGCACCCAACGGTAAACCATGGTTTACTGATATCAGGGAATATATTTCGTATCTTGTTCGTGTTCGGTGACCTTCGCTGAAGTTTTTGATCTACCTCCGAAACCTAAATCCATCTTTTTAAATGGCTAATACCTAGATTAGGTCTTAAAAAAAAGGTTAGTCCATAGAAAGAATTAACTCCATGCTGGCATGGCTTTGAGGTTCACTCAAGATCCGGATTCCTTGGAAAACAAAACATCTTTTCTATATATGCACAACAAATTTAAACATATGGTGCAACGTGAAGATTGGTCTGTGTCTATTTGCATATCAAATTAATGGCTTAATTAGTAAGCATCTCAAAATAATTATGGCTTAAGTAACCTGATTTTATTAGCTATTCATTGCATCTACATCCATGACAAAAAGTTTCTGGGGAGAACAAATCTTCATTCACTTTCTCCATATTATTAAGTATCATTAAACCCTTTCTCACTCTATTTGTTGTTAATGTAAAAAGAAAAAAAAATAGAAGAAGATGGCAAAGAAAAAAATGAATTTTTTCGTCTTTCCTAGTAATTTTACTTTATTAAACTTTGTTCTCCTAAAAGAAGAAGTTTACTTTTAAAACCTTTTAAAAATGCAGGTGATATTTATATAAGAATGGCATTGAAGATTTGGATTCAAAGAAGCTAGGACTAGGAGGACTTTAATTTTAGAATTCCTTTAGTTATTGGAGAACAATAGCCAGTATGGAAGATAATACCGTAGTAATAGGCTAATTAAGTACTTTTCAACTTGCAAATGATATAGCAAGTCAAATTTCAGAAAAGGAAAGAATCAGCCAATCAGATAAAGCGTTAATTGATAATTAATTCGAATGATTACTTGGTATATAATTTTTAATGAGTCAATTATTACTAATATTCTTTTATATTTGGCAAACGAGCTACGTGCAAAAGTATGATGCACATCATTGACATTTTGATTGGTTTCTGAAATAATCAGCTTATCAGATACTAAGTAGAAGCCCATGAGACATGCCCCGAGTTTCATTCTCCTAAATAAAAAAGAAATTCAAGAATATTTTCGTTCCTATTTTCATTCAATTGGTCAACTAACTTAACCACACTTCAACTCCGGTTTTCGGCTGCACACTCGAAAAACCAAAACTACAACAACCCAAAAAGACACACACAAAAAAAAAGGTCAAAAAGAGTTTAAATTCTGTCCACTATAACTCAACCAGAGGAGGGATGACCCATGTTGAGCATGGGCCAACACTTTTACAAAAAATAAATTTCTTAATTTTATTTCTTTAGTTATTTCGTAAAGATTATTTATATTAATTTAAATAATATATTTAAAGATAGAAAATCTATAGCATCTTTATTTAATAAAAATATTATTTTTTTCGAGTTAACCATCTGATTTTAAACTTATTTTGTTGGAATTAAATTAGCGAAAAAGATATAAAAAGGTTTCCAATATTTCATTAGTTTTTTTTTTTTGTGTGTGTATTATTTTTTCCTCATATTTTAATTTAAAATTTACAATTTTTTTTTTTAGCAAAATAATAAGTAGGCTTGTTGGTAACACAAAACAATTCATAGGCAACACATGTTGATAATTTCTTAGTGAGTTAAATATAAGAGAAAAAAAATACCCTAATTTATTTAAATCTCGTCAACTTGTGAATAACTAAAGAGTTTGCACTTTTTCCATTGATAATTCATTTGCTAATAGTTTTAGATAAGATGAAATGTCCTCTTCTAGCATAAGGAAAACCATGTGTTACATTAAAAGTGGACCTGAAAATATAGAAACAAATATTTCTAAAAGAATACCAGCTCTACTCTTTCTTTTTAGAGACTTTTCTTATTAAGTGCTTGAATTAAAGATAATTATTTGAGCAATTGCACCTTAAATGTTTACTTGACCTTCAAAATAATCATGAAGATAGTAAAGTTATTATAGTTTGAATAGTAATATCGTGAGTTCTAATTTGAACCCATGTTATTTTCTAATCAGATTACTTTTTTCTTATTATATATACAAAAAACATAAATTTACTACTAATATTCTATTTTCATTTTCCTTTTTCACGTGAAATATCGTCATCGGGTTTTCCTAATACTGCAGTACTATGCTATTTTACAAATTTTAGTATATTCTCTATTATTATTACTTTATTATTGTGTTTCCAATTAAAATGAGAAGTTGAAATATAACTGTGTTGCAATGTCGCCAAAAGGAAAAACATGTGCACATGTTGATAATTTTTGACTTAACATCACATGCAAAACAAAAAGTGATGGATGACATTTTGTACACTTTTAAGGGCCTGCAAAGTTGCTTTAATTACCAAACTGTATTATGGTAACTCACGTAATAACGGACCATATCAGGGTATATTTTTGAGTGAACAACTGTCCTTTTTCAGCTACAGAAGCACGAAGCACTGTAATTTCCAAAGTACCCCTTTTGATCCAAAATATAACCGGATATACCTCAATTTGTATTAGGACAACTAAAACAATAAACTAAAATACTATTGTTTTTCCGTCATTTCACTTTGACCGGAAGCTCCTCCCGATTCTCTCTTATTAATAGTAGTAATAATGACAATATTTACCTAATCTCAAATTATAATTAAAACATATTCAGGATTTTACATTAATGAATGTGACCTACTACTACATACAATATTTCTTTGTATCAATCATGGACGAATTAGTATAGATATATATTTTTAAATAAGAGTTTAAGTTTTATATATACACACTGAAAATGCAAAAATATTTACATAATGGCAACTGTAAGTAAATTTATATAAATATTATGTAATTTAATAATAAAAATAATTAATCTGTTGTCACATATTAAATTACACTGTGTGTATAAAATCTTTATAAAACTGAAATCTTAAAATCAACTACATGTAAAAGTTGGAATACACAACTCGATTACTATTCCGGCATAAAGTCACGTGAGAGAGGGGATCGAATCCATTTAGTGTCGCCGCAAATCAATGATTCTGTACCACGCGCAGCTGTCCACGTGGAACAAAAATCTCTTTTGCACGCCGCAGCCACCTGATCTCCGCCGTAACCTCCGCCGTAATCAATAACCTTACTTTATAGTTTATACTGTACACCATCGGATGCTGAGTTGTTGACTGTTGCAACTTGTTATAATTTAAAATTTTGTGTACTCTTTAATTAGTTTTTTGGTTCTTTTTGTGTGGAGACTGGATACAATTTGATCCTTCTAACATCAAAAAATCTCAATCTAACTTATAGAATGCCTTCGACGGCTTCCTTATGAAAACTCCTGCCATTAACCGTCTATGGAGATCTTGTATTCGGTATTGATCCAGATTCGCAGTAAAATTTTTAATATGAAGGATTTTAACGTTATTTATCAAAGAAGATTTTATTTCAAGTATTTAAATTTAAAACTTCTAATTAAGAATGAAAGAACATTTGTCATTGGTCGTCCCTGTGTCAAGGCACTTTAGTTTTTATTTTTAAAGTACAACATCAACGGTTTACGTGGAGATTAGAAAAAGGCATACTAAATTCCCCTATAATAACAAAAGCATAACATGGCAAATGCAAGGTCCTCATTACATCAATTATCACATATTTTCTGAAAAAATAACTCATCGAAAAGCTAAATCATGACCAACACATGCATTTTAATTTCGTTAGGCTTGTGGTTAGGAGCTAATGAAGATGTTAATATTATCTCTAATCACTTCATTCATTAAAAATAATCACATCTTATGGTTGTGGTTGTTGGTGATTTCTCATTGAAAGACTCAATCAAACCCCATTTGTTTATAATTAAGTATAATATGCTTACAATCGTGCCACCAAAATGAAGCCAATGCTAAAAACAAAAGCTGAAATTCCAAATGGTTGCATCTTGAATTGGACCATTTCCATTTTCCACAAGCCCCTCCACTGCCCTCAAACACTATCATGTGACTACCCCATGATTGTTTGCAATTAAATTACTACAAAATGATTTTGACTATTGGTTATTTATTTATTGTATCATAAATTCATGTATATACATTATACTTGCCTCCTCTCCCCGTCTCATATTATCTGTTATGATTCTTTTATACACGCTTTTTAAAAAAAATTAGTTAGGATGAAATTTTGACTATTTTATCTTTATTCATGTCTTAATATTTAATCTTTCTTCATTAAATATTTTCTCAATTTATGTGTCAGATGGTAGAAGTTGTTAGAATTCCGGTGTTTATTAATTGCATTTGTGTAAAACATGATAAAGTGTTTAAGAAAACAAGGTTGACTTATTGGTATTTGAACAAAGTTATTCATAATTGAGATGTTTGTAGTTTTCAAAAATAATTATTACTAAGGATAAAAAAAGAAAAAAATAATCAATTTTGTCTTGAATTTCTAAAATGACAAATAATTTGAGACAACTATTTTAGTAACCACAACTGATAATATGAGACGGATTGAGTATTAAATTTAGAGTTTCTTGAAAAAATAATTAATTTTATCTTAAATTTCTGAAATGACAAATAATTTGAGACAACTATTTTAGTAAACATGACTAATAATATGAGACATATTAAATTTAAAGTTTCTAACTTCTTTCTTTTTCTAAATATAATATTCACGCATTCCAACTATACCTGTTAATCGGGCCGGGCTGACCCGTTTATAACACGGTTCAGCCTGGGTCAGCTCGGTACTGTAGCGTGGGGGCGGGCTGGGACGGGTTGGGCGGGGAGCGGGTTTCAAATGAACAATTTTTTGATACCGGTGCACCGGAACCCGCTAAGCCCGTTAACCCATTAACGGGTTGTTAACGGGGTTCAGCCCGATTTTTAACCTTTTTTTTTTTACCATTGCCAACGGTCAAATTCAAATATGACCGTTGGCCAACGGCCTTTTTTTTTTGCAGAAATGGCCATTTCGGCCACCCTCTTAAGAAAATAGCCCCCACACCCCTAGTATTTGATAAATTATAATTTTAATCTTTTAAAAACTATAAATAGCCCCCCTTCTTGTTTATTTTTCCTCACAATTCACTCTCTTACTACTCTAATTCTCTCTTGATATTATTGATTATTGTTCTTAAATTCTCAATTACTTATTATTTCAAGTTTCATCAAATATTTAGTTTAGCCATTACAAAATTATTATTATCAAATATCAAGTATTCAAGTGAAGTGTGGTATCAACTATCAAGTATCGATCTATCAATTGAAGTTTGATTTTTGATATCAAATTTAGTGCGGCATCCGGAATCTCGGTATACTCGTTCTATATCTTTCTCTTCTTTGGTGTACATTTATTTTATTACTTATAATTATTAATTTAATTTACATAATGGATATATTTAGAGCAGTCAAAAAAGCGTGCACTAGTAGAGGTGGTACTAAAAAAACTTCAAAAAGATCAAGAGGTGGTGCTTGTTCTTCTAGTAGCTTTACACATATTTCTGAAAGTTCACGTGAAAATTTAAATGTAGATTATGAGGGACTTCAAGAAAATTATGGTATAGATGATGATTTAGATGATAATTTAGATGATATTCCATTTCCATCACCTGATAATCTTGAAACACCACCAGCTACATCTGGTAATGCTAGTCAAACTCAAAATATTAGGGGTGAAAGTCGTGATAATACAAGTAGGCCTCCCCTCCCTATTAAGAAGAATCGAAAATTAAGAAGTAAGTGTTGGAATTTTTTTGACAGACTAGAAGAAGATAAAAATTATGTAAGATGTAGAATTTGTAAGGATATTTATAAACATGAGACCGGTAGGGGAGGAGGAGAACGGATCAACTTCGTAGGCACATGGTAGACAACCACCCTCTTGATTGGGGAGTAGATGAGGAAGATGGGCAACAAAAACTTAACCCGGGTACTGGAGGGTTAATGGGTAAATACGATATTAAGAAAGATGAGGAAGAATTAGCTAAAATGATTGTTTTAGGTTGTTTACCTTTTAGTTTTGCTGCTTTACCATATCTTGTTACTTATATTCAAAGAATTTATAACCCTTTGTTTAAAGGTATTCCTAGAAGTACTCGTAGAGCTGATATCTTTAGACTTTTTGGACAATATCAGACATATATATGTTATTTGTTCGCCAGTCTTTCTTGTAGAATTTCTCTTACTTCTGATATTGGTCGTGCTGTAAATGATAATGATTATTTGACTGTTACATGCCATTTGATAGATGGTAATTTTTATATGCAAAAACGTATTATTGTTTTTAAATATGATGAAGATCAAAGTCATACTGGTGCATTTATAAGTAATACTATCCATGAAGTTGCTATATTTTATAATCTTGCGGAAAAAGTTTTGTGTGTGTCATTTGATAATGCTTCTAACAACAATGTTGCTATTACAATATTAAAATTGCATCTACACCCACCACTTCCTGAAATATTTCATGTTAGATGTGCATGTCATATTTATAATTTGATTGTGAAGAGTGGCCTTGAATTATTTAGAGATGATATCACTTTAGTTAGAAGAGTTGTTGGTGTAATTCAAGAAAATAATAGAAGTGCTAGATTAAATGCATTTAAAGAAAAATGTCTACACTATGGACTAAAACCAAGACTCATGCCTGAAGAAATAGTTACTAGGTGGAATTATACTTATTTATTCTTAAAATATTGTTATAAATATAGAATGCCTATAACTGAAGTTGCTAATTCCCATTGTACTGATCCTAGCCGTTTGTTAACATCTAGAACTTGGGATGTCATTAAAGATGTTGTAAAGTTTTTACAAAAATTTTATGTGGCTACACTTGAGTTTTCTGGAGCTTATTATCCTACTATTGCAAATGGTTTAGTTCATATTGCTGAAATTTCTCTTTTACTACATAATTTGAAGAGGAAAGAAGGATATACTTCTGTTGTTGAATCTATGCTAGATAAGTTTAAAAAATATTTTTACCTAATTCCCCCTATTTATCTAATTGGTGCTATTTTAAACCCTTCTATCAAAATGGCCACTTGTCGCCAATTAATCACTACTTTATATTCTTATATGGATATTGGACCAACTGAAACTCCTGATATTGACACTTGTATTTCTGATCTACACAAATATTTAGAATCATTATATAATTATTATGCTAACATTGTTGATGCTTCTTCTGCTGTAGATGCAAATATTCCTTCAAGTTCAGTTTCAACATCTAGGACCAGTGCTTTGGATGATAATGATGGTGTTGAAGATTATTTGATTTGGTCTACAATAGGGGAGCATCAACAAACCAGTAACAGGAATATTGGTGAAGTTCAATTCTACTTGCAAAAGTCACCAGAGCCCCGCACAAAGGAATTTCTACCACTGGGCTGGTGGAGGAGCAACTCAAATCAATTTCCTGTTCTTTCGGCCATGGATCGAGACGTGCTAAATGTGCCGATTTCAACAGTCGCATCAGAGAGCGTATTTAGCCAAGCAAGACAGCAACTAGGAGATACCCGTCATTCATTGGGTAGCAATACTTTGGAAATTCTAGTGTGCTTCAGAGATTGGATAAGATCAGAACGACGAAATCAAGGGCGTGACGAGGTAGATGAAGCGAAGGACTAAGAAATTGGAGATATAATGATTTATGGTTCTGATTCAACCAATGCTGGAAACAAAGAACCTCATTTTGACATGGATGAACTTACAAAAATGATGCAAAGCATGTGATGTACTATTTGTTTTTTATAATGTTGTAAATTTTTAATTTGCAAGTTCAAAAATAACAAAATCAAAAAAGAACTTGCAACTTAATTTGAAGTATTATATATTATTTAATAAAACTATCAAATGAAAGTCTTCGGAGCTTTATCCTTACATATAGGTCTTATTAAATAATTTTTTATAACCACTTACTTTCAAATTTTAATTTTAACATTATAAAATTCAAATTTCAAATTTCAAATTTTAAACTTCAAAGTTTAACTCTAAACCTTAAAAGTTTGCAAACACTTAAGTATCAATAATATTGAATAAGAAAAACAAAATTTAATTTAAAAAAAATAAAATCCACGGCCCGCTAATAAACCGCTAACAACCCGCTAAGCCCGAACCCGGACGGACAAAAAAAAAATTCGAAAAAATACAGCCCGCTAACAGCCCGCAACGTTAAACGGACGGGCTAATTTTTTTTGTGTCCAGCACGTCCCAGCCCGCCCGTTAAACACCCATAATTCCAACCTCATTGATACAGCCTTATATTATTGTCTTTGGCAAATTTCGTTCAAAATTTATCCTTCGCTGGCCTTTGGATAATTCTTACTGGTTTATTTTAATTTTCAATTTCCTTCTTGAAAAATGATTGCGACAGAGTGTGCAAGTTACACATATACCTGGGATGATAACACAAAATATAGTAGAACATAGTGGACCAAGGGGTCATTTGGTTACTCAAATAATGATACTTATCCCTAGAATATGAGATTGTATTTAATTTTATGTTTGGTTATAAAAATTAGCTAACGGCGAAATAAATTTTATAGCAAATGATGAGGATTAATTATCTCACATACAATGTGAGATAACTAATCTTATGAGATATTAAAATATATTTGTTTATTCCATAATTGAACCAAACGACCCCTACGGTTTTATTTAAGTAGTACCAATGGACGGGGATAAAATTTGTTATCGGTAAAATAAGTGTGAAACTTAAAAGAATATAACCGGAAAAGTGAAATGAAGGTAATGATGCACATACGTACTATTCGTATAATTTAAAATTGAGACGTAATTAATTGCAATTTAAGTTATTTTAAAACAAAAATAGTACTTTCTGAAAATTAAATAAAGAAAAGCCATAAATTTTGGCATGGAAATACAATGAAACAAAAGAATAAGAAAAGACAAACAAAATTAACGGCCATGCAGCAGCTAGTGTGAACTTATCTTGGTCAATAGAATCCTCGCGATAGAGAGAGTTGAACGAAAACTGACAGGTGTACGCTAGGAAATGACAGGTGTCAGTAGACTATCCAAATGTCATCTTCTTATTGGTTCCAAATCCTAGTCTGAAGAATTCTTAGCTAAGCAAAGACCGGTAGATAGAAAAGAATTAAACGCAGAAGGATGGTTAAAGGTGTAAAAACAATGGGCGAAAAGGCTATAAAAGGAGACATATGAGAAGATAAAGGCCACCAAAAAAAAAAAGAAAGAAAAGAGTGAGGCTGAGAGAGAGAGATATACACATCTATTTCTCACACCTGCACACACTACACACACCAAATTAAATTCTTCAAAAAAACTTCAGTTTTTCATTAGGGTAATCTATGTTTTTTGTTTTCTTCCCCCTTCTGTATCATCCCGTTTCTTTAATCCCTTTCTGTAAACAATCTGTCTTTTCAAGAAGGTTTTATGGGTTTGTGTTTTTGAGGTTTTTGAATTTGTAACAAATTGGAGAAAATGCAAACTTAAAGGATTTTTTCTTAAAAGCTAGGTGTTTTCAGAAACGAGATTCAAGATTTTCAGTAAATTTGTAGAGTTCATTCATTCTTTCTTTTATATCTATTTTCACCAAAAATCAGCTTAGAGGGCTTATTAGTTGTCCCTTCTAAGGTTGATTTTTTTCTTAACCACCAGAAAAAAGGGGTTGTTATTTGAAGACCCTCTTTGAATCCACTTATTTGATTATATTTTCATTAGTTCTTTTTTTTCTTCTTTGCAATCAACCCTGTTCTTTTATTTGATAAGAAACAGGTTGGTCTTTTAATTAAATTTGTGTGAAGATTTAGGCATGGCAGCTACAATGGATTTTTGGACTAGTACACTTTTAGATCTTAACTCATCAAACTCTTTGCAGGGTGGTGGTGAGCTGATGGAAGCACTTGCACCTTTTATCAAAAGTGCTTCCCCTATCAATTATCCTCCTATTTCACCTCCTTCTTCTTTCTCTTTTCCCTCTACAAATTCTCAATCTTCTCCTATTACTACCACTACTTCTACTTCAACTTCATATCCCTATGATTCATTTTCTTTAATATCTCAGCCCAATATGATCTATGATGGTTGCTCTACTTCTACGACCATAAATCCTACTTTTTCACAAGGGTTTTCTGGCTTCGAAATGGAGCAACCGGGCTCAATTGGGCTGGATCAATTAACACAAGCCCAGGTTCACCAGATCCAAGCTCAAATCTACCTCCAAAACAACCACCAACAGCAACAAATAATGTCATCAGCTGCTACTTTCCAAGATTCTTTATCACGTCAGCATAACCATCATGCTTCTCTTTTGAGTCCAAAGCCGGTTTCGATGAAGCAATCAGGCTCGCCACCCAAACCCCCTAAGCTTTACCGCGGTGTTAGACAACGCCACTGGGGAAAATGGGTGGCAGAGATCCGATTGCCCAAGAACCGGACCCGGCTTTGGCTTGGTACCTTTGACACCGCTGAGGAGGCCGCCTTAGCTTATGACAAGGCGGCCTTTAAACTCCGGGGTGACTTTGCTCGCCTGAATTTCCCCCACCTCCGCCATAATGGCTCGCTCATCGGGGGTGAATTCGGCGAGTACAAGCCGCTTCACTCCTCAGTGGATGCTAAGTTACAAGCCATTTGTCAAGACTTAGCTCAAGGGAAAAGCATTGACAGTACTAAAAAGAAGCGGAAAGTTTCTTCCAAGAAAGAGGAAAGCAAGATGGCAGAAGTCGGGTCAGAAAGTGATGGAACGGGCGGGTCGTCGCCCATTTCTGATTTAACGGTCACGGAGTTTGCCGAGGAGGAATCTATTTGGGACATGTGTTCGGAGAATTTCATGTTGCAGAAGCATCCATCTCATGAGATTGATTGGGCTTCTCTGCTATAAATTTAGTCAAATTTAGAAATTGGGATAATGTAATCTTTATAATTCTTTGTTTAAAGATGTTTGTCAGTAGGATTAGGGGACAGGCCATTGCAATGAGTTTTTGGTAATTGCATGGCTGGTCCTTAGATTTATTGGGAAAATCCTGTTATTAAAGTTGTTTTTTTTTTACATTTTTTCCTTTAAGCTTTTATAGGAAGGATCCAAACAGGCCAGCTGGTGTTTTTTGTCTGAGCTAGGCCAGTGGATTTTGGTGCTTTTTTATATGTTGTAATTTTGCTTTGTATTCATAGTTTTCTGGTTGTATTCATGTCTTAGCCGTATATTCAGTGCTCATCCTTCAGTATTTGTGAAGTTTCATATTCTATTTTAACAAGTAAAATCTACTCACAAATTAAGCCAATTTGGAGATAGGACAACAGATAACTACAAAATTTTTAGCCAAGGCCTGTTAAAGTTAACCTTTTATGTTATTTTTGAGCTCCAAAATCTTAAAAAGTTGTGGTTTCACTTTTGGAAAAGTATTTTTTGGTCGGTTTCAAAAATAATGATTATTTTTTAAATTTGATAATAATTTAGTTTAAACTTATAATTATATCCTTAATGAGAAGTTTTTATAATCACATAAATACTCTGGATTCATTTTTGACTTGTTTAGGACCAACAAATTTCAAAAGTCTTTTATTTTTTCTTAAATTCCGTGCCCAATCAAACAGGTTAACATAAATTGGAACGGAGAAGTAAGAAGCTTTTTTCCCAAATAAGAAGTGGCGTTTGGCTTTAGTTATTGAATTGAATAATTAACCCAAATAAGAAGTGAGCGTGAATATAAGTATAATATGTGTATTCTCTTATTATTCACGGGTTCATCCCCGTCCCAAAAAATTGAGAAAGGAAAAAGAAAGATAAAGGTGCTGATATTTCTCAAACCTTGAAGCAAAAATAGGTTGAATTTTGAATTTTGAAGGCTCTAAAACCTCAACAAATGGAAATGGGGAGACCAATCCAACTACCATATCTTCCCAGATCGTAAGGATAGAGATAACTTTCACTACTTGACAAGTGTTTGGGCCTTAGTTAAGATTGCAATTAGCTGTCAACTTTTCCTAGTAAAGCAATAAAATCAGCTGGCAACCATCTATTCTTAATTGCTTTCACAAGTTAGCTTAATTAACATTAAAAAGAAGAAGAAAAAGAACATAAACACAAATGTATACAAAAAGTTACAGCTTAGTTTTTATGACTATTTTGTATCCAAAGTTTATTGGTAAGGATTAATTTTAAGTTTATATTGAGTAAGCTCAATAAGAGAGCTAAGGCATTTCTTATCCCTGAATCTTAGTGAAAAATTCAGGGATCCAATAATTCTACCACAGCCTTCGATGGTAATTAAATTATAGTAATCGTTATTGTTACTTTATACTGCATTCAAGGCAATAAGGTATAAATATCACAAACTCCTTCTGCTTGCTTAGCTTTTCCTTCTCCTCTTTACTGATCCAATGTGTGTGTCTATTTCAATAATTGCATGGAGTTGTACTCATCGTTTTCACCATCATTTCAACAAGGGGCAGAGCTAGCATTCTGCTTACGAGTTCGGCCGAACCCAATAATTTTTGTGCAGACTCTGTATTTGTCTTAAAAAATTCATGGAATATCTATAAATTATTATTATAGAACCCAGTAATTTAAAAGAACTAAAATCCCGAAACCATAAGCTTCAAATCCTGGCTCCGTCTCTGAATTTTCAACGTCTTCCCTAGAGTTGGTTACTAAGATTACCAAACGAGTTTTTTCTATTAAAAATTACTATGTCTTACAAGTTTCGTATTAATGTATTTCGGTACGTGTCAAATCGATAATCTTTCTTATCACATTATCGTTTTCTACTTGCGGTATATTAAGTCCCAACTTCGCGTATTATTCTCATTATAATATGACACTTCATAACTCAAGATGGAAGCTTAAGAATTTGATACATATTCTCTGTTTGGAAGTAGTAATGGGAAAAGCAGCTTATAAGTTCGTGTAAAAAATAATAATTGTTGTGATGTATTAATTGTACTGATAATGCTAAGAGCTTTTAGTGTTTGGACATGGTTATAATGGTTGCACTATGTTTAATTTACTCCCCCACACGAACTAGCATTATACTGCACGTCCCATGGGTCCTACATTTGTGCAATAATTTTAGCCTTTTTTGCTTTTAGCCAGCGTCAGAAACTATTTAAATTCGGTAGCAAAAAAAGTATATAATATTTGTATATAACATATAAAATGCATATATATACAAATAATTATACATTCTTTTGGCTATTATTTTAAGAGTGGTTATACAATGTCATTTTCCCAAAAATTTTACAGAGTTTCCAACAAAAATTAATGAGTAAAAAGATATTTATACATATAATTAGGTCATTTATAAGACTAAAAAATAAATTTTTTGATAAGTATTTATTGATAACTTGATAAAAATTGTTACCTAGTATGTTAGTGTAAACTTTTTATACTTTCTATGTATATAATTTAAACCAATACTAAATTAACATAAAGTTTGACTATTTCGCCACTTTTTACAAAAACATGTGCTCAAAATAATCATTCATGGAAGTGAATTTCTTTCTAACCCGATCAATAGTCTCATCGTTTATACTGAAAAAAATTTCTAAGTTCAACGCATAATAACACCAAATTAAATGAACAAAAAAAGGAAGGCATCCGAATCATAGAAAATATCTCTTTTCTTCATTTGCTTATACTTTATATAATATCTTGTTTTGTGCTTCACATTTGTAGGCTTGTTCCTTTGATATCCAATCAAATTAAGGCCTACTTCTTCATTCTGAGTGAGAGATGGAAAAAGTAGCCTTTATCCTAGAAGGCCTTGTATTCAATGTTGAAGAAAAGGATATGTCAAGTGGGATGATGCCTATCTTCTTTTGAAATATCAATGAAAAGGATATATATTCATCCTTTTACTAAGGGGCGGACCCACACTGTCGAAAAAAACGCCACTACTTTCATGTGAAAATTATTATGAATCTTTACGTAAATAGCCGTCCATATTGATAGTTTACTTCTTCTAGTGATATATATAATTAGATGTATGAAATTTATTTTTAGTATATATATTGCTGTAGATGAATCAAATTTTGTATTAAATTTATATAAAATTTATTTTTAATATTTATGTTGCTGTACCATAAATTATTCTTTTCTTTAAATCGGTAGTTATGGCAAAAGGAGAGAAGAGTTGCACGGTAAAATTGTGTATAGTTTAATAAATAAATAAATAAATAATTATTAAAAAATAAAGATTCCTAAATTGAAAAGGATTTCAAAGTGCTCGTTTTTTTCCTAATATAAACGACTCCTAAATAATTAAATCATATTGATAAAACTACAAAGAAAATATGAATTTAAATTGGAATATGCATTTATGACATAAAGGTCACTAAAGAATCTAATAGGGAGAAGAATAACTATTAAATTTTATCAAGGTAGAGATTAATAGGATTAGAATTCAATGGAATTTTACACAATGATCTTTTGAAAATGATTAAAAGTTATCCATCATAGAGGGTGTTTGGCTAAGCTTATAAGCAAGTCAAACTAGCTTATAAGCACTTTTTGGCTTATCTACGCGTTTGGTAAAGTTAAAAGTGCTTATAAGCCAAGTGCTTATAAGTCAAAAATAAGCCAAAAGCCGTAAGTTGGTCACCCCCAGCTTATAAATTTTTAGCTTATAAGCACTTTAAGTTTGACCAAAATTTTTACTATTTTATCCTTAAAATATTCTTTTTTAGAACAAAACTATTACATCGATACTCACTACTTCAAGTACTATTTCAACCTAACCCCCTCTCTTCAAGTCTGCAATGTCCATTGACTATTTAAGATAAGCAAATTCTTTATTCCTTTGCATATTTATATCTATGTGATTGTGTATTAATCTTTGAACTGTATGTAATAAATGAGGACATATCAAATTTTTGGTGTGTTGCTTTCTAAATGTTGTGGTGATAAAGACAGTGTTTGTTTCTCTTTAAATATTTTGTCCTATTTAGGTTTATTTTTTGCTGAGAAACTTTTATCAATTTATTAATTATTATAACTTATGATTATATGCTTATCATAAAATAAATAATATTTATCATAAAAATTATCTTATCTAAGCACAGTTGTATTTAAAATAAAATGACAAATAGAATATTTTGTATTTGGATCGATTTGGAATCTAAAATTTTGAATAAATTACGCCCTTATAAGTATAAACACTTCTAAGGTTATTTAAGTCATTTTAACAGAAAAAGAGCTTATCAGCACTTTTTTTTATCAAATACAGCAACAGCTTATTATCAATTTCAGCACTTGTATCCAAACACATAACTGCTTATTTATTAAATCAGTTTCAGCACTTAAAAGTGCTTTTCAGCACCTAATGCTTATCAGTTACTTCATATCAGCTAATCCAAACGGCCTCATAGTTCGCTTTAGGAAAAATAAAAGGAGTTTTAGATAACGTACGTCTTCTTAATATTTACTTTCTATTTTATTTTGTTTTTCTTCAGTTCTTTATAGAATTGAGATGAAGAAACAAAAATTTAATACTCCTAATTAAAAATGATGTTGAAAGTCAACAATTTTTTTGCGTGAATTGAAAGTGCTTGAAATTCTAGAACTAAAAGAAATTTAAAGATTAAAGTTCTAATACTAGGGAAATAATTAAATGACTATTCCTAAAGAGCAGAAAATTAATTATATGACTATTTCTAAATATTAAAAAAATAATCAAATAACTATTTTGTCTAGTTTGAACTCTATTTTATTTTTAAAAAAAAACACGAATAATATTTAGCTAAGGACCATCGTGCTTTTAATATAATTTAATATAGATAGATAAATAGATAGATATTATATATCTGTCGGTTATTTTTTGTTTAAGTAATTGGGTGTGTGGCTATTTAGATTAATAGTTCTAGCATTATTTCTCAATTTGAAAATACGTACGCGCATGGTCCGTTCACTAAACCAATGGTAGCAATAGCAGGGGCTAACCACTTTTAAGTGAAAAATAATCATTGTCATGGAATTTCAAATTACACAAGTAAAACTCAACCATATGGAAACTCAACTATAACTTAACTATGGAAGAATAATATATGTGTTTTTACTTCAATGTAATTCAACCATGGTAATAGTAAACTTGTTTTAAAACAAGAAGAAGGAAACTTTTGCTATATAAACAGAAATTTCTCTTGAGAAAATCTAATACCCAAGAATTTATCTTAAAGCTAGACAGCTAGCTAGCTACGACTTGCTAAGACATTTCTGGTTGTTTACATGACTATTTTTCGTCAAGGTATTCACAGTTAAACTGCAACACAACTCAATATTCTTACGCTTGGAACTTATCCCCCAAACTTTAAATTTGATAGGCACATCCATTGAGAGAGACAAAGACAAATGTTGATTTGAATTCGTGCTATTCATGTTCTTTTCAACTTCCTTAGGCAATTGATCGATTTTCCCGTTATGAAGAATAACCTTAATATCCGTCGAACTCTTGGGACCTTGGTCTAAATCAGGAAAATTCCCTTGAGCAATTTTTTTCTGCTTAAAATACAAAGAAACATCACCATCCTCTTCATAATACAAAATTCTTGACCTTTGATTCGGATTCTTGGCTTCAATTGTAATGTCATATTCATATTGATATTGAGGACGTTTATGCTGAAGTTGTAATTTCTTGAGTAAGACTTGTTTCACACTAAATTGTGGATCATCATGCTTGGTAAATAATTTGGTAAGACCTATTATCAATCCAATAATAACTCCAATAAAAACTAACATTACAACTATGTATATACAACGACGAGAATAACAACAAGAACGTCGAGGTTTTCGGTTCTGATTCCGGTGGCTTTCGACGATTAGAGCATTTTCAGGTGGTGGAATGCGATAGATTTGATCTTTTGGGACTTGAACAACGTAAGTTCCTGAAGCGAAAGGCGGTTGAGTATTACAAACTGATATAGCTAAAGGTTCATATTGTGTGGGGGAATTATTATTTGTTGTAATTTGATTTTGGGGAAATCCATCGCCTTTTTCAGATTGGGACCGCTCCTCCATGGAAAAAGGGAGAGCGGTGAAGATGGATGCCTAAGGTTGGTAAGGCTAATGATGGACAAAAGGTGATGGCTAGTTTTGCATGGGAAAAGGTTGTTGAATTTGCATGGGAAAAAATGGGATGTTGAGCTATTAGAGTGGATAACTGAACATATGTCTTTCAATTAATTTGTAATATTTCTAGTCTTTTGTACTAAATATGATTGGTACTCAAGCAATGACAAACAAGAAAAACAAAACTAGAAAAAGAAAGGTGTTTAAGTTCTGTGAGTTGATGGTGTAAAGTATATTATACAATTTTTTTTTTATATATATATATATATATATATATATATATATATATATATATATATATATCACTTATAAATTAAAGCAATAACAAATAAATCCTTATGATATTAAACTAATAAATATGATAACTAACGTATTGTCACAAATAAAAATTCATATACGCGTGCTCGAATACCAAGGAGTTGCTAGTAAAAATCAAATAAAAACCAAGTGCACAAAATGTCCGTTGTGTGAAACATATGCTTAAAACTATGAGATAGTATCGTTTTCTCAAAATAGATTTCTACTTGAAGACTTCAAAAACTTAGCAGCATAGACTCAAAATCAACGCTTTGCTAATCTTCATCTGGTAATTTATTCTTATTTCTAAATAATAGGAACTAAAAGTGAAAAGAACATTATTTCTATCAACAACAATGTTTCGAAATCCTGCTGTTGTTAGTGGAATGTTTGTGATCCAAAAAAATTCAAACAATAGACTACTTGAAGCTTCAAAGAAGAGACAACTTTTTTTTAGGTGAGAATATTGTACATCATATTATTACTAATAAAGAAGTAAGGACAATCGGGGGATATTCAGTGCAGAGGCTATATATTCATTTGAACCCATAACTTTCGTTCATACCTTATATTTTTGCTCAAAAATTATTAATATGTACAAATAATAAATTTTGAACCTATTAAATTAGATGGGATGTGGTAGAATTGAGAACCCGAATGATGTTTGGCTTAATGTATGCATATTTTGATGTATACTGACTAACATTGTGCTCATGTCTCATAGATTTGAGATGTATAATATAATGATTTGTGCTAATTTGTGGTATTTCTATGTGTAGGAATCATTCGGATGCGATTTGCGACCAAAGTACGCGAATTGGAGCGAAAATGGGACGAAAAGGCAAAAGTGCACGTTTGAGGGCCACAGGCAGCGTGGGCCGCTGCTTGTGGCACACTTTACAGAAGCTTGGGAAGCCGAGCGCCGGGGCCAGCGCCCCACGCTGCCTTGGGCGCCCAAAACGCAAACATGTCCTAATTCGACTAGGACTCGGTTATTTCGACCCTAAGAAGCCCCCAACTCATATAAAAGCTAACCTAAACCTATTTTGAGGGGAAGGACGTGACTTTGAGAGAAGAACCAAAGTACGAAACACTCGGAAGCACGGATTTGATCACTTCTTCCATTCTTCGTCTAGTATTCATTGATTTTATGTTTGAAAATATTATTTTTGATGATTGTATGAGCATGAGTGGCTAAGAACCCTATTGTTCTGGGGTCATGGGTGCTACATGAATGTTGATGCTTGAAGTTTAATTTGACGTGTCTGAGTTTATCATATTGGGTTGTTTATTTAATTCTGTTTTTAATTATTTTGCTGAGTAGCTAACAGTGAAATACTATTTGCGAATCTAGAGTTGAACTCGAAAGTGGGAATTCTGGATTGCATATAGAATTAAATAGAGCAAGTTCTTGAACCTGGGCATCGGGGAATGGATTCACAATTAGGATAGACATATACCTAATTTCCTTGCTTGGTTGAAATGCAGGAATTATAAATGCATTCTTATTAGTCTTAATTCCATAGACATATAGGCATTAATTTAGCTTGAATACGCGAGTAAGAACTCGACAGATTCATATGAGTAATATCAACTCTATCAATTAACGATCCAGATAAATCAATTTGTCATTTTAAGCTAATAATGCAACATGATTGTTAGCTAGCCTATGACCCTGGAAAATCCTCTCCTACTGATTGTTAACCGAAATTGCTTAAGTATTGTGGTTGATTTCTAGTTATTTCATTGCTTGATAGTTTCTTCGGTAGTAAATTAGTCAATTCTATATTTTTTGATAAATCTCTTGAATCGATAAGTTGTTTGAGCTTGAATCAGTCAAAAGTTACTTATAAGTCTTCATGGGAACGATACTCTACTCACTACTCTATTACTTGACAACCACGTATACTTACGTGAGTGTGTTTGGTCGCAACACCGGACCATAAAGATAAAATCATAGATTCGCCTGAGTCGACAACCCTGCATTGGAAATATTGGAGCAAAATACCAACACCAAAAATAAAAGCAATATAGCATAAATCTTCCTATAGATAACAACATGGTCGACAAATCGACATAATGAATAACATATTTTGAACTAGTTATGTATATTTGTGTCACGACCCAAAACTTAGCATGTCGTGACGGCGCCTAACGTGATACTAGGCAAGCCGACACCTAAAATATTTCCAAGATTTTTAAGTGAAAAATAAAATAACACAAGTTTAAATAATTAAAGCTTCCATAAACTAGATAGAAAGTCAAAACTCAATACGAAAGTTCCCAAAACGAGGGTGTTACTGAGTATAAGAGCGTCTATACAACACAAGTCTGAAAATACTGTCTATGAAAAACTGAAACTAAATACATAAATCTGAAAGATAGGGAGAGAGAGTCAAGGTCTGCGAACGCCGGGCAACTACCTCGAAATCTCCGAATGATCAAGCTGCTTAAATAATTAGCACCCACCATGTCCGGAAACACTTGAATCTATACACGAAGTGCAGGGTGTAGCATGAGTACAACCAACTTTGTAAGTAACAAGACTAACTATTGGACTGAAAGTAGTGACAATCTTCACGAAGGCAGTACAGAAAAATAGGCATGCTTTCAAGTTCGACATTTGAAGCCAAAACAGTTAATTCATGTCAAGTTCAATTGAAACAGGATATAGTATCTCTCAAAAACTACATGATAGTCATATATGCCAGCTAAAGTACACAGTAATGAAATCAAGCGCATAATCTAAGCGTAACAGTCACTCAGTCCTCCCATCCACTCCAACCGCACAATCACTCATTCCTCACAGTCACTCGGCTCGTGTGCGCTCGGCACTGGCACTCGCACTTAGTAGGTACCTTCTCTCACTGTGGGTGTGCAAACTCCGGAGGGGCTCCTTCAGCCCAAGCGTCATAATAAGCCAATCATGGCATAAATCAAATAAACATGATGTGGCGTATAACCCGATTCCATAAATATCCTCATAATCAGGCCCTCGGCCTCACTCAGTCATCAATCTCTTCAGTCTCTCGGGCTCTCAATAATTATGATAAACAGCCCAAACAGGGATGATATAATGCATCAATAAAGAACAACAGAGATCGAGATATAATATGCGAGTAAAAACTGTGACTGAGTACAGAGTGGCAATTGAACAGATAATTCAACATGTAACACGACTTTTGGGGGTCCCTACAGTATCAACACATAGCCTAAGCATGATTTCTAACATGATTTGCAGTTTAATTTCTATAACACATGGAGAATATACAGATAACAACAAATTATTCAACTATACAATTCCATAAAATTGACTGAGTCACAATTACTATGGTGCACGCCTACACACCCGTCACCTAGAATATGTGTCACCTCAACACCAATCACATGACATAACATTCGGGATTTCATACCCTGAGAACCAAGTTTAGAACTATTACTTACCTAAAACCGTGCAAATCCCTACTCCAACACACCCTTGCCTCGCGAATCGGCCTCCAAATTCCTCGAATCTCGCCACAAACAGTTCGATACAATCAATACGAGCTAAAGGAATAATTTTCATAAGAAATAACTAAGTTATTAATCAAAAGTCAAAAAGTTGACTCAAAAGCAGCCCCGGGGCCCACGTCTCGGAATCCAACAAAATTCACAAAAATCGGAAGCCCATTCCGCCACGAGTCCAACAATACCAAACTTACCAAAATCCAACACCGAATCGACACCCAAATCCTAAATTTAAACTCACCAAATCCTTAGTCTCAAACTCCCAAATTACACCTCAAAACTACACAATCTAGGTGGGAAAATCAATGGGGATACATAATTATTGCATCAATTTAACTACAAGTGACTTACCTCAAGAACCCCCCTCGAAAATACTTTCACAAATCGCCTAATCCTGAGCTTGAAATGTTCAAAATGAAGAAAACCACGGAACCCTCATTTTTAATACACTGCCCAGGGCTTCTCGCACCTGCGACAACTTACCCGTTTTTGCGGTGTCGCAGAAGCGACCCTTCTCCCACTTCTGCGTGTTCCTCCTCTCATGCGGACCATGATTCCGCTCCCGCGGACTCGCTTCTACGAGCCACACTACCGCTTTTGCAAACCCAACCCCCATTTCCATTTTTGCTTCTGTGCTCCAGTCGCCGCATCTGCGGCCATGCAAGTGCGAAAAGTTCCCTCCACCTGCAACCAATGCACCTTATCCCTTTAAAATCGCTTCTACGCCCCCAGCCCACACCTGCGACCAAAGCTCCACGGGTGCGTTTACACCAGAAGGTTTCAGTTACAACACCTCTTTTAACTCCAAACTTGATTCGAAAATATCCGAACTCAATCCGAGGCCCCCAGGATCTCCTCCAAGCATACCAACAAGTCCTAAAATACGATACAAACTTAGTTGAGCCCTCGAATCACATCAAACAACATCAAAAACACGAATCATACCACAATTCAAGCCTAATGAACTTTTGAACTTCTAACTACTACATTCGATGTCGAAACCTATCAAATCACGTCCGATTGACCTCCAATTTTGCACATAAGTCAAAAATGACATCACGGACCTACTCCAATTCCTGGAACTCCATTCCGAGCCTGGTAACTACAAAGTCCACTCTTGGTCAAACTTCTAAATTTCCAACTCTCACCATTTCAAGTCTAATTCAACTACAGACCTCTAATTCACAATTCAGACACATCCTGAGCCCAAAATCACCCAACGGAGCTAACAGAACCATCAAAACTCTATTACGGAGTCGTTTACACATAAATCAACATCTGGTTAACCTTTTTAACTTAAGGTTTAAACCTTGAGACTAAGTGTCTCAATTCATTCCGAAATCTCTCCGGACCCGAACCAACTACCCCGGCAAGTCACTTAACAAAAATTAAGTAGGAAATGAACAGTAAATGGAGGAACGAGGCTACAAATCTCAAAATGACCGGCCGGGTCATTACATCCTCCCTATCTTAAACAAATGTTCGTCCTCGAACGGGTCTAGACGCGTACCTAGAGTCTCAAATAGGCGTGGATATATGCTCCGCATCTCCCACTGGGTCTCCCACGTAACCTCCTCAACTGGTTGACCTCTCTACTGCACCTTCACTGAAGCTATGTCCTTTGACCTCAACTTTCGAACCTGCCGATCCAAAATGGTCACCGGCTCCATATCATATGTCAAGTCACCATCCAACTAAACAGTGCTGAAATCCAAAACATGAGATGGATAGGTGACATACTTTCGTAGCATAGAAACATAAAATACTGGAGGCATACTTGACAAACTAGGTGGCAAGTCAAGCTTGTAAGCAACCTCTCAAATACTTTGAAGTACCTCAAACAACCCAATATACCGAGAGCTCAACTTGCCCTTTTTCCCAAACCTCATAAAACTCTTCATGGGTGACACCTTAAGTAGTACCTTCTCCTCAACCATAAAGGCAACATCACGAACCTTCCTATCAGCGTAACTCTTCTGTCTAGACTGCGCCATGTAAAGAGGATCCGAAATCAATTTAACCTTGTCCAAAGCATCCTGAACCAAGTCAGTACGCAATAGTCTAGCCTCACCTGATTCAAACAAACCTACCGAAGATCGACACCGTCTCCCATACAAAGCCTCATACAGAGCCATCTGAATACTCGACTGGTAGTTGTTGTTGTAGGCAAACTCCGCGAATGGTAGAAACTGATCCCAAGAATTCTCAAAATTTATGACACAAACGCGTAGCATATCCTAGCATACCCAAAACTTAGTCTATCGTGATGGCACCTAACGTGGTACTAGGCAAGCCGACACCTCAAAATATTTCCAATATTTTTATGTGAAAAATGAAATAACACAGATTTAAATAATTAAAGCTTTTATAAACTGGATAGAAAGTCAAAACTCAATACGAAAGTTCCCAAAACCAGGGTGACACAGAGTACATGGGCGTCTATATAACACAAGTCTAAAAATACTGTCTATGAAAAACTGAAACTAAATACATAAAGCTGAAAGATATGGAGGGAGAGTCAAGGTCTGCGAACACCGGCAACTTCCTCGAAATCTGTGAATGCTCAAGCTACTCAGATAATCAGCACCCACCGTATTTGAAAACACCTGGATATGCACATTAAGTGCAGGGTGTAGCATGAGTACAACCAACTCAGTAAGTAACAAAACTAACTATTAGATTGAAGGTAGTGACGAACTTTACGGAGGTAGTTCAATTACAGAAAATACAATACAGGAAAATAAGCATGCATTCAAGTTCGACATTTGAAGCCAAAACAGTTAATTCATGTCAAGTTCAATTAAAACAGGATATAATATCTCTCAGAAACTACATGAAAGTGATATATGGCAGCAGAAGTACACAGTAATGAAATCAAGTGCATAATCTCAGAATAACAGTCACTCAGTCCTCCCATCCACTCCAACCTCACAGTCACCCAATCCTCACAGTCACTCGGCACTCGCGCTCGACACTCGCACTCGCACTCAGTAGGTACCTACTCTCTCGGTAGGTGTGCAGACTCCGGAAGGGCTCCTTCACCCCAAGCACCATAATAAGCCAATCATGGCATGAATTAAATAAACATGCTACGGCATGCAGCCCGATTAATTAAATATTCTTACAATCAGGCCCTCGGCCTCACTCAGACATAAATCTCTCCAGTCTCTCGGGATCTCAATAATCATGATAAACATCCCAAACATGATGATATAATGCATCAATAAAGAACAACAGAGACCGAGATATAATATGCAAGTAAAAACTATGACCGAGTACAAAGTGGCAATTTAATAGATAATTCAACATGTAACACAACATATGGGGGTCCCTACAGTATCAACACATAGCCTAAGCATGATTTCTAACATGATTTGCAGTTTAATTTCCATAACACATGGAGAATACATGGATAACAACAGATTATTTAACTATACAGTTCCATGGAATTGACCGAGTCATAATTACTATGGTGCATGCCCACACGCCCATCACCTAGCATGTGCGTCACCTTAACACCAATCGCATGACACAAAATTCAGGGTTTCATACCCTGAGAACCAAGTTTAGAAACTGTTACTTACCTCAAATCGCAAATCCCTACTCTAACACGCCCTTACCTTGCGAATCGACCTCCAAATGCCTCTAATCTAGCCACAAACAGTTCGATACAATCAACACGAGCTAAAGGAATCATTTACATAAGAAAATACTAAGTTATTAATCAAAAGTCAAAAAGTGGACTCAAAAGCTGGCCCCCGGACCAACGTCTCGGAATCTAACAAAAGTCACAAAATCCGAAAGTCCATTCTGCCACGAGTCCAGCTATACCAAACTTACCAAAATCCAACACCGAATCGACACCCAAATTCCCAATTTAAACTCTCCAAATCCCTAGCCTCACACTCTCAAATTACACCTCAAAACCATACAATCTAAGTGAAAAAATGGGAAACATAATATCTCAAGAAACCCCCTAGAAAATCCTCTCAAAAATCCCATAATCCCGAGCTTGAAATGTTCAAAACGAAGAAAACCACGGAACCCTCATTTTTAATACACTGCCCAGGCCATCTCGCACCTGCGACAACTTACTAGCTTCTGCGGTGTCGCAGAAGTGACCCTTCTCCCGCTTCTGAGTGTTCCTCCACTCCTGCAGACCATGATTCCGCTCCTACGGGCTCGCTTCTGCGAGCCACACTGCCGCTTCTACGGATCTAGCCCCCATTTCCATTTTCGCTTCTGCGCTCCAGTCGTCGCATCTGCGGCCACGCAGGTGCGGAAAGTTCCCTCGCACCTGCGACCAATGTACCCTCTCCCTTCAAAATCTCACATGCGCTTTCCCAGCCCGCACTTGCAACCAAAGCTTCGCAGGTGCGTTTACACCAGAAGGTTTCATCTACAGCACCCCATTTAACTCCAAACTTGATCCAAAAATCATTTAAAATCCACCCGAGGCTCCCGGGACCTCCACCAAGCATACCAACAAGTCCTAAAACACGATACGAACTTAGTCGAGCCCTCGAATCTCATCAAACAATATCAAAAATATGAATCGTACCACAATTCAAGCCTAATGAACTTTTGAACTTCTAACTTCGACATTCGATGCCGAAACCTATCAAATCACGTCTGATTGACCCCAAATCTTGTACACAAGTCACAAATGACATCGCGGGCCTACTCCAACTCCCGGAACTCCATTCCGAGTCCCGGTAATCATAAAGTCCACTCTCGGTCAAACTTCTAAATTTTTAATTTTTGCCATTTCAACCCTAATTCAACTACGGACCGCCAATTCACAATCCGGACACACTCCTAAGTACAAAATTACCCAACGGAGCTAATGGAACCATTGAAACTCTATTCCAGTATCGTTTACACATAAGTCAACATCCTGTCAACCTTTTCAACTTAAGCTTTCAACCTTGAGACTAAGTGTCTCAATTTATTTCGAAACTTCTCCGGATCCGAACCAACTACCCCGACAAGTCACATAACAACAATTAAGCAGGGAATGAATATTATAGGAGCACAAAGCTACAACTCTCAAAACGACCGATTGGGTCGTTACAATTTGAAAAGAAAACGTATTGCACATCAACAACCAATATAAGAAGGGTCGCTGGAAAACTCCAAGCTCCAACAATAAGCCAAAGAATTCTGGCCTCCCTACACATCAGCCAAAAAATATTATACCAAAAATCGAAAGACCATTCTTTTCAGCTATCTCTCTACTCTCTTAAGAGAAAATGAAAAACAATAAGCATATGAGAGAAAAGCTTAAAGTTGTTTGATTGTTAAGCCTATAACTAGGCATATAAAAAACTGTTTTCAGCTCTCTCTCTACTCTATTAACCTTTATTCTTATTATTCATCTTCTACTTAAATTTCCATGAGATTTAATATATGATAATTCTGGAGGTGAGGATGTAACATTGGGATGGTGGCGCAGTTGGCTAGCGCGTAGGTCTCATAGCTTCTGAGTAATCCTGAGGTCGAGAGTTCGAGCCTCTCTCACCCCATTTCAATATCTTTTTTGTATCAACAGTTTACAGCTCTGTGCTCCAGCTTGTTTGGTGTATAAGAAATAGTATTAAAAATAACATACATGTATTAGTTATAAATATGTTAAAAATACTACTAAATAAGGGATTAATAATACCAAATCTAATACATATATTATTTTCCCTTAATATATACTACTAAATGACCCCCAAGAGAAGAGATATGAAATGATTGTATGGGATAAAAAGGAGAAAGATTAATTTCTCGAACGCCAATCTTTCATAGTGGATAAAAGTAGTTTAGTGAAACCAAACAGCAAATGTGTAATTTATGATCTATTAAAAATGTTTAGGGGTCGTTTGGTAGGGTGTATAAGAATAGTGCGGAATAAGTTGTATTAGTAATGCATGAGTTAGTATTGCAAGCATTAGTTATGCAGATATTATTTTTTATCTACTGTTTGGTGTGGTGTATTAAAATTATAATGCATTGCATAATGTTTAAGAAAAATAATTGTTTACAAAAATGTACTCCATATTCTCAAGCTTTAAGAGACTTTAAGGATAATTTTGTCTTTAACCAACCTAATGCATGCATTAGTAGCCTTGGTATTACTAATGCCATGGTTTTCTATGCATTACTTATACATATGATAATACCAAGTATGATGTAGTATTAGTTATACACAGGTTGAAAAAATGTATCAAATAAGGTATTAGTAATGCACAAAGCTAATGCTTACATTATTTTTTCTAATACCTCTTACCAAACGACCCCTAAGCTTTATTGGTTAATTAAAAGGTGTAAGCCATCCTTAAACCCCACATAAGATACGATTACCTATCGTGATTAGAAGAAAAAAAAAGTGCTTAAGTCATTCGGAAAAGAAGAAAAAACAAGAAATAACTATTGCAACTTAATCAAATATTTTTTCTTGTCCATTTAATTGATTTTTAATCGTTTTTACGCATATTAAGGAATCAATCTTTTATTATTAATTAACATCGTTGGAAATATAACACATGCTTCTAGGCTCTTTACTCCAATGATAATTTTGGGAAAAAAAATTACTTCCTTATTGATATCTGAAAAATTAAATATTATGAACCATAAAAAAAATTATAAAGGTTGTTTTGCATAAAAAGATGTCATAATCACACTACACAAGTGAATGCGCAATCGAGACAAAATTTATTAATTTCGTCATAACAGCGTTACGCAAGCGAATCCACTGTCATGACGAAGGATTATTAGCACATTATTAGTTTTTGGAAAAACATTACTACATTTATGAAAATAAATTTTGGAAATTAATAAATATCGACTAACGTGCTACACAAGCGAATTCGCGATTTATAACAACAGATTGACTAATTTAGGAATTAATTAAAGATAATGAATATGATATGAGATTATTGAATTAGTTGAATGTTAAATATCACGCTATGCAAGCGAGTCCGTGAAGTAAAAGCGCGACTACTAATTGCCTGACGTTTAAATTAATTACTAAAGAAATGAGTTAATTAACTAGTAACAAAAATCTAATTTTTATTGGAATTAATTAGTGGGGACATGACACTTTAAAGTCTGGTCTAACTTATGATTTTAAGGAATGGGCAGCTTTGTTATCAAAAGAGAACGTATCAACTCTTAATTGTATTGGCCAATAAAAAATGAAATGGGCCATCCATTTGAGTATTTAAACTGGTGGCCCGTTTTAGACAATCTTAGCATTGGGCCTAACCAAGAAGAGAAATCTTTTAGCCCACACTTGTTCATTTTGAGGCAAAGGTTAAAAGGCCCAACAACCTCTTTAAACCCCAGATTTGCAATAACAGCCTGTTACTATGCTGAAGATCTGGCCTCTTTATTTTACAGCCATAGCCCATTTTTAACAAAACATAATGGCAGGCACAATCACTTTACAAAATAGCCACTTTAAACTCAAGTTAATAACTTAAACAAAGATGAGTTGCACCTTGTAAACCAACACCTTAAAACCTCTCACATACATCCGCTAAACCTGTTTTTTTTTTTTTTTTGCAAATAATAACTCCTCTTTCATCAACTCAACGTCACATACAAGAAACAAAAATCTTAAGTTTGCATGTTTCGAATCCATAACTTATTAATAATTAAACAACCTTTAACGGACTAAACATGAAATATTTATAACTTCAAATCCTCAACCAGATACACCGGAATACAACCTCAACTATAAACGTAATGGAAAATATGATGTTCCAACTAACTTTAACAGATTTACATCCTCAAACAAATGCAACATTCATTTTTAGGAAAACTTCAAATGTGTCATGCTCCAACAGTTCAAAAACGAGTTCACATCTTCATTAATGTGAAAGAATCTGCAATACAAGGTTAAAGAGTTACCTGAGTCGCAGAATTATAAAAAATACAGGAGTGAAATGAACAGAAACAACAACAGAAACAACACATAAAACCAATAAGGATGCTTGAGGTTGTCCAAAATGTGAAAAGACAGCCTGAAAATCTGTTGTAGCAGAAGCAAGAAAGAAAAGAGTCATTTCAGCTACCCTACTAGTAAAACGTAGGCTACTAGTACCCTATTTTATGATAAAATTACCTAAACTTCAGCTTTTACAATATTAGTACCAACCTGTGTAACTCAAAACAAATCAAGAAACAAGTAACTAGAATTGATTGAATTGATAAGGCAAACATACTTGGATTGCAACTAAAATGAGAATTCAAACGAACTAGATTAAAACCACTTCAACTTATGCAAATTAATGTAGAGGGACTGAAACTATAGCCTATTGCACTAAACAGATTCAAACATAGCACCGCTGCACTATTGGACAACAATTAATAGCAAGAAACGACTAGACAATACGACTATTTCAAAATACACTAATGCAACCAAACGAATCAGCAATGACCAAAACGAGCGATGAAATCAAACGAAACCTAAACCTAATTCGCAAAAACAAAAACAAAAGAGGAACAAAAGAAAATAAAAAGTAAGGGAGGTAGGGTTTTACTACATGAGGGAAAGTTGATGCCAAATCGAGCAACAAAAAGATGCCGGGGACCTCGAAGAATAACTGTCCGACCTTGGAACACTCGTTTCATTTTGGTAGACGCTAAATTCAATGAATTCGGCATCATACCAAAAGGAAATGGGTTTCCTTAGGTCGAATGTATTTTAAAACAGAGGGCTAAGGTGGTTTAGGGGCAACAATGGTAGTGGTGGCCGGAGGTCGGCAGTGGGGTGGCGGCAGTGGCGGAGCGGCGACGTTTATGGGTGAAGTTAGGGGGAAGTGTAGGTATCGTGGAGCTCTATACATTCATGTATGTGTTATGGTATAGTAGTGGCCGGAGTTCTTTGATTTTCGGAAAATAAGGGCGGCTAGGGTTTCAGTTGGGGTTAGATCTACGAATATTGGTAGAGATTTGGAGGATATGAGGCTTGGATTCATGGATAGGAGATTGAGAGGAAGAAATTGTAAAATTTTGGGGTGGTTTGGACGACGAACGCCGCCGTGGGTAATTTTCGGCGGCGGAGCAGGCCGACAACGGGGAGAGTGTGGAGAGGGAGAAGAGAGAGTGAATAAAGAAAGATTAAAGGGGAAATGGGGGTCAAAATTTGGGATTTAAGGCTTTAAATACTGGGGATGGGAAGTGAATGAGAGCCATTGGATCATGAGGGAATAGATGGGTGAGATTGAGTCTTTGGCAACTTATCCACAACGACGTAGTTTTAGGTTAAACTATGACGTTTTGAATCCTCCCCTGGTAGGCCCTCTACTAGATCGGGTTCATGGTGCTTTGGGCTCAGAATTTGTGGCCAATTTTGGCCCAATTCAGCTAAAAAAACAATTTAGCCCACACTTTTATTCTATTTTAATTAAACTATAAAAAAAACTTCTAAAACCTACACATACAAATAATAAACATAAGAAAAGAAAAGAAAGTGCAAAATTCAGCATTTACAGCTACCCCTCTTTGCTCGAGAGCATGAAGAGTTTTCGTGCAAAGATAGTGAATGTCATGACTAATTTTGCTCACATATGACTATAATGAAAGTATTTTCTTGAAAAAGATGACCGAACCTTGCTTCTAAGGTTACCTACATATCCTTGGTTATAAAGGAATCAGGTCAGTGTAGTTCTAGAAAAATTTGGTAGTGGGACTACCAGATACTAGATTTAAGACGGTTGTTATTGTTGTTGTTGTTGTTGTTACTGTTACTTGCTGCTTACATAAAAAAGAAACGAGAAAAGAACTATATATGCATGCAAGCTAAGAGTTATAAAATTCCTATCTATGTGTCTTGTGTAGCTAGTCAAATCTTGATTCTTGACCTGCTCCCTTGTATTAGATAGTTTATAGCTTGATGCTCTTTGAAGAAAAGATTATGTCTCAATCTCAGTTGCTTACTTTCCTGATCCGAAATTGAGAAGTTGAATCTTGAGACGCTGAGTTGCTGATACATTATCGCTTGTGATAAAAAAATTTCTTTCTTCTAATGAGAACTGAAAACTGCAAGCTTTAATCGCCACAATCTTTGCTTTATGGCAGGGTCCTGCAAAGCCATCAGAGACGAGCAAAACGAACAAATATTTTGCCCTAGTTTGGCACTGGAAAATTTTTGTGAGTTTGTTAGAGAAAAGCTATAAACTATCTAATATGTTGAAAGGAAGACAAAGACAGTAGTATAAACTAGCTATGTGAGGATATTCAACCACGGGGTAGTACCCTATGTTACTAAAAGGAAATGAAATTAGAGGATGGTACCCTATATTACTAAAAGGAAACATAAATTAGGGGATGGTACCTTGTATTACTGAAGGAAAACGTAACTAGAGGTTAGCGCCATGTATCACTGAGAGGAATATAACCAGGGGTTGGCACCTTGTATCATTGAGAAATATATATAACCAAGGGTTGGCACCCTGTATCACCATGAGAGAATGTAACCAGAGGTTAACACCCTGTATTACTGAAAGAAAATATAACCAGGGATTGGTACCATGTATTACTAGGAAGGAATGTAAAGGTCGGTACCCTGTATTACTGAAAGAAAAATATGACCAGGGGTTGACACCCTGTATTATTGATAAACTGCTGAATCTCTCTAGGTAAAAATGCCCTGCCTGAGTTAAGCTACGTAAAACAGCCTGTACGAAGAGTACGTTTACCCAAAAATATGAGCTGGATCCCCCTAGGCGAAAAGGTTCTACCTGAGTTAAGCTACGTAAAACAGCCTGTGCAAAGAGTACTTCTACCCAGAAAATATGAGATAGATCCTCCTAGGTGAAAAGGTTCTACCCAAGTTAAGCTACAAAAACAACTTGAGCGAAGAGTACTTCAGTCCAGAAATATGAGCTGGATCCCCATAGGCGAAAAGGTTCTACCCGAGTTAAGCTACAAAATAGGCTTGAGCAAAGAGTACTTCTACCCGGAATTATGAGCTGGATCCCCCTTAGCGAAAAGGTTCTACCCGAGCTAAGCTACAAAACGAACCTGAGCGAAGAGTACTTATACCTGGAAATACGAGTTGGATCCCCCTAGGCAAAAAGGTTCTACCTAAGTTAATCTACGTAAAATAGTCTGAGCGAAGAATACTTCTACCCGGAAATAGGAGCTGGATCCCCCTAGGCGAAACGGTTCTACCTGAGTTAAGCTACGTAAAACAGCCTGAGTGAAGAGTACTTCTACCCCGAAATATGAGCTAGTAGATCCCCCTAAGTGAAAAGGTTCTACCCGAGTTAAGCTACGTAAAACAACCTGAAGGAAGAGTACTTTTACCCGTAAATATGAGCTGGATCCCCTTAGGCGAAATGCTTCTACCCGAGTTAAGCTACGAAAATAGGAGGTGTGAACATTAGTGATGCATGCTGAAAATAATAGAAAATGGAGATTTTGAGGAACTTACCTTTGGTCATTCGTCCTTTGAGAATTGCCATTTTGCATCGCTTTGTTCCTGCTTCAAACAAAGAAAATTTTGTGAGTTTTCAAAGTGGTGGTCAGTTTGTGGCCTTGATACCTTGAGTAGTTTGAATTCATGGTCACTCCGTTGTCGAAGAACTAATTCTATCAGTGTGGTACCCAATTGCTCGGATACTTTGTATTGCTTTTTGGAGACCTTGACTTTCTGACGTTGCCCTCGACTGTTTCATACCCGGATGTCCATGGTACCGCTAACCCTTGTCCCTAAGGCAGGGCAATTTTTCCTTTAAAATCAAACTTAGTTGTATTTCACCCAGTACTAGTTTGTGTCCGTAGTACTTATCAACCTTTCCCATCAAGCAAATTTTGTTTAGGCGACTTTTTTGGTTTCTTTGAGACACTTGTTGATACCCAAGTTTGCCCTCATATATTTAATATAGTATATATATACTTTCAAAATATCATTCTTACATCATTACCTAATTTATAAGAATTATACAAGTATTTTCTATAATTTTTCACATCTTTAGAGCTTCAAAATTGATTTCTTCGCATTTAAATTACTTGATTATTTATTAATTATCCCTTAAATTATTCTGTAATGGTTTAATTATCTAAAGTTATTATATTCATCCACATATATGTTTCAAAATATTTTATTGTATTTTATGTAAGCATATTTGTGTTTTCTTAAACTATTTACATAATTTTGTAATAATGACCTATATTCATGCATAATTGCATTTTATTATATTATTTGTGCTAAAATAGCATTTTTATATTTTTATAATATTAAGTTATTATTTTCAATCACTTTATTGCACAAGTAATATTTTATTATATATTAAATAGTTTTATAAATTATTTATTAACAATTTTCGTGTATTTTAATTTATAGCCCAATTTTGAGTTACTTTTGGCCCAAATCTTTAGCCCAACCTTCCAGCCCAAACCAAATAACCCCTTTAAAATCCAGGTATGACCCCTTTGAAACAACTCGCCCCGCCTTCTTTAAAATCCTGGCCGTTGATCTTACGAGATCAATGACCCACGATTAACCCCTCACTTTTAATTAGCCAGCCCCCAACCCTAATCCTCACTCTCCTGAGACACCCCCTCTATTCTCTCTGTTCCTCTCTTCTTCTTCACAAACCCTAGCCGCCACACCCTCTAATTCTCACCGATTCCGACCCTGATATGGAATCCTCCTACGATTTGCCTTCCATATATACTTCATCTCCGTGTTACTTACACGATTATGGTATCACTTAGTACTTGCCTATTTTTGGCAAGTACCAGGCCTGGAATCATGTGAAAACCGTCTTTAATCTTCAAGATCTAGATGGTATTCCGTCTGTATACATTTATGGCGAGGTGATATGAGGCCGATTCAACAAGGTCTTTGGTCGATTCTTTGAAATTCTGTCGAACTAGGGTTTGAAATTTATAACTTTTCCTTTTACTAGTTCCATTACTGATTGCATTTGGTATTTTCTTCCCTTATTTATGTTTGATTAAATGTTTTCCTTGTTCGTTTGTTCAATTTCTACTACTATATAAACCCCTTCCCTAACCCCCTAAACAGACCGAAGTTTTCACTACTATTGCACTCAATATACCTTCCTCACTCGTTCATATTCTTTGAAACTCTTGGCTCTTTGGCCGGCTGAAAGCCAAGGCCATAATATTATCAACCTCCTCCGGTGCAAGCACTGCTCGGGGCACTTACGAGGCTCTTGTGAACTCTGAAGCATCAGAGATCTGGGGTTCTTGCTACCAGTATTCTAAAATCCTTATTCTGTTGCTCGTCTAATTTTGCTACTGGTTAGTGCCTTTAACTCTTGCAATGTTCAATATTTTTCCTTCTGTATATCTCCATGTGTTCCAGATATTAAGGAAGTTTAAAATTCTGTGAGCATGATTTAGTTCTTTTGTTAGTTGTGAATCCTTGATACTGCACTGCGATGAAACCCTTGGCTCTTTGGCCGGATGAAAGCTAAGGCCATAATATTATCAACCTCCTCCGGTGCAAGCACTGCTCGGGGCACTTACGAGGCTCTTGTGAACTCTGAAGTATCAGAGATCTGGGGTTCTTGCTACCAGTATTCTAAAATCCTTATTCTGTTGCTCGTCTAATTTTGCTACTGGTTAGTGCCTTTAACTCTTGCAATATTCAATATTTTTCCTTCTGTATATCTCTATGTGTTCCAGATATAAAGGAAGTTTAAAATTCTGTGAGCATGATTTAGTTCTTTTGTTAGTTATGAATCCTTGATACTGCACTGCGATGATACTCCCTTATCATTCTGTATTCTTTGATAGTTGAATGCATTTTAGTACATGTGATAGATTCCAGTTTTCTCTTAGTTTGCATTAGGCTAATATGTGTTCTTCACTATATCCTGCACTTCTATGTTGGATTTCCTTGTTTTCCTCTGGAATCAGTTCCATACCTCTATGTTTTCTTAGTATCTGAGCATGTTTGAGTTTTGAGTTTCAATGCATGCCTATTGTAGGTGTTCTTTTAATGAAACTGACTACTTGTTATTAGTTATAGAATCCTTTTCATGCCTTGCTTTGGGTACTATACTAAAACTCTTATGAAACCATTCCTTTGCTTTGAATGAATTACCGAGTCTTGTGTTTAATCGACTGTTCTTTGCAAACTGGTCACAACTATATGGATCTCATACTGTCTTAAAATCTAGCCTAAACATGTTTCCTTGCTATTTGTGATCCTGATCTTTAGCATCATCTAAGACTTAGGGTAAATTTCACATTTCCTCTCTTATGTATGGTCAACTGACATGTTAATATGTAGCTAATCTGCCCTTTCACATGTCATAAGTTTCTGTAGAGCCTTTGTACTATGATCTATTCCCACCATGTTAAGTTTCATGATATTGGCCAAGCTGTGCCACTAGTATGTTGATATGCTATTTGTAACCTAATTAGAACTATCATGTTGGAACTTTCATGAAAAACTTGTACTCTACTTGTCTCCTGCCTATGATTATATCAAATTGACGTTTGAAATCATTTAGGACAATGCCCTATTCCGAACCCGTTTGGCATTGTGCACCCTTATATGTTTTTCCTATAATCTCAAAGAACCTGGTCTCCCCTAACTCTCTCTCAATATGTTGTGCTATCTCCTACTAATTGATCGAGTCTGGAATGTCAGTATTGTTATATCAACTTGCCATGAGGAATCTAAGCCTTATTGATTCTCTTAACTTGCATGTTCTTTGTTTAATCAACCATGCTATGTCTGCTTCTAAAGTACAAATGCATTTCTTCAAATTCCATCACTTAGTCACTATTAGTAGGTCCAAAATCCTTTAAGTAATTGCTATCTGTATTTGTCAAATTGTCAACTCCCAATTGCTTGGTAAGTGAGACTCCATTTGGGTTTAATATGGGTCCAAATATGGACTTGGGCTGTGCAATTGACACCCTCCAGTACTTGAGCTGGATTCGCATCCGGGCCTGCTATTCGTAGAAGGTTGAGCATGTGGAAGGCCCAGGCAGTGCTGGGTTATCTTCATTTTTCTTTTGGGGCCTGCTCTTGGGCCTGCAGTTTCTCGTGTATAATATTTACTTATGTTCATTAATTGGGCATTGTAATAATTTGTAAACAAACAATTGGGGTGTTAGTGAAATTGGAGAAATGAGTATATTCTAATATTTGCATAAAAGGGTAGAAACATGCCTATAGGGTTTATGTGACCTACTTGTTATTCTATCCAACCTGCCATATATGCTATTTTATTTTTCATGTGCACTAGTAGAAACAATGCCTATAGGGAATCACACACTCACTCAACCTGTTTTACTATGCCTACTGCTATGCGTTATTAGACAGCATGCCTATAGAAAATCGGTATCAATAACTGTTCATTAAATTTGCACAACTGAAGCATATTCACTAGATACCATGCTTACAAGATCGTATTAATTTATATTCTGTTAGATATCATGTCTATAGGGCTTTAATTGATTAACTAATCAAATGTTTCCATTGTCTTATTACGCTGCTCACCTAGACAACAAGCCTATAAGAATAAACGATAAATATACCAATCATTAGAACTTATCTATAAAACACTACTACTTGTTTACAAAGCATGCCAAACAGGATCAAACGAGAGTAATTCTGAGTTTTTTCAATAGCTATCACTGCCCCCCTTTGCGTAACTCACTTAGAGATTATGACTATAGATCACAATAATCTGAATAGCAGCATTGCCATGAGACTTTCTTAAACTGTGTGGTCACTTAGAAACCATGTCTATAGGATTGAAGCGATATCTCGAACCTGAAACTGCCTATACATAATACGGAATATGATTGCATGCATCAGTTGTTTTGTGTGGAGGCTAACTTGGGGCTTTAGCTATCTCTACATGAAGATCTATTTGTTTTGACTGTCGCCTAGTTTTATCGTTTTTGAGCAGCCTAAGTAAGTCTAGAACCACCCCAAATAGAGGTCCAAAGCCTCATGGACTATAGGCATGGGACGAGTAGTGCACGCATAGGGTACGATTTAGAATTGAATTAGAGCGCCTTTAAGTAAACAACTTTAATATAGTAATTGGGTAGCAGGAGATGATAGTCTGTGCCCGCTGAATAATACGAGCAATCTCTATCTTAAGGGAGTTGCGAAGTATTATTTATGTTGCACGGGGTGATCCTTTAGGCTAAAAAACTTAGGATCCCCCTCTCCTTCCCTTTATGAATTTGTTATCCATACTTAGTCATTCGATATAGACCAATGTAGTTATATCATGATAGTCATTAAGATTTGTACCAATTCTCGTATGTCATAATAAACTCTCCGACCTTTTTATTCTCTTTGTTTATTTGATCATCTCGCCTAATTATAATCCACATAGTCTTAAGTTCGGTTGGGACCCATAGTTGTGGACCTCGAAGAGTGGCTAACACCTTCTCTTTGAGGTAATTTGAGACCTTATCTGATCTTTAGTGGCATTGACTAGTCAAACAGAGTTATCTGCATAATAGGTGCCCTAACGCACCTTAAAAACCATTAGGTGGTGACTCTTCTCTTTAACACTATATATTCCATTGAAAAAAGTTGTTACACGTCGAGGCCCACTTTTGCTAGAAAATGGGGCGTGACAACACTTTGTTCTGCTTATCAAAAGAGATCACAGATAGAGTTGTGCCTTTGTCAATGCCGCGTATGACCCAAACCCTTGTGCTCTGTATATTGTGGAAATTGTAACCAGGTTTGCAGCCATTCTTTGCTTTGATTTTGATGCAAGATTTAGACCGAAAGGGACTTGAATAAATATTATGGGAAAACCAGAAGAGAAATTGAAAGTGAAAAAGAATTGTGTTTAAACAAAAGTGTCCCTTTTGGGGAAAGGAATAGGGAGACTTATCTGGAGGTACGTGACGACTTCAATGAATCATGACATGCATTTTGGACTGGACGCCTGAACCGTCTTAGCTATCTTATTCTCAAAATCTGTCACAAACGTTTATCTTGAAACTGTCTTGGTTGTGCTCATGCCGGAGTATCCAAGACCCTCATTCGGCCAGTAGCTCCCTTTGCGGGTTTTAACTAACTGACCTCTATCATTTCTCTACTCACCTTTGCCTTATGATGCCCATATGGGTTTTCACCAATAAGACTCTCTCATTTCTCTACTCAATAGTCGCCTTACGGTGCCCATATGGGTTTTCACCGATAAGACTCTCATTTTTATTTTTTTGGACCGCCTTTGACCAAGATACTGCATGCGGCAGGTTGTCCAACGTCCTTGGCATAGTGACTTCAAACATTCTCAAAGATCGATTAGAAGGTCTTAACGGGGAAATGGTGAAAAGAACCTTGAACTAAATTACAATTTTTGTAAACGTTTTTACAGAAAGACCATAAAAAATAAAACAAACTTCTACCCTAGTTTTGGAGTATTGGGGATATGGATTTTTGTTGTGATGGGACCGAACCCAGGGTAAGGCTGCCTACGTATCCTTTCAGAATCAGGTCGAAAGTAATTCACTAACTCAGAAGATTTGTTGTTTGATTTTTATTTATTTTTTATTTTTATTTTTTGTTTTTGTTTTTACAAGTACACGGGTTCCAAAAGTAGGGAAAATGAGGAAGACAAATACGGCTCAAAGGGGTTAACAATAGGGTGACACCTATTTGGGATAATGCGCAATGATAGCCTTCGTCATCTCGATCTGAGAAAATCATGCGTGAAAGTTCTGTAGTGAGTATATATCAAACATAATATCTTTTAACTACATCTGCATTAATAGTCATATCTAGTACCCTTCCTTGATGATGTAGGGTACCAGATATGACTATTAATGGGGATATGCATTAATAGTCATATCTGCATTAGTAACACTTTCTTGATGATGTAGGGTCCTTGCCCGTTCGGGGCGAACTTTCCTTTAGCTTCTACCTGGTGCGGAAGAATGCGTTTCAAAATGAGCTGGCCTACCTCAAACTGCCTTGGGCACACTTTCTTGTTATAAACGCGTGCCATTCTTTGCTGGTATAACTGGCCGAAACATACTATCGCTAGCCGTTTTTCATTAATCAACATTAGCTGTTCCAAACGAATCTTTACCTATTATGTGTCTTCAATCTCTGATTCCACAATGATTCGAAGAGAAGGAATTTTAACTTCAGCCAGTATTACAACTTCAGTTCCATATACCATCAGATAATGAGTTGCACCAACAGATGTGCGAGCAGTCTTGCTGTATACCAAAATAGCAAAAGGCAACTTTTCATGCCATTGCCTAGACCCTTGGATCATTGATCTTGCCAAAATCACACCTCAGTTTGGGGTTGTGAAGTGGCCGATTGCAATAATAATACCCAACTAGGAGTCGGGATCAAATCCACATGGAGCGTAGATGGGATTAGGTATATATTTGGACAAAGCACTTGTAAAGTGTCTAAGATGCACTTCCACAAACTGTGTTTTGATTCTACTTCTAAATAATGCTACGGTTTGCAAATGTAAAGCTAGAGAATAATATTTTTGGTGTTGTTTTTCAAGTATGTAAAAGATCTAGGGATGTGACTTCCACCTAGGTGTTTGCCTAACGGGTTATGGGATTTAGGGTAGGTTTGGTAGGTCGGGGTGTAATATAACAATCAACACGCAATTACCCATTCAATACCTCTTGGTAATAGAGTGGTTTTGCTCAATTTGGCTTTCTCAAGTGCAAATGGGTAATTCACAAAACAGTTGATAGATGCTCAAGTCAGGTTTTACTATCTCTAGATTTAGCCCTTTAATTGGGACTATCAATTTCTTGAGTTCACCCCAATTTCTTGTTAGCCAAGTTTTTCTAGATTCAGTCTCTCTTTTTCAAGTAGAGACTAAGTCAAATAGGCTTGAATCAAGGTTTGCAACCATTAATTCTACAATTAAAGCAAGAACTAGGCTAGATATTACACACCCAACCATAAACAAGCCCTAAATCAAACACCCATTAGGTACCCACACTAGGTTTGGGTCAGAACCCTAGTTAGAAATTTAGCTACTCATAGATGAAAATGAAGAAATTAAAGAAGAATAGAAGATTAAACTCATATTCAATGATAAAGACATAAAAATCCAATGTAAAATAAACAAACTATCATAAAATTTCCTAAAGCAGTAAATAAAAATGGCTCCCAACTTTCAGATGTTCCAAAACATTTTACCTAATTTTGTCAAAAAAGACTATTTATTCACAGCTAAAATTTTCGGACAAAATTTCCCTTTTGGAGGTTCTGCGGCCGCACAATTCTGTGTACGGTTCGAACTTTGATGCAGAGCTTGACAGGAGGGACTTCTGCGGCTGCACAATTCTGAATTGCGGCCACACTTCTTCAGGTTCTGCGGACCGCACATTTCTGAGTGCGGCCGCACTCTTGAGTTTTGCGGCCGCACAATAATAGTCCGGTCCGCACTTATTGATGGACTTAAAGTTTTGACTCTTTGATCTTCTTATTTTGCGATCGCACAATTATTGTGCGGTCTGCACTTTTCAAAGGAGCTCTGACAGATATCCCTTCATGATCTGCGGCCGCAGACAAAATTTTGCGGTTCCGCACTTTACCCATTTTGCTTGGTTTTAGTCCTTGTCCAAAAGTACTCCTTCTTGAGTTGAATTTCATCGATTTGGCTCATTTTTCGATACTCCTGCAAGTAAGCATATTTTATCAGTTTTTGGGAATACCTTTAAGCATTTTTGAGCTAAAACGAAAGTAAAAATGACGCAAATAAGTAGTCAAAATCCCCACTTATCAACTCCCCCAAACTTAAGCTTTTGCTTGTCCTCAAGAAAATAAGGTAATTCCCACCTCCACAAGAAAAAAGCTATTTCAGCTAGCCTAAGGTGAATCAAACACACATTAATTGGGACCAACAATTACCCACACACTCATGAATTATCAACAAGGCATTGTTTTGAAGGTTAAAGCACGAATATCTCTAATGTGGCACATGAGCATCAAGAGTTGACTTTACTCATCAAGGAAGTTCGCACTTTCATGTAGGTCACTGTAGATCCCAAACTCCTCCTCCTATACTCTCCGTTAGCTCATCTGACTTATGAATGTAGCACTCAATTCAATGACTTGTGAAAAGTTCACTCATCACTCTCAAAAGAATGTCACAAGTACGGTTCTAAGTACCATATGCTTTCCCCTCATGTAGATTACCACTAATGTAAGCTTACTCAGCTTGAAATCACGTAGGGACTTTTCGGCATGTAATGAAGGCTTTTGGACTCAGATGGAAAATGTTGGAATAGAATGTGTTCATCTTTCCTTAAGCACTCCATTTTCTCTTTTTGGCTCACACTTTTGCCGACTCTTTGAGTCACTTTATTTTTCCTTAGGGGAACTAGAGATACTTGAAATCACTCTTTCTTGATCATGATATTCACTTTATCCTTCTTTGTTTTCACCATGCTTTGCACTTTTGCTATTCTTTGAATCCCATCAACTCTTCACTTTATTCACTTTGTTTTTGTGTTTTTCTTTCGTTCTTTCTTTCTTTTTTTTTTGCCTTTCCTTTTCTTCATTTCTTTTCTATTTTTGTACCTTGATACCACTTTCAAACTCCTCATCTCTCCACCAAACTTATCTTTTCGCCATTTATTTCTCATGAGTGCTAAGGAAAGCTCGAGTGCCAAGAGGGTCACTATCAAATGGGCAAAGACTTGTAACATGGTTATCAAATGAAAAAGGCTTTAGGATCAAATGGGTTGACTAGAGATAACATCATTGGTGGGCCATGGAAAGTTTTAAAATGGGTCAAGGAGATCCTACAATCACTTCTTAAGCCAAGCAAAACTTAGAATTTCGCCTAGAAACACATTCGGGGCAAGTTCTAGACCATTCGCACGGGTACTTGGACTTGTAACAAAATATCTCACCTTTCACACAACTGGATTGTTAAAGAGGATAGAGTCAAGGGCCCACAACAACCATATTCAAGATTGAAAATTGCTAATGGTTCAACTAAACCACTCGATGATTGCCTAAGTCAACACAAGGGTTACAAGGTCACTAACTATAGCCATTTCTTTTTAAGAGCTTGTTTTTAACCAGGTACCAAGTGAAACATGCTTGACCCTTTTATTCATTATTAATACTGTTTTTACCTAAACTTCAAAAACGGACCCAATCCCTTACGAAGGCTGTCAGACCATCCATCGTTGGGAAGAGCCACCCGGTTCACACAAAACCCACCTTTGTAAAGAACCGTTGCATTAAGAAAACCAAAGGCTTATTGATCACTTAAGCGTAAAAAGAAGCTACCAAATCAAAAAGAAGATATTAAAGTAAATAAGAAGCTACCAAATCAAAAAGAAGTTATTAAAGTAAATAAGAAGCTAGACTACTAAGAAAGCAAAATAAAGAAGCTATGAAATAAACTACTGAAAGCAAGAAAAATGAATATACAAACCGAGAATGGGGAATATAATATATACATCAAAAGAGAGGGAGGAATATATACATAATGAAAAAGGAAATAAAGATAAAAAGAAAGTATTATAGTTATTACATGCCAATGTCATATCAAATCAACCAAAATAGACCACCCCCTGAATAAGAATAAGCATTGTCCTCAATGCTTAATAAAAATCAAAATAAGGAAGGGTAGAGAGTGAAGAAAACTCTCTATGTGGTCTCAGTGTGCATGGCAGCATCTGTCACGACCCAATTTCACCTGTAGGTCGTGATGGCGCCCAACACTACAGCTAGGCAAGCCAACTAATAAATTAAGCATACATTGATAAAATTTAAATTTAAGAAAATATAAACACAAACTCTACCAATGTGTGTGCCAAGACCCGGTGTCACAAGTTCATGAGCATCTAGTAGATTATACAAAACTCCAAATACTGTCTGAAATGAAATAGACAGAATGTAAATATAAGAAGAGACACTGGTAGTTGTAGAACGACTCAGAAATGCAGCTCACCACTATGCCTCGGGATGACGTGGGTAAGTGATGATAGGTCCTCCACTAGTACCTGTCTCAGATCCTGCACAAAAAGTGCAGCAAGTGTAGTATGAGTACGTAAACAACATGTACCCAGTAAGTATCAAGCCTAATCTCGAAGTGGTAGAGACGAGATGGCCGACTTAGACACTCACTATGGATCAATAATAATAACTGAAATAAAACTAGGATATTTAAATTAGCATGATTTACAGAATTTACAATAATTTATTTAATCAGCAGAAATAATCAAATTCCTTCAAATGTAACAATTCTAAATATATTAATTAAATTTCTTCAATTCAAATAAATTCCAATTTATCAATTAAATCTCATTTACAGGAGTAACAATTAATTCCTAAACAAGCAAGAATAATAATTTATTAAATTCCAAGAATTTTTCAATTTATTAATTAGCTTCACAAGCTGAAATAAATTTTTAAAGTATCGTGTAATTATTATTATTAAGCACGATTTCTGCTGAGGATGTACGACCCGATCCAGAGTGTTGTGTACACTGCCGAAGGACGTGCGGCGCGATCCATAGATGCATCTATCCTGCCGAGGCGTTTGGCCCGCTCCACAAGAAAGGAGGACATTTTCTTATGTGCCTCCGGAAGGAGAATATATTTATTATAAGATAAATTCGAGAGGAGAACAATTTCTTTTAACAATTAATTGATTTAAACAGAAAATCAAGCCTATGAGATTTCCATCCTTTAATATCTTTATCTAACAATTCATAATATATTCATATAGATATCAATTAATATTAATTAATCAAAGAATACAATTTACACAAGTAAGGCATGCTTTAAGTCCTAAACTACCCGGACTTTAGCATTAATAGTAGCTACGCACGGACTCTCTTCATCTCGTGCGTACGTAACCCTCGCAATTAGCAACAATTATTCAATTTAATCCCTATGAGATAATTTCCCCCTCACAAGATTAGACAAGAGACTTACCTCGTCTTGCTCCAATTTAATCCACTATAAGGCCTTTTCCACGATTATCCAACTCTGTCTGGCTCGAATATAGCTAAAATAATTCGATACAATCACTAAAAATTATAGGAATCAATTCTATAACAAAATACTACATTTGTTTTTATAAAAATCCCGAAATTAATTAAAAATTTGTTCGTGGGGCCCATATCTCGGAATCCAATAAAAGTTATAAAATCCGATAACCCATTCAATTATGAGTCCAACCATACCAGTTTTACTCAAATCTGACTCCGAATCGATACCGAAATCTCAAAAATTCGTTTCTATGAGATTTCTAAAAATTTCCCAAATTTAAATCTCAAAACACTAATTTATGGTGAAAACAATGATATACTTGTATATGTAGACCAAATCCGAGTTAGAATCACTTACCCCAATATTTTTCCCTTGAAAATCTGTCAAAAGTCGCCTCTGCTCAAGCTCAAGTTCGTCAAAAATGGCAAATGAGACGAATGTCCTCTGTTTTTATAACTTACAACTATGTCCAGTTCGATCAAGGAGCTCGATCTTGGGAGCTCGATCTTGGGAGCTCGATCTTGGGAGTTCGATCATGGGAGCTCGATCTTGGGAGCTGGTCATGGCCTCGATCTGGCCTCAAGCCTGGGACATGGTCATGGCCTCAATCAAGTTCGATCTTGGGTCTTGATCCTGGCCTTCGAGCCTTGCCTTCGATCATGGCCCTCGAGCCTTGCCTTTGATCGTGGCTTCGATACTGAGCCTCGTCCCTAGCTTCGACTCATGCCTCGATCGTGGGCTCGATATCTGGGTTCGATCTGGGGCTCGATCATAGCGCAGAATATACAGCAGAAGGGAAAATTTGCAGCAGCTTTTTAAGTCCAAGTTTTGATCCGTTAACCATTCGAAACTTATCCGAGGCCCTCGGGACCTCAACCAAATATATCAACAAGTCCTAAAATATCATACGAACTTAGTCGAACCTCTAAATCACATCAAAACATCGCTAAAACCATGAATCATACCCCAATTCAAGCTTAATGAAACTAAGAGTTTTCAACTTCTACATTCGATGTCGGAACCTATCAAATCAACTCTGATTGACCTCAAATTTTACACACAAGTCATAAATGACATAACGGAGCTATGAAAATTTTTGAAACTGGATTCCGACTCCGGTATCAAAAAGTCAACTCATCGGTCAAACTTCCAAACTTAAATTCTTGTTTTTAGCCATTTCAAGCCTAATTTAACTACAGACTTCCAAATAAAATTCCAAATACGCTTCTAAGTCCAAAATCACCATACGGAGCTGTTGGAATCATCAAAATTCTATTCCGGGGTCGTTTTCAGATAATTAGACATCCGATCACTATTCGAACTTAAACATTTTAATATTTCGTCAAAATTCCATATCTCGGGCTAGGGACGTCGAAATTTGATTCTGGGCATACGCCCAAGTCTCAAATCACGATACGGACCCACCGGAACTGTCAAAACACTAATCCGAGTCCGTTTGCTCAAAATATTGACCAAAGTCATCTCAATTGAGTTTTAAAGCTCTAATCCACATTTTAAATCCATTTTTCACATAAAAACTTTCTATAAAATTTTACGGATTACGCACGCAAGTCGAGGAATGATAAATAGTACTCTTCGAGGTCTTAGAACACATAATTTATTTTTAAATTTAAAGATGACATTTTGGGTCATCACATTCTCCACCTCTTAAACAAACGTTCGTCCTCGAATGGGTTTAGAATTGTACCTGGAGTGCTGAATAAGTGTGGATATCTGCTCCGCATGTCTTCCTCGGCCTCCCAAGTCGCTTCCTTGACTGGTTGGCCCCTCCACTGGACTTTCACTGCAGAAATCCTCTTGGACCTCAACTGGCGAACCTGTTTATCAACAATGGCAATTGGCTCCTCTTCATAACCCAAGCTATTACCTAGCTGAACTGTGATAAAGTCTAACACATGTGATAGGTCGGCATGATACTTCCGGAGCATAGATACGTGAAAAACCGGATGAACTCCCGATAGGCTGGGAGGCAATGCAAGCTCATAAGCAACCTCCCCAACTCGTTTCAACACCTCAAATGGGCCTATAAACCTTGGGCTCAACTTGCCCTTCTTCCCGAATCTCATAATTCCCTTCATCGGCGAAACCTTCAAGAGAACTTTTTCACCTACCATAAATGATATATCACACGCTTTCTGATCCGCGTAACTCTTTTGTCTGGACTGTGCTGTACGAAGTCGCTCTTGAATCAACTTTACCTTTTCCAAGGCATCCCTTACCAAATCAGTACCATATAACTTAGCCTCACCTGGCTCAAACCATCCGATAGGTGAACGACATCGCCGACCATATAAAGCCTCAAATGGAGCCATCTCGATGCTGGATTGGTAACTGTTATTATAAGCAAACTCGGTCAAAGGCAGGAATCTATCCCACTGACCTCCAAAGTTAATCACACATGCCTTGAGCATATCCTCCAAAATCTGAATCGTCCTCTCTGACTGTCCATCGGTCTGCGGATGAAAGGCTGTGCTGAGCTCTACATGGGTCCCCAACTCATTCTGTACTTCTCTCCAGAAATGTGAAGTAAACTGAGGGCCTCTATCTGATATGATGGAAATTGGCACACTGTGCAACCGAACTATCTCCTGAATATAAATCTTGGCCAACCTCTCTGAATTATACGTAGTCACAACAGGAATAAAATGTGCCGACTTAGTCAACCTGTCAACAATCACCCAAACTTCATCAAACTTCCTCAAGGTCCGCGGTAACCCAACTACAAAGTCTATAGTAATTCGTTCCCATTTCCACTCTGGTATAGTCATCTACTGAAGTAGGCCACCTGGCCTCTGGTGCTCGTATTTCACTTGTTGGCAATTTAGACATCCAGATACATACTCAACTATGTCCTTTTTCATTCGTCGCCACCAATAATGTTGCCTCAAGTCACGATACATCTTAGTAGCACCCAGATTAATAGAATACCGAGAACTGTGTGCCTCTTCCAGGATCTTTTTCCTCAGTCCATCCACATTAGGAACACATATACGATCCTGGAGTCGCAGAACACCATCCGCTCTAATAGTAACTTCCTTGGCACCACCTCGTAGTACCATTTCACGAAGAACCATCAAGTATGGGTCATCATACTGGCGAGCCTTGATCTGCTCAAATAGTGAAGATTGGGCCACCACACATGCAAGAACTCGGCTGGGCTCTGAAATATTCAGCCTCAAAAGTTTGTTAGCCAAGGACTGAATATCCGAGGCTAATGGCCTTTCCTCTGCTGAAATGAAAGCCAAACTACCCATACTCTCCGCCTTCCTGCTCAAGGCATCTGCAACCATATTTGCTTTGCCCGGATGATACAAGATAGTAATATCATAATCTTTTAGTAACTCCAGCCATCTGCGCTGCCTAATTTAGATCTCTCTACTTGAACAAATGCTGCAAACTGCGATGATCAGTGTAAACTTCACAAGACACCCCATAAAGATAATGCCTCCAAATCTTTAGAGCGTGAACAATCGCAGCTAACTCCAAATCATGTACTGGATAATTCTTCTCGTGGGGCTTCAGCTGACGTGAAGCATATGCAATAACTCGCCTTTCCTGCATCAATACAAAACCCAAGCCAACGCGTGACGCGTCGCAATACACTGTATATATTCCCGAACCAGATGGTAACACTAACATGGGTGCTGTAGTCAGTGCTGTCTTGAGCTTCTGAAAGCTTGACTCACAATCATCGGACCATCGGAACTGAACACCCTTCTGTGTTAATTTGGTCAAAGGTGCTGCAATAGATGAAAAATCGTCCACGAACCGACGATAATAACCTGCGAAACCCAGAAAACTCCTGATCTCAGTCGCCGAAGTGGGACGATGCCAATTCTGAACTGCCTCAATCTTTTTGGGATCAACTTTAATACCTTCGCCCGATTTAATATGTCCCACAAATGCTACAGACTCTAGCCAAAACTCACATTTAGAGAACTTAGCATATAGCTTTTGTTCCCGCAATGTCTGAAGCACTACTCTCATATGCTGATCATGTTCCTCCTTACTGCGCGAATAGATTAATGTGTCATCAATGAAGACAATGACAAACAAAACAATATATGGCATGAATACCCTGTTCATCAGATCCATAAACGCTATCGGGGCATTAGTTAAACCGAAGGACATCACCAGAAACTCATAATGACCATATCTAGTTCGAAAAGCAGTCTTCGGAACATCCGAATCCCGAATCTTCAACTGATGGTACCCCGACCTCAAGTCGATCTTAGAGAATACCCTAGCACCCTGCAACTGGTCAAATAGATCATCAATACGCGGCAACGGGTACTTGTTCTTAATAGTGACTTTATTCAATTGGCGATAATCAATACACATCCGTCCTTATTTTTCACAAATAATACTGGTGCACCCCAAGGCAATACACTCGGTCTGACCAACCCTTTGGCTAGTAACTCTTCAAGCTGTTCTTTCAATTCTTTCGGAGCCATGCGATATAGTGGGATAGATATAGGCTGGGTATCTGAAGCCAAGTCAATACAGAAATCAATATCACGATCAGGTGGCATACCTGGAAGATCTGACGGAAATACATCGGGGAACTCCCGAACTACATGCACTGAATCAATAGCCGGAGTCTCTGCAGTAGTATCCCAAACATAGGCTAGATAAGCCAAACAACCCTTCTCAACCATGTGTTGAGACTTTATAAAAAAAATAACTCGATTAAATGAACTAACAGGCGAACCCTTCCACTCCAGCTTAGGCAATGCTAGAATAGCCAAGGTAACAGTCTTGGCATGACAATCTAGAATAACATGATATGGAGATAACCAGTCCATACCTAGAATAATTTTAAAATCGGTCATCTCAAGAAATAAGAGATTTGCTCTAGTTTCATAACCACAGAATGTAATAATACAGAACCAGTAGATCAGGTTCACAACAACAGAATCGCCCACAGGAGTGGACACATAAACAAGAGTACTCAAGGACTCACGAGAAACACCCAGGAATGGAGCAAATAGGGATGACACATATGAATACGTAGATCCTGGATCAAATAATACTGAGGCATCTTTTCCACAAACAGAAATAATACCTGTAATCACGGCATCTGAGGCCTCTGCATTTGGTCTAGCTGGAAATGCATAGAACTGAGCTGGAGCGCCAACTGTTTGGCCTCCGCCTGGCTGACCTCCACCTCTAGGACGGCCCCTACCCACCTGTCCTCCACCTCTTGGTGGTCGGACTACTGGTGGAGCAACTGGTCCGGTAAGCATAGGCTGCTGACCCTGCTGTACTGGTCTACCCCGAAGCCTGGGGCAAATCCTCTGCATGCGACTGGGATCCCCGCACTCGTAACAACTCTTCGGTGCGATGGGCTACTGACTAAGTGTTTGGCCCTGGGGACGTGAATATCCACTGGGAGGACCCTTAATAGCTGGTAGGCGGTAAGAAGTCTCTGGGATAGCACTGAGATAAGGTTGCACTGGAGCACCTCGAGGAGGTGGTGGTGCTGGATATGGGGGTCTGCTGGACTGCCCCCTCACGAACTGACCTCTACCCCCAGACGGAGCACTTCTGAACTCTCCAGAGTACCTGAACCGCTTATCTCTCATAATCTGCTCTCGGCTCCGCTGACATACACCCTCAATCCTCCGGGCTATCTCCACAACTCGCTCATAAGAAGTACCCATCTCAACCTCTCGAGCCATAGTGGCCTGAATAACAGTATGTAAATTGGCTACAAACCTTCGCACTCTCTCCGCCTCAGTAGGGAGTATCATTAGTGCATGGTGAGATAATTCGGAAAACCTCGCCTCATAATCAGTCATTGACATCTGACCCTGCTGGAGCTGCTCAAACTGAAACCGCAACTCTTCCCTCTGGGAGGGTGGAATATATCTGTCCAAGAAGATACGGGTGAACTTGTCCCAAGTCATGGGAGGAGAATCTGCTGGTCTGCCAAGAGCATAAGACTGCCACCATCTACGGGCTCTACCCTCTAGCTGAAAAGTAGCGAAATCAACCCCATGGGATTCCAATATCCTCATGTTGTACAGTCTATCCTTGCAACGATCAATGAAATCTTGTGGATCCTCATGTCGCTCACCCCCGAAGACAGGAGGATGTAGTCTAGTCCATCTGTCCAATATTTTCTGAGGATCGGCGGCTAAAGCTGGCCTGGGCTCGGGTGTAGCTGCTGCCACTAGCTGGGCCTCACCCACGGGTAGTGCACCCTGGGTCTGATATACAGCAGCTGCCTGTTCATGAGCCTGCGCGGTAGGGGTCTGTGCTCCCCCGCCCGCCTGAGATGTGGCTGGGTCTGCCAGAAATAAACCGGCCTGAGTCATATTGTCCATGAATCGCAGCATACGACCCATGACATCCTGAAATCCTGTTGCAGATGTGAAGTCCACCGGAGCTGGCTCTGCCACATGCACCTCACCCTGCTCCTCAATAATGGGATTCTTTGCTGGATCCACTGGCGGCATAACCGGAATAGTCCTGGGATGTCCTCGCCCTCTACCACGGGCTAGAGCCCTCCCTCTGCCTCTGCCTCGGCCTCTAGCAACTGGGGGAGTAGCTCTTCCCTAGTCTGGAACTTCATTCGAGCGCGTTCTCACCATCTGTGAGAAAATAAGAGAAGGATTTTTAGTGCTACATTAATTGCACGATGGAATGTAAAGAAAGGTGATTTCCTAACACCCTATAGCCTCTCGAAGATAAGTACAGACGTCTCCGTACCGATCCACAAGACTCTATTAGGTCTGCTCATAACTTGTGAGACCTACGTGAACCTAGTGCTTTGATACCATGTTGTCACGACCCAATTTCACCTGTAGATCGTGATGGCGCCCAACACTACAACTAGGCAAGCCAACTAATAAATTAAGCATACATTGATAAAATTTAAAACCAAGAAAATATAAACACAAAATCTACCAATGTGTGTGCCAAGACCTGGTGTCACAAGTGCATGAGCATCTAGTAGATTATACAAAACTCCAAATACTGTCTGAAATGAAACAGACAGAATGTAAATATAAGAAGAGACACTGGTAGCTGCAGAATGGCTCAGAAAGGCAGCTCACCACTATGCCTCGGGATGACGTGGGTATGTGATGATAGGTCCTCCACTAGTACCTGTCTCAGATCCTGCACAAAAAGTGCAGCAAGTGTAATATGAGTACGTAAACAACGTGTACCCAGTAAGTATCAAGCCTAATCTCGAAGTGGTAGAGACGAGATGGCCGACTTAGACACTCACTATGGATCAATAATAATAACTGAAATAAAACTAGGATATTTAAATCAGCATGATTTACAGAATTTACAATAATTTATTTAATCAGCAGAAATAATCAAATTCCTTCAAATGTAACACTTCTCAATATATTAATTAAGTTCCTTCAATTCAAATAAATTCAAATTTATCAATTAAATCTCATTTACAGGAGTAACAATTAATTCCTAAACAAGCAAGAATAATAATTCATTAAATTCCATGGATTTTTCAATTTATTAATTAGCTTCACAAGCTGAAATAAATTATTAAAGTATCGTGTAATTATTATTATTAAGCACGATTTCTGCCGAGGACGTACGACCCGATCCAGAGTGTCATGTACACTGCCGAAGGACGTGCGACGCGATCCATAGATGCATCTATCCTGCCGAGGCGTTTGGCCCACTCCACAAGAAAGGAGGACATTTTCTTATGTGCCTCCGGAAGGAGAGTATATTTATTATAAGATAAATTCGGGAGGAGAACAATTTCTTTTAACAATTAATTGATTTAAACAGAAAATCAAGCCTATGAGATTTTCATCCTTTAATATCTTTATCTAACAATTCACAATATATTCATATAGATATTAATTAATATTAATTAATCAAAGAATACAATTTACACAAGTAAGGCATGCTTTGAGTCCTAAACTACCCGGACTTTAGCATTAATAGTAGCTATGCACGGACTCTCGTCACCTCGTGCGTACGTAGCCCCCGCAATTAGCAACAATTATTCAATTTAATCCCTATGAAGTAATTTGCCCCTCACAAGATTAGACAAGAGACTTACCTCGTCTTGCTCCAATTTAATCCGCTATAAGGCCTTTTCCACGATTATCCAACTCTGTCTGGCTCGAATCCAGCCAAAATAATTCGATACAATCACTAAAAATTACAGGAATCAATTCTATAAGAAAATACTACATTTTTAATAAAAATCCCGAAATTAATTAAAAATTCGTCCGAGGGGCCCACGGCTCGGAATCCGAAAAAAGTTATGAAATCCGACAACCCATTCAATTACGAGTCCAACCATACCAGTTTCACTCAAATCCGACTCCGAATCGATGCCGAAATCTCAAAAATTCGTTTCTCTGAGATTTCTAAAAAATTTCGAAATTTAAATCTCAAAACACTAATTTATGGTGAAAACAATGATATACTTGTATATGTAGACCAAATCCGAGTTAGAATCACTTACCCCAATGTTTTTCCCTTGAAAATCTGTCAAAAGTTGCCTCTGCTCAAGCTCAAGTTCGTCAAAAATGGAAAATGGGACAAATGTCCTCTGTTTTTATAACTTACAGCTATGTCCAGTTCGATCAAGGAGCTCGATCTCAGGGAGCTCGATCTTGGGAGCTCGATCAAGGAGCTCGATCTTGGGAGCTCGATCATGGGAGTTCGATCATGGGAGCTCGATCTTGGGAGCTCGATCTTGGGAGCTCGATCTTGGGAGCTGGTCATGGCCTCGATTAGGCCTCGAGCCTGGGACATGGTCATGGCCTCGATCAAATTCGATCTTGGGTCTTGATCCTGGCCCTTGAGCCTTGCCTTCGATCATGGCCCTCGATACTTGCCTTTGATCGTGGCTTCGATACTGAGCCTCATCCCTGGCTTCGACTCAGGCCTCGATCGTGAACTCGATATCTGGGTTCGATCTAGGGCTCGATCACAGCGCAGAATATACAGCAGAAGGGAAAATGTGCAGTAGCTTTTTAAGTCCAAGTTTTGATCCGTTAACCATCTGAAACTCACCCGATGCCCTCGGGACCTCAACCAAATATACCAACAAGTGCTAAAACATCATACGAACTTAGTCGAACCACTAAATCACATCAAACAATGCTAAAACCATGAATCATACCCCAATTCAAGCTTAATGAAACTAAGAGTTTTCAACTTCTACATTCGATGTCGGAACCTATCAAATCAACTCCGATTGACCTCAAATTTTACACACAAGTCATAAATGACATAACGGAGCTATGAAAATTTTTGAAACTGGATTCCGACTCCGGTATCAAAAAGTCAACTCATCGGTCAAACTTCCAAACTTAAATTTTTGTTTTTAGCCATTTCAAGCCTAATTTAACTACGGACTTCCAAATAAAATTTCAAATACGCTGCTAAGTCCAAAATCACCATACGGAGCTGTTGGAATCATCAAAATTCTATTCCGGGGTCGTTTTCAGATAATTAGACATCCGGTCACTATTCGAACTTAAACATTTTAATTTTTCTTCAAAATTTTATATCTCGGGCTAGGGACCTCGGAATTTGATTCCGGGCATACGCCCAAGTCCAAAACACGATACGGACCCAACGAAACTGTCAAAACACTGATCCGAGTCCGTTTGCTCAAAATATTGACCAAAGTCAACTCAATTGAGTTTTAAAGCTCTAATCCACATTTTAAATCCATTTTTCACATAAAAACTTTTCATAAAATTTTACGAATTGCGCACGCCAGTCGAGGAATGATAAATAGTACTTTTTGTGGTCTTAGAACATATAATTAATTATTAAATTTAAAGATGACATTTTGGGTCATCACAACATCACCACCCTCGGGCTCCTCCAACTGGATCTCATCATCCTATGCTTGGGGAGTAACGGGGTTGGTGAACATCTGACGCACCTCCTTTGGAGTATGTGCAACAAGGTTTGGCTCGTCAGACTGGACAACCAGTGCATCTACTGATGGTGCTACTGGGTCTTCAGGTACTGATGGATCTGTCTCCATCAGTAGGTCAAATGGAAGATCACCAGCTGCTGCAATCTTGGTCACTTCTTTCGTCAATCTGTCCACTGATTTCTTCGAGGCCTGAGATTTCCTCATCTTCTTCACATGTTTACCCAACTCCTCAATAGCTTCCCTATGCGCCACCAATGTATCCATAATGGTCTTCTGATAGTCCAAGATCTTCTTCAATGTTTCCTCTACTAACGGAGGAACCTATCGTACTACTGGGGTGGAAGACTATGCTGCAACAACACTAGATATATCAGACAGCTTTGCAGAAGCTGTCTGCATCCAGTTGTTAAGACTCGCCAGCATCTGGGAGACTCGGAGCGCAGAGAGTGGATAAGTTGAGAAGGAAGGCACTGATACCGATGCTGATGGCCCTGAAGATGGACATGGTAGCATGGAAGTTGTCTCGGTAGAAGGCCCGACCGTTGTGGAAGGCATGGAAGTTGTAGAAGGCATAGCAGCAGAATCTGCCACTACCACTGACGGCTCATTAGACTGGCCTAGGTAGTAGTCGGCTTACCCTTATTTTTCGGGTTACTTGGGTCCTTCAGAGAGTACCAGTTGAAGGGCTGCTTAGCCCTTACCTTCGTATCAAAGATCTTGGGCTCCACCCCGGCATCCGCGAGATACTCCGTGATAGTGTTGGGATACGGATAGTAGATTTCACCCTACCTGACAACCGTAGACATGTTGGCTGACATGATGGCACCCACATTAATTGGGAACCCGGCCATGATAGATGCAAGTAAGACTGCCTGGGGGATTGGAAGGTTGTTTTCATTCCGACTTGGGTCTATGTGACTGTATACAAATGTTTGCCATCCTTTTGCTAGGAACCCCTATTGTGATCCATATTGGTGGTGGTCCCGGAGTTGCCAGTATCTCAACTAGCCAAGGGCGAGCTGCGTCACCAAGTGCGAACTTCTGTAAATACTTCACCAACTCCAAATCCTCGAACCCTAAATAAGTGTTCAGGGTGCTCTGATCAAATCGTACTTTCAAGTTCCGCACCTTAGTCACCTTAGTCCCCTTCTTATGTGCGCCACATTGGCGTAGAACTCCCGAACTAAGTGTTCCTTGGCATCCAATACGCTTTTCGTGAACCATTTCCACTCTTTTCTTTCCCGAAATTGTCTTAACACATTCGAGTTGTATCTATCCAGATCTTTCAATACAAACTGCCGGTCAAGAGTGAGCGATCTCTGCAGCCACCACTCACGGAACCTATTGAATGTAGTCAGGTTCACAAACCTATCTTCCTATGCCTCCTTCTTCTTCGACCTCTCTAGGCCGCCCACTCTAGTGTCACCTCTACCATCATCAGGAACATCATCATCATCATTTACTGCAACTGGTGCATGGGGAGTGTGTGTAGTGGAGGGCTCTGAACCTTGGCTGCCTGCATCTGAACCCTTTGAAGAACTTGTTGTGGTGGAGGGTTCGTTACGGAGTTGGTATGTCCCAGTGAATTGTGGTGGGTGGGACTAGGCCTCAGGTTGTACCTCCACTGAGTAACCCTCAGAGGCTTCCCTAGACGGGACATAAGAGCTTGATTCTGAGGGTTCTGTGGCCCTACCTCTCCCAGTGGTTTGCTTCTTGGCTATTGCTTTCGTCTGTACTACGAGAGGTTACGTACCCTTTAGAAGTATCACCTCTACCTCTTGATTGAACCATTGTCTGCAATACAAAGCAACATGAGCAAGTTATAAAGTCCAGAAGAGGTGTGTTAACAATTGCAGGAAAAATAATGTGCATATGTGAAAGTGCAGCCGCAGACTGCCTTGTGCAGACCGCACAATTGTGAAGTGCGGTCGCACAACTAAAATGCGGACCCCACAATTTTGAGTTTGGCCGCACAAGACCAGGCTTAGACTACTGGTTCTCTGAAGTTGAATCTGCGGTCGCACACATTTTTCTGCGAACCGCACAATTTTGAGTGCGGTCCGCACATTGCATGCATACATTGTTGCCCTAACATCGGATCTGCGGAGTGCACAATTCCATGTGCGGATGCACAATTCAAAATAATACGGCACTCAACTTAGGGTTTGCAATTTTTTTGCACAATTTAGACATAGTATTGGCAAATTAAACACGATATATGATTTACCCAGCCCCCAATGAGTGCATATGAGATTACCCACACAATTCTAAGCACACATGATGAACATTTCACATTTTAGGCCTAAAAATAACTATACAACTTAAAAACAAAAATTAAGAAAACTTGAAAAATCTAAACATGAATTGAACATACCAGTGATGAAGGATGCAGGGTAGAATCTAGGCTAATGAAATGAGTGTGGAGTGTGAAACAATTATTGTGCACTGTGCTTTCCTTAGTCTCAAGAGTTCAGAGTGCGTAAAGTTTGAAACAGTGCTATGAGAACCTATTTATAGGTTGACCAAATTAGGTCATAAAATGAAGGTGAGTGTAGCCGCGCATTTTTTAGCATGGTTTGCACTCTTTACCCGAACCCTTGTGATGATCTGTGGTCCGCACAAAATTGAGTGTGGTCCGCACAATTTCATGTGTGGCCGCAGAATGGCCATTTCTTTGCAATTCCAAACTTCAGAGAGTTGCATTTTCTTTGGTCTCCAGTTGTGCGGCCGCAAAAAGAATTATGCGGCAGCAGACTCCTTTCTGTTGTGGCATGCAAGATTATGCGGTTCGCACTTTTTCAACACTTAGCCATTTTTTCGAGCACAGTTCCTGCAAAGCACACTCATTCCCGCAATTCACTTCAAACCCAGTTAGCACAAAACAGAACCTATCTAAAAGAAGAAAAAGAGAAATAAAAAGAAACATGGGTTGCCTCCTAAGAAGCACCTGATTTAACGTTGCGGCACGATGCAGATTACTATCAATCACTTGAAATGAATTAATGCCACGACGTGGCCATCATCAACTTTTCCAAGATAATGCTTCACCCGGTGACCATTGACTCTAAACACTTTATCATTTTAATTCTTCAAGTCTAATGCTCCAAAGGGTGTCACCTTCATAACCTCAAACGGACCACTCCACTTAGACTTCAACTTTCCCAGAAACATCCGTAACCGAGAATTGAACAATAACACAAGATCACCTTCTTTGAACTCCTTGTTCCGGAAGTACTTGTCATGGAGGTACTTCATCTTCTCCTTGTATAAGGAAGAACTTGTATATGCATGGAATCAGAATTCATCAAGCTCATTCAATTGTACCACCCTCAGGTTAGCTGCCACATCCCACTCAATATTATGCTTCTTCAATGCCCACATAGCGTTGTACTCAAGTTCCACCGGAAGGTGACAAGCTTTCCCGAACCCCAAGCGGTATGGAGACATCCCAATCGGTGTTTTGTAAGCCCTCCTATAAGCCCATAGAGCATCATCAAGTTTCTTCAACCAATCCGTCCGGTTGACATTCACGGTCTTTGATAAAATACTCTTGATCTCCCGGTTGGAGACTTTCACTTGTCTGCTTGGTTGAGGATGATAGGGGGTCGAAACTTTGTGAGTGACACCATACTTGGTGAGTAAGGTATCAAAAGCTTTGCTGCAAAAGTGCGATCCCCCATCACTTATAGTGGCCCTTGGAGTGCCAAATCTTGTAAAGATATTCTTTTTCAAAAATGCCACGACACTTCAAGGTTCATTTTTGGGAAGAGCAATGGCCTCAACCCACTTTGACACATAGTCCACAACTACCAAAATATATGTGTTTCCACATGAGCTTACGAACGGTCCCATGAAATCAATCCCCCACACATAAAAAATGTCAATTTCCAAGATGGTGGTGAGGGGCATCTCATATTTCTTAGAAATCCCACCAGCCCTTTGACATTCATCACAATGCTTGACTAGATCACTAGCATCCTTGTAGAGGGTAGGCCAATAGAATCCACAACTCAACTCTTTTGTCGTCGTTCTCGCTCCACCATGGTGACCACCATATGGTGAAGAGTGGTAAGCCTCAAGAATTTCCACTTGTTCTTCCTCTGGCACACATCGTCGAATCACACCATTGGTGCAAATCCGGAAGAGATACTGTTCATCCCAATAATAGTCAAGGTAATTCCATTTGAGCTTCTTCCTTTGGTTTAAAGAGAACTCATTTGGTACAATACCACTCACAAGATAATTTGCTAAGTTGACGAACCATGGCATCTCGGTCATTGAAATGGCTAGAAGTTGATCGTCGGGGAAGGAGTCATTAATCTCAAGGCCGTCATGTGGCCTCCCCTCCTACTCCAATCGAGACAAGTGGTCCGCCACTTGGTTTTCACTGCCTTTGCGGTCTTGAATTTCAAGATCGAACTCTTGCAATAAAAGCACCCACCGCATTAACCTCACCTTTGAATCCTTTTTGCTCATTAGGTACCGAAGCGCCACATGATCGGTGTGGACAATCACCTTTGTACCTATCAAGTACAGGCAAAACTTCTCCATAGCAAAGACAATAGCAAGGAGCTCTTTTTTGGTCACTGCGTAATTGACTTGGGCATCATTCATGGTCTTACTATCATAGTAGACCGGATGGAAGATTTTGTTGATACGTTGCCCCAAAACTACTCCGACCGCCATATCACTTGCGTCACACATGAGCTCAAAAGGCAAACTCCAATCTGGTGCGGTGATAATAGGAGTAGTAGTCAATTTGAACTTGAGCAATTTGAATGCCTTCTTGCAATCCTCATTGAAATGGAATTTGGCATCCTTCTCCAAAAGCTTACACAAGGGGTTCACCACTTTAGAAAAATTCTTGATGAAATGGCGATATAACCCCGCATGACCCAAGAAGCTCCTCACTCCCTTCACGGATGTAAGGGTGGGAGTTTAGAAATCACCTATATTTTAGCCTTGTCGACCTCAATACCATTCTTTGAAATTTTGTGGCCAAGGACAATGCCTTCCTCGACCATGAAGTGACACTTCTCCCAATTGAGCACCAAATATTTCTTCTCACATCTTGCCAAGATCTTATCCAAGTTTGTCAAGCAATCATTAAAGGAATTCCCAACCATAGAAAAATCATCCATGAAGACCTGAAGAAAATCCTCCACCATATCGGTGAAGATAGCCATCATACACCATTGAAAAGTCGCCGGTGCATTGCACAACCCAAATGGCATCCACGAGAATGTGAAAGTACCATAGGTACATGTGAAAGTAGTTTTCTTTTGGTCCTCCGGAGCAATAAGAATTTGATTGTAGCCAGAATATCCATAAAGAAAATAATAGAAAGCACAACCAGCCAACCTATCAAGCATCTAATCAAGAAAGGGAAGTGGGAAATGATATTTCCTTGTGACTTTGTTGAGATTGAGATAGACCATACACACTCTCCACCTGGTCACCATTCTTGTAGAAATCAACTCTTTCTTTTCATTGGTGACCAGAGTCATGCCCCCTTTCTTTGGGACACATTGCACCGGAGAGGTCCACGAGCTATGAGAAATGGGGTAAACAACCCCGGCATCCAACCACTTTATGATCTCCTTCTTCATCACCTCTTGCATTGCTTCATTTCGTCTTCTTTGATGTTCAACAGAGGGTTTGGCATCCTCCTCCAAAGTAATCTTGTGCATACAAAAGGCGGGGCTTATACCTTAAATATCCGCCAATGTCCATCCGGTAGCTTTCTTCCTCTTTTGTAGCACTGCCAAAGTAGAGTCTACCTGCACGTTAGTTAAGCAAGAGGAAAGAATAACCAGTAAAGTAGAACACATGCCAAGGAATTCATACCTGAGATGTGGAGGCAATGGCTTTAACTCCAAAGTGGGAGGCTCCTCGATTGAGGACTTTGTTGGAGGAGTCTTCCGGTTTTCAAGATCTAAGGACAATTTGCAGGGTTCATAAGTGTACGACCCCATTCCTTGCAATGCATTCACACATTCCACATAGACATCCTTCTCATCATCATCACAATTAAGCAATACGGCCTCTAAAGTATCATCAACATTCATCATGGAACTAGCATCATCAACAATCACCTCGGTCACCAACTCCACAAACGAACAAACTTCATTGCTATTCAGTTGCCTCATAGATTTGCACACATGGAAAACCACCTTTCCATCACCCACCCGGAAGGTGAGCTCACCGGCTTCCACATAAACAAGTGACTTACCCGTAGCAAGGAAAGGTCTACCCAAAATAATAGGCACCTCATAGTCCACTTCACAATCAAGAATCACAAAGTCCGTCGGGAGGATGAACTTATCAACTCGAACCAACACATCATCAATAATACCAATGGTCTCTTCATAGTACGATCCGCCATTAGTAGCCTCATAGAAGTGGGTCTTGGTTGCCCAATCCCCAACGTTTTGAAAATCGAGTAGGGCATCAAGTTGATACTTGCCCCTAGATCACAAAGAGCTTTGGCAAAGTTGGCGCTTCCAATGGTGCAAGGGATTGTGAAAGTGCCGTGATCTTCCAATTTGGGAGCCATTGAGTGCACAAATGCGCTCACTTGATATGTCATCTTTATAGTCTCACAATTCATCGACCTCTTCTTTATCACCAAATCCTTCATGAACTTTGTATATCCGGGCATTTTCTCCAAAGCCTAAACCAATGGCATATTAATATATAAGCTCTTCATCATGTCAATAAACCTTTTGAATTGGTTCTCGCCATTTTGCTTGGCAAGCCTTTGAGGGTATGGAGGAGGAGTCCTTGGCACTGGTGCCTTAGCCTTTGACACTACCGGTTCCAGTATGTCAACAATGTGTTCCCTATGCGGGTTCACTTCTTCTTGAGTCTCCTCCACATTTTCATCAATATAAATTCTCCCTTTGTCATTTGCTTGCACCACACTATTTGGAATCTCATCTTCTTGAATCACTTGTTCATCATCCACAATTTTTCTTTGACTTGAGGTGGTTACATCCCCACCTTTTCCACTCTTTGTAGTCACGGCCATGGCATGTCCCGTGTTGGTCCAACCCTTTGGGTTCACCACCGTGTCACTTGGTAGTGCCCCCTTAGGATGAGTGTTTAAAGCTTGCGAGATTTGCCCCAATTGAACTTCCAAATTACGAATTGAAGTGTTGTGAGAGGCTAGTTGAGCATCGGAGTCGGCATTATTCTCCATCATTTGTTTAAACATGTTCTCAATTCTCCCCATCTCATTGTTGGAAGAGCTAGGACCATGGGAAGGGTAAGGAGGCGGGTTGCTTGGTTGTTGATACATCGGGGGCCTTTGAAAACGCGACACCCGATTCCCTTGATTATTGTTCCATCCCCCTTGGTTGTTGCCTCCCCAATATCCTTGACTATTGCCACCCCAATTGCTTTGGTTGTTTTGATTGTTCTAATTCCTTGATTGGTTTGACCATTCCAATTAGCTTGGTTGTTTTGATTGTTCCAATTCCCTTGATTACCTTGAGATTACCATTGTTGTTTATTCGGGCCTTGAGAGTTGTTTCTTTTCCCTTGGAAGTTGTTCACATATTGTACTTCCTCCTCTTGTTAATTGTAAGATTCATCTTGGTCAAACCCACTATCTTCTTGCACATATTGTTCCGCACGGTTTTGCACTTGTTGACCCTTTTGCCTTCGCTTGTTCATCATCATATTTACTCCTTCCATTGCATTTACTTGCTTAACCATCATATTTACTCCTTCCATTGTATTTACTTGCTTAGGGTCTTGAACTTGTTGAACTTGAGCTATGGCTAATTGATTCATTGTGGTGGTCAACTCGGCAATTGCTTGCCCATGATCATGTAATTCTTTATGTAGGTGAATCATATTTGGATGACCTTGAGGAACATTTGCTCTACTTTGCCATGACGATGAAGTATCCGCCATTTCATCTAAGATCTCACAAGCTTTGGCATATGGTCTTGTCATGAAATTTCCACCGGCAAGTTGGTTGACCATGCATTGATTGGTAGTATTGATCCCCCTATAGAAAGTTTGTTGAATCATAGCCTTAGTCATGTCATTGTTCGGGTACTCTTTCACCATAGTTCGGTACCTCTCCCATATCTAATGCAAAGGCTCATTGGGTTCTTGTTTGAATGCTAGAATCTCGTCTCTAAGAGTAGCCATATGCATGAGAGAAAAGAACTTAGCAATGAATTTCTCCGCCAATTCATCCCATGTATGGATGGAATGGTTTGGCAACCTTGCTAACCAACCCAAGGCTTTCCCCTGTAGTGAAAAAGGAAATAACCTCAACCTTAAAGTATCCTTAGAGACGTTTTTCTATTTACTCCCCCAGCAAGTGTCTACAAATCCTTTAAGTGTTTGTACGCATTTTGATTCGGAGCCCCGGTGAAGAATCCACGTTGCTCTAGCAATGTGAGCATAATATTTGTGATTTGAAAGTTGGCCGCCCTAATGCGGGGCGGGACTATGGAACTTGCATACCGTTCATTCGGCAACACTCGGTATGGAGCCGCTCTTGGTGGAGGTGGGGGTGAAACGGGAACGTTGTCTTGAGGCGGTCAGCCTCATCTATTTGCTTGAGGTTCAGGAGGAACCTCTTCAACTTGGTCATCTTCCACATCCACATCCCCCAAAGGCATGTTTCCGAGAGGATCATTGTTGTTGAGATCCATTGTTTCACTTACAATTGTTTCACCAAAACGATTAATAATATTGAAGGAAATGAAGCCAATTCACACACAAAACCAAATATATAGCTAAATCCGTTTTTATGCTCCCCGGCAACGGCGCCAAAAATTGATCTCGCCCAAATCACACCTCAGTTTGGGGTTGTGAAGCGATCGGTTGCAATAATAATAGCCAACCAGGACAAGAGTGGGTTGCTCTAGTGGTAAGCACCCTCCATTTCCAACTAAGAGGTTGTGAGTTCGAGTCACCCCAAGAGCAAGGTGGGGAGATCTTAGAGGGAGGGAGCCGAGGGTCTATTGGAAACAGCCTCTCTACCCCAGGGTAGGGGTAAGTTCTGCGTACACACTACCCTCCCCAGACCCCACTAGTGGGATTATACTAGATTGTTGTTGTTGTTTTTGTTGAGCGTAGATGGGATTAAATATATATTTGTACTAAGCACGTAGAGTGTCTAAGATATATTTCCACAAACTATGTTTTGATTCTACTTCTAAATTATGCTACGGTTTGCAAATGTAAAGCTAGAAAATAATATTTTTGGTGTTGTTTTTCAAGCTTGTAAAAGATCTAGGGTTGTGACTTCCACCTAGGTGTTTGCCTAATGGGTTGTGGGCTTTAGGGCAGGTTTGGTAGGTTGGGGTGTAATATAACAATCAACACGCAATTACACACTCAATACCTCTCGATAATAGAGTGGTTTTTCCCAATTTGGCTTTCTCAAGTCCAAATGGGTAATTCACAAAACAATTGATATATGCCCAAGTCGAGTTTTACTATCTCTAGATTAAAACCTTTAATTGGGACTATCAATTTCTTGAGTTCACTCTAATTTTTTGTTAGCCAAGTTTTCCTAGATTCAGTCTCTCTTTCTCAAGTAGAGACTAAGTCAAATAGGCTTGAATCAATGTTTGCAACCATTAATTCTACAACTAAAGCAAGAACTATGCTAAATATTACACGCCCAACCATAAAGAAGCCCTAAATCAAACACCCATTAGGTACCCACACTAGGGTTGGGTCACAACCCTAGCTAGAAATTTAGCTACTCATAGATGAAAATGAAGAAATTAAAGAAGAATAGAAGATTAAACTCATATTCAATGATAAAGAGATAAAACTCCAATGTAAAATAGACATACTATCATGAAATTTCTTAAAGCAGTAAATAAAAATGGCTCCCAACTTTTAGATATTCCAAAACGTTTTACCTAATTTTGTCAAAAAAGACTATTTATACACAACTGAAATTTTTGGACAAAATTGCCCTTTCGGAGGTTCTGCGGCCGCACTATTCTGTGTGCGGTGCGCACTTTGATGCAGATCTTGATAGGAGGGACTTCTACGACCGCACAATTTTGAATTGCGGTCGCACTTCTTCAGGTTCTGCGGACCGCACATTTCTGAGTACAGCTGCACTCTTGAGTTCTGCGGCCGCACAATAATAGTACGGTCCGCACTTCTTGATGGACATAAAGTTGGGCCTCTCTGATCTTCCTCTTCTGCGGACGCACAATTATTGTGTGGTCCGCACTTTTCAAAGAAACTCTGACAGAAATCCCTTCATGATCTGCGGCCGCAGACAAAATTCTGCGGTCCGCACTTTACCCTTTTTGCTTGGTTGTAGTCGTTGTCCAAAAATACTCCTTCTTGAGTTGAATTTCATCGTTTTGGCACATTTTCCAATACTCCTGCAATAAAGTATATTTTATCAGTTTTCGGGAATATCTTTAAGCATATTTGAGCTAAAATGAAAGTAAAATGGGCGCAAATAAGTAGTCAAAATCCCCATTTATCAATCATCTTCCTAAGAATCTTCTCGATGTTCTTATTTGCCGCTTCAATGGCTCTATTGGCTTTTAGACGACAAGGGATAGAGTGGTGATGCACAATTTTAAATTGCTCGCAAACCTCCTTCATCAAATGACTATTTAGATTGGCTGCATTGTTAGTGATAATGGTCTTTGGGATACTAAAACGACATATGATGTTGGGATGAACAAAATCTACCATTGCTTTCTTGGTGATTGCTTTGAAAGTAATTGCCTCCACCCACTTGGCGAAGTAATCAATGGCGACCAAAATGAATCTAAGAAGAGGACATAAGATGCAATTCCAATGGAGGCGAGTGAATCAGGTCACCATGAATCTGGAAGTGGTGACACTTGCGAACAAAACTGAAGCAATCTCGCTTCATAGTAAGCCAATTATACCCCGCCCTTAGAATCTTCTTCGCCAAAACATATCCATTCATGTAAGGCCCGCATACCCCTGAATGCACTTCACTCATGATCCGCTCAGCTTCTGTGGAATCTATGCATCTTAACACGTTCAAATCTGGGGTCCTTTTGTACATAATTTCCTCATTCAGGAAGAAACCACCGGTGAGCCACCTTATAGTTATTTTTTGATCTCTTTTGGAATGCTCCGAGTATTCCCGCATTTTCAGGAATTGCTTTATGTAATGATACCATGGTTCACCATCAGGTTTTACCTCAATTGCATTGCAGTAACCATGTTGATTGCGAACTTGGATTTCCAATGGATCAATATGAGTGTTTCTCGGATAAGGGAGCATCAAGGCTAAGGTAGCCAAGGAATCAACTAGCTCATTGTGAAACCTGGGAATGTACCTAAACTCGATAGACTTGAATCTTTTGCTTAGGTCTTACACACATTGTCTGTATGGAATAAGCTTCATGTCTTGAGTCTCCCATTCACCTTGGGCTTGCTGGATAAGCAAGTCGAAATCTCCCATAACCAATAGTTCATGCACATCCAGATCGAGGGCCATTTTTAGACCCATGATACAAGTCATGTATTTTGCCGTATTATTGGTACAGAAGAATTGAAGTCGTGCCATTGCAGGGTAATGTTGTCCAATAGGTGAGATGTGGATCGCCCCGGTCCCAACTCCTTTGATATTGACAGCCCCATCAAAATACATTTTCCATACATGGCTGTCATCCAGAACTACTTCCTCTATTGAGTTGACCTCTTCATCTGGGAAGTATGTGCTCAGTGGCTCATAATTATCATCGACTGGATTCTCTGCCAAATGTTCTGCCAAAGCTTTTGCTTTCATTGTTGTGTGAATGACATAGATGATGTTGAACTCCATGAGCATAATTTGCCATTTTGCGAGCCTACCAGTGGGCATTGGCTTTCAGAAGATGTACATCAAAGGATTCATTCTGGATATGAGGTAAGTAGTATAGGCCAAATGATAATGCCTTGGCTTCTGAGCGACCCAAGTCAAGGCACAACATGTTCTTTCTAAAAGGGTATACTTAGCCTCATAATTGGTGAACTTCTTGCTCAAATAATAGATTCATGTTCCTTTTTACATGTCACATAATGTTGTCCCCAGAGCGCATCCAAAGGAATTATCCATCACCGATAGATATAAAAACAAAGGCCTGCCAGGTTTAGGTGGGAACAGTACATGGGTGTTTCGACAGATAATCTTTGATCCTGTCAAAAGCTATTTGGCAATCATCTGTCCACTTGATAACAACATCCTTTTTCAACAACTTAAAGATGGTCTCACACGTGGTTGTGAGCTGAGCAATGAATCTACTGATGTAGTTCAATATCCTGATCAAACTTATGACACCAGTTCTGTTCTTCGGGGGTGGCAGATCTTGAATGGACTTTATCTTAGATGGATCCAATTTGATGCTTCTCCGGCTGACTATAAAACCGAGGAGCTTCCCAGATGGAACCTCGAATGCGCACTTGGCTGGATTGAGCTTAAAGTAATACCTTTACAACTGTTGCAAGAAATCTTTCAAATTACACCATGATCAGCCTATGTCTTTGACTTTATGATGACATCAACATATACTTTAATCTCTTTGTGCATCATGTCGTGGAAAATGGTGGTCATGGACCTCATGTAAGTTGCCCCTGCATTCTTCAAAGCGAATGGCATGACCTTGTAACAATACGTACCCCATGGAGTGGTGAAAGCGGTCTTTTTTGCATCATCCTCATCCATTAGAACTGGTGGTATCCTGCATAGCAATCCACGAAAAATTGTATCTCATGCTTTGCGCAATTATCTACAAGGATGTAGCTGTTTGGTAAAGGAAATTTATCCTTTAGACTCGCTTTGTTCAAATATCTGTAGTCAATACAGACTCTAGTTTTTCCATCCTCCTTCTGTACATGCACAACATTTGCCACCCAAGTAGTGTATCGGATGGCTCTGACCATATTAGCACTGAATTGCTTCATAATTCCCTCTTTGATTTTATCACTCATGCCTGTTTTAAATTTTTGTTGCTTTTGTTGGACTGGTGGAAAATCAGGATACGTGAGAAGCTTATGAACCAAAAGATAAGCACTTAAACCCAGCATATCATCATAAGACCAAGCGAACACATCTCTGTATTCAAATAAAATCTAAATCAAGGCATCTATGGTTTTTTGTTCTGTGTGAATGCTTATCTTTGTTTCTCTGATTTCTTCAGGACTTCCGATGTTAATTGACTCAATTTCATCGAGGTTGGGCTTAGGCTTATTTTCAAATTGCTCCAATTCTCTTTTTATTTCCTCAACAACCTCATCTTAATCATATTCAACCTCTTGATGCATTATTTCAAAATTAGACAACTTTTTAATATTTGGGCGTGAGTTCCACATGCATGTCATGTTATTAAAGCCAGTATTAACAAAACTGAAATAGAAACAAAATGACAGGAATTAATAATAGGAAAAGATACAGAACTTAATACGAATCTGAACTGCATTCCATTGAATTTGAAAGGATTGAAGGGTTAACATCAAAATAAAATAATCATACTGAGATGTTTGGATTACAATAGTGAAAGTAACCCAAATACCAAAAATAAGCTGCAAAAGCAAACTACAAAGACTCCTTCCTTGTGGGGAGAGGAGTTGCTTCCCAATTGTTGAGCATGGTGTCCGGGCAATTAGTTGATCGACACGACTAGTGCCTTCACCAGCGTGGATCATATTCACTTCAGCAAACATCTTTTCGAGGCCATGGTAAATTTCATCAATGTTTTCCTGCACCGAGGAATTTTGACCCTCTTGGAGTTGTGGCTTGACAAAAGTATAAAAAATGTGAGGGATCGATTTCTGCAAGACCCACCCATGCTTCTTGCGGTGCTTGGCTTTGTCCTCATCTTCTTGTATTAGCCTGAAACCTAAGCCAAAAATACCCTTGTTACCAAAGGGAGAAATAGGCATCGAAATTCCTTGCAATGACGCCCCTAGCCTTTTTATGGCTCATAACCCTATCTTAGCATAAGTGCAGCCACCATTATAGATGTGGCAGAAAGACGAGGATGCAGAATGGGCTTTCCTTCCTCAACATGGTCCACATCAACCACGTCGAAATCCTAATAGACAATGGACTCACACCCTTCCGTGGCCTCAATACACGAGATTAATAGGTCTTTATAAATGGATCACTCGTCTTTTCCGTGAATAATAATTTCTTGCCTGTCATGTTTGAACTTGAGCATCTGATGCAAGGTGGATGTCACAACTCGAGCCATATGGATCCATGGCCTTCCAAGAAGAAAGTTATAAGAAGTTTCTGTGTCTAATACTTGGAAGACAATTTCAAAATCAACCGGCCCAATTGTCATGGTGAGGTTGATTTCTACAATGGTATCTCTCACTGATCCATCAAAATCACGGATGCAGACATTGTTGGGTTGGATTCTGTCTGTATTAATCCTCATGCTTTGCAAGGTAGAGAGAGGGCACACATCTATGCTCGAGCCTCCATCAACCATGACTCGCATTACGTAGTGTCCCTCACATTTGACAGTCAGGTGCAAAGCCCTCTTGTTCCCGGCTCCCTCCTCAGGGAGTTCCTCATCAGTAAAAGAGATTCTATTCACCTCAAAAGTGTTGTTAGCCATCTTCTCTGAGACATATGCCTCGTTCAGAATCTTGATTAGTACACAAGCATGCTCTTCTGAATGTATGAGCAGAGATAGTAGAGAGATTTGGGCAGGAGTCTTTCTCAGCTGGTCAATGATTGAGTAATCCTGAACTTTCATTTTTTTCAAAAACTCTTTCGCCTCTTCTTCAGTGACTGGCTTCTTTATTGGCATTTGGCCTTCTCTGATTTTCTTGGCCTTCCTCAACTCTTCTGGAGAGTAACACCTCCCCGATCGAGTCAAACCTCCAGTTTCCCCCACTTCTTCTATGGTTACCTTGTATTTGTAGGTCACCACAATTGTGTTGTAGTTCCAAGGAATGGTTTTTGTGTTTGTCACACGAGGTTGCATGTCGAGTTTGATTATGATCAACTCTGTTATACCTTTTATACCACCTTGATTCTGCCTCATGATGGGGTGGCCTCCCAGGACATACAACCTTGGGCTTGGAACACTGGAGCGGACTTCCAACCTTGAGATTTTTGGAACAAATAAAGTTGCCTCTGAGATCTGGGCACGTTTCACAACCAACGACACATCTCGTCTTGGACTTACTTCTAGTCCTGTTCCTTCTTAAATCGTTCCCACTGTCATTTCTGCTTAACCAACCGGCTTGTATTCTTGATCTCGGCCAATCATTCCCATAAAATGAACATCATTGTGTATTGACAACTGGTTGTTGTCACATTAGGAGGGTCCTCGCCAATTGTTACCACAATCAACTTTTCAACGTTGAGTCTTTTTATGGCCCTTTTCAGAGTCGAACAGTCATCATTGGTATGCCCTGGGGGTACCTGAATGATATTCACATCTAGTATTTACTTAAAATCCATTTGAATCGAGATACATATGGTAGGGAGCATTGGGTCCAATCACGCCCATCTGCTTCAACTTCTGGAACAAACTAGAGTATGATTCAGTCAATGGATTGAATTTTTCCACAGGCCTCTGCTTTCGACCATAATCCTGCCTGGGACGAGCATTGTAGGGTTCCTAAAAATTTTACTGCTAAGGTCGGGGGATCCTTAGAGCTGGTGCCCGTACCAGTTGATTGGAAAGCCGAGCATAAGACTGGGCATTAAACATTGTGTACTGTGGTGGGCCCATAGAGTATTGTGGAATTGGTAGGGGATAATAATGTTGAGGGTAGCTATACTGACCCTGATAAACTTGCATATAAGGGTGTGCTGCCCCTCTTTGAACTTCCCTGGATCCCGAAGTCATCATGTATCCTTCATCTCTCTTCTTTCTATTTTCCAAACTTCCCAAGCCATTTTGGATTGCTTGGATAGTGGCTTTGAGAGCAACTTGACTTATAATTCTGCAAGTCTTGAGGCTATTTTCGACCATCTCCTCTATATTGATCGCTTCTGCAAAAGGTTTACCCATTACGGACATCATATTTTGGAAGTACTCAGGATCTTGAGCCTCCAGAAAAATAGTGATCAACTCATGGTTATCCATGGGTGGCTTAACTCTAGCCGCTTGTTCCCTCCATTTGATAGCATACTCCATAAAGCTTTCAGTCGCCTTTTTTTTTTCATATTGGACAGGGAATTGTGATATGGCGCAATATCAATGTTGTACTGAAATTGTCTGATGAAGGCCAGGGATATATTGTCCCAAACATGCCAGTGGGAGATATCTTGGTCAATGAACAATTCAGAGGCTATCCCCACTAGACTCTCGCCAAAATAAGCCATTAGCAATTCTTCTTTTCCTCCTGCATCCCTCAGCTAGTTGTAGTACCTTTTCAAGTGGGTGATAGGGTCGTCATGTCCATCATATTTCACAAATATTGGGGTTTTGAACCCTGGTGGCAAATTGATATGAGGGAACATACATAGATCACTGAATGAAATACTTTTGTGACCACCTAGTCCTTGTATGTTCTTTATGTTCTGCTCGAGACTTTTCATTTTTCTGGCCGTCTTATCTGGCTCACCCGTCTTGGTGACCTTTTCAGTTTCCAATGGTGACTCGTACTGAGGAGTCTGATTGTATGGATCCGAGACCCTGGAAGACAAATTTGGAAAGTAGCATTGGGCATCATAAGCATGATATGGTGTCTCATTATTTGTCCTTGTCACAGGAGGTGGTGGCGGGATTGTATATGCCGGCGCGCCAGACACGACGAGCGGGAGTTCCTTGCAGGTGCAGCTGGAGGTCACACATTAGAGGTACTAGGGGCAGTAGGGAAGCTATAATTTGGCACATACCCTGGTGGTAGAATGTGATCGCTCATTGCATAGAGCGGAGGTTGAGTAGCCAGAGGTATGGTAGAAGTTCCCTCTAAGGGATCTTGAGGTGGAGGCTGACCGGAGACCCAAACCCGATACACATTAGATAGTTGTTGTTCCAATCTTCTTATTCCCTTCGACTCTTGCTCAACTGACTGACCCTGGGGTCATCACTGACCAACTCGATTTCATCATTGTTAGTCATTGCTACCTTTTCTTAGATCTGGTGAACTAATGATATGTTGCCAGTTTCACCACAAACCAACCACCTTAAGCTTACTATATAAGAGACAACAAACATGTTAGGGTTAAGCATTTTAAAGATATGAATCACACATAACATTCCATGCTCTAACATTATCACCGCCTCTAACATGATTTTGGAAGGCTTCATGTTTCATTCCGGCTTATAAGGTTGCTGCTTATGGAGCTCTTATTTTCTTCTCTCTCACTTTTGTTTTCGCTTTTCTTTTCACTCGCGTTATTTTGATCCCTCATTTTAGGGTCGATGGAAAATATTTCGATCGATCTTTTGGAGGTTACCTACGTATCATGTCGTATGAATCAGATCATTACGTAGTTGAGGGACATGACCTTTTTTTAAAAATTGTTTTTTACAAAACAAACATCTTTTTGGTTCATTTTCAAATTTTTCTAAAATAAAATAATTTTCGTTGATTTTCAAACTTTTCCCTTTTTTTGTTTTTGTTTTGTTTTGATACAAGACTAAAAATAAAAATTTACATAAATACAAACATTTAAAAAAAGACCAGACTCGACTCAAACAGAATTTTTAAGACAAAAGGCAAAACAACAAGACTCAAAACACCAAAAGACTCTTACAGACTCGATGAAAACAAAGGAACAATCAAAGTGGACTGCCAACTAAAAGAAGACTCTGATCTCTGCAGTAGAATCCACCAGCATCACTGTAGTCAAGGAGCTTATTCTTGCGGCTGACCCCAACATTGTGGTATATCCTCTCTAAGTATACATCTATGTGACAGGCGATGTTCAATGATACTTCTGCAAACCGCTCATGCATCATTCCATGGCAACTCCTGCATGCTCGGGAGCTATATGTGGCTACCTCGAGGATCTTTCCCTTAATGTGCTCCAAATCCAAATGCAACTCTTAATTTCACTGACCACGGGTTTCGGCTAGATCCAACGCATCATGCTCGTGCTTCAAGGCCATATCTCTCTGGCACCGAATTTCTAGTGACTCCCCCTCTAACCGATCGATCACCTTTTGGTCGTGATGTCTTTCTATTTCAAACTCGGCGATCTGGCGCTCCTTACTTGACTCAACTCCCTCCAACGGATCCCTTAGACCTTGGATTAATAGAGCAAAACCTTTGCGCTCATGATCACGGACCACCTTGAATTGTGCTTCTATTTCTTCTTATTGTTGAACAGTAATGACTGTTTTTTTTCTGCCTAATCTGGGTCTTGAGTGCTTTCTTCTCTCGTTCTCACTGAGATTTCTCTTCCTCGAAAGCATCATACTGCAGATCCCTATCCACTTTAACGATGCTGAGCTCTTCTAGTAATGCTCCAAAGGTAAATTTATAATCTCTTTTCATCTCTTATGTAACCAGCCTAACTCTGTTTCGAATCTCAGACTCCCAATCAAATGCATTCCTTATGGATCTTTTTGGATTTTGCTCCGGGATTGCCTGATTGCGAAACCACTCAAGATACGTGAGTCTCACCTCTCCACGTTCACGATCAGCTACCATCTCGTCTAAGTCAGAAAACCTACTACCGAACCAAACTTTGTGTGCATATGACTCCCTTGGAAGTTCCTCTTCCTTGAATTCCCACACAAACGGACGCATGTCCTCAATCTGGGGCCTCTTTTGCTCTCTCCCTAGATGGCGCATGGCACGTAGGGTGTGTAGGGTTGGAAACCTCTGAAACCCATTAGTATAAATAACGGGTGATACATCGACATATGCATGACCCTAGAAGAAGGGAACCGATAATAGTTCCAAGTGATTCTATCAGCAGTCAATGAACCAATTAGTGTCCGCCAGGCCCTTACCCTCTCTAGAAGATTACAACTCGCGACCCTATTTGGGTGAAATCCAATGTAATTCAACCAATTATCATTGAAATTTACTACTATTGGACGATGATAAAGGTGCTCTATGAACCACATCTGCAACAGAATGTTGCATCCCTCGAAGTAATCTTCGCCATTTTGGCAGCGGGTCAAAGCTCGAAAAATATCTCCCAGAATCATGAGAAGAATAGTATGATCCTCGCTACTTTCCAAAAATGAGACAATCACAACCAATTGAATTCTGATGTGCCACCACGCTCTGGAAAGACCATGATTCCCAGAAATGACATCATAAAAGCGCAGATTCTCAACTCCCCAGGCATTGTAACTCAATTTGTTGACGAATTCTAAGCCGGAGCAGTTCTCAAACCCTTTCACATCCCCAAATATGTCATACAAATATTCCAACGGAACCCAACCTTCGTTCAAGCTGCCCATTGGAATTTGACGGAGGCATAACTTCTTCAAGAAATTTTTCTCGCCAACTTTTCTCGGAGCCGCAGACTTTTTCCCACGAAGGTTTCACCCCAATTCTGTAAACCCCCCTAATTCTTCCAATGTAGGCATCATTTCACAATCTTTGAACTTGAAGACATTAATCACAGGATCCCAAAAACCCACTAGGGCCTCGTTTAAATCTCTATTGGGCTTAACTCCATGATGTTTGTGAGGAACTTGAGGTGCATAAAAACTTGATTTTGTTCCCATGTGGCGAAACTAGCCCACAAATTACTGAGACTACTTAGGGTCTAATCTCTGATAAAGAACATAGGAGATGTCTCGTCTCTTACCCTTTTTTGACTTCTTCTTTGTTGAGAATGCATGGTGAACCTGAGAATAAGAAAAGTGTCACGACCAAAACTCTAACCTGTCGTGATGGAGCCTATCGATGGTACTAGGCACGCAGACCTTTCAAAATACTTCAATATTTCATAAAAAGGATAATTCAAAGCTTTTTCATACTAGAAAGATTTTTACAAAAACCGGAGTTGAATTCAAAATAAAATGCGGAAAGATAGCCCCAAACATCGGGGTGTCACCAAGTCATGCGCATCTAGATATCCAGTCTAATAAAAATAGTGTCTAAGTATCATACAGGAAAGAAAGAAAAACATAGAAGGAGAGACAAAGTCTATGGACGCCGGCAGCTACCTCGTAGTCTCCGGTACTCGATCACGCACAAACTCAATGACCTCCGTAAACAAACACACTTGGATCTGCACATGAAATACAGGGTGTAGCATGAGTGCAACCAACTCAGCAAGTAACAGAAAAAAATAAGGAACTTAGAAGCAGTGACGAGCTATACAATTACAGTTCAGTTTCAATAATTCCAGTAAAGAATAGACATGCTTTCGCATCCGGCAGTTTAAGTCCAATAAGTTTTATACAGTTAAAGTTCAGGCAATTCGGATATAGAATGTTTCAGGAATTTCACAACAATGACAGATAACAACTACGTGCATCAACAAATGAAAAAGCAAGTACAGCCTATCAGAGCAACAGTCACTCAACTCGTCACAACAACTCAAATCACTCGGCTCTCAGCCCTCAGTACTCACACTCAATAGGTACCTGCACTCACTGGGATTGTGCAGACTCCGAAGGGGCTCCTTTCAGCCCAAGCGCTATATCGTTGTGGCGTGCAGCCCGACCCAATCATATAAGTAGCCACTAGTCTTGTTACGGTGTGCAACCCAATCCACAGTTCATAAATAGCCATAAGGCTCGTTGCGGCGTGCAGCACGATCCATATGCCCTCACATAGCTCGTAGCTCGACACTCAGGCCTATCTTAGTCACTAACCTCTCCAGCCCTCTTGGGCTTTCAGAAATCATACAAATCAGCCAAAAGAGTTAATAACAAGTGTCAACAAGAAAAAAAAAAGGAAACGGAGATATGACTCGCAAGTAGCACTGTGACTGAGTTCAAGACAACAAATAGCAGTTTATCAACAAGTACTCGACCGATGTGAGTCCCAACAGTGATGACATATGGCCTAAGCATGGCTTCTAACAGGAATGACAGTCAAATTTCTAGAAGGCAGAGGGAACATGTAATTAACAATAAGCTATTCGACTTTATAGTCTCACGGGACGGATCAAGTCACAATCCCCCATGGTGCACGTCCACACGCCCATCACCTAGCATGTGCATCACCTCCAAAATAATCACATCATACCAAAATTCGGGGTTTCAAACCCTCTGGACCAGATTTAAGACTGTTACTTACCTCAAACCGCTCAAAATCCTACTCCGCAATGCCTTTTCCCCTCTAATCAATCTCCAAATGCCCTGAATCTAGCCACAAGCAGTACAATATAATTAATATAGGCTAAAAGAATCAATTCAACAAGAAAAACACGAAATTAGAAGCCAAAATCTAAAATAGGCTCAACCCGGCCCCCCGAGTCCATGTCTCGAAATCCAACAAAAGTCACAAAATACGAACACGCATCTACTCACGAGTCCAATCATACAAGAATTACTCGAATCCAACCTCAAATCACCTTCCAAAACTCGAAATTTTAGCCTACGAAGTTTCTACCATTTTCCCCCTAATTTACAACTCAAATCCCTAATTAGATGATTAAAATAGTAATAGATTCATGAAATATAGTCCAATCCGAGTTAGAATCACTTACCCCAACAATCTTCTTGAAGAAACCTCGAAATATTGCCTAACACCGAGCTCTCAAAGTCCCAAAATTGAAATGGGAATCAAACCCTTGAAATTTCATTTTTTGCCAGTTCTTCCGCATCTACGAACATACTGTCGCACCTGCGACGCCACACCTGCAGAAGTTCCCTCGCAGGTTTGGAAATGACTTAAGGGACTGGATCTGCATCTGCAAGCAAGAGGTCGCACCTTCTTGTGCGCACCTGCGGACAAGGGTCCGCTTCTGCGAGCTTTCCCTCCAGCTCACTCTCCGCATTTGCAGAGATTCAAGCGCATCTGCGGGCTCACAGATGAGGAAATTCCCTCGCACTTACGACCCCTGGCCATCTCCTCCATTCCCGTTTCTGCGCTAATTCACCCGCACGTGCGAGTACGCACTTGCGGTCTCCCCACCGCAGGCGCGAAACCACTAGATATCAGAAAACTTCAGCCACTTGCCTAAGTCCAAATTCAAACCGTTAAGCATTCGAAATACCCCCGAGGCCCCCCGGACCTCAACCAAATATATCAACAAGTCCTAAAACACCATACAAACTTATTCGAGTCCTCAAAACACGTCAAACAACAACAAAAACACGAATCACCCTTCAATCCAAACTTAATGAACTTCGAATTTCCAAATACTACAAAAGATGCTGAATCATACAAAAGCACATCCAATTGACCCCAAATTTTATACACAAGTCATATTCAACATTACAGACATACTCCAACTTTCGTAATCGGAATCCGACCCCGATATCAAAAAGTCCACCCCCGGTCAAACTTTCCAAAAATTCGACTTTCACCATTTCAAGCCTAAATTAGCTATAGATCTCAGATTCATAGTACGGACACGCTCCTAAGTCCAAAATCACGCAACGGAGATAACGGAACCGAGAAAACTCCATTCCGGAGTCGTCTTCATACAGTTCCGAATACGGTTAAAAATCCTAAGACCTAAGCTTCCGTTTTAGGGACTATGTGACCCAAAACACTCTGAAACCAAAAACAAGACCTCCCGGCAAGTCACATAAGCAGAAATATATATGGGGAATGCAGTAAATAGAGGATCGGGGCTAATACACACAAAATGACCGGCCGAGTCGTTACAAAAAGGTTGTAATTTTGAAAATTTAATATATATATATATATATATATATATATATATATATATATATATATATATATAAAATTTCAAAAAACCAATTTAGGACTCGATCTATTTTTTATTATTTTTTAAAAATTACCGGACACAAAAGGTAAAATGATAAAAAGTAGAAAAAATGACTATTATTACGAAAATGACCCTTTAGTACTCCCAAGAGAGGTTTAAAGGTAGTCTCGGAAAAAATGACCAAACATAAGGACAAAATGATAAAAGGTAGACAAAATAAATAAAATAGCTATTTTTAAGAAAATAACCATTCGTTACTCCTAAGAGAAGTTAAAAGGTTGACTCGACAAATACGACTAGACAAAACTAGAAATGTTGGCTATTTTTACGAGAACAACCTTTCGATACTTTCGTAGAAGGTTTAAGGATGTATTTGGCAAATTAGCCGTACAGAAAGGCAAAAAATGGTAAAAAGTGAACCAAAAAAGGACAAAATAGCCATTCTCGGCAAAAATGGCCAGATACAAAGGCAACACAGTAAAAAGCAGACAAAACAGATGAAATTCTCATTTTTACAAAAATAACCTTTTAGCGCTTCCGTGGAGTTGTAAGGCTGTCTCGGCAAAAATAGTCGGACATAAGGGAAAATTGGTAAAATGTAAACCGACTATGTTTTCTCTTTTGATTTTTTATAAAAATTAATCCTTAAAACCATAGCACTAGACCACATCGTCCTTTTTATATATTTTTTAATAACGAATATTTGTACAGAAATCGGGAGAAATTCTCTCTTGTTCATTCAACTAATTTATCCTAAAGCCGATCAACATGCAAGCTTCCCAAATAATGTAACAAGTAGCATATAACATGAACATAATAGTCTCAAAAATGTACCTTTCCTAAAACAGAACCCGGCCTCTGTGCCGAGCACAACTAAGTCAAATGTACATGATGTAAATATAGTGAACCTACTAGGGATATTCTGCATGAGGTTTGTTCTTCTAGATTTAAATCCTAGTGGAGAAGGTATCTAGACTGACTTACTCGAGCGGACAACTCGAGCCGACAACTCAAGCGGACAACTCTACATTTATGGAAATGAATTTTGGAATTTAATAAATGTCGACTATCATGTTACACAAGCGAATCCGCGATTTATAACCAGAGATTGACTAATTTAGGAATTAATTAAAGCTAATGGATATGATATGAGATTATTGAATTAGTTGAATGTTAAATATCACGCTACGCAAGCGAGTCCGTAAAGTTAAAGCGCACCTACTAATTGCCTAACGTTTAAATTAATTACTAAGGAAATGAGATAATTAACTAGTAACAAAAATCTTATTTTTATTGGAAATTATTAGTGGTGACATGACTCTTAAAAGTTTGGTCTAACTTATTATTTTAAGGAATGGGCAGCTTTGTTATCAAAATAGAACGTGTCAACTCTTATTGGTATTGGCCAATAAAAAAAATGGGCCAGCTATTTGAGTATTTAAACTGCTGGCCAGTTTTGGACAATCTTAGCATTGGGCCTGATCAAGAAGAGAAATATTTTAGCCCATAATTGGGCTCATTTTGAGGCAAAGGTTCAAAGGCCTAACAACCTCTTTAAACCCCAGATTTGTAATAACATCCTGTTACTATGCTGAAGATTTGGCCTCTTTATTTTACAGTCATAGCCCCTTTTTAACAAAACATAATGGCAGGCACATCCAGTTTACAAAATAGCCACTTTAAACTCAAGTTAATAACTTAAAAAAAGATGAGTTGCACCTTGTAAACCAAAACCTTAAAACCTCTCACATACATCCACTAAACCTGTTTTTTTCTTTCAAATAATAACTCCTCTTTCGTTAACTCAACGTCACATACAAGAAGCAAAAATATTAAGTTTGCATGTTTCGAATCCATACCTTATTAATAATTAAACAACTTTTAACGGACTATACATGAAATATTAGTAACTTCAAATGCTCAACCAGATACACTGGAATACAACCTCAACTATAAATGTAATGGAAAGCATGATGTTTCAACTAACTTTAACAAATTTACATCCTAAAAAAATGTAACATTCATTTTTGGGCAAACTTCAAATGTGTCATGCTTTAACAGTTCAAAAACGAGATCACATCTTCATTAATGTGAAAGAATTTGCAATACAAGGTTAAAGAGTTACCCGAGTCATAGAATTACAAACAATACAACAGTGAAATGAACAGAAACAACAGTAGAAACAGCCTAGATAACCAACAAGGATGCTTGAAGCTAGTAGTTAAACAACTTCACAAATTTTCTAAGGGGTCTTTCTATTTTTCTCAAAGGTTTTGTACTCTAAGAAACACTCACAAAGCTCATAATTTTCAGCTTACTATTAGTATTCAGCTGCTGATGTTTCTCAAAGATATGTATTTTTTAGAGCGTAAAAGATGCCTTCTAAGTATCATAGAGTGTGTCTATCCAGTGTGGGAAGAGTATCCCCTTAAGTAGGTAAAGAAAGATACTTTTTGGATAGATTTTGGTTCACCAAAAGTCTGTCCAAAAAAGACTGACTTTGTATGCTAAATATTGTTCAAAAGCTGTCCAAAAGGTGAAAAGACAGTCTGAAAATCTGCTGTAGCAGAAGCAAGGAAGAAAAAAGTCATCTCAGCTACCCTACTAGTAAAATATTGACTACTAGTACTCTATTTTATAATAAAATTACCTAAAGTTCAGATTTTATAATATTAGTACCAACCTGTGTAAATAAAACCAAATCAAGAAACAAGTAACTAGAATTGATTAAATTGATAAGGCAAATATACTTGGATTACAATCAAAATGAGCATTCAAACGAACTAGATTAAAACCATTTCAACTTATGCAAATTAATGTAGAGCGACTGAAACTATAACCTATTGCACTAAACAGATTTAAACATAGCATCGTTGCACTATCGGACAACAAGTAATAGTAACAAATGACTAACGATTAGACAATACGACTATTGCAAAATACACTAATGCAGCCAAACGAATCAATAATGACCAAAACGAGCGAAGAAATCAAACGAAACCTAAACCTAAATCACAAAATCAAAAGCAGAAAAGGAACGAAAGAAAATAAAAAGAAAGGGAGGTAGGGTTTTACCACACGAGGGAAAGTCGATGCCAAATCGAGCAACGAAGAGATGTCGGGGGACCTCGAACAACGGTTGTTCGATCTTGGAACACTCGTTTAATTTTGGTAGACGATGAATTTGGCGTCATACCAAAAGAAAACGGGTGTCCTTAGGTCGAATATACTTTAAAACTGAGGGCTAAGGTGGTTTAGGGGCAGTAATGGTGGTGGTGGTGGCCGGCAGTAGGGCGGCCACAGTGGCGGAGCGACGACATTTATGGGTACAATTAGGGGGGAAGTGTAGGGATCGTGGAGCTCTATCTATTCATGTATGTGTTGTAGGGTGATAGTGGCCGGAGTTCTTTAATTTTGTACAAATAAGGGCGGTTAGGGTTTCGGTTGAGGTTACATATACGGAGATTGGTGGAGATTTAAAGAATATGAGGCTTGAATTCATGGAGAGAAGGTTGAGAGGAAGAAATGGTAAAATGTTTTGGTGGTTTAGACGATGGCCGCTGGCTGCGGGAGATTTCCGGCGGTAGAGCAGAGCGGCAGTGGGGAGAGTGTGGAGAGCGAGAAGAGAAAGTGAAGAAAGAAAGATTAAAGGGGAAATAAGGGTCAAAATTTGGGAGTTTTGAGGCTTTAAATACTAGGGATGGGGTGAATGAGAGTCGTTGGATCATGAGGGAATGGAAGGGAAAGATTGAGACTTTGGCCACTTATCCAAAGCGACATAGTTTTAGGTTAAACTACGCCATTTTGAATCCTCCCGTGGTTGGCCCTCTACTGGACCGGGTTCAGGGTGCTTTGGGCTTAGATTTTTGAGTCAATTTTGGCCCAATTCAGCTAAAAACATAATTTAGCCCACACATTTATTCTCTTTTAATTAAACTACAAAAAACTCATAAAACCTACACATACATGCATAATAAACATAAAAAAAGAAAAGGAAAGTGCAAAATTAGGCATTTAGAACGACTATGAATATTCTATACTCATGTAATGTTATACGGAATATATCGAGAGTGATGCTTTTTCAAGAAACTAAAATATTACCAAAATAACCACATTACTACTACAATCTGCAGGCATCCATAATTCCTAAATTCTACATAGATGTGAAACTTGAAAGATTTCAACACAATGAAGAAACTCTTGCATGTGAACCGAATAATGGAGATCCCACTTCTAAAAGTATCATAATTTACAAACCGAAACTTTTAAAGCTGATATTTTCTTTGCCGCTAATAATAAATTCGAGCCGAAAGTTTGATTTTATTTAGCTCCACTTTGATACAAGAGCGTATTACTTAAGAAACACTGCCTACTTGTTAACTACTGGAGTATTTTATGAATTAAACCACAAATTTTCATATTAGTAAATAAAGTTTTTTACAATAATATCCAAAGTAATATTTTGCAAACACATGACTAACATAGTATCACTTATATTTTGCTTGTTGTGTGTCTACATATAACTACAAGAATTTAGCCTTTTTCCTGCGATAAAGTCGCCACTAAAACAAACTTGGTCACTAAAAAAGGGTTTTGGTGGCGACACATCGGCCGTTGCTATAGTAAGTGGCTGATGCTTTGCAGTGGCGACCATAAAAAGTCGCTACAAAATGTCAAGTTTTAGTGATGACCTTCACTGCCACATAACCAACCCATGAAAGTGCTTCACAAAAGGTCGCCACTGAAGAACACACTTTTAGTGGCGACTTGATCGCCAGTAAACACTATGTTTTCATTCGGTGGCATCTGAGGTCGCCACTGAAGTCAACTTTCTGCGGTAACCGAGGTCGCAACTAAAGCTTCCTCTTGTTCAAAAAAATTTATTTGGCAGTTGTAAACCGCTAATTGCCCAACAATATTAACATTATAACAAACAACACTAAATACACTACAACAAAATGATATAGGAATTTTTTATTACCAAATAGTCTATGCAACAACGTATACAATGTTTCATAATATTACATTGTACTCCCTCCGTTTTAATTTATATGAATCTATTTCTTTTTTAGTTCGTGTAAAAAAGAATGACCCCTTTCCTTATTTGAAAACAATTTATCTTTATGCAATGATTTATAGCAACACAAAATATATGTGCCTCATTTTACACCGCAAGTTCAAAAGTCTTCTCTCTTTTCTTAAACTTCGTGCCCAGTCAAATGAATTCACGTAAATTGAAATTGAGGGAGTAATTGTGTATACACATGAAGGAAAAAAAATCAAATTTCTTCAAACTCCTCCTTGGCCAACATCATTTCCCTCTTAGAAAGAGCTTGTTCCTGTATATAAACAGAAAGCTTCCAATTTACAATTATGTTTAGAACTAATCAACAATATAAGATCCAAAGAAACCAAAGATAGTGAAAATACTTCCAACCTGTGTATTTGTTTTACACACTACCCACTAATCTACCAGTCAAGCTAACTAGACTAACATTCACTATCAACTAGAATGGTTAATTTCTTATTCTAAACAAAAAGTGAAACAAACTAAGCTTTGAAATATAGAGGCTCTCATGCAATGGTGTTCCTACCGGTACTTATTTGTCATAAATTAACATCACCTAAAAATAAACCTTGTATTGCAATCTTCTACAAAGTTAGAAATACATAGTGATACAAAGGGAATCAGAAGCTAATGGTGTATGTGAAACACATGGAGATCAAATGTAACATCGAAAAGTTAACGTTTGGCTAATAAAGTGAAATGATGACTTGGTGTAAGAAATTTCTCATCATCATGACTCCTTAGTGAGTTCAGAATTACTAACGACTTTAAGCTATATAAATTAACTCTGGAATGTCTGAATCTTAAAATCATAAATCCAATCTTTCTAAGTAGATTGCCATACATTTATTAATTTCCTTTTATCTCATGGAAGAAATTTATAACTTTAGGTATTAATATTTGTTTTAATTGTGTTAGATTTATGACTTTCATTGTGATTCTCCCGAACAGTAAATATATTTATGGTCATCTCTTCTTTTGATTTAAAAGAAAACAAAAGAAGAAAAGGTTGGCCCAACTTTCAGAAAAAGAGTCAATCAATACCAGCTTAGTAAATGAAAAGAGAATTAGCTTTTACAAAGAGATAGAGATAGAACTTTACCAAAAGAAGCTTGCTTAGATCATTTAAAAACCTTTACAGCTTCTAAGTTTGTCTTTTCTTCCTCCTCCGCCGTTGTTTTTTTCTACATCTTCTGTAAATAAATAGTTTGTCTCCTTCAACACAAATTTTAAAAAAAAAGAAAAGAAAGAAAGATACAACATATTTTAATATCCTGCAACTAACCTAACCCAGGAAAAGTGAAGAAATGAACAAGTTAAACAGGGTCCTACACACCATAAGATACTAATAAGGACATGAGTACTAGACAAATAGAAGCAAACACTAAAATATTGGAAAACTTACTAGTTAGCAACTACAGAGCTTCGTACCATGGCTAATGTTGCGTAGAAAATTGCTGAATCAATCATCAAGTAATAAAATATTAAAATAATTAAACATAAAACTAATTTATTATAAAAGTAGAGAATATGAAGTCAAATAGTCAAACGATCATGGTTGTGCATAAAAATCGATTAAACTAGAGAGGCCAAGCTCCAGTTTGATGGGATTACATGTCAGTAGCTCCAACTCAAGAAACATAATATTCATTTAATCATACACATAATACCAGAAAAAAGTGACAAGGAAAGCAATGAGTTACTCAAGAAACATAATATTTATTTAATAATGCACAGAATACTAGAAAAAAGTGACAAGGAAAGCAATGAGTTACTCAAGAAACATAATATGTATTTAATAATGCTCAGAATACTTGAAGAAGTGACAAGGATAGCAATGAGTTTTCAGTTGAAAATTAGAAAGAAAGATTTATCTTTTAAGAGATGGAACTTATCGACTTTGGTCAGGTAAAAGCTTACTTTGAAGTACTAAGAATCAATACTTCCTTTTACTGGTATAGTTTTTAAGTTTTGTTGTGCTGAAATTATTTTCAATCACAGTTCAATAGATCTCTTCACGAGGCCTACATGCCAGAGAACCTTTATCTTACATAAAATACCCACTATGAACCATACAATTCTATGTATTTGTATCTGTAACAGGCCAGTCAATTAGTATTTAGTCTTACTTAGCCAGTCACCTGATATAACTTACAACTGCTACGCTTGAATACCTAGCGCCTAATATTGATTATATTAATTCATTACTCTTCAAAATGCATGTTTTGGAACTCCTAGTTCTATTAGAAGAATACACTTGTTTTCCACAAATTAAGATTGCCAAAGAACATAGTGTCTCTGAATCAGAAAATCCAAAGAATATTTATTTGTAAACTAAAGACTCCAAAATGGGTATGACAATCACAAAAAAGTAGATGAATAAAAAGTAGTAGGACCTTAGTTTCGCTGGTGGACTGAATGGAGCTAGAATCCAGATACATAAAGAGTAAAGATTATCTCTGTCACAGGTCAACGAGATGAGATTTAGCTAGGGCTTGGGTGTATTTGTCTACCGATATCTCTCTTTGTTGGTTGTGCATCCTACCCATGAGAACATCACCATGTCTAGCAGAAATTAATCCCAAGAATACTGCTGCTGTAAACAAGCAAGAGGAAGAAAATATCAAGTTCACAGTGCCATAATAATGAAAAAGCAGAGAAAGCACCAACTTATAAACACAAGTTGGTGTTACAAACAAACACCACTGAAAAAACTTACTTCATTCCTTTCAATTTACGTGAACTCATTTCCTTTTTAGTCCGTGCCAAAAAGAATGACTCATTTTCTTATATGAAAACAACTTACCTTTATCCAATGATTTATAGCCACACAAAATATATGTGCCTCATTTTATACCAAAAATTCAAAAAGCGTCGTCGATGGCTAGGAAGGAATTTGGGGGAAAAAAAATTTGGGACGTCGATATAGTCTGTAAAGATAATTTACGGGTGGATGCCTTTGGGTTTGATATATCTAGCAACTTTTTTATTCTTTTAAAATATTTAAAGTAAAAAAAAAAAAAATTTTAAAAAATAAAACTTAACTCAACGACGAACAAGTGGGTGCTTTCTCTACTTTTTTCATCGAATAAAGATATTTCCTAAATTGCATAGATTTTATAATGTTTTAAAATTACAATAATCTGTAAGATAATTTTTTAGCAAAAGATTAGTGGCGACAACATCGCCACAAAAAGTCCTTGCCACATTGTGCATTTAGTTCTAGGCGAAAAATGGAAATTTGTACACATTCGTCGCGATGTAAATTATGTCGCCACTAATACAATCACTTTTAGTGGCGACCTTTTAGAGTCGTCATGAATAAACTAATAATTATGGCAACTATAAGGGGTCGCCTCTAAAACTATTGCGTTTTGTGATAACGGTGTAAAATCGCCACGTAAATCCTTACTTTAGTGATAACTACAGGGATCTCCACTAAAGGTTGCCACAGAAAATCTAATTTCTTGTAGTAAGCACTACAAGAAATCGTCACTGGGAAATGGTTATATTTGAGGGAAAAAGATGAAGGAGTAGTCGAACTTGCTAAGTAAGCGTCGTGTGATGACCCGATAGGTCATTTATAGTTTTACTCTTTGTTTCTGTATTTCGAGACCTCGAATAGTTCCGTTTAGCCTTTTCTCGATTTGCGTGCATAGTTCGTGTCCTTTTTTCCGGAAGGTATATATGAGAAATTTTATGAAAAAGTGAAATCGTACCTTAAAACTCATTTGAGTTGGTTTCGGTCAATATTTTAAGCAAACGGATCCGGATCAGTATTTTGACGGTCCCGGTGGGTTCGTATCGTGATTTGGGACTCAGGCGTATGCCCGAAATCGAAATCGGAAGTCCCTAACTTGATTTATCATAATTTGTTGAAAACTAGAAGTTTAAAGGTTTAAAGAATTCATAAATTTGACTTAGTTTGACTTTGTTGCTAGCAGGTTTGGATTTCGGTTCCGGAACTTGGTATAGGTTCGTTTCAGTATTTATGACTTGTCTGCAAAATTTGGTGCAAAACGGAGTTGATTTGCCATGGTTCGGACATCACGTTGAGAAATTGAAAGTTCTTAAGTTTCTTTAAAAATTTTATTTGTTTTGGTGTCCAATTCGTGGATCTAGGTGTTATTTTGGTATTTTGATCGCGCGGGTGAGTTCGTATGATACTTTTAGACTTATGTGCATGTTTGGTTTGGTGCCCTGAGGGCTCGGGTGAGTTTCAGATAGGTTGCAGATGATTTTAAACTTAAGGAAATGCTGGTTTAAGTTCTGTTGGTTTCTGGTGCATGCTTCTTCGTAATCTCGAAGACACTCCCGCGATCGCGAAGAGTAAATTCGGATTGGGGAGGAAATTGTTCTTCGCGAACGCGGAGCAGTGGGGGGGGGGGGGGGTCTGTCCTTCGCAAACGTGGCCATTCCTTCGCGAATGCATAGGGGTAGAAAGGGTAACTGGCGGATGGAACCATTACTCTACGCGAACGCGAGCCCAGACTCGCGAAGGCGAAGGCGATGTGGGCTAAGCCTACGCGAATGCGTAGAGTATGTCGCGATTATGATGGCCATCAGGGCAGTGCTTTTCGCGAACGCGTCAGGTGTCTCACGAACGCAATGAACACCTGACGCCCAGTCATTTAAACTCCTAAAAATCGGGATTTCACCCATTTTCACTATATTTTCATTAGAGTTCGGCCTAGAGGCGATTTGGAGGAGAAATTTCATCACCCTTTCATAGGTTAGTATACTTTTACTTATTTTCTTCTATTTCCATCATCACCCATTAATTTTTAGCCTTAATCTTTGTTCTTTCATGGTATAAAATTAGGGATTTGGGAAGAATTGAGTTTTTTTTGTAAATTTCGGATTTAGACCTCAAATTGGGATCGGATTTTGAAACTCATTACATAATCGGGCTCGGGGTGAATGGGTAAATAAATTTTGGTCCGAATCTCGAGTTTTGACCAAGCGAGCCCGGAAATGACTTTTGTTGACTTTTTAGAAAAAATATAAAGATCTTAGCTTTATGTATTGTAATTGATTTCCCTAGCATTATTTGATGTTATTGAGTCGATTTTGGTTAGATTCGATTGGTTCGGAGGCGAATATTAGAGGAAAGGCTCCGATAGAGCTTTGATTTGCTTGCGGAGCGTGGTAAGTGTTGGGTTTAACCTTGATTTGAGGGAATTAGGAGCCCTTGATCTATGTGCTATGTGAAATTTATTTGTAGCGGCGTATATGCGAGGTGACGAGTGTATATACGCTATCAAAATACTTGTTTCCATGCTTTTCCGTATTTCATTAATTATTTTATTCCATGACTTAACTGTTACATGCTTTAATTGCTTCTCATGTCTTAATTTACTACTTGTTATTTATTATTCTCGTATTAAAATATTAGATTCTTCAATGATTTCATGATTAACTGCTAATTGCCTTAATTGACTTACTTGTACCCTTTAGTTGTCATTTATTTGACTTGTATTACTGCTTAGTATTGATTATTGTAAATTCTTAATTTGGGACCATATTTCCTTTCTGGTTTAGCTTTCATATTCGTTAATCGTAGAGATTCTTATGATTTGAGTTGTTGAATTGATTTTATTTATTGATTTATGTTTATAGATCGAGCTGTACGCCGCAACAGGTGAAATAAGAGAGGATTGATATTGATATGGTGGGATCAGGTTGCACGCCACAACATGTGAAATAAGGGAGGGTTGATATGGTGAAATAAGGGAGGATTGATATGGTGAAATAAGGGAGGATTATGATATTGATTATGATTATATGGTGGGATGAGGTTGTGTGCTGCAACATATATTTTACTTGTTATTATTGATATTTACATGGAGGAATAAGGGAGGATTGTGTTTGTACGGTGGGATCGGTTGCGCGCCGCAACAGTTTATGTATTTGGTATTCCTTATTGTATTGTGTTGGCTTCGGTGTTTTCATACAAAATTCTGAGAATTTAGTATCTCTGGTTTTACTGGTTTTCGAGGATTGAGTTTACGGTCATGAATTAACTGCTTTATTTTCCTGTATTTCCTTTCCTGTCATTATTATTATACTGCATACAGGTTATTGTAAGTGACCCGCCTTAGCCTCGTCACTACTTTGTCGAGGTTAGTCTCGACACTTATATAGTACATGGGGTCAGTTGTACTCATACTACACTTTGCACTTCTTGTGCAAGTTTTAGAGTCGGTCCCAGCGGCGGTCAGTATATTGCTTGGGTTGAGGTAGAACTGCCCGGCGTTCGTAGCCTTGAAGTCCCCTTCTACTTTATCTTAGCTGTGTATTTTCTTTCAGACAACTTTACTTTTATTCAGACCTTTATCTGTATTATTCTAATAGCTCGTGCACTTGTGACACTAATTATGGGTTGTATTTAGACATTTCGACCTCGGTGGTGAAGCTCACAGAGCATTGCAGTGCGATCTTGCAAAATAAACTCCCACAAAATTGTAGAGATCTAGGGAGTTTTACTATACCTTGTTCTTTAGGCTCTATTAATTTTAATAAGTCTTTATGTGATTCTGGTGCCTCAATTAATTTAATGCCTCTATCTATTTATAGGAAACTAGAGAAAGAAATCAGAGAGATAAGGTCGGTGCCAATATCTTTGCAGCTGGTAGACCAAACGACTTTAATACCCAAGGGGATAGTGGAAGATGTGTTATTTCGGGTGGATAAGTTCTTATTTCCTGTAGATTTTATAGTGATGAATATAGAGGAGAACACGGAGGTCCCCCCCATCCTAGGAAAACCATTCTTAGTGATAGGTAGAGATATATTGGATATACATGAGAGGAAACTCATACTTAGAGTGGGTGAGAAGACTGTAACTTTTGAGATGAATGCAGAAAAGGGGGCACAAAAGGACAAATCAGTTGCGAGTGTTGAGTGGAAAGTGAAGGGCTCGAAAGAGAAGGTTGCATTGAGTGAGAAATATATGTGTGGGGTGTACCCCAAAAAGGCTGAGAAGAAATTGTCAGCATGGATGTCCGCATTAGTCCGGAGGCGAGGAATGGAGCCCGATTTTGATTCAGACCCCGACTAAATGTTCAGGGAAGTTATTTTTATCTTATGATTTTTCATTGTGTGTCATGGGGACATGCAACAACTTAAAGAGTGAGGCGGGGGATATTTGTATGTTGTATGTATGTATATTAGTTTTAGTTTTGTTAGTTGTAGTAGTTAGAGAATATTTTTTTTGAAAAATCCATAAAAATTTGAAAATTTGCAATTTTTTCCGATGATGGATATCATTCGACGGGTTTCTTGAGGGATTAAAGTTGAAAGAAAAAGACAATTTTTTTTCTTTTGACAGGTAGTGTATTCCCCCTTGGTTTTTCTTTGTGTCGTGGTTCTTTTCCAAGGATTTTGTTTGAACCAGGTGTAGTTAGTTTTCATTTTGTAGAGTAGTAGGAAACCTTGTGCTATGAATTGAATGGAAGGCAATACCTCTTAACTTTATTATACATCGAGAATAGTAAGTGCTTTAGTTGTGATGCTTGGGCTCAGTTTTTGACTCTTGTATAAGTACCTTAAAGTGTATGATCTTAACTTTACTTAACTGCTTTGACTAGAGTGTCTTGATGAGTCCGATACTGAGTGAATTATGTGCCATGTGTGTGTGAGGTTTTGAGTATTCTGTACATTGCATTTGGTGTCTAGAACTTACCCCGTATATTTGCAAAGCGAATTAGTAGTTTTAGTCAATCTTAGAAATGATATAGGCATTTATTTGTTGAGCCAAATATATGTTTTACCCATCTAATTGTTATGTATTTTAGTTAATACCGTTGAGCATGTAATCCTGTTTCTTTGGCAATCACATTACGAGCTTTACCCTTTTGTTTGAATTGACTGTCTATTTGAACCTCCTATGAGCACTTGAATTTGTTATGAACTTTTTAAAAGTTAAAGTATGGGAGTGGTTCCCCTTTAGGGTTTGATGGATTTGGTGTGGATTATAACTCTAGTTTTATGTATTGAATCATGTTGGATGATTTAATTGTTGCATCTATATTCACTTGTTCATGTAATCGAGAGAGGCATAACGTGTGATATCTTTGCATTATATTGTTGGTTGAGTTCATTAATTCTTCTTAGTAATCGAAAGAGGCTAGTTGAATCATTGATTAAACCTAGTTAGGAGGATAATCGAGAGAGGTTCTCCTAAAGACCAATCCACTACGCATTCTTGCATATCTTCACGTGCTTAAATTTGTTCATCTTGTGAGATTAAAACTTAATCGAGAGAGGAGTTTTTGCTGAATGTTTGAACTAATAATTGGGTGAATTCGAGAGTCTCACTTGAACATTATACGTGAATTATCTAGAGTTAGATCCAAAACAATTATCTTGCACCTATCCTATCAAAACCCTATTTTCTTCCACTTATAACTTTCTTTGCTTATTCCTTGTTTCAATTGTCATTAGTCAATAGCTTTAGACTATTAGTTAATTTTTGTTAGAAATTATATAAATCTCAATTGTTGATCCTCTTTCATAACAATCAAGCTAGAAACTACGAGAATACTATTTAAATCCAATCATTGTGGATACGATATTATACTATATTATATTTGATTAGTAAGCATAATTTAAGTGTGTGTTTCAAGCTCGTCAGTCATATCAGGAGGCACTGTTTGAGATTATTGGGCGGCATGCCACAACAGAGTTCTCCTTCCATAGTTCCAGCACCATTTACTCCACTGCTAGCTTAGCCAACTAGAGGCGGGGGTCAGGCTGCTAGAGGTAGAGGTCAGACCGTTAAAGGAAGAGGTCAGGCCGTTAGAGGTGGAGGCCAGCCAGCTAGAGGCCGTCCTAGGGCCCAGCCCCAATGTTATGCTTTCCCATCTAGGCCCGAGGACGAGTCATCTGACGCCGTTATCACAGGTATTGTTCCAGTTTTCCATAGAGATGCTTTAGTTATGTTTGATCCAGGGTCTACTTATTCCTACGTGTCATCCTATTTTACTTCATATCTGGTTGTGCCTCGTTATTCTTTGAGTGCTCTTGTGTATGTGTCTAGGTAGGAGATTCTATTGTAGTAGATCGTGTCTATCGCTCATTTGTGATTACTATTGGGAGTCTTGAGACTAGCGTAGATCTCCTACTTCTTGATATGGTAGATTTTGATGTTATCTTGGGTATGGGTTAGCTGTCACCTTATCATGCTATATTGGACTGTCACGCTGATAAGTGAGGATTTTGACTACTTATTTACGCCTTTTGACTTTTGTTTTAGTTCAAAAATATTTAAAGGTATTCCCAAAAACTGATTGAATATGCTTACTTGCAGGAGTATTGGAAAATGATCCATTACGATGAAATCAAACTCAACAGAAGTGCTTTTGAACAAGGACAAAAATCAAGAACATAAAGCTAAAGTGCGAACCGCAGAATTCTGTGTGCGGCCGAAGAACATGAAGAAGAATTAACAGATCTGCAATGTAAGGTGAGGACCGGCAATAATTGTGCGGCCGCAAAAGTCAAGGATCAGAGAGTTCTAACTCCAAGCCCAGCAAGAACTGCGGACCGCACTATAATTGTGCTGCCGCGGAAATCAAATGTGTGGCCGCACCAGAATTGTGCGGTCCGCAGAACTCAAGAGACGCATCCACAGTGCAGAATTGTGCAGCCGCAGATCCAACTCTTGTCAAGAGCTAAAGCAAAGTGCGGACCGCACACAGAATTGTGCGACCGCAGAACCTCCGAAAGGGCAATTTTGTCCGAAAATTTCAGTTGTGTATAAATAGACTTTTTTGACAAAATTAAGTGAAGTTTTGAATACCAGAATGTCTGTAGCCATTTGTATTTACTCTTTTAGGAAACTTTAGCTTATCTTGTTGATTTTACATTGGATTTTCATCTATTTATCTTTCAATATGAGTTTTATCATCTTTTCTTCTTTATTTTCTTCATTACCCTCTATGAGTAGCTAAATTTCTAGCTAGGGTTGTGACCCAACCCTAGTGTGGGAACCTAATGGGTATTTGATTTAGGGCTTGTTTATGGCTAGGTGTGTATAATTTAGCCTAGTTCTTGGTATAATTGTAAAATTAATGGTTGCAAATATTGGTTCAAGCCTATTTGACTTGGTCTCTACTTGAGAAAGAGGGACTTAGTCTAGGAAAACTTGGCTAACAAGAGTTTGGGATGAAATCAAGAGATTGGTAGTCCCAATTAAAGGGTTGAACCTAGATATAGTAAAATCCGACTTGAGCAATTTGTCAACTGTTTAGTTCAATACCCATTTGGACTTGAGAAAGCCAAATTGGGCAAAACCACTCTCTTACCGAGAGGTATTGAGTGGGTATTTGAGTGTTGATTACTATAATACACCCCGACCAACGAAACTCACTCTAAATCCCACAACCCGTTAGGCAAATACCTAGGTGAAAGTCACACCCCTAGACCTTTTACATATTTGAAAAACAACAACAAAAACATTCTTCTCTAGTTTCAAAATTTTCAATTGCAATCCTTAGTATAATATTAGAAGTAAAATCAAAACAAAGTTTGTGGAAGTGCAACTTAGACAATTCATGTGTTTAGACCAAATACATACCACTAATCCCATCTACGCTCCATGTTAATTCGATCCCGACTCCTAGTTGGGTATTATTATTACAACCGACCGCTTTACAACCCCAATTTGAGGTGTGACTTGGGCGAGATCACACGCCAAGATGGTGGCTTTAGCCATGCCAGGGTTGTCTCGATTAGAGTGGAGAGGGACTCTTGGCCACTCTATCAGCAGAGTTATTTCTTATGTGAAGTCTCGACATATGATCGAGAAGGGATGTCTAGCTTATTTGGCCTATGTCCATGATTCTAGCACGGAGGTTCCTTCCATGGATTCAGTACCAGTTGTTCGTGAGTTTCCAGAGGTGTTTACTGCAAATCTGCCAGGGATGCCACCCGATAGGGACATTGGCTTCTATATGATTTGGATCCGGGCACTCAGCCCATTTCTATTCCGCCATATTGTATGGCCCCGCCGGAGTTGAAGGACATGAAGGATTAGTTGCAAGATTTTCTTAATAAGGGCTTCATTAGGCCTAGTGTCTCACCCTAGGGTGTGCCCATGTTGTTCGTGAATTATAAGGATGGGTCGATGAGGATGTGTAATAGACTATCGGCAGTTGAACAAAGTCACCATCAAGAACAAATATCTGTTGTCGAGGATTGATGATTTATTTGATCAGCTTCAGAGTGCCAAAGTGTTTTTGAAAATTGATTTGAGGTATGGCTACTATCAGTTGAAGATTAAGGCACCTGATGTCCCTAAGATGGCTTTTCGGACTCGGTATGGGCATTATGAGTTCCTAGTGATGTCATTTAGGTTGAAAAATGCCCAACAACATTTATAGATTTGATGAACTGGTGTTCAAGCCCTACTTGGATTCTTTTGTGATTGTATTCATTGATGATATCTTGATCTACTCTTGCAATCGAGAAAAGCATGAGCAACATCTTTGGATTGTACTTCAGACTCTAAGAGATAGCCAGTTATATGCCAAGTTTTCAAAGTGTGAGTTTTGGTTAGACTCAGTTGCCTTTTGGGGGTATGTTGTATCGGCAGAGGGCATAAAGGTGGATCCTAAGAAGATTGAGTTAGTTCAGAACTGGCCTAAACCTACTTCAGCTACAGAGATTCGGAGTTTCCTAGGTTTGGTGGGTTATTACAGCCGGTTCGTGGGGTTTTTTCATCCATAACAGCCCCATTGACTAGATTGACCCAGAAGGGTGCCCCATTCAGATGGTCGGATGAGTATGAGTCGAGCTTCCATAAGCTCAAGACTGTTTTGACTACGACACCGGTGTTGGTGTTTCCCACAGGTTCAGGGTCTTACACGGTGTATTGTGATGTATCTCGTATGGGTCTCTGTCCAGTATTGATGCAGGATAACATGGTGATTGCATATGCATCGCGGTAGTTAAAGGTGCATGAGAAGAATTACCCTGTTCATAACTTAGAGTTGGCAGCCATTGTTCATGCGCTAAAGATTTGGAGGCACTATCTTTACGACGTGTCATGTGAGGTATTCACGGATCATTGGAGAATACAGTATTTGTTCAAGCAAAAGGATCTCAAGTTGAGGCAGAGAAGGTGGTTGGAGCTATTGAAGGACTATGATATCACCAATTTGTATCACCCTAGGAAGGCCAATGTGGTGGCTGATGCCTTGAGTAGAAAGGCAGTGAGTATGGGTAGCCTTGCATATATCCCAGTTGGTAAGAGACCGCTTGCAGCACATGTTTAAGCTTTGGCCCATCAATTTGTGAGCTTAGATATTTCAGAGCCTAGTCGTGTGCTAGCTTGCATAGTCTCTCAATCTTCCTTGTATGAGCGCATCATAGAGCGTCAGTATGATGATCCCCATTTGATTGTACTTAAGGACATGGTGTGGCACGGTGGTGCCAAACGGGTTGCTGTTGGAGATGATAGGGTTTTGAAGATGCAGGGTAGTATTTTTGTGCCCAATGTGGATGGGCTTCGTGAGTTGATTCTTGAGGAGGCCCTTAGTTTCCGATATTCTATTCATCCAGGTGCCGCCAAAATGTATCAGGACTTACGGCAGCATTATTGGTGGAGGATGATGAAGAAGGATATAGTTACATATGTAGCTCGGTTTCTAAATTTTCAGCAAGTAAAGCACGAGCATCAGAGGTCTAGTGGTTTGCTTCAAAAGTTAGAGATTCCTGAGTGGAAGTGGGAGCGTATCACTATGGATTTTATTGTTGGACTCCCACGGACTTAGAAGAAGTTCAACGAGGTATGGATCATTGTGGACAGGTTGATCAAGTCGGCACATTTTATTCCACTGGCAGTTACCTATTCTTCAAAGCGGTTAGTTGAGATTTACATCCGCGATATCATCCGTATTCACGGTATGCCCGTGTCTATCATTTGTGATCGAGGTACGCAATTCACCTCGCATTTATGGAGGGCCGTACAATGTGAGTTGGGCACACAGAATGAGTTGAGAACATCATTTCATCCCCATATGGACAGACAGTCTGAGCGCACTATTCAGATATTAGAGGATATGCTTCGCGCTTGCGTTATGGATTTTGGGGGTTCTTGGGATTAGTTCGTTTTCCTTGCAGAGTTTGCCTACAACAACAGCTACCAGTCGAGCATTCAGATGGCTCCCTATGAGGCATTATACGGGAGGCGGCGCTGTTTTCTAGTTGGATGGTTCGAGCCGGGGGAGGCTCGATTGTTGGGTACAGATTTAGTGTAGGATGCCTTGGATAAGGTAAATATTATTCAGGATCGACTTCGCACCGCTCAATCTAGGCAGAAGAGTTATGCCGACCGTAGAGTTCGTAATGTTGCATTCATGGTTGGAGAGAGGGTATTGCTCCGGGTTTCACCCATGAAGGGTGTGATAAAGTTCGGAAAGAAGGGCAGTTGAGCCTTAGGTACATCAGACCATTTCAGATTCTTGAGAGAATGGGTGATGTGGCCTACAAGCTCGCATTACCACCTTATTTATCAGTAGTCCATCCGGTGTTCCATGTGTTCATGCTCCGTAAGTATCACGGTGATCCATCCTATGTGTTAGATATAAGCTCCGTCCAATTGGACAAGGATTTGACTTTTGAGGAGAAGTCGGTGGCTATTCTAGCCCGGCAGGTCCGACAATTGAGATCTAAGAGTTATCCTTTAGTTCGAGTGCAGTGGAGAGGTCAGCCGATCGAGGCATCTACGTGGAATTCTGAGTCGGACATGCGGAGTAGATATCTACACCTTTTCACCAGCCCAGGTACTTTTCTATGTCCGTTCGAGGACGGACATTTATTTTAGAGGTGGAGAATGTGATGACCCGATAGGTCATTTATAGTTTCTCTTTGTTTTTGTGTTCCGATACATCGAATAGCTCCATTTAGCCTTCCTCGATTTTCATGCATAATCCGTGTCCTTTTTTATGGAAGGTCTATATGAGAAAATTTATGAAAAAGTGAAATTGTGCCTCAAAACTCATTTGAGTTGGCTTCGGTAAATATTTTGAGCAAACGGAACCGGATCAGTGTTTTCATGGTCCCGATGGGTCCATATCGTGATTTGGTACTCGAGTGTATGGCCAAAATGGAATTTGAAAGTCCCTAACTTGATTTATCATAATTTGTTGAAAACTAGAAGTTTAAAGGTTTAAATAATTCATAAATTTGACCATAGTTTGACTTTGTTACTACCGGGTTCAAATTTCAATTTCGAAACTTGGTATAGGTTCATTTAAGTATTTATTATTACTTACAAAATTTAGTGCAAAACAGAGTTGATTTGATGTGATTCGGATGCCCGGTTGAGAAATTGAAAGTTCTTAAGTTTCTTTGAAAATTTCATTTGTTTTGGTGTCCGATTTGTAGTTCTAGTTGTTATTTTGGTGTTTTGATCATGCGAGCAAGCTCATATGATGTTTTTGGACTTGTGTGCATGTTTGGTTTGGATACCCAAAGGCTCAGGTGAGTTTCAGATAGGTTGTGGATGATTTTGAACTTAAGGAAAAGCTGGTTTAGCTTATGATGGCTTCTAGTGCATGCTTCTTCGTGATCGCGAATACACTCCCTCGATCGCGAATAGTAAATTGGGACTGGGGAGGAATTTGTTCTTCGCGAATGCGACGAGATGGTCACGAACGCGGAGCAGTGGGGGGTCTGTCCTTCGCGAATGTGGCCATTCCTTCGCGAACGCGAGCCCAGGCTAGCGAACGCGAAGGCGAGGTGGGATAATCCTACACGAACGCATTAGAGTATGTCACGACCGTGAAGGCGAGATGGGTAGTGCTCTTCACGAACGAGATGAACACCTTACACCCAATCATTTAAACTCTTAAAAATCGGGATTTCACACATTTTTCACCATCTTTTCAATAGAGCTCAGCCTAGAGGCGATTTTGAGGAACAATTTCATCACCCTTTCATAGGTTAGTATATTTTAAATTATTTTCTTCCATTTCCATCATCAACCATTAATTTCTAGCCTTAATCGTTGTTCTTTTATGGTAGAAAATTAGGAATTTGGGAAGAATTATGGGTTTTAGCAATTTTCGGATTTAGACCTCGAATTAGGGTCAGATTTCAAAACTAATTACATAATCAGGCTCGGGTGAATGGATAAATGGATTTCGGTCCGAATCTCGGGTTCTGATCAAGCGGGCCCGAGGTTGACATTTTGGAAAAAATGTAAAGATCTCAGCTTTATGTATTGTACTTTATTTCCCTAGCATTTTTTGATATTATTGAGTTGATTTTGGTTAGATTCGGTTAGTTCGGAGGCATATTTTAGAGGAAAGGCTCTGGTAGAGCTTTGATTTGCTTGCGGAGCGAGGTAAGTGTTGGGTTTAACCTTGATTGGAGGGATTTAGGAGCCCTTGAGCTATGTGCTTTGTGAAATTCATGTGTAACGCCATATATGCAAGGTGTTGATTGTATATACGCCTTCAAAATATTTGTTTCCATGATTTTTCGTATTTCATTAATTATTTTATTACATGACTTAACTGTTGGTTTAATTACTTCTTGTGATGACCCAAAAAGTCATCTTATATTTTAGAACTCGATTCTGTGCTCTTAAGCCTTACAAAAATTATTTTTACCCTCCTCGATTTGCATGCACAGTCCGGACGTGTTTCCGGAAAACCTTTATGTTGAAAATTGATGAAAATAGAAATGTTTGCCTTAAAAGTTGATTTTAGTTGACTTAGATCAACATTTTTGGTAAACGGCTCCGGATTTGTGTTTTGATGGTCCCGATGGGTCCGTATCGAATTATGGGACCGGGGCGTATGCCCGAAATCAAATTCGGAGGTCCCTAGCTCGAGTTATGAATTTTTGATGAAAATTTAAAGTCTGAAAATTAATTATTTTTATGAATTGGTTGATGTTTGGCCTTGTTGATACCGGGTCCATATTTTGGTTCTGGAGCTCGGTATAGGTCCAACATAATATTTATGACTTATCTGTGAAATTTGGTGAGAAACGGAGTTGGTTTGACGTGATTCGAACGTCCGGTTGTGAAAATAGAAATTTGAAAGTGTTGCTTGAAAATTTCATTTGATTTGGTGATAAATTCATAGTTTTAGGTGTTGTTTTGGCGATTTGATCATGCGAGCAAGTTCGTATCATGTTTTTAGATTTGTCTGCATGTTTGGTTTGGAGTCCCGAGGGCTCAGGTGAGTTTCGGATAGGCTACGGGATGTTTTAGACTTGGAAAATCTGGTGTGTCTATGCTATATCTGGTGTCTGCTATGTTGTGCTTCGCGATCGCGTAGTTACTCTCACGATCACGAAGGGGAAACTGGGCTGGGGAGGATTTTACTCTACGCGAACGCGAGACCATGGTCGCGAACGTGGAGCATTGGGGGGAGTTGCTCTACGCGAACGCGACCCGTCGAACACGAACGCATAGCGTTAGCTAGGCTGGGCAGGGGACCTGGGAAACTGTATGCGAACGCGAGCCCTGTCTCGCGAACACGAAGGTAAGGCAGGCTAAACCTTCGTGAACGCGTAAGGCTTCCCACGATTGCGTAACTCCATTGGAGGTTGCTCTTCGCGAACGCAATAGTGTTCACGCGATCGTGATGAACACTGTCGTCCAACACTTAAAACAGAATAAAAAATGGGACTTAAGCCATTTCTTCAACTTTTCAAAAACCAAACGGGCTAGAGGCGATTTTCAAGAGATATTCTCTTCCCCAAAGTGTTGGTAAGTGATTCTAAACCATTTTCTTTCAATTAATCATTACATTTCATAAATTTTCAACCTAAAATCTAGAGTTCTCATGGTAGAATTGGGGGTTTGGGGTAGAAACTAGGGATTTTGAAATTTGGGGATTTAGACCTCAATTTGAGTTCGGATTCCAAAACCAATTATATATCCGGGCTCGAGGATGAATGGGTAAATGGATTTTGGTCCGAACCTCGAATTTTGACCAAGCGGGCCTGGGGTCGATTTTTGGACTTTTTGGGGGAAACATTTGGGAAATCTAAATTTATGCAATGTAATTGATTCCTTTAACAATATTTGATATTATTGAGTCATTTTTGAATAGATATAAGTGTTTTGGAGGTGAATTCTAGAGGAAAAGCTATGATTGAGTATTAAGTGGCCTTCGGAGCGAGGTAAGTGTCTTGGTTAACCTTGACTTGAGGAAATTAGGAACCTCAGATTAATTCCTATGTGAAATTCATGTGAGCGACGTATATGTGAGGTGACGAGTACTTATGCGCCACCAATTTACCTATTTTTCCCGTTTCTTTCGTTTTTCTTATACTGCGTCTTTCCCATGCCTAATTGCTACGTGTTTAGACTAATGTTATTAAATTAATCGTTCTTATCATGTTTACGGATCTTCTGGTGATAATTGAGTATTTATTTCGAAGTTGAGATATATGTTGTGGAACCAAATGCTGAAGTAAGGCTTGTACTTGTTATTCTATCTCCCTGTTGTTAATTGTTCATTATATTATGGTAAGGGAGAGTGTTAATGCACAAAGGGTGATGCCGTGCCATGTTGTGAGTGTAAAAGCACGAAGGGTGGTGCCGTTCCATATTGTGAGTGTAAAATCACGAAGAGTGATGCCGTGCCATATTGTGAGTGTTAATGCACGAAGGGTGATGTCGTGCCATGATATGAGAGTTAATGAACGAAGGGTGATGCCGTGTAGTTTCTATTGATTTTATGGTGAAGTTGAGAGTAAAATCATGAAGGGTGATGTAGTGTCATGATATGTGAGTTAATGCATGAAGGGTGATGCCGTGCATTTTTCCTTTACTGTATTTGTGTTCCTGTTGATTCATAGTATATTGGTTGTTCCAGTTATCATTCTGCTATAGTTCTTTATCTCGTATTTCCCTTAGCATATTTCCCCTACCCTATATTTCCTGTCTAGCTCTTCATTACTGTTATTTAGATATACACTGTTAAATTGTACAGGTTGATTTGTATGTGCCTTGCCTTAGCCTCGTCACTACTTCGTCGAGGTTAGGCTCGACATTTACCAGTACATGAGGTCGGTTGTACTGATACTGCACTCCGCACTTTCTGTGCAGATTTTGGTATCGGCTCGGGTTGATCAAGGTTTTTGCTGTTGGACCCGCTATCCGGAGACTCAAGGTAGATCTGACGGCGTTCACAGACGTTGAATTCCCCATCTATCTTTTCTGTGTTACTGTTTTTTTCATTCAAACAATTGTATTTCTCTTAGACTATTATTTGTTGTAAATTCTATAATGCTTGTGAATTATGACTCCAGATCCGGGTGGTAGTAGTTAATACAATCTTGATGTTATTCCGCACTCACTATATTTCATCTTAGCTAAATTTGTTGTTAATTACTGAATGGAATAAGGATTGATTTAGTGATTCTCTAACGTTGTCTTGCCTAGCAAGTGAAACGTTGGGCGCCATCACGATCCCGACGGTGGAAATTCCGGGTCGTGACAAGTTGGTATCAGAGCACTAGGTTGCCTAGGTCTCATGATTCACAAACGAGCTTAGTAGAGTCTGGAGTATCGGTACGGTGATGCCTGTGCTTATCTTCTAGAGGCTAAGAAGTTTAGGAACAAATTTCACTTATATTCTTCTCTATCGTGCGATGTTGTTTTCTCAATACTGATTGAACTCTTCTACTCTTATTCTCTCGCAGATGGCGAGAACGCGTACCACATCTTCAGCCGAGCAGCAGCCAGAGCCTCCAGTGGCAGCTCCTACGAGGGGCAGAGGTCGAGGTAGTGGCAGGGCTCAGCCCATAGCTTGAGCAGCAGTACCACCGGTGGAGCCTCAGGTAGAGTTTGGTGAGGAGGTTCCAGCCCAGGCTGTGCCTGTCGGACCAGCTCAGGTTCCGGAGGGGTTCATTGCCACCCTAGTGCTTCAGGATGCTTTGGTCCATTTGGTGGGCCTTATGGAGAGTGTGGCACAGACTGGCGCATTTCCCATGGCACTAGCCATCTCTCAGGCTGGAGGAGGAGCCTAAACTCCTACTACTCATACTCTGGAGCAGATGGCTCCCTAGTATCGGACTACAGCCGCTCATCCAGTCGGAGTAGTTCAGCCGGTTGTTTCGCACAGACCGGTGATGGGTCAGCTATGTCTTTTGAGGCTTTATGGAGATTGGACAGGTTTACCAAGCTCTTCCCGGTTTATTTCAGAGGATCCCCAGGAGTATCTTGACAGTTGTCATTAGGTGCTACGAAACATGGGTATAATGGAGACCAATGGGGTTGATTTTGCCGTATTTCAGATGATTAGTTCCGCCAAGAAATGGTGGAGAGATTATTTGTTGACCAGACAAGCAGGGTCGCCTGCTCTTACTTGGGACCAGTTCTCTCAGTTCTTCCTAGAGAAGTTTTTGCCTATCACATTGAGAGAGGAGCGTCGCTGTCAGTTAGAGCGTCTCCAGCAGGGTAGTATGACTGTTACTCAGTATGAGACCCGTTTTGTGGATTTGGCCCGTCATGATATTCTCCTGCTTCCTACCGAGAGAGAGAGAGAGAGAGAGAGAGAGAGAGAGAGAGAGAGAGAGAGAGAGAGAGAGAGAGAGAGAGAGAGAGAGAGAGAGAGAGAGGGGGAGGTTTATTGATGGACTTACTCAGCCTATCAGATTGCAGATGGATAAGGAGACTGGGAGTGAGATTATTTTTAGGCGGCTGCCAATGTTATCAGGCGATTCGAGATGGTTTTAGCTCAGGGGAGTGGTCATGGGTCTGACAAGAGGCCTCGTCACTCCAGTGGATTCAGTGGATCCTCATCTGGAGGCCGGGGTATTTATGACAGAGGCCATCCCCCCAGGCCGCTTCATTTAGCACTCCAGGCATCCCACACTGCCTAAGGTGGTCGTGGCCCTCAGATACATTATTCCGAGTAGCTAGCCTACGGTACACCACCAGCCCCTATTAGTGCACCTCCGCTCTAGAGTTTTCAGGGTGGTTACTCAGGTCGACAGGGTCAGTTTCACAGCAGCCGAGGTCTTGTTATACTTGTGGTGATCCGAGACACATTGCAAGATTTTGCCCTCGGGCATCAGGCAACTCACAACATTAGGGTTCTCGTGCCATGGTTCCGGCACCAGTTGTTGCACCACATGCTCAGCTAGCTAGAGGCAGGGGTCAGGCAGCTAGAGGTAGGGGCTAGACTATTAGAGGTGGAGGTCAGGCCGTTAAAGGTGGAGACCATCCAGCTAGAGGCCATCCCAGGGACGTAGTTTAGGGTGGTGGGGCCCAGCCCCGGTGTTATGCTTTTCCAGCCAGGCTTGAGGCTGAGTCATTCGACACTGTTATCACAGGTACTGTTTCAGTTTTCAGTAGAGATACTTTAGTTCTATTTGATCCGGGATCTACTTATTCATATGTGTCATCTTCTTTTGCTTCATATTTGGTTGTGCCTCGTGATTCTTTGTGTGCTCTTGTGTATGTGTCCACACCTGTGGGAGATGCTATAGTTGTAGATCGTGTTTATCGTTTTTGTACAGTTACCATTGGGAGTCTTGAGACTTGTATAGAACTTCTACTTCTCGATATGGTTGATTTCGATGTCATCTTAGGTATGGATTAACTGTCACCTAATCACGCTATATTGGATTGTCACGCCAAGACGGTGACCTTCGCCTTGCCGGGGTTGCCTCGATTAGAGTGGAGAGGGACTTCTGGCCATTCCACCAGCAGGGTTATCTCTTATGTGAAGGCTCGGCATATGGTCGAGAAGGGGTGTCTAGTTTATTTGGCTTATGTCTGCGATTCTAGTACGGAGGTTCTTTCCATAGATTTAGTGCCGGTTGTTCGTGAGTTTCCATAAGTATTTCCTACAGACCTGTCGGGGATGCCACCCGATGGGGATATTGATTTCTGCATTGATTTGGCTTCGGGCACTCAACCCATTTCCATTCCGCCATTTAGCATGGCCCCGACAGAGTTGAAAGAATTGAAGGAACAATTGAATGATTTGCTTGATAAGGGCTTCATTAGACCTAATGTCTCGCCCTGGGGAGCACCTGTGTTGTTTGTGAAGAATAAAGATGGATCGATGAGGATGTGTATAGATTATCGACAGTTAAACAAAGTCACCATCAAGAACAAGTATCCATTGCCGATGATTGATGATCTATTTGATCAGCTTCAGGGTGCAAAGGTAGTTTCGAAGATTGATTTGAGATCGGGCTACAATTAGTTGAGGATTAGGGCATCCGATGTCCCTAAGACATTTTTTTGGACTCATTACGGGCATTATGAGTTTTTGGTAATGTCCTTTGGGTTGACAAATGCCCCAGCAGCATTCATTTATTTGATGAACCAAGTGTTCAAGCCCTACTTGGATTCCTTTGTGATTGTGTTTATTGATGATATCTTGATTTACTCCCACATCCGAGAGGAGCATGAGCAGCACTTTCAGATTGTTCTTTAGACTCTGAGAGACAACCAGTTATATGCTAAGTTCTCAAAATGTGAGTTTTGGTTGAGTTCAATTACTTTCTTAGGTCACAAGTTCTCACATTGTATCAAAAGAGGGTATTCAGGTGGATCCTAGGAAGATTGAGGCAGTTCAGAACTGGCCTAGACCCACATCAGCTACAGAGATCCGTAGTTTCTTGGGATTGACAGGTTATTTTCATTGGTTTGTGGAGGGGTTTTCATCCATAGTAACTCCGTTAACCAGGTTGACCTAGAAGGGTGCCTCGTTCAGATGGTCGGACAAGTGTGAGGCGAGCTTTCAGAAGCTCAAAACAGCTTTGACTACGACACCAATATTGGTGTTACCCTAAGGTTCAGGATCTTTTACAGTATATTGTGATGCATCTCGTATTAGTCTAGGTGCGGTATTGATGTAGGGTGGCAAGGTTATTGCATATGATTCACAGCAGCTGAATGTTCACGAGAAGAATTACCATGTTCATGACTTAGAGTCGGCAGCCATTGTTCATGCACTGAAGATTTGGAGGCACTATCTTTACGGCGTGCCATATGAGGTATTCACGGATCATCGGAGCTTGCAGTATTTGTTTAAGAAGAAGGATCTCAATTTGAGGCAGAGGAGGTGGCTGGAGCTATTGAAAGACTATGATATCACCATATTGTGTCATCCCGGGAAGGCCAATGTGGTGGCCGATGCTTTGAGTAGAAAGTCAGCTAGTATGAGTAGCCTTGCATATATTCCAATTAGTGAGCGATCGCTTGCACTAGATGTTCAGGCTTTGGCCAATCAGTTTGTGAGGTTGGATGTTTCTGAGACCAGTCGTGTTCTAGCTTGTACCGTCGCTCGGTCTTCGTTGTTTGAGCGCATGGGGGAGAGGCAGTATGATGACCCTCATTTTCTTGTCCTTAGGGACACGGTGCGGCATGGTGATGCCAAGTAGGTTACAGTCGGAGATGATGGAGTTTTAAGGATGCAGGGTCGTGTTTGCCCAAAATCGAATTCGAAGGTCCCTAGCTCGAGTTATTGATTTTTTGAGGAAAATTAAAAGTCTAAAAATTAATTATTGTTAAGAATTGGTTGATGGTTGGCCTTGTTGATACCAGATTCGTATTTTGGTTCTGGAGCCCGGTATATGTCCAATATAATATTTATGACTTATCTGTGAAATTGGATGAGAAACGGAGTTGGTTTGACATGATTCGAACGTCCGGTTGTGAAGTTAGAAATTTTAAAGTGTTCTTGAGAATTTCATTTGATTTGGTGCTAAATTCGTAGTTTTAGGTGTTGTTTTGGCGATTTGATCACGCGAGCAAGTTCGTATGATATTTTTAGACTTGTGTGCATGTTTGGTTTGGAGCCCCGAGGGCTCGGGTGAGTTTCGGATAGGCTACGGGATGTTTTAGACTTGGAAAATCTGGTGTGTCTATGCTGTATCTAGTGTCTGCTATGTTGTGCGTCGCGATCGCGAGAGTAACTACTTGATCGCGAAGGGAAACTGGGCTGGGGAGGATTTTACTCTACGCGAATGCGAGACCATGGTCGCGAACGCGGAGCATTGGGGGGAGTTGCTCTACGCGAACGCGACACGTCGAACGTGAACGTATAGCTTTAGCTAGGCTGGGCAGGGGACCTAGGAAACTCTATGCGAACGCGAGCCCTGTCTCACGAACGCGAAGGTAAGGCAGGCTAAACCTCCGCGAACGCATAAGGCCTCCCGCGATCGCGTATGTCCTTAGGAGGCTGCTCTTCGCGAACGCGATAGTGCTCACGCGATCGCGATGAACACTGTCGCCCAGCACTTAAAACAGAATAAAAAATGGGACTTAAGCCATTTCTTCAACTTTTCAAATACCAAATAGGCTAGAGGTGATTTTTAAGAGATATTCTCTTCCCCAAAGTGTTGGTAAGTGATTCTAAACCGTTTTCTTTCAATTACCCATTACATTTCATGAATTTTCAACCTAAAATCTAGAGTTCTCATGGTAGAATTGGGGGCTTGGGGTAGAAACTGGGAATTTCAAAATTTGGGGATTTAGACCTCAATTTGAGGTCGGATTCCAAAACCAATTATATATACGGGCCCGGGGGTAAATGGGTAAATGGATTTTGGTTCGAACCTCGGGTTTTGACCAAGCGGGCCCGGGGTCGATTTTTGGACTTTTTGGGGGAAAAGTTTGGGAAATCTAAATTTATACAATGTAATTGATTCCTTTAGCAACATTTGATATTATTGAGTCATTTTTGAATAGATACGAGTGGTTTGGAGATGAATTCTAGAGAAAAAAGCTGTGATTGAGTATTAAGTGGCCTTCGGAGCGAGGCAAGTGTCTTGGTTAACCCTAACTTGAGGAAATTTGGAACCTCTGATTAATTTATATGTGAAATACATGTGAGCGGCATATATGTGAGGTGACGGGTACTTATGCGCCGTCAATTTACCTGTTTTTCCTGTTTCTTCCGTTTTTCTTATATTGTCTCTTTTCCCTACCTAATTGCTATGTGTTTAGACTAATGTTGTTAAATTAATTATTATTATCAAGTTTACGGATCTTCTGGTGATAATTGAATATTTATTTCAAAGTTGAGATTTATGTTGTGGAACCAAATGCTGAAGTAAGACTTGTACTTGTTATTCTATCTCCCACTTGTTAATTGTTCATTGTATTATGGTAAGGGAGAGTGTTAATGCACGAAGGGTGATGCCGTGCCATGTTGTGAGTGTAAAAGCACAAAGGGTAATGCCGTGCCATATTGTGAGTGTAAAAGCATGAAGGGTGATGTCATGTCGTTTCTATCGATTTTATGGTGAAGTTGAGAGTAAAAGCACGAAGGGTGATGTCGTGTCGTTTCTATCGATTTTATGGTGAAGTTGAGAGTAAAAGCACGAAAGGTGATGCCGTGCATTTTTCCTTTACTGTATTCATGTTCCTGTTGATTCATAGTATATTGGTTGTTCCAGTTATCATTCTGCTGTAGTTTTTTATCTCATATTTCCCCCAGCATGTTCCCCCCTCCCGATATTTCCTGTCTAGCTCTTCATTAATGTTTATTTGGATATACACTATTAAATTGTACAAGTTGATTTGTAGGTGCCTTGCCTTAGCCTCGTCACTACTTCGTCGAGGTTAGGCTCGACACTTACCAGTACATGGGGTCGGTTGTACTGATACTGCACTCCGCACTTTTTGTGCAGATTTTGGTATCGGCTCGGGTTGATCGAGGTTTTTGTTGTTGGACCCGCTATCCGGAGACTCAAGGTAGATCTGTCGGCGTTAACAAACCTTGAAATCCCCGTCTATCTTTTCTGTTTTACTGTTTATTTCATTCAAACAGTTGTATTTCTCTAAGACTATTATTTGTAGTAAATTCTAGAATGCTCGTGAATTGTGACTCCAGATCCGGGTGGTAGTAGTTAATACAATCTTGATGTTATTCCGCACTTACTATATTTCATCTTAGCTAAATTTGCTGTTAATTACTAAATGGAATAAGGATTGGTTTAATGATTCTCTAACATTGACTTGCCTAGCATGTAAAATGTTAGGCGCCATCACGGTCCCGATGGTGGAAATTCCGGGTCGTGACACTTCTCATGCCTTAATTTGCTATATGTCATTTATTATTCTCGTATTAAAATATTAGATTCTCCCATGATTTCATAATTAACTGCTACTTGCCTTAATTGACTTACTTGTACCTTTTAGTTGTCATTTTTTTGACTTGACTTACTGCTTAGTATTAATTATAGTAAATTCTTAATTTGGGACGAGATTTCCTTTCTGGTTCAGCTTTCATATTCATGAATCGGAAATTCTTATGATTTGAGTTGTTGAATTGATATCATTTATTTATTTATGTTTATGGATCGGGTTGCACACCGCAACAGGTGAAATAAGGAGGATTGATATTGATATGGTAGGATCGGGTTGCACGCCGCAACAGATGAAATAAGGGAGGATTGATATGGTGAAATAAGGGAGGATTATGTTACTGCTTCTTATTATATGGTGGGATCAGGTTGCGCGCCGCGACATATATTTTACTTGTTATTATTGATATTTAGATGGAGGAATAAGGGATGATTGTGTTTGTACGGTGGAATCGGGTTGCGCGCCACAATAATTTATGTTTTTGGTATTCCTTGTTGTATTGTGTTTGCTTCAGTGTTTTCATACGAAATTATGAGGATTTGGTATCTCTGGTTTTACTGATTTTTGAGGATTGAGTTTACGATCATGAATTAACTGTTTTATATTCATGTATTTCCTTTCTTGTTATTATTATTATACTGCATACTGGTTATTGTAAGTGACCCGCCTTAGCCGCGTCACTACTTCGTCGAGGTTAGGCTCGACACTTTCAGAGTACATGGGGTCGGTTGTGCTCATACAACACTCTGCACTTCTTGTGCAGATTTTGGAGTCGGTCCCAACGACGGTCAGTAGATTACTCGAGTTAACTATTGGACGAACACTTGAGGTACAACTGCTCGGTGTTCGCAGCCCTGAAGTCCCCTTCTACTTTATCTTAGCTTTGTATTTTTTTCAGAAAACTTTACTTTCATTCAGACCTTTATCTGTATAATTCTAGTAGCTCGTGCACTTGTGACACCAGTTCTAGGTTGTATTTAGACATTTTTATGACTTTTTCACACTTTATTACAGTTCCATTACATCTATTTCAGTTAATTGGCATCCGTTAATTTGATTTGTTAAAAATGGATTAAAATCATTCTAACATTGGTTGTCCTAGCAAGTGAGATATTAGGCACCATCACAATCGTGGGGGTGGAAATTCCGGGTCATGACAAGTCGTCAGTGGCTGGAAAGGTATTTGGAGGATTTTGGGAAAAAAGGAATTTCGGGACGTTGGTATAGTCTCTAAAGATAATTCACAGGGGTGGATCCCTTTGGGTTTGATATATCTAGCAACTTTTTTATTCTTTTAAAATAATTAAAGTAAAAAAAAATATTTTAAAAAATAAAACTTAACTCAACGACGAACAAGTTGGTGCTTTCTCTACTTTTTTCATCAAATAAAGTTATTTCCTAAATTGCATAGATTTTATAATGTTTTAAATTTGCAATAATCTGTAAGATATTTTTTAGTAAAATATTAGTGGCGACAACATCGCCATAAAAAGTCCTTGCCACATTGTACATTTAGTTCTAGGCAAAAAATGGAAATTTAATACACATTCGTTGCGATGTAAATTATGTCGCGACTAATACAATCACTTTTAGTGGCGACCTATTTAGAGTCGTCACGAATAAACTAAAAATTGTAGCAACTATAAGGGGTCAATTCTAAAGTTATTGCGTTTATGGAAACTGTGTAAAATCACCACGGAAATCCTTACTTTAGTGATGACTCCAGGGGTCGCAACTAAAGGTTGCCACAGAAAATCTAATTTATTGTATATTAGCACTAGAAGAAATCGTCTCTAGGCACTGGTTATATTTTAGGGATAAAGATGAAGGAGTGGCAAAATCGTCATTCGAACTTGCTAGATAAGCATCGTCGGTGGCTGGGAAGGAATTTGGGGGATTTTGGAGAAGGAATTAGAGGGTCGGTAGAGTCTGTATAGATAATTCAAGGGTGGATCCTTTTGGGTTTGATATATCTAGCAACCTTTTTTATTTTTTATAATAATTAAAGTAAAAAAAAAGATTTTAAAAAATAAAACTTTACTCAATGACGAACAAGTTGGTGCTTTCTCTACTTTTTTCATCGAATAAAGTTATTTTCTAAATTGCATTGATATTATAATGTTTTAAAATTGTAATAATCTATAAGATAATTTTATGCAAAAGATTAGTGGCGACAACATCGCCACAAAAGGTCTTTGCCTTATTATACATTTAGTTCTAGGCGAAAAATGAAAAATTAGTACACATTCGCCGCGATGTAAATTACGTTGCCACTAATACAATCACTTTTAGTGGCGACTTTTTAGAGTCGTCACAAATAAACTAATAATTATGGCAACTATAAGGGGTCGCCTCTAAAGTTATTGCGTTTTCTGGTAACTGTGTAAAATTGCCACGGAAATCCTTACTTTAGTGACGAATCCAGGGTTTGCCACTAAAGGTTGCCACATAAAATCTAATTTCTTGTAGAGAAGCACTACAAGCAATCGTCTCTAGGAACTGGTTATATTTGAGGGAAAAAGATGAAGGAGTAGCGAAATCGTCAGTCGAAGTTGCTAGATAAGCGCCATCGATGGCTGTAAAAGAATTTGGGGGATTTGGGGAAAAAGGAATATGGGGACGTCGGTATAGTCTGTAAAGATAATTCAGGGGCGGATCCCTTTGGGTTTGATATATCTAGCAACTTTTTTATTCTTTAAAAATAATTAAAGTAAAAAAAACAATTTTAAAAAATAAAATTTAACTCAACGGTGAACAAGTTGGTGCTTTCTCTACTTTTTATCATCGAATAAAGTTATTTCCTAAATTGCATAGATTTTATAATGTCTTAAAATTGCAATAATTTGTACGATAATTTTATGCAAAAGATTAGTGGCGGCAACATCGCCACAAAAAGTCCTTTTCTAGGCGAAAAATGAAAATTTAGTACACATTCGCCGCGATGTAAATTACGTTACCACTTATACAATCACTTTTAATGGCGACCTTTTAGAGTCATCACGAATAAACTAATAATTGTGGCAACTATAAGGGATCGCCTCTAAGGCTATTGCGTTTTCTGGCAACTGTGTAAAATTGCCACGGAAATTCTTACTTTAGTGACGACTCTAGAGTTTGCCACTAAAGATTGCCTCATAAAATCTAATTTCTTGTAGAGAAGCACTACAAGCAATCGTCTCTAGGAACTGGTTATATTTGAGGAGAAAAAGATGAAGGAGTGGCGAAATCGTCGGTCGAACTTGCTAGATAAGCGTCCTTGGTGGATGGGAAGGAATTTGGGGGATTTTGGGAAAAGAAAAATTTGGGGACATTGGTATAGTCTGTAAAGATAATTCAGGGGTGGATCCATTCGGTTTTGATATATCTAGGAACTTTTTTATTTTTTTAAAATAATTAAAGTGAAAAAAATGATTTTAAAAAATAAAACTTAACTCAACGACGAACAAGTTGGTGCTTTTCTACTTTTTTCATCGAATAAAGTTATTTCCTAAATTTCATAGATTTTAGAATGTTTTAAAATTGCAATAATCTGTAAGATAATTTTAAGCAAAAGATTCGTGGCGATAACATCGCCACAAAAAGTCTTAGCCACATTGTATGCCACGACCCAAATCCCACCACAGGCGTCATGATAGCACTTAGTCTCTAAGACTAGGTAAGGCAAGTACATTTACATTTCAAGCCTTTTTTTTTGAATTCAATGCAGGTGCCAAAAATCAACAGAGGAAACAAATATGAAAAACCTCCCAAGACTGGTAATACTGAGTCACGAACTCTAACTGAATACATGAAATGATATCAAGGATCGAATACTCAATACTGTTTGATTAATAATTAACAATACAATAAAATGAAAAGACTTCAAGGGACTGCGACGACCAAACAGCTCTACCTTGAATCATTGCGATCACATTTTAACTCTGCCTGAGTCCGATAGCTCCAATACATGGCTCTGCACAAAAATGTGCAGAAGTGTAGTATGAGTACACCACGATCGGTACCCAGTTAGTATCAAGACTAACCTCAGTGGAGTAGTGACGAGGTACAATCGAGACACTCACTAGTCTAATAACCTGTGCAATATAATATACAAAAATAATAGGAAACAAATAACAATAAGGGCAACACAAATCAACCAGTGATATGCACAGCAAGGCAACGAGAACACTATTAATATTGCTCAACAAATAATAAATACAAGTACACCCAATTAAATCAAGTCCTTCAAATATAAATCTTTCGTCTGTATGCTTCTCAAATAATACTCTTTAGGATATAATACTTTTCAACAAATATATTTAGAATATACTCCCTTCAAATAAATATCTTTCACATATAATTCTTCCAAATAACTCTCTTTCAAATATAATTTCCTCAAATAAATATCTTTCAAATATAATTCTTTCAATAAATCTCTTTCAAATATATTTTCCTCAAATAAGTATCTTTCAAATATAATTCTTTCAATAAATCTCTTTCAAATATAATATTTTAAATATAATTCTTTCAATTAAAAGTCACCATGTGACACCCCATTTCATAATCATAAAAATACGCGTCTCAGCCCTTTTTTTCATATTTTTTGTAAACACGGGTCTCATCCCACTTTCATATTTCCACGGCACTTCGTGCCCATAATTAAATTATTATATTTCCTCGGCACCTCATGCCCACTTTTCATATCACAGCTGCACGAACAGTTCACGTGCCAATAATAAAACCATCATATTTTTCTCGGCACCTCGTGCCCACATTTCATATCCGTTGCGGCGTGCAACCTGATCCCATATAACATTACCTGTCCGGCAATAGCCACACACTTACAATTTCAACATAAATCAGACTATTATCAAGTTTACCGAAACAACAAAATAAGTTGCACAAGATATAAAAATAAACACAAGGAATACCCCAACATCACATGAAAATTACCAACACAATAACTACACATCATCATATATCATCCCTGACAATAGCCACCCTTATGTCTTCTATAGCCACCCTTATCATTCTTATAATAGCCTCCCTTATCCCTCCGCCCTCACAATATCAATAACCACCCTTATCGCTCCTATTGCCACCCTTATCTCTCCTATAGCCACCCTTATCACTTCCCCCAGACAATACCCCAACACACATAGCAACAGTGAAATGACACCCTTATATCCACATAATATCAACAGTAGAATGTCACCCTTATATCCTCAAAATAATAACTCAACAATTTATACGGAATATTATCACGGCAACATAACAAAAATCAATTGATATCACAATTTTTCAAATGGCCACAACCAATTCCAAAGATATAACAAATCAATTAATTTCACAACAAATAGCCCAAGATTCTACACAATATATATATGTAATAACCCGGCCGGTCGTTTTGACTATTGCAATCCCGTTCCCTCATTTACTGCTTAATTTGTGAATTACAGTTGTTATTTGGCTTGCCGGGGTAATTGGTTTGGGTTCAGTGAGGCTTTGAAATGATTTAGAGCGCTTAGTTCCAAGATTTAGAATTTAAGTTGAAAAGGTTGACCGGATGATAACTTATGTGTAACGACCATGGAGAAATTTTGCTAAGGAAATTAAGTTTTGGTGGTGCCGAGGTAGATCAATTAAGCTCGCCGCGGATCGAACTTTTTGGGTTGAACAATGCACCGAAGTGTAAAGGAAAGTTTTGTCGGAAAATTATCATTTCTGCGACCACTATGCGGTCGCAGAATCACTTTGCGGACCGCATAATGGTCGCAAAGTGGAACAGGAGGAGGGCAAGATTTGAGGAAAATCTACGATGCACTATGTGACCACATACTTGTTTTGTGGTGCATTATGCGATCGCAGAACAAGTATGTGGACCGCATAATGACTGCAGAACAAGTCAGTAACGCCCAGCTTTGGAGGCCAAATTATGCGGCCGGCATGCGAACCGCATACCTGTTATGCGATCACATATGTGACCGCATAACTGTGTTGGAGCTTCCATTCCTTTTAATTTTTGACCCGACCCAACTTCGATTTATAGCCCTTGAAGCTCATTTTTGAGCCAAAATCTGATATTTTAGAGAGGGGTGAGAACATTTTAGAGAGAGAAAGTGAAGACTTAGTCATTTATCCATCAATTCTTGTTCAAGATTTGAAGATTTCACAAGGATATGGAAATTAGGTAAGAATTTCTTTTTCCTAATTCTTTAATTTCGGGTTTGGAGTAAAGATGAATAATTAATAGTATGATTCTTGGGTGTAGAGTATCATGTATACATACTAATAAGGTTGTGAAAAGATTGTTAGGTTCAAATGGGTAAGGATTGGGCTAAAAATGGTAGAAATCTTCATAGACTTTAATTGAAGATTTGAGGGTCGAGTTAGTGTCGGATTTTGGTAAAATTTGTATGGTTGGACTCATGGTTGGATGAGCGTTCTTATTCTGTAACTTTTGTCGGGTACCGAGATGTGGGCCCTACGGGTGATGTTTGAGTTAATTTCGGATTTTATTGGAAAAATTAGTATTTTCTTATGGAATTAATTATAATAATTTATATTGACTGATTCGAATTAATTGTGGCTAGATACAAGGCTTTCGGAGACCAATTCTCGTGGCAAAGGAATATCAAAATAAATAATTATACGGGTTGAGGTAAGTAACAGTTATAAATCTGGTCCTGAGTGTATGAAACCCCGAATTTTATGTCATGTGATTATTTTGGAGGTGACGCACATGCTAGGTGACAGGCGTGTGGGCGTGCACCGAAGGGATTGTGACTTGGTCCGTCCCGTGAAGCTGTAAAGTTAGCTATAAGTTCTCTTTGTGTTGAAGAAATTTGACTGTAAATCATGATTAAAAATCATACTTAGGCTATGTGATAGTACTGTTGGGACCCACATAGGTCGCGTACTTGTTGAATTATTTGATAATTATTGTCTTGTACTCAGTCATGATTTTCTTACGTATTATACCTCAGTCTTTCTGGATATTTATTGATATACTATGTTATCTTTGTTTGGGCTGATCTTGTGATTTTCGAGAGCCCGAGAGACTTGAGAGGTTGAGAACTGAGTAAGGCCGAAGGCCTGTCGGTGAGGTAAGGATATTATGGCACGTGAGTTGTCCGTGCAGGATTATAGCACGTGAGTTGTCCGTACAGATTATGGCGCTTGGGCTGTAGGAGCCCCTTCGGAGTCTGTACACACCCCAGTGAGAACGGGTACCCATTGAGTGTGAGTGCTGAGGGCTGAGTGGTTGTGCTGTTGTGATGAGCTGAGTGACTGTTGCCCGAGAGGCTGTACTTGCTTTGCATTTGTTGTTGCACTTGGTTTCTATCTGTCGTTGTTGTGAAATCTATGAAAGAATTTATATCCGAATTACTTGAAATTGAATTGTATAAAATTTATTTGACTTAAACTGCCAGATTCGAAAGCATGTCTATTCTTTGCTGGAACTACTGAAAGTGAACTATAACTGTGTAGCTCATCATTATCTTCAATTCCTTATTTATTATTGTTACTTTCTGAGTTGGTTGTACTCATACTACACCCTGCACTTCGTGTGCAGATCCAGGTGTTCCCGGACATAGCGGGTGTTGATCATTTCGCGTAATTAATTTTCAGGAGATTTTGAGATAGCTGTCGTGTTCCGCAGACCTTGTCTCTTCTTTTCTATATCCTTGTATACTGTATTTGGTCTCAAACTATTATAGACCGTAATTTCTAGACTTGTACTCATATTAGATGCTCATGTACTCAGTAACACAAGGTTTTGGGGGTGTTGTATCGGAAATTGCTAGATTTTTGGTATTGTATTAAACGTTACGATTTTAAATTTAAAGGAAATCGTGGGTTATAGATGTTGTCGGCTTGCCTAGTATTGAGATAGGCGCCATCACGACAGGTTAGGATTTTTGGGTCATAACAAGTTGGTATCAGAGCCTAGGTTACATAGGTCACACGAGTCATGAGCAGGTTTAGTAGAGTCTTGCGGATCGGTACGAAGACGTCTGTACCTATCTTCGAGAAGCTGCAGAAACCATAAGAAAACTTCACTTTCTTGTATTCAGTTGTGCGAATTTGTTGATTCCGGAAACTAAATTTTTGTTAATCTATTCTGTCACAGATGGTGAGGACATATACTACCAGATCAGATGGTCAACCACCGGTGCCACCAGTTAGGGCCGAGAGAGGCTGGGGCCGTGGTAGAGGCCGGGGTCGAGGTAGAGGTCGAGGTGTAGCTCATACCACAGTTGGACCAGCACCTGTAGTACCACCAGTTGCTCCAGTTCAAGAGCAGATTCCAAATATAGTTGAGCCGACAGGGTCAGCTCAGGCTCCAGCTGTGCCCATTGAGATTCCAAGACTTAAGGAGACTTTAGCCCAAATATTGGCAGCTTGCACTGGTCTGGCTCAGGTGGTTTTGGCTCAGGCCGCACCTGCCGCTTCTCAGGCCGGGGGAGGTACTTATAGCCCTGTTGCCCGTACTCCAGACTAGGTAGTACAGGGACTTCAGATACTGGGGGCACTACCAGTCCAGCTAGTTGCAAATGCTCAGGCCCCGGTAGTTCCTGTTATGGCAGATGATGAGCAGAGGAGACTTGAGAGATTTGAGAGGCTTCGACCTCCATATTTTAGCGGTGCTGAGTCAGAGGATGCCCAGGGTTTTCTGGATAAGTGTCAGCGGATGCTTCGGACAACGGGTATTTTGGAGACCAGTGGGGTCTCATTCACTACTTTTTAGTTTTCTGGGATTACCTTCGGATGGTGGGAGTCTTACGAGAGGTGTAGGTCAGTCGGTGCAACACTCCTTACCTGGCAGCAATTCTCCAGTCTATTCCTGGAGAAGTTCGTACCTCAGTCCTGCATAGAGGAGCTGCGCAAGCAGTTTGAGCAGCTTCGTTAGGGTGATATGTCCGTGATGCAGTATGAAATGAGATTTTCATAATTGGCCCGTCATGCTATCTGATTGATTCCTACAGACAAGGAAAGGATTAGGAGGTTCATAGATGGCCTCACTTTTCAGCTGCAATTACTCATGACTAGAGAGAGAGTGTTTGGTGCTACTTTCGACGAGGTTGTTGACATTGCTCATCAGATTGAGATGGTTCGCAGCCAGGAACGTGTTGAAAGGGAGGCTAAGAGGCCTCGTGGTTCCGGTGACTTCAGCGGTGTTTCTTCAGGGGGTAAGTTTTACCGTGGTAGGGGCCGTTCTTATAGACACGCTCAGGCGGGTCATCCAGTTCATCATGGTGCATCAGCTAGCACGGTTTTTATAGTGCTCATTCAGGCCAGTCTTCATTTAGTGCACTACCAGTGCAGGGTTCTCATCAGGACTCGTCCGCTCAGGCTTCTACAGGTAATTCTTCGGGTTATCAGGAGCAGCAGTTCTGTCAGAGGAGGGGTTGTTTCGAGTGCGGAGAATTGGGTCATTACAAGAGGGATTGTCGTAGGATGTTGAGTGGGGCTCCACAGCAAAGTTCTCGACCAACGGTACCAGCACCAGCAGTTACACCACCCGCCCAACCAGCTCGGGGTGGGGGTCAGGCAGCTAGGGGTCGCCCAAGAGTGGGAGGCCGATCATGTGGCGGTCAGGCCCGATTCTATGCTTTTCCTGCCATGCCAGATGTTGTTGCTTCAGATGCAGTGATCATAGGTATTGTTTCAGTGTGCCATAGGGAGGCTTCTTTATTATTTGACCCTGGTTCTACTTATTCATATGTATCATCATATTTTGCTCATTATCTGGATATGCCATGTGCGTCCTTAGTTTCACATGTTAGTGTATCTACACCGGTGGGTTGAATTATTACTGTGGACCGTGTGTATCGGTCGTGTGTGGTAACTATTGGGGAATTGGAGACTAGGGTTGATCTTTTATTACTCAGTATGGTCGATTTCGATGTAATCCTGGGTATGGATTGGTTGTCTCCATGTCATGCTATTCTGGACTGTCATGCAAAAACCTTTACGTTGACCATGCCGGGGTTGCCAAAGGTTGAGTGGAGAGGTTCTCTAGATTTTGTTCCTAGCAACGTAATTTCTTATTGATTCAGTACCTGTAGTAAGAGATTTTCCTGATGTATTTCCTACAGACCTGCCGGGTATGCCGCCCGACAGGGATATCGATTTTGGTATTGACTTGTCACTCAACCCATTTCTATTCCTCTATATCGTATGGCACCAGCTGAGTTAAAAGAATTGAAAGAGCAACTTCAGGGACTCTTTGAAAAGGGGTTTATTAGGCCTAGCATGTCACATTGGGGTGCACCAGTTCTGTTTGTGAAAAAGAAAGATGGTACTATACGGATATGCATCGATTATAGGCAGTTGAACAAAGTTACAATCATAAATAAATATCCCTTGCCACGAATTGATGATTTATTTGACCAGCTTCATGGAGCGAGGGTGTTCTCCAAAATTGATTTGAGGTCTGGGTATCACCAGTTGAAGATTCAGGACTCGGATATTCTGAATACGACATTCATAACTCGTTATGGTCACTATGAATTTCTTGTGATGTCTTTTGGGCTAACCAATTTCCCAACAATATTTATGCATTTGGTAAATAGTGTATTCCAGCCATATCTTGATTTATTTGTTGTAGTATTTATTGATGATATTCTGGTGTATCACGTAACCAGGAGGAGCAAGCACGACACTTAGGTATTGTATTATAGAGGTTGAGAGAGGAGAGACTTTATGCTAAATTCTCTAAGTGCGAGTTCTGGCTTAGTTCGGTGGCATTCTTGGGACATATAGTGTCCAGTGAAGGAATTAAGATGGATCCGAAGAAAATAGAGGTAGTTTAGAATTGGCCCAGGCCTTCTTCAGTTACTGAGATTCAGAGTCTTCTCGGCTTGGCCAGTTATTATTGTCGCTTCATGGAAGGATTCTCGTCTATTGTATCGCCTATGACTAAATTGACCGAGAAAGGTATTCAATTCAGGTGGTTGGATGAATGTGAAAAGAGCGTTCAAAAGCTCAAGACAGCTTTGACTACAGCTCCTGTATTGGTGTTGCCTAGAGGTTCGGAGTCTTATACTGTGTATTGTGATGCGTCGCGTATTGGTCTCGGTGCAGTGCTGATGCAAGACGGTAGGGTGATTGCCTATGCGTCCAGACAGCTAAAGGTACATGAGAAGAATTATCTAGTCCACGATCTTGAGTTAGCAGCTATTGTTCATGCCTTGAAAATTTGGCGGCATTACTTGTATGGTGTCCAGTGTGAGGTGTTTACCGATCATCGGAGTCTACAACATTTATTTAAACAGAATGATCTTAACTTGCGGCAGCGAAGGTGGTTAGAGTTGCTAAAGGATTACAATATCACCATTCTTTATCATCCCAAAAAGGCCAATGTGGTGGCCGATGCCTTGAGTCGTAAGGCGGAGTGTTTGGGCAGCTTAGCATACTTACCGGCAGAAGAGAGGCCTTTAGCCTTGGATGTTCAGACCTTGGCTAATCAGTTTGTTAGATTGGATGTTTCTCGAGCCGAATCGAGTTTTGGCCTGTGTAGTTTCTCAGTCTTTTATATATGATCGCATTAGAGAGCGCCAGTATGATGATCCACATCTGCTTGTCCTTGTGGACACGGTTCAACAAGGTGATGCCAAGGAAGTCACTATTGGAGATGACGGTGTATTACGGATGCAGGGCAGGCTATGTGTGCCTAATGTAGATGGTTTGCGTGAGCTGATTCTCTAGGAAGCTCACAGTTCGCGGTACTCTATTCATCCAGGAGCCGCGAAGATGTATTAGGATTTGAGACAACACTATTGGTGGAGGCAGATGAAGAAAGATATAGTTGGGTTTGTGTCTCGGTGTTTAAATTGTCAACAGGTAAAGTATGTGCATCAGAGACCGGGTGGATTGCTACAGAGACATGAAATTTCGGAGTGGAAACGGGAGCGTATTACCATGGACTTTATAGTTGGGCTCCCATGGACCTTGAGAAAGTTTGATGCTGTTTTGGTGAATGTAGATCGGCTAACCAAATCTGCGCATTTTATTCCAGTTGGTACTAATTATTCTTCGGAGCGGTTGGCTAGGATTTATATTCGCGATATTGTTCGCCTACACGGCGTGCCGGTGTCCATTATTTCAGATCGGGGTACGCAGTTTACCTCACAGTTTTGGAGGGCAGTGCAGCGAGAATTGGACACACAGATTCAGTAGAGTATATCATTTCACCCTCAGACGGATGGACAGTCCGAGCGCACTATTCATATATTGGAGGATATGCTACGCGCTTGTGTCATTGATTTTGGGGGTTCTTGGGATCAATTTCTGCCACTCGCGGAGTTTGCTTACAATAATAGCTACCAGTCAAGCATTCAGATGGCTCCGTATGAAGTTTTATATGGGAGACAGTGTCGGTCTCCGGTGGGTTGGTTTGAGCTGGGTGAGGTTAGACTATTTGGTACTGACTTGGTTCAGGATGCTTTAGAGAAGGTTAAAGTAATTCAGGAACGGCTTCGCACAGCACAGTCTAGACAGAAGAGTTATACCGACAGGAAGGTTTGTGATGTTGTTCACATGGTTGGGGAGAAGGTTCTGCTTAAGATTTCACCCATGAAGGGTGTGTTGAGGTTCGGAAAGAAGGGCAAGTTGAGCCCTCGGTATATTGGGCCTTTTGAGATACTTAAGAAAATTGGAGAAGTGGCTTATGAACTTGCCTTGCCACCCAGTCTATCAGGTGTTCATCCAGTGTTCCACGTATCCATGCTCCGAAAGTATGTCGGGGATCTGTCTCATATTCTGGATTTCAGTACAGTGCAACTAGACGGTAATTTGACTTATGATATGGAGCCGGTAACTATTTTAGATCGGCAGGTTCGAAAGTTGAGATCAAAGAACATAGCTTCGGTGAAGGTGCAGTAGAGAGGCCAGCCAGTCGGAGAAGCTACTTGGGAGATTGAGCAGGAGATGCGGAGCAAATATCCACATCTATTTGAGACTCCAGGTATGATTCTAAGCCCGTTCGAGGACGAACATTTGTTTAAGAGGGGGAGAATCTAACGACCCGGCCGTTCGTTTTGACTATTGCAATCCCGTTCCCCCATTTACTGCTTAAATTGTGAATTACAGTTGTTATTTGGCTTGACGGGGTAATTGATTTGGGTTCGGTGAGGTTTTGAAATGATTTAGAGCGCTTAGTTCCAAGGTTTAGAAATTAAGTTGAAAAGGTTGACCGAATGCTAACTTATGTGTAACGACCTCAGAGAAATTTTGCTAAGGAAATTAAGTTTTGGTGGTGTCGAGGTAGATCAATTATTACAAAGATTATAGAAAATTCTCATTGCGAGCTTGCTCACCGCGGCTCGGACTTTTTGGGTTGAACAATGCACCGAAGTGTAAAGGAAATTTTTGTTGGAAAATGGCCATTTCTACGACCACTATGCGGTCGCAGAATCACTCTCCGGACCGCATAATGGTCGCAAAGTGGAACAGGAGGAGGGCAAGATTTGAGGATAATCTGCGGTGCACTATGCGACCGCAGACCTGTTTTGCGGTGCATTATGAGACCGCAGAACAAGTATGCGGATCGCATAATGACCGCAGAACAGGTCAGTAACGCCCATCTTTGGAGGCTAAATTATGCGGCCGGTATGCGGACCGCATACCTGTTATGCGATCGCATATGCGACCGCATAACTGTATTAGAGCTTCCATTCTTTCTAATTTTTGACCCGACCCAACTTCGATTTATAGCCCTTGAAGCTCATTTTTAAGCCAAAATCTGATATTTTAGAGAGAGGTGAGAGCATTTTAGAGAGAGAAATTGAAGACTTAGTCATTTATCCATCAATTCTTGTTCAAGGTTTGAAGATTTCACAAGTATCTTGCTAGGGCTTCAAAGAGGTAAGAATTTCTTTCCCTAATTCTTCAATATCGGGTTTGGAGTAAAGATGGATGATTAATAGTATGATTCTTGGGTGTAGACTATCATGTATATATACCAATAAGGTTGTGGAAAGATTGTTAAGTTGAAATGGGTAAGGATTGGGTTGAAAATGATAGAAATCTTCATAGACTTTAATTGAAGATTTGAGGGTCGAGTTGGTGTAGAATTCTGGTGAAATTTATATGGTTGGACTCGTGGTTGGATGAGCATTCTTATTCTGTAACTTTTGTCGAGTTCCGAGACGTGGGCCCTACGGGCAATTTTTGAGTTAATTTCGGATTTTATTGGGAAAATTAGTATTTCCTTATGGAATTAATTATAATAATTTGTATTGACTGATTCGAATTAATTGTGGCTAGATACGAGGCTTTCAGAGACCAATTCTCGTGGCAAGGGCATATCAGAATAAATAATTACACAGGTTGAGGTAAGTAACAGTTATAAATCTGGTCCTGAGGGTATGAAACCCCGGATTTTATGTCATGTGATTATTTTGGAGGTGACGCACATGCTAGGTGACGGGCGTGTGGGAGTGCACCGAAGGGATTGTGACTTGGTCCGTCCCGTGAAACTGTAAAGTTGAATAACCTGTTGTTAGCTATAAGTTCTCTTTGTGTTGAAAGAATTTGACTGTAAATCATGATTAAAAATCATGCTTAGGCTATGTGATAGTACTGTTGGGACCCACAGAGGTCGCATACTTGTTGAATTATTTGCTAATTATTGTCTTGTACTCAGTCATGATTTTCTTGCGTATTATACCTCAGTCTTTCTGGATATTTGTTGATATACTATGTTATCTTTGTTTGGGCTGATCTTATGATTTCTGAGAGCCCGAGAGACTTGAGAGGTTGAGGATTGAGTAAGGCCGAGGGCATGTCGGTGAGGTAAGGATATTATGGTACGTGAGTTGTCCGTGTAGGATATTATAGCACGTGAGTTGTCCGTGCAGCACGTGAGTTGTCCATGCAGATTATGGCGCTTGGGCTGTAGGATCCCCTCCGGAGTCTGTACACACCCCCAGTGAGTGCGGGTACCCATTGAGTGTGAGTGCTGAGGGCTGAGAGCCGAGTAGTTGAGCTGTTGTGATGAGCTGAGTGACTGTTGCCTGCGAGGCTGTACTTACTTTGCATTTGTTATTGCACTTGGTTGCTATCTGCCATTGTTGTAAAATCTCTGAAAGAATTTATATCCGAATTACTTGAAATTGAATTGTATAAAATTTATTTGACTTAAACTGTCGGATTCGAACCCATGTCTATTCTTTGTTGGAATTACTGAAAGTTAACTATAACTGTATAGCTCGTCATTATCTTCAGTTCCTTATCTATTATTGTTACTTGCTGAGTTAGTTGTACTCATACTACACCCTGCACTTCGTGTGCAGATCCAGGTGTTCCTGGACATAGAGGGTGTTGATCATTTCGCGCAGTTGATTTTCAAGAGATTTTGAGGTAGCTGCCATGTTCCGCAGACCTTGTCTCTCCTTCTCTATATCCTTGTATACTGTATTTGGTCTCAAACTATTATAGACCGTATTTTCCAGACTTGTACTCATATTAGATGCTCATGTACTCAGTGACACCAAGTTTTAGGATCGTTGTATCGGAAATTGCTAGATTTTTGGTATTGTATTAAACGTTACGTTTTAAAATTTAAAGGAAATCGTGGGTTATTGATATTGTCGGCTTGCCTAGTACTGAGATAGGCGCCATCACGATAGGTTAGGATTTTTTGGTCATGACAAGTTGGTATCAGAGCTTAGGTTACATAGGTCTCACGAGTCATGAGCAGGTTTAGTAGAGTCTTGTGAATCGGTACAGAGACGTCTGTACTTATATTCAAGAGGCTGCAGAAACCGTAGGAAAACTTCACTTTCTTGTATTCCGTCGTGCGAATTTGTTGATTCCGGAAACTAAGTTTCTGTTAATCTATTCTCTCACAGATGGTGAGGACACGTACTACCGGATCGGACGGTCAACCACCAATGCCACCAGTTAGGGCCGCGAGAGGCTGAGGCCGTGGTAGAGGCCGGGGTCGAGGTAGAGGTCGAGGTGTAGCTCGTATCACAGTTGGACCAGTACCTGTAGTACCACCAGTTGCTCCAACTCAGGAGTAGATTCTAGATATAGTTGAGCCGACAGGATCAGCTCAGGCACCAGCTGTGCCCATTGAGATTCCAGGCCTTAAGGAGACTTTAGCCCAGATATTGGCAGCTTGCACTGGTTATTGATGTTGTCGGCTTGCCTAGTACTGAGATAGGCGCCATCACGACAGAAAAGGATTTTTGGGTCGTGACAATATAAAACCTAAAAAACAATCAACAGAGATAGAAAATAATCAGCATAGGACAACTCCTTCATTAATCCAATTTTTGATAATTATATTAACACTTCTTCTTAAGCTCGTTTAATTAATTAATTGCAGAGGGAAAATCCATAATAAAATTAAATTACAGAAATATCAAACCATCAAACTCACAGAATTCACATAAATATACAGGTAACATTCATATCAATTCGTCATATAAAAACAAATTCAATAAATGCGAATTGAGGCATGGCAACCAATTGATTAAATAAAATTCAAAAATTATCCAATTTACTACATAATATGCCCAAGACTTTAACTCAATAAATTTTGCACATATAGCCCGAGTACGTACTCGTCACCTCGCGTAGACGGCTTTTTACATTTCACAAATGGCATATAAGACTCGATGCCTAAGGGGTAATTTCCCCACTCAAGGTTAGGCAAAACACTTACCTTTTTGAAGTTATGTCGATGTTCCAAAATCTCTTTCTTGCTTGAATTGACCTCCGGACCGCTCAAATCTATCCAAATTAATTGTATTACTTTATTAAGATTCATCGGAAACAATTTCGGATAATAAAATGTCGACTTAGAAATTTATCCTAAAAAGTCAACAAAAGTCAATGCGAGCCCGCCTCTAGGAACTCGACATAATTTTCATGAAATTCGAACTCCCATTCTGACGCGAGTTTAACCATACCAATTTTATCAAATTCCAATAACAAATCGTCCCCCAAATCTTGAATGTCCATTTTTGAAAAGTTTTTACAAAGATTCCCATTTTCTCCATTAAACTCGAATTAAACGATGAATATAACCATAGATTCATGAAATATAATCACTTTCGGATATAGAACACTAGCCCAAGTCAAAGTATTGAAGAACTCCTCCAAAATCGCCCAAAAATCGAGCTCTAAAATCTCAATCGAAAATGGCAAAATGACCAATTTTGGTCCTTAATGTTTCTGTCCAGAACCGCTTCTACGGAAAGAATTTCGCATCTGCAGTCTCGCTTTTGCGGGACAAAATGCGCTTCTGCGATGATCACTGCCCAGCCACAAAGATTGCACCCGCGGAGCAACCTTTTCTTCTACGATTATCCCAGGTGCGCAACATTTCCGCTGTTGCGCTGCCTCGTCGCTTCTGCGTAGAAGGCATCGCACCTGCAATTGCGCAGGTGCGGAAGTTTGTCCGCATCTGAGACCTTTCTCCAGTTCTGCCCAGGTCACTTCTGCGATGAAATCCTTGCTTCTGCAAGGTCGCTTCTTCAATAAAGATTCCGCAGATGTGATCACACCAGCAAGTTCAAAATTCCAGCAGTCTTTTTCAAGTCCAAATTGATCTGTTAGCCATCAGGAATTCACCCGAGGCCCTCAGAACCTTAACCAAATATACCAACATGTCCCAAAATACAATAAGAACTTAGTCGAGGCTTCAAACCACGTCAAACAACGCCGAAATTAGGAATCGCACATCGAAATAAATTATGAGTTTTGAAATCTTCCAACTTCTATATTTCGCGTCGAAACATATCACATCAATCCGGAATGACTTCAATTTGTTCACACGAGTCATAAATGACGTAATAGAGATATTCCAATTTCCGGAATCAAAATCCAACCTCGTTATCAAAAATTCAACCTTCGGTCGAACTTTTTAAAATTCTTCTATTTTCCAACTATCGCCAAAATGTGTCGAATTATCCTACGGACTTCCAAATATAAAGCCAGACATACGCCTAAGTCTGAAATCACCATACAAAGCTATTGACATCATCAAAATTCCATTCCGGGGTCATTTGCTCAAAAGTTAACTCTCTTGTCAACTATTTCCATTTAAGCTTCAAAAAATGAGGATTTCTCTTTCAATTTAATTCCGAACCTTCCAAAAACAAACCTCGACCGCACACACGAGTCATAATACATATTACAAAATTGCTCGAGACATTAAGTCGCTGAACAGGGCATTAATTCTTAAAACGACAAGTCGGGTCATTACATTCTCCACCTCTTAAACATACGTTTGTCCTCGAACGTGCCAAGAATCTTTCTGAGGACATTAAATTACTGAGTGTATTCTTATACACATACTCGTGGGTGATTCTACGTCCTGCAAGTTAACATGTGTCCTACAACACCATCTCAGTTGAGTTTATTTCTTTTATCCATACTTATAAGGTTTAAAGCCAATTCCTTACTCTCCAATCAATTTCAAATGCCAGATTTTTCATATTAACACACTGTGTTAGTCTCAACCGGCTGTAGAAATTTCGTGCCCACACACACATTATACGTATGCCCATAACCACATCTCTGATCATAATAGTTATTCATAATTAATTCTAGCATCATCAATTAACTTCATATTAACCAAAAACTCATTTCAACTTTTCATAATATTGACAGCAACAAGCGAGGCATGAATACCTCATAATTATTTACCCGAATTGATGAGTGACATGTAACGCCACCTGGGCACCCACTTTATAGGCTAAAACTAATTGTTTACCGCACGGATATGGCTAAATATGCACACAAAGATGTACAAGAATTATCAAATAAGCCTAACAGGCATGACTCCTTATTAATACTATAGTACAAATTTTAGTTTCACAAAAGAAAAATTTAAACTCATAAAAATTTTCACCACAAGGACCTCGTCCTTACATAACTTTCACCACAGCTCGTAGCCCAGTTTAAATACTGCAACTCATATTAAAATGCGAGGATCTCGTCCTCAACTCCGAATCACAAGTATTTTGCACATTGTGCCAACTGAAATTTTAAATTTTATTTATTTCTTATTTCCAATAAATTTCGTAAACAAATTCACAACACATAATGAACCCTCATACAAATAGGGCATATAATTCAAAAAATTGAGATCAATTATTCCGTAATCACATCAAAACCCATTGTAGTGAGTAATATAAAGTCACTTTTGGACTTATAGCCCTCAGTAGTGTACAAAATAAAAATGACAGACATGGGCTAACATCTTCAAATCTACCAACAGGGTTAAAAATGGGAGTGGAGTATAAATTCACTAATCCACCATATATAAGGAGCATGAAAGAAGTTCTCACCTCAATAATTGAAATCGAATTAAAATAAGAATAGTGCTCCTTTTTATTATAAACTAAATCATACTTGTAACTACACCATCTAGTGTATCGGCCTCAGCTAATTCATAGCAATTATAACAACGGGTCGGGCCTCCACCTCTTAGGCACCCTCTACCCGCCTGTCCTCCACCCCTAAGTGGCTATGCACGTAGAGTATTAACTGGAATAAAGCTTGTAGTCTGAGTGTTGTGATGAAATCCACCCCTTCCAAGTCTGGGACAATTTCTCTTGACGTGTCTAGTATCACCACTCTCATAACAACCCCTCTGCGGGCGCGGCTGCTCATGCTGAATCTCTGCCGGATTACTGGAATAACCACTGTAAGAACCATGTGCCGGTGGTACACTAAAAGTATTAACTGAAGTACTACGAGTATTCTGAATTGCGGATTGGGATGACCGACTGACCGAGCCTCCGCCATGATGAGTCATAGCTGCAAAGTAGAATCCACTAAATCCTCCAGATTTCCGAGACCTTTTGGCCTCCTTAGCCTCCTTCTCCTCACTTCGAACACGTTCTAACATCCTAGTAATCTCTACTACTTGCTGAAATGGAATGTCAGTCTTCAACTCTCGATCCATACATATTTTAAAATCATAATCGAGCCCTTAAATGAATATGCGAACTCGCTCTCTAATTGTAGGAACTAAGATAGGTGCATGACGGGCTAACTCACTGAACCTGGTATCATATTCTGACACCGTCATGGTGCACTGACACAACCATTTAAACTCTGTGCGCCATGCCTCCCGGAGAGTTTGGGGAACAAATTCTTTCAAAAACATTTCCGAAAATTGAGTCAAAGTTGGTAGTGTTGCATAGGCTAATATATCCTCTTCATAAACTTGCCACCATTGATACGCTGCTCCTGACACCTAAAATGTAGTAAAGGAAACTCCACTCCCTTCTACAATACCCATGGTACGAAAAATATAGTGGCAATTTTCTAGAAATCCCGGGCATCCCCGGCAGCTGTGCCACTAAAGTAGGTTGACTATATCTCTTAAACCTCTCAAGCCCCTTTTGTTCTTCTTCTAATGTCTCTGTCCTGACCTCATACATGACCGGAATAATAGGTTGTACAGGCACCACACCAGAACCTGACCAATGTAGACATGCTGCTCCGGAGTACGGGCGGTAGGAGTCTGAGCTCCTCCCCCAATCTGTTAAATATTTGGTGCAACAGAGATCAACCCTGCTTGAGTTAATATACCAAACATGTTTATGAACTGTGCTAAAGTCTCCTGAAATCTTGGGGTAACAACATTTGCTTCTGCTGCCTGTCCCCTGACCGGAGCTACTGGCGGCTCCTCAATTGTTACTCTGATCGGTGCTCTAGCTGTGACACGTGCCCTTACTCGACCTCTACCTCGGCTTCTACCTCGGCCCCGGCCTCTTGCGGCTCTAGCAGTATGCGCGGGGGTTTGCTTAGCTGACCCAGTAGCACGTGTCCTCACCATTTGTGAGAGAATAGATATACAAATGCTCAAATTCCAATAAACAAATTCCGCACGACAGGAATGAAAGAAGTGAAATTTCCTAACAGTTTTGTAGCCTCTCGAAGATAAGTACAGACGTCTCGTACTGATCCGCAAGACTCATTCGTGACTAATAGAAACTATGAACCTAGAACTCTGATACAAACTTGTCATGACCCAAAATCCCACCACAGGCATCATGATGAAACTTAGTCTCTAAGAGACTAGATAAGCTAAGTACATTTACATTTCAAGCCATTTTATTTTGAATTCAATACAGGTGCCAAAAAACAACAGAGGAAACAACTATGAAAAACCTCCCAAGACAGGTAATACTGAGTCACGAATTCTAATGAATACATGAAATGATCTCAAAGATCGAATACTCAATACTGTTTGATTAATAATTAACAGTACAATAAAATGAAAAGACTTCAAGGGACTACGACGACCAAACAGCTCTACCTTGAATCATTGCGATCACACTTTAACTCTGTCCGAGTCCGATAGCTCCAATACCTGGCTCTGTAAAAAAAATGTGTAGAAGTATAGTATGAGTACACCACAGTCGGTACCCAGTTAGTATCAAGACTAACCTCAGTGGAGTAGTGACGAGGTACAATCAGAGACACTCACTAGTCTAATAACCTGTGCAATATAGTATACAAAAATAATAGGAAACAAGTAACAATAAGGGCAACACAAATCAACCAGTGATATGCACAGCAAGGCAACAAGAGCACTATTAATATTGCTCAACAAATAATAAATACAAGTACACTCAATTCAATCAAGTCCTTCAAATATAAATCTTTCGTCTGTATGCTTCTCAAATAATACTTTTCAGGATATAATACTTTTCAATAAATTCAAATAAATATTTTTCACATATAATTCTTCCAAATAACTCTCTTTCAAATATAATTTCCTCAAATAAAAACTTGTCAAATATAATTCTTTCAACAAATCTCTTTCAAATATAATTTCCTCAAATAAGTATCTTTCAAATATAATTCTTTCAATAAATCTCTATAAAATATAATATTTTGAATATAATTCTTTCAATTAAAAGTCACCATGTGACACCCCATTTCATAATCATAAAAATGCGTGTCCTAGCCCTTTTTTTCATATTTTTCGTAAATGCGGGGCTCAACCCACTTTCATATTTTCACGGCACTTCGTGCCCATAATTAAATCATCATATTTTCCCGGCACCTCGTGCCCACTTTTCATATCATAGCTGCACGGACAGTTCATGTGCCAATAATAAAAACATCATATTTTTCCCGGCACCTCGTGCCCACATTTCATATCCGTTGCGGCGTGCAACCCGATCCCATGTAACATTACCTACCCGACAATAGCCACACGCTCACAATTTCAACATAAATCAGTTTATTATCAAGTTTACCGAAACAACAAGACAAGTTGCACAAGATATAAAAATAAACACAAGGAATGCTCCAACATTACATGAAAATTGCCAACACAATAACTCCACATCATCACATATCATCCTTGACAATAGCCACCCTTATCTCTCCTATAGCCACCCTTATCACTCCTATAATAGCTTCTCTTATCCCTCCGCCGTAACAATATCAATAGTCATCCTTATCGCTCCTATTGCCACCCTTATATCTCCTATAACCACCCTTATCACTTTCCCCAGACAGTATCCCAACATAGCAATAGTGAAATGCCACCCTTATACCCATATAATATCAACAGTAGAATGCCACCCTTATATCTTCAAAATAATTACTCAACAATTTACACAGAATATTTTTACGGCAACATAAAAAAAATCAATTTATATCAGAATTTGGCCAATGGCCACAACCAATTCCAAAGATATAACAAATCAATTAATTTCACAACAATTAGCCCAAGACTCCACACAATGTGTATAAAACGTCAAAAACAACCAATAGAGATAGAAAATAATCAGCATAGGGCAACGCCTTCATTAATCCAAATTTTAATAATTATATTAACACTTCTTCTTAATCCCGTTTAATTAATTATTTGCAGAGAGAAAATCCATAATGAAATTAAAACCATCAAACTCACAGAATTAACATAAATATACAGGTAACATTCACATCAAATCGTCATATAAAAATAAATTCAATAAATGCGAATTGAGGCATGACAAACAGATGATTAAACAAATGCCAATAATTATCCAATTTATGACACAATATGCCCAAGAATTTAAATCAATAAATTTTACACATATAGCCTGAGTACGTACTCGTCACCTCACGTACACGACTTTTCACATTTCATAAATGGCACATAAGACTCAATGCCTAAGGGGTAATTCCCCCACTCAAGGATGGGCAACACACTTACCCTTTTGAAGTTATGCCGATTTTCCAAAATTGCCTTCTTGCTTGAATTGACCTCCGGAATGCTCAAATCTATCCAAATTAATTGTATAACTTCATTAAGATTCATCGGAAATAATTTCGGATAATAAAATGTCGACTTAGAAATTTATCCTAAAAAGTCAACAAGAGTCAACGATGGCTCGCCTCTCGGAACCCGACATAATTTTTACGAAATCTGAACAACAATTCTGATACGAGTTCAACCATACCAATTTTATCGAATTCCAATAACAAATTATCCTTCAAATCTTGAATTTCCATTTTTGAAAAGTTCTTATAAAAATTCCCATTTCCTCCATTAAACTTGAATTAAACGATGAATATAACCATCGATTCATGAAATATAATCACTTTCGGATATAGAACACTAACCCAAGTCAAAGTATTGAAGAACTCCTCCAAAATCGCCCAAAAACCGAGCTCCAAAATCCCAATCGAAAATGGCAAAATGACCAATTTTAGTCCTTAATGTTTCTGTCCAGAACCGCTTCTGCGGAAAGAATTTCGCATCTGCGGTCTCGCTTTTGCGGGACAAAATGCGCTTCTGCGATGATCACTTCCCAGCCACAAAGATCGCACCTGCGGAGCAATTTTTGCTTTTGCGATTATCGCAGGTGCGCAACATTTACGTTGTTGCGCTGCCTCGTCGCTTCTGCGTAGAAAACATTGCACCTGCGATTGCGCAAGTGCGGAAGTCTGTCCGCATCTTAGACCTTTCTCCAGTTCTATCCAGGTTACTTCTGCGATTAAATCCTCGATTTTGCGAGGTCGCTTCTTCGATCAAGATTCTACATAAGCGATTACACCAGCAAGTTCAAAATTCCAGCAGTCTTTTTCAAGTCCAAATTGATCTATTAGCCATCCGGAATTCACCCGAGGCCCTCGGGACCTTAACCAAATATACCAACATGTCCCAAAATACATTACGAACTTAGTCGAGGCTTCAAACCACGTCAAACAATGCCGAAATTACGAATCGCGCATCGGAATGATTTAAGAGTTTTCAAATCTTCCAACTTCTATATTTTACGTCGAAACGTACCAAATCAATCCGGAATGACTTCAAATTTTGCACACGAGTCATAAATGATGTAATGGAGCTGTTCAAATTTTCGGAATCGAAATCCGACCTCATTATCGAAAATTCAACCTTCGGTCGAACTTTCCAAAAATCTTCTATTTTCCAACTTTCGCCAAAATGCGTCGAATTGTCCTACGGACATCCAAATAAAAATCTGAACATATTCCTAAGTCCGAAATTACCATACGAAGCTATTTACATCATCAAAATTCCATTCCAGGGTTGTTTGCTCAAATGTCAACTCTCTGGTCAACTATTTCCATTTAAGCTTCAATAAATGAGCATTTCTCTTACAATTTAATTCCGAACCTTCCAAAAACTAACCTCGAATGCACACGCGAGTCATAATACATATTACGAAGTTGCTCGGGACCTTAAGTCACTGAACGGGGCCTTAATTATTAAAATGACAAGTCGACTCATTACATTCCCCACCTCTTAAACATACGTTCGTCCTCGAACGTGCCAAGAATCTTTCTGAGGACATTAAATTACTGAGTGTATTCTTACACACATACTCGTGGGTGATTCTACGTCCCGCAATTTAACATGGGTCCGACAACACCATCTCAGTTGAGATTATTTCTTTTATCCATACGTATAAGGTTTAAATCCAATTTCTTACTCTCCAATCATTTTCAAATGCCAGATTTTTCATATTAACACAGCGTGTTAGTCTCAACCGGCTGTAGAAATTTCGTTCCCACACACACATTATACGTATGCCCATAACCACATCTCTAATCATAATAGATGTTCATAATTAATTCCAGTATCATCAATTAACCTCATATTAACCAAAACCTCATTTCAATTTTTTCATAATATTGACAGCAACACGCGAGGCATGAATACCTCATAATTATTTATCCAAATTAATGAGTCACATTTAACGCTACCTGGGCACCCACTTTATAAGCTAAAACTCAATGTTTACAGCATGAATATGGCTAAATATGCACAGAAATATATACAAGAATTATCAAATAAGCCTAACAGGCATGACTCCTTATTAATACTATAGTACAAATTTTAATTATACAAAAGGAGAATTTAAACTCATAAAGTTTTTCACCACAAGGACCACGTCCTTACATAACTTTAACAGCAGCTCGTAGCCTAGTTTAAATATTTCACCTCATATAAAAATGCGAGGATCTCGTCCTCAACTCCGAATCACAAGTATTTTGCACATTGTGCCAACTGAAATTTTCAATTTCCTTTCTTTCTTCTTTCCAATAAATTTCGTAAACAAATTCACAACACATAATGAACCCTCATACAAATAGGGCATATAATTCAAAAAATTGAGATCAATTATTCCGAAATCACATCAAAACCCACAATAGTGAGTAATATAAAGTCACTTTTGGACTTATAGCCCTCAGTAGTGTACAAAATAAAATGATAGGCACGGGCTAACATCTTCAAATCTCCCAACAGGGATAAAAATGGGAGTGGAGTACAAATTCACTAATCCACCATATATAAGGAGCATGAAAGGAGTTTTCACCTAGATAATCGAAATCGAATCAAAATAAGAATAGTGCTCCTTTTATTATAATTTAAATCATACCTGTAACTACACCATCTGGTGTATCAGCTTCAGCCCATTCATAGCAATTATATCAACGGGTCGGGCCTCCACCTCTTAGGCAACCTCTACCCGCCTGTCCTCCATCCCTAACTGGCTATGCACGTGGAGTATTAACTGGAATAAAGCTTGTAGCTTGAGTGTTCTGATGAAATACACCCCTTCCAAGTCTGGGACAATTTCTCTTGATGTGTCTAGTATCACCACTCTCCTAACAACCCCTCTGCGGGTGCGGCTGCTCATACTGAATCTCTGCCAGATTACTGGAATGCCCACTGTAAGAACCCCATACCGGTGGTGCACTAAAAGTATTAACTGAAGTACTATGAGTATTCTGAATTGCGGACTAGGCTGACCGACTGCCTGAGCCTCCGCCATGATGAGTCATAGCTGCAGCGTAGAATCCACTAAATCCTCCAGAGTTCCGAGATCATTTGGCCTCCTTAGCCTCCTTCTCCTTACTTTGAACACGTTCTAACATCCTAGTAATCTCTACTACTTGATGAAATGGAATGTTAGTCTTCAACTCTCGATCCATACATATTTTAAAATCATAATCGAGCCCTTCAATGAATATGTGAACTCGCTCTCTAACTGTAGGAACCAAGATAGGTGCATGACGGGCTAACTCACTAAACCTGATATCATATTCTGACACCGTCATGGTGCCCTGACGCAGCTGTTCAAACTCTATGTGCCACGCCTCCCGGAGAGTTTGGGGAACAAATTCTTTCAAAAATATTTCCAAAAATTGAGTCAAAGTTGGTAGTGTTGCATCGGCTAGTCTATCCTCTTCACAAACGTGTTACCATTGATACGCTGCTCCTGACAGCTAAAATTTGGAAAAGGAAACTCCCCTCACTTCTACAATACCCCTGGTACGGAGAATACGGTGGCACGTTTAGCCACTAGAGTAGGTTGACAATATCTCTTAAACCTCTCAAGCCCCTTTTGTTCTTCTTCTAATACCTCTGGCCTGACCTCAGACATGACCGGAATAACAAGCTGTGCTGGCACCACACCCAGAACCTGACTAATGTAGACATGCTGCTCTGGAGTACGGGCGATATGAGTCTGAGCTCCTTGTCGCACCCCTATGTTTCTCGCGAAAGCGGGCTTCTACATGTGACAACTCTTTTAAGGAGGTATTAAAAGAGGAGAGTCACCATCTAACGATTTTTAAGGTACATTAGGGCACGTATTTGCAAATGACTCTGTTTTAACTAGTCAACGCCACCAAAGATCAGGTAAGGGCTCAAGTTACCTCAAAGAGAAGATGTTAGGCACTTCTTGAGGTCCACAACTGTGGGTCCCGGCCGATCTTAAATTATATGGATTAGTTTATGTGATAAAGTAAGCAAAGAGAGTACAAAAGATAAGAATTGATTACAAAGAGACCTTGAATAGGGAGGTGCAGCTATTTTTTCATTCTAATAGAAAAGAAAGAAAAGGGGAGGGGGGTCCTAAATTTTTTAGTCTAAAGGATCACCCCGTGCAACATAAATAATATTTCGTAACTCCCTTTAGATAGGGCGTTACTCATATTATCCAGCGGACAAAAACTATTATCTCTTGCTACCCGATTACTATGTTAAAGTTGTTTACCTAAGAGCACTCTAATTCAATTCTAACTTGTACCCTACGCGTACACTACCTGTCCCATACCTATGGTCCATGAGGTTTTGGACCTCTATTTGGATGGCTCTAGACCTCACTTAGGCTGCTCAGAAATGTCAAAACTAGGCAACATACAAAAACACATTGGCCTTCACATATAGACAGTTAAGGTTCAAGTTTGCCTCCACACTTAAGCAACAAATGCACGCAAGACAAACTTCATGTTAAGAAATTTAGAATTAAGAAACTTAACTCCCTATAGTCATGATCTCTACGTGACAAGGCATCAGGGCTTGCAAACAGTTTCAAAGGCCAAGCGTTGCTCATAAATAGGATTATACGATTTGCATGCTGATTAATGAAATTGCAGATTTTCGGTTATTAAGCCTGCTGTGTCTAGGTGACTCGTGCAGTAAGGAATAATGAAAGGACCATTGGGAAGATCCTAGAAGTGTATAATAAACCATATTGAAAGGTGCATCATTAACTCTTATTAAGACGAAACAGTGTTGTCCTATAGACAGGATCTCTAATATTTAGTACTTGGAGCTGATTTTATCATTACACTCAACCCTATAGATATGTTTTCTAGGTGAACAGTGTGATGCGGTAACGAATGAGATGATTAAAATCCTATAGGCATGTTTTGTAGTGAACATTATGAGATAATAGCAAATGAGGTGATCAAAATCCTATAGGAATGATTTTTAATGAATATGCTGAAATGAATTGAAAGAAAGTTCATTGACATTTGTTCCTATAGGCAGGTTTTCTAGTAACACGTAGCAGTAAGAATAATTGTAGCATTTGAATTCATGTTTGCCAACAGACAATGTGTGTGTGTGTGTGTGTTTATCCTAATGACATGGTTTCTACAATGCACATATAAATTGAACGGCACATATAGCAAGTGAATCAATGAGTCCTATAGGCATGTCGTCTACCCATTTGATATGCAACTATTAGAAATCTACCCATTCCCCATTTTACTAACACCCCAATCATTTATACAAAGTTATTACAGGTCCATTAATGAGTATGATACAACTATTATACAAATAATGACAATAGGCCCACAACAGACTTAAATAAAATACCCAGCACTGTCTGGGCCTTCAGCAATTCTCACACAGCATACCCAAACTTCTAACAAGGAGCCGTATTCTTCAAAACAACCCCAAAATCCACGGAGGAGCCCAAATTCAATTCATATAACCATATTTCCAAGCATTGCATCATTTAAACCAACTGACTTAGATGTATAACAGATAATAGGAAGAAAGGGGTTGAATGGGGGTAGTTTAAGTTTCAGAGAATGACTAAGGACCCAAATCCTAGTGTGTCAGAGTTCACAAGGGCCCCAAATGGACCTCGAGCAGTGCTCACACTAGGGAGGTCAGCAGTAAAGCCTAGGTAGCCTGGGCTTTCAGCCGGCTAAGGATGAGAAATTTAAGAGAGCATAGGTAAAAAGTGAAGGAGAGTGAACCAAGGTTGAGAGATAGGAATTGAGGGATACAATTATAACTTAAAACAGACATGGCCAAGTTGATCATATAGAGCAGATAATTGAACAGGTCACAGGATTTAAAAGCAAGTTTAGTAAAGATTTAGAAGCAGGTTCGACACTTAGCACATAGGCAGTCACATATTGGTAGAGTTAAGAAAAGAACTAGTTTGCAGGATTGACAAAGATTATCATGCACAGATGCCCGATACCAAACAGGTGAAAACCTAAAGGTCCAAATTATGCTAAGTATATATCCTAGTGTCATAAAATAGCCATGTTAATTTCATATCAGACAACAGAACTGCGTTAGACATGATGGGGCAACACTGATTATGACAATTACTGGTGGATCAAGTGAGCCAAAAACATGATGAGGGACATATTAACAAGGAACTAGTCATGGTTGGTAGAGAAGGATCTTAACACAGACTTAAAACATTCTACATTGCAAGATTATCATTACAGAGATTCAGAACAGAATAGGAAAACAAGCTCATGTCAGATAGTAAATGTAAACATTCAGGTTTTGGACACAATAGACTAATTAACTAAGTAAAGTACAAATTATGCAGATCAAGAATATTCAAATAACATAATTGACATTTTAAGCATAACTAAACACTAAAGAGATGCTAACAAGTGCAAAGGTCACACACAGTAGTAGTTCAGATCATATTGGCTAAACGGATTTATGAGAATCTAAATTGCTCAAATTAGGCAAAAGCATGTTTCATAGTAGTCACATTATGTGAAATTAAATGCTAAAGAGACCTAAAACTGAGGTAAAGCTAGCAGAATTGCACACAAGGCCAGTCCAGAAATATATTAAGTTATGGATTTCAGAAGTGAGAACGTATGCGAATCACAAACACATAAGAATGAAATTGAAGAAGTGCAGTAACTTACCAGTTAAACGAATAACAGTAAAGAGAAAACATTCCACAAGAACCTAGAATCTCAATGCGTCAAAGTTCCCAGGAGTTTCAAAAGAACTCCGGGCAATGCTCGCACCGAGAGAAGATTGAATAACAGAGTCTTAGTGGCCTTGACTTTCAGCCAGCCAAAAACAGAATACAGAACAAGAGAATACCATAACAAAAGACTTAATGTTTTAGTGAAAATATGTCGATTCAAGTCTGTCCTAAAAGGGGAATGGGGAGAGATTTATATAGTAGTAAAAATTGAACGAACAAATAAGGAAACAAAATAAATCAATCATAGAATAAGGAAAGAAGGCATGCAAAATCAGTTCAAAAATCAATTTAGGAGAGAAATCCGGTAAACCCTAGTTTTTTTAGGGAAAGTGTAAAAAAGAATGATGACCAATTTTGGCCGAATTAAATGAGGTATGATGTGATTTGGAAAAAGTGGGGGCCAAACCCTGGTTCCTTAGTTGCCTACATATCCCTGGTGTTATGGGAACCAGGCCATGTGTAGTTCTGGACCCAACGGTGAACAAAACCGACGTAGTTGTTATAGGAATGGTCGTATATTTCGAAAAGGGTTCCTTTGGATCGGATAGTATCGGATGAATTTATGCGAAGTCATGAATGCGAATTTGAAACGTTATGGATGTATCACTGAGCAAATATTTGAACGGTCATAGAGTAAAAGGTGGGTAATTGATGGTGGTTGGTTACGTTTGAAATAATTGCAGGATGTGAACATTGAACGGAAACCGGAGCGAAGATTGCTCCCGTTAGGAGAACAGTTACTTCTTGGATTACCTACAAAACTTAAAACACGATGCATGCAAGTATATATGGATTATTGCGAGAATTTAAACATGATGCAGATTCCCTTCGGACCATGAGGGTTGTCTTTGGACGGTGAGGATGGTGTCCTTAGACCATGACGTCCTGGACCATGAATCATGTGATAAGGGATTCGCAGGCCATGAAATGATGTCCCCGGGCCATGAGAATGGTTCCTCCGAACCATGACACCTTTGAATAATGATGTGCACTTTCAAGAGATCCTTGGGCCATGGAATGGTGTCTTCTGACTATAAGGATGATGCCTTCAGACCATAACTCCTTTTGAAAAAATGGCGATATTTCAGCCCATGAAATGCAAAATATGATGTTTGGTTGTATGCGACGATGAGACAAGACAAGGCTTAATCTTGGGTAAGATGAGGGCAATGCTTAGCTCTGGGTGAGTAGAGGATAATGCTAGGTCTTAGATGGCATAATGGAGAAAGCATTTAATCATGAGCAAAAGGCAGTGCTTAGCCTTGTGGAATTAGGGAGGCAATGCTTAGCCTTATGCAGGAAGAGGAGACAATGCTTAGTCTCATGCAAGTAAGTGAAACAGTGCTTAGCTTCATGCAGGAAAGGAAGTGCTTAGCTTTATGCAATTAAGGAGGCAGGGCTTAGCCTCATGCAAATATGGAGGCAGGGCTTAGCCTCATGCAAATAGGAGACAATACTTAGTCTCATGCAAAGAAAGGCAGTGCTTAGCCTTATGTAGTTAAGGAGGCAGTGCTTAGCCTCATGCAAATAGGAGACGATGCTTAGTCTCATGCAAAGAAAGGCAGTGCTTAGCCTTATGTAGTTAAGGAGGCAATGCTTAGACTCATGCAAATAGGAGACAATGCTTAGTCTCATGCGGAAAAGGCAATGCTTAGCCTTATGCAATTAGGGAGGCAATGCTTAGCTTCATGCAAATAGGAGACACTGCTTAGTCTCATGGGGAAAAGGCAATGCTTAGCCTTATGCAGTTAAGGAGGCAATGCTTACCCTCATGCAAATAGGAGACACTTCTTAGTCTCATGCAAAGAAAGGCGGTGCTTAGCCTTATGTAGTTAAGGAGGCAGTGCTTTTCCTTATGCAGTTAAGGAGGCAATGCTTAACCTCATGCAAATAGGAGATAATGCTTAGTCTCATGCGGAAAAGGCAGGGCTTAGCCTCATGCAAATAGGGAGGCAGGCCTTAGCCTCATGCAAATAGGTTACACTGCTTAGTCTCATGCGGAAAAGGCAATGCTTAGCCTTATGCAGTTAATGAGGCAATGCTTAGCCTTATGCAAATAGGAGACATTGCTTAGTCTCATGCAAAGAAAGGCGGTGCTTAGCCTTATGCAGTTAAGGAGGCAGTGCTTAGCCTCATGCAAGAAAATGTTGAGTGATAGTGAGAAAGTAGTGTATTTCTTAGCTGGAGATGCTTGTGATAGATAATTTGCTGTCTTGAACGTAGTGACCTGATGTGTCTACAGATATTGTTGTCTTACTGTACCTGCATCCAAAGAAAGATTGTGAGTTTTGTGGGGGAAAGTTGGTCTGTGCTTTCACCTTCTTACTTTGATTTTGCTCCTGTCTTGAGATCCTGTTTGAGTTACCCTGGGCAGCATCTGGCTGTTATAGAAATAAAGTTTTTAAAAAACATATGTGTGCATTTGATGAGTGTAGTTATTTGAAATATGGTAGTATGCAATATTAAGTAATCTAGATGAGCCAATGACTGTGACATTTTTTAGAGACATTGCAACCTCCATGCTTTAGAATTTTAAGGGTCCTCCTCAAAATTCTGCCCCAGTTTAAAAACAATCCTTTGATTGTTCTGCGTATGACGAAGTTGTCTGGACTAGCTTTAGAATTTTGAGGGCCAGCTTCTGACCGTGGAAAAAATGAATATTTTATTAAGATGTGACCGAACCCACAGGGCTTCCTACTTATCCCCTCTTAAATGGGAATCAGGTCAAGCGTAGTTCAGGTACATCAGATGAAGAAATGTAAATAGTCTAAACATAATATCTTTTGACTATGTCTGAGTTGATAGGTTTTGCCAAATTTCTCCGTCCATTTCTGCAAGTATGAGTGCTCCTCCTATTAGTACTCTATGAACCATGTATGGACCTTGCCAATTGGGTGAAAATTTTGCTTTGGCTTCATCTTGATGCGGGAAGATCCGCTTTAGCACCAACTGCCCCGATGTGAATTGTCTAGGCCTGACCCTTTTGTTAAAAGCTCTGGACATTCTGTTATGGTAGAATTGACTGTGACATACTGCATTCCACATTCATTCTTTTCCCATTACTGAGAGCCAGTTGTTCATAGTGACTTCGTATCCATTCTGTATCACTCAATCCAGCCTCTTGTACGATTCTCAAAGAAGGAATTTCTACTTCAGCGGGAATAACAGCTTCAGTACCATAGACTAACAAATAAGAAGTTGCCCCCGTTGATGTGTGAACCGTGGTACGATATCCAAGTAGGCCAAATGGTAGCTTCTCGTGCCATTGTTTGTGATTATCTACCATCTTCTTTAATATCTTCTTGATGTTCTTATTGGCGGCTTCCACAACTCCATTCATTTGTGGCATGTATGTTGTGGAATTCTTATGCTTGATCTTGAAGATTTCACACATGGATCTCATCAAATCACTGTTAAGGTTGGCGGCATTGTCGGCGATAATTGATTTTGGCACCCCGAACCGACAAATAATACGATCCCTAATGAAATCTACAATGACCTTCTTAGTTACAACCTTGTAAGATGCGGCTTCAATCATTTTGTGAAATAATCTATGGCCACTAGAATGAACCTGTGCCTATTTGAAGCGGCGGGTTCGATTGGATCGATGACATCCATTCCCTAAGCGGAGAAAGGCCAAGGTGCACTTGTTGCATTGGGTGGCACTCGTATCATATCAGCATGTACTTGGCATTGATGACACTTTTGGACATACCTGATGCAGTCTGTTTCCATTGTCATCCAAAAATATCCTGCTCTTAATATCTTCTTAGCTAAGACAAAGCCATTCATGTGCGGTCCGCAAGTTTCGGCCTGTATCTCTTCAAGCAATTTGGATACTTCATTGGCGTCGACACACTGTAATAATCCCAGATCTGGAGTCCTTCTGTATAGAATTCCTCCGCTTTGGAAGAAGTGGTTGGATAATCTTTGGAGTGTGCGTTTTTTAGTATGATTTGCGTGCTCCGGGTACTCTCCTTTTTCCAAATATTCTTTGATGTCGTGGAACCATGGATTTCCATCCATTTCCTCTTCAACATGAGCACAATTAGATAGCTGATTATGAATCCCTAATAGGATAGGATCGATGAAATTCTTGTTTGGGTATTGTATCATGGAAGATAAAGTGTCCAGTGCATTTGCGAACTCATTCTGGATTCTCAGAACATGTTTGAACTCTATTTTTGTGAATCTCTTCATCAACTCTTGTACATAGTACAAATATGGTAATATCTTGGTATTTTTTGTAGCCCAATCTCCTAGAACCTGATGTACCCAAAGGTCTGAATCTCCAATTACCAGCAATTCCTGAATGTTCATTTCGATGGCTAACCTGAGTCCTAAGATGCAGGCCTCATATTCTGCCATGTTGTTAGTACATGGAAACCTGAGTTTTGCGGATACTAGATAGTGTTGACCCATTTCTTACACTAAAACTGCTCCAATACCCACTCTTTTGAAATTCGCAGCCCCATCGAAGAACATTCTCCAACCATCATAGGCTTCTGTGATATCTTCTCCTACGAACAATACCTCTTCATCGAGATAATACGTTTTTAGTGGTTTGTATACTCCATCTACAGGATTTTCTTCCAGATGATCCGCCAATGCTTGCCCTTTGACCGCCTTCTGGGTTACATAGATGATGTCAAACTGACTAAGTAGTATCTTCTATTTTGCTAACTTCCCCATAAGCATGGGTATCTGGAAGATGTATTTTAGCGAATCCATCCTTGATATGAGATATGTCGTGTAGGCACAAAAGTAGTGCCTCAACTTTTGAGCTATCCATGTCAAAGCGCAGCAGGTGCGTTCCAGCAAAGAATACCATGCTTTGTAAGGTATGAACTTCTTAGTCAGATAGTATATGGCCTGCTCCTTTCTCCCGTCTTATCGTGTTGTCCCAAGACACAGCCGAAAGCCCCATCTAGTACAGATAAATTAAGTAGCAGAGGTCTCCCATGTTCCGGTGGGACCAGAACAGGTGGTTTGGATAAGTATTCCTTGATATTGTCAAAGGCTTTCTGGAACTTTTCAGTCCAACTTGTTGCAGTGTCTTTCTTCAACATTTTGAAAATCGGTTCACAGATCACAGTTGATTGTGCTATGAAACGGCTGATGTAATTGAGATGCCCTAAGAAACTCATCACATCTTTTTTGTTCTTCGGAGGTGGCAAATCTTGGATAGCCTTGACCTTTGACGGGTCAAGCTCAATTCCTCGGTGGATGATGATGAACCCTAGTAGTTTTCCAGTAGGGACTCCGAAGGCACACTTTATGGGGTTCAGTTTCAGGTTGTACCTTTGAAGTCGATCAAAAAATTTCCTCAAATCCGCTATGTGATCTGTACCCTTTTTAGATTTGATGATGACATCGTCCACGTACACCTCTATCTCCTTGTGTATCATGTCATGGAAAATGGTTGTCATGGCCCTCATATAAGTGGCTCCAGCATTCTTTAGGCCAAACGGCATCATTTTGTAACAATATACTCCCCATGGTGTAATAAAGGCTGTCTTTTCGGCAACCTCTTCATCCATCCAGATCTGATGATATCCCGCGAAGCAATCCATAAAGGATTGAGGTTCATGCTTGGCACAGTTGTCAATCAGTATGTTTATATTGGGCAAAGGGAAAACATCTTTGGGACTTGCTCTATTTAAATCCCGATAGTCGACACACACTCTGACCTTCCCATCTTTCTTTGGAACCAACACAAAGTTAGCCAACCAGGTTGGATATTCAACCACTCTGAGAACCTTGGCTTTGATTTGCTTGGTGACTTCCTCTTTTATTTTCAAACTCAAATCTGGCTTGAACTTTCTGAGTTTCTGCTTTACCGGTGGACACATAGGGTCGGTAGGTAGTTTATGAGCCACTATGGACGTGTTCAAACCGGTCATATCATCGTAGGATCATGAAAAAATTTCCTCATACTCTTTCAAAAACTAGATATATTATTCCTTCTTTGACGGCAATAGATGAATGCTTACAAGCGTTTCCTTGACTGTTTCGGAGTCTCCCGAATTAACTGTTTCAGTCTCATCCAAATTGGACTTAGGTTTGTTTTCAAAATTTTCCACTTCTCTAACGATTTCCTCGGGTATTATGTCCTCTTCCAGATCCTCTGAATCACTCTCCTTATGTTGCGTTGTCTCATTACATGTCACAGTCGTAGGTTCATCAGGATAATTAATAATAATGTTATAGAGAGAGAAAATGTAAGGGATAATAATAAATACTAAAAACGACAATCCATTGATAAAAAGTTGAAGCGTCAAACAAGTGCAGTTCGATGATTCGAGAAATTATTTCAAAACAAAATATGCTTAAAATAAAATACTGAAAATGTCTTTGATGCTCATAAAATTGCTTTCAAAAACTAAATTATGCTAATTGCCAGGCTACCCAGGAACTCGACGGGCCCTTAATGGTGCAGCAGTCCAGTTCTTGAGAACAACTCCCTTCTCCACGGTCTAAATAATAAGGCCTTCCTCCTCCTTCTCCTCAACTACCGCACTGCAATCCATGTCTTCATCATCCAGAAACAAATTCTTTATGCCAGCTAAAACTTCATCTTTTTCGGACCCCCACATCATGTCAGCTTGATGAAATGACTGGTGCAAATGTGGTACTGGTTGTTCTAGAGGGTAATAAGGACCATGCCATGGTGGCGACCAATTATGACACTCTTTCCAAGTGTATTCATACCCAAGCCCAAAGGTTATGCCATGACGCTTTAGCTGTATCAGTTTGGTGATCCCCTAGAGATTTTTGCCGAGACCCTTGCCGGGTTCATACTCTGTTCATGATAGTATGCTTTCTATCTTACTGCTCTACCATTTGTCTTTCTCAATTGCATTGATGAGCTTGATGCGATGGTATGTTTCTCCACCCAACTTCCTTCTATTCTCCACGACCGGAACAGTTTGATTGGTATAAATGGGATTACTTCCGTCTCCATGGATAATCACTTCCTGATGGTTCCACTCAAACTTCACGGACTGATGTAGAGTAAAAGCTATGGCCCCAGCGGCATGTATCCAAGGTCGTCCCAACAATAGGTTGTAGGTAGCAGATATGTCCAACACTTGAAACTCAACATCAAACCAAGTTGGGACCATCTGTAGGCTGAGGTTGGTCTCCCCAATTGTGGCCCTTTGAGACCCATCAAATGCTTTCACATTCATACTTCCTACTCGTATCTCGTGCAGGCCTTTACCCAATCTTTTCAGAGTAGTTAGTGGACATATGTTGAGACTCGAACCCCCATCTATCAGGACTCTGGCAATGAATTTGTCCTCCAACTGCACTGTGATATGCAGTGCCCTGTTATGACTTAGTCCTTCCGGTGGCAGCTCATCTTCATGTAAAGTGATCTTGTAGCTTTCCAACACTTGCCTTACCATGTTGGCCATTTCTCCACTGGTGATGTTAATGGGTACATAGGCTCCATTCAACAAATTTCATCAGGGCATTCCTATGTGCCTCGAGTTTTGCAGTAGTGATAAATTGGATATTTGAGCAGGGGTTTTGTTCAGATGATCAACCACAGAATATTCTCTTGCTTTTACCTTTCTCCAAAGGTCATCCGGGCCAGTCTCAATGACAGGCGGATTAGATGCAGCTTCTTTGCTCGTTCCTCCCAAATGCTCGGGTGTATAAACCCTACCTGTTATGGTCATGCCTTGCACTGCACCTGTTTCTTCCATTTTTGCTTTTCCTTTCCTTCTTGCTTCAGCAACATAATCCCATGGTATAGCATTAGACTTATAAGATGGCGTAGGTGCTACCATCACAGTGAAGGGTGTTGTTACTTCAACCTCAAATGGAGTTGGTGCGGCTACCCCAACTTTAATTGGTGCCTGAGTTTGTACCACGATATGTGTGAGAGTGACTGGAGATGTTTTAGGATTATTCCCTTCTCGAATGAGTCCAATTGACCCTTCCGAGTCCCATTCTTCATTGGTCTCTATCACGTTTACCCCTTCACCCCTATGATCTGGGAGAGGATTGTTACGGACATTGGGTGCAGCCTCTTTTGCCTGTATGACTTTGGTGTCAATTAATGTCTGAATCTTATCCTTCAAAGTACGACACTCATCAATAGTATGACCCTTCATGCCTGAGTGATAGGCACATGTCTTATTTGGGTTAATCCAATGGGAAGAGTTTTCCATAGCAACAGCGGGAATGGGAGTGAAATAACCAGCAGCCTTTAGCTTATCGTATAGTTGGTCTATGGGTTCGGCAATTGGAGTGTATTGTCTGGGTGGTCTGTGATAAAAATTTAGTCTTGGTTTTGGTTATTTTGGCGGGCTGGTGGTGAGTGGTAGTATGCTGGTTGGGTGTTATAGGTATTGTAAATAGAGGCAGGTTATTGGTATCTGGGAGGTGAAGGCCGATATGTGGGTGGAGGTGTTTGGTATGTGAGAGGAGACTTTGGACCTTGGGCTACCATTACTGCACCCACTTCTTTCTTCTTGGAGATACCTCCTGACTGCAAAGCTTTATTTGTGGCTTGGAGTGCTTCAAAGTTTGTCACCATTCCGCTTTTGATCCCTTCTTCTATTCTTTCTCCCAATTTGATGATGTCAGAAAATTTATGGTTTTCAATAACCATCAATCTTTCGTAGTATTGCGGTTCCTGAGCTTGACGAAGAACTTATTCATCTATTCTTCTTCAAGTGTCGACCTTACTTTTGCGACTTCAGACCTCCACCGAGTAGCATACTCGCGGAAAGTTTATGTTGGTTTCTTCTTGAGATTCTGAATGTAGAAATGTTTGGTGCATTTTCTGTGTTAAACATGAACCGATCCATGAAATCTGATGCCATGCTCACCCAATTAACCAACTTCTTTGGGTTCTGACTGATATACCAAGACAAGGCGTCTCCGGTGAGGCTCCTCATGAACAGCTTCATACGGATTCGTTCATCTTTACCAACCCCTACAAGTTTGTCACAATACGTTCTCAAATGCACATTCGGATCACCAGTTCCGTCGAACATTTCAAACATAGGAGGTTTGTAATGCTCTGGTAGTTCTACATCTGGCTGAATACACAAATCTTCATAATTCAAACCCTCAATGCCTTTGCCACCTTCGACACTTTGAACTCTGCCAGTAAGCTTCTTGAGTTCTTCCTCCATGTTCTTGATGAACATGTCCTTCTCGGCGGATTCGGGTATATATAAGGTATGTTGTGGGGTATGGGGTAAAGTTTCCATATATATGGGATTGCTTTGATGGACTCCAGGAATCTGGGCATAATGGTGGTCGTTGGTTGAGTTTTGGGGATTAGGGGTAGGTTGTGGTGCGTTCTGAGGAGTGTGATAAGTGGTGGTTTGTGGATATTGAGTCGGATAGTGATGGTGTTGTGGAGGGGTAGGTAGTGGTGGAGGATTATGGTTTTGAGGAGGTGTGGCATATTGATGAGGCGCGAGAGGATTTTGCGGATTTTGGTTTTGTGTGTTTTGGGGAGGTACCGGGTTTTGGGCGTTTGTGGTTTGTTGGTTGATGTCGGGGACGTTTAGGGTGAGGGAAAGGTTTGCCAAGCTCCGAACCTGCTCAAGCTCTGCTTGTAGCTCCAATATTTTTTGTTCCACACATAGGACCAAATCATTCTGTGCTGGCGTACTCCGGCCGTCTGAAGTTTCAATGTTCTCTGTGTGGGTAGCATTGTCTTTTCTAATACCACTCATATCATCCATTATTTCTTTTCCTTTGTTATTAGGATAACTTGGTGGAGGAGGAGGAGGAGGTGGAAGACCTCTGGATCTAGTGTGATATGCTGACGATGCCAGTATGCACGAACCAACCTTGGGGAATGGGAATAAATAAAAGAAAAAACAAAAAGGTAACCAAGTCAGTAAGGAGTATTAAAAGAATGTTTGCGATATTGAACATGTGTTGCAGAATTAATAAATTCACGTCCTAATTTGAGGGACCTCATTGTGCCCGAGGTAGGCCTAAGCGACACATAGACTTGGAGAAAATTAATGCCAATAATTGTGTCATTTCATTAATGCGAAAATGAATTAAATCCTTACTAAAACGACAATAATAGGAAAGTTACTAATGGCATTTGCCTTATTACAATTGAAATCTAAAACTAAGCTAAAAATAGTAAAGAACATCATTTCCTAATCTACTTGGTCCTAGAAGGACCTTCCCTATGTTTGGCTCTCTTGACTCCATCAATCAGATTCCCCAGGTCGCGCATATCCAACAACAGGTAAGCCTTTGCTAGATGCCCCCTTTCATTGCCATCCGTGTTCTGACAATCTGAAAGCCTCTTTCTCACCTTTCCCTCAAGCTCCATCAACCCTTGCTCTAAATATTCTAGTCTTTCTATTGATTTAGTGGCGGTTTCCCTCCATTCGTTGGTTGCTTCCATATCCACTTTGTGTTGTTCTAGATGCCTAGCTTCAGACTCGAAGACCCTTTTGCGTAGCCTCCTATACTTGACTTGTGCTTTAGCAGCGTCATCTATGATCCATTTTTTCAGATTAATTCCTGGCTTGACATCCCCCACTATATCATCTACCAACCCTGATGGGTAGAAGTACACATGGCCGGCATGATACCTGTCTGGCTTGATAGTATCTTTCTCCACAATGACCTTTTGATTCCACATATGCTGTGCCTCGAACTTGAACGGAACGATGTTCCCTTTAAAATCTGTTTTGTATTGGACCATGTTGGAAACCCGAGGTATAACCTGTTTTCTTCCCGCATGCCTCATTACCGTTATAAGAGCATAAGGATAGATCCCTCTTAACTCGATCAGCACTAGATGAGTAGTTTATCTTGATCTGATTATGAACTCACTGCTAGGCAACCATTCAAACATCCAATGTACTTTTTCGTCAGTCAGATTGCTGAAGAAACGCACCCAGCTCACAACACTTCCAGGTTGCACAAACCTATCTAGGATAAATGTCATTATCTTTGGATGATGGTAAGCTATGTAGTCATTCAATGGTCGTCGCAGAAGCTCTTGGTGATATTCACCTCTCTGGAAATATTCTAATAACCAAACCTGGAGCAACAAATTACAGCCCTCGAAGTGTCCATACCCCTGCTTGCATCGATCTAAAGCGCGATACATTTCGGCCAAGATCATGGGGATGATAGTGTAAGTTTGTCCCTCGATCCCTTCCATTAGAGTCCTAGCGACCATGGCTAAGCGAGTTTGGATCCTTCCCCCTTTCATCGGAAATATCAGCAATCCCAAGAAACAGACAATGAACACAAAAACTCGGCGGTGCGTCCAACCAAAAGAAGCGATGGCAAGTTCATCATGATGAAGGTGATATGACTTGCTATGCCCATAACGTTTGTAAAGGAATTCAAATGGGATGTATGACTTCTTCAGATAGAGTAACTCATCATTTTTCTTGAAACCCAACATTTTAAAAAAACCGTGGGAGTGCGATTCTCTGGTACTAATAAACCCAGATTATCCCATGGCAGCTTAGCGAAGCCTCCTATTTCCTCTAAGAGAGGAGTCATTTCTATGTCACCAAAGCAGAAGACATCTCTTTTCTCATCCCAAAACATAGTGGCGGCATCAACCAATGCCCTATTTGGCCGAATCTCTAATAAGGAAGGTAAATTACCAAGGACCCTTTTCACATTATTCTTGTCACTAGGTGAGAGGTTCTTCCACCAATCAAGTAACAAAGGTGGGATGTTTTGAACCATGCCGAACCTGGGGACTTTGTGCTTCATTTTCTACAAACAAATAGAGTTAGCCCTTTCCCCCTCCGGACCTGACTATTTACACATTAATGATCAACATACCGGCATGTTTTCTCCAAGTAATGCACATAACATGATGGTGTCTATTGGGATTGTGGAAATCCCGTCGGACTTTATATAAGGCTCATCTTAGTGGATTATCACGTGGATAACGTTCTAACCCATACTAGGTTTGACATGATACATGCACATTTGATATTGGAGTGAGGTTTATAGAAGGTTCTAGACCGGTACTCTCAAGTGGACAACTTGAGAGGGAAAGGCATGGGACCGTCGACTGCACCGTTGATCGACTAGTTTACCGCAAGTAAGCCTTTCCAATTTTAAATGGTAAATTTGGAAGAGCGCGGATACTCATCAAGTGCCGCTATGTTATTAATCGGGCACGAGTGAAATATGGTGTGGAGCATGCTTTATGCAAAGATAATAAAACGTTGCCAAGTATTTTCATGATAAATATAAAAAAGCAATAAATACAGTATTAAGGTAAAACATAAACGACGTAAAAAGAAAGACAAAGGAAGAAGTTAGTTCATGGAATATAGAGAATGTAATAAAGTAAGAAAGGGAGTAGGGGTAGGAGAGACACGATGTAGCAATCTTTAAGCAAATGAAGAGCAATTTAGAGCAAATAAAGGTGAATAGAAAAGAGATACGCATGTTATAACCAATTTAAGCAAAGGAAGGTGGAGCAGGGAAGGGATGTGCATATTATAACGAATTTAAACAAGTAAAAGGAAAATGGGAGAGGGATGTGCATGTAGTAGCAAATAAAAACAAAAAAGGGAAGCACGCTTATATCAAAGAAGACTAATCCATATAAGCCAAATTCGCTATGGTAAGAGCCTAAGTGTAATTCCCCGGCAGAGTCGCCATGCTGTCGCTCCCCTATTTTGCTCGCAAAATCGGGCTTCGACATGTGACAACTCTAAGAAGGTATTAAAAGAGAAGAGTCGCCACCTAACGATTTCTAAGGTGTGTTAGGGAACCTATTTGCAAATGACTATGTTTTAACTAGTCAACGCCACCAAAGATCGGGTAAGGGCTCAAGTTACCTCAAAGAGAAGGTGTTAGGCACACCTCGAGGTCCACAACTATGGGTCCCGGCCAAACTTAAATTATATGGATTAGTCTATGTGATCAAGTAAGCAAAGACAGTACAAAATCTAAGAATTTTATTACAAAGAGATCTTGAATAGGGAGGTGCAGCTATTTTTTCATTCTAATAGAAAAGAAAGAAAGGGGGGAGGGGGGTCCTAAGTTTTTTAGCCTAAAGGATCACCCCGTGCAACATAAATTATATTTCGTAACGCTCTTGAGATAGGGTGTTACTCACATTATCTAGCGGGCAGAGACTATCATCTCCTGCTACCCGATTACTATGTTAAAACTGTTTACCTAAGAGCGCTCTAATTTAATTCTAAGTTGTACCATACATGTGCACTACCCATCCCATACCTATGGTCCAGGAGGTTTTGGACCTCTATTTGGATGGTTCTAGACCTCACTTAGGCTGCTCAGAAATGTCAAAACTAGGCGATATACAAAAGCACATTGGACTTCACATATATGCAGTTAAGGTTCAAGTTTGCCTCCACACTTAAGCAACAAATGCATGCAAGACAAACTACATGTTAAGCAAGTTAGAATTAAGAAACTTAAATCCCTATAGGCATGATTTCTACATGACAAGGCATCAGGGCTTGCAAACAGTTTCAAAGGCCAAGCGTTGCTCATAAATAGGATTATACGATTTGCAGGTTGATTAATGAAATTGCAGATTTATGGTTATTAAGCCTGCTGTGTCTAGGTGACTCGTGCAGTAAGGAATAATGAAAGAACCATTGGGAAGATCCCAGAAGTGCATAATAAACCATATTGAGAGGTGCAACATTGACTCTTATTAAGACGAAACAGTGTTGTCCTATAGACAGGATCTCTAATGTTTAGCACTTGGAGCTGATTTTATCATTACACTCAACCCAATAGATATGTTTTCTAGGTGAACACTGCGATGCAGTAACGAATGAGATGATTAAAATCCTATATGCATGGTTTGTAGTGAACAGTATGAGATAATAGCAAATGAGGTGATCAAAATCCTATAGGCATGATTTTTAATGAATATGCTGAAATGAATTGAAAGAAAGTTCATTGACATTTGTTCCTATAGGCAGGTTTTCTAGTAACACGTAGCAATAAGAATAATTGCAGCATTTGAATACATGTTTGCCAACAGACAATGTGTGTGTGTGTGTGTGTGTTTATCCTAATGACATGGTTTCTACAGTGCACATATAAATTGAACGGCACATATAGCAAGTGAATCAATGAGTCCTATATGCATGTTGTCTACCCCTTTGGCATGCAAATATTAGAAATCTACCCATTCCCCATTTTACTAACACCCCAATCATTTATACAAAGTTATTACATGCCCATTAATGAGTATGATACAACTGTTATACAAATAATGATAATAGGCCCACAACAGGCTCAAATGAAATACCCAGCACTGTCTGGGCCTTCAGCAATTCTCACACAGCATACCCAGACTTCTAATAAGGAGCCGTATTCTTCAACACAACCTCAGAATCCATAGAGGAGCCCAAAGTCAATTCATATAACCATATTTCCAAGAATTGCATCATTTAAACCAACTGACTTAGATGTACAACAGAAAATAGGAAGAAAGGGGTTGAATGGGGGTAGTTTAAGTTTCAGAGAATGCCTCAAATGGACCCCGAGCAGTGCTCACACTAGGGAGGTCAGCAGTAAAGCCTAGGTAGCCTTGGCTTTCTACTGACTAAGAATGAGAAATTTAAGAGAGCATAGTTAACAAGTGAAGGAGAGTGGACCTAGGTTGAGAGACAGCAATTGAGGGATACAATTATAACTTAAAACAGACATGGACAAGTTGAGCATATAGAGCAGATAATTGAACATGTCATAGGATTTAAAAGCAAGTTTAGTAAAGATTTAGAAGCAGGTTCGACACATAGCACATAGGCAGTCACATATTGGCAGAGTTAAGGAAAGAACAAGTTTGCACGATTGACAAAGATTATCATGCATAGATGCCCGATACCAAACAGGTGAAAACCTAAAGGTCCAAATTATGCTAAGTATATATCCTAGTGTCATAAAATAGGCATGTTAATTTCATATCATACAACAGAACTGTATTAGACATGATGGGGCAACACAGATTATGACAATTACTGGTGGATCAAAAGAGCCAAAAACATGCTGAGGGACATATTAACAAGGAACTAGTCATGGTTGGTAGTGAAGGATTTTAACACAGACTTAAAACATACTACATGGCAAGATTACCATTACAAAGATTCAGAATAAAATGAGAAAACAAGCTCATGTCAGATAGTAAATGTAAACATTCATGTTTTGGATACAATAGACTAATTAACTAAAGAAAGTACAAATTATGTAGATGAAGCATATTCAAATGACAGAATTGACATTTTAAGCAAAACTAAACACTAAAGAGATGCTAGCTAGTGCAAAGGTCACACGACAGTAGTTCAAAACACATTGGCTAAACGGATTTAAGAGAATCTAAATTGCTCAAATTAGGCAAAAGCATATTTCAGAGTAGCCACATTATGTGAAATTAAATACTAAAGAGACCTAAACCTGAGGTAAAACTAGAAGAATTGCACACAAGGGCAGTCCAGAAACATATTAAGCTATGAATTTTAGAAGTGAGAACGTATGCGAATCACAGACACATAAGAATGAAATTGCAGAAGTCCAGTAACTTACCAGTTAAATGAATAACACTAAAGAGCAAAAATTCAACAAGAACCCAAAATCTCAATGCGTCAAAGTTCCCAGGAGCTTCGAAAGAACTCTGGGCAATGCTCGTACCGAGAAAAGATTGAATAACAGAGTCTTAGTGGCCTTGGCTTTCAGCCGGCCAAAACCAGAATACAGAACAAGAGAATAGCATAACAAAGCCTCAATTTGTTAGTGAAAATATGCCAATTCAAGTCTGTCCTAAAAGAGGAATGGGGGAGGGTTTATATAGTAGTAAAAATTGAACGAACAAACAAGAAAACAAAATAAATCAATCATAGAATAAGGAAAGAAGGCATGCAAAATCAGTTCAAAAATCAATTTAGGAGAGAAATCCAGTAAACCCTAGTTTTTTTTAGGGAAAGTGTAAATCACAGAAATTAAAACGAAATCGGACTCACATAATACAGTGTTAAACGTATGTAGACAAAACAGTGCTCCAAATCAAAGATTCGAACCCCTTTTTTGTTCGATTTTGGAGATTATTGCTTGCCATATTTAGGTAAGCACTTAGGTAACACCACAGACGGACAACCAGTAGTGAGAGGAGACCAATAAGGTAAGTGAATCAGTGATTGATTCCATTTTAGAGCCGAATTTGGAGAAGTTGAGTGATACAGCGGCTAGGGTTTCTTAGAGAAGAAGAGAGAGTAGAGAGGATTTAGGAGCGGCGGGGTAAGAGAAATGATAGGGTTTGGACGGGTTTGGTTAATTAAAGAAGGAAAGTGAACGAAGACCATTGATCTTGAGAGATCAACGGCTGGGATTCAAAAACAAACGGGGCGGGTCATAAAAACGGGTACCGACCGGGTATTATACAAGGGTCGGCTGGTTTGGGCTAAGGATATTGGGCCAATTTGGTTCAAAAATTAGTTTAAAGTTAGGCTATTATTTAAATATATGAAAATAATTTATAAAAATGCTTGACAAAAAAGTAAAAATATTACTTATACACTGAAATGCTTAAAAATAATAACTATGTATTATAAAAATATAAAATTCTATTTTGACACAAATAATATAAATAAAAAGTGTTTCTGTACAAATATATGCTATTACTGCAAAATTTCTCAAATCGCTTAAAAGTATTAATGTAATTACATAAAATGAAGTAAAATATTTGAAACACGTATTATAGGTGAAAAAATAATAACTTTAAGTAGTTAAGTCATCATAAAATAATTTAAAGGGGTAATTAATAAATATTCAAGCAATTTAAATATAGAAAAATCATTTTATGTTCTAACAATTATAGGAAATTATAGAAAAATGATTGTATAGATTTGTAAACTAAATAATAATGTAAAAATGATGTTTTGAAAGTATATATATTTTTGAGAAAATATGATGACAAAATTGGGTATCAACACTCTTCCCCCAATCTGTGAAATATTTGGTGCAACGGAGATCAACCCTGCTTGAGTTAATATACCAAACATGTTCAGGAACTATGCTAAAGTCTCTTGAAATCCTTGGGTAACAACATATGCTTCCGGTACCTGTCCCACGACCGGAGCTACTGGCGGCTCCTCAATTGTTACTCTAACAGGTGCTCTAGCTGTGACACTTGCCCTTGCTCAGCCTCTACGTCGGCCCCGACCTCTTGCGGCTCTAGCAGTATGCACGAGGGGTTGCTCAGCTAACCCAGTAGCACGTGTCCTCACCATTTATGAGAGAATAGAGATACAAATGCTCAAATTCCAAAATCAACAAATTTCGCTTTACAGAAATAAAAGAAGTGGAAATTTCCTAACAGTTCTGTAGCCTCTCGAAGATAAGTACAGACGTCTCCGTACCGATCCGCAAGACTCTACTAGACTCGTTCGTGACTCATAGAACCTATGAATATAGAGCTCTGATACCAATTTGTCACGACCCAAAATTCCACCACAGGTATCGTGATGGCACTTAGTCTCTAAGACTAGATAAGCCAAGCACATTTACATTTCACGCCATTTTTTTTTAAATTCAATACAGGTGCCAAAAATCAATAGAGGAAAAAAATATGAAAAACCTGCCAAGACTGGTAATACTGCGTCATGAACTCTAACTGAATACATGAAATGATCTCAAGGATCGAATACTCAATACTGTTTGATTAATAGTTAACATTACAATAAAATGAAAAGACATCAAGGGACTGCGACGACCAAGAAGCTCTACCTTGAATCATTGCGATCACACTTTAACTTTGTCCGAGTCCGATAGCTCAAATACCTGGTTCTGTACAAAAATGTGCAGAACTGTAGTATGAGTACACCACGGTAGATACCCAATAAGTATCAAGACTAACCTTAGTGGAGTAGTGACGAGGTACAGTCGAGACACTCACTAGTCTAATAACCTGTGCAAAATAGTATACAAAAATAATAGGAAACAAATAACAATAAGGGCAACACAAATCAATCAGTGATATGCACAGCAGGGCAATAAGAACACCATTCATATTGCTCAATAAATAATAAATACAAGTACACCCAATTAAATCAAGTCCTTCAAATATAAATATTTCGTCTGTATGCTTCTCAAATAACACTCTTCAGGATATAATACTTTTCAAGAAATATATTTAGAATATACTCCCTTCAAATAAATATTTTTCACATATAATTCTTCCAAATAACTCTCTTTCAAATATAATTTCCTCAAATAAATATCTTTCAAATATAATTCTTTCAATAAATCTCTTTCAAATATAATTTTCTCAAATAAGTATCTTTCAAATATAATTCTTTCAATAAATCTTTTTCAAATATAATATTTTGAATATAATTCTTTCAATTAAAAGTCACCATGTGACACCCCATTTCATAATCATAAAAATACGGGTCTCAGCCCTTTTTCATATTTTTCGTAAACACGGGTCTCAACCCACTATCATATTTTCACGGCACTTCGTGCCCATAATTAAATTATCATATTTCCTCGGCACCTCGTGCCCACTTTTCATATCACAGCTGCACGAATAGTTCACGTGCCAATAATAAAACCATCATATTTTTCTCGGTACCTCGTGCCCACATTTCATATCCGTTGCGGCGTGCAACCTGATCCCATATAACATTACCTGTCCGGCAATAGCCACACACTTACAATTTCAACATAAATCATACTATTATCAAGTTTACCGAAACAACAAAATAAGTTGCACAAGATATAAAAATAAACACAAGGAATACCCTAACATCACATGAAAATTACCAACACAATAACTCCACATCATCACATATCATCTCTGACAATAGCCACTCTTATCTCTCCTATAGCCACCCTTATCACTCCTGTAATAGCCTCCCTTATCCCTCCGCCCTTACAATATCAATAGCCACACTTATCGCTCATAAAGCCTCCCTTATCTCTTTTATAGCCACCCTTATCACTTCGCCCAGATAATATCCCAACACACATAATAACAGTGAAATGCCACCACCCTTATACCCACATAATGTCAACAGTAGAATGCCACCCTTATATCCTCAAAATAATAACTCAACAATTTACACGAAGTATTATCACGACAACATAACAAAAATCAATTCATATCACAATTTTTCCAATGGAGACAACCAATTCCAAAGATATAACAAATCATATAATTTCATAACAAATAGCTCAAAGCTCCACACAATGTATATAAAACCTCAAAAATAATTAACAGAGCTAGAAAATAATCAGCATAGGGCAACTCCATCATTAATCCAAATTTTGATAATTATATTAACACTTCTTCTTAAGCTCGTTTAATTAATTATTTGCAAAGGAAAAATCCATAATGAAATTAAATTTCAAAAATTTCAAACCATCAAACTCACAGAATTCACATAAATATACAGGTAACATTCACATCAAATCGTCATATAAAAATAAATTCAATATATGCGGCATGGCAAACAGATGATTAAATAAATGCCAACAATTATCCAATTTACTACACAATATGCCCAAGACTTTAACTCAATAAATTTTGCACATATAGCATGAGTATGTACTCGTCACCTCGCATACACGGCATTTCACATTTCACAAATGGCACATAAGACTCGATGCCTAAGGGGTAATTCTCCAACTCAAGGTTAGGCAAGACACTTATCTTTTTGAAGTTATGCTGATGTTCCAAAATCGCCTTCTTGCTTGAATTGACCTCCGGACCGCTCAAATCTATTCAAATTAATTTTATAACTTCATTAAGATTCATCGGAAATAATTCTGGATAATAAAACGTCGACTTAGAAATTTATCCTAAAAAGTCAACAAAAGTCAATGCGGGGCCCGCCTCTCGGAACCCAACATAAGTTTTACGAAATTCAAACACCCATTTCGATACGAGTTCAACCATACTAATTTTATCGAATTCCAAATCTTGAATTTCCATTTTTAAAAAGTTTTTACAAAAATTCCTATTTCTTCCATTAAACTCGAATTAAACTATGAATATAACTATAGATTCATGAAATATAATTACTTTCGGATATAGAACACTTATACAAGTCAAAATCGTGAAGAACTCCTCCAAAATCGCCCAAAAACCGAGCTCCAAAATCCCAATCAAAAATAACAAAATGACCAATTTTGGTCCTTAATGTTTCTTTCCATAACCGCTTCTGCGGAAAGAATTTCGCATTTGTGGTCTCGCTTTTGCAAGACAAAATGCGCTTCTGCGATGATCACTACCCAGCCACAAAGCTCGCACCTGCGGAGCAATTTTCGCTTCTGCGATTATCGTAGGGCACAACATTTCCGCTTTTGCGGTGCCTCGTCGCTTCTGCGTAGAAAACATCGCACCTGCGATTGCGCAGGTGTGGAAGTCTGTCCGCATCTGTGACCTTTCTCCAGTTCTGCCCAGGTCGCTTCTGTAATGAAATCCTCGCTTCTGCGATCAAGATTCCGCAGAAGAGATCACACCAGCAAGTTCAATATTCCAGCAGTCTTTTTCAAGTCCAAATTAATCTATTAGCCATACGAAATTCACCCGAGGCCCTCGGGACCTTAACCAAATATACCAACATGTTCCAAAATACAATACAAACTTAGTCGAGGCTTCAAACCACGTCAAACAACGCCGAAATTATAAATCGCGCATCGAAACAAATTATGAGTTTTCAAATCTTCCAACTTCTATGTTTTGCGCCGAAACGTATCAAATCAATTCGGAATGACTTCAAATTTTGCACACGAGTCATAAATGACGTAATGGAGTTGTTCCGATTTCCGAAATCGAAATCCGACCTCGTTATCAAAAATTTAACCTTCAGTCGAATTTTCCAAAAATCACCTATTTTTCAACTTTCGCCAAAATGCGTTGAATTGTCCTACGGACTTCCAATTACAAATACAGACATACGCCTAAATCTGAAATTACCATACGAAACTATTGACATCATCAAAATTCTAGTCTGGGGTCGTTTCCTCAAAAGTTAACTCTCTGGTCAACTCTTTCCATTTAAGCTTCAAAAAATAAGAATTTCTCTTTCAATTTAATTCCGAACCTTCCAAAAACTAAACTCGACCGCACACGCGAGTCATAATACATATTACGAAGTTGCTCGGGACCTTAAGTCGTTGAACGGGGTATTAATTCTTAAAATGACAAGTCGGGTCGTTATGTTGTATCATTTAGTTCTAGGCGAAAAATGGAAATTTAGTACACATTCATCGCGATGTAAATTATGTCGTTACTAATACAATCACTTTTAGTGGCGACCTTTTAGAGTCGTCACGAATAAACTAATAATTGTGGCAACTATAAGGGGTCGCCTCTAAAGCTATTGTGTTTTGTGGCAACGGCGTAAAATCGCCACGGAAATCCTTACTTTAGTGACGGCTCCAAGGGTCACCACTAAAGGTTGCCACAGAAAATCTAATTTCTTGTAGTGTATATATATATATATATATATATATATATATATAGCCCCTCGGGCAATAAGACAATATTCTTTCATATTTAAGACAATATTCTTTCATATTTCACACAAATTTGATCCAAACTACTATTTTCATCGTAGAAGCGAAAGCTTTTCTTGAACTGCCTATGATCAGTGAAGTAACCTTTTTTCTTCAAAATTGGTTTACCTTTGTCTAGTCCCTTCCATGACCATTGTCTTCTTAATATTTTACCACGGGCAGATTTGCTCTTTAACTGCGTAAAGAAGTAGTTCACATGGTTTCTGGTTACCATACAAGTCTATATGGTTAATATGATTGCATTCAATAGGCTTACCACAAATAAACTTTGTCAAAAAGTTTATGAGTTCTTCGTCATATGGCCGAAACCTAAATCCTTATGAATCTTCTGAACAAATGCTTAAACCCTAGTCACCAAAAGAAAAACTTAAACACAACAAAAGCAAATCTTGGCCTATCAGAAACCAAAATTTAACCCTAGTACCAAAGCAGAACGTGAGGAATAGCCGTAGCAACGTACCAAAAGGAGAACTTGAGCAGTAAGTAGAAAGGGAGTAACGCCAAAAGCCCTGCTATATATATAGAGAGAGCGCTTAGAAATATAATTAGGAAACGTAGCAAGAAAAATAATTAAGTCTATACTTTGTTATGTATTTCCTTTTTTGTTACAAAAATAAGATATATTCATTTTAGAAATAATTAGGAAATACATGTAGCAAGAAATAAACTTAAGCCTAATACTTTTTTATGTATTTTCCTTTATTGTTACAAAAGAAAACCATTTTTATTGGCTTAAATTAAAAAAATTAAAATTAGGAGTTTTTACTTGGTTCGTCCTTTTTTAAAGATTATTCTCATAAATAATAATACTCTTTGTTTATTCCAAAAAAATATATATATTCTTACCTTTTTATTAGTATTGAAAGATTTAGCTTTTTAAAAGAGAAAATATATTACCCAACCCAACTTAAACGTTACTGACCCACATTAATTAAGGGATCTATTTCCATTAATATACTTTTAACCGCATTTTCTCTTTTTATCTCTCTTCCATAATCTTTTCTAGTTTTTTCCTCTTACATCAATAAACACTCCCAAATATCTCGAAGATTCTGAAAAGAAGAGTATCTCAAAGTACTCTCTACTTTAACGACCATTGATGCCGCTTTGTGTAACTCCTATTTGGTGGTGTTTTATGTTTTTTTTAATGACTTGGTAATCCTCGTATATTATTAGTATAAGTTTGGTATAGTACGTGTATAGATACAGTAAGTGACATAAACTATATGAGTATATTAAATATTTATAAATATGCGTGTTATATTACTGCAAAATATGAATAGTATTGTTTACCCGTAAAATGGTACGGTTGAATTTATAACCTAATTTATAGACACGTAAATTGATTGACCCAAAAATATGTAAATAAGAACTGAATGTGAATTGAATTGATTTCTCCGATAGCAGTAACAAGAACAAAGTTAAGAACAAAATAAAGAAAGAAATTCTATAGAATGGAAGCAGATTATAGCTTTTTTGTGCAGAAAATTTTCCTGTCTACATTGGATGATAATTCTCTTATGTATAGTTCTATTTAGGGAGACAAGACCTCCAAATCAAACTCCTCTTTAATGAGAATGAAATCGTCATTGATGGTTGCATAACGGTTGGCTATAAATGCAGATATTCTCTGTAACGGTTACTAATTGAATGATATCCGATATCACCGCTTCAAATCTTTGTTATCAGTTCCTCTGTCTTCGAAATTCACCCAGCACTGGTCACGTTCTTGTACCGGTACCAACTTCTTGCTGACCCACATCTTACTTGTCTTCAGTTCCATGTGTCACCTCCTTATTTTTCCAACTCTCGTTAACCAATTTTACCGCATACAGATGGTCCCCCTACTTTTCGGTGACAATACTTTAGTGTTAGCAGAAAGTAGATAAAACCTCTTTCCTTCGAGAAAGTTTCTGAACAGTTTCTGACACTTGAAAAGACGCACGTCTCTTCGCATTTAATGACTCGAACACGTGTTACCCCATGATTTGATAAATATTTTCGCCAGTTTTTGAGGTAATCATGACCATAATTCTTGACGTCTATAAACTTCTCCACTACTCATCATTTTTACTCTTTGTCATTACAACTCCTTCTTCTTCTCCGATTTACCTTAGAACCCTATTGCAAAATTCAACTCTTTCAGTAAAATCTTTCTTCATAAATTTCTTACCATCATATCTTCTATTATTGATGCCCTCAGAAACATTAGCCTTCTCTTCGATGGAGGCCCAAAGAAGATCAAAACAAATGAGGCTCATGTCGATTCTGAACCTCCTACTGAGTATTCCATCATACCCCTTCAACTTACCACTAAATCTGACCTTCAAGAACAAAAAGGACCAATAATCCCAAAAGTGACAGACACTGGCCCGTTTGTAGGTATCCTTCTTCCATTCGTCTTTCTAGAATCCCTACCGTGAAGGATGATTATGAATGGAACAACATTGAAATCTTTGCCCCTAGTGAAATAGAAAGGGTTACCTTTTTCAAACCAGGGTTCATGCATGTTTATATATACATTTTCACATTGGGAGTGAGTAAAGGAATCGACTCAATAATTTTAAAATTTTGTCACCGGTACCAAATCTGTTTGGTACAAGCAGGCCCATCAGTATGGCGTATGGTGGCTTGCCTCCGCCAATTGTGCTCTAGGACCGAGAAAACCTTAACTCTTGCACACATGATGAATCTCTACTCCCCAAAGATCTTCCGTGGGGATGTGATAAAACTTAGCAACACGGTAATCATGACCTCCTTACCATCATTGACGACGACAACGATCGTGGATGGATGGAACGGTTCGTTATCATTGCTTCCAGGGACATCCTCGCGACAACAACACCTGTTATTCCTGAATCTTGGAAATTTTTTCGTAAGTCTCTGGTTATCTTTTCCTTTTCATATTTAAAAAGATTTTCCTCCTTTGTTAACATTGTATTTTCTTTATTTCAGCTACTCATTGGGAACCACCATGGGTTCAAAACCTGGCCAAATGGGTACAAACTTTTGTGAATATTACTACACTGGAATCCCGGATGTGGAAAGAAATGGCCCCCAGACTTGGGTGGAAAGCCGAAAACCATTGTAAATAAAAGTTCTTCTTCCCGTTTTTTAATATTTCAACATAACATAGAGTTAATGTTTAACTATCTTTTTGTACCACACATGACTTCTGAAAGGATTTGTTATTTCCCCTGACATCGAGGCTCTCGATGACCCGAAGGGAGCTCAAAAGGTAATGGAAAATATCCTTAAATGGAGGAGAGCTCATGAATATACTCTTACTTCTGGTGAAGGCGCCTCCTCCCAGAGTCCCCAGCCCAAAGATAAGAAACAAAGAGAAAACGTACCTCTTCAGCTGGGACTTAGGAGAAGAAATTGAAAAGAACACCAATCGGACCGGCCACAATAGTCCTTGATAATGAAGAAACCGATGACGAAGTGGTTGCCCTTCAGAAAAGAAAAAGATCTTTATCATCTCAACCGAATGTTCAGCCGAGTGAGCTTCAAACTCAACAGCTTCAAACCCCACAACCAGAAGAAGTTTAAGGGCTCTTCATAAAAATGGGATTGGCCGAAAATGTTGCATCTCATTTTCGAATCCATGCGGTTTCTTCTGGTCAAAGGAGTTCAATCCATGACCTTCCTCCACCATCAACTTCTGAGACACTCATAATTGTCTCTCTTTCAGATTCTACCTCTCCACCAGCACCATCCGAATAGATGAAAGATATTCCTTCCCCATGGTTACCCGACCATGGAAATTTGGGAAATATTTACATGACACCTACTCAAAGCCCTTATCGAAAATGAAACTTTAGCCTTACAGTTTCGAATGAGTTATATGTTCTTTCCAAGTCGGTGGATCTTGCCAATTATCTGAAGTCGCTGGCCACAGAAAAAGATTGGAGAAAAATGGACTCGCTTTCCAGGGAGTGCCTGTTAAACAACAGCATGCACTGCTCGGCGCAAGTATCAATATAATCATCTTCCATCCTTTTTCATTTGTTATATTTTGAATTAATAACCTTAGCTTTTAATCTTTTCAGGCCAACCTTCTCGCCTCTGAAGGCATGTAAAGGTTGATTTTTTATAAACAAGCACATACTATGGAACGAGATCAACTTTTGGCTGAACAGAGTCAGCTTGCCGAGAGCCTCAAGGTGCAGGAAGCAAACATTTCTCAAATGGATGATCTCGAGTCTCTATTGCAGCAATCCAAGCAAGATAGAATGGCTCACAGCCAAGAAGCCACTCAATTACATGAAGACATTAAAGAGGCAAAGGCTAAGTGGGATGAAGTGTATGATATCATGACTGTTGTTGTCAAGCGCAAGTCTACTTTCATGGAGCAAGTCAATAACTTAGAGGCTAGCTTACGCTCCAGAACCGAGGAGGCCAATGCTGCAGAGGAGAAAAGAGCAAAGATTGAGGTAAGGCTCAAAAGGGTCATGGAGAAAAATCAACGTCATGCTACAACCAATGTTGAACTTGATTCCATGATCAGCACTGTTAAAGATGAAAATTATAAGGTCCAAACTAAGATTGGGAAACTCCGAGCAAAACTCCAAGACTAGGAATATTCTATCCTTTTCGGGAAAACCTACGTCATATCACACGAAGAGGAAGACCTTGGAGAAGGTCAAAGAAGGCATTTCAAACATCAATGACTGCATTTCCAAAGCTCGTGAATTGGAGTCAACTGCTCTCGAGAACCTCCCTACTTGGCACACTGCTTCTAATTCTTCGAATACTAACTCCGAGTATTTGGGAACCGAAGAGGAAACGAAGGAGGAAGCTGAAGAAGATGGAGATAAAGATGAAGGCCTTGAACCGGAATAGTTGATAAAGAAAATGAAGACTCTTCTATCTCTTCGGGCTCTAGAAACAAGAATAGTTGATATTTTTTTTTTATTATTTTTGTAACTATGCCAAAACTTCTTTATTGAGTTTGGCATTTTAATGTAATGACTCGACCTATTATTTTGAGAATTTGCATTCTTTTTGGTGGTTCGATGGCATGAGTAGCTTTGTATGAGGTATTATCACTTGCGTGAATCATCAGTTTTGGTTTTCAGGTGATTCAGAATTGATTTGGAAGAATGATTCTTATTTTAGAAGTTTTAAGTTGGAAGAGATGACCAAGTTTGTCTTTTGTGTATTTGACCCCAGATTGATATTTTGATGGTTCCATTAGGTCCAAAGGGTGATTTTAGACTTGAGAGTATGTCCGAATTTGCATTTGGATGTTTCTAGAAGGTTTCAATACTATTTGGCAAAAATTAGCAATTTGAAGGTTTGGAAAGTTCATAAGTTTAATCGGAAGTTGACTTTGATGATATTGGGTTCAAATTATTATTTTGGGACTTGGAACAGATTCGTTATGTCATTTGAAACTTGGGTGTACAATTTGAGTTCATTTCGAGTTGATTCGATATGGTTCGACATGAGTTTTGGAAGTTGAAAGTTCAAAAATTCTTCAAGTTTGATTTGAGGCGCGATTCGTCCTATCTATATTGTTATGTGTAATTTGAGGCCTCGAGTAGGTATGTGTTATGTTTGGGAACTTGTTGGTATCTTCGGACATGGTCCCAAAAGGCACGGGTGAGTTTCAAACGTGTTTCAGATTATTTCGTCTCATGTTGCATTGCTGATTGTTGGTGTTTCAGTTGTTCATCGCGGTCGCAAAGATGAGGTCGTGATCGCGAAGTGATTTTTGGAGCTGGGTATTTTCTTCCCCTTCGCGTTTGCGTCAGGATGACTGCATTTGCGTAGAGTTAAGGCCTGGTCTTCTTCGTGTTTGCACCTGCTTCTACGTGTTCGCGTGGTGTTGAGATGAGATAGACAGGTTGCTGATTTGCTCTTCGTGTTCGCGATGTTGGTCCCGCGTTCGTGTAGGTTTGGCAGCCATGTGCATCGCGTTCGCGAGGCTTGTGCCTCGAACGCATATAGTTAATTGAGGCAATGTAATTTGTTCATTGCGAAGGCAAGGATTGTTCCGCGTTCGCGTAGGGTTCAGTTGGGCAGTGGTTATAAAGTACTCTATTTCGAAGGTTTTGGTCATTTTATCATATTTTGAGTCATGGAGCTCGGATTGGGGCAATTTTGGAGGCGATTTTCACCACATGGATTGGGATAAGTGTTTTTTACTCGGTTTTGATTATATTCCGTGATTCCATCTTCGATTTTGGCAATTGATTGATGATTTTAAAAGAGAAAATGGGGGGGGGGGGTTGTCTAAACTTTGCTAAAGTGAAATTTTGCTTGATTGAACAACTTTGCTCCTACATTTCTTTCATCTTCTCCATTTCAATTTCCAAGTAATCTAGTTGAATGTTTATCTTATCAATCTCATATTCATCCTTCTTTGCTGCCATCGGATCGTCCAGTTTTGCAAAAACTTCAACTTGGCTCTCAAGTTTTCCAATCTCTTTTTTCAATTTAGGAATAACAAACTTTGATCTAGGGTCAATTTCCCCATCCCTCTAATGCCAAAAATCACATGCTCTAGCACTCTATCATGAATAACAACAAAATTGGTATTTCAAAGTTTTATTTCTTGATATCTTAACTTATTTAATCTAGAAAATTAAATCAACTTACCCCTGGTATGGACAAGCCCAATACCTTCTACCTGGATTCCTAGGGGTCCAAGAAGTCAACAATGGCAGCAAATATCTATGATTACCTTGCACTTCTTCAGTAGATGCATGATCGTCTTCTTCCGTACAAAGCCTACTCAGCCTTTTCGAAGCCATTTGTCACGATCCAAAATCCAACTAGTCGGGATGGCACCTAACCCAACCCATCAGGTAAGACAATTAACAACTATCTAATTTAATGAGATTGATTAAGAAAAGAAATGATAATACAACTGCTTTTATACAAGAATTTCTCAAGGACCGGTAATACAAATCATGATCTTCTAAGAGTTAGATTTTTACAACAACTGAATCGAAATAAGTACAACATCTGTTTAAAATGTAAATGAACAGAATTTCAAATCTAATGCTACCAAGGACAGTGATAGCCATAACTGGAACGCAAGTACATCTTCAAATCTAGCTTCCGCCGTATACAGTAACATCAACATCCAACATCTACACGCAAGGTGCAGAAGTGTAGTATGAGTACAACCGACCACATGTACTTAATAAGTAACAAACCTAACCTTAGGTTGAAAGTAGTGACAGAGTCCAACTCCAATAACCAACAACAGTTCATAACAATATAATAAACGGGTTAATGAAAATAACTCAGAGGTAAGATGCCCAAGTCGTTCACAGTAACAGAAAAATAGACATTCATTTCGAGTATAACAGTAATCCCAAATATTTCACCGAAAACCTCAAAAGCATATGAGTAAGTTTGAAAACTGTGATTTCTCCAAAAACCTTTCAATAATAAATAAGATGTTTCATTTTCAGATAGCATGAGAAAAATACATCTTTATGCCTACATGTCAATATACAGGTGAAATCATGAACGTCACCAAAACCGGGTAGCAGAAGGGAATGCATATCTATGCATCTATCTCAAGTACGCATGTCAAATGCAATGTATCTCAGTGATAAAATCATGTACTCACACTCTCAGAGTACTCAATCTCACTATCTTGTATTCTCTCTCACCATGCTCAATACTCAGCACAATCAGTCACTCAGCACTGTACAATACCTTGACGAGCGCAAAATACACACTTAAATTGTGCTCACTAGTCAAAGATAGTATATTATGATATCATGTCCACAAGAATTGGATTTAAACAGTATTATTGTAGTTTGTAGCTAGATTGTTATCCAGAAGGATCAACAATGGAGATTTATATAAATTTTAACTACAATTAACTAAGAATCTAAAGCCATTGACTAATGACAATCACAACAAAGGTAAGCAAGGAAGTTATCAATGGGAGAAAATATGGGTTGATAGGATAGGTACAAGATAATTGTTCGGGATCTAACTCTAGATAATTCTCTACTAATGTTCAAGTGAGTCTCTCCAATTCACTTAATTATCAATACAATTGTTTAGTAGAAACTCCTCTCTCGATTAAGTCTCAACCTCACAATATGAACTAATTTACGCTCGGTGAAGATATGAAAGAATTCATAATGGATTGGTCTTTAGGAGAACCTCTTTCGATTATCCTCCTAACTAGGTTTAATCAAAGATTCAACTAGCCTCTTTCGATTACTTAGAAGAATCTATGAACTCAACCAATAATATAGTGCAAATATATCACAAGTTATGCTTCTCTCGATTACAAGAACAAGTGAACATAGATGCAAAAATCAAATCTTCCAAAAATGATTCAAATACATAAAAATAGAGTTATAATCCACAAACAATCATCAATACACCAAATCCATCAAAACCCAAAAGGTTCTACTCCATAGACATGGAGAAGTTCTTCACAAATGAAATAAAAGTATAGGAAAACATAAATACAATCCAAACTCGGATATTGAGTGAGGAAGGAAGGATGAAATCCTTGTGCTCTTGCTTCTCCCTCTTATCCTTAGCTTCCTTAGGTCTAAAGTATGTCAAAAGTACCTCTAAGATGGTGTTTTGTGTATTTAAGCTGCACCCAAAACAAACCCCAGAAGAAACTACCCTTTTCTTAGCGAAATAGGACTCTTCCCAGATAGGACATGCGCGGCCACGCACCTGGAGACCTGCTCACGCACTTGATCGCGCATTTTGCACACCATACTGCCTCTCATGCGTGGCCAGTGCGCACTCGTGCACCTGGGTGGTATCAGTTGGGAATTTGGGAAAATGTAAAACACGAAAGTTGTAGACCTTTTACATATCATTCCAACGATATATTGTGGATCACAAACGGAATTTGGAGCGAAAAGTTATGTGCATTTTACTGGACAATGCGCAGTATGCCTACTCGATTTTTCGTTTCATTCTTATAATGCACTATCATCCGTTGATCCCCAAACACGATCCCAACTTAATCCTTGGGCTTTTATTCAGACTTCAAAGCTCCAAAATAGCATGAATTCATTCCATAACATCTAAATAACTCGGAATCACTCCTACACGGCATAAAACACACAATAAGAGCAAAACACTACTAATTAAAACTCAACATAAATAAAATACAGTAAATTAGAGTGCAATAAACGACTAAAATACGAGATTATAGCCTATAATCAACACCCCACACTTAAACCATTGCTCGTCCTCGAGCAACCAAACTACACTTCACATATACATGACCTTTATAAACAACTATCCTAACTCATCACACCAAGAATAATAAAACAGATTATGCATAATACCGTAACATCCTCGCCTCAAGATTTGACTCAAAAGCACCACTCATTTTTCACAACCTGCTCACTTACTCTAACACAGAGGTCAATGACATTACCCTTCCTTCATGAATCTAGTGCCCTCACACAAGAATAGAGAGTAGTTCCACACACAATAAAGTTTAAGAACAATTAGGAAATCAAGATAGGAAGAATTCACTCACTCTTAGAACAACATTCATGTGTAACAAAAGATGTACCATAAGCTTGCCCGTAGTGTACTACTTTACTAATTGAACTTATTAAGTCAAGGATCAAGTAGGACTTTATTTGATTGTAATGTAGGCTATGGGACGGGTAAGATACATACACCTCCCTAAGTACTTTAGTACATACAACTGACCGTTCAAAACCCCACACTTATGTCAAACCACAACTCCACCTTTACATCAATATACATCAACTCCCAACTTCTTTAAGCACAAATACATCAAGAGTTACCACTATCAATGAATATAAACTATTATTTTTCTTCATTTTCTTTTTCGATTCAAGTGTCTCATACTTGTTCACAACAATGCACCTTTCTCGTTATTTCAATAGTTCCCCTCAAAAGCCAAACCAACCACCCCACACTTCAACTTTTACAAAGTTCATACCCAATCTAAATGCTCATGAGAGGTAAATGGTTCAAATAAATGGTCAATTCAAATAAAAGGTTAAGTCTTGTAATATGGTTGCGAAAGAAACAAGATTATAGGCTCAAATGGGGCTAACTAAGATACATAACAATTTGGTGGGTAAAAGCATATAGGTGGCTCAACAAATAAATGCCTATATCACCTCCAAGACTGAACTAAACTACTATTTCGCTTTGCAAACACACGAGATAAGTTCTAGACATCAAATGCAATACACAGAATACATAAAATCTCTCACATACATGGAACAAAACTCACTCAGGATCGGACTCATCAAGACACTCTAATCAAAGTAGTTAAGCAAAGTTAAGATCGTACAATTTAAGGTGCTTATACAAGAGTCAAAAACTGAGCCTAAGCATCACAACTAAAGCACATACTATTCTCAAGGCATAATTAAGTCAAGAGATATTGCTTTCATTTAAAATCGCAGCACAAGATCTCCTACTCCTAAAAAAATTAAATACACCTGGTTCAAACAAAACCTTTGGAAAAGAACCGCGGCACAAAGAAAAGCCAAGGGGGAATTATTATACAACCTACTGAAAAATAATTTTTTTTTTTACTTTAAGAATTTCAATCAAAGGAAATGAAAACACACACAGGAAATGAAAACAAACAGTTATTTATATATTTACACCCCTACCCCACACTTTAAATTGTGGCATGTCCTCATGACACACAAATAAAAAAAAGCAAGAGGTAAAGAAAACTCTCATGGACTTTTTTCCGCTTCCGAGAACTTGTGACCCCCCCCCCCTCAATTTTGAATTCATTTTTTGTTTTCGCTCCTTGGGAATCTTTATGGAGCTCATCAGGCCAAAGTCCTTTAGGGATTTTTGAAAGACCCCCTCTTTTCTTTCTTTCTTGGCCTCATTTTGAGCGATGGATTGTTCTTGTAGGATTATCCTCAAGTTGGTTATGCATTCATTCACAAGATCAATCCATGCATATTCCTGTAAATCCCCAAAAGTAAAATTCACATGATCAAGGTTAGAATAAGAAAATGAAGAAGAAGGGTCATGTGAGTGTTCCTCTAGTATGTCTAAGACCATTTATTCCTCATTCTCTTCTAATAAAAATTGTGGCTGTGGATAGGTGGATGGGGATTTGAACTCTTCTTTTATTGAAGCACAATCAACCCAAGCCTCATCTTCAATCATCTCAGTTGAAAAAGCGTCCTCTTGCAGAGTGAAAAACTCTCTCTGTTGATGTTCATCATCTTGGGTAGGCTCAATTTCGCGCGGTATCTCTTCCATATATTCACCATCACAATGCATTGAGCTTTCTGAAAGCGTACTTATTATTTGACTCACTTGTATTGTTAGGTTGTTAATAGATTCATCATCTTGTGTAAATCTCTCCTCCGCCTTATTAATGAACTTATATATAAGCTCTTCTAAACTAACATTTTCCTCTTGATGTGGTTGTTTCAATTCGCTTGTGTTCCAGTCATAATAAGGGTATTCATCCCAACCAGAGTCGAAATTGTGCCCATATGAGTCCTCATATCTGTACGGACTAGAGACAAAGTGAGAGTGTTCAAAAGATGAACCATAGGAAGAATACCTACCTGCTTGACAATCAACCCATAGATAATTTCTACCGCATTTAAAAACACATAGCAGACCACTGATAATGTTCAGCTGCTAACTCTTCAACCGTTCTCTTAGGATGGTTGTACTCCATCTTCACAATATTTAGAGTTCAGTATCAAGAATATGTTCTTTAAGATTTCTTCAACAAAAGAAATCTTGAAGAGAAGTTAACATAACAAAAACTAAAATTAAGAGAAATAAAAAGGAAATATAAAAGCTAATTCCTAAATTAGCACTACAAACTATTTCAAATTCTATTGATTGCCAATCCTCGGCAATGGCGCCAAAATTTAACGAGCGCAAAATACACACTTAAACTGTACTCACTAGTCAAAGATAGTATAGTATGATATCGTGTCCACAAGGATTGGATTTAAATAATATTATTGTAGTTTGTAGCTAGATTGCTATCAAAAAGGATCAACAATGGAGATTTATATGAATTCTAACTACAATTAACTAAGAATCTAAAGCTATTGACTAATGACAATCACAATAAAGGTAAGCAAGGAAGTTATCAATGGGAGAAAATATGGGTTGATAGGATAGGTGCAAGATAATTGTTTGGGATCTAACTCTAGATAATTCTCTACTAATGTTCTAGTGAGTCTCTCCAATTCACTTAATTATCAGTACAATTGTTTAGTAGAAACTATTCTCTCGATTAAGTCTCAACCTCATAATATGAACCAATTTACGCTCGGTGAAGATATGAAAGAATTCATAATGGATTGTTCTTTAGGAGAACCTCTTCCGATTATCCTCCTAACTAGGTTTAATCAAGGATTCAACTAGCCTCTTTCGATTACTTAGAAGAATCTATGAACTCAACCAATAATATAGTGCAAATATATCACAAGTTATGCTTCTCTCGATTACAAGAACAAGTGAACATAGATGCAACAATTAAATATTCCAAAAACGATTCAAATACATAAAAATAGAGTTATAATCCACAAACAACCATCAATACACCAAATCCATCAAAACCCAAAAGGTTCTACTCCATAGACATGGAGAAGTTCTTCACAAATGAAATAAAACTATAGGACAACATAAATACAATCCAAACTTGGATATTGAGTGAGGAAGGAAGGATGAAATCCTTGTGCTCTTGCTTCTCCCTCTTCTCCTTAGCTTCCTTGGGTCTAAAGTATGTCAAAAGTACCTCTAAAATGGTGTTTTTGTGCATTTAAGCCGCCCCCAAAACAAAACCCCGGATGAAACTACCCTTTTCTTAGCAAAATAGGACTCTTCCCAGACAATACATGCGCGGCCGTGCACATGGAGACCTACACGCGCACTTGATCGCGCATTTTGCACACCACACTACCTTCCATACGGACCCAGTGCACGCTCGCGCACCTGGGTGGTATCAGTTGGGAATTTGGGAAAATGTAAAACATAAAATTTGTAACCCTTTTACATAACTTTCCAACGATATATTGTGAAGCCCAAACGGATTTCTGAGCAAAAAGTTATGTGCATTTTACAGGACAAAGCGCAGTGTGCCTGCTCAATTTTTCGTTTCGTTATTTAAGTGCACTATCATCTGTTGATCCCCGAACACGATCCCAACTTAATCCTTGGGGTTTTACTCAGACTTCAAAGCTCCAAAATAGCATGAATTCATTCCATAAAATCTATATAACTCGGAACCACTCCTACACAGCATAAAACACACAATAAGTGAAACAATTACTAATTAAAGCTCAACATAATTAAAGTGAAGTAAATTAGAGTAAAATAAGCGACTAAAATATGGGATAATAGCCTACCATCAGCCTCGAGTAGGTATGTGTTATGATTTGGGACTTTTTGGTATGTTCGGACGGGGTCCCAAGAGGCTCGGGTGAGTTTCAAGCGTGTTTCAGATCATTTCATCTCATGTTGCATTGCTGATTGTTGGTGTTTTAGTTGTTCATCGCGATCGCGAAGATGAGGCCATGATCGTGAAGTAATTCTTGGAGCTAGGTATTTTATTCTCCTTCGTGTTTGTGACAGGATGACCGTGTTTGCATAGAGTTAGGGCCTGGTCTTCTTCGTGTTCGCACCTGCTTCTACGCGTTCGTGTAGTGTTGAGATGAGCTGGACAGGTCGATGATTTCCTCTTCGTGTTCGCTATGTAGCTCCAGCGTTCGTGTAGTCTGGCATTCGTTTGCATTGCATTCGCGAGGCTTGTTCCCCGAACGCATAGATTTAGTTGAGGAAATGTAATTTTTTCATCATGAATGCGAGGATTGTTCTGCGATCGTGTAGGGTTCGGCTGGGAAATGCTTATAAAGTACTCTATTTCGAAGGTTTTGGACATTTTATCATATTTTGAGACATGAAGCTCGGATTGGGGCGATTTTGGAGACGATATTCATCACATGGATTGGGATTAGTATTTTCTACTCGGTTTTAATTATATTCGGTGATTCCATCTTCGATTTTGGCAATTAATTGATGATTTCAAAAGAGAAAATGTGAGGGGGTGTCTAAACTTTGCTAAAGTGAAAGTTTGAGTTTTGATCATCGATTCGGTGTCAGATTTGAGTGAAATTAGTATGGTTGGACTCATAATTGAATGGGTTGTCAAATTTTGTAAGTTTTGTCAGATTCCGAGGTGCGGGCCCAGGGTTGACCTTTTGGTTGACTTTGAGTAATTGATTAAAGATTAGACGTGTGTCGGTTGAATTTGTTTTCTTTGGCACTATTTGATGATTTTGAGTTGCTTTCGACTATTTTCGAGCCGTTCGGATTGATTTGTGCAGGATGCCATTTCTTGAGAATCGGTTGGCTTTCTCGGTGTTGGATTTGACTTGTTCAAGGCAAGCAACATATCTAATCTTGGATTTGAGGATAGATATCCCTGAGAACTATGATATTTGAGATGAGTTAGGAGTGGTGCATGTTCTATGTGATAGGTGCATGTGTGTGTGCGTGCATCGAGGTATTCATGATCCGGGTAGTTTGTAGGCTATTATATGCCTTGTTTTCTATTATGCTTCTTTGATTTCATGTTTTCTTCATTTATGTGACTACGTAAGATATTATTCATATTAGAAATCATGTTGAGGCCACTTGCTTAATTGTTTGAGACATGATAGAGCTATTTTCGCCATGTTGAGCTATTTGCCACACTCGTAGTCATACTGTACAGTCATGATAGTTACATCTACTTGTTATATATCCGTCTTTGTGCACTTTTGATATGCTGTCTCATAAGTTTTTAGTGTCCTTGTACGTGACACATGTTTGTACTGTATTTGAGACATATTGAGATATTCCCTGTTAGATAATTGTATTATGTTTTTGTGAGATGTTTGTGTGTTGAGACTTGAGCGGATTGATTACTTATGTGAGCCATAGAGCCGTATTTATATTGATATTAGGATCAAGTTGCACGCCGTAACGGTTATATTTATATTGAGGTGGCGTGTATGCCAGGCCCCTCATTGGGCTAGGCTGTATTGATTTGAGGCTATATGGGTTCCAGGCCCCACCATTTGGGCTAAGTGATTATGATTAGCGCTTGGGTTGGATTCGCCTCTTCAGAGTCTAACATGCCAGCAGTGAGCGCATGCACAATATTTTATATACGTGCTTTGATGATGGGCAATTATGCCAGGCACCCGTACTTTGCTAATTGTGATTATTTTGATGAATATGTGGTGTTGTTGTTAGGGAATTTGAGCCAGGCACCTGGAGTGTGCTAAGATTGTGTTACTTAATGAGTTCACTATGAAACTGAGTCATTAACATGTATATCTGACATGTAGGCATAGAGATGTACCTTCCTCATGCTAGGCAGTGATATGCCATCTAATTTCTCGATATGTATATTTGACATGTAGGCATAGAGATGCATTTTTCTCATGCTAGTTGGTAAAAGAAAAGTCTTACCTGATGTTGTAAGTTGGGAAAAACATAGCATTTTTGATAAACACATGTTTAATCGATTTCAGTGGTAAGGTTTGGTCTTGACCGTAGCTGTGAATGAGCTGAGTATGATAATTTCTTCGAGCTATTTGTTATAATTATTTACCATTGGTATTTGACTCTAACCTCCTTCCGAGCTCGTCAGTGATTTTAACCTGAGGATAGGTTTGTTACTTATTGAGTACATAGGGTCAGTTATACGCATACTACACTTCTACATCTTGCGTGCAGATCCTGGAGCAGATGCTGCTGTGTATGGCGGGAGTTAGCATTGAAGATGTATCTGTGTTCTAGTTATAGCTGCACTTATCCTTGGTAGCTCTAGATTTTCAAATCTGTTTATGTATATATCAAACAGATGATATATTTATTCCGTACCAGCTTTATAGAGTATACGTCTTAGAAGCTCATGATTTGTATTACCAATCCTTGGGATTTTGTATAGAAGTTCAATTATTTTATTCGTTATACCTATGTTTCTTAATCGAGTTGTGTTGACTGTTAATTGACTTTCCTAGTGGGTTGGTTTATGTGCCATCACGACTAGCCGATATTTGGGTCATGACATTTAACTAATGAACGAAATTATTTTTGAAGTGTTGTGCAAAAAATACTTTTTTCATTTTACTGACAAAACTTCGTGAATTCTTTTCACATCCGATAGCTTATGATTCTGGGCATTAACACTTCTGGAATCTAACCTTTGACTACGAGGGTTTCATAAGAGAGGGCACATATGTTTACGGTGCATTTGAAGAGGACGTCTCCTGTTAATTCCGGCACAATCATTTGAGGTTTTAACTAACTTTCAAACAAAAACATAAATTATCGTATCATACGGAAAAGAAATAAGATAAAAACAAGAAGACTTTGACTTATTTTTTTCTATATTTAAAAGTACATTTACATATATATTCTTTTTCTTAAGAAAATAAAGGTGTCAATACATGTGGCTAACTTATACAACTTATTTCTACGGGGCTGATCATGTAGTTCCCGGTCCTCATAAGACATTGATCCCGATTCTAACAGTTCCCGGCCTTCGTAACACTTTTAGTGTCTTCATAATGGTCCCCCCCCGGTGTTCGGATGCTAAGTATGAGAATTCGAACACTGGAAGTTTTGTTTTTGCTGATGACCCTTTCTTCGTATTGTGCTTTACATTGCTGCATCATTAAAAACCTTGTCAGAAAAATCCAATTGGGACAAAAATTGGACTCGGGAAAAAGAGTGCAGCACATACTTTCAGCAACAACAAGGATCTTCAGCACTAATACCTTTTGAGGTGAGTAACATTCCAATTGCTTGGTAATTTAACTCCATCTTGATTTGCTAGTTGATATGATCAATTCCTGGTTATAGCAGAAATATGATAAGGTTCTTCCCACATTGGTCCCAACTTCCCAGCGTTAATCTCCCGATTACTTTGAGTTACCTTTCTCAAAACCAAATCCCCGATTTTGATTTATCGAAGATTTTCTCTGCAGTTGTAGTATCTTTCTATTCTTTGCTTTTGTGCCACCATCCTCACATATGCCAAATTCCGATGCTCTTCAAGCAAATCAAGTTTAACCACCAATGCTTCATTATTTTCCTTCGCGTTTTCTCGGGAATACCATAGTGTTGGTTCTATGACCTCTACCGGGATCAAAGCTTCCGCACTATAAACAAGTGAAAAAGGTATTTCACTCTTGCTCGATTTCGTCGTTGTTCGATATGCCCACAACACACCCGGTAACTCATCTGGCCACTTGCCTTTAGCATCTTCTAACTTCTTTTTAAGGTTTTGTTCATTGACTCCGCTTGTCCATTTGATCTTCAATTCCTCCAAAAACTTTGTGACTTTAGAACCTATAAAGTATGGCCCATTGTCACAACTGATTTTTATTGGTATTCCAAACCGACAGATGATACGATCCCATATGAAATCAATCACTTCTCATTCTCCAATCTTTGGTAGGCACCTGCTTCAACCCATTTATTAAAATATTCAGTTAAAGCCAAAAGAAATGTTACCTTACCGGGTCCTTGTGGTAGGTGACCAACTATGTCCATCCCACATTTCATGGATCGCCATGGTGACACCGTCGTATGCAAAAGTTCTGCCGATTGATGCACTAACTATGCATGACGCTGACATTTATCACATTTTTGAACAAATGCCTTCACGTCGTGCTCTATCCGGGGCCAATAGTAACCGACCCTTACCTATATAAGAACCAACGAGTCTGCACCGCAATAATTTCTGCACACTCCTTCGTGGACATCTCTGATCACGTAGTCGACCTCCGATGTCCCTAAACATCGAGCTAATTGCCCTTGAAAGGATCTCCTATACAACTGACAGTCAACAAGACAGTAATGAGTTGCCTTAGTCCGTAGTGCCCGGGATGCTTTTGGGTCTTCAGGTAATTTGACGTGCCTTAGATATTCTATACATTAATTTCTTCAATCCCAAATTAAGTTTGTTGAGATAAATTCACAATAGTCGTCCACGTCCAACACTGAATGCAATAACTGAACTACCGCACCGGAATCAGATCCTTTCATTTTTGTGGATGAATCCAAATTGGCCAATGCGTCTCCCTCCACATTTTCCTCCCTCGGAATATGGATGATTGATTATTCCCTAAACCAAGAAAGCAATACTTGAACCTTTTTCAAGTATTGTTGCATACGCTCCTCCTAGGTATCAATAATTCTGTATACTTGATTCACTACCAGCTGGGAGTCGCACTTTATCTCGATCACTTCGGAGTCTAGTCCTCGAGCTAATTCAAGACCTGCAACCAAAGTCTCACACTCAGCTTCATTGTTAATTAAGGAAACAATTCTAATGGCCTGTCTCAGTGTTTCTCCCTAAGGAGTTATAATAACAACCCCTGAGACCGGACCCTTTTACGTTCAAAGCCACATCCATAAATACCGATACCATTCCTGATACCAACACCTCTTCTAGCAGCTAAAGGCATTAATCCCAGACTAAAGTCAGCCACAAAGTCGGCCAAAACTTGTGACTTGATTGCAGTCCTGGACTTGTATTTAATGTTGAATTCATTAACTTCAACTGCTATTTAGCCAATCGATCAGATAGTTTAGGTTTGTGAAGGACATTCCTTAAAGAAAAAGTTATCACAACGACAATGGGATGACATTGAAAATAAGGCATGAGCTTTCGAGAGGCAATTACGAGAGCTAAGGTCAACTTTTAAGGTGTGGATACCGTGTTTCTGCTCTCGATAACACTATACTAACATAGTAAATGAGAAATTGCGTACTTTCTTCCTCCCGGACCAAAACAAAACTTACAATTACTTCCGAGACCACAAAATAAATTAATAATTTTTCACATTCTTCCGATTTTGACAGCAAAGAAGGGCTAGAAAGGTACCTTTTCAGGTCTTTTAATGCTTGTTGTCATTCCGGAGTCCACACTATGTCATTATTCATTTTCAACAATGAAAAGAAATGATGGCATTTTCTGAAGACCTTGAAATAAACCTGCTTAGAGCCGCCATTCTACCTGTCAACTTTTGTATCTCTTTCACACTTGTTAACTAGTTTGGGATGTCCTCGATGGCTTTGATTTTATCCTGGTTTACTCCAATCCGTCTTTGAGAGACAAGAAACCCCAATAACTTACCGGAACAAACTTTGAAGGCATACTTCTCCGAGTTGAGCTTCATGTTATATTTTCTCATAATGTCAAATGTTTCTTGGAGATGTTTCAAATAATCTCCTACATTAAGATACTTAACTAATATGTCGTCAATATAAACCTCCATTGTCATACAAATTTGTTGTTCAAACATCATTTTAACAAGCTTCTAGTAAGTGGCTCTGACATTCTTAAGCCAGAAAGGCATCAAATTAAGCAATATGTGCCAAATTTTATGATAAATGAAGTCTTTTCTTGATCTTTCGGGTGCATCCTAATTTGATTATACCCAGAATATGCATCAAGAAAACTCATTAACTTATACCTAGCCGTAGCATAGATCATTTGATCAATGTTCGGCAACGGGAAAGAGTCCTTAAGACATGCCTTATTTAAATCTTTATAAGCTACACACATTCTAAATTTATTATTCTTTTTAGGTACTACCACTGTGTTAGCTAGCCAATCCGGGCAATTTAACTCCCAAATATAACCTATATTTAGTAATCGGGTTACCTTATCCATGACAAACCTATTTCTGACCCCTGATATTGGTCGTTTCTTCTGCCTTAACAGAGGGAAGTTAGAATCCAATTCAACTTGTGGACAACTACTTCCAATAGAATACATGTCATATCGAAATGTGACCATGAAAAATAATCAACGTTAGTTATTAGAAAATCCATAATTTTTAACCTGAATTCGGGGCTCAACCCCGTCCCTAAGTAAAATTTTCTTTCAAAGAAGTCCTCGAACAAGGCCACTTGTTCGAGCTCTTCTATGGTTGATATGGTCACATCTGTTTTCTCTGTTACCTAAAAAGATCTGGGTACCTGATAAAATTCCAATGACTCCTCTTCTTTATTATCTTCAATAGAGGTGGAAGAAGGCATCGGTTCCTGTAATTGCTATTTTCTCATTTCTTTTCCCTTGCTGCTGGATACGGTTACTGCGTTCATCTCCCTTGCAGCCGGTTGATCTCCTTTGATTTGCTTGATCCCTTGCGATGTTGAAAATTTCAGCAACTAATGATATATTGAAGGTACGACCTTCATTTCATGTATCCATAGCATTTCAAGGATCACGTTGTATCCCATGTCGCCATCTACCACTTCGAATAGGGTGGTCTTCGTTGCGCCTTTGGCATGTGTTGGAAGGAAGTTCTCTCCTCGGGTCGTTATACTTATTAAGTTGAATCCGAGCAAAAGCTTTGTTGCCGGAACTATATTTCTGATTAACTTTGCTTGCTCCATAACTCTCAATTGCATGATGTTGGCTGAACTTCCTGGATCAACCAACACACGTTTAATTTTAAAATCTAAACCATTATGAGAAATTACTGGAGTATCATTGTGGGGCAGAAGAAGTCCATCAACATCCTCTTCTGCAAAGGTGATGTCATCTTCCCAAACTTCTCGGATCCTCTTCCCATGAGTTACCGATATCTTTGCCTTTTCTGCTGCCGAAACCGTAACCCCATTTGCTTCGTCACCACCAAAGATCATGTTTATTGTCATACGATGTGAACCTCTAGCTGTTTTGATAATGCTGCGACATCCCCATTTTTCCCTAGGATCCTACCAAATTAGTTTCGGGAACCTAACTTCTTTAATATTTCACATAACCGATACCAGTTCTACCAAATTGATGTTAAAGTTACAGTTGAATAACCTGGGATATGCTGAATATAGGGAACACGATACCTCTTTCTCCTGCAAAGATATGTTATTTTGACCACAATCCGCCCATCTATTGGTAGAGAACCTATACGAAGACTGAAAACCTTTATTACCTAACCCATTGGCCCTTTCGTAAGGTTGAAAATGACTCCTAGAGGACCTATAATCTGCTTCAAAATCACTTTTGAACTTATCTTGATTCCGATCAAGATTCCGCCCTTTGGAAGACACTGAAGAACCCAGTTGATCATCTTCTAATTTGATCTTTGACTCGTAGCGATTGTGAACATCTTCCCATGTGGTTGTCTGAAATTCTAGCAAGTTTTCCTTCAGTTTTTGGGAGGCATCGTAACTCAATGGGTTGAAACCCTTTGTAAATGCCTCTGCTGTGCACTCATCCATACTGCCGGTAGCAACATTCTTTTTTTTCTAAAATTGGATCACGAACTCTAGCAATAGTTTGGACTCTCCTAGGATATTTTGAATATATCCATCTTCCTAGCTTGGGCCTTTCTTGCTCCAGCATGAGCTTTAATAAATGAATCTACAAGCATTTCAAAAGAATCAATATAATGCTCGGGTAAAAGAGAATACCAAGTTAAGGCATCCTTCGTCAGGGTTTCGCCAAACATCTTCAACAAGATAGATTTGATCTCGTGTTGGGCCAAGTCATTTCCCTTTACAGCCATAGTGTAGGTGGTGATATGTTCCTATGGATCCGAAGGCCCATCATACTTCAGAATATCAGGCATTGAATCTTTTCAAAATCAACTTCGGGATCGCACTTGGTTTGAACGACAACTGAATATCAGGCATTGTTTCTCTCTCAATATTTTGATCGTTTCAACAACGTGTTCATCATCCTAATCATCAGGATTGGACTCCTCATGTGTCAAGGATTTTGACCTTCGCGAACTGGAGTTGTTTCATCTCCTTCATTGCGGGTTTCGCTTGTTGAATCATCATGTTGGAACACATACTCACGTTCATTGTGTGCACCAGTATTATAGGAATTGTTGACATCGTTAGCTGCCATATCTGATTTTGCTTTTACTAAGAAAAGTATCAAAATTTGTTAATAACAGATGAATGGATCAAAGCAATTACACAATTTTCTATGCCCCACGGTAGACGCCAAGTTTACCTGTAAAATGGTACAGTTGAATTTGTAACTGGTTTATAGACACGTGAATTGAGTTGACCCAGAAATATGAAATAAATAAGAACTGACATAAGATTATGAAATAACTTTAAAACAAAATACAAGCCTGGCTTCAGCTATAGCAATAGCAAGAGCAAAGTTAAGAATAAAATAAAAAAATCAATTCTATAGAATGGGAGCAGATTATAGCTTTTTTGTGTAGAATATTTTTCTATCTACATTCGATGCTAATTCTCCTATTTATAGCTCTATTTAGGGAGACAAGATCCCCAATTCAAGCTCCTCTTGAATGAGAATGAAATCGCCATTGATGGCTGTATAATGGTTGGCTATAAATGCAGATATTCTCTGTAACGGCTGCTAATTTAATATTATCCGATATCACCCCTTCAATTCTTTGTTATCGATTCCTCTGTTTTTGAAATTCATCCAGCACAGGTCACGAGCTTGTACCGGTACCAACTTCTTTGATAGGTGCCAAACGATTCTTCGCACGGTGGGTATTCTGGAGACTAGTGGGGTCTTATTTACTACTTTTCAGCTAACGAGGGCAGCCTTCAGATGGTGGGAGATCTATGAGTGGGGCAGGCCAGCCGGTGCTGCACCACTTTTATGGCACGAGTTCTCCATTCTCTTCTTGGAGAAGTTTGTGTCATTGACCCACAAGGAGGAGTTGCGTGGGAAGTTTGAGCAACTACACCAAGAGGGCATGTCTATGACCCATTACGAGATGAGATTTTCAGAGTTGGCTCATCATGTGGTCTGGATGGTTCTCATAAAAAGGGAGAGGATTAAGAGTTTCATTGATGGCCTCAACTATGGACTGCCCTTTGATATGCCTCGAGAGAATGTATATGGTGCTAAGTTCGATGAGGTTGTTGATATTCTAGGCGGCTAGGGATGGTCCGTAGTCACGAGCATGAAGAGATGGAGGCAAAGAGGCCTCGTGGATCAGGTGGTTTTAGCGGTGTTTCTTCTGGGGGTTAGTCGTAGCACAACAAGGGTCGTCCTTATAGGCCCGCTCAGATGGATCATCCAGTTCATCATGGCACATCAGTTAGCCATGGTTCATCCAATGCTTGTCCGGGTCAGTCATCTCTCAGTGCCCTCCCAGCTCAAAGTTCATCTCGTGCTCCATCAGTTCAGGGTTCATCTGTGCCGGGTTCTTCTAGCAGTTATTCTGGTTCTTGGGGTCTGATTCAGTCCCCACCATCATTGACGGATCGGGGTTGCTACAAGTATGGGGAGCTTGGACATGTGAGGAGGTATTGTCCCTGTCTCTTGGGAGGTTCAATTCAGCATATGGGTCAGGATATGACTTATGCACCAGTTACTTAACCAATCGCGCAACCAGCTCAGGATGGGGCTCAGGCAACTAGAGGTCGTCCTATTGGGGGAGACCGATCAGGTGGCGGTCAGGCTCGATTCTATGTTATTCCTGCCAGGACAGAGGTTGTTGCTTCAGACACAGTGATAACATATATTGTCTTAGTATGCCACAAGGATGTTTCTATATTATTTGACCATGTTTCTACTTATTTGTATGTATCATCATATTTTGCTCATTATTTGGATATGCACCATGAGTCCTTAGTTTTACCTATTCACGTATCAACATCGGCGAGTGATACTATTATTGTGGACCTTGTGTATAGGTCGTATGTTGTGACTATTGTGGAATTTGAGACTAGAGTTGATATCTTATTTCTTAGTATGGTTGATTTTGGGTATGGATTGGTTATCTCCATGTCATGCTATTTTGTATTGTCACGTTAAGATCGTGGTGTTGGCGATGCCGCGGTTGCCAAGGATCGAGTGGAGAGGTTCTCTAGATTATGTTCCCACCAGGGTAATTTTTTATCTGAAGATTCCAACGGATGGTTGGGAAGGGGTGTTTGTCGTATTTGGCCTTTGTGAGGGGCGTCAGTGCTGATACTCCTACTATGTTCCGGCAGACCTGTCGGGCATGCCACCCGACAAGGATATTGATTTCGGTATTGACTTGGTGCCAAATACACAACCCATTTCTATTCCTCCGTATTGTATGGCACCAGCAGAGTTGAAGGAATTGAAGGAGAAATATCAGGAGCTCCTTGATAAAGGGATTTATTCATCCCAATGTGTGAAGAAGATGATGAATGGAGTGAAGAAGAAGAAGAAGAAGAAGAAGAAGAAGAAGAAGAAGAAGAAGAAGAAGAAGAAGAAGAAGAAGAAGAAGAAGAAGAAGAAGAAGAAGAAGAAGAAGAAGAAGAAGAAGAAGAAGAAGAAGAAGAAGAAGAAGAAGAAGAAGAAGAAGAAGAAGAAGAAGAACAAGAAGTAGAAGAAGAAGAAGAAGAAGAAGAAGAAGAAGAAGAAGAAGAAGAAGAAGAAGAAGAAGGAGAAGAAGAAGGAGAAGGAGAAGGAAGAGGAGGAGGAGGAGGATGAGGATGGTACTATGCAGATGTGTATCGACTATAGGCAGTTCAGCAAAGTTACCATCAAGAACAAATATCTTTTTCCATGAATTGATGAATTATTTGACAAGCTTCAGGGATTTAGAGTGTTCTTTAATATTGATTTGAGGTCTGGTATCACATGTTGAAGATTCGGGAATCGAATATTCTGAAGACGACAATCAGGACCCGCTACAGTCACTATGAGTTCCTTGTGATGTATTTTGGGCTGACTAAGGCCCCAGCAGCATTCATGCATCTGATGAACAATGTATTTCAGCAATATCATGATTCGTTTGTCATATTATTCATTGAATATATCTTGGTGTTCTAATGTAGCCAGGAGGAGCATTCCCAGCATTTGAGGATTGTACTACAAAGGTTGAGGGAGTAGAAGCTTTATGCCAAGTTCTCCAGGTGTGAGTTTTGGCTTATTTCGATGGCGTTCTTGGGGCACGTGGTGTCCAGTAAGAGGATTAAAATGGATCTAAAGAAGATAAAGGGGATGCAGAGTTAGCCCAGACCGTCGTCAACTACTGAGATTTGGAGTTTTCTCGGCTTGGCCGGATATTATCGTTGCTTCGTGGAGGGTTTCTCGTCCATTGCAGTACTGTTGACCAGGTTGACCTAGAAGGGTGCTCCGTTCAGGTGGCCGAATGAGTGTGAGGAGCTTTCAGAAGTTCAAGACTGCATTGACCACAACTCTAGTTCTAGTTTTGCCTTTAGCGTCAGGCTCTTATACATTGTATTGAGATTCTTCTCGGATTGGTATTTAGTATATCTTGATGCAAGATGGTAGAGTGATTGCTATGCTTTGCACCAGTTGAAGCCCTATGTTCATGATTTGGAATTGGCAACCATCGTTCATGCATTGAAGATTTGGAGACATTATCTTTACGGTGTGTATTGTGAGGTATTTATAGATCATCGGACTCTTTAACACTTATTCAAAATAAAGGATATAAATTTGAGGTAGGGGAGATGGTTGAAGCTACTAAAGGACTATGATATTACCATTTTGTATCATCCCGGGAAGGCTAATATGGTAGTCGATGCCTTGAGTAAAAAGGCGGTGAGTATGGGCAACCTTGCATTTATTCCGGTAGGTGAGAAACCGCTTGCAACAGATGTTCAGGCCTTGGCCAATCAATTCGTAAGATTATATATTTCGGAGCCCAGTCTAGTCCTAGCTTGTATGGTTTCTCAGTCTTCCTTATATGATCGCATCATAGAGCGTCAGTATGATGATCCCCATTTGCTCGTCCTTAAGGACACGGTTCAGCACGGTGATGCCAAGGAGGTTACTATTGGGGATGATGGGGTTTTGAGGATACAGGGTTGGATTTGTGTGCCCAATATGGATGGGTTACGTGAGTTGATTCACGAGGAGGCCCACAGTTTGTGGTATTCTATTCATCTGAGTGCCGCAAAGATGTATCAGGACTTGAGGCAACACTATTGGTGGAGGAGGATGAAGAAGGATATAGTGGGGATTGTAGCTCGGTGCCTAAACTGTCAGCAAGTAAAGTACGAGCATCAAAGACCGGGCAGATTTATTCAAAGGCTTGAGATTACGGAGATGAAATGGGAGAGTATTACCATGGATTTTGTAGTTGGACTCCCACGGACTTCTAGGGAGTTTGATGTTATTTGGGTGATTGTGGATCGGTTGATCAAATCCGCACATTTCATTCATGTTTGGACTACTTATTCTTTAGAGTGATTGGCCGAGATTCATATCCGCGAGATTGTTTGCCTTCACGATGTGCTCGGGTCCATCATTTCAGATCGGGGCAGGCAGTTTTCATTGCAGTTTTGGAGAGTAGTGCAGCGAGAGCTAGGCACACGGGTTGGGTTGAGCACAACATTCCACCCTCAGATGGACAGACAGTCCGAGCGCACTATTCAGATATTGGAGGATATGCTACGCGCTTGTGTCATAGATTTTGGGGGTTCTTAGGATTAGTCTCTGCTGCCTACAGAGTTTTCCTACAACAACAGCTACCAATCGAGCATTCAGATGGCTCCGTATGAGGCTTTGTATGGGAGACAATGTCGGTCTCAGGTGGGTTGGTTCGAGCTGGGTGAGGATAGGCTATTGGGTACTGACTTGGTGCAGGATGTTTTGGACAAGGTTAAGTTGATTCAAGATCGGCTTCGCACGGTGCAACCTAGACAGAAGAGCTATGTCAATCGGAAGGTTCGCGATGTGCCTACATAGTGATGGAGAAGGTACTACTCAGAGTTTCACCCATGAAGGATGTTATGTGGTTCGGGAAGAAGGGAAAGTTGAGCCCTAGGTATATTGGCATGTTTGAGGTGCTTGAGCGGATTGGGGAGGTGGCTTATAGGCTTGCATTGCCGCCTACTCTGTCACATTTTCATCGAGTGTTTCATGTTTTCATGCTCCGAAAGTATGTCCGCGATCCGTCTCGTGTTTTGGACTTCAGCACGGTTCAGTTGGATGGTGATTTGGCTTATGATATGGAGCCGGTGGCCATTTTGGATCGGCAGGTTTGAAAGTTGAGGTCAAAAAACATAGCTTCAGTGAAGGTGCAGTGGATAGGTCACCCAGTCGAGGAGGCTACTTGGGAGACCGAGCGGGAGATGCGGAGCAGATATCCATGCCTATTTGAGACTCCAGGTATGATTCTAGATCCGTTCGAGGATGAATGTTTGTTTAAGAAGGGGAGAATGTAATGACCCGGCAGATCGTTTTAAGTGTTGTAGCCCTGTTACACCATTTACTACTTATTCTATGCTCAATAGTTTTTATGTGACTTGCCAGGGTGGTTGGTTTGGTTCCGGGGATATTTTGGAATGAATTGGGATACTTAGTCCCAAGGTTGGAAGCCTAAGTTAAAGAGTTGACCGGATGTTGATTTATATGTAAATGGCTCCGGAATGGAGTTTTGATGGTTCCAATAGTTTCGTATGGTGATTTTGGAATTAGGAGCGTGTTCGGATATTGATTTAGAGGTCCGTAGATGATTTTTGCTTGAATTGGTGAATGTTGGAAAAATAGAAGTTGGGAGAATTAAGATGTTTGATCGAGAGTTGACTTTGTGGTTATTGGGCTCTAATTTTAGTTTCGAAAGTTGGAATAGCTCTGTTGTGGCATTTATGACTTGTGTACAAAATTTAAGGTTAATCAGAGTTCATTTGATAGGTTTCGGCATCGATTGTAGAACTTGGAATTTATTAGTTTTCATTAGGCTTGAATTGGGGCACAATTCGTGTTTTTGATGCTATTTGATGTGATTTGAGGCCTCGACTAAGTTCGTATCCTGTTTTAGGACTTGTTGGTATATTTGATTGAGGTCCCGGGAGCCTCGGGTAGATTTTGTTTGGTTAACGGATCGAATTTTGAACTTAAGAAATGGCTGAAGAGTTCTGGACTGGTGTGATCGCACCTGCGAAGGTCTTGGTCGCAGGTGCATAGATGGCACCGTGGAAAAGGATTTTGGCCGGGATGAGTGGATGCGCAGGTGCGAGAAATGGAGCACAGGTGCGAAAGGCGAGAGGAAGGTGTGTTCTGCAAAAGCGGATCCCGGGTCGCAGGTGACACTCCGCAAATGAGGAGTTTTTGGTCACCAGAAGCGAAGGAAAGGCCTTCAGGGGGAAACCGCATAAGCGGTTAAATGGACCGCAGGTGTGTGATGTCTGGAAGAGTTATAATGTCGAGGGTTAAGCTATTTTTCTCATCTTTAAACTTTTGAAGCTCGGTTGGAGGTGACGTTTGAGAGGGATTTAACGAGATTTTTTTAGGTAAGCCACTTTTGATCATTTTTAGTCATTAATATTGAATACCCATTGATTTTTCCCACCTACGTTATACGTTTTTAAGGTGGAATTTGGGGATTATAGTGACGATTTAGTGTCGGATTTGAGAAATTTTGGAATGGTTGGACTCGTGGATGAATGGGTGTTCGGATATTCTAAAATGAACTCAAATCCCGATATTTAATGTTTTAATGCACTTCCACGGGTCCTTCTTTGCGATTGCGGTTCCCAACATCGCAATCGCATTCAAAAAAAAGTCCAACTCAATTTTTACCCTTCGCGATCGCGGTCATTACCCGGCGATCGCGATGAACAAACTCTAACAAGCTTGCCCAACTCTTCCAGACAACCTCTAGTTTAATAGCTATAACATTTTGTACAAAACTCTAAATTACAAATGTTTTGAATGTTTTGAAAACTACACACCAAGGGCTACAACTTTCATTTTTGGATCATCTCCAAATTCCTTATAGATTGCAAGATATAAGCTTCCAAAGTTGGCTCACTGACAACAGAATTTCTTCTTCGCGAACGCGAAGATCTCTCCGCGGACGCGATTCACATGTCCCTTTTTCCCATTTTTCTCTTCGCGAACGCGACCCAAAGTCCGCGATCGCAATGCACACTGTTGTAGTCAAAAACCAGCAACTAAAAATGGTCTGAAACTATCCTGAAACTCACCCGAGTCCCTCTGGGCCCCATCCGAACATACCAACAAGTCTCAAAATATATTACAGACCTACTCGAGTCATCAAATCACATATATTAACATCAAAATAACGAATCACGCCTCAAATCGAACTTAATGAACTTTGAATCTTTCAATTTCCAAAACTTGTGTTGAACCTTATCAAATCAACTCGGAATGAACTCAAATTTTGCACACAAATTCCAAATTATATAACGAAGTTATTCCCATTCCCGAAATCACAATCTGAACCCGATATTATCAAAGTCAACTCCCGGTCAAACTTATAAATATTCAAAACCTTCAAATTGCCAACTTTCGTCGAATAGTGTCGAAACCTTCTAGGAACATCCAAATACAAATTCGGGCATACGCCCAAGTCGAAAATCACCATCCGGACCTAACAGAACTATCAAAACTCCGATCTGAGGTCCAATACTCAAAAGTCAAACTTGGTCAATTCTTCCAACTTAAAGCTTCCTAGTTGAGAATCTTTCTCCCAAATCAATTCTGATTAACCTGAAAACCAAAATTGACGACTCACACAAGTTATAATACATCATATGAAGCTACTCAAGTTTTCAAACGACTGAACGAAATGCAAATGCTCAAAACGACCGGTCGGGTCGTTACAATAACCAATGAGTTTAACTTTTACATTTATAAAGACTCAAATTGGGGGTTCCTCAAATTTGGGGACTAGAAATTCTCCCAAAAATGATCATATTCAAGAAGCCATGGAACTATATCACTACAAGAAATTCGGCAAAAACCGACCACTTTTGACTGACCAATTTTGGTCGGTCAAAAAACCAACCAAAAATGCATCAATGGTCTAGTGGCAGAAGAGTATCCTGCCACAATACACACCCCGGTTCGATTCCCAGATGGTGTATTTTTTAATTATATAATTAAAAAACCGACCAACTTTGGTCGGCTTTTTCGGCAATTTATTTTTTGAATTTAATTGGTCGACCAAAGTTGGTCGGTTTCCGACCAACTTTGGTCGGTATGCCCTTCCGGCCTTTAAAATACCGTCCACACGTAAATGGTCGCATTTTGGATGGTTATTGGCCATTACCGACCCACTTTGGTTCGTTTTTGTTTGGACGGTTTTGCCCAAATTTTTAGTAGCGTATTATCCGACGGTTAACTCATTTTCTATCCGTATTAAATATGGGTCAGGTCGGATAATTTATTTCTTTTTAGATTATCCATTTTCGACCCACCCATATCCCACCCGCCCGTTTTCCACCCATACTCATGAGTCATGAGAATCAGGAGAGTTACAACACTCAAGTTTAAGAATAATTTAGGATTATATGAGAAAGCAAACATTTATATGTCTCTGGTATTAGCTAAAATTGTATTCTTGAATAATTTTAGAGAAAATTACCCTCTATAGCCCTTCAAAATTTTAATAGCCCATATTTTTTTCCATTGACACGAAATGGCCCTTCGGCCCAAACATATTGCATCTAGTAGCCCGAAATATCTATTTTGTATATTGTTTGTATATTGACAGTCTACTTTGTATATATTTTGTATTGTGACACTCTATTGTATATAAATTGTATAGTGACAGTCTATTTGGTAAAGTTTTTGTATAATGACAGTCTATTTTGTATATATTTCAACTTTATGCATAGTTATCTCCTCTCATTGAGAGACCAGCCACTGGCGTTCATGGCCTCACAGTCGCCGAAAATGGTAACAAGATCGCCGGAGTTTTAAATATTCAGGAAAAGATCTTCAAAATATTAATTTCATATTCACAGAAACTATAAGAGAAAATCAAAAAAAAAAGGCAAGGCTGACTCTCTCGTTGCCTTATGCTACACCTCTGCCGAAATCCGAGTCGGTCAACGATGACCATGACTGCTCCTCTCACTTTCCTCTTCTTCCCTATAGGTTGTTGCTACTGATTTTTACTAGTCACCGCTGGAATTGACCACTGGCTGGCAACGGTATTACTCCCATCGACGGTGACTGTTCCACGCTATTGATACGCCATCCCTCTCCTCTTTCATCTCTATTTCTTTTATTTTGATGTTGTTTTAACCGGTAAAAGTCCAGATCTTCTTAGATCTGTCCAGTTTTAGAATTTTCCGGTGAGGTATCTAAACGAAAGGAATTCGGTCAGTGAGGTTTCCGGCTAGTAATTGTTATTGTTTTTAGGCTATGACTTGTATGGATCAATTTGTGGCTACCGAATGATATATGTTTGGCCCGATGGACTATAAATGAATTTCTCTCATAATTTTACCCTAAAGGAGTTAGTTCAACGTGGACAATAATAGGCAAACCAAAGAAGTCTAAGTGTGCTTGTACATTATGCTAAATTTGAAATTTCAATTCATTGAAACTTACGGTATGTACGTAAAGAGATTTATTTTTGTAGTCCTTTACCAACGTTATTTTACCTAAATGATATGTTTACAGGAGATAGTAAAAAATATAAGGGATCTGTAAATAAACACACAATAGATTTTTGTAGGATCACATTTTCTATTACAATTGCAAGTAGGCATATATTTTCCTCCTGTTTGTAAGCGTGAATCCAAATTAAGTGCGTTTCATAGAAATATAAAATGCGAAGAATGAAATTTAGGCATGACTCCATAATAATTTGTCAATAAGGGGTTACACTATAAAGACACATCTTTTTCTCATCTATTCGCTATAAAATTCAGCCAGCTAAAGTTCTGCAATTACAAACCTAATATTTCATAAAAAATAAAAAAAAATAAAAAGTGAAGTAGTGTGAGCCTATAAGTTGATTAAGCTTGACTATCGCTTTGACTTAATATTTTCCAAAAATTCAGACTTTTAGAACTAATACATGAAAATTAATACTAACCGTAACTGATTAAAAATCATTAGAAAAAGCTACTAAATATGATTAAAAAGGTTCTTTGAAAAGGACAATAGTGGAGACACCCTTCTACAAGCTAAAGTGTGCCATCCGATATCACTTCGTCGAAAAAGCCACAAAAATATATGCATATAACATTCGCTAGAAAGACTATATGCATATATGATAAACTGCACTACTTGTAAGTAATACAAATTAAACATAAAGAGAAGAAATAACATTTTAAAAGCTACATAATTTAAAACTCAAACTAATATATAATTTTTGAGTCGTAAATAATTAACTAACATCACCAGCGCAATATCACGCATACGCCATTATAGGCGGGCAAACTAAATAGAGTGAATATAAAGTAAGTAAACGTTGACTATTTCCCATCCAAATTGATATATAGTCGATCATGTCATGATGTAATAGAAGGAATCCTCCCACATAGCATCTTCAGGTGGGAGATTAACCCATTGGACAAACACTTAGGTCACTGCTTTGTTGTTACACTTCACCAGATGCCGATCCAAGACAGCTATGGATTCGGATATCAATTGACTATCAGAAGTAGTTAAAGATGGTTCCTGGCTTTACCGGAAAATCCTTAGTTCCCAACTTATTTTTCAATTGAGATATGTGGAAAATCGGGTGTATTCGAGGTTTTGGTGGGAGTTGGAGTTCCTAGGCCAATCCTCCGATCTTCCTCACTATCGTGTAAGGCCTAAAGAATTTGGAGGCCAATTTCAGGTTTATCCTTACAGCTACTGAGGTCTGACGATAAGGCTACAGTTTGATAAAAACCAAGTTGTCAATTTCAAAGGTTCTCTCACTCCTTTGATGTTCGTATATTACTTCATGCGCTTTTGAGCTTTGATTAAGTTCTCCTTCATCTGCTTACTGATTAGCCACCTTTCCTTTATCATTTGGTCTACAGATTCTAACTTGGACAGTACAATCAATATAAAAGTTAGGCTGAGGTGGGTCATAGTCATAAAGAGCCTTGATAGTGTCATTCCAATGGCAGACTGAAAATTGGAGTTGTATCAAAACTCCGCTAGTTGCAACCATTTACACCATTCCCTGGATTTGAGCCCCATCATGTATCACTTTTATACTTCTAAACGTTGGTTAAGCCTCTATGTTTCGTCTGGGGATGTTATGCCGAACTTATATTAAGTTGCACTTGTAAGACCTTAAACAGTTCTTGCCAAAAAAGACTTAAAACCGAAATCTCAGTGAAATACAATAGAGTAGGAAACATAAAGTAATTTACACATGTTATCCAAGACAATCTGGGCAACTTGTGGAGTTGTGTATAGGTGAGCAATTGGTAAAAAATGACCATATTTAGTAAAACGATCCACCACCACCAGTATGACATCCTTTCCATTTGACCTCGGGAACCCTTCAATGATGTCCATCACAGTGTGCTCCCAAGGTTGTTTTGGAATTGGCAAGGGTTGCAAAAGGCTAGGATAGGCCACATTTTTTCCTTTGTTTTTTTTTTTTCTGACAGATCTCATAGTCTCTTACGACTTTCTTAATATTTGTGATCATATCGGGCTAATAAAAAATAGATTTAATTCTTTGGTAAGTAGCATATACCCTTAAATGTCCACCCCAAGCTAGGGTATGGATATCTTGAATTAGCTTAGCTCTGAGGTCTCCGTAGGTTCCAACCATACTTTTCCATGGAACCTAAGCACCCATTTTAAATTGAAGTGCCTGGCTCTGCAGCTGGATCAATGCTAAGTTTGGTGATAATTTCTTAGGCCTCTAGATTATTGGTGTAACTTTTCATCACCTCTAACACCCACCTTGGTTGGATCACAGTTAAGCCCAAGCATTGAGTTTCATCCTCCTTAATTTGCTTGTCTGGAAAATGCATCACCTGCTACGTTCTTTTTTCTTTTCCTATAATAGATTTCATAAATTAAGTCTGGTAATTTGGTAATTTCTTAGTGTTGTAATGATATTGTAACTCATTGATCCTTCAAGAACTTCAAACTAAGGTGATCAGTGCGTATGATAAAGTGGATGGAGTGAAGATAGAGCCTCCATCTTTTAACTATTAGCAGGTGGACTGCAGTCTCTTTTTCGTAGGTAGAAAGGCGCAAATGCTTTGGGCTTAATGTCATGACCCGCCACATCATCATGTCATCTAGGTGTCATTTGGCATATATTAATGCCATGTGGATGCTTACATATGAAATAGACTAGCACATGTGGGAAGATTCTAGAAAAATATGGAGATTTCTTATGGAAGACCTTAGAACCCTATGGAATTGCTAGAAAAGTTCTTAGAAGATTCTAGTTATGTAGAATATTCTAGAAAAGGGACTTACTTATAAATAATAAGGGCCTTGTTTAATAATTATTATTTACTCACTAGCCCCCATGAAACTAGTATATAAAGAGGGCTATTCTTTTGTAACTCACTAAGTAAACAATTCAAGTTCTCTCTAATATAAAGCTTCATTTAACAACTCTTTTGTGTTCTTTCTACCATTCTCTTAGCGATCTTGAGTGTAGTAAGGCTGACTTGGCATAGCAAGAACATGAGCGAGTTATGCAAGATCGTGAACAAGTTGTCAAGTGCCGTATGTGTATTTAGTTAACGACTAAGGACGTGACAACGTGATATTAGAGCAAAGTTTGCAACTAAGGGAATGGCGAACGATGGAGAAATTAACGCTGCCAGCACCTAAGCCAACGTCATCCAAGATACTGATGGCAAGAGTGGCCGTAACAAAAAGAGGAATGCCACCAACAAGATCCAGGGAGTGCCACCCGAGGTTGTTCCAAACAGGGGGCTTACATCCCAAGAACCATCTACCACTAAAGCGAGCGAGGATAAAGTGGAGGTCCTGCCGGAGGACGTCTCGCTCGGTAAAGAGTGGGTGATAAAGGTAAACACGAGGATGGACGCTGTCAATATCTTCGGTCAACGCTTGGTAAAGGTGGAAGGCACCCTTAGTTTTCTTGAGGGACACACTCTTGGAGAGTTTGAGAGTATCCGAAATGCTTTGGAGGGACGCACGCAGGCCGAGATAGAGCTAAGAAAAACCATCATTACCTTAGAGTGCAGACTCATGGAGGTGGTGAGCACTATCGATGCCATGAAGGCTAAGATAAAGGCACTCGAGGAACGTGTCAATGCTAGCGTGACTGAGGCTGACAGTAATATTGTTGTGACGGGGGAGGCCAAGATCGAGGCTCCCAAAACGCCAGTGTTCAAAGGTGTTCGTGATGCATAAGAAGTGGAGAACTTCCTTTGGCACTTAGAGAACTACTTTAGGCATGGTAAAGTGAAAGACGACGAGACCAAGATCAACACTTATGTGTTGTACCTCTTAGAGATTGTCGCGTTGTGGTGGCGTCGAACGTGTATTGACATGGAGAAGGGGCTATACAAGATTGAGACGTGGGATCAGTTTAAGAATAAGTTGAAGAAGCAATTCTACCCGGTGAATATGGTATATGAGGCTAGGCGGAAGCTAAGGGAGCTCCGACATATGGCCACAATTCTGGAGTATGTGCGCGAGTTCACTACCTTAATTCTGCAAATCCCGTCATTATCTTATGAAGATTCACTCTTCTACTTCATGGATGGGTTGCAAAATTTGGCAAAGCAGGAGTTAAGAAGACATCAAGTAGCCAACGTGGATGAGGCCATAGCGATAGCCGAGTCGCCCATTGACTTCAAGATGGAGCCTGCCAACTTCAAAGAAGGCAACGCCGAGAGGGGTAGGGGAGATCATGACAAGGACAACAGGAAAGGCATAGCTGATGTATACAAGGGCAATGGCAAGGGGCCATCCCATAACGGACTAGGGTCCAAGTGAAACAGCAAGGGGCTAGAAAACGGTAGCGAGTACATACCTAAGGAAGGGTGCTACTTCTGTAAAAGATCACATCGGGCAAGTGAATGCCTATATTTGGGGAGGCTTACAGCAATGATCGGGAACTTTGCTCAAGCACACAAGGGTGACACCGGAGGGATCGCCTATATTAGGGGGATGCGCTTGGAATCTAAGTCGAAAGTAGAGGATTCCAATACCTATCTTAGCACCATGCAAATGGATCATGGTGGTAGCAAGAAACGTTATGCGGACATAGTAGAAGAGGTTGGTGAGTTACGAAGTGATGGCACGCTATTGAACTTAGACGAGGCACCAAGCAGAGGTCAAGTTTGCTATCAAGGCTGGGACCACGGAGGAGGGCCAAATAGGGAATGGAAGCAGGGACCCGATGCTTGAAAAGCTGCTAGACTTGGTCGAGTCATGGGAAGATTCAGGCGAAGAGCAAGGAGAGGCATCCGATGGGCGGAGGATCGAGGTCATCATTGCTAGCCGTCCAAAGTACAAATGAGGCAAGAAGAAAAGTGACCAGTACCTTGTGACATGGGAAGGCGAACCGCTCTATATAGTATCATGGCTAATGAACAAAGATCTTCGGCGACGCCAAGGCGAGGTGCACGCGTATGTGTCGGTGCTTTGTGCCTTGGGCGGCACAAAATTGGGTGGGGGAAGAGTGTCATGACTCGCCACATCATCATGCCACGTAGGTACCATTTGGCATATATTAATGCCATGTGGAAGCTTACATACGAAATAGACTAGCACGTGTAGGAAGAATTTAGAGAAATATGGAGATTTCTCATGGAAGACCTTAGAACCCTATGGAATTGCTAGGAAAATCATTCGAAGATTCTAGCTATGTAGAATATTTTAAAGAAGGTACTTACTTGTAAATAATAAGGGCCTTATGTAATAATTACTATTTACTCATTAGCCCCTATAAAACTAGTTTATAAAGGGGGTTATTCATTTGTAACTTAGCAAGCACACAATTCAAGTTCTCTCTAATACAAAGCTTCATTTAACAATTCTCTTGTGTTATTTCTACCATTCTCTTGACGATCTTGAGTGTAGTAAGACTAACTTGGCATAACAAGAATGTAAGCAAGTTGTGCAAGATTGTGAGCGAGTTGTCAAGTACCATATGTGTGCTTAGTTAACGACAAGGACGTGACCGTAAGGCCCGACTCATGAAAGCAATGAGCCTATCCTTTTTAATCAACTATGCGCTAAACCCAAATTCACCCGCATCTACCTCAATAATATATAATAAATGGTTTATTAAAATCTGACAAAGCAAGCATTGGGATTGTTACCATGGTTGTCTTAAAGTCCTCAAAAGCCTTAACAACTGCACCATGCTAAGCGAATTCACTTTTTTAGCCATAATGTTAATGACTTGGTGATTATAGAATAATTCTTGATGAATCAACTATAGTAGACCGTTTCGCCCAAGAATCCTCGTATCCCCTTTAAACATACTACTTTAGCTTCATTTGTGCTTATACTATTTCTAGAGATCAAATGACCCAAATATTCCACTTGTGATTGTGCAAAACTGCACTTGGAGCGTTTAGTAAAAAGATTTTGTTTCTTTTAATAGTTAAAAAAAGTTTTCAAATGGTGCAAATGGTATTCAAATGATACATTGTAAACTAGAATATCAACAAAAAAGATCAGCATAAAATTAAAATTGATTCAAGTATGGCCCAAAAACCTGATGTATAGAATCATAGGAAATGCAAATGGGGAATAGCTGATCAAAATGGTTTTAGCATTAAGCATTTCTTTGATCATTTTTAATTGTATCTTTTTTCTAATAAGAGTAATAGTGGGGCCTCAGATTAATAGGCTTGGCCTCTAGAGTTAACTCAATCGCATGACCATAAGATCTAACTGGGAGAAAACTATTGGGTTTCTTGGATATCTCCACATATTCTTCTAATAGTAGTTCCACTTGGGCTAAAATCTTATCATTAGACAGACTTAATAGCTCCATTACTCACGTCTAGCCTACCCAATTACAATCTTTAGTATTAACTCTTAGTCATCTGGGCCTTTCGTATTTTGACAACGTACTAGGATGACCTAGTGACTCTTCCGTATGAAAATAATGCTAGGAGGTCTAGTGTTCAACACAGTTAGGGCTACTTGTCAATCTAGTCCATGTCCAAAACTACATCATAACCTCCAACTTCCAACACCCTCAAATTAAAATTCAACTTCTCCCCTTCCATATTCCATGTCACCACTGGGCTTATGGTAGTCAAGACATGATTTTACTATTGTTATCTGACCCTCATGGGCCTTTATAATGTTTGAGATTTTAAACCTAATTTTTCAACCACTTGTGGGTCTATAAAGCTATGGGTCGTCTCACTATCCACTAAAGCTAGAATGGGTTGCTTTTAGGCCCAACTGGTAATTTTAATGGTAGTTGGATTCGAATCTGATAACATGTTTGGCCAAGTTTCTAAAATCAGCTTATTTGAAAAGTGTTTTTTATCAAAAGTGCTTTCCAAAATAATTACTTTTTGTGAGAAACAGTTTGAGTTTGGCTAATTAATTTGAAAAGCACTTTTGAGCAGCAACTAGTGTTTGGCCAAGCTTTTAAGCTACTTTTTTGTTTCTTATGATTCTAATCAAAAGCACGTTGTTTCCTTGTAAAAGGTTGGCCAAAGACCTCAAACTTTTTTAAAAAAACTTTTGACAATGGGCCTACTTCATTCCTCTTCTTAGACCGACAGTACTACAAGACAGAAATAAGGTGATTATTACCTAATATAATAATGTGAATTCTAATAACAATAATAATACCTCACAAACAAGGTAGATGAATTGCAAAGACTCTCTCGACCTTATTGTTACACTCAGCTTAGAGCATTCAATCTCGCTTTCACCCCTAAGAAGGTGTAACGACCCGACTGGTCGTTTTGAGTATTACAACCCCATTCTCCCATTTACTGCTCAATTTGTGCTTTACAATTGTTATATGACTTTCCGGGGTAATTGGTTCGGGTCCGGTGAGGTTTTGAAATGAATTGAGACACTTAGTCTCCAAGATAAAAACTTAAGTTGAAAGGGTTGACCAGATGTTGACTTATGTGTAAACAATCCCGTAATAGAGTTTTGATGATTCAAATAGCTCTATATGGTAATTTTGGATTTAGGAGTGTGTCCGAAAAATTATTTGGAAGTGTGTAGTTAAATTAGGCTTGAAATGGCTAAAATAGAATTTTAAGTTTGGAAGTTTGACAGGGGAGTTGACATTTTGATATTGGGGTCGAAATCCGTTTATGAAAATTTGAATAGGTCTGTTTTATCATTTATGACTTGTGTGAACAATTTGAGGTCAATCGGGTTTGATATGATAGGTTTCGACATCGAAAGTAGAAGTTGGAATTCGTTAGTTTTATTAGATTTGAATTGGGGTATGATTCGTGGTTAGCGTTGTTTGATGTGATTTGGAGTTCCGATTAAGTTCGTATGATGTTTTAGGACTTATTGGTGTATTTGGTTGAGGTCTCGAGGGTCTCGGGTGAGCTTCGGCTTGTTAACGGATCAAATTCGGACTTAGAAGAAATCTGGAAATTTCTGTCTTCTGGTGTGATTGCACCTGGGAGGGATTGGCCGCAGGTGTGATGCCGCAAATGCGGCTGGTTGTACAAAGAAGCGGGGCTGGGATGGCTTGGGTAAGCCACAGGTACGAGGGCTTAACCGCTTCTACGAGCCCGCAGGTGCGAGCGAGGCTTCGCAGATGCGGAGTTGGGGGAGAGGCCTATTTCCGTAAGTGAATGGAAGGCCGCAGAAGCGGCTCGCAGGTGCGGAACATGGAGCGCAGATGCGGGCCTGGGGGAATTAAGTAGCTTCCACAGAAGCGAAGAATTTACCGCAAAAGCGGTTCCGCAGGTGCGGATATGTGGTCGCGGTTGCGAAAAGCCTGGACAGAATGTTAAAAACAAGGGTTCGCGATTTTGGCTTCATTTCTAACATTTCAAGCACGATTTTGGGGTGATTTTTCTGAGAGAATTCACAGAAAATCTTGAGGTAAGTGACTTGTGATCATTGTTAGTCAATAATATTGAATTATCATCGATTATTTCGACTAGATTATGCATTTTTAGGTGAAATTCGAGGAATTGGGCCTAAGGAGTTGAAAATAAGAATGTAAGATTTGAAGGTCGAGTTGATGTCAGAATTTGATAAATTTGGTATGGTTGGACTCGTGGTTGAATGGGCATTCGTATTTTGTAATTTTTGTCGGGTTCCAAGACGTGGGCCCCACGGGCAAATTTTGAGTTTAATTTCAGATTTTATTGGAAAATTAGTATTTTGCATATGGAATTAATCCCAATAATTTGTATTGACTGAATTGAATTAATTGTGACTAGATATGAGGCTTTCGGAGGCCAATTCGTGAGGCAAAGGCAGAGCGGAGTAAAGAATTACATGGCTTGAGGTAAGTAATATTTCTAAACTTGGTTTCGAGGGTATGAATCCCAGAATTTTATTTTATATCAATTACTGGAGGTGCCGCACATGCTAGGTGACGAGTGTGTGGGCGTGCACCATAGAAATTGTGACTTAGATAAATGTTGTGGAGTTGTAAAATTAAAGAATTATGTTATATCCACATATTCTCCACATGTTAGATGAATTGAGCTAAGACTCATATTAAAGATCATGTTTAGGCTACGTGCCGATATTTTGGGACCCATAGGGTCATGTTGCTGCTAAATTAATTATTTTAAAAATATATATTTCATACTCAATCATATTCATCCATTGCGAGGATATTTATGGGATCGGGGTTGCCCGCCTGTAACAGGCCATATTGGCTTTATATTTATATTATTATATGGATCGGGGTTGCCCGCCTACAGCAGGCCATATCGGCTTTATATCACGCTTGGGTTGAAGGAGCCTCTCCAGAGTCTGCACCCCTACAGTGAGCGTAGATGATTTATATACGGGATGGACTTCCCAGGACATGGACTTGCCTTACTTATTTAAATTTGTGATGAATTTCCCTGGACATGAATCTTGTCCGAATCATTTACATTTGCGGATAAATAACCTTGACTCTCTTCCTTTCATTTATGGTATTGTTTTATATTTTCAGATAGTGTTGTTAACAGTCATAGTTTGTTATCATTAGATGCTCATGTACTCAGTGACACCCGATTTTGGGAATGTTTTGTATATGAAATTGTGAGGTTTTCTATTGAATTCAAATATTATGTTTTCAAACTTAAAAGATATTGGTTTTATTAAGGATGTCGGCTTGCCTAGTATTGAGATAGGCGCCATCACGACAGGTGAGATTTTGGGTCGTGACAAGTTGGTATAGGAGCCTAGGTTACATAGGTCTCACGAGTCATGAGCAGGTTTAATAAAGTCTTGCGGATAGGTACGGAGACGTTTGTACTTATCTTTGAGAGGTTGCCAAACCCTTAGGAAAACTTTCACTTTCTTGCATTCTGTCGTGCGAATTTGTTGATTCTGGAAACTAAAATTCAGTTATTCTATTCTCTCACAGATGGTGAGGACACGTACTACCGGATCAGACGGTCAGGCAGTAGTGCCACCAGTTAGGGCCGGAGAGGCCAGAGCCGTGGTAGAGGCCGGGGCCGAGGTGTAGCTCGTACAGTAGCTGGAGCAGCACCTTTAGCACCCCTAGTTGCTCCAGCTTAGGAGCAGATTCTAGATATAGCTGAGCCGACAGGACCAGCTCAAGCACCAGTTATGCCTATTATGATTCTAGGCCTTTATGAGGCTTTAGCTCAGATTTTGACTATTTACACTGGCCTTGCTCCGGTGGTTTCGGCTCAAGCCGCACCTGCCACTTTTCAGGCCAGGGGAGGTACTCATACCCCTATTGCCCATACTCCAGAGCAAGTAGTATATGGACTTCAGATACTGGGGACACCATCAGTCCAGCCGGTTGAAACTGCTCAGGCCTAGGTGATACCGTTATGGCCGATGACGAGTAGAGAGACTTGAGAAATTTGGGAGGCTTCGACCTCCATCATTTAGCGGTGCTGAGTCAAAGGATGCTCATGATTTCCTAGATAAATTCCAGCGGATGCTTCATACAACAGGTATTCTAGAGACCAGTGGGGTCTCGTTCACTACTTTTCAATTTTTTGGGGCAGCCTTCAGATGGTGGGAGACTTACGAGAGGAGCAGACCAGTTGGTGCAGCACCACTTTCATGGCATGAGTTCTCCGTATTATTTATAGATAAGTTTGTGCCACAGACCCATAGAGAGGAATTGAGATGCGGTTTTCAGAATTGGCTCGTCATGCAGTTTGGCTAGTTCCCACTGAGAGGGAGAAGATCAGAAGGTTCATTAATGGCCTCAACCAGCAGTTTCGTTTTGTTATGACTCTAGGGAATGTAGCAGGTGATAAATTTGACGAGGTGGTTGACACTGCTCGACGGTTAGAGATGGTCCGTACTTAGGAGCGTGAGGAAAGGAAGGCCAAGAGGCCTCGTGGTCCGGGTAATTCCAGCGATGTTCCTTCTAGGGGACAGCCCTATCACAGCAGGGGTCGTCCTTATAGGCCCGCTCAGATGGCTCGTTCAGCCCATCATAGCACATCAGCTAGCCATGGTTCGTACAGTGCTCGATAGAGTCAGTCAACTCTTAGTGCACTTCCAGCTCAGATTTCATCTCGTGCACCATCAGTTTAGGGATCATCTGTACCAGGTTCTTCTAGTAGTTATTTTGTTTCTCGAGGTCCACCTCAGAACTCGCCACCATTTTTCGAGAGGGATTGCTATAAGTGTGGAGAGCTGGATCATGTGAGGAAATATTGTCCCTGCCTTCCACGAGGTCGAGTTCGGCAGAGGAGTTAGGCTACGACTCCTGCACTAGCTACTACGCCACCCGCCCAGCCAGCTCGTGGTGGGGCTCAGGCAGCCAGAGGTCGCCCTATAGGGGGAGGTCGATCAAGTGGTGGTTAGGCTAGATTCTATGCTTTTCCTGCTAGGATAGATGTTGTTGCTTCAGATGCAGTGATCAGATGTATTGTCTCAGTATGCCACAGGGAAGCTTCTATGTTATTTGACCCTGGTTCCACTTATTCGTATGTATCATCGTACTTTACTCATTGTGTGGATATGCCCCGTGAGTCCTTAGTTTCACGTGTTTATGAATCTATGCCGATGGGCGATACTATTATTGTGAATCGTGTATATCGATCGTGTGTGGTAACTATTGGGGGACTGGATACTGGGTTGATATCTTATTGCTTAGTATGATTGATTTCGATGTAATCCTAGGTATGGATTGGTTGTCTCCATGTCATGCTATTCTGGACTGTCACACAAAAACGGTGACGTTGGCGATACCAGAATTTCTGAAGGTTGAGTGGAGAGGTTCTCCAGATTATGTTCCCAGCACGGTAATTTCTTACTTGAAGGCTCAATGTATGGTTGGGAAGAGGTGTTTGTCATATTTGGCCTTTGTGAGAGATGTTGATACAGACACTCCTACTATTGATTCTGTACCGGTAGTGCGGGATTTTCTAGATGTATTTTCTGTAGACCTACCGGGTATGCCACCCGACAGGGATCTTGATTTCGATATTGACTTGGTGCCGGGCACTCAGCCCATTTCTATTCCTCCGCATCGTATGGCACCAGCTGAATTGAAAGAATTTAAAGTGCAACTTCAGGAACTTCTTGGTAAGGTTTATTAGGTCTAGTGTGTCACCTTGTGGTGCACTAGTTCTATTCGTGAAAAAGAAAGATGATACTATGCGGATGTGTATCTACTACAGGCAGTTGAACAAAGTTACAATCAAGAATAAGTATCCTTTTCCGTGTATTGGTGATTTATTTGACCAGTTTCAAGGAGCAAGGGTGTTCTCCAAAATTAATTTGAGATCTGGGTATCACTAGTTAAAAATTCGGGATTCGGATATTCTAAAGATGGCATTCAGGACTCGTTATGGTCACTATGAATTTCTTGTGATGTCTTTTGGGCTTACTAATGCCCCAATAACATTTATGCACTTGATGAGTAATGTATTCCAGTCGTACCTAGATTCATTTGTCGTAGTATTTATTGCTGATATCCTGGTGTACTCACGTAGCCAGGAGGAGCATGCACGACACTTGGGTATTGTATTATAGAGGCTGAGAAATGAGAGACTTTATGCCAAATTCTCTAAATGTGAGTTCTGGCTTAGTTCGGTGGCACTCTTCGGACACATAGTGTCCAATTAAGGAATTAAGGTGGATCCGAAGAAGATAGAGGTAGTTCAGATTGGCCCAGGCCATCTTCAGCTACTGAGATTCGGAGTTTTCTCCGCTTGGCCGAGTATTATCATCGTTTTTGGAGGGCTTTTCGCCTATTGCATCGCCTTTGACTAAATGGACCCAGAAGGGTGCTCCATTCAGGTGGTCGGATGAGTGTGAAGACAGCTTTCAGAAGCTCAAGACTGCTTTGATCACAGCTCCAGTTCTAGTTTTCCCTTCATCTTCAGGCTCTTATATAGTGTATTGTGATGCTTCTCGGAATTGTATTGGGTGTGTCTTAATGCAGGAGGGTAGAGTGATTGCTTATGCTTTGCGTCAGTTGAAGCCACATGAAAAGAACTACCTTATTCATGATTTAGAATTGGCAGCTATTTTCCATGCATTGAAGATTTGGAGGCATTATCTCTATGTGTGTCGTGTGAGGTATTTACGGATCATTGGAGTCTTCAGCACTTATTCAAATAGAAGAGTCTAAATTTGAGACAACGGAGGTGGTTGGAGCTGCTAAAGGATTATGATATTACTATTCTGTATCATCCGGGGAAGGACAATATGGTAGCCGATGCCTTGAGTAGGAAAGCGGTGAGTAAGGGTAGCCTTGCATTCATACCTATTGGTGAAAGACCTCTTGCAGTTGATGTTCAGGCCTTGGCTAACCAGTTCGTGAGATTAGATGTTTCGGAGCCAGTCGGGTTCGAGCTTGTATGATTTCTCGGTCTTCCTTATATGTCCGCATCAGAGAGCGCCAGTATGATGATCCCCATTTGCTTGTCCTGAAGGACACAGTTCAGCACGGTGATGCCAAAGAGGTTACTATTGGAGATGATGGGGTATTGAGGATGTAGGGTCATATTTGTGTGCCAAATGTAGATGGGCTGCATGAATTTATTCTTGAAGAAGCCCACAGTTCGCGGTATTCCATTCATCCGGGTGCCGCTAAGAGGTACCAAGACTTGAGGCAGCACTATTGATGGGGAAAAATGAAGAAAGATATAGTTGGGTTTGTAGCTCGGTGTTTAAATTGTCAACAGGTGAAGTACGAGCATCAGAGACCGGGCGGATTGCTTCAAAAACTTGAAATTCCGGAGTGGAACTGGAAGTATATTACCATGGATTTCGTAGTTGGCTTGAGGAAGTTTGATATTGTTTGGGTGATTATAGAACGGTTGACCAAGTCCGCGCATTTTATTCCAGTTGGTAGTACTTATTTTTTGGAGCGGTTGGCTAAGATTTATATCCGCGAGATTGTTCGCCTACACGGCCTGCCAGTGTCCATCATTTCAGATCAGGACACGCAGTTTACATCACAGTTTTAGAGGGAAGTGCAGCGAGAATTAAGTACACAGGTTGAATTGAGTACAACATTTCACCCTCAGACGGACGGACAATCCGAGCGCACTATTCATATATTGGAAGATATGTTATGCGTATGTGTTATAGATTTTGGGGGTTCTTGGGATCAGTTTCTTCCACTTGCAGAGTTTTCTTACAATAACAGATACCAATCGAGCATTTAGATGGCTCCGTATGAGGCTTTATATAGGAGATGGTGTCGGTCTCCGGTGGGTTGGTTTGAGCCAGATGAGGCTAGGCTATTGGGTACTAATTTGGTTCAGGATGCTTTGGAGAAGGTTAAATGATTCAGGATCGACTTCACACGGTGCAATCTAGACAGAAGAGTTATGTCGACCAGAAGGTTCGCGATGTTGCTTACATGGTGGGAGAGAAGGTACTACTCCGAGTTTCGCCTATGAAGGGTGTTATGAGGTTTGGAAAGAAGGAAAAGTTGAGTCCTAGGTATATTGGACCTTTTGAAATACTTAAGAAGATTGGAGAGGTGGCTTATGAACTTGCATTGCCACCTAATCTATCGGGTGTTCATCCAGTATTTCATGTATCTATGCTTCGAAAGTATGTCGGAGATCCGTCTCATATTTTGGATTTCAGCACAGTGCAATTGGATGGTAATTTGACTTATGATGTGGAGCCGGTGGCCATTCTAGACCGGCAGGTTCGAAAGTTGAGATCAAAGAACATAGCTTAAGTGAAAGTGCATTGGAGAGGACAGCTAGTAGGAGAAGCTACTTGGGAGATTGAGCGGGAGATGCAGAGCAAATATCCACACCTATTTGAGACTTTAGGTATGATTCTAAACCCGTTCAAGGACGAACGTTTGCTTAAGAGGGGGAGAATGTAACGACCCGGCCGGTCACTTTGAGTATTATAGTCTCGTTCTCCCATTTACTGCTCAATTTATGCTTTACAGTTATCATATGACTTGCTGGGGTAATCGGTTCGGGTCCGATGAGATTTTGAAATTAATTGAGATACTTATAGCCTGTTTGGCCAAGCAGGAGAAATCAGCTTATTTTGATAAGTGCTTTTGAAAAAAGTACTTTTGGAGAGAAGGAGTTTGTGTTTGGCTAATCATTCTGAAAAGCACTTTTGAGCAATAATTTGTGTTGGGCCAAGCTTTTCAGAAAGTACTTTTAAGTATCAAATTACGAATAAGGACATGAATAGATTTACTTAATAGTTAATATTATAAGTAAATAAATAATCTTAAAAATTTGTTATTACAGGCAATAATTAAATCTTTTTATTTTATTTAAGTAAAATATGAAAATAAAATTTAAAAGTACTTAATTCTTTTAATATAAGTTAAATATATTAAAAATCATTCAACAAATATAAAAGCATTCACCCCTAAAGTCACTATATATTATAAAGTTATCCTAAAATTAATAAGAAATATTTATACATTAATATCCTAAGTATTAGGTTTAACGATTATTTTGGTATATACTATATTTTGTTAAGGGTATTTTTGTTAAGAAGAAAAGTCAAAACTGCTTCTACTTCTGCTTTTGGGAAGAAGATATTTTTTTCTGCTTCTCAGAAACTGCTTGTGCTTCTTCCAAAAAGTATTTTTTTTCCCCAAAAAAGCTTGGCCAAACACCTCAAGTTAGAAAACAAAGTGCTTTTGAGAAAAAAGCACTTTTGGCCTCTTGAGAAGCTTGGCCAAACAAGCTATTACTCTCCAAGATGAAAACTTAAGTTGAAAGGTTGACCGGATATTGACTTATGTGTGAACGATCCTCGAATAGAGTTTTGATGATTCCAATAGCTCTGTATGGTAATTTTTGGAATTAGGAGCGTGTCCGAAAAATTATTTGGAAGTCTGTAGTTAAATTAAGCTTGAAATGGTTAAAATAGAATTTTAAGTTTGGAAGTTTTACTGGGGAGTTGATTTTTTGATATCGGGGTTGGAATCCGATTCTGGAAATTGGAATAGGTCCGTTATGTCATTTATGACTTGTGTGCAAAATTTTAGGTCAATCGGATATGATTTGATAGGTTCCAGCATCGAAAGTAGACGTTGGAATTCGTTAGTTTCATTAGGTTTGAATTGGGGTATGATTCGAGGTTTTAGCATTGTTTGATGTGATTTGGGGTTCAACTAAGTTTGTATGATGTTTTAGGACTTATTGGTGTATTTGGTTGAGGTCTCGAGGGTCTCAGGTGAGTTTTGGATAGTTAACAGATCAAATTCGGACTTAGAAGAAATCTGGAAATTTCTGTCTTCTGGTGTGATCTCACCTGCGAAGGATTGGCTGCAGGTGCGATGCCTCAAATGCGGCTGGTTGTATAGTGTAGTGGAGTTGGGCTGACCTAGGCAAGGCACAGGTGCGAGGGCTTAACCGCATCTGCGAGCTCGCAGGTGCGAGCGAGGCTTTGCAGATGCGGAGTTGAGGGAGAGGCATGTTTCCGTAGAAGCGAATGGAAGGTCGCAGAAGCGGCTACGCAGGTGAGGAACATGGAGCGCAGATGCGGGCCTGGGAGAATTAAGTGGCTTTCGCAGAAGCGGTTCCGCAGGTGCGGATATGTGGTGGCAGGTGCGAAAAGCCTGGACAAAATGTTAAAAACAAGGGTTTGCAATTTTGGCCTCATTTCTAACATTTCAAGCACGGTTTTAGGGCGAATTTTCATAGAGAATTCATGGGAAGTCTTTAGGTAAGTCACTTGTGATCATTGTTAGTCAATAATATTGAATTATCATCGATTTTTTCGACTAGATTACGTGTTTTTAGTTGAAATTCGAGGAATTGGGCCTAGAGATTTGAAAATAAGAATTTAAGATTTGAAGGTCGAGTTGATGTCGGAATTTGATAAATTTGGTATGGTTGGACTCGTTTTTCAATGGGCGTTCGTATTTTATAACTTTTGTTGGGTTCCGAGACGTGATCTCCACGGAAAGATTTTGAGTTTAATTTCGGATTTTGTTGGAAAATTAGTATTTTGCATATAGAATTAATCCCAATAATTTGTATTGACTTAATCGAATTAATCGTGACTAGATACGAGGATTTCGGAGACTAATTCGCGAGGCAATGGTATAGCGGAGTAAAGAATTACGCGGATTGAGGTAAGTAATATATCTAAACTTGGTTCTGAGGGTATGAATCCCCGAATTTTATGTTATATCAATTGTTGGATGTGACGCACATGCTAGGTGACGAGCGTGTGGGCGTGCACCATAGAAATTGTGACTTAGATAAATGTTGTGGAGTTGTAAAATTAAAGAATCATGTTATATCCGCATATTCTCCACGAGTTAGAGGAATTGAGCTGAGACTCGTATTAAAGATCATGTTTAGGCTACGTGCCGATATTTTGAGACCCATAGGGTCGTGTTGCTACTAAATTAATTGTATTAAAAATGTACATTTCATACTCAGTCATGTTCATCCATTGTGAGGATATTTATGGGATCGGGGTTGCCCGCCTGCTGCAGGCCATATTGGCTTTATATTTATTATTATTATATGGATCGGGGTTGCCCGCTTGCAGCAGGCCTTATAGGCTTTATTATTATATGGATCGAGGTTGCCCGCCTTCGCAGCAGGCCATATCGGCTTTATATCACGCTTGGGTTGAAGGAGCCCCTCCGGAGTCTGCACCCTCCACAGTGAGCGTAGATGATTTATATACGGGATGGACTTCCCAGGGCATGGACTTGCCTTACTTATTTATATTTGTGATGAATTTTCCTGAACATAGATCTTGTACGAATCATTTACATTTAGGGATAAATTACCCCAGGGCTGGATTGACCTTATACGGTACTGAGTGACTGACTGTCAGTTGATGTGTATATATATACGGGGTGGAACTTCCCTGGGCTAGATTGGCCATATACATTACTGAGTGACTGAGTAATTTGTGATCGTGAGTATACGAGGTTTTTCCACTGAGATATCATATTCCTCATATTATGCAGTACTGATCTATTTTACTTGTACTAAGTTTAACTGTTAAACTTGAAAGCGTGTCTATATTTATGTACTGTTCATTCTTTACTGGACTATACCTGCTGAGCTCGTCACTACTTTCAGTCCAAAGGTTAGTCTTGTTACTTATTGAGTTGGTTGTACTCATATTATACTCTTCACCTCGTGTGCAGATCCAGGTGCTCCCGGATACGGCGATTGTTAGATCTCGGAGTGTTATCAGTTGGAGACTATCAAGGTAGTTGCTTGTCATCCGCTGACCTTGACTCTCTTCCTTTCAGTTATTGTATTGTTCTATATTTTCAGACAGTGTTGTTAACAGTCAGACTTTGTTATCATCAGATACTCATGTACTCAGTGACACCGGATTTTGGGAGTGTTTTGTATATGAAATTATGAGGTTTTCTATTGAATTCAAATATTATGTTTTCAAATTTAAAAGGTATTGTGTTTTATTGAGGATGTCGGCTTGCCTAGTACTTAGATAGACGACATCATGACAAGTGAGATTTTGGGTCGTGACAGAAGGACAGAAAGCACTAGGGGAATGGAATCTTGCGCCTTAAAATAAAGGTAGCAGAAATAACCCTTTCATGACTAAAGGAAAGAGTAGTGATTATACATATCGTACCATATTCACTATTCCAAAGAATGAACTCAAGAACTGGACTACGAGGGGACTTTGAAAAATCTACTAGCAACTTCTCTGCTTCCTATACTTAGAGAATGATCCCAATGAAGTCAATAACGAGACAAAAGGAACCCAGGATTTTTAATTCCCTTAGGCCTATTCTCACTTCTTCAACTAAGAAATTCAAATCAGCACTTGAAGCAGGAGTAAGAAAAAGCTTGGCCAAATATGCCATGAACCCATCATCACATTCACAACTGCTTCATCTTGGTTGGTGGTCTCATGTTGCTCTACTTCTGATGGCTCAGCTCCCCCTTCATATAATTCTCCTAACGCATCAAACGTTTTCTCCTCCTCAGCTCCTTCAATGAGATTGACTACCCTATCCTTGCAATTATGGCTAGGAAAATATGGTTTCGGTTATTTGTAACACAATCATTTATCAAACCCAACCTCATAGGTTCTGGTTACAATATTTGGAATGGCCCTCAACTGTCCAGGTGCATTTGTCGGTATTGCTCTAGGCCTAGTAAGGGCACTAGTGATAAGATCTCTATTAAAATTAAAAGTGGGGGCACTAATGATAAATGCTCTGTTAGGCTTGGGTTGATAGACTCTTGGGCTAGGGGAAGGGGGGAAAGTAATTCTTGGCTGAAAATTAGAGATCCTAGGATGGATGTCTATGTAAATAAAGGCTAGTATTTTTTATATTGTCTTGCTATTTCTGGTGCATCTGTCTTAGCAGAGGGGTTCGAGGCTCTGACCATGGATTGTAGATCAGGGTTCAACCCACCAACAAAACAATACACAAAATAAGGTTCATTAAGAATGAGATTAATAATTAACAAATAAAAGCATAGCTCTTCAAATTTATTAAAGTGTCTCTTCACATCTGTCACTTGTTGACGTTTATTATATTCCACAACCACATCCATAGGTATAATATTTCCAATACCTACGACACACATCTAAACAAAAATTTTCCTACGTAACCACTCTCCCTTACTCTAACACATACAAACCGAACCATGGATTTTTTTGTCTTTTAAATAAATTGCCACAATATCCATCCTTAACTCTGGTGTCACTTGGCACAGTTCAAAGAATCTTTCACACCTCCATATCCACCCCCGTGAATTATTTTAATCAAATTGAGGGGAAGGTAAATTTATTTTTTGATGACTTAAATGGGTTATTTGTGTTTGCAAGACATGGTGTGGAGTGGAACTGGTTTTGTGTGTTGGGCATGTGACTGATGGGGTTACTGTGAGGGTTGACGAATAAGTTGTTAAAAGCAAAAGGGGTCAGATAGAGTTATAACGTGGGTGGTAGTAAGTTAATGTTCATGTATGTGTTACAGGTGTGAGTGGTCATAATGGAGGTGGCTATTGGTTGAAAGAAATCTAAGGAAGTTTAAGAATGATTAATAGCGATGGATATGGGTACTAACAAAGAAACGAGTGTTGGGGGATGGGGGGAGTAAGGTGAGGAATATGGGTTTGAAGGTGTATGATAAGTTACAGGAATGGGGGAAAAGGTAACATGAGGATTGAAGGGAGCTAAAACATGTATTGTTCCTCGTGTTTTGAGTGTCGTCCTCTATGACTACATCGACACCAGCATCAACAGAGACATCGACAAACCTACCTTCTTCATCACTAAACACTCGCATGCTTCCGTCATAGAACCTCTCAAGGCTATAGCTAGAGAATGACCTAAAGCCACTGATTCTCGTTTTCATTCTGCTTATATTTTTATCATCACAGTGTCAAAGCTATGACAGCTTTCTTTGTGATGCTTGCTTGACCAAAAAGTGTAAACCTTTGATTAAACTAATTAATTTAGTATGACGAAGGGCTAAACCTAGTTAATGATAATAACTTCAGATCTATAATTGATTAACATAAACAACGCAAGAGTAGTGCTGAGAGAAGATTAAATGTGATGTACATTTAATGTTTCAAGATCATTAATGATGAGGGAATATCAAGCAATAAATAACGATAAATGACATTAAAGTAAATAAGGGGAATAATTCACCCCATATTGAATGAAGTGGATGATTCTTCTTTCTGACAATGGTGAATGATAGACAAATACTAGAATGTTGGGACCCATCTCGGATCTAATGGAAAAAGTGTGGAATAGTAGACAATCGAATCTCTTTAGAAAGGTAGTGATTGTGCTCTATCTAGAGAGAAAGTCTGTTTTTTCAAGAATGTTCTTATCCGAAAATATTATCCCCCTTCTCTCCCTATGTCTTTTTCTATTTATATGGGACATTCCCCAGTCAACCCTAAAAGTATAGACACCGAGAATATTTAATAGAATATTCTATTACAAAAACTAGCCGTTAAATAATCGTTAGCACTGCCCTTGATACTCGACCCCGGCCGTTATTGACTACTCGGTTACGGGACACGTTATCTACTAATCGACCTCGGCCATATCGCTTCATGATAAATCCCACTTAGGCAGATTTTTGACCCATACAATTAGTCCATCCGCTTATTGATGTTGACCCTGGGTGACCTTAATGAGCGGACTCTGTCAGTTAGGGTTAGGTTTTATACGAGCAGGTCGAGTAGTAGCGCTTCGGACGGGAAGGAAACGTGGCTTTCCGTGAGCCACAACCTAAGGTCACGTCGTTTCAGAGTGACGCCATGTCATCATGCGTCATTATTACGCATTTTCCCGATACCCTGTATCATTTCCCGTGCTTCAGCCGTTTCGATTCCTCAGCTGGGCAACTGTGGTTTGCTTCTTTGATATTGATGCCCTAACTCTTATAAATAGGGATACTCAATCCTTCGATTCACTCTTTGCATTCTAAAAATTGGATTTTCATATCTTCTTCTTCCTCAATCAGAATCTCTGCTTTCTTGTACTTACTTTATACTTCTGCCTTCATTGACTTTGGTGGTTCCTGCTACTCAACACTTCTGTATTTACATCCCCTCTATTCATAAACCAAAATGGTTAATGTGTCTTTCAATTCTGGGGGGAGGGCACCTGACCCTGTTCCTTTGGCATTGTGCATGCCTCCACATGATGGTGGGGCTACCATTGCTGCAGAAGATGAAAGCTTTCCTATGATGGAGAAAATAATTCCCCGTAGCGAGAAGGCTAGAACTGACTTCTCAAAGTTGCCCGTAGATGACCCTGAGGCCGTAGACTCTGAGATGGACACGACAGTCCTTTCTAATTTAAGGGCGAAGTTCAAAATTCCAGTCCACATCGATCTGGTCCTGGCTGGACGCGATGTGGTGCAGATTTATCACCATGGATATTTCGCATTCTACGCATATCCATTCTACGTGGGCTACTCTTTTCCCATTCTCCCATTGGCAGAGGAATTCTGCCGCTACTACAGCATCTACCCAGCTCGGTTTTCTCCTTATATCTATAAGCTCATCCTCATGCTGACGAAGAACACGGAATTGGCTGGCCACGAGGTCTCTGTTCGCCACCTGATGCACCTTTTCGCGCCGAGTTTCTATAGAGGGACAATGTTGCACCTTCATCACCGTGGAGGCAAAATCTTGATAGTAAAGATGGACGATAAAGCAAATCATTAATTCTGGTTTAATTACTTCTACGTCAAGACTGAGGATGTGGTGGCGGACGCAAATGGATTTCCTGAGGCGTGGAATTACGCCCGTAAGTATTTTCACTAAGTGCTAATTTTGCTCGTTCTGGTCGTAGTCTAACCGTTCTGTCTTTTTCTCCTTCAGCTAAGACCGAGCCCCCTCCTTTGGTCGCGGATATTCACAGATGGTTTAGCCATATCTTGCCCCACAAAGTGGGGATTCATGGATGGCCGGCCTTTTTTTAGAAGTTTAGGCCCAAGATTTCAGCGACCGGTGAATTTGTCCGTCCATATAGTGACTTTTTACATATGTCATCCTGACCTTGTGGTCGTGTGTTCGTCATGACTTTAAGAGTCGCCGTTCTAATCACTTTTGCAGGCCATGGGCCATCAAAGAGACAGAAAGTTCCTGCTCAATCATTCCATAAGAGAAAGGTCATTCCTGTTCCTACTGCTACGGTGAGACCTACTCGGTCGTCGACTACTACGACGGGTGTTTCCACTTCCCCTCTGTGTCATCTAGTTGACGAGGACGATGAGTAAGGATCGTCGCCAACTGATGATAATCTGCTTCCCTGCAAGAGGCGACCCATCGGTATCGGTGAGGGAAGTATCTGCGTGGGGGGTTCGATGATGGATGGCTTTGTCATTAAAGAAACGGCGACCATAGATCTTGGAGCTAATTCCGAGTTGTTGTCCATGATCCCGCCTCTGTCGGGGGTCGAGAGTTGTACGTTGCTCCTTGAGGTTGGAATGAGTTTTGAAGGGTCGTCGGCGCTAGTACCTGACGCCTTACAAGGGGGTGAGACATCGACCTCATTACCGACCGAGAACCCTTCCTCTCGGTTTGATACCAAGGGCAAAAGTGTTGCCGAATAGGATTATGAGATGGGCTCCAATATGGACGCCGAGAAGGTTATGATGATGGGGGAAGGACTCACCCGGCTTGAGGTAAGGTTGGAAGGGAGCACGCAGACTATTGCGATCCCTTTGGACCGGGATCTATTAGTTGACATGGAGGACGTGGTCCCTTCTCTTGGTCCACTCTGTTCTGATGTGGAGGGTAAGACCCTCGAGAAGCTGAAGGATTCTACTTTATCGAAGAGCATAGCCAGCCTTGCTCTTAGGGTATGTTTGGTACTCCGTTTCCATATTCATTTTTTTATGTCAATTCTGACCTTGTTCTTACCCGCTCTGGATTTCTTTTCAGACTGTGATCTTGGAGATTAAAAGTTCCTACCGAGAGGAGAGGCATAAGGCTATCTTCCAAAAGATGGAGTGTAAATATCGCAAATACCGTGATAAGCACCGTGAGCTTTACCGGCGACTTGGTGGTAGTAGCAACTTCCGGGCCCTCTGAAATGAGCTAAAGGAGAAGGATGATGAATTGGTGAAGTTCATCAGAAAATGTAGTGAGCTCGAGGGGGCGATGAAGGACAAAGAGGAGGAGCTCGAGGTGAGTATGGGGGTCGAGGCCCAATGCGCCGACCTTCAGGCCCAAGTGGTCTCACTGCGTGCCGAGTTGGAAGAGTGTCAACTTCAACGGCCGATTTGAGTGGCAAGGTCGCCGAGAAAGTTGTCACGCCCCAAACCTGGGAAGGCTTGGCTGGCACCCAGTGTCGTGCTGGCCCGAGAGAACCACTCTGTAACTCATGATTGTTTGACTAAAACTAGAACATACATGGGTCGAGTTAGTTGAAGTCATTCCTTTTGTAACTATCATGAGCCCACATGGCCACAATGCATAATGTACAACTGTAAGTGGGAAAACATTGTATCAATGAACCATCTTTCTTAAAACATGAATACATATGGGTCGTCAAGGCCTCTGACATACTGTACAAAATGAACCTCTGTCTACAAAGGCTCTAAGATTATTTGACATCAAATGGGACAGGGTACCGGCCTACCCATAAGTCTGTAGCAAAACTCTGACACGATGACTTATAAACCCGGCTGCACTCCGAATGAGGTGGAGTCTTACCGATCCTTCGCTAAATGTTGACCTGGTCTACTATGAGGGCTTGTCAAACTGATTATCTATACCTGCAGTCATGAATGAAGCGTCCCCAACAAAAGAACGTCAGTACGAATAATGTACCGAGAATGTAAGGCGAAACTGAAACATAATAATAAGTCAACATTAATTAAAGACATATAAGAATCAACCTGAAGCTCTGAAGTGCCATTGTATATGCATAATTATATATATAATGCTTCTCTTTGAGACTATTATCCATATCGTATGATGCATGACTTCCCAACTGATCAGTGGTAACTGCCCGACCGGCCGTAGCGCGGTGGTAAATGCATGACTGCCCGACCGGCCGTAGCTCGGTGGTAAATAAATATGCATATCTGCCCAACCGGCCGTAGCACGGTGGTAAATGCATGAAGATGCATGTATCACTATATTATAAACATTAACATCTTTATCATATACCTCAATAGAGACTTAGGAACGTACTTAGACATACTTGAATATAACTTTACCGGAATGAATAACATAGACATCCTTAACTGCTAAGAGTAGAACTATTTATGGAATAACATTACGTTTATGTATCGTTACTTGGATCATGCCAAAAGAAAAGAAGGGATAGACTTAACATACCTGAGTCGATTCTCTTGACAATCCCTATAACACACATCTTTTGCAAAAACATGTAACGGCGGATTGAAGTAGGAAAAAAATCCATGTGGTATTCTTGAGAAAGATTGTACCGTACTCTCTTAGAATTACCTTTCACGCTGCTATTACATAGTATAACCTCGTATGAAATTCTTGAAGCAAATTACGTTGCCATAAGCATTGTAAGGGATCATATAAATCCTTAAATTCCATCTGTTACTTTGTAGTCTTGTATGAATTTGATGAAGTACTCACGTTGCCATGCCAAAATTTGTATCATACTTGCTGAAGCTTTCTTTCCTCACTTTGTAGAGACATAAGCATTCCTTAAAGATGTGAGCAATTCCACATCTCACTTTGTAAAAGATTCATATGAAATCTTGTTTGAGACTTTTGCACGTTGCTTAGCAACATAAGTGTCTTACTTACAAGATATATGGAAATATCTAACCTTAAGATTTATGGGGCCCACTTTAGGGGTGACTAAGCCACCAAAAATCCTCCAAAATGTGCCACCTTACCATATACTTATGTAATGACCCGGCCGGTCGTTTCGAGAGGTATAACCCCATTTTCCCCATTCCTACTTCTTTTTGTGTTATTCAGCTATATTATGTTATATCGGGTTAGTTGGTTCGAGTCCGGAAGGAACTCGGAGTGAAATGAGACACTTAGTCTCATAATTGAAAATTTTAAGTTAGAAAACTGGACCGGATATGGACCTATGTGTAAACAACCTCAGATTTAAATTTTGATGATTCCAATAGCTCCGTATGGTGATTTTGGCTTAGGAGCGTGTCCGGAATATTATTTGGTAGTCCGTAGAGAAATTAGACTTGAAATGCCGAAAGTTTTATTTTTGAGAAGTTTGACCAGGGGTTGACTTTTTGATATCGGGGTCGGAATCCGATTCTGAAAATTGGAATATCTCTGTTATGTCATTTAGGACTTGCGTGCAAAATTTGAGGTCAATCGGACGTGATTTGATAGGTTCCGGAGTTGTTTGCAGAAATTAGAAATTTCAAAGTTCATTAGGCTTGAATTAGGGAGTAATTCATGGTTTTAGCGTTGTTTGAGGTGATTTGAGGATTCGACTAAGTTTGTATGATGTTTTAGGACTTGTTGGTATATTTGGTTGAGGTCCCGAGGGCCTCGGGTGAGTTTCGGATGGTTAACCGATCAAAAATTGAACTACAACATATGCTGCAATTTCCTTATGTTGGAAATTTCTTCTGCCAGAAATCGAGCCCAGATCAAGCCCAGGGTCGAGGGCCACGATCGAAGCCATGATCGAACCCAGATTCGAGGGCCACGATCGAAGCCATGATCGAGCCCAGAGTCGAGGGCCACGATCGAAGCCATGATCGAGCCCAGGGTCGAGGGTCACGGTCGAAGGCCGGGTCGAAGACATGATCGAAGGCCAAGGATCGAGAACCATGATCGAGGGCCAGGATCGAAGGCCTAGGATTGAGAACCAGGATCGAGGACCTCGATCGAAGGCCAAGATCGAGGCAGAACTGAGGTTGTCTGGGCAGAATTATAAAAATAGGGACTTCGTCCCATTTGCCATTTTTGACAAATTGGAGCTTGAGGAGAGGCGATTTTTGATATATTTTCAAGGAAAACTTGAGGTAAGTCCCTTATGATCATTTCTACTCCATAATATTGAATTATCATCGAATACTCCGACTAGATTACATGATTTTGAGGTGTAAATCGGAGATTGGAACTTAGAAATTTGGAAATAAGATTTGTAGATTCGAGGGTCGAGTTGAGGTCGGATTTTGGTAAAATTGGTATGGGTAGACTCGTGGTTGAATGGGATTTCGGATTTTATAACTTTTGTCGGGTTCCGAGACGTGGGCCCCACAGGCAATTTTTGAGCCAATTTCGGGTTTGGTCTAATTTTGAAGCTTTTCTTGTGGAATTCATTCCATTAACGTATATTGATGGTATTATACTGATTGTGAATAGATTTGGAGCATTTGGAGGCCGAGTCGAGAGGCAAGATCATTGCGGGTTAGAGATTTGACCGGTTTGAGGTAAGTAACGATTGTAAATCTAGTCCTGAGGGTATGAAACCCCGGATTTTGTATCATTCTACTATTTTTAGTGACGCACATGCTAGGTGACGGGCGTGTGGGCGTGCACTGTTGGGGATTTATGACTTGGTTCGTCCCGTAGTAACTGTAAAGTTGCATACTTTGTTGAAACCATTTGATACTTATATGTTTTAGAAAGTATCTCTGTAAATTGGGCTGAATGCCATGTTTGGGCCTTGCGCCAAAGCTGTTTGGACCCTTAGGGGCTGTTTCTTACCATCCTCTCATTGTTTTCGATTGAAAATCTATACTCAGTCATGTTTATACTTGTTTACCGTATAACTCAATTTTATGACTCTATTTTGATGCATATAAATATTTTGGGCCGAATGCCCTGTTTTACTGAAATGCCCGAGAGGCTTGAGTTACTTATGACTGAGTGAGGCCGAGGGCCTGATTGGTGAGGATGAGTGTGGATCGGGGCTGCCCGCCTACAGCATACTTTATTATTATCGCATGTGAGTTGTCTGTGCAGATTATAGCGCTTAGGCTGAAGGAGCCCCTCCGGAGTCTGTACACACCCCCAGTGAGCGCAGGTACCTACTGAGTGCGAGTGCCGAGTGCTGAGTGACTGGGAGGCATGAGTGATTGTGAGGTATGCCCGAGTGGCAAGAGTGATTGTGAGGTATGCCCGAGTGGCACGAGTGACTGTGAGGTTTGCCCGAGGGGCTGTATATGAGTGATGTTTTGCCCGAGGGGCTGTTTATGATTTCATCATTTTTGCTCACTTTTGCATTGAGCCTTCATTTGAAAAACTGTTGCAAAAATATCTTTAAATAATTTTTACTGGAACTGGGTTTAAACGAGATGTTTGATTCAAATCCTGATTTTAAAAGTATGTGGTATTTTACTGAGATTTCCTGATATGAACGTTTTATGCTTTATTGCTTGTCACTACTGCTCAGTCTTTATTTATTGTTGTTACTTACTCAGTTGGTGTACTCACATTACTCCCTGTATCTTGTGTGCAGATTCAGGTATAGCCGGACACGGTAGCGGTTATTGAGTGTTCTGGTTGCAGATTTTCTTGGAGATGTCAAGGTAGCTGTTTGGCGATTGCAGCCCCTGCTCTTCTCCCTCTTATCTTCCTCTAGTTGTATTTAGCTATTTTCCAGGCTGAGTTAGCCTTGATATTGATAGACAGATTGTAGCAGATGCTCATGACTAGTGACACCCCGATGTCGGGCTTTTCTTTTCCGCACTTCTGTTTTTCTTTGATTTGAACTCTTTAAATGGAGGTTTTATTGTAAATAACCTTGAAATTATCTTTGAAATAAAAATATCGGTTGTTTTGGAAATGAGTCGGCTTGCCTAGTTTCACAATAGGCGCCATCACGACGGGGGTTAGTTTTGGGTCGTGACAACTTAAGAGTCACATAATCCCCCACTAATCCAATAATTAATCAATTACCCACATAATTAGAATTATCCCAAATTACTTAAAATACTACTCACTTTTAACACACCTCATATACTTTACTATCATAGTCATATGGTACATTGTATGGCACTAGTCCATAAATACCGGGTATTATAGCTCGGACCGTATTTTATATCAAAATGACAACCTTCAACAAAACTCATTTTCTTTAATTCATCTACCCTCAAACCTTCACGACACTTACTTATCACTTGTTTGAAATAGCATAATACTTAAAATCTCAAAAATAGTCTTGTTCTCATCCTAAAGTACTACTATTAAAATATTAAAATATTAATAAATCATGGTACCATATAAAATCAATACATACACTATTATTTCATTAAAACATCCATGTAAAAATACATATATTTTTTCAACTTCTAATTTTCTTAATCTCATATAAAGAGTACAAATTTTTGTACGCTTAATTCTTAATATGCTAAAAAGATAACCTTATTTTCTTGTGAGAAAGTAATTTCTATCTTTACAATAAAGAAAATCTCATAAACTTTCTCATATTATGTGCATAATTTAAAGCATATTCGGAAGTAGTAATATTAATAACTATATAAAATCATATTTTTCAAACTTTTTACAAAAACTTTTCCACTCAAAATACCATATCAAATGTATATAACGGTATCAATGTTGTTAAACTTACGGGGTCTTACAATAACATAGTCACAAATCCTCTATAACCTCATGAATAGTCTTAATCCCTTCAAGCACCTATGGATTACTACGACTCATCCTAATATTAAAGTACGGGATGATTAAAGTACGGGATGTAACAAAGGTAGCGGATTTGGAGAAGGCAGAGTCGGCCCGGTTATCAGCTACGCGTAAAGCAGTAGCTTTAGAGGACACGATCTGTGTTATCCGTTCTGAACAGGATTGCGCCATGGAGATGACTAGGCTTAGAGAGGAGCAACTTGATGAGCGGATTCGGGAATTAGAAAAAAAGGTCGCGGACCTTAGTGATTGAGTTGTTGTCCTCTAGGTCAAAAAGGCACAGTTATTGGTGCAGTCGTCCTAATCCCGTACTGCTTTTCTAGATATTCCTCGGGATCTGTACTAGGAATGTACTCACGTCGAGGCCTAGTCGGATATATTCAGGGATTTGATGGGGACAGGGGCTGTTTCAAAATCCGACTTAGAGAATGCACGTGCTAAGGCACGTGAAGCTCGGTTTGCTTGTGGCTATGACCCCACTACATCACAAGATGGTAATGGTGAGGAATACGTGGAAGGGATTGAGTAGGATGCCTGGTATGAAGATGAGTATCCCGGCGGCGGCGGCGATGGTGGAGAGACGGGTGGAGATGGTGCTACTGAGTTAGGTAGCGCGTAGTTTCTTTTCTTCTTCTTCTTTTTTTTTTGTAATTCTTGTACATAATTTTGCTGGCATCTGCGTTAGCCTTTGTAAGGAATATATTTGAAGTAAGAAATGTCATTTTCGTTCTTTCGTATCTAATTCTTTTCTTTCTGTTCGGGCTTGCATGCTTCTTTCTTTTGTTTTGTCTAGCCAGGGATTAGTAGGTGTTGATTCGAACAAGGTTGAATGTAACCTATATTGAGTTGGTTCGAGCGATTTCGAATGTGAGTTGATTCGAATGAGGTCGAATATGAGTTGATTCGAATGAGTTCGAATATGAGTTGATTCGAACAAGGTCGAATGTGAGTTAATTCGAACGAGGTCGAATGTGATTTAATTCGAACGAGGTCGAATATGAGTTGATTCGAACAAAGTCGAATGTGAGTTAATTCGAACAAGGTTGAATGTGAGTTAATTCGAACAAGGTCGAATGTGAGTTAATTCAAACGAGGTCGAATATGAGTTAATTTGAACAAGGTCGAATATGAGTTGATTCGAACAACGTCGAATGTGAGTTAATTCGAACGAGGTCGAATGTGAGTTAGTTCGAATGAGGTCGAATGTGATTTACTTAATTGTGGACGGGGGACGGGTTGATATTGAGGCGATGTTATTCTGGAAAAAACATGGGCGAACTTCATACATTTGTGTTTTGCTCATATACTTGGAGAAGTTTACATGTTTTTCGGGCTGGCATTTCAGTCCCAGTCTATCTAGTCCCTTTATTCGGTGACCTAGAGACGTGTTGAGAGGTTGGGCAATGAACTATCTGTCCGGTGTCTCATTTCGTTCGTATTTCAACTTGGAAGTGTCCCCCTTGTCGCCTCGTTAAAAACCTCCTCGAGAAAACCAATTGGGACAAAACTCAAGTGAGGGAAAAAGAGTGAGACTTGGAGGACGTTTTTCCTTAAAAGTTGAAGTACTTGAGGTGTGCGACGTTCCAGTTGTTTGGCAATAGTTTCCTTTCCATTGTTTCTAGTTGAAATGACCCTTTATTTGTTGCTGCCATGATTTTGTATGTGTCGTCCCAATTCGTCCCTAGTTTGCCTTCCCGCGGGTCTTTACTTCTTTGTGTTTTGGCCTTGATCACGTAGTCCCCAACTTTGAGTGGTCTGATCTTGGCCTTTTTGTTATAATAGTGTTCTGCCTGCTGTTTTTGGGCAACCATCCTTATGTAGGCCATATCTCTCTGTTCTTCGGCTTCGTCGAGCTCCTGCCTTCTGCTTTCATCATTCTTCGGTCCGCTCTCATGGGAATAATGCAAACTCGGCTCTCTGACCAGTATTACCGCATCAGTCCCATAGACTAAAGGTTAGGGTGTCTCTCATGTGCTCATCTTTGGCATTGTGCGATAGGCCCAAAGCACTTCTGGTAATAGCTCCGGCCATAATCCCTAGGCGTCCTCAAGCTTTTTCTTCATGATGTTCAGTATTGATTTATTGGAGGATTCCGCTTGCCCGTTGCCCATGGGGTGGTATAGTGTGGAGAGTATTCTTTTAATATTCCACTTCTCAAAAAATTTGGCAACTTTTTTTCCAGTAAATTGGGGTCCGTTATCGCAACTGATCTCTTTGGGGAGGCCGAAGCGACACACAATGTTTTTCAATATGAAGGTGATCACTTCCTGTTCGCGTATTTGGGCGAATGCTCCTGCTTCTACCCATTTAGAAAAATAGTCAGTTAAAACCAAAAGAAATCGTACGTTACTTCGCCCCGCATGGAGGGGGCCGGCGATGTCCATTCCCTATTTGATGAAAGGCCAAGGGGAGGTGACCGAGTGGAGATGCTTGCCCGCTTGATGGATCATTAGGGGGTATTTTTGGCATTGCACGTATTTTTTCACGAAGTCTGCGGCCTCGTTTTTCATGGTAGGCCAGTAGTAACCTGCCTGTATGAGACATTTGACCAGAGATCGATTGCCTGAGTGAGTTCCGTAGTGGCCTTCGTGGACATCTTCTAGGACGCGCCACGTCTGATTCGGGCCTAAGCATTTCGCTAGGGGGCCGCCATACATCCTTTTGTATAGGCCGTTGTGAATGATGTTGTACCTAACCACTTGCGTCCGGAGCTTCTTGGCTTCCTTTTTATCATCTGGGAGTACACTGTCCTGCAAATATGTAACAATACGGTTACGCCAGTCCTAGGTTAGATTTATAGTCCTTACCTCGATTTGATCTATCGATGAGTGGAGGAGGGTGACCACGTTTCCTTCTCCGAATATGCATTTAGTTGTTGCCGTTAATTTGCCGAGGTCATCTACTTCGATGTTTTGTGCTCGAGGGATTTGGTCGAGCTGGCACTCGTCGAACCCGGGTAGTAGTTTGTAGATCTCGGACTGGTACTTTTGTAACCTTTGCTCTTTGATCTGGAAAGTCCCTGTGACTTGATTGATGATGAGTTGAGAGTTGCAGCGTAGGATGACCCGCTTCGCTCCGTACTTGAGTGCTAGCCTTAACCCTGCAATCACGGCCTCCTACTCGGCCTCATTGTTAGTCATGCCTGGGCACTTTATGGACTAGCGAACCACTTTGCCTGTTGGGACTTCGAGTACAAGTCCCAGTCCGGCCCCTGGCGCATTGGAAGCGTCGTCGGTGTACAAGATTCATAGATCTTGTGTTTGTGGAGAAGCGTGGGTGGCTTCTTTTGTTTTACTTCTGGCATTATTTTTGCGCTGAAGTCGACGACGAAGTCGGCAAGGACTTGTGATTTTATCGTCGTCCGCGATTGATATGTGATATCATGCTCGCTCAATTCTATGGCCCACTTGGCTAACCTTCCTGATAGCTCGGGCTTATGCAAAATACTTCGTAAGGGGAAAGTTGTGAATACCGAGATGGGGTAGCACTGGAAGTAGGGTCTAAGCTTTCGTGAAGCTACGACCAAGGCCAGGGCCAATTTTTCAAGGTGGGGATAACTCGTCTCGGCGTTGATTAAGGTTCCGCTAATGTAATAGATGGGGGTATGCATACCTTTATCTTCTCAGACCAGGACTGCACTCACCGCTACTTCAGATACGGCGAGGTAGACGAGAAGGGGTTCCCCTGGTTCCACTTTGGAAAGCAACGGCAGTGATGATAGATAAGCCTTTAATTCCTTCAGGGCTTGGACGCACTCGGAAGTCCATTGGAGGTCATTGTCTTTCTTGAGTACACCGAAAAACTTATGGCATCTGTCAGATAATCGTGAGATGAATCTCGACAGGGAGGTGATGCGGTCGGTCAGCCTATGAACCTATTTTTTGCTGGTTAAGCGCTTTGATATTCCTTCTATGGCTTTGATTTGGTCAGGGTTGACCTCAATACCCCTTTGTGATACCAGGAAGCCCAAGAATTTTCCTGAGGTCACGCTGAATGCAAACTTTTCAGGATTCGGCTTCATTACGTACCACCTGAGTATATCGAAGGCTTCTTTCAGGTGGTTGATGTGATCTTCTTTCCTTTTGGACTTGACCAACATGTCATCTATGTAGACTTCCATGGTCTTGCCGAGTTGGTCTTTGAACATTTTGGTCACCAACCTTTGGTATGTCACCCCCGCGTTTTTCTGTCCGAAGGGCATCATCCTGTAGCAGTACATTCCTTGGTGGGTGATGAAAGTGGTCTTCTCCTGGTCCTCCTCTTCCATAAGGATCTGATTGTAGCCTGAGTAGGCATCCAAGAATCTCAGCAGTTTATGCCTGGTCGTTGCGTCAATGAGATGGTCAATGTGAGGTAGTGCGAATGAATCTTTGGGGCATGCTTTGTTTAATTCCGTAAAGTCTACGCATAACCGCCACTTTCCGTTCTTCTTTTTCACCATGACCACATTGGCGACCCATTGGGGGTATTTTGATTCCCTGATGGAGCTATTTTCTAACAATATTTTGACGTCCTCGTGCATTGCATCATTTATTGCGGGATTGAACTTTCGCCTAACCTGCCTTATCGGGGTAGAACGGGTCGACGTTCAACTTATGTGTTGTCACCTCCTTCGGGATACCTGGCATGTCTACATCGGAAAAAGCAAACAAGTCCACGTTAGCAGTTAAGGATTGACGGAATTTACCTGGTTCTTGAAGCTTGCGACTGACGTAGGCTTTCTTGTTGTGGTCATTATCATCAAGTTGGACGGGGTCGAGGTCTTCTATGGTTGATCCTATGATGTCTATTGTTTTGGGATCTAATAACATTCACTTTTTCATAACAGCTCGACCTCGACCCTGTTAATTGCTATGTATTCTCTGTTTTTCCCTTCATTTGTTGGGTATATGTACAATCCAGGGCGATGCAATAGCATTCTCGAGATGTGCGTTGTTCTCCTCGTATGTTGAATACTCCTCCAGGGGTTGGAAATTTGATAATTTGGTACAAGCTGGAGGGGATATCCCTCATGGCGTGTATCCAAGGTCGACCTATTACGGTAATGTACGTCATATCCTGGTCCATGATGTAGAATGTGATTTCCAGAGTGACGCCTACGGCCAGGACGGGAAGTGTGATTTCCCCGGATGTTCATTCAATAGGATTGTTAAAACCTATTAGCGTGATGCAGCGTGACACTATCTTATCTTCGAGTTTCATTTGTGCAAGTACTAGATGATGGACAATGCACGCGCTGCTCTCATCGTCCACCATAATACGTCTTAGATCTGTATCTAATATTCGTAAAGTGATAACAAGGGCATCATAGTGAGGGAAAACCAAACTGTGGGTATCTGACTTATCGAAGATGATACTTTCTTCGAGTTCGTTGTACCGTTCATGAGTGATTGACCATTTGAGCTTGTGGGTTGTGGCAAACTTTATGTTATTGATCGAAACGTCGTCGCCGCCCCGATGATCATTTGAACGATGAGAGTCAGTGAGGGTGGTTTCAGTGGTCCCTGGTGTTGTTCACGTCCTCGGGCAAAGTTGGTCCTCCCTCGGTTTCTCAACAATTCTTTGAGGTGTCCTTGATGAAGCATGTTCACGACCTCCTGCCTTAGGGCGATGTAGTCCTCAGTTTTGTGACCTCGCTCTTGGTGGAACTCGCAAAGGGCGTTTGATTTTCTAGTGCTTGGATCTGACCTCATCTTTTGTGGCCACTTTACTTTTGGTCCGAGCTTCTCCAATGCATAGACTATTTCTGAGGGTGACACACAAAAATTGTGAGCGGATAGTAAAGGGGGCATACCTCTCTCATTCCGGTGAGTCCCTGTCCTTGGCGTAGATGGGCCCTCTTCGTGGCGGGAGGGGGCATAATGGCGCTTCTGACATATGGCTGATGCCTTTCTCGGTTGGATCGTGGAGCTGCAAGATCTCTCCTGGCATCATTTCTTCGATCTTTCCTGGTTTCGGCTTGTACCAAGGTTAATCGATGGGTTGGCCCATTCAAGTCGTCTTTGTCGGCACGGACCTCGGGACGGTATTTCATCCTAAGTGATTGGAGCATATTTCATAATCTGAATTAATAGTTTTGTGGTCGCCCTTGAGCCATTCTTGTTCAGCCCGTTATGGAAAGCTGCTACATCTATTCCTTCCAATACATTCGGTAAGGTTATCCTTACTCTATTGAATCGAGCGAGGAAGTCCCTCAATCCCTCTCCTGGTGATTGTTTGATGGCAAATATATCATTTACTCTTGCCTCCGCCATTTTAGCCCCAGCATGGGCCGTTACGAACTTGTCGGCCATCTCTTCAAATATTTCAATGGAGCGCACGGGCAATTGTGAATACCAAGTTAATGTTCCTCCGGTAAGGGTCTCGCTGAACATTTTCAACAAGATGGAGGAGACTTGTTCTTTGGCAAAATCATTGCCCTTTACCGCAGTGACATAGTGAGTTACATGATCCTCGAGGTCACTCGTACCGTCATAAATTTTTAGATAAGGCGGCATCTTGAAGGTTTTGTGTATGGCATGTGGGGCGGCTTTATCATTGTAGGGTTGCTTAACGAACCGACCAACGTCTCTTTTTGGCAAGAGTTTTGGGGAACCCGGTATTTTGTTGACTCTTTCTTAGTGTTCTCTCATTTGATCCCGAAATATTTTGTTTTCATTTTCCATTTCTTCCATGTTCCTCGGAATGGCCGTAAGGGTATCGTTACCTGCATTATTAATATTGTGAGTGATACCTGTTACTGGAGGGGGAGGGCCGTGCTGCTTGGCCATTACTGGTGTAATGCAAATTCTTGCATTTTCTCTAACTGCCTCCTGAGTGGGCTTGTCGAGGATGTCAGTCAGCGTATTTGTCAGCCAAGCCTTGAGTAGCTTCTTCACCGCTGGTGGCGCCTCTTCCGCTGTGGACGTGAAAGCTCCTTTACCACGGGATGTTGTGATACTGCTGTGAGGGAGGGGCGACCCACTTCGTCGGGGAGAGGTGTTAGGGGTTATATCTTCGCCTTCTATTTCGGAGACCTCATTGATGGTGTTTAAGAGGTTGGTAGTTAGATCGGCCACTGTCTTCATTCTTTCTTCTCCATTACCTGCCATGTCAGATCCGTGTGTACAAGGAAGTATGAGCTCTTTTTTTTTTTAACTGTGCCAGTTATAGATCTAGAAGAAACTAAAAACATAACTCAATAATCCCCACAGACGGCGCCAAATTATTTGACCAAAAAGTGTAAACCTTTGATTAAAACTAATTAATTTAGTATGACGAAGGGCTAAACCTAGTTAATGATAATAACTTCAGATCTATAATCGATTAACATAAATAACACAAGAGTAGTGCTGACAGAAGAATAAATGTGATGTACATTCAATATTTCAAGATCATTAATGATGAGGGAATATCAAGCAATAAATAATGATAGATGATATTAAAGTAAATAAGGGGAATGATTCACCCATATTGAATGAGGTGGATGATTTTTCTTTCTGACAATGATGAATGATAGACAAATACTAGAATGTTGGGATCCTTCTCGGATCTAATAGAAAAAGTGAAAAATAATAGATAGTCGAATCTCTTTAGTGTGATTGTCTCTTATCCAGAGAGAAAGTCTGTTTTCTAAAGAGTGTTCTTATCAGAGAATCTTACACATCTTTTTTCCCCTATCTCTTTTTTTATTTATATGGAACATTCTCCATTCAACCTTAAAAGTACAGACACCAAGAATATTCAATAGAATATTCTCCTGAATATTCTTTTACAAAAACTAATCGTTAGCACTGCCCTTGATACTCGACCTCGACCGTTATTGACTACTCGGCTACGAGCCCCGTTATCTATTAATCGACCTCGACCATATCGCTTCATGCTAAATCCCACTGAGGTAGATTTTTGACCCATACAATGCTGACGAGCTTCATGGCTGACACAAGTTTGGTTCAGCTTAAGCAACTCCCTTCATTGTTGACTTTCGACGATATAAATTTGGAGCTGAGCCTCGATCTTCTTCTGACCATTATTTGACCATTATTTGCTTTGCCTTTTTCATGTGATTCACCTATCGTACCACCGAACATGGTAAATTCTGGCTCTAGATACCAATTGTAGCGTACGAGCTACGATGATTAATTATAAAAGTTGAAAATGAAAAATTTGCATAAAACAAGGAAAAGAAAATTTAGATAATCATTGTGTCTCACATAACTGACAATAGTTATGTAAAGCCTCTTTTTATCTCACAAATTTGTTAACTCATATCTTATATTTTTGGGTCCACAAAATTTCGGTACCACAAAATTGTGAGACAAAAAAAAGACTTCACACAATTAGTGTTAGTTGTGTGAGGCACAAAATAAAACTTCTATAGATTCGATACTAATAACGTAGTTGTGATTACTAGACCAACTGGCAACCATTAGAAAGATTACAACTCTTGTACTATTATGACGGCTAAAAGAGACACCTGTCCCATTTCTTGGAATTACAACTAAGTGCGATAATAGATAATAGAAAGACTAAAAGGACTTAAGCGACATTAATTAAACTTAGGAACTTAAAAGTGAATTAGTTCCTCTGCTTGTAGTGATGGCAATGAAGTGGTGCGGGTGCGGGGCGAGTTTAAACATATGCGGGACGGGACAGGGCGGGTCAACATGAAAACAAATTCAGTTTTTTGTGGGTGCAGTGCGGGAGCGGTGCGGGTGCGGGTCAAGATTTAAAATTTTCGAATAAGTATAACTTTTCAGCTTTCGATTACTAATATTCAACTAAGAAATATTTGTTTTCTAGTTTTGGACTTACAATTTCGTTCTCCTACGAATTGGATCATTATAGTTTCAAATTGATTTAGTTTTTTAAATTGATTCATAGTAGACGTCTTTTAAGTTTATTGTAAATATGAATGTTTCTGCTAATTGCATCACTGGGAAGAAGAGCTGCTTGTTTTATATTTTATTTATTGCTCCAAAGTCTCACTTTTAACTATATAGTTAATTTGTTTTAAGCTAAGTTGAGGTATATGATCTCATTACATTGTATAATCTGAGTTGTATATTAGAATGACGTACTAATAGCATTCGGTAGGATTTATAGTTATTTCCTAGTTATGCGTATTCAAAATATGACCTCCTTGGTTTGCCACTGGATTCTGATAGAAACTTTTGCATTAGCAATGACATATATAAACATAATTAAAAAGACAGCAATAAAAATAAGACAAATTGAAGAAAAAAAAAAAAGAAGAGGAAAAATTTGCGGGGCGGGCGGGTAACGCGTGGATGCGGGGTGGGTGAATGCGAGTGAAAATGCACTGCGGGGCGGGGCGGGTTGAAATTTTGCGGGTTAAGGTAGAACCCGCCCCGCACCGTTTGCCATTGCTACCTGCTTAGTTGACCCGCAGTCAAAATTCTCAATTCAGCTGTCCTCTTTTACAACATTTTTACCTTATCAGCAAGCAATTAAAATTGAGTTAGACCCAAAATCATCCTTATTATTGCGCTTGCGCTCCCATGTTCCACATGGAAAGATATGTTAGATTATCCCACATTGTCTGAGGAAACAAATTATTCTCTCAATTGGGCAATTTTCACGTGATTGATTTAGCTTTTGGAATGGATCTAGATCCAGTATCGATTTTCTTTAACACTAGTTATCTCTTATTTTTCTTAATTTTATTTGTAATACCGTCTTCAATGAAGGACTCAGACAAAAGCGAAGTTAAATCTTCAAGTAAAATGTCCTGCTAGTGCCCATCAATTATAATTCTGCTCTCATAATGGCATGTTCTCTACTTTATACGTCCTATTATTCTCTTGATTTTCCATTACCCATCCTTCCCTTTCCCTGTCCTAGTGACCCAACGATTCCTAATAAAAAAAAATTGAAGAAATTCATATAACAAAAGAGTTATGCATTCATCAAAATCATCTAGCAATACTATAGCTAATTCCTATCCTCCATAAAATTAAATACTGTAGATGGTATAGTAGAGTTATTCAAAGCGATGAGTTTGGTAGTTTGGGTTGGACAATTTGTGGGGGGAAAAACTACCACATGAGCCTTGCCTAACTTGGCTATGATTAGATGATGAAACAGAGCTCTTGAATCCAACCTTTTTTCCTTCTTTATCCCTTTATTTTTCCTTACTTTTCTTTTATTTGTTGCTCTAATTTGAATTAAGTATACTACTACTTTGTTTGGCAAGGAGTTGGGGGAAAAGTAAAGGCTAAGAAAGAAAAGAAGAGAAGATCACACTTTATGACCCATTTCAAAACAAAGCAAATGATTGTTAGAAAAATGCACCATATAACAAATGGTAAAGATAGAAGCAATAAACAAAAAAGTAACAAAAGAAAGCTAGCTGTCCACTGCCTTTGCCTTTGCCTTGCCTACCCTCTACTTTTCTTTTAAAACTCACTCTTCCAAACACAATTTCAAAAAAAATCAAAGGACCCCATAGATATTCATCATCCTTAAGGTTCATCAAATCTCAAGATCTGAAATCAAATTAAGCTCAAAGAACAGTCAAGAAGAAGCTGAAGAAGAAGAAAGAAAGTAACACAAAAATAACACAATGAAAGGTAGAAAGTGTAAAGAAGTTCCTTCAACAGATTTATTAGTCTGTTTTCCTTCAAGAGCTCATTTAACCCTTATGCCAAGTCCAGCAAGTCACCATCATCAACACCATTTAAAGAGATGTAGCACCAGAGGTATTGGGCCAGCAGCTGGCCAAGCAAGTCCAATGCTATGGGCCAAATCAAAGAGAACTGAGATTTCAGAGCCAACTTCTCCAAAAGTTACATGTGCTGGGCAGATTAAAGTAAGGCGGCATAAACCCAAATCATGCAAGAATTGGCAATCAGTTATGGAAGAGATTGAGAAGCTACATATCAAAAAACACAAAAGGAATAAACCTGCTTGGATTGATTCACTTGGAATTAAAAAGGATGTAATGCAATTCTTGACTTGTTTGCGTAATGTAAAGTTTGATTTTAGGTGCTTTGGTTCATTTTCTGCAGCGGCAACTGATATTATCACTTCTGATGATGATGAGGAAGAAGATGAAGAGTTGCATGAAAATGATGATAATGAAGCTGTCTCGAGAACTGTATTCTCCAAGTGGTTTATGGTTTTACAAGAAAACCAGAACACAGAGTTCACAAAAATAGAGGAACCAGAGAAAGAAAAACTTTATTATAGTAGTAATAATGAAGCAGAAGCAAATTCAGGATTTAATGATTATGTTCCTTCGTGTGCACCGCCACCCAATGCACTTTTGCTCATGCGTTGTCGTTCCGCTCCTGCAAAAAGCTGGCTTGAGCAAGAAGAAGAAGAAGAAGAGCATGATTATGAAGAAGAAAAGAATGCAAAATCAGCAATGGAAGATTTAGAGAGTAGTAAAAAGAAAAAGAAGAGCTTAGTGGTGATGAGATATGGGAATGATTTCTACAAATTTTCATCAGATATAGCAAACGAGACTTGGGTTGTGGGTGAAGTTAAAGATCCATTATCAAGAAGTCTAAGTTCTAAGAGATAATTAGTATCATAATGATCAAATTCAAGGTCATTGCTCTTTGGCCAAATATTTCCCTTTGTTATGAATTTTGTTTAAGTTTCTTCAAATAGCATTTAAATTTTTTACATTTTCTGAATTATGCTTTGGTAATTTGAACTATGAAGAAGGGAGCTTTTGGTTTTTGATCCTTCTCGGGGCTCACAAAGATAGAATTGTACTTAGATGTGTAATTCTGTATAGTTCTTTTAATCTCTTGTTGTTTACTGAACCAATGTACTATTTTGGGATATAATCTTATAGAGAAGATTTACATAAGTTGTTGCTTTCTTTCTGTTTTAAGTTGTTCTTGCCATTTAATAAACAAGCTAGGAGAAGACTTTAAGCTTTTGTTCTTTTTAATTCTTTGGCTAATCAAAGAAAAATTAACAGTTTGGTGTTTCAGGTTGATTTGCAGCTTCCGATGCTAAGTGCACATAACCTTCTAAAGAAAGTGCACTAATGATGATAAATATTTTCTTGACATTTTTTATTAAAGTACTGTAAAATTAATGACATTTGACGAAAATGAAGAAATATATATTTAACTTTTGATTTGAATGTCACACTATTAGTTTGGCGTAAAGAAAATTTTATTACTTTGACCTGCATATAGAGGGTGAATATTTGAAAAATACTTTGAGGAATTAAAAAATAAATAAATAAATAAATAAATAAATAATGATGTGTCATTGATGTATCATTAGTAGACATCCCTTAAATTGTCGCCAAATTTCACATAGACACTTCAACTATAACCGTTACCTATTAGACACTTAAAGTATATGAAAACTATAACTGTTACCTATTAGACACTTAAAGTATATGAACAATGTTCCTAGTGAACATCGCATGCATATGTGGCACAAGGAATGATTCTCACTTTGAGCTAGGCGCATGAATAACTGAATTTTCTTCTCTCTCTTCTCCTAGTTATTCTTCAACAAAACCCAGCTATCAACTTCTTCCCTTTCGTGACCACCCTGCTACTTAAGAGAGAACTAATAGAGAAATAGACAAAGAATAGAAAAAAAATGGAGAAGAGCAATTTGATTCCTTTAGCTCTTTTTATTATGGCCAATGATGAATCCTTCTACCTTATTTTGGGATGAAAATAAAAAGCTATTAAAATATTTTTTCGGCATTGATCTGAAACTCAAAATGTATCCTTTCGTTATCCCCATCACCTAGTTTCGTCGGAGACACCAGTTAGGTTCATGGTAGGACGAGCCGTATTTGGGTCTGGCTTCAGATCTTCTTGGTGGAAAACATTTCTTACTAATTTATTTATAATATATGTTGAGGTACTATTGTAGTAGTGATTCATTTGATTGTCGATTTTTGCTTGAATTTGATCGAAAGATATTAAATTTTCCTTTAAGAATATGACAAGGGGAGGGAGGTTCTGGTTCGAAAATAGTATAACAGCAGATCTAAAGATTGACAAAATTCTACTCCAAGCTTGAATTGCCATAAAAGATAGAGAAGAAAACTTCCAATCAATCAAAACAATCCAGGGAAGAAGGGATAAGAAAAGGGAAAAACGATAATTTTTATTTTTCTAAAAGATTTTAATGTTTCTCTAAGAAAATGAGAATGCTAACACCAACAATAAACAAATTTGTTGGCTTCAATAGGAGAAAAGAGTTTGACAGGAATGTAGTATGTATCCTAAGGAAGAAGATGACTAAGAACAGTTATGGAGAAATCTTTTCTTTGTTGGCCTTCTTTTTAATTTCTCACACGTCTCTTATTTTTTCGTTGATTTGTAATTTTTTAATTGGTTTGACTTGCCATGTCGAAAGAGTCCCAAAAAGTGAGATGCACACACTTGTATTGATTTAAAAATGTCAAATTTGTGTTCAATAGGAACATTGTTTATATACTTTAAGTGTCTATTATGTAACCGTTCTAGTTGAAGTGTGTAAGTGAAATTTCGTAACAACTTTAAGGGGCTACATATGTATTTGGCCTTTTATGTGCTTTACTATAAGCAAAATAGTGTGCCGGCTCCATGGGAAACTACTTAAGTAATTGCTTTAGGCCCCTGGGAATTGAAACCCCAATTTTTTCAAATTATATTTTATTACATATTATAAATTTATTAATATAAAATACTAGATTTTATAAAAACAATTCCTTAGGAATGTGATAAAGATTATTCATATAAATAACTTGAGTTTTATAATAAATATACAATATATAAAAATAAATAATTTGATGACGATTTGATAATTAAAAAATAAAGTTTCTTGTAATATCATATAGAGTTGATTATTTCTTGTAAATAGTGGATCAAGCCATTTGTCACTTCGAGACAGACTTGAATTATTTTAAATTTGTATGAAATTATAGTGACATCTATTTAGTGGTACAAATTAAAATTATTGGATTATGAGAATTTATAAAAAATATTATCTTAATTATCAATATATATCTCTTATAAAAAATATATCTAAGCCTTAGTAAAGAGAGGTATCAAATATTTTGCAATGGCGAGAGCTAGAGATAAATGAATGAATGAATGATCAATGTACGTACAAGATGGTCGGTGTATCATCGTTAGAAAAATAAAAATAATAAAAATTATTAAATAAATTTAAGGCCTTTTATTGAACTTTGACTTTAAGCCACCGATATCGTTGAGCCGCCCCTGACAAAATATAAATATTCTCATTTCATTTTTTGTCTAATCTGTTTGATTTGGACACAAAGTTTAGGAAAGAAAGAAGAATTTTTAAATATGACATAATTTTTGTGACTTTATAATTATGTCACTAAAGATTAATGAGAGTTTAAATAATTATTTTTTAAAAGTAAAAATGTATTATAATTTTTTGAACAAAGTAAAATATAGTGTTGCATAAAATTTAACGGTGAAACTACTTACACTTTTGTATCTGTTCAATTGATTTCATCCTTCCATAGGAGAAGTGAAAATTTTCAAAAGCAGAAAGCAGGCCAGCGATGTCTATGATTGTCACTCATCACAAAGAATATTATGGCAAAAGGAATTAATGTTTGGTGTCCGTAATTATGGGTAATCATTATGTCACTCTTTATCCTATTAGTACTACTAGTCCTATTCCTATATATGAATTGATCTTTATAATGTTAAATCTTAACTAACATTTATATTTAATCTCTATTTACACTCAATTATTTATGAATAAACAAAAAAAAAAACTCCTTTCAAATCCTATAATTAGTCTTAATAAGTTCCACTTATTTGATTCTGGAATAGATTATTTTTTAATATCATTAAACTAATAAATAAGTCAACTAATACAAAAGAGTTAGATAAAAAAAATTCTCAAAGATCCTTTCGACCTAGAAACATAACAAAACATACAACATAGCTCTCTAATTATTACATTTGGCTCTTACGTGTTGAAAAACATCGTCGTCAATTGGAAAGTGATCAATTTTAGGAAGGAAGCAAGTGGCAAACCAGTCTGCTAATCCATTCTTGTGGGTAGTTGACGGTTTATCACCGTGATTTAACGTTTTCTTATAGTAAGATTTTTGGTTTGCTCAAAAAGGTTATTTAGATCGTAGTCTAATAAGTCGATCGCTTACACGAGAAAAAAAAAGATTATTTATTAAACGGATGATACAAAAAGGGGAAGGGATTTTAATATAAATAGACGGTCAAATTCACTGTTTACTTTTTTAGCAATTATATATAAAGTATACACCGGTAATACAACATATTATATATTATTAATACATACAATATACATCCCTTGGCTATTTTAGTTTAAGCAATTGAGTGAGTGGCTATTTAGTAAATTCTTGAAAGGAAACACCGGGAAAATTTTCACATGAAATCTATGGACTGCTAATTGGGCCTTTGCTTGAGTACTGATACAGATTAGGCTTAAATTGGAATATGGCATGAATAGGGAAAATAACACTGTATAGCCGTTCTTAAATTAATAGTCGAAAATATACGTATTATACAAAAATTATATAAATTTATATATTTTTTCGGTTACCGAATATAAATAATTTGTGACACGGGCTAAAAGTGACAATACTCACGGAATATGGTGGTCAACTGAATTATTGGAAAAGAAGTTGTATTAGTTAAAGACATGGGTGGCAAATGGACGGGTTGGGCTGAATTTGGACGGGTCAAGATGGGTTAGGTCAATAAATGGGTCATTGCCAAACCCAGCCCAAAGTTTACTTGGGCTAAGATGGGCTAAACAATGGACCATAGACCAAACCGCCCAACTTGACCCATGTTTTAGAACGACGCTCATTTTGCATAAACAAAATATTTTACCTTTTATATACCTATAAATAAAAGGTAAATAAATACTATTAGTATTTTGAGAATCATAATATATTTTCTTAAATAACAAATTAGTATTTAAAATGTGTAAGTTGAAAAATATTTTACGAGGCCGGGGAGTTGGGGTGGGGTGCGTGGGTGGTGCAGAAAAACGAAAAATAAAAAATAAAAAATATAAAAAATAATATTGCGAGGTGGGGGAGGGGTAGGGTGGGGTGGGGTTAGGGGTGAGTGGTGCAGGAAAACGTAAAAACAAAAAATTGAAAATACAAAAAAAAAAAAGTAAAAACACAAAAAAAATTGCGAGGGTTTGGGGTAGGTGGATGGTGCAAGAAAACGAAAAAACAGAAAATAAAAAATTAAAAATAAAAAAAAATGTAATTTTTTTTTTGCAGGTTGGGGTGGGGTGAGTGTATGGTAACTAAGTAAATTTCTAGATAAGTTGGGTTGAGATCCCTTTGTTTTGGGGTGAGTTTCATGGGTCAGAATGGGCTAAAACAAATAATGATTTAACTTGGGTTCAGCCCAAATTGACCCATAAATTAAAATATTATAGCCCGACCCATTAATCTCTGAGCGGGTTGGACGGGTTGGTTGAGTTTGGGCTCAGATTGACACCCCTAGTTAAATTTGAAGGTCAATCAATCATTGTTTTTTGAAAAAGGGAGCCAGTGGTGTCTCAAAACGTAATATCAGTTCATAAACTAGCTAATTTTGAATTTATTTGGTTTATAAATGAAAGTTAGGTTCTTTAGTTGGTTTTTTCTCCTTATTTTTTGTTGGGGTGCTCACTAATATGTTGCTTTTCTTTCACTCTTTTTCTGTTCTTAAAAGTGATGTGGTTTTTCTTGACTTGCCCATATCTCTAAAATTGAGTTATGGTTACGATTACGAGCAGAGTACTTAACAGCTGTGATAGTTGCGAGCCTCCCCAATAACTTAAAGCCTACAAGGTGGAAATTAAATTAAGTTTTTTTTAAAGAACTTCTTTATACTAATGATAGATAGTTATTACTTTCTTCGGTCACAAATGTTGATGATTTTGATAAACTGAATTTGTTTTGATATATTTGGCGTTTTAGACAAGAGGGGTTGCTATGATGGTAAGCAATCTCCATTTCCAACCAAGAGGTTGTGAGTTTGAGTCACCCCAAGAGCAAGGTGGGAAGTTCTTGGAGGGAAGAATGCCGAGGGTCTATTGGAAATAGCCTCTCTACCTCATGGTAGGGGTAAGGTCTGCGTACACACTACCCTCCCCAGACCCCACTAATGGGATTATACTGGGTTGTTGTTGTTGTTGTTGTTGTTGTTCTTGTTGTTTATTTGGCGTTTTAGAAAAATAAGAAGTCACTTGTTATTTTTTCCCCCATATCTATCCATATTGTTTCAATTAGTTTAGTATTCCCTCCGTTCCACTTTAATTGATTTTTTGGTTGTTTTCACACGTATTAAGGAATTCATCTTTAGCATTAATCAACAATGAAATTGATCATATTAACCTTAATTTGTTCATTGAATATATAACAATACTCCTAGGCTCTTTACTCAAAAGATAACTTTGAAAAAAAGAAGTTAATTTCCTTTTGATATTTGAAAAAATCAAATATTGTTGACCACAAAAAAGAACAAAAAAAAAATCAATTAAAACGGACCGGATAGAGCATTAATAAAGTCGGATGTTTAAAGATAAAGAAATGATAATTTGAACAAATTTTTTTATGACTAAAGTTATTAAATATTTTTGTGTAGTGTGGTCAGGGGCAGACCCACATGATGTCAAGGGGTTTAGTTGAACCCGTTTCATTGAAAAATTATACTGAGTATATGGATAAATTATATTTTAAAAAAAAGGAAAATTTATTTATAATAACTAATTTGAATCTGCTTAGCACAAACATTCTCCCGGTGGAGGTGGTTGAGCAGGTTCAAAATGACTAACAGATGCTGGGTTCAAATCCATCTAGGGCATGTACCTATTAATAGTTTAAGCCGTATTGGGAACGGAATGTGTGGAACTTTGAGCTACGGTTGTTCAAAATCAAACCGAACCGATGACTTATTGGCTTATTGGTATCGGATTATTGAGGTAATGGATGGTTAACGAATTGAGATTTTATAATTAACGCCTTAATGGTTTGAGATGGATTACTCAATTTTCTTATCGGATAAACCGTTAAGCCGTTAAGAATTTTAATATTTACACTTTACTATGCATCTTGAAGTAGCAAGAACTACTAAGACTCGATATCCATTCCAATTTATAACTTTAACACCCGAATTTTCATTCTATCCAGCTCATAAGGTCTGTTAGAATGCATACAGGAAGTCAGTCAATAAAATCACCCATAAAAAAAAAAATCTATTTCAATATTATATCAAATTTTTTATTTGGTTCAGCCAATAAATCGCCCGATAATTGTTAATCCGATACCAATCCGCCCGTTGTCTTATTGAATGGCTAGCGGATTACTATATGTTGCGGCCAAACGCACACGCAAGTATACACGATCGTCAAGTAATAAAGTGATAAGATAGAGTATCGAACCCACGAGGACTTGTGATTAACTATTAACTAGATCAGACTATCCTAATTATCTGAACAAGGATTAAGCCCAAAAATGTTGATGCTAAAATAATTAAACTAAAAAGAAAATAACTAATGAACTTTAAATAGAGGAAGAACATATTTTTATATTATCAATGTGATGAAAGCGATTTAGGGTTATGGGCTATGTAACATTTCTATTGTATTCTTCAATTGAATTGACTAACTAATTTATTTAGTTTATTGGTTAATAGGGTTAATATTGCTCATAAGAATATGTCGAGTTCTTACTCGCCTATTCAACCTAACATAACACCTATTTGTCTATGGAATTAAAACTAACAGGAACGCATTTATAATTCCTGTAAGTCAACCAAGCAAGGCAATTAGGTATATGTCTATCCTAACTGCGAATCTGTTCCCCGATGCCTAGGTTCAAGAACTTGCTCTACTCAATCCTATATGCAATCTAGAATTCCCACTTTCGAGTTTAATTCTAGATTTGTAGAAAACATTCAATTAGTGATCAAGCAATCAAATAATTAAGTGCATGATTGAATAAATAAACTAATACAATAAACTAAGAAATTAAAATCAATACTCGAATAACAATAGTCATGAAAGAATCACAACCTTAGAACGTGAAGTTTAGTACCACATAGACATGATAGCAAAATAACAAATCATATAAAGAAACATAAAAATTACTAAGTTCGGCGGAAGAAGATGAAATCCGGTCTCCACGACGACTTTGTGTTCTCCCTTGATAAAAAGTTGTGTAAAAATTATGTTTAAGGACTATTTATAGGTATAGAAAATAGTCCAGATAAAATAACCAAGTCGAAAATAAATAAAGAGACAAAATAGGCTCGAAAAACGAAACCCGCGCTGGAAGTCGCGACGCAAGCTCAAACAGGAATTAAAACTCTCGCGCCGCCTGCCTCTGTCAATTCTTCACGGCTTCAGCTAATTCCTCAATTCATTCTGCTTGTTCAATTCCTTTACAACCTTTATCCAATCATCACGTATTGATTAGCTAGTACTCATTATGTGATGATTGGATCCATTAGATTCTCCTTCTGATCACTCCTTTAGATTAATAATTTTTGCTTCGTATTTTATCTTCAATGTACCTGCATTATTCATTAATACCCAAATAAGTATAAAACTGCTTAATCAAGTTAAATTGGGCATAATCAATATCAAATACAATAAAAGAGCAGTAAAAATGCGAGTAAATTAATATCGAAACATACGAAAATATGCCCAACATAATTGTATTTATAATCCGATAACAATAAGTCGAACCGTTAAGCGTAATTATCTATCCGATCCACCCGATAAGTACCCCTACTTTGAGCTTTTGAATTGGCGCTTTTAAGCCAAAATAGCTTTTAACCCATTTTGTAGTGTTTGGATAAAGTAAAATAGTACTTTAAAACACATATTTTTAAGCTAAAGTGACAAAAATAAACCCAAAGTCAAAAGATAGAACGGAAAAAGGCCAGAACTACCCCTGAATTATAGGCTTAGGGTCAAATATACCCTCCGCCCACTTATTGGGCTAAAAGTACCCCGACGTTTTCTTTCTGGCTTAAATATACCCTTATGACTAACGGCCATCTCAAAATAATAACAAAAATTTATTTAATAATGACGTGGCAATTTTGCATTGGCCAAATTTAAACACCTGACCCATTACAAAGACCCACACATTTCGGACAAACCCGCGCCAACAAGTAACCCGACCCGTCTGATTCCGTTTATATGTAAACTAATTCGAATCAAGTTAGTCAATTCATTTGAGTTTTTCGAACTTGGTAATTTCAAAAGAAAATATTTAAATGAGGAACTTGTCAAAAGATCAATTAACAGTTCTTCGATTTAAACGGTTCTACTTGCATAAACTATGAATTAGCAACTATTTTGCATAAACTATTTATATGAATAATGGCGGTAAAAACAAAAATACACCCGGAGAAAAAGAGAGGAAAAAGCAGAGAACTTGACAAACTCAGTTGCTAGCGGTTCAGTCCTACCATCTAGAACTGTTTATAAAGTAGCCAAATCCCAACATTCTTGTTATCACGCGAGATGATTGTTCAATTCTGGCAATAGAACTCGAAGTCCTCTGTATGCTTAAATAGAACCCGAATTTGAAGAATCATAATTATAAAAGAAAGAAGAAGAAAGAAGAAGAAGAAGACGAAGAAGAAAGGAGTGTTAAAATGAAGAAGAAGAATCAGGGATCTTTTTTTTCAATTAGAGTTTAGGTGTGGGTCGGGGTTAGTCCGAAATGAGTGGGTCTTTGTACCAGGTGTTTAAATTTGGCAAATGCAAAACTGCCACATCATTATTAAATAAATTTTTGTTATTATTTTGAGATTGCCGTTAGTCATAAGGGTATCTTTGAGCCAAAAAGAAAACGTCGGGGTACTTTTAGCCCAATAGGTGGACGAAGGGTATATTTGACCCTAAGTCTATAGTTCAGGGATCGTTCTGGCCCTTTTTCGAAGTTAGAATTCCTAATTTATGATTTTTGACTTAAAAGTCACTTATAACAAGCACATCCAATTGAACTCTTTGTCTATTTACAATTTCACTTCTTACTTCTTTTTTTTTTGGTTCTCTTTTCTATGCAAATAACAACTTCTTGTCAGTAACAAGGAAAGTTCTAACTTTATTTAAATATCATATAGTTAATAAATATTTGTTAAACTAGAGATAGATAAAAAAATTAACCTTCTTAAAAATATTTTCAATTTTGTTAAAATTATCTAAGTGCCAACTTTAGACTTCATTTTGGGATTGGATTAAGAACAAACAAAGGATAATAAAATGATCAAATCCTACATGTCATACCCACACCACTTATACTATTAGACACGTCTTTAACTTGTGCAAAATCTTGGGTCCGCGTGTAATTCATGATACAAAACCGTAGGGATTTGGTACTAATTTGGTGTAGTAAATGAAAGGGAATGTTGAGATGTTAGTAGCCGGAGACAAGCGCGGAGTTGGAACCGTAGAATAGATTACTCTGGTTATGGTCCTCTACTAGCTGCTTTTGAAGCTGAACATTTGCCTCTAAGAACACCCTACTTGCTTCATCATCCTCTGAATTTTCTTGCATCAACACTTCACAATCTTGAATAGCTGCTTTCCATCTTTCCAACTGTATCACCATATATACAAAAGAAGTAAACAAGTGGTCCCTCACTCCAATTTTATACGATGATTGACTGAGCACAAAATTTAAGAAATTAAAGATGACTTTTGACATGTAATGCCAAATATATATATATATATATATATATACCAAAATTATCCCATAAAATGAGTGATGGTGAGAATTTCACATGTCTTTTTATTTAAATGAGTAGTGGTAAGGATCCCAACAAATCATGTCATTTTTTGGAGAGATTAAAAAGAAAGTTTGCCATATGAATTGGGACAGGGGGAATATACTATTCTTATTATGAGACACGGCTTACTTTGAAATTGCAGCAAAAACTACATAGGTAAAATAAACTTTGCACTAAGAATTAATTACCTTGATGTTGCAATCAGCTCTTCGCAGTCTAGCCTTTGCATAGGAAGGACGTAATACAAGAGCTGCAGTGCAATCTTCTACTGCTCTTTCAAATTGTCCTAGCTTGAATCGGCAAGCTGCTCTATTAAATAGTAGAACAGAATTGTATGGCTCTTTTTCTAGTCCTTCAGTGTATACGGAACAAGCCTCTGAGAATTCATTTCCTTTGAAAAGCTCATTGCCTTTTAACCGAGCTGATACCAACCCTTTAATTCTCCTTAGAGTTGTGTTAGTTACTTCATTGCTTTGATCCAATTTCACTGCTTCTTGAGCTGCAACCATGGCATCTTCAAACTTGCCTATAGTTGCATAGGCCTCAGCTCGAACGATTAATAAATACGCTGTTTTTTCTGTACCGAAAATGCTAGTGTAAAGCTTAGTTTGAAAATCAGGTCCATTCTGAATTGTGGTGTATGCTTCCTCATGTCTATGTAACTTCAACAAGGCTTCAGCTCTCATGGCAAAGATCTTTGATTGTAATCAAGTAAAAGGAAAAAGTTAGAATCTTTAAAAATCTATTTTTCTTTATTAGACTTGTAGAATAGGGATTAACTCGGTTAGTTCAACCTGCGGAGCTGAATTTGCTCCTAAGGAGATTGAATTATGTGTTTCCTTAAGCAATGTGTTGTAATCTCTCAGTTTCTGTGCTTCTGTGCATTTTATGATTTGTCGCTTAAGATCATGAGCCTCGGCAATGTCCTTCTTGTCAACTTTTTGTCCTGATTGTTTGTAATGATCTATCGCTTTCTCTGCATCTCCTAGTCTGTTGAAATGAATAATTTTTCGACTAAGTGAATGAAGTTAAAAAACACTATCTAAGAAAAATATCTAACTTCTCAAATTATAGTACCTGAGGTATAGTCTTGCAAGACGAAAATGTGCATTGTGATAAGAAGGATCTAGCCGAATGGCCTCTCTGCATGCTAGCACTGCTTCAATTAAGCGGCCTAAACTCATCAAAGCTGCACTTTTGTTGCTATAATAACAAGCATTTTTTGGATCAATTTCAATTGCTTGATTATATAAAGCCAATGCTTCCTCAAACTTTCCCTGTCTATACTGCTCATTGCCTATGGACTTGAGTGCATCAGGGTCTAGTTTATTTGCAGAATGGCGAAACGTATTCCCGGATTGATGGCTTCTTACACTAGGTTGTCTTACTATGTTTCCCATCAAAACACTGCCTTTTTTCTTTATGTCACTAGAGGGATTTTGGTTCCCCTGCAGCTTCAAATTTCCCAAGTGGTCTAATAGGCTAACATTGCCTGTTGAATCGCGATTCAACGTTCCATTTGTCCTGGATTTTCGATGGCTAAAGATTGTCATGCTCAAATCAGTTGAGGTAAAAGATGGTTCTCTTCTAAGCTTTTGTGTGTATGCTAAGTTCACAACTTGTGTCATCCTGGTCACACTAGAAAAATTGGATGATGCTTTATTCGAGTTTCTCGTACCATCTGATGAAGATCTTCTAATATTATTCTGTTCACAAGAACTTGAATTCCTCGAACTATTTAAGGATGATTTTCTGAATGGTTTGTCACCTAGTTTCGGTGAAGGCTTAGTTGATTTCCTGGAGTCCAAACATGCCTTACCACAAGAACTGCTTCGCCCGTTTCTTGAATTCTTGACAGAATTGGTGTCACTAATCTTGGTTGGAATTGGTGGTATAGTTGATGTATTTGGCTTAGAGTTTTTTCTTGGAAAAAAAGCACCCATTAGACCACAACCCAATTCATTTTCTAATGAAATATCTGCATTTTTAGACATGGTTGATTCATCACTTCTTCTAGTTTTTTCCATCTCAACAGGTTGTTAACAGAGAATGAAAGCTGATCACTGATCACTGATCATTGATCCCAACTAATAATCAAAAAGAAGAATGAAAATAGGAGACTTTATCCAAAGTGAAGTAGTGATGAATTTATAGAAAAGGGGTCAACTAGGAAAAATTAAATACTTAAACATAATCCTATCTAAACGACACATGGTCCAAAAAAGGGAAAGAAATCAAGAAAAAGCTTGAATGTGAAGGGTTCAATGTGATAGGAGTGTTTCTTATAAAAGATGAGTGAATATTAATACCCCATACGGATCCTAGAGTGGATGTCAAGAAACCAACTTTATTTTATTTTGCCGCTAGAGGCCTGTGAAATAAAATTATAGGAAAGTACAACTGGCAAATTCTAATATCTAAATCACCAATGGAAGACTTACCAGCAAAGCTGGAAAAAGTTTATTCTGGTTCTTTCCCATTTTGTTCTTCCAGCCTTTCTTTATTACCAACAAATAGGACCTCCAAACAATCATGAAATAATATTCAATTCTATTCAGATCAGCTTGTTGCTTTTTTAATATTCTACGTTGCAAACCGGCTTCATGCACCATAACACCCTTAAATATTATGTTGCTGTTGTGCTAAGCATAGTCAATCCAAAAATACTCTTAACAGATAATCTGATGTTTGCCGTTTTGAGCTAAGCACATATGAATTTTCACAAAAAAACCTCACATCGTTAACACTATCATGCACCTTATTATATAATTTTTTTATTAGCATACAACAACAACAACAACAACAACCCAGTATAATCTTACTAGTGGGGTTTGAGGAGGATAGTGTGTACGCAGATTTTACCCCTCCCTACCCTGGAATAGAGAAGCTGTTTCCGATAGATCCTCGGCTCCCTCCCTCCAAGAACTCCCCACCTTATTAATAGTGACTCGAACTCACAATTTTTCCCTCGCACAAAGTACTTATCATAAGTACAGTTGCCATCAAAATTTGACAACTAATGTAAAAAACAAAGTGTTAAAAAAAGATTTCTCGAGTTAATAATACTCTATCAAGAAACAGACAAAAGAACTAAAAATCTCAATCTGATTTGTCGGGTAGTACAACTAACTGATTAACTTCATAAAATTTGTAAAACCCAAATAGTGACGTTTTTGTGCTCTTTTGGAACTCTAGTTATATGTGTCATTATCTTCACTTTCAGGCAACCGACCTAAATTCCAAAGAACCAGTCAAAAAAACTAGGCCTGCATGCTTTTAAGATATACTTTTTTCTGCAGCATGGTCATACAAATTAGTAGTTTGGTGCCGGCTCGCCAACAACTCTACAATCAATTCTACAACGGCAGGTCCGATCAAAGTGAATGAATCGGATATATCAGTATGAAGCCATGTGTTTCTCATTCTTGTAGTTGGGCCTGTGATTAACGGCAGATGTTGTATGTCTACGCCCACAATTTGAATGGACATCAAGCCGACCACACAATAAATAAGTCGTTTGGATATAAATTTGATTGAAACTTGAAAAAAATATTAAAGTTATGTTGAAAAATAATTTTTGGAAGTAAATTGTGTTTACACGTGCATTTTATTTAAAACTGGCCCAAATCAGTTTTTGGAACTTGAAAATTTTTCTTCAAATTTTTTTCAAAAACTAATCAAATTCCATATACAAACAATGTTTTAAAACTTTTATTTGCAACAAAGTAAAAAATAAATCTATGTTTAGACGGGAGCTTAGCCTTTTGTAAATGAAACCTTCTAGCGTACAGATGACAGAGGCGGATCAAGAATTTAAAATTTTTGAGTTCCTATATCGACCTTAAGTAAATATACAATAAATAACTGAATTCACAACTAAATATTTATGAATATTTAGTTAATTTTTGAATACATATATAAGATATATATGCAAAAGTTATTGGGTTTACTATAGGGATCCGCCCCTCATTGGTGAAGCCTTTTGATTTCAATACAGGCACGGACTTTGGGAAGACAACCTTTGTTTTTAACTGTTTGCAACAACAAAAAATGGAAGTAGTAGTGACTAGTGAGGTAGCAAAGTATAATTGGGTAATTTGTATTGCCTTTATATTTATTATCACAAAATAGTAATGACTAATGAGTAATAGAACACTTTTTCGTACTAAAAATTGTGAATCTATCTCTGAGAGGGTTACTTCATCTTATGAATTATATGCAATTCTAATTGCCGAATGACGACTAACTGAAAAGCAATTCAATGTGTCATTTACAGCAAAGACAGATAAAATAAGAGGTCTAGCAAAATTGGTCGTACTCAGCTTTTGGGCGAATCACTCGTGTTTTCTGATCTTGCAAAAGGCCTAAAATATATAGTCAGAGTTTTCAACTTTTGAAGAAGAAATTGTACAAACACATCGAGCTATATATCTCTGTATTCTCTTCTATTTAAGATCTTTCACATCTTATCGTCGAAATTGCTAGCAACCTTTGACCAAGTGTGACATTTGTTCAAAATCACGCTTGCAATTTTGGGGATGGTCGAAAAAACTGCACCGAAGTTTGTCACTTTGCAGTAATTGAACTTTTTCTACATTATTCATAAAATGTTGGAAAAGCCACCAACCAATACTAGAAATTAGATAGGCATTTGCCAAATTAGCAAAAATGCTAATGGCCTATGTTATGTCGGTCATGAGAATTTTAATTATAGCCGTTAAAATTACGTTTATTGTAGTTAATGTAGTAAAGTCGTAAAACATAATAGGTAGCTTTTTACCTTCTGTGCTTTTATTTTATGAATGTCATAGTTTTGAACCACTAAATTATATTGACGCGATTCATACGTTTTACCATAAATTTTGTCTCAAATCGTTTTCTTTTTCCATCATAAGAAAGTATATTTGTAGCTTTTATTGATTTCCCGAAAGAGCTTGTAATGAAATTATTGAAGTATGTGTCGAGATTCGACATGTCTGTAAACGGTCAAAATCGGTTTCGACCTTCGTATAATTAGTCAAGATTGGAACATAATGGACCGAAGGTCATTTTCGTAATATCGGGTATGAGATCCGAAGCCAGTTACCGAACTCAAATTTCTGGGACCGATCAAATACCGAGCTCGAAGTCATTACCAATCCCGAGTCCAAATCAAACTATGAAGTGAAGCGATGTCGTCGAGCTTAAGAGCCAGAGACCGACCTATATTGAGCCCGATTCGATACCGAGCCGAGAGCCAATATTGAGCTCGAGTCAATATCGAGCTCGAGTTAATATCGAGCTCTAAATTCAAAAATCGACCAATACTGAATCCGACCAAGATCGAGCCAGGAGACAAGAGCCGTTACAGCCGCACTAAGGGAGAGAATCTTGGCGGAAATTAGAGAAAAATTAATCTATCATGGGATCCCCACTATGTATTTTTAATTATATCTAAAGTAGAATTCCTCCACTATAAGAGAGATAACTACTATTTCTATAAATGATCGAACATTAAGGCATACATACGCTCTCATATTCAGATATTACTATTCACAGAGAAATACAGTAGAGATTATCCTCTTGTGAGCTTTATACATTGATTCATCTTGCTAGTTCATAAAATCACTTTTTAATTAAATATTGATTCGTATTTCATTCCTTATACAGTCAATACTCAATATATTTCTACTTATTTTTCGATTTGTGCCAAGTTATACCACGTATCCTTAGAACTGCGTATAAATTCAACTCTATCCATTTTTCGGGTAAACAGTTTAGCACCCATAGTGGGGCTAAGGATAACAATGGTTGTTTGGTACGAATATCTACAAAATACACCATTTTACACTTGCTCTTGGAAGTATCTTTGATTTCAGGTTGAAAACGATGAATTCTCAATTAATGGCCCTACCTATCGACAACGAAGTTGGCCTTCAAGATGAGAACAACAACTTAACCCCGGGGGTGGAAGGCCACTCGTCGATCCTGTTGGAGCTCGGGTCGAAGAGCCAATAGACGTCAATTCATATGCGTCCATCGCGGCGATCCAACGTTCTGACCCTGCAAATAACATTCATGGTGGAACTCGGTCTGCAACTCGAAATACCCAAAACGCTGAGGAAAACGGAATCAACTTGCGTATGATCTTCGAGATGTTGCAAGCTCAACAAGTAGCAATAGCCCAGTTGCAGAGCCAAACCCTGGCACCACCCAGACTCAAGCCCAGTCCACCCCAAGAAGTCACCCCCAAAATGGGGCCAGCTATAGTAAGGCCAAATGAGCAAGAATCGGGGACTAATCCCGAAATTGTTAAGATGCTCGAAGAACTGACAAAACAAATAGAGTCAGGAGAAAGGAGGATCGAGGCAAATGACAAAAAAATAGAAACATATAACTCCAGGGTTGATCAAATCCCGGGGGCACCACTGATATTGAAGGGCTTAGATTCCAAAAAATTCATACAAAAGCCTTTCCCCCCGAGTGCGGCTCCTAAACCGATCCCAAAGAAGTTTCGCATGCCCGAGATTCCTAAATATAATGGAACGACCGACCCTAACGAATATGTCACTTCTTACACATGTGCCATCAAAGGGAACGATCTAGAGGACGATGAGATCGAATCTGTATTATTGAAAATATTCGGTGAAACCCTGTCAAAGGGAGCAATGATATAGTATCATAATTTTCTGTCTAACTCTATTGATTTTTTTTGCTATGCTTGCAGATTCTTTCATAAAAGCACATGCTGGGGCCATAAAGGTCGAGACTAGGAAGTCGGACCTATTCAAGGTAAGACAAAAGGATAACGAGATGCTAAGAGAATTCGTATCTCGCTTCCAAATGGAGCGAATGGATCTGCCACCATTCAAAGACGATTGGGTTGTTCAAGCTTTTACTCAAGGTCTAAACGAACGAAGCTTGATAGCTTCACGGTGGCTGAAGTATAACCTGATCGAGTACCCAACTATTACTTGGGCTGATGTACACAATCGGTATCAATCCAAAATAAGAGTCGAAGACGACCAGTTGGGTTTTGGGTCCGATATTAAAAGGGATATCGACCGAGAACCAAAGTCAAACAAGGATCGATACCGGCCGTATAACGGAGATCGTAGGGGTAGCAAACCTTCACGCAACCCTGTACGAGGTGAAAAAAGAAATGATCGAGGCCAAGGGTCTCGGGGCCTGATGAACAGGAATGGGTTCGGCAGGCATACCAGACCTAAGGAAGCACCTCGCTTATCAGAGTATAACTTCCGCATCGATGCATCCGCTATCGTATCGGCTATCAGGCACATCAAAGATACTAAATGGCCTCGACCTATGCAGACCGATCCTACCTAGAGGAATCCCAATCAAATGTGCGAATAACATGTCACTCATGGCTACAGAATGGAAGATTGCAGGCAACTAAGAGAGGAGGTAGCTCGGTTATTCAACAAAGGGCACCTCCAAGAATGTTTAAGTGACAAGGCCAAAAACCATTTCAAAAACAAGAATTTCAAATAGCAAAATGAACAAGAAAAGCCACAACATATCATCCACATAATCATTGGTGGGGTCGATACCACCCAGAGGCCGGTGCTTAAATGCACTAAGATGTCGGTTGTAAGAAAAAAGTGACCCCGGACTCAGGATTACACCCTTGAAGGAACCTTGTCCTTTAATAACGAAGACGTGGAAGGAATCATGCAACCACATAATGATGCACTGGTATTATCTGTACTTATGAATAAAACTCAAGTTAAACGTGTGTTAATTGATCCAGGTAGTTCGGCTAACATCATTCGATCAAGGGTCGTAGAGCAACTCGGTCTACATGACCAGGTCGTGCCCGCAACCTTGGTACTAAACAGATTCAATATAGCATGTGAAACTACTAAGGGAGAAATAATCTTTCCAGTTAACGTGGCCGGAACCATCCAAGAAACGAAGTTCCACATGATCGAAGGCGATATGAGATACAACGCCCTGTTCGGAAGGCCGTGGATCCACAATATGAGGGCTGTACCCTCGACCCTCCCCCAGGTTTTGAAGTTCCCAACATCAGAGGGAATCAAAACGGTTTACGGGGAGCAACTGGCCGCAAAAGAAATATTTTTCGTCGATGAAGTGATTCTGATATCATCATTATCATCAGCAAAAGGATCGGATTCGAAGGAGGAACGAACTACCAAATAGCAATCACAAACGTCAGCTTCGACCCAATTAGAGAATCAGAAGACTGACGAAGATGATGAACATAGGATCCCTCGACGCCACCCAATCAACAATCGAAGAACTGGAGCAAGTCATACTAATCAAATATGTGCCCGAACGAAAGGTATACCTGGGCACGGGGTTAGATCCCGAGCTTAAGAGAAAGCTTATTCAATTTCTTATAGCTAACATAGACGAGGTCAAACACGCCTTCATCAAAGACGAGGTTACCAAACTTCTCAAAATAGGGTCCATTCGGGAAGTAAAGTACCTCGAATGGCTAGCAAATGTGGTGGTAGTCCCTAAAAATGGGAACAAACTTAGAATGTGTATAGATTATAAAGACCTAAATAAAGCATGCCCTAAGGACTCTTTTCCTTTGCCTAATATCGATTGTATGATCGATGTCACGGCCGGCCACGAGACTCTTAGTTTTTTCGATGCCTATTCCGGGTACAACCAAATACAAATGAACCCGGAGGATCAGGAAAAGACCTCATTTATCACTAAGTATGGGACCTACTGTTATAATGTAATGCCATTCGGCCTAAAAAATGCTGGTGCAATCAACAAGTAAACAGAATGTTCGAAAAGCAAATAGGAAAATCAATGGAAGTTTATATTGATGACATGTTAGTTAAATCCCTGCGAGCAGAGGACCATTTAAAGCATTTGCAGGAAACCTTCGACATACTAAGGGAGTTCAATATGAAGCTCAATCTAGAAAAATATGCTTTCGGGGTTGGCTCGGCAAGTTTCTCGGTTTTATGTTGTCCAATCGAGGAATCGAGATTAACCCCGCTAAAATCAAAGCAATCGAGGACATCACAATGTTAGATAATGTAAAGGCCGTGCAAAGGCTAACGAGATGGATAGCCGCCCTGGGACGATTCATTTCGAGATCCTCGGATAGGAGCCACTAATTTTTCTCTTTGCTTAAAAAGAAAATCAATTTTTCATGGACTCTGGAATGTCAGCAGGCTTTGGAAGAGCTAAAATGGTATCTATCGAGCCCTCCGTTGCTTCATACCCCGAAGGCAGACGAACAACTTAACCTGTATCTAGCTGTCTCGAAGGTAGCGGTAAATGGAGTTATAATTCGAGAAGAACGAGGTACTCAATTCCCTATTTATTATGTCAGTCGAACTCTAGGCGAGGCCGAAACTAGATATTCACACTTAGAAATATTAGCGCTTGCTTTAATAAGTGCCTCTAGGATATTAAAATCACATTTCCAGTGCCATCCGATACATGTCGTAACAACTTATACTCTACAAAATATTTTACACAAATCTGAGCTTTCAGGTCGATTGGCCAAATGGGCCATAGATATCGGCGGGTACGACATCGAGTATCGATCTCGAACCGCTATCAAATCTCAAATCTTAGCAGACTTCGTGGCTAAATTTACGCTGGCCTTCGTACCCGAGATCGAAAAGGAATTACTGATAAAATCGGGTACCTCTTCAGGAATCTGGACCCTCTTTACGGACGGTGCCTCGAACGCAAAGGGGTCCGGACTGAGCATCGTACTAAAATCGCCCACAGTTAATATAGTTAGACAGACTATTAAAGCTACAAAATTGACTAACAATGTGGCTGAGTATGAGGCCGTGATTGCAGGTCTCGAACTTGCTAGAAGTTTGGGATCCGAGGTCGTGGAGGCTAAATGTGATTCCCTCCTCGTGATAAATCAAGTCAACGGGACTTTTGAAGTCCGGGAAAATCGAATTCAGAGGTACTTGGATAAATTGCAAGTGACTCTACATCGATTGAAGGAATGGACTTTGCAGCATGTACTTCGAGAGCAGAACAGTGAGGCTGACGCTCTTGCAAACTTAGGTTCTTCGGTCGAAGATGACGAGCTCAACTCAAGGACTATTGTACAACTCATGAAATCGGTAATCGAAGAAGGTCATGCCGAGATAAACTCCACAAGTCTAACCTAGGATTAGAGAAACAAATATATAGAGTACTTCAAGAACGGGAAACCTCCATCGGATCCAAAGGAATCGAGAGCTCTACGCATAAAATCTGCATGGTTCACCTTATCCAATGATGGGACTCTATTTAGAAGGACGTTCAATGGTCCACTGGCAATATGTTTGGGACCGGGAGATACCGACTATATCCTATGTGAGATTCACGAGGTCACTTGTGGGAATCATTCTGGTGCCTATTCATGGGTCCACAAAATAATCAGAGCATGATATTATTGGATCGATATATACAAAGATGCAAGGGAGTTCGTTCAAAAATGCGACAAATGTCAAAGACATGCGCCCATGATTCATCAACCCGAGGAATTTCACCACTCGGTCCTAGCTCCTTGGCCTTTCATGAAATGGGGAATGGACATCGTCGACCCCCTCTTATTGGCCCCAAGTAAGGCTCAGTTTATTTTGTTTATGATTGATTATTTCTCTAAATGGGTTGAAGCACAGGCTTTCGGTAAAGTCAGAGAAAAGGAGGTGATAGACTTCATTTGGGACCATATCATATGTCAGTTCGGGATGCCCTGATTGTATGTGACAATGGAAAGCAATTCATCGGAAGCAAAGTAACCAAATTTCTCGAAGAACACAAAATCAAAAGGATCCTATCAACACCTTATCATCCCAACAGAAACGGATATGCCGAATTGACCAACAAAACCATCATCCAAAATCTTAAGAAAAGATTAACCGACGCTAAAGGAAAATGGAGAGAAATACTACCCGAAGTCCTATGGGCTTACCGCACAATATTACTGGGGCGACACCATTGTCGTTGGTTTATAGCACCGAAGCTCTTATCCCGGTTGAGGTCGGAGAACCTAGCATCAGGTTTCGATATGCAATAAATGAGTCGAATAACGAGATGATGAACACGAACTTAAAATTATTGGACGAAAAACGAGAAGCATCTCTCATCCGATTAGCCGCCCAAAAACATCGAAAGGTATTATAATCGAAGAACCAATCTTCGATATTTTAAAATCGGGGACTTAGTGCTAAAGATAGTCACCCTCAACACCCGAAATTCAAATGAAGGAAAACTGGGTCCGAACTGGGAAGGACCGTATCAGGTTCTCAAAATCGACGAAAAAGGATCCTACAAGCTCGGTGTTATAAACGGCAAACAACTACCAAGCAATTGGAACGTGTCGCACCTAAAATGATACTATTGTTAAGGTACGACCCTCCTATGTTCATTTATATTTCGAAATTAACCCTTGCAGGTGTTCGATCAGAAACAAGGATGGATTATTCAACTCGAAACCTTAGGCCTGAAAGCACGCGTTGCACTCTTTTGTCCTTAGACCGATTTTGTCCCAAATGGATTTTTTGACAAGGATTTTAATGAGGAAACCATTGATCGTGCTAACATAAAACAATTCAACAATATCCGAGGCCTCTTTACAATTAACCTCTAATACTGGGGGGTATTACCCTCGAATATATCAAGTTTGACTATCAAGTTCTATGCAAGAAAGTTACTTCATGACAACAGGGTTTCGATAGGAAAAATTGTAAGAGCCAAATGGTCAAAACGAACCATGCTCGTGTAGTTTGTTCGATCACTGGTACAAAACATAAACACATGTATAATGACATAAAGAGAATTTTCTTCTCTATTGATATCTTATATCTCAGAATCCATCCTCTATTTCGCGATCTGTTATCCATAAACTGGGGACTGCCAACCGAAAAATCGACAAGATCAAACCCCACATTAAGCCTACGGGCTACATCATTTCGAGTTCGAGCAAACACTCACTCGACCATTAAGCCTAAAGGCTACTCTTACTTCGGGTTCGAGCAAGCACTCACTCGACCATAAAGCCTACGGGCTACATTACTTTAAGTTCAAGAAAACACTCACTCGACTATTAAGCCTATGTGCTATATTACTTCGAGTTCGAGCAATCACTCACTCGACTATTTAGCCTATGGGCTACATCACTTCGAGTTCGAGCAAATACTCACTCGACCATTAAGCCTACGAGCTATATTACTTCAAGTTCGAGAAATCACTCACCTGACTGTTAAGCCTACGGGCTACATCACTTCGAGTTCGAGAAATTACTCACTCGACTATTAAGCCAACGGGCTACATCACTTCGAGTTTGAGCAAATACTCACTCGACCATAAAGCCTACAGGCTACATTACTTCGAGTTTGAGCAATCACTCACTCGACTATTAAGCCTACGGGCTACATTACTTCGAGTTCAAGAAAGCACTCACTTGACCATAAAGCCTACGGGCTACAATACTTCAAGTTAGAGCAATCACTCACTCGACTATTAAGCCTACGGACTACATTACTTAGAGTTCGAGCAATCACTCACTCAACTATTAAGCCTACGGGCTACATCACTTCAAGTTCGAGCAAACACTCACTCGACTATTAAGCCTATGGGTTACATCACTTCGGGTTCGAGCAAACACCCACTCGACCATTAAGCCTACGAGCTACATTACTTCGAGTTTGAGCAATCACTCACTCAACTATTAAGCCTACGAGCTACATTACTTCGAGTTCGAGCAGTCACTCACTCGACTATTAAGCCTGCGGGCTACATTACTTCGAGTTCGAGCAATCAGTCACTCGACTATTAAGCCTACGGGCTACATTACTTCGAGTTCGAGCAGTCACTCACTCTACTATTAAGCTTACGGGCTACATCACTTAGAGTTCGAGCAAAACTCTCACTCAACCGTAAAGCCTACTGGCCACACTGCTTCGAGTTTGAGTTAACACTCATTCAACTGCTAAGCCTAAGGGCTACTCTTACTTCGAGTAAGAGCAATCACTCACTCTACAATAAAGCCTAAAGGCTACTTTTACTCCGAGTTAGAGAAGTCAAATACACTCGACTATTAAGCCTAAGCAAAAGCCTATACGAAAAAGAGAAAAAGTTATGCAGAAAATAGAAAAATATGGCATCAACAAAGGGAATCGAGACTTACCCGATTCAGGGTTCGTTGAACCTTGAAGAAAAGACCTGACGCGTCACTCAGGCCGGCAACATCCTCAATACCGGTAAACAAATCGCGAAAGGGGTCCTCTCCCTCATAGGAATCGTCTACCTCGAGGGTCCCCAAAGTTCGAGCATCCCGAATCGCCCCTTCGAAAAAAGCAGGGAGAGTAGGCGAGTCTTCGATTACTATTTCTCCAAGCGAGTTGCTTGGGGAGTTCTCCTCAGTTCGAAGAGCTTCAGGGCCGGCCCCTTCAGATATACCCACCGTTTGTTGACTTCGGTGGGAGGCATCATCGATCTCCAATGACTCGGGGACCTTGCCCGAGTCCTTCTCCGACATACCCTCAGTTCGAGATGGAGCCTCATCAAACGCCATCGACCCCGCTGCCTTTGGGGCATCGATGGTTTTCTTCACTCGGACCACCAGTATGGACCCGTCATTTTCTTCTTCCTCTTCGTCTTCATCCCTTAGACGCCGAACCGATTCTTTGGTCAAAATGATAGTGTTCTTCCTCGGCTTACGAGCCGTCTTTGTCTTAAGTGTTGGATCCTCGGAGGTAGAGGACCTTTTTATTTTGTTGTCCTTCGCCGGTTTTGGAACCGGGGCCAAAGTCTTTTCCTTGCCAGACGGGGGCCTCATAACCGCATCTTTGCCCAGGCCTACATGCAAAACAATTGGTTAAGTATAAGAAAAACATTTTGTTCGAATTACCAAAGGCATGCGAAAGAGGCATACCATGATTTTTTGCCTCCCATCGGCCCTTTGATAAGTCGCGCCATGAGCGCTCGACATATGTGGAGGTCGAAGCCAGGTCCCGTACCCAGCTCTTAAGGTTAGGAATAACACCGAGCATCCAAGCAACCGCTACATTACGGAAAAGGATATCGGTGAGAAAGAAATAAAGGAGCAAAACAATAGGATCTAATAGTAGAAATTATTCTTACACTTCATGTTCCACTCCTCGGGAAATGGCATCTTCTCGGCCGGGATTAAGTCAGAAGTCTTCACCCGAACGAACCTGCGCATCCAGACTCGATCCTTGTCCTCATCTATGCTCGAGAACAACACTTTGGTATCCCGACGCTGGAGTTTTATTAAATCACCTCGATAGAGGCGGGGGCTGTACAATATAATGAGGTGGTCAAGGGTGAAAGACATCCCCTCGACTTTGTGCACGAAGAAGCGGATCAGAATAATGATCCGCCAAAAAGTAGGAATGATTTGGCCTAGGGTTACTTGATATTGGCGGCAAAAATCGATGACAACGGGGTCGAGAGGGCCCAACGTGAAAGGGTAAGTATACACACTTAAAACCCCTTTTATATGGGTAGTAATATCTTCTTCGGGAGACAGGATTATCACTTCTTTGTCCTCCGAGTTGCAATCTTTCCTTAATTGTTTAAGATGGCCTTCGGTTATCGAGCACATATATCCCGATACTGGCTCGCATCGACCCAGGACCGGCGAAGCTTTGTCGATCTTAAAATCGGAAGTAAGAACAAACCCCCCGGGAACACACTCCTCAGGTCGTGGCTCCACCCATGTTTTGTCGACGGCGGGCCGCGAAGAAGAGGCTTTTTCTTTCTAAGGAACGGTTTTTGATGTTTTCGCCATTAGGATCTGAAGATTGAAGATAGAGGGAGATGACAAAATTTGATGTCCTAAAAGAGGGATTTTGCAGTAACAATCACAAATTTACAGATGAACTCAGAAGATGCAAAAGGGAACTTAGAAGATCTGGAAAAGTAAAAGTAAAAAGTTGTAAAAAGAGGGGTTATTTATAGGGTTGGCAATGTCGGTTCAATGTCAATGATAGCCGACCATCGTCTGACATGCATTTAATACCTTGGTAACTGAACCGGCGGGACATCTATCACATACGTCATGGTCGGGCTCGATGCAAACGTTAGTATATATCTAGTCGTACCGTTGAAAATTCATGTCGTTTCTCGCCATATTCTTCCCGAGAAACGAGGGGACTATCTGTATAAGGTCAAAACCGGTTTCGACCTTCGTATGATTAGTCAAGATTGGAACACAATGGACCGAAGGTCATTTTCGTAATATCAGGTATGAGATCCAAAGCTAGGTTACCGAGCTTAAATTTCTGGGACCGATCAAATACCGAGCTCAAAGTCATTACGAGCCCGAGTCCAAATCGAACTATGAAGTGAAGCGGTGTCGTCGAGCTAAAGAGTCAGAGACCGACCTATATTGAGCCCGATTCGATACCGAGCTCCGAGCCAATATTGAGTTCGAGTCAATATTGAGCTCGAGTTAATATCGAGCTCTAAATCCGGAAATCGACCAATACTGAATCCGACCACACTAAGGGAGAGAATCTCGGCAGAAATTAGGGAAAAACTAATCTATCATGAGATTCTCACTATGTATTTTTAATTATATCTAACGTAAGATTCCTCCAATATAAGTGGGATATCTACTATTTCTGTAAAGGATCGAATATTAAGGCATACAAACGCTCTCATATTCATATATTACTATTCACAGAGAAATACAGTAGAGATTATCCTCCTGTGAGCTTTATACATTGATTCATCTTGCTAGTTCATAAAATCGCTTTCTAATTCAATATTGGTTCGTATTTCATTCCTTATACAGTCAATACTCAATATATTTCTACTTATTTTCCGATTTGTGCCAAGTTATACCACGTATCCTTAGAACTGCGTATAAATTCAACTCTATCCGTTTTCGGATAAACAATGTCCAATTAAAAAAGGTAATGAATAAATGGATGATAATTCATAGTCATAAGTTGCAATGTTTAATAATATGACTAAGAACATCTGGAAAGTAAAGTTAGGCATTACCGAATAAGAGCAAATCTAGTAGCGACAAAACCACATTTTGCTTCTTTAAACAAAAGTTCCCATTCATCTATTTCGTCTGTCCTAACAGAGTTTGCTACATTTTACTTGAGATAACAAACTGTGCTTGTCGAATGTAGAATATTTATTGTTACTCGACATTTGCCTCTCTCATGAACAAGTGTATTTGATCATAAAAAAAGCAGTCGTCTATCACATAATAAAAATTAAATTCAGTTTTTCAATACCCTTTAACTTCTTTTACCTTAACTTTAGATATTATTTTCTTTCAAATATCACCAAATTTATGTCCAAACGTTGATACACTTTTTGACCCAAATGTATTTTCCCGACTAGTTATCAGCTCAAACTTTTCTTGAGACAGGCAGTTGAAATGTTATGGAAGGGAAAATGCATAAGTTGGCCTTTAAAATTGACCGGAAAAATCAATTACACTCTTTAATTTTACGCGAGTGTCCTTTTACCCCTATTCTTATTTGAGGTAATAGGTGGAATTGTTATAATCCTAACAGGTAATGTCACATTACTAATGTGGCATAGAAAGTGCATTCACCTAGCTCCTTGGACATGCGTGAGAAGCAAATAAATGGCAAAACCAGACTAAATTGTACAAAAACCAATTTTACTAATGTGTCAAGCATTGGCTCGTTTTCTCCCTAATGGTACATTTCAATTCATAAAAATCCCTTGATGTTTGGCATATTTCGATATGTGTTGATGTTACTTTACCCATATTTTAACCGCTTCTTGATGTTATTTGATCTTTAAAATGCCCAACATGATTTAATTATTGGTTTTATGACTAATTAAGTTGTGTGGGGTGAATTAGGGTGTATGGAGTGCAAAAATATGAAGAAAAGGTGCTCTAGGTAGAGGAAGAGAGATTGGATGCGTCGCATCCAATCTAGAAAAAGATCAGATTTCGTACACTCTTAGCAGTGAAGTCGGCCCATAGCATCCGCCTTAGCATCCGCACCTGGGCAAAGCTGAGAAGTGGAGGACGAGGTGGATGCGAAGCATCCACCCTAGCATGCGAAGCTGAGAAGTGGAGGACGAGGTGGATGCGACGCATCCACCCTAGCATCAATCCCTGAAGCTGATTTGGATTAGAAATAGGAGAACTTTGGCCCACGACTTTTGTACGCAATATATAAGCCAAAAATGCCTCTTTTAGGTCATCGAACATATTGGGAAGGAGAAAAAAAGCCACGACAAAGCTGTGGAGGCCGGAATTCATCTAGTTTCATCTTTCTCCCACCAAACTTAGTAATTTTTATGTTTCTTTGTATGATTTGTTGTTTGGCTACCATGTCTATATGGAGCTAAACTTCACATTCTAGGGTTGTGGTTCTTTCATGACTATTGTTATTCGGATATTGATTTTGACTTCTTGATTTATCATAGTAGTTTATTTATTCAATCTTGCGCTTAATTATTTAATTGCTTGATCACCAATTGAATATTATCTACGAATCTAGAATTGAACTCGAAAGTGGGAATTCTATATTGCATATAGGATTGAGTAGGGCAAGTTCTTGAACTCGGGCATCGGGGAACGGATTCGTGGTTAGGATAGACATATACCTAATTGCCTTGCTTGGTTGATTTACAGGAATTATACATGCGTTCTTGTTGATTCTAACTCCATAGACATATAGGCGTTAGGTTAGCTTGAATAGGCGAGTAAGAACTCGACAGATTCTTATGAGCAATATTAACCCTGTCAACCAATAAGCTAGATAAATTAGTCGGTCAATTCAATTGAAGAATACAATAGGATTGTTAGATAGCCCATAACCCTAGATCGTTTTCATTACATTGATATCATTAAAATCTTCTCTTTCTCTGTTCAAAGTTTATTATTTATATTTTTCTTATTTAATTAGTTTAGAATAAAATATTTTTAGATTTAATTCTTGTTTAGATAATTGGGATAGTCTAATTTAGTTAATAGTTAATCATAAGTCCTCGTGGGTTCGACATCCGACTTTTAGTCACTTTATTACTTGACGACCGCGTATACTTGCGTGAGTGTGTTTGGTCGCAACAAGTTTTTGGCGCCGTTGCCGGGGACTTAGAAATTAACTATTTTTCTACATTAGGCTTTTACTTTTATCTTTACAAGTTTTTTTCCTTCTCTTTTTGTAAATATTTTATTTTTATAACTATTTGATTTTTCTCTTAGTGTGTTTCTAGTTCTTTCACCATGACATCTGGGGATGAAATATATAGAGGTAAGGTTATTGATGAAGACTCTTGGTTGACGGAAGACTTATATGGCCCGTCATTTTGGGCTTGTCATGACCTGAACTCTTGGAAAGCTGAATTTGAATATGGGAGTAAGGGTTGGTATTGGGACGAATATTCTCGATTAAGGAAATATGCGGAACGACGTTGTCTTCTGACAACGTTGGTGAATGATTGGTCTAAGGAGAGAGATGATCTTGCACATAAAATTGATAATTTTGGCTTGGCTGTGCATAACTTGGATGCAAATTTGAATGAAAAGGTTGATGCGTGTAATGGCCAACAATTTAATGATGAGTTGTGTGAAGCTGAAAAAAAACTTCTAGACCAAATTGAGAAGCTAAAACGAGAATACCAATCATTAGACCATGTTTTTCTTGAGGAATCCAATGTTGAGAAGAATGCTCTAGAGTCATATGAGGGAATAGATAACATTACTTTGGGAGACTTGAGTGTGTGTATATATGGGGATGTAAATAGTAGTACAATTCATGAGTTAAGGCGTATTAGACCTCATTCCAATCATTTTTCCACATTGTGTTTAGATAGTAAGATAGCAATCGAGCCATCTGAGCCAATGAGGGGGTCAAAGGGTGAGGATGAGAGTGCCTATATTTTTGAATTTGTTGTGCCAAAAAGCAAAAATTACATTCCCCATCTAAAGGCCGAGAAGTGTAGAGTGAAAAATTTATTACTTGGCCTGGTTATCTTTGTAGCCCCACCACTGGAGCATAGCCGCAAATTGGATGCCATGTTAGGGGCTCAATTCATAAGTTCGAGGTGGAGGCAAAAAGTGGTTCACGTCGTGCCGCTACGTTAAATCAGGCGCTTGTTGGGAGGCAACCCAGCTTTACTGCTTTCTTTTATTTTTGTTTACATTTTATTTTATTTTATTTTTATTATTTTGTAGTATTTATTTTTGTTTTGTAGGATTATGAGCATAGGAAGCAAAGCCATTAGAAGAGTGCAAAAGCGAGCTAGATGGTGAGGACTAAGTGTGGGGTGCCCACACAAAGGACGATGCCTGGGGAAAATCTGAGTACCTCGTGAGCCGCTATTGCTTCGGCCTTTGGCCTACCAGGGAGTCTCGTTTACCCTCTTATTATTTATAATGTGCATTGAGGACATTGCAAAATTTTAAGTGTGGGGTGAGGAGATCGTTTGGATGAGTTTCTGTGCTATTTTAGCTTAGTTGTAGTACTCATTCTTAAGTGTAGTAGCTTTTGTGAAAAAAAAAAGAAACTTTTGTGAAAAAAAAAAAAAGAAATTAAAAAAAAAACGAAAAAGTAGAAAAATTGGACTTTTCCCGACGATTGATCTCCTAGACAGTTTTCTTGAGGGATTAAAGTCTAAACAAAAATTCAAAATATGTCTTTTAGCTTTCTTTAGGTAGTAATAATCCCCTGTGGTTTTTCTTTGTGCCTCGGTTCTTTTCCATGGGATGTAGTTTGAACCGGGTAGCTTTTTTCTTTCCGAGTAGATTAGGAATTTAGGGAATAAAAGGAGCAAGAATGATGAACCTAGGCGCCCTTGACTTGTTTGATAGTAACATATTTATGCTTTCGCATGTGTAGTATCTTCTGTATGATTTGAATTTATTGATGATGCCTTGTTAAATTGGATAGCATGTTTTGTGGCGCCTATGTCTCGTTTACATGACTTATGTTCACCTTGTGTTTAATACTTAATATCTCGTGGCTCCGTGAATACTTGCATTGCTTGAGAGTCGGAATGTGATCGTCCTTAGTGAGTCATGTGCCATGTGTGGTGAGGTTTTTTGTGTTGTCCATGTATTGTACTTGTGTCTAGAACTTGCCCGGTATGTGAGTTGAAGCGAAATTTTAGGTGATGCTCGGTTTGAAAAATGATTTTAGGATTTCTTTGATCTTTTTGAGCTTATTGCTTATCACAAATAAAATCTATCCCTAGTTAACCCTTTTGAGCCTGTAGACCTTTTATTTGGTACCCACATTACAAGCCTATACCCTTTTTATTCTTAATTAACATTGTTTTGATCCTTTTACCTCTTAAAGCACTTTAATTGTTAGATGAGCGCTAAAAGAAGTAAGAAGGGACTAAGTGTGGGGTGACTTTTGAGTGGAACCAATGAAAGAAAGAAGGGTGCACTTATTTTGTAAAATAATACACCACTAGCGGAAATTGAAAGAAAAAAAAGAGAAAAATCTGGAAAAAAAAAGAAGGAAAAATAGAAATGAATAAATTGTTATCTTGTTCTTGCTAGTGGGTATGAACTAAAGTAGTGCTTAAAGAAAAAGGGACTGTTTTGGGAGTGATATTGTTTGTGAAATTGAAGTGGGGTTGAAGAAAAAAATGCTTAAAGTAATTTTGTGATGTATTAAAGTGCTTAGGAGGGTGAGTCACTATTCCTTAAATATATCCTACCCGTCCCTTAGCCCACATTACAACCATGAAAAAGTCCTAATTGATTTTAGATCGAGCGAGCTTTCATTAGTAGAGATTTACATTAAGGGCAAGCCTATGGTACCAATTGCATGCATGTGACTTCTTTGTGAGAGTGAGCGATTTTCTTTGATATATGTGAGTCATTAAAATATATTTGATATTGAGATTCGAATGTGTGGATTGAACTCGCTCTCTTGTTCTTGTTGTGAGGGCACATGGTTTCACGAGGGATAGGTAACGTTATTAGACTTCTCTATGATGTTGGGTGTTCAAGCCATGAGTGCATAGTGACATTGAGTCGGTTTTTGAGGTTAGGGTTGTTGTGAGCATGTTGTCTTTGTTCGAATATGTTTAAAGAAGGGCATAAGTAAAGGGAAGTGTATGTGATGCATAGTCTAGAGCCTAATTGCTGCAAATAACCATGGTCATAGGTGCAGTGTGCTTTGAATGATAAGAGCTTAATTTTGTTTCGTCTACTATAGGATGGTTTGTTCGAGGACGAACAAAGGTTTAAGTGTGGGGTAGTGATGTTTGGCATATTTCGATATGTGTTGATGTTACTTTACCCATGTTTTAACCGCTTCTTGATGTTATTTGATCTTTAAAATGCCCAACATGGTTTAATTATTGGTTTTATGACTAATTGAGTTGTGTGGGGTGAATTAGGGTGTATGGAGTGCAAAAATATGAAGAAAAGGTGCTCTAGGTAGAGGAAGAGAGATTGGATGCGTCGCATCCAATCTAGAAAAAGATCAGATTTCGTACACTCTTAGCAGTGAAGTCGGCCCATAGCATCCGCCTTAGCATCCGCACCTGGGCAAAGCTGAGAAGTGGAGGACGAGGTGGATGCGAAGCATCCACCCTAGCATGCGAAGCTGAGAAGTGGAGGACGAGGTGGATGCGACGCATCCACCCTAGCATCAATCCCTGAAGCTGATTTGGATTAGAAATAGGAGAACTTTGGCCCACAACTTTTGTACGCAATATATAAGCCAAAAATGCCTCTTTTAGGTCATCTAACATATTGGGAAGGGGGAAAAAGGCCACGACAAAGCTGTGGAGGCCGGAATTCATCTAGTTTCATCTTTCTCCCACCAAACTTAGTAATCTTTATGTTTCTTTGTATGATTTGTTGTTTGGCTACCATGTCTATATGGAGCTAAACTTCACGTTCTAGGGTTGTGGTTCTTTCATGACTATTGTTATTCGGATATTGATTTTGACTTCTTGATTTATCATATTAGTTTATTTATTCAATCTTGCGCTTATTTATTTGATTGCTTGATCACCAATTGAATATTATCTACGAATCTAGAATTGAACTCGAAAGTGGGAATTCTATATTGCATACAGGATTGAGTAGGGCAAGTTCTTGAACTCGGGCATCGGGGAACATATTCGTGGTTAGGATAGACATATACCTAATTGCCTTGCTTGGTTGATTTACAGGAATTATAAATGCGTTCTTGTTGATTCTAACTCCATAGACATATAGGCGTTAGGTTAGCTTGAATAGGCGAGTAAGAACTCGACAGATTCTTATGAGCAATATTAACCCTGTCAACCAATAAGCTAGATAAATTAGTCGGTCGATTCAATTGAAGAATACAATAGGATTGTTAGATAGCCCATAACCCTAGATCGTTTTCATTACATTGATATCATAAAAATCTGCTCTTTCTCTGTTCAAAGTTCATTATTTATATTTTTTTATTTAATTAGTTTAGAATAAAATATTTTTCGATTTAATTCTTGTTTAGATAATTAGGATAGTCTAATTTAGTTAATAGTTAATCATAAGTCCTCGTGGGTTCGACATCCGACTTTTAGTCACTTTATTACTTGACGACCGCGTATACTTGCGTGAGTGTGTTTGGTCCCAACAAGTTTTTCAACGACTTGAACATAAAATATCTTCGCCACAAAGTTTTTGTCTCCAAATTGTCAATTTTCTCAAACTAAATTCTTCGTTACCGTCAAATGCTAGAACGGAACTCGATCGACTAAAATCTGTCTTCAAGCTCACTATGTGTAACGACTCATCCGGTCGTTTTAAGTGTTGTATCCCCGTTCCCCCATTTACTGCTTATTTTATGCTTAATTATCGTTATGAGACTTGCCAGGGTAGTTAGTTCGGTTCCAGGGATGTTCCAGAATGAGTTGAGACACTTAGTCTCAAGGTTAGAAGCTTAAGTTGAAAAGGTTGACCAGATGCTGACTTATGTGTAAATAGCTCCGGAATGGAGTTTTGATGGTTTTGATAGCTCTGTTGGGTGATTTTGGACTTAGGAGTGTGTCCAGATAGTGATTTGGAGGACCGTAGTTGATTTAGGCTTGAAATGACGAAAGTTAAAAAATTAGAAGTTTTGGAAATTGAGAAACTTGACCGAGAGTTGACTTTGAGGTTACCGGGCTCGGATTTTGGTTACGGGAGTTGCAGTAGGTCCGTTGTGTCATTTATGAATTGTCTGCAAAGTTTGAGGTCAATTGGACTTGATTTGATAGGTTTCAGCATCGATTCTAAAAGTTAGAATTTCTTAGTTTTCGTTAGGCTTGAATTGAGGTGCGATTCATATTTTTGATATGGTTTGATATGATTTGAGGCCTCGACTAAGTTCATATCATGTTTTAGGACTCTTGGTATATTTGGTTGAGGTCCCGGGGGCCTCGGGCGCAGTTCAGAAGGATTGCTTAAGTACACCAGGTCTTGTGCGATCGCACCTGCGGAGTTTTGGTCGCAGGTGTGTGGCCGCAGAAGCGAAGTATAGTTCACAGATGCAGTTTGGGAGAAGCTGGACATGTAGATATTGAGATGTATCATTTCTTATCTCAGTTGTACTTGACATATCTTACATGTTTGGGCTTTATCTGTTAAATTTGGAAGCATGTCTACATTTCTGTACTGTATTTCTGTAATTAGATTGTACCTGTGAGGCTCGTCACTGCTTTCAGCCCAAAGGCTAGACTTGTTACTAATTGAGTTGGTTGTACTCACGCTACACCATGTACTTCGTGTGCAAATCCAGATATTTTCGGGCACGATGGTTGTTGATCTTATAGTTTCCAGCCGTTCGGAGATATTGAGGTAGTTGCCCTGGCAGCCGCACACCTTGACTCTCCTCCCCTGTCCCTCAGTTTACTTATTCAGTTTCTGTTTTTCTTAGATGGTGTATCAGACTTTGTATTTGTATAGATGCTCATGTACTCTGTAACACCCGGGTTTTGGAAAGCTTTTGTATTGAGTTGTGACGTTTTTATCCGGTTTTTATGAAATTTTCACTTATTTGAATCTGCTATAGTATATTTTGAATTTGAAAGAGTTGGTACATATGAGCTGTCGGCTTGCCTACTACCACGATAGGCGCTATCACGACGGGTTAGGTTTTGGGTCGTGATAAGTTAGTATCAGAGCCTAGGTTACATAGGTCTCACGAGTCATGAGCAGGTTTAGTATTGTCTTGCGGATCGGTACAGAGACATTTGTACTTATCTTCGAGAGGCTGTCGAACCCTTAGGAAACCTTCACTTTCTTGCATTCTTGTCGTACGAATTTGTTGATTCCGGGAACTAAACTTCTGTTATTCTATTCTCTCAAATATGGTGAGGACACGTGCTACTGGACCGGACGGACATCCATTGGTACCTCCAGCTAGGGCCACGATAAGCCGGAGTCGCGGAAGGGGCTGAGGTACATCTCGTACAACAACTAGAGAAGCACCTATAGATCCACCGGTTGCTCTATCTTAGGAGTAGGTTCCAGATGTGGTGGAGCTAGTGGAGCCAGCTCAGGCACCAGATGTGCCCATTGTGATTCCAGGCCTCCACGAGGTTTTGGCTCATATATTGACCGTTTGCACTAGTCTTGCTCAGACAGTTTCTGTTCAGACCATGCCCGCCATTTCTTAGGCCGAGGGAGGTACTCTGGAGCAAGCGGTGCAGGGACTTCAGACACCGGGGGTTCTACCAGCCTATCCGATTGCAGTCGCTCAGGCCCAGGTAGGTCCCATTATGACTGATGAGGAGTAGAAGAGGCTAGAGAGATTTGGGAGGCTCAAGCCTCCATCATTCAGTTGGGCTGAGTCAGAGGATGCCCAGGACTTCTTGCATAGGTGCCAGTGGATTCTTTGCACTGTGGGTATTCTGGAGAATAGTGGAGTCTCCTTTACTACTTTTCAGCTATCCGGGGCTTCCTTCAGATGGTAGGAGGCCTATGAGAGAAGCAGGCCAGTCGGTGTTGCACCACATTCATGGCATGAGTTCTCTGTTCTCTTCTAGGAGAAGTTTGTGCCACAGACCCGTAGGGAGGAGCTGCGTAGGCAGTTTGAGTAACTACGTCAGGAGGGCATGTTTGTGACCCAGCGTGAGATGAAATTTTTAGAGTTGGCTCGTCACGTAGTTTGGTTGGTTCCCACTGAGAGGGAGAGGATTAGGAGGTTCATTGATGGCCTCCACTATCAGTTGCATTTTGTTATGACTCGAGAGAGTATATCAGGTGCTAGGTTCGATGAGGTGGTTGATATTGCTCGGCGTCTAGAGATAGTCCATAGTTAGGAGCATGAGGAGAGGGAGGCCAAGAGACCTTGTGGTTCTGGTGGTTTCAGTGGTGTTCCTTTTGGGGGCAGTCCTACCACAGCAAGGGTCGTCCTTATAGGCCCGCTTAGATGGCTCGTCCAGTTCATCATGGTACATCATCTAGCCATGGTTCGTACAGTGCACGTCCGAGTCAGTCATCTCTCAGTGCCCTCTCAACTCAGAGTTCATTCCATGCTCCATGGTTCGGGGTTCATCTATGCTAGGTCCTTCTAGAAGTTACTCTGGTAATCGGGGCCCGATTCAGTCCCCACCACCACCAGCGGGGAGTTTCTTCGAGTGCGGGGAGTTTGGGAATATGTGGAGACAATGTCCTCGTCGCCCGGGAGGTCCAGTTCAGTAGAAAGGTTTGGCTATTATTTCCGCACCAGTTACTTTACTACCCACCCACCCAGCTCGGGGTGGGACCTGGCAACTAGAGGTCGCCCTAGAGGGGGAGGCCGATCAGGTGGTGGTCAGGCCCGATTCTATGCTATTCCTACCAGGCCAGATACTATTACTTCAGATGCAGTGATCACGTGTATTGTCTCTGTGTGCCACAGAGATGCTTCCACATTATTTGACCCTGGTTTACTTATTCCTATGTATCATCCTATTTTACTCATTATTTGAATATTCCCCGTGAGTCCTTAGTGTCACATGTTCATGTATCTACGCCGGTGGGTGAGACTATTATTGTGGACCGTGTATATCGGTCGTGTGTAGTGACTATTAGGGGGTTGGAGACTAGAGTTGATCTCTTATTACTTAGTATGGTTGATTTCGATGTGATCTTGGGTACGGATTGGTTGTCTCCATATCATGCTATTCTGGATTGTCACGCTAATACCGTGATATTTGCGATGTCGGGGTTGCCAAGGATCGAGTGGAGAGGTTCTCTAGATTATGTTCCCAGCAGGGTGATTTCTTATCTGAAGGTCCAACAGATGGTTGGGAAGGGGTGTCTTTCATATTTGGCCCTTGTGAGTGATGTTGGTACTAATACCCCTACTATTGATTCTGTTTCGGTGGTGAGAGACTTTTCGGATGTGTTTCCTGCAGACCTGTCGGGCATGCCACCCGACAGGGATATTGACTTTTGTATTGACTTGGTGACGGGCACTCAGCCCATCTATATTCCTCTGTATCGTATGGTGCCAACTGAGTAGAAATAATTGAAAGAGCAGCTTCAGGAGCTTCTTGATAAGGGGTTTATTAGGCCTAGTGTATCGCCTTGGGGTGCACCAGTTCTGTTTGTGAAGAATAAGGATGGTACTATTTGGATGTGCATCGACTATAGGCAGTTGAACAAAGTTACAATCAAGAACAAGTATCCTTTGCTACGCATTGATGATTTATTTTACCATCTTAAGGTAACGAGGGTGTTATCTAAGATTGATTTGAGATCTGGGTATCACCAGTTGAAGATTCGGGACTCAGATATTCTAAAGACGACATTCAGGACCCGTTATGGTCTCTCTGAGTTCCTTGTTATGTCTTTTGGGCTGACAATGCCCCAGCATCATTCATGCATCTGATGAACAATGTATTTCAGCCATATCTGGACTCGTTTGTCATAGTATTCATTGATGATATCCTGGTGTACTCACGTAGCCACGAGGAGCATGCCCAATATTTGAGGATTGTATTACATAGGCTGAGGGAAGAGAAGCTTTATGCCAAGTTCTCCAAGTGTGAGTTTTGGTTTAGTTCAGTGGCTTTCTTGGGGCACGTGGTGTCCAGTGAGGGGATTGAGGCGGATCTAAAGAAGATAGAGGCAGTTCAGAGTTGGCCCAGACCGTCCACAGCTACTGAGATTCAGAGCTTTCTCAGCTTGGCCGGTTATTATCGTTGCTTCGCGGAGGGTTTCTCGTCTATTGCAGCACCTTTGACCAAATTGACCTAGAAGGGTGCTCCTTTCAGGTGGTAGTATGAATGTGAGGAGAGCTTTCAGAAGCTCGAGAGGGCCTTGACCACAACTCCAGTTCTAGTTCCATCCTCAGCTTCTGACTCTTATATAGTATATTATGATGCTTCTCGGATTGGTATTGGATGTGTCTTGATGCAAGAGGGTAGAGTGTTTGCTTATGCTTCGTGCCAGTTGAAGTCCCGCGAGAAGAACTAACCTGTTCATGATTTGGAGTTGGTAGCCATCATTCATGCATTGAAGATTTGGAGGAATTATCTCTATGGTGTGTCTTGTGAGGTATTTACGGATCATTGGAGCCTCCAACACTTGTTCAAACAAAAGGATCTAAATTTAAGACAATATAGATAGTTAGAGCTGCTAAAGGACTATGATATCACCATTCTGTATCACCCCGGGAAGGCCAATGTGGTGGCCGATGCCTTGAGTAGAATGGCGGTGAGTATGGGTAGCCTTGCATTTATTCATGTTGGTGAAGAATTATCTTTGTTGAACAAGCAGAAATTGTTGGATGGATACATAAATCAAGTTTTAAATTTTTGTGAGCATTGTGTATTTGGTTAATATATAAGGGCAAAATTCAGCAAGAAAGCAGAGCACAAAATCAGAGATAGGTTAGATTATATACATTCAGACTTATGGGGTCTAAGAGTGATACCAGGTATTTTATGACTTTGATTGATGATTTTCTCAAAAATAGTGTGGTTTGGCCAACTAGTTCGTGAGATTAGACGTTTCGAAGCAAGTCGAGTTCTAGCTTGTGTGGTTTCTCGGTCTTCCTTATATGATCGCATTAGAGAGCGCCAGTATGATGATCCCTATTTGCTTGTCCTTAAGGACACAGTTCATCACGGTGATGCCAAAGATGTTACTATTGGGGATGATGGAGTGTTGAGGATGCAGGGTCGGATTTGTGTGCCTAATGTAGATGGGCTACGTGAGTTGATTCTTGAAGAGGCCCACAGTTCGCGGTATTCCATTCATCCGGGTGCCGCGAAGATGTATCAAGACTTGAGGCAGCACTATTGGTGGAGGAGGATGAAGAAGGATATAGTGGGGTTTGTAGCACAATGCCTAAACTGTCAGCAAGTGAAGTATGAGAATCAGAGACCGGGCGGATTGCTTTACTGACTTGAGATTCCGGAGAGGAAATTGGAGCGTGTCACCATGGATATTGTAGTTGGGCTCCCATGAACTTCGAGTAAGTTTGATGTTATTTGGGTGATTGTAGATCGGTTGACCAAGTCCGCACATTTCATTCCAGCTGGGACTACTTATTCTTCAGAGAAGTTGGCTGAGATCTACATCCGCGAGGTTGTTTGCCTTCATGGTGTTCCGGTGTCCATCATTTAAGACCGGGGCACGCAGTTTATATCGTAGTTTTGGAGAGCCGTCCAGCGAGAGTTGGGCACACAGGTTGAGTTGAGTACATCATTTCACCCTCAGATGGACGGACAATCCAAGTGCAGTATTCAAATATTGGAGGATATGCTACGCGCTTGTATCATAGATGTTGGGGGTTCTTGGGATCAGTTTCTGTCGCTCGTAGAGTTCGCCTACAACAACAGCTACCAATCGAGCATTCAAATGGCTCCGTATGAGGCTTTGTATGAGAGACGATGTCAGTCTTTGGTGGGATGGTTTGAGCCAGGTGAGGCTAGGCTGTTGGGTACTGATTTGGTTCAAGATGCTTTGGACAAGGTTAAATTGATTCAGGATCGATTTCACACAGTGCAGTCTAGACAGAAGAGCTACACCAATCGGAAGGTTCGTGATGTTGCTTACATGGTTGGGGAGAAGGTAATACTTAGAGTTTCACACATTAAGGGTGTTATGAGGTTGGGGAAGAAGGGCAAGTTGAGCCCTTGGTACATTGGACCATTTGAGGTGCTTCGGAGGATTGGAGAGGAGGCTTACAAGCTTACCTTACCACCTATTCTATCGAGTGTTCATCCATTGTTTCATGTTTCTATGCTCCGCAAGTTTGTCGGCGATCCGTCTCATGTTTTGGACTTCAGCACGGTTCAGATGGATGGTGATTTGACTTATGATGTGGAGTCGGTGGCCATTTTCGATCGGCAGGTTCGAAAGTTGAGATCGAAGAACATAGCTACAGTGATGGTGCAGTGAAGACGTCAGCCAGTTGAGGAAGCTACTTGGGAGACCAAGTGAGAGATGCGGAGCAGATATCCACGCCTATTTGAGACTCCATGTATGTTTCTAGACCCATTTGAGAACGAATGTTTGTTTAAGAGGGGTAGGATGTAACGACCCGGCCTGTCATTTTTAATGTTGTAGCCTCATTCCCCTATTTACTACTTATTTTATGCTCAATTGTTGTTACAAGACTTCCCGAGGTAGTTGGTTCAGTTCCAGGGATGTTCCGTAATGAGTTTAGACACTTAGTCTCAAAGTTGAAAGCTTAAGTTGAAAAGGTTAACTAGATGTTGACTTATGTATAAATGGCTCCAGAATTTTTGATGGTTGCGATAGCTCTGTTGGGTGATTTTTGACTTAGGAGTGTGTCCGGATAGTGATTTGGAGGTCCGTAGTTGATTTAGGCTTGAAATGGCGAAAGTTGAAAAATTAGAAATTTTGGAAATTGAGAAGTTTGATCGAGAGTTGACTTTGTGGTTACCGAGCTTGGATTTTGGTTACGGGAGTTGGAGTAGGTTCGTTGTGTCATTTATGACATGTGTGCAAAATTTGAGGTCAAACAGACTTGATTTGATAGGTTTCGGCATTGATTGTAGAAGTTGGAATTTCTTTTTTTTTTTAGGCTTGAATTTAGGTGTGATTCATGTTTTTGATGTGGTTTGATGTGATTTAAGGCCTTAACTAAGTTCAAATAATATTTTAGGACTTGGTTGGTATGTTTGGTTGAGGTCCCGAGGGCCTCGGGTGGAGTTCAGATGGTTAACGGATCAAAGTTTGGAATTGAAGGATTGATGAAGTGCACCAGGTCTGGTGCGATCGCACTTGTGGAGTTTTGGTCGCAGGTGCGTGGCCGCAGAAGCGAAGTATAGGTCGGAGATGTGGTTTGGGCAAAGTTGGGCAGTGGTCGCAGGTGCGAGGGTTTGTCCGCACCTACGTGGTCGCAGATGCGGAAAGGGGTCGTAGGTGCGAGGTAGCCTGGGGGCGCAAGCACGAAATGTTATCTGCAGATGCGGATGCGAATCTGCGCATGTGCGATTGTAGATGGGGAAGTGGACTAGATTCTTTGTATCGCAGAAGGGATGGGAAATCCGCAAAATCAGAATGGCATGTGCCGTCAAGTTGAGCGTAGGTGCGAAACCACTGGGCAGAATATTTAATCGAGGATTCGCGATTTTCAGTCATTTTGGACATATCAAGCTCGGACTAAGGCAACTTTTGAGAGGGATTTCGAGGGGTTTCTTGAGGTAAGTCATTTGTGATAATGTTTATTCAATAATATTGTTTCCCCATTGAATATTCCACCTAGTTTGTGTTTTTTTGAGGTGGAAGTTTGGGAGTTTGAGGCTAGTGATTTGGAGAGTTAAATTTTGGGATTTGAGTGACGATTTGAAGTCAAAATTTGGTAAATTTGATATGGCTGGACTCGTGGTTGAATGAGCTTCTGGATTTTGTAACTTTTATGGGATTCCGAGGCGTGGGCCCAGGGGTCGACTTTTGTGTTGACCTTTTGTCTTTTGATTAAGAATATAGTATTTTCATATGGAATTGATTCCTATAGCTTGAGTTGATCGTATCGAATTGATTGTGGCTAGCTTCGAGGCATTCGAAGGCCGATTCGCGAGGCACGACTTATTGGAGTAGAGATTTGCACGATTTGAGGTATGTTACACTTCTATACTTGGTTTTGAGGGTATGAAATCCCGAATTATGTGTTATGTGATTGGTGTTGAGGTGACGCACATGCTAGGCGACAATCGTGTGGGCGTGCACCGTAGGAATTGTGACTTGGTCGATTCCGTAGAACTGTATAGTTGAATAATCTTGTCATTATCCGTATATTCTCCATTGTTAGGGAAATTGAGTTGCAAGTCATGTTAGAAATCATGCTTAGGCTACATATTGGTACTGTTGGACCCACAGAGGTCGTGTTACATGTTGAATTATTTGCTTAATTTGTAATTATGTACTCAGTCACAACTATTATTTACGTATCATATCTCAGTTTCTGTTTCTATTTATTTATACATCATATCATCATGGTTTGGGTTGATTATCATAATTCCCTTGAGCCCGAGAGACTGGAGAGAGTGATGAGTGAGTGAGGCCGAGGGCCTGATTGTGAGGATATTTATGGAATCGGGATACGCGCCGCAACATGATTTATTGAGTCATGCCATTATTGGCTTATTATAGCTATTGGACTGGATCTGCCCCTCCGATGTCTGTACACCCACAGTGAGCGCAGGTATCTACTGAGTGCGAGTGCGAGTACCAAGCGTGAGTGCCGAGTGATTGGGAGGATTGAGTGTGTGTGAGGATGGAGTGACTGTGAGGAATGAGCGAGTGTGAGGTATTGAGGGATATCACTTGTTCGGATTGAAATATTCAAGTGTCATGTGGAAGCTAACAAAGCATAGCCTTAACAACGATAAATCATATACCAAAAGAGAAATATAACAAAAGAGACACAAATATATAATGTGGCATATCAGTTGTCCTACATCTACATGCGGAGATGAGCAATCCACTATATAAAAGAAAGTATAAAATATCAAGAGAACAACCTCTCAAAGAGGCACGCACAAGTAGTGGGATAATACGTGTCTAAAAAATTATCCCCCTAAACGAGAATCTTAAACATTTGTGGCTACAATGTGGATGCTACTAAATAAGAAAGAAGAATACTTAATTTAAAGAATTTCAAAACCTTATTCTCCAAGAAAAGAACTAGCCAAATATGAGAAAATTATAATTTTCTTTTAGGAAAAAAATAATTATGATAAATATGTTTCCCTTCCCCCAAGAAATAAAAAAATCAGAATAAACACCTAACAATTTGCAAAAATAAAAACAAAATAATTATTTCTTGGGTTCCGAAAGAGAATGGCTTGGTTAGAGTAAGAAGTCATTCATATAATTTTAATTGTTAATATAGACATCAATTCCTCAATCTTTCTAACCATGAATAGAAATTATATGGGTAATAATAGCTGGGCTTTTTTCTTTTTTATCCCGCGTCTTAATTTTTTATATTCGGTAGCCGAAAAATGTATAAAATTTGTATAATTTTTATATATAACATACATAATATATATATATATATATATATATATATATATATATATATATATATATATATATATATATATATATATATTTGGCTATTATTTTTACAACGGCTATACAGTGTGTCATTTTTTCATAATAAACAAATGGTTGAAACCAAGAAAAGGCCGCAAACCACACTAGATCACCCTCCTAGAATTTCTTATTTGGGCTCGACGTAAGAATTCTTAGTCGCTCAGTCAAAAATATTTATCTCCTCTAACCAATATACATATATTATATACAAACTATGCACAACATCTATATTTATCGGCTATTATTTTTCCGGGGCGACTATTTACATTAATTTCTCAATTAGTTGTAGAGTTCTTTGTAATTTCTAGGGAATCTTAAAGAAATATCCCAAATAAATCCTATTTTTAAGTACATATAAATTTACACATAATCACACACTTACCAAAACTAGCCAAGCACATATAAAAATTAAAAACCCAAATAAATAAGATTCTTTCTCTCCAAGAATCACACGCAAAAATTATTTTTCATATTTTTAAGAGTGATCAACAACATTAGATGCAAGAGGGAAAGGAAACTTCATGGATTAGGTAGCAAACAAGGTGATGAAATACAAAAATAAAAATAAAAATATAGAAGATTCCAAAAATCTAAGCAAAAAAGGGACCTTTTTCCATGGGTAAGGTCTAAATTCATTGAAAATATATAGATGACTCAATATACAAAATTTGAGGAAGATTAGAGGTGATTTGTGATTTGGTTTCAATATTCGTAGTTAAAATCGAGTTCCAAAAATTCTTGTGCGACACATGTATCACGCATGTATTACACACACATGTATACATGGATATACATGTGATACATATTTGATATATATGTGTCACGTCCAAAACTACCCCCTCGACGTGACTGGAACCTAGATAACACTACCCGCTAGGCGAACCAATTCCTGTACTCTTAACATGTTATATAAGTATTGAGAGTAACACGTACTAGCCCAAATCCCCAAACGCATTAAATATTACTAAATACGAAATAATTATCCGACTAAAACCATAATTTATTTATAAAATTCTAATGTGCTGTTAATTAACAAATCTCTAACCAAAATTTCATATTAAGACCATGGAGCATCTAACAGAGTAATAGAAGTTAACTGATGGGCATGCAAACTCGAAAGAAATAATATGCACAAAAATTATTTCACCATATAATTACTCTATAAGATTCAACAAGAACACTATATATCTCAACACAATCTACACTAAGGACTTGTCATAAATGGCAGTGCAGGAAATTAACCAAACACATGTTACACCCTATGTTTTCGTACATGAGAGTACGTCGTAAGTCAATTGATGTAAGCTCAGAAATGAGATCATCTATGGAAGTACATAAAGTAATTTAATCATGTTACCTTGGAGGGTACAAATATTTCAGATCATGAGCTGCAAGTAGCAAGAGGGTTGGAAGGCTTAGAAGCTAAACAAATTGAAGAAAATAAGTTTCGTCGAAAGTCGACAAGTTGGGAATGTTATAACATGTATTTTTAGAGTGAGACTAGGGTACTTAAAATTATAAGGAGGTTATATTATGAGTTACTTTTATTGTATGATAGTCGTGTGTTATGTTTGAAGTCAAGCGAGCTGTGGAACAAAAGTTGGCAAAGGTCATCACAAGTTACATTCACAAATGTGCTGAAAATTAGGTCAAATGTAGATGAGCTTTTCTCCCAATATACTTTGAATTACGGAATTATCTACCTACAAAATTGAATATCTACAAGTTTAGTTTCTAACTCATTAAACCGTTAGTCGATACGATTTGGGAGTAGAGAGGTATACGCATTTTCGCGAGACTGCGCAAGCAACTCCCAATGGGACCTACTTAGGCGGTGGTCGACCTACTTCACTTTAAAAACGATTTGGACGACCTTTATTTCTAATTTTTCGACCCAATCTCATCCCTACACTCCTCCTAACCCTCCTAAATAGATACCGTAAGGGTTTAAAGTGATTCCAAAGTGATTGCACCATATTCCAACATCAAAAGTTAGTTCTAGTGAAGAACAACACCTCTTTGAGGTTATGTTGTCATTGAGGATAGTTGTGGGCTATATTTTGCTGAAATTTAAAGTTTTTACTACTGGCTAAGGTGAGTATAACATCCTAATAATTATGCTTAAGCTTGCTTGTATGTTGGTTAAGTTGTTAGGATGATAAACTACAAGATAATACTTGAATTAGCTTAAGTCACTTCTATGGTATTGTATTGCCATTGAGGACTGTTGTAAGATAAATATTAGTTGGATTTCTACTTGAAGCTACTGTAGGAGGTATTTTTATTGTGTTTTTGCATGTGCTTAAGGTTATCTTGATATTGATTAAGTTAAATGGATGGACTAGACATGAACTAGTGAATAAAGTTGCTAATTGAGGATAGTTGGAGTTGTAGATTGTCTCCTTTGTTATAACTATATGGTATAAGGATAGAATCATTGATTAATGAATTCATTATCATGTTAATGATACTGTTATGTTAATGTAAGAAGTCTATAAAGGGTGATATGGGTTATATGGATTCCAATCGGAGCTTGCCGCTCATCGTGAAGTAGTTATGACTTGTTGTTGTTATATGGTATCTTGTTATTGAGATTTATATGTTGCTGGATTTCTCTGATTGTTGTTGTTGGTATATGGTATTGGAGGTGGCCCTTGTTACTACCCAAATTTACATAAACGAGCTACTAGTTTAAGTTGCGGACTTAGCCTTTACTCAGCACTGATTTTGAATCTCTTTATGCTATGGTAGATTGAGTTGAGTTGTTTGAAGAATTTCTTAGAAGGTATTAAGGACTCAACGGATTTTAGGTATGTTAAGGTTATCCCTTCTTTCCTTTTAGCATGATCCATATGATACAAACAAAATGAGCAAACGCGGAACTTTCACAAATGACTCTATTCTTAGAAGTACTAGGGGTGCCTATGTTCTTGATTCCCCATGTGTCCTATTATTCATGGGTCTTAGAAAATACGTAAGTTGATAAAGTTTATTTCATGATATTAATAGAAGGCAATTGATCTTACGACATTTTGAGAGATCTTATGGACTTACTTTCTTATGCATTGCATTCATTTATACGTGTACATTGATTCATAACCAGATGGCATTGTATACACATATATTATATGTATATAGGGTATGGGGAAAGGTTATGGCATTATATACACACCACCACCTGATCAGTTGGTATGCGTTGATGATTTTGCCCATTGAGGCCGATATGATATGATGTGTTGCCCTCAGTGGCTTGATGATGTTATGTACACATATACCTATGCATGATACGACCTTTATATGCATATGCATGACATTATAAATGTTACATGTTTCACAGAGCTATTCAGACTTACAAGTTGAGTCCTTAACTCCATGTTTCTTTTATGTTTTTTATATACTGATTTTTATGCCTTACATACTCGGTACTTTATTTGTACTGACGTCCTTTTTGCCTGGGACGCTGCGTTTCATGCCCCTAGGTCCCAATAGACAGGTTGACAGTCCTCATAGTAGGCTATCAGCTCAGCGAAAGGTATTGGTGCACTCCACTTGCTCCAGAGTTGCCTATTTGGTCATTATGATTTGGACATGTATTGATTGGTATGGTGGGGCCCTGTCCCAATCTTTTTGATATTTATGTACTCTTAGAGGTTTGTATACATATGTCATGTATACAGATACTTGTATGGCCTTGTCGGCCTATGTTTTGAGTGTACAAATGATCATGTCGGCCTTATAGGCCCGTATGTCACTTGTATAAGTTTTTATATCATGTTGGGTCGTCCTATGTAACGACCCGACCGGTCGTTTTGCTTTTTGTATCCCCGTTCAACTAATTAAGACTCCCCATATGTGTTTTTACTATTTTATGACTTGCGGGGATGGTTAGTTCGGGTTTGGAAGGGTTCGGGTTGAAATCAAAAAACTTAGTTCCTTAATATTGGCTTAAAAGGGTTAAGTTTGACTTGGGTCAATATTATTAGTCAACGACCTTGGAACTGGGATTTAGGTCCCAATAAGTTTGTATGATGATTTTGGACTTGGTCGTATGTTCGGATCGGGTTTCGTATGACCTGAGAGCATTTCAGCGCTTATTATTGAAAGTTGGCGCATTGAAGATTTTCAAGTTCTTTAAATTTGGTTTGGAGTAAGTTTTGATGTTATCGAGATCCGTTTGGATTTTGGAGCCCAGAAATAGTTCCGTATGATGATTTAAGACTAGCACGCAAAATTTGGTGTCATTTCGAGTAGTCTAAATATGAATCAGTGCGTTCGTAGTAAGTTGGAAAAAACTTGAAATTCATAAGTTGATTAGATTAGTTTTGGGGCGCGATTTATAGTTTTGATGTTATTTTATGCGTTCCTAGGGTTCGAGCGAGTATGTTTTATGTTAACAAACTTGTTGGTATGTTTGGACGGCACCACGGGGGCCTCGGGTTCTACTCGGTCAATGTGCAGAACATTTTTGAACTTGGAAGAATGGATGAAGAAGTAGGGATCTGGTGCGTTAGCACCTTCAAAGAATTGGCCGCAGGTGCGGCACCGCAGAAGCAGCTGGCTAGCCGCAGGTGCAACATTTTGCAAGATGGGCACAGGCGCACGACCGCAGATGCGGTTAGTGGTCCGCAGAAGCATCCTGGAGCTGAAGGGGCAAAGGTGCAGGTGCGAGGGCTCGATCATATTTGCGATCCCACAGATGCGAAGAAGGCATCGCAGAAGCGGAATGAGGCTAGCTGGGGAGGACCGCATCTGTGATGCATTTTTTGCAGAAGGGAAGCCGCAGAAGCGGCCAATTTTCCACAGAAACGGAACCACTGGGAGGCAGAAGGGTGCATTTAAGTCGGGACTTAGGCTATTTTGGCTAATCTCTTTCATCTCTTGGGCGATTTTTGAGCTCTTTGAAGAGGTGTTTTCAACTAGCTATTAAAGGTAAGTAATTTCTGTCCAATGCCAGTTAAATACATAGGTTGTGGGTATATTTTAACATGTAAAATTGTGGAAATTATGGGTTTAGTTGAAAAAATTAGGCTTTGGATAAAAATGATATTTAAACACGCAAATAATTATGGAATTGGGTGAAAATTATACATTTGAGTTCGTGAGGTTATGAGTAACATTCATCTTCAAAAATTTCCGGAATCATGGCACGTGAGCCCGGTGGGTGAATTTTAGAAATCTTCCAATTTCGGTTGGTAATTACTCTAATAGCTAAATTATTAATTTTTGAGCGTATATTGATTAATTTAAATAATATTTGTCTAGCTTCGGATTTTTCGGCACCAAGTTGAGGCCTTAGAGTGAATTTGTGGGCCGAAAAGTGAGTTTTGAGATGAGGTAAGTCCCTTGCCTAATCTTATAAGAGGGAACTTACCCCATAGGTCTTTTAAATTACTATTTGCTTCTAATTTTGGAGGCTACGCATGCACGAGGTGACGAGTGTCCGTACGTAGCTTTTATTTATGCTTAAGTCCGGGTAGTTTTAGAATCAAAATCATAAAATACTTATATTGTTTGCACCCTACTTGTTAATTTAAGTTCCTAAATTATTTGAAACTTGATAAAGGATTGGTAAAAACCGAATTTCACTTACTTTGAGTTTTTATGGGTTACTTGACCGTTAATGTAAATTGTGCTTCCTTTTGTATTAGTCTTGTAATAGCTTTTAAATCGGATGTTCATAGAGTATTCTATCTTCTTGTGGAGCGGGCAGAGTGCCTCGTCAGTATAATAGATGCATCTATGGTTTGTACCACTCGACCCTCGGCACTGTACACATTATTTTAGATCGGGCCGTACGACCTCGTCATCAATCGTGCGTGTTAATTCTTGGAGCCCGAATACACTTGATATTATTTTTTTATGAATTGAGAGGTTATAATTTATTTATTGGCCCGAAATTTATTTGGAGTTAGTATGTGTTAGTTAAAGACTTTTGGAATTTACTATCAGTTAAATAATCATTTAATCACTGTTTGCTAATGTATTATTATTATTATTATTATTATTCAAAGTGCTTGCTTTAGGGAAGCGTCTTCCTAAGTGACCTTTAAAGGTTATTCTTTTGTTGTCCATTGTATTATTGCTGGAATGCGATCTTTGAAATTCTCTTGATGTCGACTATCATCACCTCATTCAATCCCTAATTGATGTTCAGTTTATCTTGTTCACTAGCCCATGTTGATTTCTATTACTCCGGGGGTCTAAATATTTTGTTTTGGTAATCACGTTGAACGCACCAACTCATTTCTCGAAATGAGAATATGACTTTTGGCCTATACTATTTTATTGTCTCAAGGTTTGTCACCTCTTGTCTTTTCCTTCACTTGACTATAGACTCTGTCATCATATCATATTTTGATTTACCTTTATCACCTGTTTATCACATCTTACTCATAATACTTCATTTACTCTCTTCTTATTCTCCTACTAATACTTTTGTCTATCGCATTATTCTGAAAACTTCAACAAAACATTGTTTCACTTTTAGCTCTCCTGGCTCAATCCACCATTTCGGGTTACTCTAACCCAAGATGGATCCTAATATCCCATCCTTCTCTTAAACTATATATGTTAGCTCCCATAGGGAATAACTGAGATGGGTGTGGCCAATTGTACATACCTCTATTTCTGTTGAAGGTAACTTAGAATCCTTTTATTTCTCTGCTTGACGTGGAAATTCAGATAATCTTCATTAACTAGGTACCTCGTACCCTTCTTCATCTTTCTTCTGTTACCTGTTAAAACTAATACTTTTACCTTCTAATACTCTCATGGCCTGCTATTCACGGGGTATGTTAGATATTCCCGTCTTAGTGTAAATGGAAAATTCGCACATATGGTAAGCATGATCTAATAGGGTCTCAAACAGGGCCACGTCGTCAAGAATTCTCTCTATACTAATGCCCTTGCCTGTTGTTGTATTATCCCTCTAGCTTGCTATAATTTTTCTAATTGAAAGCATCTCTAAATCATTAGCAAACATAAGCTTTGGCTTGAACTCTTATGACTCAGCTCTATAGCACGATTTGGATTTGAATGAAGGGCAACAGACTCCTAAATGCCTTATAGCCTCCTGCTTATAAGTATGGTGCACAACACACCCATAAACAAGACTTTACTAGACACGACTTGTATACTCCCTAGGATAAAACTACTCTCATACCAAGTTTGTCACACCCAAAACCTAAAGAGGCGTGGCCAGCACCCGGTACCTTACTCGGCCCGAGCGTACCACTCTGTAACTGTGAACTCTAGAGGGGTAACCCTCAACCTAGGCCGATGAGGCCATATTCTGAATTATCTGAAAATATCGTCTCCCTCATCTGAGGGGTAAACATACCCAAAAACTCATATATATTTATATATATATATATATATATATATATATATATATATATATATATATATATATATCAGGCTGACGAGGCCGCCATGAACATCTACTGATATACAAACTACACAGGACTTATCTACAAGCCTCTAGAGATAGTTGAACTGTATCATGGTTGGGACAGGGCATCAACCTACCTATCACACCTGTTTATATAAAACGGACTCCAAGGTCTAGACCTGGTAACTCCGGGGAAGTGGAGCTTACCAACCAAGCTGATATTTGGCTATGTCTACTAGGAAGGTCTATCCAGCTGTCTATATGGACCTGCAAGCATGAAATGCAGCGTCCCCAGCAAAGGGACATCAGTACAAAATAATGTACTGAGTATGTAAGGCAACAGAATAACTGAAAGCTGAAACTGAACTGATGATATAATAACTGAATATAACTAGGAGTCAAAAATAATCTGAAGATATGCTTACCTACTGATACTGACTCAACTCTCTCCATATAATATGTAAAATAGTTGTCCGGCCCTATAAGGATCAGTATGTATAAATGCTCTACCGTAGTAGGCTCCATGCTGGGCTCGCTCATAGGCGCTCGGCCACACTAGGCTCGGTATCAGAGGTTGCCCAATAGGGGGCTGCCCATCGATTATAGCTCGATGGTAATGAAAATACTGTAATACTGTATATATAGGCTTGCTGCTCTCTTGACTGGAAGAAGACAATACTAATAATATTGTAACTTATGAGACTAGAATAGTGTGAATAAATTCATGAATATGAACTTCAGTAATTTCTGAGACTAGGATAATGTGAATAAATTCATGAATACGAAATTCTCTTTATGTCTCAATATCAAATACACGCAGCTACGTGATTATGCCAAAATGAAGGAAGGGCTTAGCCTTAACATACCTTATCATAATCTTTACAATCACCAAGTTTAACTCGCCTTTTCGCACCTTAATCTACAACAACGATAATAATACCTTCATTAAGTTACGAAAGGTACAACTATCATACAACGAATGACAAGCTTATTTTGTATTAAAATGGGCAACATCTCCCCTATATTCCTTACTTCCTCCAAATTCAAGATAACACCAACAACACCAAAAACACAACAATAACAACATATATACATTATTTTCCAACCTTATATACACCACAAAATACTACAAAACAGCCCAACACACCCCAATCTCATCATACACAAAACGACAATCGTAGTGGTGTCAAACAACCCGAAAATGTTACGACGAACGACCAGCCCATCACCCTACATTTATGTGGTATTTCTACACACCCTTCCTCCTCCGAAACTCCACAAAATAGTAGTAAAACACGCAGCCCAACAGCAACACCAAACGGTCCACAAAACAGTCCACAAAACAGTCTGCTACAAGTGAATAACTCGAACTCACGACTTCTGATCACCGTCCTGTGAGTTCTTACAAATATAGAACGACTTACTATGCATCTACAGTAGAAAGAAATGGATGAAAGAGAGCAGTAAACGTACTTTATTTGTTTGATAACTCAAATCCTATCTTGGTTCTTTAAACTCTAGGCTTTACCTCCAATTAGAACTTGAAAGGGAGAGAAAATCAATTGGGGTTTGTGGGAAATATTTGGGAGGATTTTTGCAGAGATTAAGTCTGGTTATTATGCCCTATTATCATCCTAATATATGAAGGGGATAGGCCTTTAAAAATGCCTCTTTGAGCGACCCAAACTGGCCCAGTTTTGGACAACCCGAACTGGCCCAGTTTTGGATTCTCGTTTAAGCAAGCAGGTGACCATGGAGTAGCTGCTCCCCATGTTGCTAGAGGCCGAGGGAGGGCTCCAGCTCGTGCTAGAGAATGAAGGCATCCTAGAGTTGCCCCAGGTGTACCACCAGTGGATCCAGTAGACGATCTTGTTATTGAGGAGCAGGGCGAGGTGCCTGCAGTGGAGCCAGCCCCAACGGGTTTCATGTCCGTACCAGGATTCCAGGAGGTCATGGGCTGTATGCTGCGGTTCATGAATTCTATGACGCAGGCTGGTTTATTTCCAGCAGACCCGACCACATCTCAGGTAGGAGGGGGAGCACAGACCCCTACCGCTCAGGCTCCAGGGCATGCAACTGCCATATATTAGACCCCGGGCACACTACTCATGGGCGGAGCTCAGCTAGTTGCAGCAGCTATACCTGAGCCCAGACCAGCTGCGGCCAGCGAGCCGCAAAAGCTATTGGACAGATGGACCAGGCTACTTCCTCCTGTCTTTAGAGGTGAGTGACATGAGGAACCCATGACTTTATTCATCATTCCAGGGACAGAATGCACAACATGAGGATATTGGAGTCCTACGGGGTGGACTTTACCACCTTTCAGCTGGAGAGCAGGGCCCGTAGATGGTGGCAGTCCTATCATCTCGGCAAGCCAGCGGGATCATTTCCCTTGACTTGGGACCATTTCACACACCTCTTCCTGGATAGATATATTCCACCATCTCAGAGGGAAGAGTTGCAATTTTAGTTCGAGCAGCTCTAATAGGGCCAGATGTCGGTGACCGACTATGAGGCGAGATTCTATGAGTTATCTCGCCATGCACTTATGATACTTCCTACCAATATAGAGAGAATGTGGAGGTTCGTTGCAGGTTTGCACTATGGTATCCAGGCCACTATGGCCCGAGAGGTTGAGATGGGGACTTCGTACGAGCTGGTTGTGGAGATAGCTCGGAGGATCAAGGGTGTTCGTCAGCGGAGCCGAGAGAAGGTGACGAGGGATAGGCGGTTTCAATATTCTGGAGGGTTCAATGGTGCTCTGGCTGGGGGAAGAGGTCAGTTTATGAGGGGTCAGTCTAGCAGGCCCACATATCCACCATCGCCGCCTCTTCGGGGTGCTCTAGTGCGGCCCTATATTAGCGCCATTCCAGAGAGCTCCCACCATCCACCAGCTATTCAAGGTTCCTCTAGTGGGCCTTCAGGCCATCAGGGCCAAACTTCAGGTCATAAGTCCACCGTACTGAGAGGTTGTTTCGAGGTTGGGGATCTTGGTCATGTGAGGAGGTTCTACCCTAGGCTTCGGGGTAAGGCAGTACAGCTGGGTCAGCAGCCTATGATTACAACACCAGCTGCCACACCAGTCATCCGGCCGCCCAGAGGCAAGGGGCAGGTGGGTAGGGTCCGTCCTAGAGGTGGAGGCCAGTCAGGTGGTGCTCCAGCTAAGTTCTATGCCTTTCCAGCCAGACCAAAAGCAGTAGCCTCAGATGTTATGATCACATGTATTGTTTCTGTCTGCAGCACGTATGCTTCAGTACTATTTGTTCCAGGGTCTACATCTTTATATGTTTCATCTTTGTTTGATCATTTTATGGGTGTTCCTTGTGGGTCCTTGGGTACTCCTGTTTATATTTCCACACCAGTGAGTGTTTCTGTTATTGTGGATAGGATTTATCGGTCCTGTATCATGACTTTCTGTGGTTATGAGACTAGGAGGATCTTCTGTTGCTCGACATGGCCGACTTTGAGGTCATCCTGTGCATGGACTGGTTGTCTCCATATCATTCCATCCTCGATTTCCATGCCAAGACTATTAACTTGGCAATGCTAGAGTTGCATAGATTGGAGTGGAAGGGCTCATCTGTCAGTGCATCTAGTCGGGTTATCTCTTTTCTGATGGCTCGAAACATGGCCGAGAAGGGTTGTTTGGCTTATCTAGCTTATTTTTGGGATACTACTACAGAGACTCCGATGATTAATTTAGTGCCCGTGGTCCGGGAGTTCTCTGATGTGTTTCCTTCTGATCTACTAGGCATGCCACAAGATCGTTATATCGATTTCTGTATTGATTTAGCCCCAGGTACCTAGACTATCTCTATTCCACCGTACGACATGGCTCCGAAAGAGTTGAAGGAGTTGAAAGAATAGCTTGAGGAGTTACTAGAAAAGGAGTTTGTCAGACTGAGTATGTCGCCTTGGGGTGCACCGATGTTATTCGTGAAGAAGAAAGATGGGACTATGCGGATGTTCTTTGATTACCGTTAGTTGAACAAAGTTACCATTAAGAACAAGTAATAGTTGCCACATATTAATGATTTGTTTGACTAGTTGCAGGGTGCCAGGGTGTTCTCTAAGATCAACTTTAGATCGGGGTACCATTAATTGAAGATTTGTGATTCGGATGTTCCGAAGACGGCTTTCCGGACTAGATACGACCACTATGAGTTCCTAGTGATGTCCTTCGGCTTGACTAACACCCCGACGACATTTATGGATTTGATGAATCAGATGTTCAGGCCATATATTGACTCGTTTGTTATTGTCTTCGTAGATGACATTTTGATCTACTCACGTAGCATGGAGGATCACAAGCAACATTTGAGAGTGGTGCTTTAGACCTTGCGATAACAGAAGCTATATGCTAAATTCTCCAAGTGTGAGTTTTGGATAGATTCAGTGGAATTCTTGGGGCATGTTGTATCAGGCGAGGGTATTAAGGTAGAAACCAGGAAGATCGAGGTAGTTCATAGTTGGCCTCGTCCTACCACAACGACCAAGATCAGAAGCTTTTTGGGATTAGTAGGTTATTATCGTCGATTTATGGAGGGCTTCTCATCTATTGCAGTACCTTTGACTATATTGACCCTGAAGGGTGCTCCGTTCCGATGGTACGATGATTGCGAGACGAGCTTTTAGAAGCTCAAGATTGTCTTGCCTTCAGCAACAGTGTTAGTGTTGCCTTCTGGTTCTGGGATGTATATTGTGTATTGCGACTCTTCATGCGTTGGTCTGGGTTGTGTATTGTTTCAAGAGGGGCGAGTTATTGCACATATTTTATGTCATTTGAAGCCCCATGAGAAGAATTACCCTGTACATGATTTGGTGTTGGACGCGATAATTCATGCTCTCAAGGTGTGGAGGCATTATTTGTATGGGGTGCCCTATGAGGTTTACACCGATCATCGCAGCTTGCAGCATTTTTTGAAGCAAAGGGATCTCAATTTGAGGCAGCGCATGTGGCTTGAGTTACTAAAATATTATGATATTACCATCCTTTATCATTCGGGCATGGCGAATATGGTTGCGGATGCCTTGAGCAGAAAGGCGGAGAGTATGGGTAGTTTGGCATTCATTTCAGTAGAGAAGAGGCCACTAGCTTTGGACATTCAGTCCTTGGCTAACAAACTTGTGAAGTTGGATATTTCAGAGCCCAACCAAGTTCTTGCATGCGTCGTCGCCCAATCTTCACTATTCGAGCAGATTAAGGCTTGTCAGTATGACGATCCGCACTTATTGGTTCTTAGAGAGATGATACTACATGGTGGTGCCAAGGAGGTTACTATCGGTGAGGATGGTGTTCTGCGACTCCAGGGTCGTCTATGTGTTCCTAATGTTGATGGATTGAGGGAAAAGATTCTATATAAGGCACACAGTTTCTCGGTATTCTATTCATCCAGGTGCTACGAAGATGTATTGTGACCTGAGGCAGCATATTTGGTGGTGGCGGATGAATAAGGACATAGTTGAGTATGTAGAGAGGTGCCTACATTGCCATCAAGTTAAGTATGAGCATCAGATGCCAAGTGGCCTACTCCACCAGATGGTTATACCTGAGTGGAAATGGGAGCACATTACTATGGACTTCGTAGTAGGGTTACCGCGGACCTTGAGAATGTTATATGTAGTCTGGGTCCCTGTCAACAGGTTGACCAATTCGGCATACTTCATTCCGGTTGTGACCACGTATTCTTCAGAGAGATTGACCCATATTTACATTCAGGAGATTGTTCGGTTGCATGGTGTGCCTATTTCAATCATATCCGACAGAGGCCCTCAATTTACTTTACATTTTTGGAGGGCAGTACAGAGTGGGTTGGGGACCCGAATAGAGCTCAGCACAGCCTTTCATCTACAGACCGACGAGCAGTCGGAGCGGACAGTTCAGATCTTGGAGGATATGCTCAGAGCACGTGTGATTGACTTCAGAGGGCAGTGGGATCGATTCTTTCCTTTGGCCAAGTTTTCTTACAATAACAGTTATCAGTCCAGCATCAAGATGGCTCTGTTTGAGGCTTTATATGGTCGGCGATGTCGTTTCTCCAACGGATGATTTGAGCCCGGCGAGGCTAAGTTATATGGTACTGATTTGGTGAAGGATGCCTTAGAAAAGGTAAAGTTGATTCAGGAGTGACTTCGCACAACACAGTTCAGACAGAAGAGTTATGCGGATCAGAAGGCGCGTGATTTATCATTTATGGTGGGCGAGAAGGTTCTCTTGAAAGTCTCACCGATGAAGGAATTCATGAAGTTCGGGAAGAAGGGCAAGTTGAGCCCAAGGTTTATAAGTCCATTTGAGGTTTGAGATGAGTTGGGGAGGTTGCTTATGAGCTTGCTTTTCCTCCCAGTCTATCGGGAGTTATGAGAGCCAGGGTTATGAGGAGGAGCCAGTTGCCATTGTTGACAGGCAGGCTCGCCAATTGAGGTCCAAGAAAATTTCTGTGATAAAGGTTCAGTGGAGGGGTCAACCAGTTGAGGAGGCAATTTGGGAGACCGAGGAGGACATGTAGAGCAGATATCCACACTTATTCGGCACTCCAGATACGATTCTAGACCAGTTCGAGGACGAATATTTGTTTAAGAAACGGAGAATGTCACGACCCGATCATTCATTTTACTTTCTAGATCCCCGTTCCCCTAATTAAGACTCCCCATATGTGCTTTTACTATTTTATGACTTGTAGGGATGGTTAGTTCAGCTTTGGAAGGGTTAGGGTTGAAATCGGAACACTTCGTTCCTTAATATTGGCTTAAAAGGGTTAAGTTTGACTCGGGTCAACATTTTTAATACACGACCTCAGAATTGGGATTTGATGGTCTCAATTGGTTCATATAATGATTTTGGACTTGGGTGTATGTTCTGATTGGGTTTCGGATAACCCGAGAGCGTTTCGACGCTTATTATTGAAAGTTGGCGCATTGAAGGATTTTGAGTTCTTTAAATTTGGTTTGGAGTAGGTTTTGGTGTTATCGAGGCCCATTTGAGATTCCGAGCCTGAGAATAGTTCTGTATGATGATTTAAGACTTGCACGCAAAATTTGGTATCATTCAGAGTAGTTGAAGTATGATTCAGCGCGTTCGAAGTAAGTTGGAAAAAAACTTGAAATTTATAAGTTGATTCGATTGGTTTTGAGGTGCGATTCGTAGTTTTGATGTTGTTTTACACGTTCCAAGGGTTCAAACGAATTTGTTTTATGTTTACAAACTCGTTGGTATATTTGGAAGGGGTCCCGAAGCCATTGTGTGCTATTAGGTCAATGTGCGGAACATTTTTGAACTTGGAAGAATGGCTGAAGCAGCAGGGATCTAGCGCGTTCGCACCTGCGAAGAATTGGCTGCAGGTGCGGCACCGCAAAATAAGCTGGCTAGCCACAGGTGCAAAATTTGGCAAGATGAGATGAGTCCGCAGGTTCGGACGTGTGGGCGCAGGCGCGTGACCGCATATACGGTTAGTGGTCTGCAGAAGCGGTCTGGAGCTGAAGGGGCAAAGGCGCAGGTGCAACGGTTCGACCGCATCTGCGAGCTCGCAGATGCGAAGAAGGCATCGCAGAAGCAGAAGGAGGCCAATTGGGGAGGACCGCATCTGCGATGCATTTTCCGCATATGTAGAGCCGCAGAAGAGAAACCACTGAGAGGCAGAAGGGTGCATTTAAGTCGGGACTTAGGCTATTTTGGCTTACTTCTTTCATCTCTTGGGCGATTGTTGCGCTCTTTGAAGAGGGGTTTTCACCTAGCTATTGAAGGTAAGTAATTTTTACCCAATATAAGTTAAATACATAGGTTGTGGGTAGATTTAAACATGTAAAATAGTGAAAATTATGAGTTTAGTTAAAAAAAAAACCTATGTTTTAGATAACAAAGGGATTTAACCACGTAAATAATGATAGAATTGGGTGAAAATTATATATTTGAGTTCGTGAGGTTATGGGTAACATTCATCTTCGAAAATTTCCGGAATCCGGGCACATGGACCTTGGGGGTGAATTTTAGGAATCTTCAAATTTGTGTTGGGTAATTACTCTAATATCTAAATTATTAACTTTTGAGTGTATATTGATTAATTTATATAATATTTGGCTAGCTTCGGATTGTTCGGCACCAAGTTGAGGCCTTAGAGTGAATTTGTGGGCCGGAAAGTGAGTTTTGAGACGCAGTAAGTCTCTTGCCTAACCTTGTAAGAGGGAACTTACCCCATAGGTGTTTTAAATTACTATTTGCTACTAATTGTGGGGGCTAAGCACGCACGAGGTGGCGAGAGTCCGTACGTAGCTACTATTTATGCTTAAGTCCGGGTAGTTTTAGGACCCAAATCATGAAATACTTGTATTGTTTGCACCCTACTTGTTAATTTAAGTACCTAAATTATATTGAAACTTAATAAAGGATTCGTAAAGACCGAATTTCACTTACTTTGTGTTTTGATGGGTTACTTGACCGTTAATTGAAATTGTGCTTCCTTATGTATTAGTCTTGTAATAGCTTTTAAATCGGATGTTCATAGAGTATTCTCTCTTCTTGTGGAGTGGGCCGAACGCCCCGGCAGTATAATAGATGTATCTATGGTTCATGCCGCTCGACCCTCGGCAATGTACATATTATTCTGGAACGGGCCGTACGACCTCGGTATAAATCATGCGTGTTAATGTTTGGAACCTGAATACACTTGATATTATTTTTTATGAATTGAGAGGTTATAATTTATTTATTGTCCCGAAATTTATTCGGAGTTCGTATGTGTTAGTTGATGACTTTTGAAATTTACTATCAGTTAAATAATTAGTTAATCACTGCTTGCTATTGTATTATTATTATTATTATTATTATTATTCACATATTCCATGCCTATTTAGCATTTCTGTATTTTATTGTTGACATATAGTAAGTGTCGATGTCGACCCATCGCCACTACTTCTTCGAGGTACATGTTATTTATGTACTCACGCTACACTTCTACACTATTCGTGCAGGATCTGAGGCAGATGTATTTGACAGTCATTCCAGCGCGCACCCCCGTTACCCCGATGCTTAGTGGTGAGCTGCTTTCTAAGTTCGTTCTGCAGCACCCGGAGTCTCTCTTTTATATTTACTTTCTGTCTACTCTATTTCAGACAATAGCTTAGTGTTTAGTATATTCTACTAGTTGTTCATACACTTGTGACACCAGGTCCTCGAAACATGCTTGTAGACATTTGTTGGTAGTTGCTCATATCACTGTACTTGCTCCTTTATGAGCCTGCGCTTACTTTACTAAATTTTCCACTTCTCATTTGCTTAACAAATACAAATCAACTACTTTGAAATTATTAAAAGTAATAAATACATTGCTAGTCACGCGTTGGCTTGCCTAGCGGCGACGTTGGGCGCCATCACGACCTATAGGCGAAATTGGGTCATGACATCCTATGTCGGGCATTTTCTTATATTTTATTCTGGTTATCTCCTGACGACCCTTCTGACCCATTTACCCATAATGGTGTGATAAGAAAGATACGTTATGTTTGTACTTGGTTGAGTGGTGACCATCGACTGAAGAGTCCACGACAGCATACATAATGCCCCAAAAATAGTACGGTAGTGGAAAGAAATTTCTAACGCCCCAACGCCATAGCATGAGGCTACACCACATCACACTACACCATAAATCACTTATTAAATAATTTCTGCTTTTTATAAAATAATATATATTTGCGGCTGGTCAAAGACCACCGATTCTGCCAAGCGCACGATCATCCCAACACATGGACTAGGCAGATAAAACATACTTTCAAAACGGGTTTTAAAAAAGCAAGTATCAAAGCTTAAAATTTTACTTACCTCGCTAATGGAAAGTTCCACAACCTTGCGACGTCTAGAGCACCAACCAAACGGCCTCCAATGGCCTCAATCTATCCAAAATATTGAATATCATATCCTAATTAGTTTAGGTGAATAATCTTCATAATTTTAGGACAAGTCAAAATCATAGTCAACCCTCGATCCACTTAATAAAAGCTAGTACACAATTAAATATCAAATAAAATAGCCGAAACAATGGCTATGCTACTATACCTAATACCAAAATATCCTCTAACATTTAAGTCTAATTATTATCACATAATTATTTTTAATCTTGGCATCAAGATTATGTTATTCAATTCTTAAATATAGTAATATGAATTCCAAATAGTAGCCTTATATTATTTTGCAAATAGATCCGAAAGGCAGCGGCGAACTCCTGTTTCAAAGTCCAAATCTCATACTTTATTCTTACAAAATAATCAATCTTTATATAATAATTGGGACCTAATAATCACATAATTAATACTCCCACATTACTACTCAAATCGTGGGGCAATTTTTTTTATTTTCTAAATTGAAGATAACAGAAACTGAAGTGACCAGTTTAGCTATTCAACCTCTAATATTTTATATTCAATTCAACTAACTCACCAATTATCATTAAATAATTACTTTATATCGTTACATAATTATTAATTCATATATTTCATGTTGTCGTTCTTAAGTTAACCAAAATTAATTTAAAAAGACATACCAAGATTAAGTATTACCAAAATTAAAAGCCCTAGTGTATCTAACTTCTAAGACAATCTGATAAGGGGATCCACAAAAAAGGTGGGCTTGGCCCACTTGTTAATCTTTTAAATAATAATAGGCTTTTTACACACTTGACCCCTTTTTAACTATTATTTAAAAAAATAGCATCATTTATTGTTTATTCCATAAAGATCACTTTTTTTTTTATTATTTGCATATTATGAAAATTAAGCTTAACATTTAATAAGTTAACTGACTCAATAATCACACGAAATATATTTTTTGTCCATCTCCATTCTTCCTTTTCAACATTCTATCTTCTTCACTCCATTTTTGAAAATCTGATGCATATGTGAATGTCACCTAAATTCAAGATGTATTGATTTATACGTCTTTTATACTTTGTATATCAAGTATCACTTTAATTCAAAGTGTATTTTTATGTATATAATTGTTGTATATTTATTTGTGAAGTGCTATCTTATTTTAAGATGTATTTTTAATGTATATTTCAAATATATTTTATATGTCAAGTGCCATTTTAATTCAGAATTTATTTTTTATGTATATTTATATGCCATCTTAATTAAATTTAAGATATATTATTTTATGTATATTTCACATATCTAAGTGTCATCTTAATTGAAGATGTATTTTTTATGTATATATTTTATATGTGTTAATTCAATGTATATTTTTAATATATATGTTTTGTATATATTAACATATATTATTATCGAAGTAAGATCTTTATGTTAAGAAAGGAAGAAAGAAGGAAGAGAAAAACTTAAGAAAGATAATTAAAAAGAAAACGAGTGGAACAAATTTAGAAAATATATTGGCTTTCGGCATAAAACAAAATTAAGAAGATGAAGAAAAAGAAGGAAAACTAATAGATAAAGAGAAAAAAAAGGCATGATTTTTGTACAAAGAATTATTGACTTTTCATTCAAATTGCTTATGTTTAGGGATTAATAATTAATATTCTTATTTTAATGGAATTGTGTGCTACAAATATAAATATTTCCTGCCACAACTATAATATTGGATTTCATGCTAAGAATTTGTTATATTTCCTTTAAACTGTGACGGTTATGTAAAGTTCCCTAATTAATAATTAAAGTTACTTACTTCTAATTTCCAATTGGTAGTACGTTATTGGCCCACTAGCCACTTATTTACTATACTATCTTATATATTATAATAAATTCCCTCCTACTAATTTAATATTTGACCTGATAGCTATAAATAAAATTAATTTCCTAGTCTCACAATTAATAAGTATATAAAAAAATATCGAGTTATTATATTCTCCCCCACTTAAAAGAACTCGATATAAAAAAATAGTGTGAGTTCATAAAACAATATTGAGTTATTATTGTTTTGTGACTTGCGGGGATGGTTAGTTCGGGTTTGAAAGGGTTCGGGTTGAAATCGGAACACTTAGTTCCTTAATAGTGGCATAAAAAAGTTAAGTTTGACTTGAGTCAACATTTTGAGTAAACGACCTCAGAATGGAGATTTAACTGTTCCAATAAGTTCGTATGATGATTTTGGACTTGGCGTGTGTTCGGATCGGGTTTCGGATGACCTGGGGACGTTTCGGCGCATAATGTTGAAAGTTGGCGCATTGAAGGGTTTCAAGTTCTTTACATTTGGTTTGAAGTCGGTTTTGGTGATATCGAGGTCCGTTTGGGATCCGATCCTGGAAATAGTTCTGTATAGTGATTTGTGACTTGCATCCAAAATTTGGTGTCATTCCGAGTAGTTTAGGTGTGTTTCGGCGCTTCGGAGTAAGTTAGAAGAATTTGAAGTCCATAAGTTGATTTGATTTGGTTTGGGGTTCGATTCTTAGTTTTGATGTTATTTTAAGCGTTCCGAGGTACCGAGCGAGTCCGCCTTATAATTACGAACTTTTTGGTATGTTTGGACGAGGTCCCGGGGGCCTCGGGTGCTATTCGGACAATGTACGGAACATGGTGAACTTGGAAGGAGGGCTGAAGCAGCAGGGGTTCTGGTGCAATCGCACCTGCAAGGAATCTGCCACAGGTGCGAGCTCGCAGAAGCAAGCCAATGACTGTAGAAGCGGCCTGGTGTGGACTGGCTAGTGGTCGCAGAAGCTGAGCAGGAACCGCACCTGCGAACGCTCATGTACGAGGAAGTTAATTGCAGAAGCGAAAGGGTGCCAGCCAGCCTTAGTTCGCAGGTGTGACACATTCACCGTAGAAGCGATGCTCTGCCCGCAGAAGCAAGAATGGCAGACCTGGACATGGTCCGCACCTGCGGTGATTTTTCCGCAGAAGCGGAGCCGCATATGCGGCAGTGTGATCGCATGTGCGAAACCACTGAAGGTAGTGAGGTTCATTTAATGTCGAGACTTAGGCCTTTTTGGTTCATTTCTTTCACTTCTTGGATGATTTTAGAGCTCTTTGAAGAGGGGTTTTCACCTAATACTTTGAAGTAAGTAATTTCTATACAAGATGAGTTTAATACATGCATTTTGGGTAGATTCTTAACATATAAATTATAGAGTTTGTGGGTTTAGTTGAAAACCTAGGGTTTGATAAAAATGGGATTTAACCACCAAAATAATTATTGAATTGGGCGGAAGTTATATATTTGAGTTCGTGAGGTTATGGGTAATATTTATCTTCGAAAGTTTCCGAAATCCAGGCACGTGGGCCTGAGGGTGAATTTTAGAAATCTTCCAATTTGGGTTGGTAATTTCTCTAATAGCTAAATTATGAGCTTGTGAGTGTATTGATTAATTTATATAACATTTGGCTAGTTTCTGATTGATTGGCACCAAGTTGAGGTTTTAGAGCGGATTTGTGGACCGGAAGTGAGCTTGAAAATGAGGTAAGTCTCTTGCCTAACCTTGTAAGAGGGAACTCATACCCTTAGGTGTATCTTGTTATGTATTACTTGTGTGGGTAGCTACGTACGCACTAGGTGACGAGAGTCCGTGTGTAGCTATATTCCATGAGGTTTCCGGGTAGACTTAGATCCGCATCATGCCTTTAATTGTACTATTGTGTTTATTATGCATATTAATTGTCTTGAATAGAGCTGAGACTAGGGATTTTAAAGTAGCAATTTGTTTTATTTACATTTCTTATTTTCAGAATAATCGAGGAATACATAATAACTCTGAGAAATCCATGTCCTCCCGCGTCGTAAGTACTTCCGTGAGCGAGGTAAACTTCTCTACTCTCATGGGAGCGGGTCATTCGCCTATGCAGTATAATATATGCATCTAAGATTCGTGTCGTTCGACTCTCGGCAGCACACATTATTTTGGATTGAGTCGTACGACCTCAGCATAAATAGTGCGTGATAATACTCAAAGCCTGATTACACTTGATATTATTTTATAGCTTGAGAGATTATAATTTATTTAATGACCGACATTGTGGAAGTTAGTAGGTGACAATTGGAGACTTTTAAATTTATTATTAGTTAAAGAATCATTTACTCACTATTTGATATTATGTTGTTATTATTATTCATGTACTCTCTGCCTATTTAGAATTTCTGTATTTTTAATTGTTGGCCCATAGTAAGTGTCGATGTCGACCCCTCGTCACTACTTTTTCGGGGTTAGACTGGATACTTACTGGGTATATGTTGTTTATGTACTCACGTTTCACTTCTTCACTAATCATGCTGGATCTGAGGCAGATGCATCTGGCAGTATTCAGGCGTGCACCCCCGTCACCCCGAGGCATAATGGTGAGCTGCTCACTGAGGCCGTTCTGAAGCACCCTCAGTCTCTCTTTTGTATTTACTTTCTTTCTATCTTATTTCAGACAGTAGAATAGGTATTTGTATATTCTACTAGTTTCTCATATACTTGTGACACCAGGTTTTGGGAACATGCAAGTAGACACTTTATGGTTTAGAGCATTTATTTTACCGTATTTACTCTTTCATTAGCTTATGCTTTACTTTACTATAATTTCTCGCTTCTCACCTATTTAATAAATAAGAATCAACTACTTTGAAATTATCAAAAAGGAATAAATACATGATTAGTTCACCGTTGGCTTGCCTAGCGGCGACGTTGGATGCCATCATGACCTATATGGGAAATTGGGTCGTGACAACCTTCATATAAGGAACTTCCTCGCCCATGAAAATCGTGAATACCATTCCATGTTATTCAAAGATCATAAAAACAACAAATCTAATATCCTTTACCTCACAATTGTGCATCACATAGCACAACACCAATCAGACTGTGCACATAATAACGTTAAAGCCAGACATCGGCAACACTAGTTGTAATGATCCGACCAGTCATTTTGCTTTCTAGAACCCCGTTCCCCTAAAATAAAATTCCCCATATATGCTTTTAATGTTTTATGACTCGCGGGGATTATTAGTTCGGGTTTGAAAGAGTTTGGGTTGAAATCAGAACACTTATTTCCTTACTATGGGTTTTAAAGGATTAAGTTTGACTTGGATCAATATTTCTAGTAAACGATCTCGAAACTAGGATTTGACGGTCCCAATAAATTTGTATGATAATTTATGACTTGGGCGTATGTCCAGATCAGGTTTTGGATGACCCGGGAGCGTTTCAGTGCCTAAAGTTGAAAGTTGGCTTATTGAAGGTTTAAAAGCTCTTTAAATTTGGTTTGGAGTAGGTTTTGATGTTATGGAGGTCCGTTTGGGATTTCGAGCCTCGGAATAGTTCCGTATGGTGATTTAAGACTCGCACGCAAAATTTGGTGTCATTCCGAGTAGTTTAAGTATGAATCGTCGCGTTCGTAGTAAGTTGGAAGAATTTCATGTTCATAAGTTAATTCTATTGGTTTTGGGTTGTGATTCTTAGTTTTAATGTTGTTTTTTGCGTGAGTCCGTTTTATGTTTATAAACTTGTTGGTATACTTGGGAGAGGCCTTGGGGGACCTCAGGTGCTATTCAGACGATGCACGGATCAAGTTTGAATTTGGAGAAGGGCTGCTGGTGCCTGTCATCTGGTGCGTTAGCACATGCGGTGGAATGGCCGCAGAAGCGGCACTGCAGATGCATCGGCTTGCTCTCAGAAGCGAAAAAGGGAGGGGTTAGCGAGCTCGGCAGAAGCGAACTCGCTTCTGCGATGAAGGGGTCCGCATATGCGAAGGGAGGCAACCTGGCCATGGTCGCAGGTGCTCGAGGCGAGCCGCAAAACGGGCTCGCAGATGCGGGACTTGGTCACAGGTGCGATGGGTCATGGGTCGAGCGTGTTCTGCAAATGCTTTGACCGCAAAATTGGTCCCGTAGAAGCGAAGATCTTTCGCAGGTGCGAAAAAACCGATGGGCGGAAGGGTTGCATTTTAGTCGAGACGTAGGCTCATTTCTTCATTTCTCTCACTTGTTGGTCGAATATAGAGCTCTTTGAAGGTAAGTAATTCCTATCCAATGTAAGTTAAATATATAGATTATGAGTTGATTTTAACATGTAAAATTGTGAGAATTTTGGGTTTAGATGAAACAACCTAGGTTTTGATAAAAATGGGATTTACCTACGAGAATGATTATGGAATTGGGTAAAATTATATATTTGAGTTCGTGAGGTTATAGGTAACATTTATCTTCAAATATTTTTTGGATCCGGGCACACGGGCCTGGAGGTGAATTTTAGGAAACCTCTAATTTGGGTTGGGTAATTACTCTAACAGTTAAATTATGAACTTTTGAACATGTATTGATTAATTTATATAACATTTGACTAGTTTTGGGTTGTTTGGCACCGAGTTTAGGATTTAAAGCATATTTGTGGATCGGAAGTGAGTTTAAGAACGAGGTAAGTCTCTTGCTTAACCTTGTAAGAGGGAAATCATCCCCTTAGGTATTTTTTTTTATTGTGAATTACTTGTGTGGGGGAGCTACGTACGCACTAGGTAACAAGAGTCCGTGTGTAGCTATATTCCATGAGATGTCCGGGAAGTCTTAGATTTACATCATGCCTTGATTGTACTGTTATGTTTATTATGCATATTAATTGTCTAAAATAAAGCTGAGATTAGGGATTGTAAGGTTGAAACTCTCCAATTTAGATTTCTTATTTTTGGGAAGAATTGAGGAATATATAATAACTCTAAGAAACACATGTCCACTCGCATCGCAAGTACTTCCGCAAGCGAGGTAAACTTCTCTACTCTCATGGGAGCGGGTCGTTCACCTCGACAGGTTAATAAATGCATCTATGGTTCGTGTCGTTCGACCCTCGGCAGTGCACATAGTATATTTTTGGATCGGGCCGTACGATCTCGGCATAAATCGTGCGTGACAATACTCGGAACCTGATTACACTTAATATTATTTCATGACTTGTGAGGTTATAATTTATTTAATGACAGAAGCTGAATCGGGGTTAGTAGGTGTTGGCTAGAGAAATCCTTGGGATTTTATTATCAGTTAAGGAACCATTTACTCACTGCTTGTTATGGTGTTATTATTATTATTATTATTATTATTATTATTATTATTATTATTATTATTACCGCCATGCCTTCTTAATTAAATTAAAACAGAAATCACCGTTTGACCGGGAACTGGACTTGTTTCACACCTCACATCTGGCTTTTATATGCCTGGAAGATTTCCACCAGTTAAAGATTTCTATTTTAACATATAAGAGAATTCTTAATCTAGCTAATTCAGTACCCTTATATTTAAAGACTGGCGGTAATCCGCACAATCAGTAAGGATAAGAATTGAAATATACTTGAATTTTATATATAGTTTAATGACTGTATGGAAGGTTAAAAACCTTTACTCAAGCAAGGGGTCTGTCATAATATAATACATACTTTTATTGAGCCCATGTGTCTAGCAGTTCTAACCGTGAAAGAAGATGCCCTTTTAACTCCTTTATCGGGCTGAGGTTCACGGCTGGCTAGACGGAGCCACTAAGGCAAAGCCAATAAGAGCAGTGTTATATCAGACTGTACCAACCATCTTGACACCAAGTCAAAACTCTATATATAAAACTCATTTATATTTTAATAGATGCCATCGCTTTCATAGTGTATATAGGAGAGAAGTTAGATACTCAACATAGATATGAAGTCTCTTAGCCGGACATCGTCATGGCCAGAGAGGAGAGACTAGAAGAAAATCTAAACTAAGAAAGACAGAAGTATGTACCTTGTGGCCAAGAAGCAAGGCCCTGAAGATGAAGAACTGAAAACTTTTATTTATTTGTTCTTCTATTACAATCTACAAACTTCAAACTAACTCTTTACTTACACTTAGAGAGAGAGAGAGAGAGTTCTAGAGAGAGGGAGTCTTAACGTCTGCCTCCTAAGAATGAACGAATGACTTCTATAAATAGAAAAAGAAAAGGAATCTATGAACAGTAAAAGTGGGTCCCCGTGGGTCCCTGTAACAGTGTTTCTACTGTTGAAACAGTGTATTTACTGTTGATGAACAGTGTATCTACTGTTCGAGTGGGTCCGGCGGCTTCACTATGCTGTAGGTCCGGCGGCTTCACTGTTTGAGTGGGGTCCAGCTGTTTCACTGTGCTGGTTTCTTTTCCGCTTTTTTCAATTTGCGGATGAATTCTTCTGTATCACGTAAGTCTTCTTCAGATAATATCCTTTCTGCTTCAATGGGCTGAGAATCTTCAGCAATATCATCGTTGCTTGTTTCACTTTGCATTGACGTATCTGACTTTTCATATTGATTAATAGAAGACAGTAAATTTCTTTTAACCTCTTCCAAGTAACTGTTAATCATCTCTGTTTTATCTCCTTCTTGAAAGGAGATCCTTCTGGCAATATGCCTCACTGAACTGTCATCAATTACCTCTTTCTGAGGTTTACTGGAATATTCTTGGATCTTTATCTCGATTGAATCCAAGAGCTCTTGACCATATAAGGTCTTTGTTTTGGGATCCTTCTTCATTAACTTGTCCCAAAAATTGTTGTAAAAAGTCCTATATAAGCAGGGGACTTGTTCTTCAGTGAATCCGACTTCTGGATTCCATTTGTGTATCCAAGGGATAGAAAATTCCAGAAAGAAATATATTTGGTTAATTTTTTCTGGGTAGCAGATATGATCTGCGTGATATAAATCGTTAATAAAAGGAGAAATTTTTATCCATTCTTTGTATAACATGAGAAATGGATCTGGTAAAATCTTTATTGTTGGACCGTGGTATGACCACCAGTTTAGAAACCAATTAGGAACAGTTGTTGCAAATATCTTTGCACATACTTTTATAAACCAAGTATGTTTGTGTCTATCATTATTGTAGTATAATACTTTATCAAAAGCTTGGATATAATCCCAATAAGTAAAATTTATTTTATTTTTGTTAAGGCTTATCTGCCTTTCCTTCATTGTGGATATACCCCAGTCTTCAACAGATATAATCTGTTTAATTATAATCTTCGAGAAGTTATAAACGTTCTCGTCTGTGCTATACCCAGAAAAGTGCTGAAAATCTGCACTTCTAGTACTGGTCAGTATCGTTTCATAGTAGGAACGGGTTTTGTATGACTCACCCGGATAATATAACCCATTTATCAAATACCTTTGGAATATCTTCCATGGTTCTTCTTTTCTCTGAATGTCAGAATTTTCTAAGAGAAATATCATTTCTCTTTTTGGCACTTTCTCGTATGACTTGATATCATCATTGTCATCTTTAGTAATGGAAGCAAAAGTATTACTTTGCTTAACAGAAGTATCTTTCTATTTTTGAGCAGTCAAATATGCCTGCAAATATGCGTATAACGGACTATCTTCTGGAATATCTTCCAGATGGACGGATGGTCCAATCGATGATTCTTCTCTGAGAGATATCCTCTCATTGACTAAACTCCTTCTTCCCATTTGTATAACTGGGGAGTTTGATGAGGATCCGTATGACGATCCCGAAGGTGATGACCTTCCTTTGGACTGTGGGGATGATCTTCCCCAACCTCTACCTCTTCCCCTACCCCAGGGGGGTTCCATCCTGTAAATATTCACGAGATAAGAAATCTGGCAGAGAATTATCAATTCCCTTTTTATATTGTATTTCAAAATCAAAAGGGGCTAATTGAGCTTGCCATCTTGCAAATATCATTTTTGAGGCATCATGTTTAAAATCTTTATTAAACATATATTTAACAGATTGTGCGTCAGTTTTTATCAAAAACTTTTGATTGTATAAGTCGTCCTGAAATTTTAAAACACATTTTACTATGGTTAACATTTCATGTGCCACAGTAGCGTATTTTCTCTGGGCTTCAGACCATTTACCAGAGTAAAATCTAATCAGATATTCATGTTTATCATTGGGATTTATCTGTTTTAATATCCCTCCATAACCAATATTAGACGCATCAGTCTCTATAATTTTTTGCCATGTAGGATTAGCAAGGGTTAAGCAAGGTAAAGATTTAACACGTTGTTTAATATTTTTTACCAAAGTAGTGTGACTATCAGTCCAAGGGATTTTATAATTCTTTTTTAACCTATCATATAAGGGGGCTAAATCACGTGACAGATCTTTATAAAAAGGTGAAATATAATGTAAACTTCCCAAAAATCTTTGTAACTGAGTTCTATCAGTAATAACATCGGGAAATTTTGAGGCAAAATCAATCGATCGTTGAATAGGAGTAATCTTCCCCTGACAAATATAATGTCCTAGGAATCGAATGTCAGTTTGAAATAAGCTCATTTTTTGTTTTGAGATTACCAAACCATTTTGTATAACAATTCTTTTGAAAATATCTAAATGCTTAATATGCATTTCAAGTGTTTTGGAAAATACCAAAATGTCATCGATATATACAATGACGAAGTCTAGATAAGGGTTGAAAATATCATTCATAATTTTTTGGAATTCTGAAGGGGCATTTTTTAAACCAAAAGGCATAACATTCCATTCATATTGCCCAAATGGAACATTAAAAGCAGTTCTATAAGTATGCTCTTTAAATATTTGAATCTGCCAATAACCAGATTTTAAATCAAATTTTGAAAATATATTGGCGTCATATAATCTAGACAATAAATCTCTTTTATTAGGAATAGGATACCTAACCCATTTCAAATATTTATTCAAGGGCTTATAATTAATGACTAATCTAGGAACACCACGTTCCTTTTCAGCTGCGTTATTAACATAAAAAGCTGTACAAGACCAAGGAGATTTTGAGGGTTTTATCAAACCCTTTGATAGCAGACTATCAATCTCTTTTTTGTAAAATTCTACCAATTCTGCATTCATCTGACAAGGTCGAGATTTAGTAGGAATATCATCCTCAGTGAAATTATCTTCATATGGAAGAGTAACAATATGCTTTTTTCGATTCCAAAAAGCACTAGGATGCTCAGCACAAATATCAATAGCAATCTGCTTGGAAATCAATTTGATTTTTTCCTGTACTTTAGTAGAATTCAGAGTATCAAATATATTCATACTAAACATTTCTAATTGTAAAGAATCAACATGTTTTTGCTTCATATCAATTAAAGCATTAATATCTCTAGTTACTGGATCTGTAACAAAAGTATAACTTATCTCTTTATCCTTATAAGTAGCAGTAAAACCTTTCGAGTCTATGCTAGTAAAAGGATAAACGGCGTTAATAAACGGTGTTCCAAGTATAATTGGAGGGTATAACTAGTTTTTTACCAAGAAAAAGAAGTGAGGAATACAGACTTTATTCTGACAAATACCCGTATTAGGAAGTTTATACTTTATATCTAAAGCATGTCCGGATGCAGATCTAACCATATGAGTAGTTTTTTGAAAATATTTCGTAGGTACTAAACCTTCTTGAATGCAGCTAACATCTGCTCCACTATCAATCATGGCAATGTTTGTAATTGAGAAACTATTATCAATGAGAATAGTACATTTGATGTACCATTTATGAGCAGTAATAATTTGCATCATTCCTAAAAACATATCATGTTTAGGATTAAAATTAATAGGTTTTTCTTCAATATCATTTTCAAAAATACCTTTGTTTTTATCATTAGATTTCTCAGCTGGAGAATTGATTTTCTCAATCTGAGTAATCCTATGATCACAAATCATTTGATTTTGTTTAAGAGATTTGATCTCTTGTTTTAAGTTTTCAACTTCAATTTTTAAATCATCGAAAGAAGAATCTCTTGCTGGAGTTGCATTTTTGTTTAACAAACGGTTATTAACCTCTAGTAAGGAATAAGGCGAGGAATATTCAAATTCTTTTTCAAAAGGTTTTGCAAAACCAGAACTTGAATTAGAACTTGAACTAGCAGCCAAATTAATAATTTTTTCACGAAGTTTTTCATCATTAACTTCTTTTAAAAGTTCTATTACATTATCAGAAGTAATAGTTTTCATGTTTAGGTCTTGAAACTGTGATTGTAATTTATAAAATTCATCATCACAAGTACATGTATCACCTTTGCAAGTTGTACAAGTATTATCAATATTTTTATCACTATCAGATAAATCAAGCAAATCAATTTCAGCTTCGGATTTTGATTCAGAATAATAATCAGATTCCGATCCAGAAGTGTATAACAAACTATAAACCTTATCACGTAGTTCATCTTCTAGTCCTAAGGTTTTCAGCTTTTGAAGCTTACAATTTGGAGCTATATGGCCAAATTTACCACACTTATAACACTTAATGTCAGCAAGATCTCGTTTAGACCTATTTTTGGTAAATCTAGTAGACTTGCGATGTGCTTTCTTGGCTTCTCGTTCTTCTTTGGATCTATATCTAGATCTCTTTTTCCTATAAGGACTGTCTTGGTTGGGGTATCTATGATACTTATGTTTCTTTTTCCTATGAGTAGAAGTCTCGGGTAAACCGAACTGGGCGCAAAAGTCCCCTAACTGGTTTCTTTCTTTAAGCTTATTCATCTTAAGTTGTCTGGACAATCTTAATTCATTGCACAGGTTTAATCCTTCCTGTGTGCAATTTCCTATTAATTTACCATAGGTATAGTCTGCGTAAGGAATTTCTCCATAACTACCTCTTAAAACCTTTCTAACTCTTTCGGCAAATAAAGAGGGAAGGCCATCTATGAACTTAGCTTTCCAATGTTCAAACTTATTTTCTGGTAGTTCCATCACTCTACTCATAAAGGTGTCTTTATACCACCTAAACTCACTTAAAGTCTTATATCTAAGGCTATTAAGGAGAGTACGAACAGTTTTATTTTGGTTGGTAAATCTACCATTGAAGTGTTCTAATATAGTAAGAATAAGGGTATAAACGACATCTTCTCTATTTGCCACTAGGGCCATGCCTAAGTTATCAAGTCCTTCGTCAACGGCTTTAGCATTAATAACCATTGCCCTTTCGTCGACAGACAAATAATTGTCCCACCAGCCACGAAGTTGGCCAGTAAAACCTGCAACAATCATTCTGCAAATATTCCTATCTGTATTTTTTACACTTTTACAGAAAGTTGCGTACATAAGCATTCTATGTACTAGAATAGTTAACTGCCTATCAGTCAAACCATCAAGATTCCATTCGTAAATTTCGGAACCACTGTAAGACGTATTAGTCTGATTCCAATCACGTTCCTCTATTAAAACATCTTGAGGAGTAGGACGATTGTAATAATAAGTCTGCATTCTAGGTTTATCAGCATATCTGCTATCTGCAAACTTACTATTCTTTTTGGGGTAACTTCTGAGTTTATTAAACTCTGACAAAACATCCTTTTTATAGTCAAAAGTAGAATCTAATTTATCAGCAAAATTATTTGATAAATCAATGGGTTTGATATTCAAACCGGATAACTTTTTATCAAGAAGTTCTTCTAAGTCTCCAAAAGATTTAAATTTAAAATCCTGAATATCAGAAGGTCTTTGAATATGAGTAACAACAATCTGAGGTTCTGATTTGCTTCCTGAAGAAGAGGCAATATCAGTCAAACTCTTTTTCGTATTCATCTCCTTAATCAAGACTGTTAAATTATCAAGTTTTTTATTAAGAAAACTAACGTTTTCACCCAAAACTATAACATATAAACTCAAATAATTATTTTGAGAAATTAATTTATTAATTTCTGCGATGCTGACTGCAGCAACATCTTCATCAATAAATTTTTGAAATGCAGTAAAAGTAATACATGTATTATTAGGTAAAACAAAAGATGATTGAGGAGGGTAAATGGCTTTAGTAATATTGCCACTCCCGTCTTTATAAGATCTTTCCAAAACTTTTATAAAAAGTGGTAAATATGTAGTTATAAACCAAGGAACAAAATACATAATTTGATTATGTAAAGCACAAGTTTCATAAAACTCTTGTGAAATATTGTTTAAATCTTCCTTACTATAAGTATCAAAAAACCAAGTTTTAAACTGGTTCCATTTATCAGTAAAAAATTCTTTTTGAATATAACCTCTAGCTTGTGACCCTGGACTAAAATCAATTTGGTGTGGAATCATTAAGAATCTTTGGGGTCAAAATCCATTTCGGACGCAGAAGGAATATCCTTATCAGAAATATTATCACTATCCTGAACAATATTTGTTTTGGGGTTAATCTTAACCCTTTCAACAGGTTTATCACCTACTTTAGTAGAAATTGTGTGTAAAGATGCAGCACGATTTCTAGCTGGTCCATAGACTGGTTCAACAGGAGAAATGTGTTGAATATCAGGCAACAGTCTACGACTAATAAAGGAATGTCTGTTATAACTAGAACTAATAGTAGGCAATAGTCTATTATTAGAAAATGACTGTCTACTATAAGTGGAACTATTATCGTCAAACTGAATGCAAATCCTACCATCCGGATTTTGAGTAATATGAGAATACTCAGTATTACTAACAGTATCAGTTATCTGACTGGGGGATATAACCGAATCCAAAGTCCATGTGGTTGGAAAATTAATTTCTTCCCACTTAATAGGTCTTCTCGTGGTGACCTTAGAATTTGCAAAATTCGTTTCCACTAGAATAGTCTGATCAGATGTATCATATAATTTACATCTGGGGTTTAACGTAGATAGTAATTTAAAATATATTCTATACGATAAACATATCAGTTCAGAACCAGGCGCATAATTATAACCATGCGTTTTCACATTTAATGTTAATGCATCAAGTATATTAACATCAGATAAAGATAATTGCAAATTGGGTTGAGTATTAAAATATACTGGGCCATAGGCGACAGTAGATTCAATAGAACCCATCAGAGACTGTCTAAAATTCAAATTTCTGGCATCTCTGAGAGCAGCCAAAAATGTCTCTGGTAACCCTTTAAGGGTTAAAGGCTTAAAAGCAATTTGAACCATACCAATATGCAAATAATTATACTGGTGTTTATAAACATCTACATCATGCTTGTTTAACAAACGAATAGTCTGTTCAGACGAATTTAAAGCTAAAGATTGCTCAGTTGTTTTAACAAGTTGTTTAGAAGAGAGTTTATCAAACCATCCATAATCATAGATTGTTCTAATAGGGACTTTAGGAATAGTCCATTTGTTTAACAAATCAAGGTTTTGAGGTATATCTACCTCTTCCAATCTAGTATTTTTCATACTAGTTTCTCCTAAATCCATATTTCAGAAATATATCTATGTCGAATATTTCATATCTATCTTATATATACCATGAAAGTACCTAGGCTCTGATACCATTTAAACAGGATCAAGTGGCGGGCGGTAATCCGCCATGCCTTCTCAATTAAATTAAAACAGAAATCACCGTTTGACCGGGAACTGGACTTGTTTCACACCTCACATCTGGCTTTTATATGCCTGGAAGGTTTTCACCAGTTAAAGATTTCTATTTTAACATATAAGAGAATTCTTAATCTAGCTAATTCAGTACCCTTATATTTAAAGACTGGCGGTAATCCGCACAATCAGTAAGGATAAGAATTGAAATATACTTGAATTTTATATATAGTTTAATGACTGTATGGAAGGTTAAAAACCTTTACTCAAGCAAGGGGTCTGTCATAATATAATACATACTTTTATTGAGCCCATGTGTCTAGCAGTTCTAACCGTGAAAGAAGATGCCCTTTTAACTCCTTTATCGGGCTGAGGTTCACGGCTAGCTAGACGGAGCCACTAAGGCAAAGCCAATAAGAGCAGTGTTATATCAGACTGTACCAACCATCTTGACACCAAGTCAAAACTCTATATATAAAACTCATTTATATTTTAATAGATGCCGTCGCTTTCATAGTGTATATAGGAGAGAAGTTAGATACTCAACATAGATATGAAGTCTCTTAGCCGGACATCGTCACGGCCAGAGAGGAGAGACTAGAAGAAAATCTAAACTAAAAAAGACGTTAAGACTCCCTCTCTCTAGAACTCTCTCTCTCTCTCTAAGTGTAAGTAAAGAGTTAGTTTGAAGTTTGTAGATTGTAATAGAAGAACAAATAAATAAAAGTTTTCAGTTCTTCATCTTCAGGGCCTTGCTTCTTGGCCACAAGGTACATACTTCTGTCTTTCTTAGTTTAGATTGTCTTCTAGTCTGTGTCGATGTCGACCCCTCGTCACTACTTCTTCGAGGTTAGATTGGATACTTATTGGGTACATGTTGTTTATGAACTCACGCTATACTTTTGCACTAACCGTGCAGGATCTGAGGCAGGTGCATCTGGTAGTCATCCCGGCGCGCACACCTGATACTCTGAGACTTAGTGGTGAGCTGCTTCCGAGTCCGTTCTGCAGCACCTGAAGTCTCTCTTTTGTATTTACTTTCTGTCTACTCTACTTCAGACAGTAGTTTAGTGTTTTGTATATTCTACTATCAGCTCATACACTGCGACACCAAGTCTTGAAATTTTGCTAGTAGACATTTGATGATCTTTTTGAGTATTTAGTTCATCACAATTGTCCTTATGGTTGCTCACACTTTATTTTATCAAATTTCTCACCTCGCACTTATTTAATAATTAAAAATCGATTATTTCTAAAATGTTAAAAAGGATAATTACACGGCTAGTTCACCGTTGGCTTGCCTAGCAGTGATGTTGGATGTTATCTCGACCTATAGGGGGAAATTGGGTCATGACACTAGTATTGTGACTCTGGTGTCCCATCCCTAAACAAATATCACACCTTCTCTATATACTTTATCCGCGTATGGCACATTAAGAATCTCTACTTCTTTCTCTAAATATAAAGCTAAAGACAAGGGCACATATTCATACCCTCTATATAAATATTTCACATCTTGTCACGCATGAGGATACATGCATCTCATACAATTGCACTATCTCTCGAACATATCGCGACATAGTGTTACAACCCAGAATTTGGAGTTGTAATTTTGGCCAAGAACTGGTGAGAAAGGAGCCTTCTGATGGTCTGACATAGAACAGTCTACTCGGGCAACTTGGGCTTTTTAATTTTAAGCATATATAAGGGGGTATAGGTGATGAAAGCTCCAACCTGCCTCCCCCACACGCGCTGCCACCGAGCCGTATAGAACGAGCTGCCTTGGGGGCGAACCCCAAGGGCCTGCCTAGATGACTCAAGGGAGTGTCAAAGGTATCCATACGAGTTTGGGAACTCGTATGGGCTGCGCAACGCCTTAGGGCTTGCGTTGGGCATCAAGTGGGCAGTGGAGGCTGCTATCGTGGAACGGCCAGCCCCGCGGGCTGCCGAGTGTTGGAAAGAGACCTCCACGCCGATTGGATACTTGACGCACCTGTCATAGGGGCATCATGTGTCGACTTGTGAGCATGGCTTTGGTTCAGCCATGCAAGCAAGGGTCCGTTGGCCTAAAGGTGCAGGTGTGGGCGACACTGCACTACTTCGGAATGGAAGCGTGCTGCAAGAGGGCTATGTATGGGCATGGCACGAAAGAGGCGCATGACAATGGCCAAGGACTAAAGGTTGCCTTACTCGGGCGAGGCACGAGCTAGTCGCTGATGCACTAGACGAGTGTAAGCTTGAGGATTGGGCTGTGCACGCGGGAGCGATGCTCAGTCTTGGGCTATAAGGAAAAGGCATGTCCTAAGCCAAGTCCCCAGGGCGCGCAAGGATTGTGATCCTAAGATGGAGCGCCACGACATGTCTAGGGCCAAGGGCCTAGGCATCTTACGGGCGGCACAAGTTGGGGCGAGCCTACGGGCGAGTCCCACCGACAGGCACAGGATCGTGCTTGGGAAATCCTGGGACAGGAAGAAGGCTGGCCTGCAGCGAGGGAAACTGCAGGCGTCGCACGGGCGAGCAGGTGCCGCTACCCAATGTAAGGAAATGGGCCTGTGACACTTGGTATCAGAGCTGATTAAGGCCATACTATGCCATGGCACAACGTCAAGGCAAAGGGTGGATATGGCTAGTGCATTTTGGATGTTAGTGCCGAGATCACGTCAAAGCAGAGATTGATATTCATATGCCATCAAAGATCTAGAACCAGATATTGATGGTCGACGAAGGAAATGGGTGATTCCATTGTCTTTCGTGAGTCTAAGGTGCTACTGAATGAGGTGATATGCCGATGAGTCGGATGGCCAAGAGAATGCCATGTTTGCCAGGTCGTGCAACCATATTACGAAGAGTGGGAGCCATGGACTATAAACTTGGGCATGATCATAGCGGAGATCTTGCCAAGGATGCGTGCAACGCATCATGTTGAGTGTCTTTCCTTCGAGAGAAGACTTTGGGTTGCCTGAGGGCATTGCCAAGGTGAGGAAATGAATTTGAGGGTATAGCGAAGCTGTGGAATGGGACGAGTTTCCAAGTTTGGAAGGTGTCATCATTCTGGAAAGGGGTATGTCGAATGATCGGGGACCGAGAGTGTCCAGGTGCGAGGCACACCGAACCGGGAAGCCGTGCTAGTAGGACCAAGAGAGTACCTGTCTATAGGGCGAGTATTGAAGTACTACTGGGAGCATTGGTTACTTGCTGAGGAAGTGACGGCCGGAGAACAAAGAACTCTGTTCGGAAAGGCGGCGAAGCTATGACTTTGGGAATGTAGTACTCACCAAAGGTCGTCCCAAGTGCTGGCCAAATGCCAAGTGGGACGACAGTGCTAAGATGTATCCTCCACATTGAGTGTGGGAGGATCCCGCCTATGCAAGAGGCATAAGGGCGAAGTCGTGGGTCTGGAAGCGAACACATCTTCAAGGTAGTGAAGGCAAAGAGAGCTATGAGAGCGGAATGCTACGTGAGCTATGCCAGAGGCGTTTGAATGCCAAGTGAGCGAATGAGCTACTAGGGCCGCGCCAAAGAGGGCGTCTTAATGCTACGGGAGCGAAAGGCTACGGGAGCCATGCCAAAGGCATCTTAGGGCTACGTGATCGAAAGGCTGCGGGAGCTATGCCAAAGAGGGCATCGTGAGGCTACGGAAGCGGATGGCTACGGGAGCGACGTCAAAAGAGCACGTTGATGTGCTAACCTGTGAAGGAAAGCTTCAGACGGACATGAAGGCCGTGAGGGTCATGGTGTGATTTGACTAGTGTGGGTCAATCACAAAGTTAGACACCAGAGGGTGCAAGTGCGGAGGCACTTTCCAAGTGAACACGGAATAGAGGTGAAGTGCAGAGGCACGCTTGGAAGATACTTGGGGGAGGAGTGCATGGGGCATGACTCCTTTTTGAGAAAGGACTTCGAGGAAGTCCAACCCACAGGACAAAGGGAGCTTGAATGGGCATACCTGAGGGGGCAGACTCCGGGATGTCTTAAGCCATGATGTGTCATCAGGGCGATGACATTATGAGTGTGGGAGGATGTTACAACCCAGAATTTGGAGTTGTAATTTCGGCCAAGAACTGGTGAGAAAGGAGCCTTCTGATGGTCTGACGTAGAACAGTCTACTCGGGCAACATATACTTTTTAATTTTAAGCATATATAAGGGGGGTATAGGTGATGAAAGCTCTGAACTGCCTCCCCCATACGCACTGCCACCGAGCCGTATAGAACGGGCTGCCTTGGGGGCGAACCCCAAGGGCCTGCCTAGATGACTCAAGGGAGTGTCAAAGGTATCCATACGAGTTTGGGAACTCGTATGGGCTGTGCTACGCCTTAGGGCCTGCATTGGGCATCAAAAGGGCAGTGGAGGCTGCTATTGTGGAACGGCCAGCCCCGCGGGCTGCCGAGTGTTGGAAAGAGACCTCCACGCCGATTGGATACTTGACGCACCTGTCATAGGGGCATCATGTGTCGACTTGTGAGCATGGCTTTGGTTCAGCCATGCAAGCAAGGGTCCGTTGGCCTAAAGGTGCAGGTGTGGGCGACACTGCACTACTTCGGAATGGAAGCGTGCTGCAAGAGGGCTATGTATGGGCATGGCACGAAAGAGGCGCATGACAATGGCCAAGGACTAAAGGTTGCCTTACTCGGGCGAGGCACGAGCTAGTCGCGGATGCACTAGACGAGTGTAAGCTTGAGGATTGGGCTGTGCATGCGGGAGCGATGCTCAGTCTTGGGCTATAAGGACAAGGCATGTCCTAAGCCAAGTCCCCAGGGCGCGCAAGGATTGTGATCCTAAGATGGAGCGCCACGACATGTCTAGGGCCAAGGGCCTAGGCATCTTACGGGCGGCACAAGTTGGTGCGAGCCTACGGGCGAGTCCCACCGACAGGCACAGGATCGTGCTTGGGAAATCCTGGGACAGGAAGAAGGCTGGCCTGCAGCGAGGGGAACTGCAGGCGCCGCACGGGCGAGCAGGTGCCGCTATCTAATGTAAGGAAATGGGCCCGTGACAATAGGCTAGTATAATATATAAGTAATCGGTCGACTGAATCAAGCACATGATCTCACTGAGCCCATCACATTTACTTAAACTGGGATCATTATTTCCTCATCACGCTTGGTAAGCCAACCACGAAGTCTAAAGTGATCTATTTTAACTTTTATTAAGGACAACCAAGTTACTGAAAATTCTTTCGAGTCTCTTAACACTCGTATTTAGCATATGAACAGCTCAAATACTAAAGAACAATTTTTTTTTTATATCTCCTGTCACCTTTTTAGTAGACATCACAAGGCTAAACATATCGTGGAAAAAGAAATTCACACTTATGACCTCCAGCAGTTAATCAGTATTATCTTGATGTACTTAGTACCATCCTTAACCGCTGCATATGCTTATATCAACTACGAAAATATTCTCATATGTTATCAAAAAATATAATAACTAAAATGATAAGGAACAATATAAATACTAGGTTCATCTAGTATATGACGATTACTAGTGCGTTCGACTATCCAAGAGACGTCACCATATGTTCATATTAACCATAATAGGTCTTGGAACATGTATTCGAAAAATTTAACTCTTGTACCTTCCACTCATGGTGTTTCAGTCACAAGTTTATCTTATAATAGAAGGTAACAACCTATAGCTAAAGGTACAAGTCATCTAAGGGTGACAAAAAAAATAATTTTCCTTCATAGCCATGTAAGTCATCTGTCTATTATTGATTAACATAATCATAAATCTATCGTTCTGCTTAAAGAATAGAAGACCGCCTAAAAGTGACACACTTGGTCCGGTGACTTTTTAATCATGAAGTCTTGCAACTTGCTCCTAGTTCTTTGACTCCACAAAGATATTTTATAATACAGAATAAATATAGAATAAGTTCTTGACAGTCTTAAAATTTCACTTCTTACCCTTACTTTAACATTTTATAATGTGTCACGATCCAAATCCACGCACCCGACACACTATCCGATCCGAGCGAATCAACCCGTATGATGCACTCAAATCATATGCATGAAAACCAATTTAACTGCGGAAGCTCTTTGAAAATTTTATATATTTTCAAGTTAAACCATGGAACAATTTTCCAATTCAAAATCATACATGAAGCCTCTCATAATCATAACAATGAGACTAAGTAAAATAATTATCTTTTCATGTATGTCGCGTACAACCCCATTACTATAACTTTTCACAACTATCTATGGAGCCTCTATACCAAGGAATAGAACTACACTTGGGTTAATGCTCGACTAACATAAATTAAAAAAATAACATGATAGCTACAATGAAATAGGAGTGGTGCCTCACCATATACCTCAGGGAGAGCGTCATCCTAGCCCTGTCCACATGCCACGTATCATACCTTATTCTGAAATACGTAAAGTAAGTTGGGCCCTGGCAGGGGCCCCCCTAAGGGTTGAGTACACCACATCGGTACTCAATAAGTGCCATAGACTCTCTTTAACTCAAGTTCTTGGGATAAGATTTTAGAAAAACTATGCAACCAGTATTGAACATAAAGTAATAAACAGTTATATAAACCATGCTTTTTATCATTTCAAATAAACGATAAGTGAAATATAAGCCATGCTATAAATTTTTAGAACGTCTCTATCAACCTTAGATTTTAATAGAAATCACATAAAACCACCATGCTATAAATTTTTAGAACGTCTCTATCAACCTTAGATTTTAATAGAAATCACATAAAACCATTTCAATCTCATTAAGTCATTGACCATTTTTGGCTCCTTAGGCCTAAACATAAAAATATTTTCTTTTACCTTTCATCGAGAGTACTATACCGACACCGATATAATGAACAACTATTAGGTGATCATCCTAGTAATAACTATTTGACCCTACTTGTCTGGGCGGCTTCGCGTAGTGCTGTACGAGTCGACTTAACCTCATTACTTTAAGTAATGATCATCTGCCCTCTCAATGGGGGACTTTATCCTACAAACCTCGACTTTGCCTTGGAATGTGTCCATACGCTGGCACGTGTAGTTCAATATTCGAACCAATCTCGGTGGTCTCCACTAGTAACTCCCAAAATATTTGACATATCAAAAATAGATTCATAGCATAATTGCCTCAAAGGATCTATTTTTATCAAATACTATTTTTTATAGGTCATGCTTTTAAATAATACAATGTATCAACTTAGGTCATGCTTTTAAAGAGAATCCCTCAAGAAGAGTAAGTCTTAATTAACTTACCTCAAACTTCAAGCTCCAAAAATACTACAATGCTCCAATTGATTAAAATGTCCAAATATCACCAACAATTCAATATCTATTAGTTATCCCAACTACATCAAAACAAATACGAAAAGATTCATAAATATCCATTTAGGCTTCACAATTCGGCAACAAGCCTTCAACCATCCCAAATTATCCATAGGCTCGCCCATTAGCCTATTCAATTCCATTCTTATGATTTAATACTCATTTGGAGTCGTTAATAATATTACGTTAATTACCCAACATCATCAAGTCACTATTCATTGTCTTCTCCAACAAAACCCTAAATTCAAGAACATCCATTTCAAGAACTAGTGTTGTATCTTATCCAAATGGTGATTTCTAATTCAATTTGTTTTTCAATTAAGTTATCAAGTCTATTGGAATCATTAGAAACTCAAAACAATTCAATTTATATCAATTCATCATTATACATCTTCTTCTTTACCCAAAATGGCATTCTCAAGACCCAGCCTTAGGGTTCATACACTATCTCATTACAACTTCAAATAAAACTCAAAAATATGCTACCCGTACTCCAATATGACATATATATGAAGCTTAAGTGAAGGGATTACCTCTTGGTGGAAGAATCTCACTTTTCCTTTTTTGGTGTTCTTGAAGATTCAACCCATTTCTTATGGATTTGATCCATAATAATGTTAGTGTTATCACTAAGTGATGATATACAATTATCCTTGTACGAAAATAACTTACCTTTAAGTGTATCCATGGTGGAAGAGCTCCTCCTTCTCTCTAGAAATCCATTCCAAGTTGAAGAACTAACTATTTCTCTCTCTAAACCCCTTATTTCTACACTTTAAAAATGAGTCTGATGGGTGCATAGCCCCCTGCATAGGCTACGCACAAAGGCTACATAGGGTGGACTTCCATTCCTCTTCAATTGGCAGCTGCTGGATTTGCCTACGCATAGTGTGTAGGCTATGCTAGACTCACATAGCTGTTCTGCTACCATTTAGTAAAAAGGTCATAACTTCTTATAGCAATCTCCAAATGATGAATGGTTTGAAGCATTAGAAACTAGACACATATACCTTTCATTTGATAGGGCATACACCATATAACATGTAACGACCCGATCGGTCATTTTGAGCTCTAGCCATCGTTATGTGATTTGAGGACTTGAGTAGCTTCACATCATGTATCATGACTTGTACGTGTGGTCGGAATTGAATTTTGGAAAGTTTAGAGTTGTTTCAGATGGAGCAATTCTCAATTCGAAAGTTTTAAGTTGGAAGAGTTGATCAAGGTTTGACTTTTGAGTAAACGACCTCGAAATCGGGATATGAAGGTTCCAATAGGTTTGTATGATGATTTCAAACTTGGGCGTATGTTCGAGTTGAGTATCGGGTCGACCGGGAGCATTTCAGAGCTAATTATGGAAGGTTGGCATTTTGAAAATATTAGAAATTTCCTTTGTTTGACTTGAAGTGGATCTTGGTGATGTCGATGTCCGTTTGGAGTTCCAAACCTTAGATTAGATTCGTATTGTGATTTGTGACTTGCACGCAAAATTTGGTATCATTCCGGGATGTTTTAGTATAATTCAGATGTGCTCGGCGAATTTTGAAGTTTGAAAGTTTAAAGAAAGGTTTCGATCGTCGCTTTGTAGTTTTGATGTTGTAGGGCATGATTTGAGGCTTCGACTAAGTTCGTATCGTGTTTTGGGATGTATTGGTACGTTTGGATGGGGTCCCGGGGGCCTCGGGTTTGAAACGGATTGAAAATGGATTTAAATTTGGATTGAGGAAATGTTGGTTTTGGCCAAGTGCTGGTGCGACCGCACCTGCGGAAGTTTGGGCCCAGGTGCGAAGCCGTTGGAGCGGACTACTCAACATAGAAGTGGGATAGGAGTGCGCGAGGAAGGTTCACAGAAGCGACATTTGGACCGCACCTGCGATAGCGCAGATGCGGCTTCTTGGAGCACAGAAGCGAGGTAGCTTGTCGCACCCGCGATGACGCAGGAGTGAGACAATTTCTGCAGGTGTGAAGGGGAGGGCTCTAGTGCTTCTCCGCAGAAGAGGAGTTTTGGTCGCACAAGCAATGCCACAGGTGCGGCTACGGTTTCGCATGTGCGAAAATATCGCTAGGCGGAATTGTTATAAGAACGAGATTTGGTTCTTTTTCTCTTATTGTTTCACTTGGATTGGCCGAATTTGGGGAGCTATTTTGAGGTGATTTTCATCGAGCATCACGAGGTAAGTGATTTTCACCTATTACAAGTTAAATACTTGGATTATATATAGATTTTAATATGAAAATTAATGGAAATTAGGGGAATTTAAGAGAAAACATAGAAATTGGTATTTTTGGAATTTGACCACAAAATTGGATATGGAATTAGGAATAAATCATATATTTGAGTTCGCAATGTTATGGGTAAAGTTTATCTTTGAAATTTTTTGGAATCCGGACATGTGGGCCCGAGGGTCGACTTGGTTGACTTTGCAAGCGGAGTTGGGAATTGTTATAAATTAATTAATTATGATGTTGGAGTATATTGTTTTATTGGTTTTCATGATTGTTTGACTAGTTCGGATAGATGGGCATTTGGTTTGAGGTGTTAGAGATGGTTATGGAACTTCGGAGCGAGATAAGTCTCCTATCTAACCCTGTGAGGGGGAATTTACCCCATAGGTGTTATATTCTTATGTGCTACATGTTGTGGGAGCTACACACTATGAGGTGACGGATGTCCGTGCGTATGCTAGAATTCTTGATTATGTCCGGTAGACTTAAGTTCACGTCGTGCTATAATTGTACTATTTGAGTTATCCTTGCTTGCCTAATTCCTTTATTTTACGTTACGACTTGAGACTAGACTTGCATAGGGTGGTAGACTCACTATTGTAGAGATGTGACGAGCTACTTGATAATCCGCGGAATAATTTGTGCTTCCCTTGCGAATTTCTCCCGCGTTATGCGTATGTATTGCAATGTTTTCCTTAAATTTCATAAGTCACATGTATATTCATGAGTGGGGTCAAGGACCCGTTAAAACTTATTACTCTAGTGGGATCAGGCCGTTCGCCTCAGTAGTATAATAGATGCATCAATGGTTCATGTTGTTCGACCCTCGGCAGGGTACATATTATTATGGGATCGGGCCGTTCGCCTCGACATTTCTATAAATACCCTTATGGGATCTGGCCGTTCGCCTCGGTAGCTTTATGAAACACTCTTATGGGATCGGGCCATTCGCCTCGGCAGCGTCGTGCGTAATATGTGACAAGAAGCCATCGTATCCGTAAGCTTTTCTGATGTGAGTTGTGACGATCTATCTGGTAGAGACCATTCTACATATATATTCCGGTTGAGGTGGTGACCGATAACAGAGAGCTCGTATTTACTGTTCAGAGGAGGATCGTACCACGTACCTATATCTGTTTACACTGTTCATTTACTTTTACCATGCCTCATACTTGTTTACTTTCTATTGCACTTGATATATTGGACCACTAGTAAGTGTCGATGTCGACCCCTCGTCACTACTTCTCCGGGGTTAGGCTAGATACTTACTAGGTACGCGTTGATTTACGTACTCATGCTACACTTTTGCACTTATTGTGCAGGTATACATATTTCTGGTGGTCTTTTGGGCGTAAGGGCATAGCTATTGCGGGGACCTTACGGTAAGCTGCATTCCAGGTTACGACCCGCAGCATACGGAGAGTTGCATTCCATGTTACGATCCGCAGTATACAGAGTCTCCATCAGAGTTACTTACATTCTCCTGTCTAACTTGTATTCCAAACAGATGTTGTATTTTATTATATTTCTTAGTAGATGCTCATGCACTTGTGACACCGAGTTTTGGGAATTCCTAATAGATGTTCATTATTGTAGTCAGGTAATTATTATCATTCTATATTGTAATTTATACTTTATACGGAAATTGTTAAATAAAAATCAATGGTGTTCTACGAGTACTAGGTTTCACTCAATTTATTTAATGAGATTTATGATTTTAAAGATAATGAAATGAGTAACTAAGTTGGTTAATCACCATTGGCTTGCCTGACGGTGGCGTTAGGTGCCATCACGGCCTATAATGGATTTTAGGTCGTGACATAACACTTCATATCTTGAGAGTTATGCTCGTTTGAAGTTAGGTCTTGTGCGGACTCACTTGAAACTTAACCCCATCATATAATTTCCAACTTGACTTAGCCTTATGGCTCTTCTTAGACCATAAACCATTGTTAATGCATCCCATATATTATCAAGATCAATTGATATCCTTCATATTATTAGTCATGTTCATACCAAAATTACGATAATTAGCACCCGTCAATCTTCTTAATGGTCTTAAAATACTTCGACATTTTCCGGGGTATTATATTCTCCCCCGCTTAAGAACATTCATCCTTGAATATTTTGCAAGTCATTACTAGGAACAATATTATCCCCCTTTCACCTTAACTATTATTCTTAATTATTACTAACTTCATATGAATCTTAGATGTTCTTCCAAAATTTTAACTTCCTTAAGGCCCCAAAATTTAGCTAACTCTCTAAATTCTTAAAAGTTTTGACAGAGTATCCCCTGTAACTGAGACTATCCAAAAAATTCAACTTGTCCAGAATAGGCCCCCACATGGGCACGAATTTCAACATAATCCAACAACTAAATATCTTTACATAATATGATGTCTAGGCCCCACACGGTCGCACATATATTCTCAATGTACAACAAAAAACTATTTAGGACCCACACGGCCGCACATACATCCTCAACGTATAACAACATTCTAAGCCCCACATCATCGCGTATATACCAGAATTGCATCAAATACTTTTTTATAATTTAAAACAATTTTATATTTATGCCTCACTCATTCCAACATAGGTTACTCTATATTGCAATACATATTACTACCATGCATATTTGTATTATCGTTTTATTATGTATACACCAAGTCGCAAGTGAAAGAGCATTGTTTTGTATACGTTAAAATCCTTCTTCTTTCATTCAAAGGCTTTCATATTTACATCAAATTACTTCTAAGCATAGTTTGTCCTCATAGGACTCTTGATTCTCTAGCTACCAAATTCTTTTATTCTATCCGAAGACTAAAAAGATATTTATCTTACTTAGATCCAACCTTCACGTGGGTGATATATACCTCCACTTTCACTAGTAAACTTTTGATTTACCTTTAGATCTCAAATTGATTGATTCAATTGCTAACAAGTCCGCTCTCTCAGAAATGTTCAATCCACTTCCTTCCCTTTCATGGCACAAATTTCCATTCATTCTCGAACATCACTGTACATATTTCAATTTTCTTAACCTTAACCAACTAATCGATATCACCAAGTTCTTTACGATATTTTCTTACCAGAAATTTAAGTTGTATTTTCCATTTGTCACGACCCCAATTTCCCTCTGTAGGATGTCGTGATGGCACCTAGTCTCTAAAACCAGGTAAGCCTAACAATTTTTGCGGAATAACTGAATATAAAGCTGAAACTAAAAACCCAACATCTGAAATAAATAAAAAAACTGTGATTCAAAATAGTTACAACTCCCAAAACCCGGTAGAAATAAGTCACAAGCTCTAAAGTGAAGTGCTAAATATTTCTATACATCAATGTCTAATGAGAATAAGGAAAATAATATAGTGAAGGTAGAAATAATATAGTGAAGGTAGAGGGGGACTCTGAGGTTTGCGGACGTTGGAAGTAATACCTTGAAGTCTCCACGCACGGGCTAGCTCACTGATACCTGGTCTGGTTGGAAGAACCTGGGTCTGCACAAAAAGATGTGCAAAAGAGTAATATGAGTACACCACAACGGTACCCACTATGTACCAAGCCTAACGTCGATAGAGTAGTGATGAGGTCAGGTCAGGGCCCTACTGAAAATATTAGGAAAAACATGGCGGAAGATGTAATAATGTGATGAATGACAAAGAAGTGTAACAATAGAAATTCACAGAAGATAACATCACAGAAATTATGCAGACGATTACAACACATAAGGAACAAGAATATTGCAAGTGAAGAAACAACAATAACAACAACAACAATACATCAAATAGAGGTAAACTACAGGGGCACTCCCGAGGTACCGCCTCGTAGTCCCAAAAGTAAATATCTCATAACGGCACAGCAAAAACCTCGTGCGAATAATGAGAACCGAACGATAGAAACCTCGTGCCATAATAACACTCTGCATGACAGAAACCTCGTGCCATAATAACACTCCGTAAGGCATAAACTTCGTGCCACAATAACACTCCGCAAGGCATAAACCTCGTGCCACAATAACACTCCGCACGGCAGAAACCTCGTACCACAATAACACTCCACACGGCAGAAACCTCGTGCCACAATAACACTCCGCATGGCAGAAACCTAGTGCCACAACCAAACAGTTATCTCAACAAAAGATCACGAGAAAACAACACATAACAAATGGAACAATGAAATTACAACAAAGAATCATACAGTTAAAGAATGAATACGGAATCAAAGGAAACAGGTAATTCAACTAAGCATGTTGCACAAAATGCAAGTAAGAGATAAGACACGTAGACATGTGACATTAGGCTAAACATGATGACTATACGTGTTAGAGTACTAAATTAAGGAAATAAAAAAGGAACTATTTAGGAAAAACTGGATTTTTAACATTTAGCCCGAGTACGCACTTGTCACCTCGCGTACACGGCCTTAACGCATTGCAAATACCATAATATTACCAAACCCTAAGGGGAATTTCCCCCACCCAAGGTTAGACAAGTCACTTATCTCAAACCTTGCTCAATCAATCAATAAGAAGACCTTTGCCTAGATTTTCCAACTTCGATCAGCTCAAATCTAGCCAAAATAATTTCATAATATAAAATATAACTATAAAAAACTAATTTAAATAATAAAACTGCAACTTTAGGAAAGAATTGAAAAATCTCCCCAATAAGTCGACCCAGGCCCACGTCTCGGAATCGGGTAAAAAACACAAAATCCAGACACCTATTCAACCACGAGTCCACCCATACCAAAATTACTCAAATCCGATACCAAAATCTCAATCAGAAACCCAAAATACGGTATAAGAACTCAACACCTTTTTCCCCCAATTTCTCAACCCAAATCCTTAATCAAATGTTTTCTCTGAAAATCCCCCAAAATCTCGCCTAAATCCGAGCTCTCAAAGTCCCAAAATGAAAATGGGAGCAAGCCCACAATTTTTGAAATTTAATCTGCTGCCCAGGCATTTCTTCTTCGCGAACGTGGAAGTTGCCTCGTGTTCACAAAGCACAAAAAGTTATTAAAAAACAAAAACTATTATGCGAACGTGAAGCACACTGCCCCCAGGCCTCCGCGAACGTGGATCCTCACTCGCGAATGTGTAGGCTTAAAGCCTGATGCCCCACTGACCATACCTCTACGCGAATGCATAGACCCTTTCTCGAACGCGTAGACTTGAAACTCCAAAGCTTCGCGAACGCGAGACCTACATCACGAATGCGAAGGCTATATTTCCAGCAACACTCAAGCTCCTCTACGCGAATGCGGGAGCACCTTCGCGAACGCATAGAAGAAAACTAGACACCAGAACAATCTGAAGCTTCAACCATTCCTTAAGCTTTAACTCGATCCGTTAACCATCCGAAACTAATCTGAGCCCCACGGGACCTCAACCAAACCTACCAACAAGTCTTAAAACATCATACGAACCTAGTCAATCCTTCAAATCACATCAAACAACGCTAAAATCATAAATCGCACCCCAATTCAAGCTTAATAAACTTTAGAACTTCAAACTTCTATATCCGATGCCAAAACCTATCACATCAAGTCCGATTGACCTCAAATTTGGCACACAAGTCATAATTGGTATTACGAACCTACTCCAATTTCCAAAATTAGAATCCGACCCCGATATCAAAAAGTCCACTCTCGGTCAAACTTTCCAAACATCATCCAACTTTCCAGCTTTCACCATTTAACGCCGAAATGACCTACGGACCTCCAAATTAATATACAGACATGGTCCTATGACCAAAATCATCCTACAGAGCTATTGGAACCGTTAAAATTCCATTTCGGAGTCTTCTTCACATAAATCAAACTACAGTCAATTCCTAGAACTTAAACTCCTATTTCAGGGACTATTTGTCCCACTTCACTCCGAAACCAAAAACCAAACCTCCCGGCAAGTCACATAACCACAAAATGAAATGGAGGAAGCAATACAAAGGGGTTCGGGGATAATACTCTCAAAATAACCAGATGAGTCGTTACACCATTGTGCCTGCCATAGGAATACTACCATGGATTGTAGGCTTTCAACTCCCAAGTGATAATGCTATTAGGATAATACTTGCACCTTTTAGTTTTATTTTTATTTTCTTACCCCGTGCTTCTTATCGGAGCACATTTTTTTAGTTTGCAAAAGTATTTCGTATTTGAGAAAACGCATAATATAACTTTTTCTTGCCTCATTTCATGCCAAGTATTCACATACTTTATCCACATTTGTAACCTTCCTTTGTTATACTAAGTCCAACATATGACCAAAGTACTTCCTTATTTTCGCCCTTGCTTGAATTTAATTCAAGTAACACATGCTCCAAAGTTATAAGAATCTATTCAAGTATCCCAATAAATATTTGAATATTAGATAGTACCTTTAGATAACCCAATGTTGAACACCGTAACTATTTCTCGTTATAAACATGTGATCCCTATACCAGCACTGTATGACAATTTTACTCATTTCATCGGAAATCTTATCAAATATTTGTTCGTAATATTTCTTTTATGAATAAAATTTCTCCGTTTAAATTTTCCAACCATCACCTTTAAAGCGATTTCTACTTGCTCTGACGCTCCCCCACCTAGGCGTAAAACCCAAATCTAAAGCTCGAACATGATACTCGAAGATTTAATTAAATTCGTACTCCATTCCATCTGATTATACACATGCACATATACTACTACAAGTTATTTATTCTCAACTCAAAATCTTATTTCACCATTTCAAAATTCCACGAAGCCTTGACTTCTACTTTGCACTTACACTTAGTAGTACCTACTATTTTAATAATAGATGAAATATGGTTATGCTCATCAAGAATTTCTTTGCTCTTTCTCGTACCCAAGTATCATGGCACTTCTAGCCGCAACTCATGTTGCCAAGTATCATCTCTTCATGTCCTGAAAACAATAATAAAGTTAGCATATCACTTTTTGTGCCCATTTTACTTTAAAAAATCTTTTTCTAACATATTTCCCTTCAGTCCATTCTCAAATATATTTAAATACAACTATCTCAGGCTATATCCGTATAACTTTCATATATCTTTCCATAACATACACTATTTTCACAATGCTATATGTAAGAAATGTGCAATCTATCTTCATGCCCTCATCATAACATAAATTCTTTTCTGACTATAGTTAATATCACACCTTCACGTCATCGTGCCTCGTGCAATTAATATTACCTCCTTGTTTTTCCATTATTTAATGGATTCTACTTGTGGGTACTCAATCATTCGTATGATAATCACCTTCATATCTCGAGGTGACTTCAATCTCGTTGTAGTAGATAACATGTTAGGATTCGTGTGGCATCACAACGTAGCCTTGGATCACTTGTAACTCATCAACTTCACACGTGTACCATTATCATTTGCAAGCTCTTGAGTTTTAAACTACATATGCAATATTCATAATCCGCCCGAAGTTTCAATTTGGCCCGATACATCACTTCAAATATTTATTCCTCTTAAATCTTAAGGTTTCATCAAATAACAAGTTAACAGCTCCCCTTGACACATGTAGAGGTACTTTGGAGCTTACCTTCGGAAATTCTTAATTCTCACCATTCAAAAGGACAAAATAAGGCCTATATCAATTAGACAAACTTAAAGTTATTATTCCACATCACTTCAGCTCCTTCGACAACTTATTCACTTCTTGAAATCTTCTAAGGTTACACCTTTTGTGCATATCATGCATTAACACTTTTTCACTTACCCATTTAAGTTCACATACATCAGTGTGCATCACTGGATATTGACTTTAATTTGTATCACATTTGATATATGGGAGGTATTCAAAGTTCACCTCCCCCCCCCCTTCTTTTTGCATATGACATGCTTCAAATAACCTCAACTTTTGCCCCCATGTGGCACTTTATTTCTTGTAAGTTACATCATCACATGAGCCACTACTTTGAGAAGACCTTACCAAGTTGAGAGTCTCCCTATCTCTTATGAGACTAAGGGTCATCTCTTGCGTTTTGCCTGTTTACTTTTCTGAAAATCATGAAGGCTTCCTTATATCCTATTTTCTAAAAGATACTTTTGGTCATTCTTGGTATTATCCTAAATAGATCCTCATTCTTATGAATTAAAAGGTGCTCGGTACAAATTTGATTGATTTACATTCTCTTACCAATTCGATTCTTGTCAATCCTCGACATCATATCACGGTAAATTGAGGTATTACCTTCCCATTTATCTTGTAACCACTGTGTTTCCTTTTTATTTATTTATTCATTTATTTATTTATTCTTTTATTGTAATAGTAAACAATGATTTTCATAGCAAATGGCCGTCCCAATACCTTGATCTATAATTTAACACATTCCTATATAGGCATTACCCATTTTTTTCAACCTTCAGTACAATCTTTCGTGAGTTCTGAGACCATTCTAACAGTACAAACTGACATCGTCATCTCATTTTCTTTTACATGAGTTATCAGAATTCGACTTATGCTTCTTGTTCACCACAGTTGTACATCTTGGCTATATCAATTTTAAATATGTTCTCAACCTTAACCCATCATTTAATTCTTTAATGGATAGTTCGATCCTTCCCAGCTATTTTTCAAGCAGCACGTGTAATATCTTGAACCTTGAGCTTTGTGCTCGTCACTTCTGTATCTACCACATCAGGCAGTCAGTACGCCCGAGAACCATGTCTTTCACTTTAGTCACAAAGCACGATCTGGAGTAAGAAAATGTGAAACTCCCTAAATATCCTTGTAGCCTCCCCGATAACAATCCGCACGGCAGAAACCTCGTGCCACAATAATAATCCGCAAAGCAAAAACCTCGTGCCACAATAACAATCTGTATGGCAGAAAGCTCGTGCCACAATAATGATCCGCAAAGCAGAAACCTCGTGCCACAATAACAATCCGCACGATAGAAATCTCTTGCCACAATAATAACCCGCACAGCAGAAACCTCGTGCCACAATAACAATCCACACGATAGAAACCTTGTGCCACAATAATAACCGCACAGCAAATATCTCGTGCCATAACCAAACAATCACCTAAACAATAATCACAAAAATTAAAACATAACAATTGAAACAATGATATTTCGAGCAAAGAATCCCACTATTAAATAATGAATACGGAATCAAGGAAGCATGTAATTCAACTAAGCATCTTGTACAAATTGCAAATAAGAGATAAGACACGTAAAAATATGAAATTAGGCTAAACATGATGACTACACATGATAGAGTAACTCAATTAAGGACATAAAAGGAAACTACTTAGCAAAAACCGGATTTTCAACATTACCCCGAGTACGCACTCGTCACCTCGCGTATACGGCCTTCACATATTGCAAATTACCATAACAATACCAAATCCTAAGGGGAATTTCCCCCACGCAAAGTTAAACAAGTCACTTACCTCAAACTTCGCTCAATCAATCAATAAGAAGGACTTTTCTTCGACTTTCCGACTACGAACAACTCAAATCTAGCCAAAAATAATTACATACTATAAATATAACTATAGGAAACTAATCTAAATAATGAAATTATGGTTTTAGCAAGAATTGGAAAAATCACCCCAAAAAGTTGACCCGGCCCCATGTCTCGAAACTCAACCAAAATTATGAAATCCGAACACCCATTCGATATTGAGTCAAATCATACAAGAATTATTCAAATCCGATCCCATTTCGCCTTTCAAAACTAAAGTATTTGGTCTAAGAACTTTACACCCTTTTCCCCCCAAATATTTCAACCCAAATCCTTAATTAAATGAATTAATCAAAGATAGATTAGTGAAATTTAATCAAAAATGAGTTAGGAACTCATACCCCAAATCTCCCAAAATATCGCCTAAATCCGAGCTCTCAAGTCCAAATAGTGAAAAATGACATAAACCCCCAGTTTTTGAATTTTAATCTGCTTCCCATGTATTCCTTCTTGGCAAATGCGGAAATTGCCTCGCGTTCGCGAAGCACAAAAATGCTTCTGGACAATTTCCCTCTTACACGAACGCGAGGGTCCACATGCGAACGCGGTGCAAACGATCCACTAGCTTCGCGATCGCGAAGCCTATTATGCGAACGCGTAGACCAAACATGGGAGTCCACCCAGGCTGCCTTTCCTCTTCGTGAACGCGGATCCTTGTCCGCGATCGCAGTGCACAAGGACCTGACCCTTCGCGAACGCGTGGGCTCCTCTGCGAACGCGAAGGGTAAAATTCCAGCAAAACTCAGACTACTTTATGCGAACGCAGAAGAATCATCGCGAACGCGTAGAAGGACACTAGAGCTGGGAAAAACCAGCAACTTTAGAAATTCTTCAAAGTTCCAAAATGCGTCGAACATAGTCTGAATCACATCTGAGGCTCCGAGACCTCAACCAATTATACCAACAAGTCCTAAAATATCATACGAACTTAGTCAAGCATTCAAATCACATCAAACAACGCAAAAACCATGAATTGCACATCGATTCAAGCCTAATGAACTTTTGAGCTTCTAACTTCCACATCTGATGCCGAGCCCAAGCAAATCAAGTCCGATTGAGGGTGAAATGCTGTACTCAACCCCACCCGCGTGCCCAACTCATGCTGTACGTCTCTCTAAAACTGTGATGTAAACTGCGTACCCCTATCAGAGATGATAAATATCGGCACGCCATGAAGCCTGACAATCTCACAAATATAAACCTGAGCTAGCTGCTCTGAAGAGATTACCCATACTGCATCGAACTTCCTCTGAATCCATGGGAGCCCAACAACAAAATCTATAGTGATCTGTTCCCATTTCCACTCCGGAATCTCTAGCTTCTGAAGCAATGCACCTGGCCGCAGATGCTCATACTTCACCTGCTAACAATTTAGGCATCGAGCTACATACTCCACTATGTCTTTCTTCATTCGCCTCCTCCAATAATGCTTCCTCAGTTACTGATACATCTTCGCGGCACCTGGATGGATGGAGTACCGTGAACTGTGAGCCTCCTGGAGAATCAACTAACACAAACCATCTACATTGGGCATGCATAGCCTGCCCTACATCTGTAATACATCGCCATCTCCAATAGTGACCTCCTTGGCATCACCGTGTTGAACCGTGTCCTTAAGGACAAGCATATGGGGGTCATCATACTGACGCTCTCTGATACGATCATAAAGAGAATACTGAGAAACCACACAAGCCAAAACTCGGCTCGACTCGAAAACATCACTTCTCTTCTACTGGTAGATATGCTAAGCTGGCCAAACACTCCTCCTTACGACTCAAGGCATCGGCCACCACATTGGCCTTTCCGGGATGATATAAAATGGTGATATCATAGTCCTTAAGCAACTCCAACCACCTCCGCCGCCGCAAGTTAAGATCCTTATATTTGAACAAATATTGTAGACTCTGGTGATCGGTGTAGAACTCACAAGGGACACCATACAAATAGTGCCGCTAGATCTTCAAGGCATGAACAATAGAAGCTAACTCGAGGTCATAGATATGATAGTTCTTATCATGCACCTTCAGCTGTCTAGACGCGTAGGCAATCACCATACTGTCCTGCATCAACACTGCACCGAGACCAATGCGCGACGCATCACAATACACCGTATAGGACCCCGAACCAGTAGGCAAAACCAACACCTAGGCTGTAGTCAAAGCAGTCTTGAGCTTTTGAAAGCTCTCCTCACAATCCTCGGTCCACCTGAATAGAGCACCCTCTTGGGTCAGCCTGGTCATAGGTGCTGCAATAGACAAGAAACCTTCTACAAATCGATGGTAATACCCCGCCAAGCCAAGAAAACTCAGAATCTCGGTAGCTGAGGATGGTCTGGGCCAACTCTGCACTACTTCAATCTTCTTAAGAACTAACTTGATCCCCTTACTCGATACTATTTGACCCAAAAATGCCACTGAATCTAGCCAGAATTCACACCTAAATTGTTTTGCATATAACCACTTTTCTCTCAAGGTCTGAAGCACAGCCCTCAGGTGCTGCTCATGATCCTCCCGGCTCCGGGAATACACCAAAATGTCGTCAATAAACACAATGACGAACGAGTCAAGATAGGGCTGAAATACATTGTTCATCAAGTGCATGAATGCTATTGGGGAGTTAGTCATCCCAAAAGACATCATAAGGAACTCTTAATGACTGTACCGAGTCCTAGAGGCAGTTTTTTGGATATATGGCTCCCGAATCTTCAACTGATGATAGCCTGAACGCATGTCGATCTTAGAGAACACTTTGGCACCCTGAAGTTGATCAAATAGGTCATCAATACGTGGCAATGGATACCTGTTCTTCACTGTAATCTTGTTCAACTGGAAATAATCAATACACATTCGCATAGAACCATCTTTCTTCTTTACAAATAAGACTGGAGAACCCCAAGGCAACACACTGGGCCGAATCAATCCCTTATCAAGAAACTCTTGTAACAGTTGTTTTAACTCTTTCAACTCTGCTGGGGCTATACAATAGGGTGGAATAGAAATGGGTTGAGTGCCTGGTAACAAATCAATACCAAAGTTGATATCTCTGTCGGGCGGCATGCCGGAAAGATCCGCCGGGAATACATTTGGATAATCCCTCACTACCGGAACTGACTCGACGATAGGAGTATCAACACTAACATCTCTCACATATGCCAAATACGCATCACACCCCTTTTTAACTATCCGTTGAGCCTTTAGAAATGAAAAAACCCTGTTAGGAACATAATGTAAAGTACCTCTCTACTCTAACCGCGGTAGACCTATCATAGACAACGCCATCGTCTTAGCGTGATAATTAGGATAGCATGATAGGGCGACAACTAGTCCATGCCCAAAATAACATCAAAATCCACCATACTGAGCAACAATAAATAGGCTTTAGTTTAAAAACCACTAAGAACAACCAAACACGACCGATACACACGGTCAACAATAATATTATCTCCCACCGGCGTGGATACATAAATAGGAGAACTCAAAGAATCACGAGATACACCCAAATACAGAGAAAAATAAGATGACACATAGGAATAAGTGGAGCCTGGATCAAATAAGACTGATACATCTCTATGACAGACCGGAACAATACCTGTGATGACAGTGTCGGATGTAACTGCCTCCGTCCTAGCAGGGAAGGCATAATATCTGGCCTGGCCTCCCCCTCTAGGACGACCTCCACCTCGAGCTGGCTGTGCAGGTGGAGTGGTAGCTGCTGCTGTAACCATAGCCTGAGGACCCGGTGGAGCACGCGGTACCTGGGTGATCTATGAAGGTGCACCCCGCCTGAGTCTGGGGCAATCCCTCACCATATGACGAGTGTCACCAGAATAAAAACAAGCTCTCGGAGGATGTGGCTGATCTGGCTAGCTCGGGCCTGATCGACTGGACTGACCATTGGAAGCACCCCATGCAGGAGGAGCACTAGACAATGGCGGTGCATAATAGGGAACCTGGGGCCTAGGAGTGGCCAGAATACCGCTGGCAGCTGGAAGTGCTGAATGAACATGGCAACTCACATAGCCCCTACCCTAACGAGCTGCAGTTGGGGCACGAGTACCATTATAAGTGTCGGACTCTCGAGACCTCTTGGACTCTCTCTCCTCTCTCTCCCGAGTCACCATACCCTCCAATCTCCTAGAAATCCCCACTACCTGCTGGTATGCAATGTCCATCTCCAACTCTCGGGCCATGCTAAATCTGATACTGGGTTTGAGCCCCTCGATAAATCGACAAACCTGCTCTCGAACAGTAGCAACCAAGGCTGGTTCATGCCTAGCCAAATCACTGAACCGGACCGCATACTCAGACACGTTCATAGAACCCTGGCACAACTGCTCAAACTATGCATGCTATGCATCTCTAAGACTCTGGGGAACATACTCCCTCAAGAATATATCTAAGAACTAAGTCCATGTGAGTGAAGATGCCTCGGCCGGACTACCCAACTCATATGCTCACCGTCACAGATAAGCCGCTCCCCTAAGCTGGAACGTAGTGAACGCAACCCCACTAAACTCCGCAACACCCATAGTACAGAGGACACAGTGGTACTCCTCAAGAAAATCCTGGGCATCATATGACGCCAACCACTGAATGTAGGAGCATGGTACTTCTTGTACCTCTCGAGCCTGAGCTACCCCTCCTCAGAAACTGCTGCCCTAACCTCGGGATGAACTGGGCTACCGACTATACTGGTATGATCTCGGGAACTTGGCTGACCTAGACCGCTGCTCTGGGGTATGGGCGGCGGGAGTCTATGCTCCTCCCCCAGCCTAAGATGTGGCAGGAGCAAGTGGTATCAACCCTACCTGAGCCAAAGTCCTGAACATGCTCGGAAACTGGGCGAGTGTCTCCTAGAGGCAGTAAAAGGCGTGTTAGGTGCCTGCCCTCCAACTGGAGCTACTAGTGGATCCTCTGTAGCAGCTTGTGCGGGTGCTCTGGTTGCACCACATGGACGTCCTCGGCTTCTACCCCGGTCCCGGTCCCGGTCCCGGCCCCGGCCTCTTGCGGCTCTAGCAGGGGTGCGGGTGTCTAGTTATCTGATCCAGCTGAACGTGTCCTCATCGTCTATGAGTGAATAGAAAGACAAAAATTTAGAATCCGAAGTCAACAATTTCGCACGATAAGGAATCAAAGAAGTGAAGCTTTACCTAACAGTTCCATAGCCTCCCAAAGATAAGTACAAATGTCTCCGAACCGATCCGCGAGACTCTACTAAACCTGCTTGTGACTCATAAAACCTATGAACCTAGAGCTCTGATATCAACTTATCACGAGACCAATTTCCCTCCGTATGATGTTATGACGACACCTGGTCTCTAAGACTAGGTAAGACTGATAAGCATGCTGAATAATTGAAATAATAATCCAAAAGCTCAAAACGTCAGCAAATGTATAGAGTATAAACTGTAACTCAAAGTGTATACCACTCCTAAAACCTGGTAGATATAAGTCACAAACTCTAGATACAATGTTGCAAATATCCTAAACATCACTCTCTATCAAAAAATAAAGAACAAGGAAACGACGAGATAGAAGGGGACTCCGAGGCCTGCGGATGCAGGCAGGTGTACCTTGAAGTCTCCAAGCAGCAGCGCAATACTCTAATATCGAGGCTGATAGGATGTACCTGGACCTGCATAAAAACATATGCAAAAGTATAGTATGAGTACACCACAACGGTACCCAGTAAGTTCCAAGCCTAACCTCGGTAGAGTAGTGACAAATTCAGGTCAGAGCCTTACTGGGAATAATAAGAAATAAGGTAGAAGATATAATGATATAACAAAATGACAAGGAAGTGCAACAGTAAGAATTTATAGAAGATAACAACACAGAATCAAAGAAGACAAATACAACACATAAGGAAGTAAGAATCTTACAAGTTAAGGAATAACAACAAAAAACAATACAACAAATAGAAGAAATCAACAGGGGCACTCTCGAGGTACCGCCTCGTAGTCCCAAAAGTAAATATTTCGTAATCTTTACTTATACCACCCATGTGTATCAATAATCACAACGGCACGGCAGAAACCTCATGCAAACAATAACAACCACAAGGCAGAAACCTCGTGCCACAATAACAACACGCACGACAGAAACCTCGTGCCACAATAACAATCTGCACGGCGGAAACCTCGTGCCACAATAACAACCCGTACGGAAGTAACCTCATGCCACAATTACAACCCGTACGGAAGTAACCTCATTCCACAACCAAACAATCACTCAAAAATAATCACGAAAACCAAAACATAACAATTGAAACGATGATATTTCGGACAAAGAATCCCACAGTTAAATAATGAATACGGAATCAAGAAAGCAGGTAATTCTACTAAGCATGTTGTACAAATTGCAAATAAGAGATAAGACACGTAGACATGTGAAATTAGGCTAAACATGATGACTACACATGCTAGAGTAATTCAATTAACGAAACGAAAGAAAACTACTTAGCAAAAACTGAATTTTCAACATTTAGCTCGAGTACGCACTCGCCACCTCGTGTACACGGCCTTCACATATTGAAAATGACCATCACAGTACTAATTCATAAGGGGAATTTCCCCCACACAAAGTTAGACAAGTCAGTTACCTCAAACCTCGCTCAATCAATCAATAAGAAGGCCTTTCCCTCGACTTTCCGACTCTGAACGGCTCAAATCTAGGCAAAAATAATTACATACTATAAATATAACTATAGGAAACTAATCTAAATAATGAAATTATGGTTTTAGCAAGAATTGGAAAAATCACCCAAAAATGTCGACCCGGGCCTACGTCTCGAAACTCGACCCAATTTATAAATTCTGAACACCCATTCGATATCGAGTCCTACCGTACAAGGATTATTCAAATCGGATCCCATTTCGCCTTTGAAGACTTAAGAATTTGGTCTAAGAACTTTACACCTTTTTTCCAAAATTTGTCAACCCAAATCCTTAATTAAATAAAGAAATCGAAGATAGATTAGTGAAATTTAATCAAAAACGAGTTAGGAACTCATACCCCAAGAACCGCTATGAAGATCTCCCAAACTGTCGCCTAAATCTGAGCTCTCAAGTCCAAATAGTGAAAAGTGACATAAACCCTCGATTTTGAAATTTTAATATGCTGCCTAGGTATTCCTTCTTCGCGAACGCGAAATATTTCCTCGAGTTCGGGAAGCACAAAAATGCGTTTAGACAATTTTCCTCTTACGCGAACGCGAGGGTTCACTCGCAATCGCGGTGCAAACGATCCACTACCTTCGCGATCGCGAAGCCCATTACGTGAACTCATAGACCAACCACAGGAGTCCACCCAAGATGCCTTTCCTCTTCGCGAACGCAGATCCCGGTCTGCGATAGCAGTGCACAAGGACCTGCCCCTTCGCGAACGCGTAGAAGGACACCAGAACTAGGAAAAACCAACGTCTTCAGAAATTCTTCAAAGTTCCGAAATGCGCCAAACATGGTTCGAATCACACCCGAGGCCCTCAGGACCTCAACCAATTATACCAACAAGTCTTATAACATCATACGAACTTAGTCGAGCCTTCCCATCCCATCAAACAATGTTAAAACCATAAATTGCGCATCGATTCAAGCCTAATAAACTTTTGATCTTCTAACTTCCACATTTGATGCCGAACCCTATCAAATAGTGTCTGATTGACCTCAAATTTTTTACACAAGTCATAATTGACATTACGGACCTATTTCAACTTTCGGAATCGGAATCCGACCTCGATATCCAAAAAGTCCACTCCTGGTCAAACTTCCCAAAATTTCACCAATTTCAAACTTTCGCCAATTAATGCTAAAATAACCCATGGACCTCCAAATCAACATCCGGATACGCTCCTAAGATCAAAATCATCATATAGAGCTATTGGAACCAACAAAAAGTCCATTCCAGAGTCATCTTCAATCAGGTCAAACTACGGTCAACTCCTACGACATAAACTTTCATTTTTAGGGACTATGTGTCCCATTCCACTCTGAAACTCACCAGAACCCGAAATCAAGTGCCCCGACAAGTCACATAACTACAAAATAGAGTAGAGGGAGCAATAAAATGGGGGCTAATGCTTTCAAAACGACCGGTCGGGTCGTTACAATAATAAAATAAAAAATTAAGTTGGTAGTTCACCGTTGGCTTGTCTAACGACAACGTTGGGAGTCATCACGACCTATAGTGGGTTTTTGGTCATGACCTAGCGTATATATAAAGCTCAAGTGAAATATTATCTCTTGGTAGAAGAATCTCACTTTTCCTCTTTTTGATATTTTTGAAGATTCAACCCATTTCCTATGGATTTGATCCATAATAATGTTAGTGTTATAACTAAATGATGTTATACAATCATCCTTGTACCAAAATAACTTACCTTGAAGTGTATCCATGGTGGAAGAGCTCATTCTTCTCTCTAGAAATTCATTCCAAGTTGAAGAACTAACTATTTCTCTTTCTAAACCCCTTATTTCTACACTTTAAAAATGGGTCTGATGAGTGCATAGCCCCCTGCGTAGGCTATACACAAAGGCTACACAGGGTGGACTTCCATTCCTCTTCAATTGCATCTGCTAGATTTGCCTACGCACTGTGTGTAGGCTACGATACTATGTTGTGTAGGCTACCCAAGACTCGCGTAATTATTCTTCTACCCTTTAGTAAAAAGGTCATAACCTCTTGTAGAAATCTCCAAATAACTAACGGTTTAAAACATTAGAAAATGGACACATATACCTTTCATTTGATAGGTCATACACCAAATAACATTTCATATCTTGAGAGTTATGCTCGTCTGAAGTTAGGTCTTGTGCGAACTCGCTAGAAACTTAATCCCATCATATAATTTTCAACTTGACTTAGCCTTAGAGCTCTTCTTAGACCATAAACCATTCTTAATGCACATCATACATATATTATCATGATTAATTGATATTATTTATATTATTAGTCTTGTTCATACCCGAATTACGATAATTAGCACCCGTCAATCTTCTTAATGGTCTTACAACACTTCGAAATATTTTGGGGTGTTACATAATGTCACTGTGTATTATGTTTCATCCTCAACCTCCTACTCTATTGGTTCTTATTTTCTCTGACAAGCTGGAATTCATCTACAGATGCTCACCATTAACAGGGTTTGTATTACATAGCACTACAATCATATTTATACGAAATGCACTTGAATTATGCATTCTTCTGCCATAGTCACACGCGTAACATTACTATCACATATCACTAATGCTATCAAATCACATCATTAGGCATTAAATTGAGAATTTTATAAGCATTTTCCTCAAACTATCGTTCACTACCAATCCCACTCTCCTAGATATGTCTATACTATTAAACTTCTTACTTTCGCACTCAACCTTTTCCTTTCCTGATCTGATTCATAACGAAGAATTATATCTATAACCTTAAATCTTGAACGAGTCGGTCTAAGAAAAAAATTATATCCTTAGACCACTTTATAATTCACGCAGATTCTCAAAATTAAAAAAATTGACTAACTCTCAAAACCCCCTTTTTCTTTACAAGAATTTTGGCACACGCTCCTTCGAAAATAGAGTTATCCTAAAATTAAAATAAAATCTCAACGATCATCAATGCGGATAACATATCATGTAATCAAGGCCACTCTCAGTCGCCCATATATTGTTAGAACATCCAAATCAACTGTGTCTTCCAGCAGAGAAGGATATGCGTGTCCTGACCATCTGCGAAAGGACATCCCAAGGTTCAACATAATTTAGCTTCAACGTATGATTAGGGAATGAAAGAAGGGAAAACATCATAAATATTTAGTAGCCTCAAGATCATAAATATGGGTGCCTACATACCCATGAACAGACTCTACTAAACAGTGCTCCATGACCCGGGACTTAAAGCCTAAGCTCTGATATCAACTTTGTCACGTTCCAAACTACCCCTAGACGTGACAGGCACTTAGCTAACATTACCCGCTAGGTGAATAAATTCTTGTACTCTTAACCTATTATATAAGCATTGAGAGAAACACGTACTAGCCCAAACGCATCAAATATTACTAAATATGAAATAATTATCCGACTAAATCCATAATTTATTTATAAAATTCTAATGAGAAATCAATTAACAAATCTCTAACCAAAATTCCATATTAAGACCATGGAGCATCTAATAGAGTAATAGAAGTTAACTGACGGGCATGTAAACCCAAAAAATATAATATGCAAAGAAATTCTTTCACCATATAATTACTCTATAAAGTCCAAATAATTATTCAACAACAAAACGATATATCTCAGCACAATCTACACTAAGGACTTGTCATAAACGACAGTGCAGAAAATTAACCAAACACTCCGACGAGTCCACGACAACATACACAATACTCCAAATCTATCACAGCGGCATACACAATGCCAAAATATTACGGCAATGACGAAATAAATTTCTAACGCCCAACACCATAGCACGAGGCTACGCCACATCGCACCATACCATAAATCACTTATTAAATAGTTTTTTACAAAATAATATATATTTGCGGCTGGTCAAAGACCACCGATTCTGTCAAGCGCACTCTCGTCCTAACACATGGACCAGGCAGACAAAACATACTTTCAAAATGGATTTTGAAAAAGCAAGCATCAAAACTTAAACTCTCACTTACCTCGTTAACGGGAAGTTCTCCAACCGTGCGATGTCTAGAACACCAACCAAACTGTCACGACCCAAAACTACTATAGGCCGTGATGGCGCCCTACGTCGCCGTTAGGCAAGCCAACTGTGAACTATCACATAAATTGTTCATTTTATTACTTTCGAAATCATAAAATTTTATTAAGTAAGGAGATTTAGACCTTTATAATTCACGGGCATATACATAATTAGTATTGCATAAAATAAAAGGTGATAATAATATGTAAATCTGTAAGCATCAACTAGAATATCCCCAAAACTCGGTGCCACGAGTGCATGAGCATTTGCTAAGGAGTACAACAATAATACAACTTCTGTCTGGAATATAAATAAGACAGGATAAAGTAAATAGTACGACATTTGTGGGCTACGATACGTAGCCTGTAATGTAGCTCACCATAAAGTCTCCTCAGCAGATGCACCTACGTGCCTAGATGTCCACCAAATGAACATATCAGATTCTGCACATTTAGTGCAGAAGTGTAGCATGAGTACGTAAATCAACGGGTACCTACTAAGTATCTAGCCTAACTCCGGAAAAGTAGTGACGAGGGGCCAACATGGATACTTACAAGAAGTCTAATAAAGTAGTATGATAAATCCTTAATGGATATGAAGCACAACAGTAATAGTGGGATAAAACGGTAACCAACATAATCTTTTAAAATTTCTTTTAACAATATATATTTCTCAATCTCGTATTCTATCTCAACAGCTCGAAAAAATATCAAGCGCCAATATCAAATGAATAATGAATACCATATGAAATCCCAGGCATCAGTGAAAGGATAATCTCGTAAATATTCAGACTGCCGATGATATAACAAATGATTATGCCGAGGTCGTACGTCCCGATCCAGAATAATATGTACACTATCGAGGGTCGAGCGGAACGAACCATAGATGCATCTATTATACTGCCGAGGCGTTCGGCCCACTCCACAAGAAATGAAGAGACTTATCGAGTTACGAGTCACGTGCTTACAACATAGATACATGTGCATAATAGTGAATATACCCCTTTACATTTATCAAATATCTTGACAACAACTCAAGGTGATAAATCTCGGCCTAATATATATATTTTTATAAATTAATTTCAATTAATTAAGCTAGAAAAATGAGTCCAAACAATTCAAATACTACATGATAAAGTCCTAAGTCTACCCGGACATAAACATGCTTTAGTTACGTACAGACTCTCGTCACCTCGTGCGTACGTAGTACCCACAACTAGTAGCACATAACAATTGTATCACCTAGGGGTAGTTTTCCCCCTCACAAGGTTGGACAGGAGACTTACCTCGCTCCAAAGTTCAATAACCGACTCCAACATCTCTCTAACACCTCAAACCAATGCCCATAGATCTAAAACTAGTCAAACAAGGTACAAATCAATCAAAATATACTCCAATGCATATAATTTAACAATTTATAATAATTTGCAGTTGCGCTCGAAATGTCAACAAAGTCAACCCTCGAGCCCACGTGCCCGGATTCCAAAAGTTCTTGAAGATAATCATTACCCATAACACCACAAACTCGAATACATAGTTTATTCCTAATTTTATGTCCAATTTCGTGGTAAAAATCTAAAAATATCAAATTCTTGGTTTTCTTAAAAATCTCACAAATTTCATCAATTTCCATGTTCAAATCCATGTATAATTTATGTATTTAACTTACAATATGAAGAAATCACTTACCTAGTGGAGGATGACGAAAAAGCTCCTTCAAACATCGCCCCAAGCTTGGCTCCAATGGAAGATTTGGGATAAAATGCGCCCAAACCTATCTTTGCTTACTTATACACTACCCAGACAAACTTCACCGCGAACACGGCACTACCCTTGTGTACGCGAAACACATCCAGCTTCAGCTCCAAAATCCTTCTTCGTGTTCGCGAAGACAGGCTCGCGAACGCGATGCCTTACTTTAACGACTCGACCGGGAATTTTGAGCTCTAATGCGTCATTCGGCGGTTTGAGGCCTTGAGTAGATTCACTTCAAGTATTATGACTTGTACGTGTGGTCAGAATTGAATTTCGGGAAGTTCGAAGTTGATTTGGAAAGAAAATTCTAATTTTGAAAGCTTTAAGTTAGAAGAATTGGCTAAGGCTTGAATTTTGAGTAAACGACCTCGGAATCAAGATTTGAAGGTTCCGATAGGTTCGTATGATGATTTCCAACTTGGGCGTGCGTTTGAGTTGAGTATCGGTTCACCCGAGAGAATTTCAGTGCTTATTATGGAAGGTTGGCAATTTAAAATTTTAAGAATTTCCTAAGTTGGGTTTGAAGTGGGCTTTGGTGTTATCGATGTCATCTTGGGATTTCGAGCCTTGGATTGGTTTATATTATGATTTATGACTAGTACGCAAAGCTTGGCGTCATTCCGGAATGTTTTGGTATGATTCGGGCGCGTTCGTCGAAGTTTGAAAATTTGAAAGCTTAAAGAAGGATTTCGATCATCGATTCATAGTTTAAAGGAAAATTGGGAATGATTTGAGGCCTCGACTAAGTTTGTAACATGTTTTGGGATGCGTTGGTATGTTTGGTCAAGGTCCCGAGGGCCTCGGATGGATTTCGGATGGTTAACGGATCAGATTTAGATTTAAGGTAAAGCTGGAGATTTTTGGTTGCTGGTGCAACCGCTTATGCGGAAGATTCATCGCAGAAGCGGCCTTGCAGAAGCGAGGCAGTGAACTGCAGAAGCGGGTGGAGGTGATCTGGGCATAGGCCGCAGGTGCGAAGAAATTCCCGCACCTGCCTGATCGCAGCTGCGACCGATGGAGCGCAAAAGCGGAGGTCGGCCTAGAAGGCCTGGGCCGCAGAAGCAGACATGGTCGCGCAGGTGTGCGAGCGCAAAAGAGCTGGAGTCCCACAGAAGTAGAGGTGCAGGTGCGCACTAGGCACCGCAGATCTGGCTGGCGACGTGGCCTGGGTTCATGCAGGTGCAAGATTGAAGCCGCAGATGTGAAAATGTCGCTGGGCAGAGTTCTTTTAAGAATGAGATTTGGCTCTTCTTCTTTTATTTTTCATTTGGGTTGGTCGAATTTGGGGTAGCCATTTTGAGGGAATTTTCATCAAGCAACACAAGGTAAGTGATTCTCACCTATTACAAGTTAAATACATGATTTATATATGAATTTAAACATGGAAATTAGTAGAAATTTGGGATTTTGGTAGAAAACCTAAAATTTGGTATTTTTTTATTTTGACCACGAAATTGGACATGGAATTGAGAATAAATCATATATTTGAGTTCGTAGTGTTATGGATAAAGTTTATCTTCGTATATTTTTGGAATCCGAGCACGTGGGCCGGAGGGTGGATTTTATTGATTTTTCGAGCGAAGTTTGGAATTATTATGAATTGATTTATTATGAGTATTAAAGTACATTTTTATTGGTTTGCACATTGTTTGACTAGATTTGGAGTGACGGGCATCGATTTGAGGTGTTTGAGTGGCGTTGGAGCCAGTTATGGAACTTCAGAGCGAGGTAAGTCTCCTATCTAACCCTGTGAGGGGGAAACTACCCCTAGGTGATATATTTGCTATGTGCTACTTGTTGCGGGGGCTACGTACGCACGAGGTGACGATGTCCGTACGTATCTAGATTCAAGTTATATCCGGATAGATTTAGGTTCCCGCCATGCCATAACTATACTATTTGAGCTGCCCCTTGCCTATTAAATTTCTTTATTTTACGTTACAACTTGAGACTAGACTTGCGTAGAGTGATAAACTTGCTATTGTAGAGATTTGACGGGCTTCATGATTAGGTGCGAAATAATTGTACTTCTCTTACGAATATCTCCCGTGCTATGCGTTTTCCTCGAAAGGTTTTCCTTAAAATCTATAACTCACACGTTTATTCATGAGTGGGGTCAAGGACCCATTAAAGCTTCTTATTCTAATGGGATCGGGTTGTTCGCCTCGGCAGTATTATGTACCATGGTTCGTGCCATTCGACCCTCGCCAGTGCGCACATTATGATGGGATCGGGTCGTTCGCCTCGGCAGGATTATGTATCACACTCTCATGGGAGAGGGACGTTCATCTCAGCAATATATAGATGTATCTATGGATCAGGCCGTTTGATGGTAGGCTATAATCTCGTGGTTTAGTCGCTTATTGCACTCTAATTCACTGCACTTTACTGGTGTTGATCTTTAATTGATAGTATTTTTCATGTATTGCATATTTTATGCCTTATAGAAATGATTCTGAGTTATGTAGATGTTGTGGAGCTAAATCAAATAATTGGAGCTTTGAAGTCTGATTACAAGTAATGGATTAAGTCGAGATCGTATTCGAGGGTTGAGGATCACTTATGGACGTACAAAATCATGGAAGAAGCAACACTCTGAGGAAATGCACTAATGCGATGCACCATGCGTAGCACCGTGCGACGCATCAGTACAAATGTGCATCAGAAATTTGAGAAGTTCAGAGACTTGTAATTTTTGGGTCTGACAGAAAAATACACTAATACTAAGCATAATGTGTAGCATCAGTACAAAATTTTGTCAGACAAGCTAAGTTCAGAGAGTTTACAACCGAGAAAATTGCACTAATGCTACGTACCCTGCGTAGCATAGTGCGACGCATGAAAAGTAATAAGTTTGCAAGTTTTCCTATTTCGGCTAGAAAAGGATGATTTCGTATGGGCCCGGCCCTACTTGGTATAAATACATGAAAAAATATTATTTTCTGGACTTTTGACATACTTTTGACCTAAGGAAGTTAAGGAGGAGTTGGAGGAACACAAGCACAAGGATTTCATTATTCCAAATTCACTCAAGATCCGAGTTTGGATCGAATAAATGTTTTCCTATACTTTAATTATATTTGTGCTGCATTTCTCCATGATTATGGAGTAGTTCCTTTTAGGGTTTGATGGATTTGGTGTATTGCTGATTGCTTGTGTATTATAACTCTAGTTTTATGTATTGAATCGTATTTGGATGAATTAATTGTTGCATCTATATTTACTTTATTCATGTAATCGAGAGAGGCACAACTTGTGATTGTTTTTGCATTACATTTTTTGTTGAGTTCATAGATTCTTCTAAGTAATCGAAAGAGGCTAGTTGAATCGTTGATTAAATCTAGTTAGGAGAATAATCGAAAGAGATTTTCCTAAAGACCAATCCATTACGCATTCTTGCATATCTTCTCAAAACTTAAATTGGTTCATCTCGTGATGTTGAGACTTAATCGAGAGAGGAGTTTCTACTAGCCGTCTTAACTAATAAATGAGTGAATTCGAGAGGCTCACTTGAACATTAGAAGTGAATTATCTAGAGGTAGATCCCGAACAATTATCTTGCACCTATCATATCAAAACCCTATATTCTCCCACTGATAACTTCCTTGCTTATCTTTATTTCGATTGGCATTAGTCAATAGCTTAGGACTCTTAGTAATTTTAGTTAGAAATGATATGCTTCTCAATTGTTGATCATCTTGGATAGCAATCAAGATAGAAATTACGAGAATACTGTTTAAATCCAATCCATGTGGATACGATATTATACTATACTATACTTGACTAGCGAGCAGAATTTAAGTGTGTGTTTTGCGATCAACAAATTTTGGCGCTGTTGCCGGGGATTGACAATCAATAGTGTTTGAAATAATTTGTAGTGAAAATTCAGAAATTTTTCTTTTCTTTTATTTTTCTCTTTTTACGTTTGGTGTTCTTTGACTGTGTGTAAGTTACAAGTTAGATTGGTGCATGACTCATACTTCTGCGAAGGAAGTGCTACCATACGAACCAGAAATTGAAAAATGACTGTGACAGCTGAGGAAGGAAATAAATCTCACCTAGACATCAGGAAAGATTGGGCAATCCTCAACCAAAGAATTTATGGCTGGAAATGGTGAAGATAATGTAGCTGCAAGAGAAGCAGCCCAACGACGAGAATAAGCTTCATGGGATGCGAAGGAAGTAGCTATTAGAAATGCCCAGATTATCCATGAAGAAGAGAGGGGTCGGAGAATTGCTCAAAATCAACCCTTGGCTACAGCCCAATTTAGAAATATAGCTCCTATGACTAGTAGACTACTTGGGGATTATACTAGACCGGTCTACAACCAAGGATTATCAATTGTGAGGCCACCTCCAATTGCAGCTAACAATTTTGAATTGAAGCAAGGGTTGCTTCAAACCCTTCATAATTATTGTGTCTTCAGAGGGAAGATGAACGAAGGTCCAAATACACATCTAATGGACTTCGAGGAGATTATAAACACTTTTCAATACTATGAGGTGTCACAAGATGCAATGTACTTAAGGGCATTCACCTTCACACTCAAAGATGATGCAAACCAGTGGCTTTGATGCTTGCCCACGGGGTCAATCAGAACATGGGAGGAGATGACCAGAAAATTCCTTGATAAATATTTCTCCTCTCCTAAAACGGGCAAGTTTAGAAGAGAAATCCATAACTTCTGCCATAAAGATACGGAAACTGTTTTTGAAGCATGGGAGAGGTTTAAGGAGATTGTTCGAAAGTATCAACATAGTGGAATTGAACTCTCGATGCAACTCCTAGACTTTTGGGATGCATTGACACCGACCTCACGTAGAACATTAATAAATTCAACTAAAGGCCCCTTGATAAAGAAGACTCCAGAGGAGATAGTTACAATTCTCGATGAGTTATCTGAAGATACAAATCAGTAGCCCTCTGAGAGTGCCGAAAGACGAAGAGCAATTGATGTTCACCAAGTTGATGCTATCACATTTGTGCAGGTACAACTCGATGCTATGGCTAAAGAAACAAGGAAGCTAACCTTAGCTACAATACAAAGTGAGTTGCATACAACTTGTGATATATGTGGAAGAGGACACCCTACTCCTGAGTGTCAATCCTCAACTGAGGAAATGAATGTTGTGGGAAATTACAATTTTAATGCAATGGGTCAGAGGCACCTCGTGTTTTCATGGAGTTCCCCTGGGGGTACCGCGAATGCATGGCAATAAAATAACTCTAGACCCTAGGGACAAGGAGCTCCAGTATACCAAAATCAGCAGAGGCAACAATTTTAGCCTCAACAACCCATTCAGCCTGGTCTAGAGGATCTAATAAAGACCTTCATTATCAAGACAAATGAGAGACTGGATACCCATGGAGAAGCTATCAAGGAGTTGGGCGCATCTTTTCAAAACTTGGAGAGACAAGTGGGACATATTACAATAATATTATCTGATAGGGCTCAACGGAACTCTCCCCGCTGATACTGAAAGAAATCCCAAAGAAACAGTGAATGATGTAACCTTAAGAAGTGGGCAAGTGTTGAAAGAGCCCACCCCGATACAAAACGATGTGAAACCTGAAAAAGAAAGTGGGAAGCAACTGAAGAATAATGTTGATAAAAAGAAGAAGGAAGAAACTTTGAGAAGGGAGGAACCTGAGGAGAGCCAGCATATGCCTGCTTTACCTTTCCCCCAAAAGCTATATAGAGAAAAGCTGGACAAGCGGTTTGGGAGATTTCTAGATGTGCTAAACAGGTTCATGTGAGCTTACCATTCACATAAGTGCTCTCACAAATGCCTTCATATGCCAAATTCTTGAAGGAGATCCTTACAAAGAGGAGAAAGGTAAAGGAGACCTCTGTGGTGAAGCTCACAGAGCATTGCATCGCGATATTGCAAAATAAACTCCCACAAAAGTGTGGAGATCCAGGGAGTTTTACTATACTTTGCTCATTGGGAACTATATATTTTGATAAGTCTTTGTGTGATTCCGGTGCCTCAATTAATTTAATGCCTATATCTATTTACAGAAACCTAGAGAGGGAGATTGGAGAGATAAGGTCTGCACTAATATCGTTGTAGTTGGTGGACAAAACGACTCTGATACCCGAGGGGATAGTGGAAGATGTGTTAGTTCGGGTGTATAAGTTCATATTTCCTGTAGATTTTATAGTGGTGAATATGGAAGAGAACAAGGAGGTCCCCATCATCCTAGGAAGACCATGCTTAGCGACGGGTAGAGTGATATTAGATATATATGAGAGAAAACTCATGCTTGGAGTGGTTGAGGAGACTGTGACTTTCAAGATGGATGTAGAAAAAGGGTGCAAAAAGAAAAATCAGCTGCTAGTGTTGAGTGGAAAGTGAAGGGCTCGAAAGAGAAGGAGGCACTGAGCGAGAAAGATAAGTGTGGGGTGTACCCCAAAAATGCTGAGAAGAATCTATTGGCATGGATGGGTGCATTGGTTCGGGCGCGAGAATGGAGCTCGACTTCGAATCAGACCCCGACTAGATGTTCACGAAAGTTTCCTTTACCTTATGCTTTTTAATTGTGTGTCATGGGGACGTGCCACCACTTAAAGTGTGGGGTGGGGGATATTTGTGTGTATGTATGTATATTAGTTTTCGTTTTGTTAGTTGTAGTAGTTAGAGATAGAAAAGAATTGAAAAAAACATAAAAAATTAATTTTTTTGATTTTTTCCGACGATGGATATCATTCGACAGGTTTCTTGAGGGATTAAAGTCGAAAAAAAGACAAAAATATTTTCTCTTGTAGGTAGTATATTAATTCCCCCTTGGTTGTTTTTTTTGCCGCGGTTCTTTTCAAAGGGTTTTATTTGAACCGGGTGTAGTTAGTTTATATTTTTTTAGGAGTAGGAAACCTTATGCTATGTATTTAATTAAGGTTAGTATCTCTTAACTTTATTCTGCCTTGAAAATAGTAAGTTCTTTAGTTATGATGCAGAGGCTCAGTTTTTGACTCTTGTAATTAGTACCATAAATTGTATGATCTTAACTTTGCTTAACTACTTTGACTAGAGTGTCTTGATAGTCCGATCTTGAGTGAGTTATGTGCCATGTGGGTGTGAGGTTTTGTGTTATTCCGTGCATTGTATTTGATGTATGGAACTTGCCCCGTGTGTTTGTAAAGTGAAATAGTAGTTTTATTCAGTCTTGGAAGTGATTTAGGCATTTCTTTGTTGAGCCAGTTATATGCTTTTGCTCACCTAATTGTTATGTATCTTAGTTAACTCCTTTGAGCTTATAATATTGTTTCTTTGGTAACCACATTACAAGCCTTAACCATTTATTTGGATTGACCATCTATTTGAACCTTGTACCTCTCATGAGCACTTACATTTGTTATGAACTTTGTAAAAGTTAAAGTGTGGGGTGTTGGTTTTGCTTTTGAGTGGAACTGTTGAAATATGAGGAAGGTGCATTGTTTTAAAAAAGTAAGAGCCACCTCAATTGAATAAGAAAAGAAAAAGAAAAATAATTATATTGTTGTAAAAAATATTCCTTGATAGTGGTAACTCTTGATGTATTTATGCTTAAAGGAGTACCAGTTAATGTATATTGATGTGAAGGTGGAGTTATGGTTTGACATAAGTGTGGGTTTTGAACGAATAATTATGTATTAAAGTTCTTAGGGAGGTGTAGTCACTCTATTATCTAAATGTATCCTACTCATCCCGCAACCTACATTACAACCAAATAAAGTCCTACTTGATCCTTGACTGAATGAGCTTAATTAGTAAAGTAGTACAGTACAGGCAAGCCTATGGTACGTCTTTTGTACCATATGAATGTTGTTTCTGAGAGTGAGTGATTTCTTTCTATCTTGAGTTCCTAATTGTTATTAATTTCTATTGTGTGTGGAACTACTCTCTATTGTGCTGTGAGGGCACTCGATTTACGAAGGAAAGGTCTCTGTGTTAGAGTAAGTAAGCGGGTTATAAATAATGTGTGGTGCTTTTGAGTCAAATCTTGAGGCTAGGATGTTATGGTATTGTGCTTATTCTGTTTTAAATATTCTTGGTGTGATGAGTTATGAGAGTTGTTTAAAAAGGCCGTGTCTATATGAAGTGTAGTTTGATTACTCGAGGACAAGCAATGGTTTAAGTGTGGGGTGTTGATGGTAAGCTATAATCTCGTGTTTTAGTCACTTATTGCACTCTAATTCACTGCAATTTACTTGTGTTGAGTTTTAGTTGGTAGTATTTCGCACTTATTACGTATTTTATGCCTTGTAGGAATGATTCCGAGTTATGTAGATGCTGTGGAGCTAAATCAAATAATTGGAGCTTTGAAGTCTGAGTAAAAGCCTAAGGGGTTAAGTCGATATCGTATTCGAGGGTCGAGGATCACTTCTGGACGTACAAAAACAAGGAAGAAGCAACACTCTGAGGAAATGCACTAATGCGATGCACCATGCATAGCACCGTGCGACGCATCAGTGCAAATGTGCGTCAGAAATTTGAGAAGTTTAGAGACTTGTAATTTTTGGGTCTGACAGAAAAATACACTAATACTAAGCATAGTGCTTGGCATAGTGCGTAGCATCAGTACAAAATTTTGTCAGACAAGCTAAGTTCAGAGAGTTTACAACCGAGAAAATTGCACTAATGCTACGTACCCTGCGTAGCATAGTGCGACGCATGAAAAGTAATAAGTTTGCAAGTTTTCCTATTTCGGCTAGAAAAGGGTGATTTTGTATGGGCCCGGCCCTACTTGGTATAAATACATAAAAAAATATTATTTTATGGACTTTTGACATACTTTTGACCTAAGGAAGCTAAGGAGGAGTTGGAGGAACACAAGCACAAGGATTTCATCATTCATTCCTCACTCAAGATCCGAGTTTGGATCGAATATATGTTTTCCTATACTTTAATTATATTTGTGTTGCATTTCTCCATGATTTTGGAGTAGTTCCTTTTAGGGTTTGATGGATTTGGTGTATTGATGATTGCTTGTGTATTATAACTCTAGTTTTATGTTTTGAATCGTATTTGGATGAATTAATTGTTGCATCTATATTCACTTGTTCATGTAATCGAGAGAGGCATAACTTGTGATATCTTTGCATTACATTCTTTGTTGAGTTCATAGATTCTTCTAAGTAATCGAAAGAGGCTAGTTGAATCATTAATTAAACCTAGTTACCAATCCACTACGCATTCTTGCATATCTTCACAAAGCTTAAATTGGTTTATCTCGTGAGGTTGAGACTTAATCGAGAGAGGAGTTTCTACTAACCGTCTGAACTAATAATTGAGTGAATTCGAGAGACTCACTTGAACATTAGAAGTCAATTATCTAGAGTTAGATCCTCATCAATTATCTTGCACATATCCTATCAAAAGCCTATTTTCTCCCACTAAGGACTTGCTTATCTTTATTTCAATTATCATTAGTCAATAGTTGAGGACTCTTAGTAATTTTAGTTAGAAATCATATACTTCCCAATTGTTGATCATCTTGGATAGCAATCAAGCTAGAAACTACGAGAATACTGCTTAAATCCAATCCCCGTGGATACGATATTATACTATACTATATTTGACTAGCGAACAGAATTTAAGTGTGTGTTTTGCGCTTGTCAGCATTTTTATAAAATACTCTTATGAAATTGTGCGTAATATTTGACAAAAAGACAGTGTATCTGTGAGTTTTCCTGATTTGAACAGTGACTGCCTATCTCGTGAAGACCATTATATATATACTCTGGTTGAGGAGGTAACTTCTAATTGAGAGCTCGAGTTAATTGTTGAGAGGAGGATTGTATCACATATTTATACTTGTTATTTCGTGTATTTACTCTGCCTCACATCTGTATACTTCTATTGTATATGTCTTATTGGATCACTGGTAAGTGTCGATGTCGACCCCTCGTCACTACTTCTCTGGGATTGGGCTAGATACTTACTGCACGTGTTGATTTACGTACTCATACTATATTTGCTGCACTTATTGTGCAAGTGTATATATAATTCCGTTGGTCCTCTAGGTGCAGAGGCATGACTTTTTACGGGGACTCTACGGCGAGCTGCATCTCTTTGTTACGATCTGCAGCAGACAGAGTCTCCATCAGAGTTGTTTTATATTCTCCTGTCTAACTTGTACTCCAGACATATATTGTATTTCATTATATTTCCTAGTTGATACTCATGCACTTGTGACACCGGGTTTTTGGGGCTTCTACTGGATGTTTGGTATGGTAGTTCATGTAACTATTATTATTTTACCCTGTAAATTTTATTTCATACTATTTAATTAATGGAAATTATGATTTCAAAGTAATAAGAATGAGTAATTAAGTTTGATCAATCACCGTTGGCTTGCCTGACGACGTCGTTATGATTATTATCACATAATTATTTTTAATCTTGGCTTCATCATTATGTTATTCTAATCTTTAATATAGTAATAGGAATTCCAAATATTAGACTTTAATTATATTATTTTGCAAATAGATCCGAAAGGCAGCGACCAACTCCTCTTTCAAAGTCCAAATCTCATATTTCATTCTTACAAATTATCAATCTTTATATAATAGTTGGGACCTAATAATCACATAATTAATCCTCCCACATTACTACTCAAATCATGGGGCAATCATTTTTATTTTCTAAATTGAAGATAACAGGAACTGAAGTGACCAGTTTAACTATTCAACCTCTAATATTTTATATTCAATTCAACTAACTCGCTTATTATTAAATAATTACTTTCTATCGTTACATAATTATTAATTCATATATTTCATGTTGTCTTTCTTAAGTTAACCAAAATTAAGTTAAAAAGACATCCCAAGATTAAGTATTACCTGAAGTCTTTGTTCTTAGTTTCGCCCGTCAGAGAGTGTGCACGACAAATCTTTTGCTCTAAAATTTTAGCTCTTCACAGCGATTGTCAACAAAGGCAATTCAATGCCTCTATGTCCCTTTCACGACGTTGTCCGATTCTCTATCCAAAAGCCCCTTAAATTTGTTCTCTTTGTTTTTTTCCTATCAAATATAAGCCCTAGTGTATCTAACTCCTAAGACAATATGATAAGGGGATAAAAAAAAGGTGGACTTGGCCCATCTATTAATCTTTTAAATAATAATTAAAGTTACGTACTTCTAATTTCCAATTGGTAGTATATAATTGGCCCACTAGCCACTTATTTATTATAATTGGGGTTTGCAGCACGATGATGCCAAGAATGTTACTATTGGAGATGATGGGGTGTTGAGAATGCGGAGTCGGATTTATGTGCCTAATGTAGATGGGCTACATGAGTTGATTCTTGAGGAGGCCCACAGTTCGCGGTATTTTATTCATCCGGGTTCTACGAAGATGTATCAGGACTTGAGGCAACACTATTGGTGGAGGAGGATGAAGAAGGATATAGTGGGGTTTGTAGCACGGTGCAACTTTCAGAAAGTGAAGTATGAGCATCAAAAACGGGGCAGATTGCTTCAGAGGCTTGAGATTCCAGAGTGAAAATGGGAGCGTATCACCATGAATTTTGTAGTTGGGCTCTACGGACTTCGAGAAAGTTTGATGCTATTTGGGTGATTATGGATCGGTTGACCAAGTCCGCGCATTTCATTCCAGTTGGTACTACTTACTCTTTGGAGCGATTGATTGAGATCTACATCCGCGAGATTGTTCGCCTTCACGGTGTTCCGGTGTCCATCATTTTAGATCGGGATACGCAGTTTTGGAGAGCCATACAGCAAGAGTTGGGCACACAGGTTTAGTTGAGTACAATATTTCACCCTCATACGGACGGACAGTCTGAGCGCACAATTCATATATTAGACGATATGCTACGTGCTTGTGTCATAGATTTCGGGGGTTCTTGGGATCAATTTTTGCCGCTCGCAGAGTTTGCCTATAACAACAGCTACCAATCGAGCATTTAGATGGATCCATATGATGCTTTGTATGGGAGACGGTGTCGGTCTCCGGTGGGTTGGTTTGAGCCGGGTGAGGCTAGGCTCTTCGTAACTGACTTGGTTCAGGATGCTTTGGACAAGGTTAAATTGATTAAGGTTCGACTTCGCACGGCGCAATCTAGACAAAAGAGTTACGCCGATCAGAAGTTTCGTGATGGTGCGTACATGGTTGGGGAGAAGGTACTACTAAGAGTTTCACTCATGAAGGGTGTTATGAGGTTGGGGAAGAAGGGAAAGTTGAGCCCTCGGTACATTGGCCCGTTTGAGGTGCTTCAGAGGATTGGAGATATGGCTTACAAGCTTTTCTTGCCGCCTAGTCTGTCGAGTGTTCATTCAGTGTTTCATGTGTCTATGCTCCGGAAGTATGTCGGCGATCCGTCTCATGTTTTGGACTTCAGAACGGTTCAGTTGGATGGTGATTTGACTTATGATGGGGAGCCGGTGGCCATTTTGGATCGGTAGGTTCGAAAGTTGAGATCAAAGAACATAGCTTCAGTGAAGATGCAGTGGAGACGTCATCCAGTTGGGGAGGCTACTTAGGAGATCGAGCAAAGGATGCGGAGCAGCTATCCATGACTATTTGAGACTCCAGATATCTTTCTAGACCGTTTGAGGACGAACATTTGTTTAAGAGGGGGAAGATGTAATGACCCGGACGGTCGTTTTGAGTGTTGTAGCCCCGTTCCCTATTTACTATTTATTGTATGCTCAATTGTCGTTATGAGACTTGCCGTGGTAGTTGGTTCAGTTTCAGGGATGTTTCGGAATGAGTTAATATACTTAGTCTCGAGGTTGGAAGCTTAAGTTGAAAAGGTTGACCGAATGTTGACTTATCCGTTGGGTGATTTTGGACTTAGGAGTGTGTCCGGATAGTGATTTGGAGTTCTGCAGTTGATTTAGGCTTGAAATGTTGAAAGTTGGAAAATTAGAAGTTTTGGAAATTGAGAAGTTTGACCGAGAGTTGCCTTTGTGGTTATCGGGCTCGAATTTTTGGTTTTGGGAGTTAGAGTAGGTCCATTGTGTCATTTATGACTTCTGTGTAAAATTTGAGGTCAATCAGACTTGATTTGATAGGTTTCGGCATCAGTTATGGAAGTTGGAATGTTTTAGTTTTCATTAGGCTTGAATTGAGGTGTGATTCATTTTTTTGATGTGCTTTGATGTGATTTGAGGCTTTGACTACGTTCGTATCGTATTTTAGGACTTGTTGTTATGTTTGGTTGAGGTCGCGGGGGCCTTGGGTGGAGTTCAGATGGTTAACGGATCGAAGTTTGGAATTGAAGGATTGCTGAAGGACAAGTGAGGCTTGCTCAGTTGGTAAAGAACCTCCACCCACGATCGTTAGGTCCTGGGTTCGAGTCACGCTGGAGGGGAAGTGTGAAAACACTATAGATCCTCCTAATTTGGGAGGGATTTTTTTTAAAAAAAAGAAGGATTGCTGAAGTGCACCAGGTCAGGTGCGATGGCACCTGCAGAGTTTTGGTTGCTGGTGCATGGCTGCAGAAGCGAAGTATAGGTCGCAGATGCAGTTTTGGCGAAGCTGGGAAGTGGTCGCAGGTACGACGGTTTGTCCGCAGGTATGCGGATGCGCATCTGCGCATGGGCAATCGCAGAACGCAAAAGCAAAACCGCAGGCGCGGTCAAGTTGAGCGCAGGTGAGAAAGCACTGGGCAGAATATTTAATTGAGGGTTTCATGATTTTCAGTCATTTTGGACATATCAAGCTCAGACTAACGCGATTTTTGAGAGGGATTTCTAGGGCTTTGTGAGGTAAGTCACTTGTGATCATTTATATTCAATAATATTATTTCCCCATTGAACTTCCCACCTAGTTTGTGTGTTTTTGAGGTAGAATTTTGGGAGTTTGAGGCTAGGGATTTGGAGAGTTAAATTTTGGGATTTGAGTGACTAGTTGGTGTCAGACTTTTGTAAATTGGTATGGTTGGACTCGTGGTTGAATGGGCTACCAAATTTTGTAACGTTTATCGAATTCTGAGGCGTGGGCCCAGGGGTCAACTTTTGAGTTTACCTTTTTGACTTTTAATTAAGAACTTACTATTTTCATATGGAATTAATTCCTATAGCTTGAGTTGATCGTATCGAATTGTTTGTGGCTAGATTTGAGGCATTCAGAGGCCGATTCACGATGCAAGGGCCTATTGGAGTAGATATTTGCACTGTTTGAGGTAAGTAACACTTATAAACTTGGTTCTGAGGGTATGAAACCCCGAATTACGTGTTATGTGATTGGTATTGAGGTGACTCACATGCTAGGCGACGGGCACGTGGGCGTGCACTATAGGAATTGTGACTTTGTCGATTCCGTGGAACTGTATAGTTGAACAATCTTGTCGTTATCCATATATTATCCATGTGTTAAGGAAATTGAGCTGCAAGTCATGTTAGAAATCATGCTTAGGCTACATGTTGGTACTGTTGGGACCTACGGAGGTCGTGTTACATGTTTAATTATTTGCTTAATTTGCAATTATATACTCAGTCACAACTGTTATTTGCATATCATATCTCAGTCTCTGTTGCCATTTATTTATACATTATATCATCATGGTTTGGGCTGATTATCATGATTCTTGGGAGCCCGAGAGACTGGAGAGATTGATGATTGAGTGAGGCCGAGGGCCTGATTGTGAGGATATTTATGGGATCGGGCTGTACGCCGCAGCATGCTTTATTGATTCATTCCATGATTGGCTTATTATAGTGATGGATCTGCCTCCCCAGAGTCTGCACACCCATAGTGAGCGTGGGTACCTACTGAGTGCGAGTGCGAGTGCGAGTGCCGAGGATTGAGTGACTATGAGGATGGAGTGACTGTGAGGAATGAGTGACTGTGAGGATGGAGTGAATGGGAGTATTGAGTGATTGATACTCTGAGAGTATGCATATAATTTCATCACTGTTTTGTACTTTAGTTGGCATACATAATTGACATGTAGATATCGAAATGTATCATCTCTTATCTCAGTTGTACTAGACATATCTTACCTGTTTGGGCTTTATCTATTAAATTTGGAAGCATGTCTATATTTCTATATTGTATTTCTGTAATTGGACAATACCTGTAAGGCTCGTCACTGCTTTCAGCCCATAGGCTAGAATTGTTACTTATTGAGTTGGTTATACTCACGCTACACCCTACACTTCGTGTGCAGATCCAGGTATTTTCGGGCACGGTGATTGTTGATCTCAGAGTTTCCAGCCATTTAGAGATCGAGGTAGCTGCCCTGGCGTCAACAGACCTTGACTCTCCTCCCCTATCCCTCAGTTTACTTATTTAGTTTATGTTTTTCTTAGACGGTGTATCAGACTTTGTGATTGTATAGATGCTCATGTACTCAGTGATACCCGGGTTTTGGGAAACTTCTATATTGTGTTGTGATGTTTTCATCCGGTTTTTATGAAATTCTCACTTATTTAAATCTGCTTTAGTATATTTTGACTTTGAAAGAGTTGGTATGTATGAGTTGTTGGCTTGTCTAGTATCATGATAGGCGCCATCACGATAGGTCGAGTTTTGGGTCGTGACACTCTGATATCACTTGTTAGGATCGAAATATTCAAGTGTCATGTGGAAGCTAACAAAGAATAGCTTTAACAACAATACATCATATACCAATTGAGAAATATAACAAAAGAGACACAAATATATAATATGGTATGTCAGTTGACCTACATCCACAGGCGGAGATGAACTATCCACTATATAAAAGAAAGTACAAAATATCAAGAGAACAACCTCACAAATAGGCACAGACAAGTGGTAGGATAACACTTGTCTCAAAAATTATCCCGCTAAACAACAATCTCAAACCCCTTGTGGCTACAATGTGGATGCTACTAAATAAGAAGAAAAAATACTTAATTTAAAATGTTCAAACCTTTTCATCAATGAAAAGGACTAGTCAAATATGAGAAAATTATAATTTTATTTTAGGAAAAAAATAATTATGATAAATATGTTACCCTTTGCCACGACCCAAAATCCACTATAGGCCATGATGGCAACCAACATCGCCGTCAGGCAAGCCAACAGTGAATTATCAACTTAATTACTCATTTCATTATTTTTAAAATCATAAATCCCATTAAATAAATAGAGTGAAATTTGGTAATCGTAGAAATCTATGATTTTCTTTACCAAATCCCGTATAAAATATAAATTAAAAGGTGAAATGATAATAATAACATGAAGTACCATAATGAACATCTACTAGGAACCCCCAAAACCCGGTGTTGCAGGTGCATGAGCATCTACTAAAAAGTACAATAACAATAAAACATATGTCTGGTGTATAAAATAGACAGGATAATGTAACTAATTAATATGGAAACTCCGTATGTTGGGGGTCGTAACATGGAATGCAGCTCACCATGAAGTCCCCGCAATAGCCGCGACTTTGCGCCCCAACGACCACTAGACATATATATACCCGCACAATAAGTGCAGCAAGTGTAGCATGAATATGTAAATCAATGCGTACCCAATACGTATCTAGCCTAACCCCGGAGAAGTAGTGACGGGGGCCGACATCGACACTTACTAGTGGTCCAATAAATCAAATACAGTAGGAAGTAAACAAATATGAGGCAAGGTAAATAAACAGTATAAATAAATATAGGTACGGGGTACAATCCTCCTCTAAACAGTAAACTCAAGCTCTCAATTATCAGTCACCTCCTAAACCGGAGTATATATGTAAAATGGTTCCACAAAATAGGTCGTCACAACTCAAATCAGGAAAACTCACGCATACGATGGCTTCTTGTCAGATATTACGCACAAAGCTGTCGAGGCGAACGGCCCGATCCCATAAGAGTGTTTCATGAAGTTGCCGAGACGAACAGCCCGATCCCATAAGAGTAGTTATAGAAATGCTGAGGTGAACAACCCGATCCCATTCGAATATGATATTGCCGAGGAAAACGTCCTGCTCCCATAAAAATATGATATTGCCAAGGAAAACGGCCCGATCCCATAAGCATATGATACTGTCGAGGAAAACGACCCGATTCCATAAGAGAGTGTATATTATCCTGCCGAAGCGAACGACCCGATCCCATAAGAATGTGGTACATAATCCTGCCGAGGCGAATCACCCGATCCCATAAGAGTGTGGTACATAATCCTGCCGAGGAGAATGGCCCGATCCCATAATAATAAGAAGCTTTAATGGATCCTTGACCCCACTAACAATTATACGTGTGAGTTATGAAATTTAAAGAAGCTTTTCGATGAAAACGCACAACGCGAGAGAAATTCGTAAGGGAAGCACAATTATTCCGCGGCTAATCAAGTAGCTCGTCAAATCTCCTACAATAGCGAGTCTATCACTTTACGCAAGCCTAGTCTCAAGTCGTAACGTAAAATAAAGTAATTAAACAGGCAAGGATAACTCAAATTGTACAATTAAAGCATGGCGTAAACCTAAGTCTACCTGAACAAATCCGAAATCCTAGCATATGCACGGACACTCATCACCTCATACGTGCGTAGCTCCCACGACATGTAGCACATAAGAATATAACACCTATGGGGTAATTTTCCCCTCACAGGGTTAACAAGAGACTTACCTCGCTCCGAAGTTCCATAACTAACTCCAATGCCTCTTTAGCACCTCCAGTCAAAGCCAAACGATCCGAAACTAGTCAAACAATGTGAAAATCAATCAAAATATACTTCAATGCTTATAATTAATCAATTTATAACAATTCCCAACTCCGCTCGAAAAAGTCAATAAAGTCAACCCTCAGGTCCACCTGCCCGGATTTCAAAACGTTTTGAAGATAAACTTTACCCATAACATCACGAACTGAAATATATAATTTATTCCAAATTCCATGTCCAATTTCGTGGTCAAAATCCAAAAATATAATTTTTAGGTTTTTCTTTGAAAATCCCATAATTTCCACTAATTCCATGTTAAATTCTGTATATAAGCCATGTAAAATAGTTGGAAATTGAACAAAATTACTTACCCAAAGATCGAAGATGAAAATACCTCTTCAAAATTGCCTCCTACCGAGCCTAGGGTTCCAAAAATGAGAGAATGTCTCCAAAATCCCGTCTCCCAACCATTTTACCAGGTGCAGATGTCACATTTGCGGCACACTATTTGCATTTGCGGGCCCTCGCTATTGCAGACAAGTGTTCGCAATTGCAGACCAAGGCAAAAATCTACAGACTTCGCAATTGCGAACCAAGACAAAAATCTGCAAAAATCTACAATCTTTGCAATTGTGAACAAATGTTCGCAATTGCGATACCTGAGCACCAGCAACACCAGCAATCTTTTCCGACACGAAAAATGGGTATAACTCTTTCACACGACATCGAAATTTGATGATTCTTATTGCTATGACTCTGTAATTACGATACAGATCTCTTTGTTTGATCAAATCACAAATCAAAGGTTCTTTGCTCAATATAGTATATTTTATACCCAAGAACACAATGTTGAAACATTAAATAAGAGTGGGACACAACCCAAACACATCTGCAACACACCCGAGGCACCCGAGATCCCGTCCAATTACAAAAACCAGTCCCAAAACATAACACAAACCTGCTCGAGGCCTCAAATCACACCAAACAACACCAAAACCATAAATCGATGATCAAATCCTCCTTTTAACTTTCAAACATTCTAACCTCGATGAATGCATACGAATTATACTTAAACATTCTGGAATGACGTCAAACATTACGTACAAGTCATAAATTATGATACGAACCTATTTCAAGGCTCAGAACCCCAAACGGACATCGCTAATACCAAAGTCCACTTCAAACCAAATTTAGGAAATTCTAAAACCTTCGAATTGCCAACTTTCCAAGTCCAAAATTATCATACGAACCTATTGGAACCTTCAAATCCTGATTTCGAGGTTGTTTACTCAAAAGTTAAACTTTGGTCAACTCTTCCAACTTAAAGCTTTCGAATTGAGAATTTTCCATCTGAATCAACTCTGAACCTCCCAAAATTTAATTCCGACCACACGTACAAGTCATAAAACATGAAGTGAAGCTACTCAAGGTCTCAAACCGTAGAACGACCTTCTAGAGCTTAAAATGACCAATCGGGTCGTTACATTCTCCTCCACTTAAACAGAAGTTTGTCCTCGAACGTGCCAAGAATCGTTCCAGAGTTGCCTCAAAATCACTGCTCAATACCTTGTGCACCTACCTGTTCAACCACAACCCAAGTGAAAACATTTGCTCAAGCTAGACTAAAGATCCCCCTTTTTGTTTTAGGTCAATAAGTCTTAGGACCAAATTTCAACCTCCGAATTTCTCTACAAGACTTGATTCTAACATACGAACATCGTATTAATCTCCACATGCTGAACCCACACATGATCATGCACCCACTCTGACATCACACAATGCACCGGATAACTCAATTGCCCATGGTAACCTGTTCCAAGCTCAACAACTACAAATTCCTTGACCCGACACCCCTAGTATACATTATAACACATCTAAGCCCGATCTCAACCCTCACAATACTACAATGACGAAAAAGATGAGCAAGAATTCATAACCACCCGTTAAATCAATAACTTAAGGAGTTCCTCTGCTCGACAAGAACCATTACCTCATTCTGAACTGAATAGTGACATTTTCCCTTTAATATACCTTACATAAATCTGATCGCACCGATTTCAGGTCCAATAACCTCGTCTCACGGACCAAGATCTCATATGACGCCATACGTGCCCCAACAAGCCACAACTTGAATATGACACATAAGGAAGAACGAATCCTGGGAAAGAACTACCCAGCCGCGTAACGAATAAAAAAGCCGAAAAGATGCTATGAACCCTTCTCAGCGAATGAAAACCAAAATACACAGAAATAAGTATAGGGAATCGTACTCAATGTCTCACTATTGCGGCGTGCAACCCAATCCACATATGATACCGTTGCGGTGTGCAACCCGATCCAAATAATATACCCGTGGCGGTGTGCCACCAGATCCATACATGAAAATAAACAAGGAAATACCCATCAAGCCATAATGCTTATACCTACTAAATACCCGAATATCGGCCACAAGCACGCCAAGTGCATAAATACGACTCTGGGGAGACGGATAGCGCCATGCACCACAAAACGCGAGCTCGACCAAGGTGCAATAACGAAAAACTACATAGGACCACAACACCCGAAGACTCCTCCATAAACAGTGCTATGTTGAATGAACACATACGACCTGACGTGCATACATTCACATTAGATCTACTAGCGGACCTTAAACCGATTTCATTTTAGGCCAATAACCTTCAAAGAATCCTCAATGACCCTATTTATGACACATAAGAGCAACCGTCAAATCCGGAACAAACTCCCACAGTACAAAACCAAAGGAATAGAGCGCCTCTTAGTCATAACCTCTCCCATTGGTGACATTACCAAAATCTCCATACCTGGTTTAAATCTCTAACAATTGAATGACTAACACGTCACACTTATACGATCTTCCCATGGGATATACTCCCACAACCTACGTACCAGGTAGTAAATCTGAACATTGATGGCCATCGACCATGCTATTTCTATAATACTGGCCTAGCATCCGCATTTCAATACCAACACTCCTACCATAAAACAGACCATTCTCAGGCTACCCGAAAATAGTGTCAGCATATTCCGAACATCTGAAATGTTCTCGTGCTCCTCCGAGCTCGTGACATTCTTATCGAAACCGAACCGAAACCTTGAGCCCAACTTCCCATTACTATACCGCTCACTGCATCAATCCTGACGCTATGCGAGAGTCCAAGAATTTCATCATAACCCCCGAACCACCAGTAGAATACATACTTCATCGGCTAGAAACCCTTTCACTCCACTTATTTCTGAAGAACAATTACAACACGCAATCAGATTTCCATAATTGCAGAAAAGCAAACCTCAAGTTGTGGTCTAAAGCACCATAATTCTTATGGAATTTATTTGCATATAATAAGGCCATCAGAATCAACTACTTCCAAATTAATCCAATTACGGTGGTTGTCAAGCCTGCACGTACAACCACGAATCACCTATATATCCTTAACACATAGAAGGAACTGATTATTTCCACAACCATGTTGATTTAAACCATTGCTAACTGACCCAACTTCTTCCAATTTACTCTTGACTTGACTTAGAAGTAATAATAGCTCCATTCAAACACATAACATGCCGCAAACAAGACTCATCCCGAATGACCCAAATCACGAGACCACATCGTCTCAATACCCATCAGCCATCTCACACTCTCCTTATACACTCAATAGTATTCCTAACTGATACACCCGTTCTGAAAGACCCCCCTGTGAATCGAAGCTCTTTCTCCCATTTATCTAACACCGCACCATAGACCCGATGATAACATAGAAATTCCCCAAGTATTCTCCACACTCTGCAGCAAAACCTAGTCCTCATCCACATAACAAACCCAATATCTTTAAACAATGCACTTTAATTCTTGCACCCACTAGAACCATTATTGAGAGTCCCCCACTCTGACCTGGTCCCGAATATATAACCAAACTCTAGTGCTCTGCTAGCACATGGAAACTTTCAATAAGTTCTTGTTAGACTAATCATAACACATCCCGAATTATCATCCACAATTACACACTCGACCTCTTAACAGTCATACCATCTTCTCCAAGCGATCCAAGCTCATATCGTAGTACATGCATCCCATGTTAGGCAGAAAGTATAATTCTTCCTAGGAACCTCATCAAAACCACACAACCACTAACCTGCTCATCGGAGATAGCCCACCTGTGTAGCCTCGTATCAATCTCCTCCAACTTTTTTGCTATAGTGATATCCATCATGAAATCAGTTAATCTCCATACGTCCACACTGATCCGCCAGCCATAAGAATCCCTTCATTCATTAACATCACCCGAAGGTCCAACAATATGTTATCAAGTCCTTCTCGCTGCATTCAAAATTTCCTAAGAATAGAAACCACCTCAGAGATCATCTCTCTGGAACCATGAACACTGGGCTGAAATGACAGAATACTCCTCCACAAGGCTACGATAATGGTCTGCCCGCATTCGCAGGGAAAAGCATCCTGCACCGCATCTGTAGCATCTTAATAACTCATCGGAATCCAATTGATAACAAGCACTCCACACCACATAAGAATGAGTATGAAGAAAATGAAGGCATTAGCTTGAATGGAATCATATCGCACAACGTGGACTCAAGAAGGGAAGTGCTCCTAGAAAGACCTGTAGCCTCTCAAAGATAAGTACATACGTCTCTATACCGATCCGCAAGTCTCTACTAGACTTGACCATGAATCGTGAGACCTAAGTGAACCTATCGATCTTTTACCAAGCTATCACGACCCAAAATCCACTATAGGCCGTGATGGCGCCCAACGTCTCCGTCAGGAAAGCCAACAGTGAATTATCAACTTAATTACTCATTTCATTATTTTTAAAATCATAAATCCCATTAAATAAATAGAGCGAAATCTGGTACTCGTAGAAACCTGTGATTTTCTTTACCAAATCCTGTATCAAAATATAAATTACAAGGTGAAATGGTAATAATAGCATGAACTACAATAATGAACATCCAACTAGGAACCCCCAAAACCCGGTGTCACAAGTGCATGAACATATACTACAATGTGCAATAACAATACAACATCTGTCTGGAGTACAAAATAGACAGGATAATGTAACTAATTAAGATAGAGACTCCGTATGCTGCGGGTCGTAACATGGAATGCAGCTCACCGTGAAGTCCCCGCAATAACTGCGCCTTTGCGCCCCAAAGACCACCAGACATTTATATACCTGCACAATAAGTGCAGCAAGTGTAGCATGAGTACGTAAATCAATGCGTATCTAGTAAGTACCTAGCCTAACCCCGAAGAAGTAGTGATGAGGGGTCGACAATGACACTTACTAGTGGTCTAATAACTCAAATACAGTAGGAAGTAAACAAATATGAGGCAAGGTAAATAAACAGTATAAACAAATATCGGTACGTGGTACAATCCTGCTCTGAACAGTAAACTTAGGCTCTCAATTATCGGTCACCTCCTCAAGCAGAGTATATATGTAAAATGGTTCCCACCAGATAGGTCGTCGCAACTCAAATCAGGAAACCTCATGGATACGATGGCTTCTTGTCCAATATTATGCATGACAATGCCGAGGCGAACAAACCGATTCTATAAGAGTGTTTCATGAAGCTGCCAAGGCGAACGACCCAATCCCATAAGAATATTTATAGAAATGCCGAGGCTAACGGCCCGATCCTATTAGAAGAAGAAGCTTTAACAGGTCCTTGACCTCACTCACAAACATACGTGTGAGTTATGAAATTTAAAGAAGCTTTTCAATGAAAACGTACAATGCGAGAGAAATTCGTAATGGAAGCACAATTATTCCGCGGCTAATCATGTAGCTCGCCAAATCTCTTACAATAGCGAGTCTATCACTCTACGCAAGCCTAGTCTCAAGTCCTAACATAAAATAAAGGAATTAAACAAGCAAGGATAACTCAAATAGTACAATTAAAGCACGGCATAAACCTAAGTCTACCCGGACAAATCAGGAATCCTAGCATACATACGGAGACTCATCACCTCATACGTGTGTAGCTCCCACAACATGTAGCACATGAGAATATAACACCTACGAGGTAATTTACCCCTCATAGGGTTAGACAAGAGACTTACCTCGCTCCGAAGTTTCATAACCGACTCTATTGCCTCTCTAACACCTCAACTCAAAGACAAACGATCTGAAACTAGTCAAGCAATGTGCAAATCAATCAAAATGTACTCCAATACTTATAATTAATCAATTTATAACAATTTTCAACTCTGCTCGAAAAGTCAATAATGTCAACCCTCGGTCCCACATGCCCGGATTTTGAAACTTTTCGAAGATAAACTTTACCCATAACATCACAAACTCAAATATATAATTTATTCCAAATTCCATGTCCAATTTCGTGGTCAAAATCCAAAAATACAATTTCTAGGATTTTCTTCACAAATCCCACAATTTCCACCAATTCCATGTTAAAATCTATATACAATCCATTTAAATTAGTTGGAAATTGAACAAAATTACTTACCCAAAGATTGTAGATGAAAATCTCTCTTCAAAATCGCCTCATACCGAGCTAAGGATTCCAAAAATGAGAGAATGTCTCCAAAATCCCATCTCTCGGCCCATTTACTAGGTGCAGATGTCGCATTTGCGACACAGGGTTCGCATTTGCGGACCCTCGCAATTGCGGAGAAGTGTTCGTAATTGCGAACCAAGGCAAAAATTTACAGACTTTGCAATTGCGAACCAAGGCAAAAATCTATAGGCTTCGCAATTGCGAACCAACGCAAAAATCTACAAATTTCGTAATTGAGAACAAATGTTCGCAATTGCGATACCTGAGCACCACCAACACCGGCAATCTTTCCCGACACGGAAATGATCATAACTCTCGCATACGACATCGAAATTTGATGATTCTTGTTGCTATGACTCTGTAATTATGATACGGATCTAATGGTTCAATAAAATCACAAATCAAAGGTCTTTTTCTCAATATAGTATCCTTTATACCCAAGAAATGATGTTGTAACATCAATTAAGAGTGCGACACAACCCAAACACATCGGAAACACACCCGAGGCCCTCGGGACCTCATCCAATTACACAAACCAGTCCCAAAATATAACACGAACATGTTCGAGGCCACAAATCACACCAAACAACACCAAAACCGTGAATCAATGATCAAATCCTCCTTTAACCTTCAAACATTCAAACTACGACGAACGCGCCTGAATTACACTTAAATATTCTGGGATGATGCCAAACTTTAAGTACAAGTCATAAATCATGATACGGACCTATTCCAAGTCTCAGATCCCAAACGGACATCGATATTACCAAATTCCACTTCAAACCAAACTTAGGAAATTCTAAAATTTTCTAATTGCTAACTTTCCACAATAAACACTGAAATGCTCCCGGATCACTCGATACTCAACCCGAACATACGCCCAAGTCCAAAATCATCATACGAACCTATTGAAACTTTTAAATCCCGATTCCGAAGTCGTTTACGCAAAAGTCAAACTTTGGTCAACTCTTCCAACCTGAAGCTTCCGAAATGAGAATTTTCCATCCGAATCAAATCCAAACCTCCCGAAATTTAATTCCGACCACACGTACAAGTCATAAAATATGAAGTGAAACTAGCCAAATATGAGAAAATTATAATTTTCTTTTAGGAAAAAAATAATTATGATAAATATGTTTCCCTTCCCCCAAGAAATAAAAAAATCAGAATAAACACCTAACAATTTGCAAAAATAAAAACAAAATAATTATTTCTTGGGTTCCGAAAGAGAATGGCTTGGTTAGAGTAAGAAGTCATTCATATAATTTTAATTGTTAATATAGACATCAATTCCTCAATCTTTCTAACCATGAATAGAAATTATATGGGTAATAATAGCTGGGCTTTTTTCTTTTTTAGCCCGCGTTTAAAATTTCTCATATTCGGTAGCTGAAAAAGTGTATAAAATTTGTATAATTTTTGTATATAACATACGTAATGTATATATTTATAAAACAAAATATATTGTTCGACTATTATTTTTAGAGCGGCTATACAGTGTCATTTTTCTATAATAGACATAAGGTTGAAACCAAGAAAAGGCCGCAAACCACACTGGAACCGCTCCTAGATCACGTAAGAATTCATGGTCACTCAGTCAAAAATATTTATCTCCTCTAACCAATATTCATATATTATATACAAACTATGTACAACATCTATATTTATCGGCTATTATTTTTTGGGGGTGACTATTTAAATTAATTTCTCAATTAGTTGTAGAGTTCTTTGTAATTTCTAGGGAATCTTAAAGAAATATCCCAAATAAATCCTAACTTACCTACCTCTAGTCATTAATCATGCACTTACCAAAACTAGCCAAGTACATATAAAATTAAAAACTCAAATAAATAAGATTCTTCCTCTCCAAGAATCACATGCAAAAATCTTCTTCCATATTTTTAAGTGTGATCAGCAATATTAGATACAAGACGGAAAGGAAGTTTCATGGATTAGGTAGCAAACAAGGTGAAGAAATACAAAAAACAAATATAGAGATTCCAAAAATCTAAGCAAAAAAAGGACCTTTTTCCATGAGTATTGTTGAAATTCATTGAAAATATATAGATGAGCCAATATACAAAATTTGAGGAAGATTGGAGGTGATTTGTGTTTTGGTATCAAAATTCGTAGTTAAAATCGAGTTCAAAATATTCTTTTGCGACACATATATCAAGCATGTATCACATACACATGTATACATAGTGATTTCTTCTAGGAGGGTGATTTCTTATTTGAAGGCCCAACGGATGGTTGGGAAGGGATGTCTGTCATATTTAGCCTTTGTGAGGGATGTTGGTACTGATACTCCTGCTATGGATTATGTTCCAGTGGTGAGAGACTTTACGGATGTATTTCCTACAGACCTGCCGGACATGCCGCCCGACAGGGATATTGACTTTGGTATTGACTTGGTGCCGGGCACTCAGCCCATTTCCATTACTCCATATGGTATGGCACCAGCTGAGTTGAAGGAATTGAAAGACAACTTCAGAAACTTCTTGATAAGGGATTTATTAGGCCTAGTGTGTCACCTTGGGGTACACCAGTTCTGTTTGTGAAGAAGGATGGTACTATACGGATGTGCATCGACTATAGGCAGTTGAACAAAGTTACAATCAAGAACAAGTATCTTTTGCCGCACATTGATGATCTATTTGACCAGCTTCAGGGAGCGAGGGTGTTCTCTAAGATTGATTTGAGGTCTGGGTATCACCAGTTGAAGATTCGGGACTTGGATATTCTAAAGATGGCATTCAGGACCCGTTATGGTCATTATGAGTTCCTGGTGTACTCTCCTAGCCAGGAGGAATATGCTCAACATTTGAGGATTGTGTTGCAACGGTTAAAGGAGGAGAAGCTTTATGCCAAGTTCTCAAAGTGAGAATTTTGGCTTAGTTCGGTGCCATTCTTGGGGAACGTGGTGTCCAGTGATGGGATTAAGGTGGATCTGAAGAAGATAGAGGCAGTTCAGAGTTGGCCCAGACCGTCCACATCTACAGAGATTCAAAGCTTTCTCGTCTTGGCCGGTTATTATCGTCGCTTCATGGAGGGTTTCTCGTCTATTGCATAGCCTTTGATCAAATTGACCCAGATAGGTGCTACTTTCAGGTGGTCGGATGAGTGTGAAAAGAGCCTTTAGAAGCTCAAGACTGCCTTGACCACAACTCCAGTTCTAGTTTTGCTTTTAGCTTCAGGCTCTTATACAGTGTATTGTGATGCTTCTCGAATTGGTATTAGGTGTGTCTTGATGCAGGGGGGTAGAGTAATTGCTTACTTCTCGTCAGTTAAAGACCCACGAGAAGAACTACCATGTCCATGATTTGTAGTTGGCTACCATCGTTCATGCATTTAAGATTTGGAGGCATTATCTCTACGGTGTGTCTTGTGAGGTATTTATGGATCATCGGAGTCTCCAGCACTTGTTCAAATAAAAGGATCTAAATTTGAGACAACGGAGATGGTTGGAGCTGCTAAAGAATTATGACATCACTATTTTGTATCATCCGAGAAGGCCAATGTGGTGGCCGATGCCTTGAGTAGGAAGACGGTGAGTATGGGTAGCCTTGCATTAATTAATGTTGGTGAGATACCACTTGCAGTTGATGTTCAGGCCTTGTCCAACTAGTTCGTGAGATTAGATGTTTCGGAGCCCAGTCGGGTTCTAGCTTGTGTTGTTTCTCGGTCTTCCTTATATGACTGCATCAGAGAGCGCCAGTATGATGATCCCTATTTCCTTGTCCTTAAGGACACGGTTCAGCACGATGATGCCAGGGATGTTACTATTGGGGATGATAGGGTGTTGACGATGCAGGGTCAGATTTGTGTGCCAAATGTAGATGGTCTACGTGAGTTGATTCTTGAGGAAGCCCACAGTTCGCGGTATTCCATTCATCTAGGTGCCGTGAAGATGTACCAGGACTTGAGGTAGCACTATTGGTGGAGGAGAATGAAGAAAGATATAGTGGGGTTTGTAGCTCGGTGCCTAAACTGTCAGAGAGTGAAGTATGAGCATCAGAGACCGGGTGGATTGCTTCAGAGGCTTGAGATTCCAGAGTGGAAATGGGAGTGTATCACCATGGATTTTGTAATTGGGCTCCCACGTACTTCGAGGAAGTTTGATGCTATTTGGGTGATTGTGGATCAGCTGACCAAGTCCGCGCACTTCATTCTTATTGGGATTACTTATTCTTCGGAGAGGTTGACTGAGATTTATATCTGCCAGATTGTTCACCTTCATGGTGTGCCTCTGTTCATCATTTCAGATCGAGGCACGCAGTTTACATCGTAGTTTTGGAGAGCCGTACAGCAAGCATTGGGCAGCAAGCGTTGGGCACCCAGGTTGAGTTGAGCATAACATTTCACCCTCAGACGGACGGAGAGTCCGAGCACACTATTCAGATATTGGAGGGATATGCTACGCGTTTGTGTCATAGATTTCGAGGGTTCTTGGGATCAGTTTTTGCCGCTCACAGAGTTTGCCTACAACAACAGCTACCATTTGAGCTTTCAGATGGATCCGTATGAGGATTTGTATGGGAGACGGTGTCGGTCTCCTGTGGGTTGGTTTGAGCCAGGTGAGGCTAGGCTATTGGGAACTGACTTTATTCAGGATGCTTTGGACAAAGTTAAATTGATTGAAGATCGGCTTCACACGACGCAGTCTAGACAGAGGAGTTACGCCGATTAGAAGGTTCACGATGTTGCTTACATGGTTGGGGAGAAGGTACTGCTCAATGTATCATCCATGAAGGGTGTTATGAGTTTAGGGAAGAAGGGCAAGTTGAGTCCACGGTATATTGGGCTGTTTGAGTTTCTTTAGAGGATTGGAGAGGTGGATTACAAGCTTGCCTTGCCACCTAGTTTGTCGAGTGTTCATCCGGTGTTTCATGTATTTAACCTCCGGAAGTATGTTGGCTATCCGTCTCATGTTTTGTATTTTAGCACGGTTCCGTTGGATGGTGATTTCACTTATGATGTGGAGCCGGCAACCATTTTGGGTCGGCAGGTTCAAAAGTTGAGGTCAAAGGACATAGTTTCAGTGAAGGTGCAGTGGAGAGGTCAGCTAGTTGAGAAGGCCACTTGGGAGACCGAGTGGGAGATGCGGACCAAATATCCACGCCTATTTGAGACTCTAGGTACATTTCTAGACCCGTTCGAGGATGAACGTTTGCTTAAGAGGGGGAGGATGTAACGATCTAGCCGGTCATTTGAGGGTTGTAGCCCCGTTGCCCTATTTAATGCTCATTTTATGGTTATTAGTTGCTATGTGACTTGCCGGGGTAGTTGGTCCGGGTCCGGAGAGGTTTCGGAATGAGATGAGACACTTAGTCTCAAGGTTGGAAGCTTAAGTTGAAAAGGTTGACCAGATATTGACTTATGAGTAAACGACTCTGAAATGGAGTTTTGATGGTTCTGTTAGCTCCGTTGGGTGATTTTGGATTTAGGAGTGTGTCTGGATAGTGATTTGGAGGCCCGTAGTTGAATTAGGCTTGAAATGGCGAAAGTTGGAAAATTAGGAGCTTAGAAATATAAAAGTTTGACCGAGAGTTAACTTTGTGGTTACCGGGCTCGGATTAGAGTTCCCGGAGTTGTAATAGGTTTGTTGTGTCATTTGTGACTTGTGTGCAAAATTTGAGGTCAATCGGACTTGATTTGATAGGTTTTGGCATCGAATGTAGAAGTTGGAAGTTCATAAGTTCATCAGGCTTGAATCGATGTGTGATCCATGGTTTTAGCATTGTTTGATGTGATTTGAAGGCTTGACTAAGTTCATATCGTGTTTTAGGACTTGTCGGTATATTTGGTTGAGGTCCCTGGGGCCTCGGGTTGGTTTCAGATGGTTAACGGATCAAATTTTGAGTTTGGGAGATTGTTGAAGCACCGAGGCCGTTATACATGTTGAATTATCTGTTAAATTGCCATTTTGTACTTAGTCACAATTTTTACTTTCACATTATATCTCAGTCTCTGTTTTCCTTTATTGATATATTATATCATCATTGTTTGGGCTGATTATCATAAATCTTGTGAGCCCGAGAGACTGGAGAGATTGATGGTTGAGTGAGGCTGAGAGCCTGATTGTGAGGATATTTATGGGATCGGGTTGCGTGCCGCAACATGTTTATTGATTCATGCCATGATTGGCTTATATTAGCACTTGGGCTGCAATTGCCCCTCCGGAGTCTACACATCCACAGTGGGCGCAGGTACCTATTGAGTGCGAGTGCGAGTGTAAGTGCCGAGTGCGAGTGCCGAGCGATAGTGAGGATGGAGTGACTTTGAGGAATAAGTGACTGTGAGGTTGGAGTGAATGGAAGGTTTGAGTGGCTGATACTCTGAGAGTATGCACATGATTTCATTACTTTCTGTACATCAGTTGGCATATATATATATATCTGTCAATTCAACCTGACATGATTTAACTATTTTGTCTTTAACTGTCGAACTTGGAAGCATGCCTACTTTCCTGTACTGTAATTCTGTAATTGAACTATACGGTGAAGCTCGTCATAACTTTCAATCCAATAGTTAGTCTTGTTACTTACTGAGTTGGTTGTACTCACGCTACATCCTGCACTTCATGTGCAGATCCAGGTATTATGGTGGGCGCTGATTATCTTAGCAACTTAGTCATTCGGAGATTTCGAGGTACCTGCCCGATGTCTGCTGATCTTAACCCTCCTTCCCTATCTTTCAGCTTTATGTATTTAGTTTCAGTTTTTCATAAACAGTATTTCAGACTTGTGATGTATAGACGCTCATGTACTCAGTAACACCCTGGTTTTGGGAACTTCCGTATTAAGTTTAATCTTCTATTCAGTTTATGAGAGCTTTAATTATTCAAACCTGTTTAGTTCATTTTTCATTTAAACGTGTTGGAAATGTTTTGAGGTGTCGGCTTGCCTAGTACCATGTTAGGCGCCATCACTATCATGACCCAATTCTCCTATAGGCCGTAATGGTGCCCAACGTTACTACTAGGCAAGCCAATAGTGAATTAAACCATGTTATGTCTCTTTTAATAAGTTTTCAAGTTATTAAATCCTATCAATTAAAAGGTTCAGAAACAACAAATGTAAATAAATAGACGAAAGCAGTTGAGTGCAATCATAACAATTGAATAATCCAAAACTATATGACTGCTAGTGTATGTGCCAAGACTTGGTGTCACAAGTGTATGAGCACTAAAGATTATACAAAACTCTAGCTACTGTTTGAAATGAAAATAGACGGAAATAAATGCAAAGCAGAGACTCTAGGTGCTACGGAACAGCTCAGGAAGTAGCTCACCACTAGGCCTCGGGATATCTGGGATGCACGCCGGTAGGACCGCCAGAAAATGCACCTGCCTCATATCCTACACGATTAGTGCAGAAGTGTAGTGTGGGTACATAAACAACATGTACCTAGTAAGTATCTAGTCTAACCTCGAAGAAGTAGTGATGAGGGGTCGACTTTGACACTTACTAAGGGCTAACAATATGAATATAGAAATTCTAAGTAAGCGCGAGTTATGTAAATAATTATAATAACTCATTAACAAGCAGGAGCAAATATTTCTTTCACAATTTAATAAATCCCAAATAAATTCCCGTCATTAATAAGTGTAACCTCATAAGTCACAAAATAATATCAAGTATGATTAGGCTCCGAGTATTATTAAGCACGATTTATGCCGAGGTCGTACGACCCGATCCAGAATAACGTGTACACTACCGAGAGACGTGCGACATAATCCATAGATGCATCTATCTATTGCCGAGGCGTTCGTCCCGCTCCACAAGAAGAGAGGATACTTTATAAGCATTTGACTTAAACATTATAACAAGGCTAATACACAATGTAATAAAATTTCCATTAACGGTCAAGTAATCCGCTAAAAATTCAAGTTGGTGAAATTCGTTCTTTTACAATTCCTCTAACTAGTTCTAATATAATTTAGGCACTTAAATTGACAAGTAGGGTGCAAATATTACAAGTAATTCATGATTTGGGTTCTGAACTACCCGGACATAAGCATAAATAGTAGCTACGCACAGACTCTCGTCACCTCGTGCGTACGTAGCCCCCACAATTAGAAGCAATTATTAATTTAAATCACCAATGGGGTAAATTTCCGCTTACAAGGTTAGACAAGAGACTTACCTCGTCTCAAGGCTCAATTTCTGGTCACAATTTCGATCTAAAGCCTCAAATCGGTGCCGAACAATCCAAAACTAGTCAAATATTTTATAAATTAATCAATACGTGTTCAAAAGTTCATATTCTAACTATTAGAGTGATTACTCAACCCCAATTGAAGGATTCCTAGAATTCGTCCCCGGGCCCACGTGTCCGGATTCTGGAAAATTTCGAAGAAAGTTGTTACCCATAACCTCACGAACTCAAATATATAATTTTCACTCAAATCCCTAACCAATTTAGTGGTTAAATTCTATTTTTATCAAACCCTAGCTTTTTCATCTAAACCCATGATTTTAATAATTTTGCATGTTAAAATCTACCCATTATATATGTATTTAACTCACATTGTATAGAAATTACGTACCTCAAAGTTCTAGCTGAAAACCCCTTTCCAAGAGCTCCAACATCGCCCAAGAGGGAAAGAAAATGAGTCAAAATCGTATAAGTCCAGCATTAAATGGACCATTCTGCCTCCAGGACTTCCGTATCTGCGGTCCCTGGGCCGCATCTGCGGAGATGCAGTTCTCTCTTGGCTGGCCTAAGTCTTCATCTGTGAAATGAGGTCTCGTTTCTGTGATGCCGCTCATGCGGCAGAAGATCCGCACCTGTGCAAGTCCCCGCTTCTGCGGTCCCTTGACCGTTTCTGCAGTCGCCTTGTCCGCATCTGTGGTTTCTGGCTACCCTAGCTGGGCCGCTTTTGCGAGCTCGCACTTGCGGCTGGCCCTAGAAGCTGGGTGCTTCAGTTGTTCACCCATGGATAAGCGACCTCCGCGCATCATCTGAATGGCATCTGGGGCCCTCGAGTCCCCGCCCGAACGTGCCAACAAGTTTGAAATCATAAAACGGACTCGCTCGCACCCTCGGAACACCTAAAACAACAATCAAAACTAAGAATCACAACCTAAAACCAATGGAATCAACTTATGAACTTCAAGTTTTTCCAAATTACTCTGAACGCACCGAGTCATACTTAAACTACTTGGAATGACTCCAAAATTCACGTGAAAGTCTTAAATCGCCATACGGGACTATTCCCAAGCTCGAATCCCAAACGTACCTCGATTGTAACGACCCGACCGATCATTTTGAGAGTAATAGCCCCACTCTCCTATTTTCTGCTTCTCCCATATCTATTTCTGCAATTGTGACTTGCCGGGAGGTTTCGTTTTGGTTTTTGGAGTGAATACTTAGTCCCTAAACGAAAGCTTAAGTCTTAGAATTTTTTACCGTAGTCGGAATTGTATGAAGACAACTCCGAAATGGAGTTTCTTTGGTTCTGTTAGCTCCGATGTGTGATTTTGGACTTAGGAGCATGTCCGGATTGTGTTTTAGATGTCCGTAACTTATTTAGGCTTAAAATAGCAAAAGTCAAATTTTTGGAGATTTGGACCGGTAGTGGAAATTTTGATATCGGGGTCGGATTCCGATTTCGAAAGTTGTAGTAGGTTCGAAATGTTGAATATGACTTGTGTACAAATTTTGGGGTCAATCAAATGTGGTTTGGTCGCCTTCGGCATCGGTTGTCGAATTTGAAAGTTTCAAGTTGTTTAAGTTTGAATCGGAGGATGATTCATGAATTAGCATTTTTTGATGTGATTTGAGCGCTCGACTAAGTTCGTATTGTATTTTGGGACGTGTTTGTATATTTGGTTGAGGTACTGATGGGCTTGGGTGTATTTTTGGATCATTGGTTGAGAGATTAGTAAAGTTAAAAAATTTGGGAGCTTGGCCATGATCAATATCAGGTCAAGACAGCCTCTTTTAAGCGTTTTGAGTGCGCGAGCAAGTATGTAGCGTGTTTTATGATTGTAATTCACATATGGTTTGTGTCCGGGAGGTTCCGGATGAGTTTCTGGAGTGCTGAGGCAAAAGGGAAGTGCGGACCTCAGGGGAATTATGCGGACCGCACAATTTTGGTGCGGCCGCACTTCAGTCCGCAGAGGAGTGTGCGAACCGCACAATATTGTGTGCGGCGGTACTCAAGAACTCTTAGATTCGATGGTCCGACTTCGGAAGATTATATCTTTTGATCCACTAGGAATTCTGAGCTGATTCCAAAACGAAAGTTGTAGCGCTTCGTGTCTAGTTTCCATAAAGGTAAAGAAGTAATCATTTGGACATCTGTAGAAATATTTATGGCCAACATACTAAAGCCTGACAGTGCAGTCACCAAGAGTGCGGCCGCACAATTTTTGTGCAACCGCAAAAGCTGGGATGTGCGGCCGCACATTGGGAGTTCAGAGGATGTACTATATATCTGAGGTTTAGGTTATTATTTTGTTTTTTCACTTTGGGGGCTTGGTTTGAGGCGATTTTTCGTGGGGTTTTCAAGGAATTCATCGGGGTAAGTGATTCTAATTTGGATTTGGTTAATATACATTAATATATGACTGATATTTTCATTTAATTAGCACTTTGAGATGAAAATTTGGGAAATGGGGATGAAAATTTGGGAAACTTCATAAACCATAAATTGAGGATTTGAAAGTCGAGTTGTGATCGAAATTGGCTAATTTTTGTATGATTGGACTCGTGAGTGAATGAGTGTTCATATTTTTTGACTTTTACCGGATTCCAAGATGTGGGCCCGGGTCGACTTTTTAGGACGGATTTCGGAATTTTTATTAAAAATTTTGATTTCATTAATTAGATTAGTTTATTATAGTTGCATTTATGATATGTAATTATTTTTGGCTAGATTTGGTCCATTCGGAGTCGGATATTCGTGGAAAAGACATTATTACCGATTGATTGAGCTTGGTTCGAGGTAAGTGGCTTGCCTAACCTTGTGTGGGAGAACTCCCCTTAGGATTTGGAACTGCTTTTGATATATGACCGCCGTGTACGTGAGGTGACGAGTGTGTACACGGGCTATTGTTGCAAAATCTCCGTTTTCATTAAGTAAAATACTTGTCTTCCTTTAACTGAACTACACTAGCATATGAATTTATCATGTTTAGTCTAGAACAGCATGTCGACGTGTCTTAATTGCTTATGTGAACTCTGTGCAGCATGCTTAATGAATTTCTTGCTTCTTCCGTAACTGGTACTTAGTCTAAATCGTAAGCTTTCGTGATGTAGTTGTATATCTATTGTTTGCGCTGCCTATTTACTTTGGGACTACGGAACGGTATTCCGGTAGATCCCCATGCTCTGCATATTTACTTTGGGACTACAGAACGGTATTCCGGTAGATCCCCCTGCTCTGCATATTTACTTTGGGACTAAGAAACGGTATTCCAGTAGATCCCCCTGCTCTGCATATTTACTTTGGGACAACGGAACGGTATTCTGGTAGATCCCCCTGCTCTGCATAATTACTTTGGGACTACAGAATGGTATTTCGGTAGATCCCTCCCTGCTCCGCATATTTACTTTGGGACTACGGAACAGTATTCCGGTAGATCCCCTTTCATTCTTGTTAAATTTCAGTACTTATTTTTACTACAATATTTTATTCTATTTTAGTTTATTATAAATATACCAGTAGGGCCCTGACCTGATCTCGTCACTACTCGACCGAGGTTAGGCTTGACACTTACTGGGTACCGATTGTGGTGTACCCATGCTACTCTCTGCACGTATTTTTCGTGTGCAGATCCAGGTGCTCCTTATTAGCCGCGCTATGAGTGAGCCGGGACAGCTTTGGAGACTTCAAGTTATTTTTGCCGCGTCCGCAGACCGCGTAGTCCTCTTCTACTCTTCCCCATGTCCATTATATTCTATATTTTTCTTTTGTTAGACTCTAATATATAGAGACACTAGATTTCCTTCTGTAGTTTGTGATTCACTTCCGGGTTTTGGGATTGTTGCGTAATATTTTTGGAATAGTTGGTTAAATTTATGTTTTTATTTTATTATTCCGCAAATGTTAGGCATTGTAGAGACTAGGTGCCGTCACGGCGTCACACGAAAGGGAAATTGGGTCGTGATAAGTTGGTATCAGAGCTCTAGGTTCAAAGGTGTCATGAGTCACAAGCCGGTTTATTAAAGTCTCGCATATAGGTATGGAGACGTCTGTACTTATCTTCGGGAGGCTGTAGAACTGTTAGGAAAATATTCACTTCTTTCAATCCTTATCGTGCGACATTGATTTAGCTTGAAATATATATCTCATATTCCTTTGCATCTACTCGTGTAGAGTATAAGGTTGGGACTTGCGGTATGTCTGCCTCCTTAATAATCCTATACTTCAGTACCAAAGGAGTTATAGACACTACTTTAAATTTACAAAAGGTCTACTCAGCGTGGATGTCACAGTTGCGGATTTTGGGGTGCTTCGGAAGAAGTACATTGGTTGACAAGATTTTGGACTATGTGGTTCGTGCTAAGATTTGTTTGTATGAAGTTCTACCTTTGTGATCGTTCGGGATAAATAGGGGTAATGGTTACCCCAAAGAATAATCGAAGAGTTTGTTTCCCAGACTCTCTGTAATGCGTGGCGCATAGAGTTTGAATAGTTGCGTCAGGTCACCATGACGGTGTCAGAATATGCCATCAAGTTCAATAAGTTATCCCGTCATACTCCTACTATGGTTCCTACAGCTAGAGAGCGAGTCCACAAACTCATTAAATAACTCAATTATGATCGTAAACGTTTGTATGACTCGGGAGCTATAGGCTGATACTTCATTTTCGCTAGTGGTAGAAATTGCCAAGTTATTAGAATGTGTTCGGGGTAAACTAAGGAGACCAAGAGGTCTCGAGGTTCTGGAGGATTCGGTGGATTCTACTCTGCAAGTATGAATCATTATGGCGGGGCTCGGGCAGTCGGCCAGCCCAGTCCGCACATCGGATTACTCGGGGTGCCCAAGTAAGTTCTTTTAATGCACCAATAACATGAGTTTCCTATAATGGTTATTTCAGTTATCTGGTACAGACTCAGTATGAGCAGCCAAACCCAAAAATGGGTTGTTATGAATGCGGTGATACTAGGCACATCATGAGAAAATTGTCCCAGACTTGGGAGAGATATATTTCATCAAAGCACTCAGGCTACGTGCCCCATTGCAGTTACTACACCACCCACACGACCAGTTATGGGTGGAGAACAGACGGGTAGAAGGCATCCTAGAAGTGGAGGCCCAGCCGTTGATATATTTGTTTTATGGTATGGTGGAGGTCGCTACATCAGATGGTGTCATTACATGTATGACCTCGATTTAATATAAAGGAATAATTTCCTTAACTTGATCTGGTTCTTAGTATCGAGACGAGTCCTCCTATTGTGCTTCACTTATGAGTAAGCTTCGTAATTATATAATCTACTTATTCTTTTAATCATGTTGGGAGGTTCTATGGAGATAACTATGCCTATCATTCCATGTTGGACTCTAATAAGAGCTGTGAGGCTAAAGATGTCTTTCTAGTACTCATTTCGATAAGTTTTGATGTACTTTCCGGATAATTAATAACAAATTGTGAATTATATGCCCTACCGGTGTGGGGTTCATTATGTATTGTGATTTTTATTTAACAGAAATTATTTAAAAGGAGAAAATGGAAAGTTTCGATTGGCACCATGTGCATATTACTTGTGATTCAGAACTGAGGACAAGATCCTCGCATTTTAAAATAAATTGATATGTTTAAACCGGGCTACGAGTTGCGGTGGAAGTTATATAAGGACGAGATCCTTATGACAAAAAAAATAAAAAAATAACACTTGTGTTTAAATTCTCCCTTGTGAAATTAAATATTTACTATAGTACTAATAGGGAGTCATGCCTGTTAGGCTTATTTGAAATTTTTTATATGAAATTCTCCGTGCGTACTTGCCAAATTCGTGGGGTAATATTGAGTTTTAACCTACGAGGTAGGTGCCCGCCCAGGTAGCGTTAGATGTGACTCATTAATTCGGGTAAATAATTATGAGGTCTTCATGCCTCGCATCTCGTTATCATCATTGTAAAGGTTTGAAATGAGATATTTGTTAACATGAAGTTAATTGACGATTCTGTAATTGATTATGAACAACTATTAAGACTAGATTGACCCAGAAGGGTGCTCTGTTCAGGTGGACAGAGGAATGTGAGAAAAGATTTCAGAAGCTCAAGACAGCTTTGACTACAGCACCAATATTGGTATTGCCTACAGGTTCAGGGTCTTATACTGTATATTGTGATGCATCGCAGATTGGTCTCGGCGTGGTGTTGATGCAGGATGGTAGGATGATTGCCTACTCGTCCAGACAACTGAAGGTGCATGAAAAGAAATATCATCTCCACGACCTTAAGTTAGCAGCTATTGTTCCTGCCTTGAAGATTTGGCGGCATTATTTGTACGGTGTTCTTTGTGATATTTACCCCGATCATCGGAGTTTGCAGCATCTGCTTGAGCAAAAAGATCTTAACTTGCGTCAGTAGAGGTGGTTGGAGCTACTTAAGGATTATGATATCACCATTTTGTATCATCCCGAGAAGGCCAATGTGGTGGCCGATGCTTTGAGTCTCCGGGCGGAGAGTTAAGCATATCTACCAGCAGTAGAGAGGCCCATTGCATTAGATGTGCAGGCCTTAGCCGGCCAGTTTATGAGATTGGATATTTCTGTGCCGAGTAGAATATTGGCTTGTGTGGTCTCTCGGTCTTCTCTTTATGATCGTATCAGGGAGCGTCAATATTATGACCCCCATCTGCTTGTCCTTAAGGACACGGTTCAGCACAGTGATGTTAAGGAGGTCACTATTGGGGATGATGGCATATTGAGGATGCAGGGCAGGCTATATGTGCCTAATGTAGATGTTTTGCATGAGTTGATTCTTCAGGAAGCTCATATCGCGCGCTACTCTATTCATCCGGATGCAGCGAAGATGTATCAAGACTTGAGGCAGCATTTCTAATGGAGGAGGATGAAGAAGGACATAGTAGGGTATACCGCTCGGTGCCTAAATCTCCAGAAGGTGAAGTATATGCATCAGCGGCCGGATGGGTTGCTTCAGAAGTTAGAGATTCTAGAGTGGAAATGGGAGCAGATCACTATGGATTTAGTTGTTGGATTCCCACAGATTTAGCGGAGGTTTATGCAGTTTGGGTGATTGTGGATAGGCTGACCAAGTCAACTCATTTCATTCCTGTGATGACTAGTTATTCTTCCTAGCAGCTGGCTCGAATGTATATCCGCGAGATCGTTAGGCTTCATGGCGTACCAGTATCTATCATCTATGACTAGGGTACGCAGTTTACATCACGGTTCTGGAGAGTTGTACAGCATGAGTTGGGTACTCGGGTTGAGTTGAGCACAGCATTTTACCCTCAGACAGACGGACAGTCCGAGTGCACTATTCAGATACTGGAGGATATGCTTCGCGCATATGTGATAGATTTTGGGGGTGCTTGGGATCAGTTCTTTCCACTTGCGGAGTTTGCCTACAACAGTTATCAGTCGATCATTCAGATGGCACCATATGAGGCTTTGTATGGTAGGCGGTGTCGGTCTCTAGTGGGTTGGTTCGAGCAAGGCGAGGCTAGATTATTGGGTACAAACTTGGTTTAGGATGCCTTGGAGAAGGTTAAGGTGATTCAGGATAGACTTCGCACAACCCAGTCCATATAGAAGAGTTGCACGGACCGGAAGGTTCGCGATGTTGCATTCATGATTGGAGAGCGGGTCTTGCTCTGGGTTTAGCCTTTGAAGGGCGTTATGAGGTTTGGGAAGAAGGGCAAGCTGAGCCCAAGGTTTATTGGTCCCTTTGAGGTGTTGCGGCGAGTTGAGGAAGTTGCCTATGAGCTGGCCTTCCCTCCCAGCCTAGTAGGAGTTCATCCGGTATTTCATGTTTCGATGCTCCAAAAGTATCACGGTGATCCGTCTCATGTGTTAGATTTTAACTCAGTCCAGTTGGATAAGGATCTATCTTATGTTGAGGATTCAGTGGCTATTTTAGACAGGCAGGTCAGAAAGCTAAGATCAAAGAATATTGTTTCCATGAAGGTTCAGTGGAGGGGACAGCCGGTCGAGGAGGCGACTTGGGAGACCGAGCAGGATATGCGCAGCCGTTATCCTCATCTTTTCACCACTTCAGGTATGTTTCTATGCTCGTTCTAGGACGAACGATTGTTTTAAGATGGGGAGGATGTAACGACCCGGCCGGTCATTTTGAGAGTAATAGCCCTGATCCCCTGTTTACTGCTTCTCCCATATCTATTTCTGCTATTGTGACTTGCCGTAAGGTTTTATTTTGTTTTTTGAGTGATTTGGCACACTTATTCCCTAAACGAAAGCTTAAGTCTTAGGATTTTTTACCGTAGTCGGAACTGTGTAAAGACAACTCCGGAATGGAGTTTCGTCGTTTCCGTTAGCTCCGTTGGGTAATTTTAGACTTAGGAGCGTGTCCGGATTGTGTTTTGGAGGTCCGTAGCTTATTTAGGCTTGAAATAGCAAAAATCAAATTTTTGGAGATTTGGACCGGTAGTGGAAATTTTAATATCGGGGTCGGATTCCAATTCCGGAAGTTGGGGTAGGTCCGTATTGTTGAATATGACTTGTGTGCAAAATTTGGGGTCAATCGGATTTGGTTTGGTCAGTTTCGGCATCAGTTGTTGAATTTGGAAGTTTCAAGTTCTTTAAGTTTGAATCGGAGGATGATTCGTGAATTTAGCGTTGTTTGATGTGATTTGAGGACTCGACTAAGTTCGTATTGTATTTTGGGACGTGTTGGTATATTTGTTTGAGGTCCCGAGGGGCTTGGGTGTATTTTTAGATCATTTGCGAGCAGGTCCGTAGCCTTTTTTATGATTGAAATTCATATATGGTTTGTGTCTGAAAGGTTACGGATGAGTTTCGGGAGTGCTTAGGCAAAAGGGAAGTGCGGACCTCAAGCGAATTGTGCGGACCGCAAAATTTTGGTGCGGCCGCACTTCAGTCCGCAGAGGAGTGTGCAGACCGCACAATTTTGGGTGCGGCTGCACATAGGAACTCTCAGATTTGATGGTCCGACTTCGAAAGCTTATATCTTTTTATCCACAAGGAATTTTGAGAGGATTCAAAAATGAAGGTTGTAGCCCTTCATGTCTACTTTCCAGAAAGGTAAACATGTTATCCTTTCGACATGTTTAGAGAAAGCTATGGCCAAAATACTAAAGCATAGCAGTGCAGTCACCAAGAGTGCGGCCGCACAATTTTCGTGCGACCGCAGAAGCTGGGAGGTGCGGCCGCACATTGGGAGTTTAGAGGATGTACTATATATCTGAGGTTTAGGTTATTATTTCATTTTTGGACTTTGGGAGCTCGATTTGAGACGATTTTGCCTGGGTTTTTCAAGGAATTCAACGGAGTAAGTGATTGTAACTCAGATTTGGTTAATATACATCAATATATCACTAATTTTATCATTTAATTAGTACTTTGAGATGGAAATTTGGGAAAAAATTGTAGAAACTTCATAAACCATAAATTGAGGATTTGAAGGTTGAGTTATGATCGGAATTGGCTAATTTTGGTATGGTTGGACTCGTGAGTGAATGGGTGTCATATTTTGTGACTTTTACCCGATTTTGATACGTGGGCCGGGGTTGACATTTTAGGACAGATTTCGGAATTTTTATTAAAATGTTGATTTCATTAATTAGATTAGTTTATTAGAGTTGCATTTATGATTTGTAATTATTTTTGGCTAGATTTAGGCCATTCAGTGTCGGATATTCGTGGAAAGGACATTATTACCCTTTGATTAAGCTTGGTTCGAGGTAAGTGGCGTGCCTAACCTTGTGTGGGGGGAACTCCCCTTAGGATTTGGAACTGCGGGCTATTGTTGCAAAAATTCCGTTTTCATTAAGTAAAATACATGTCTTCCTTTAGCTGAACTACACTAGCATATGAATTTATCTTGTTAAGTCTAGAACAACATGTCTACGTGTCTTAATTGCTTATGTGAACTCTGTGTAGCATTCTTCCTTGACTGGTACTTAGTCTAAATCATAAGATTTCGTGATGTATTTGTATTTCTATTGTTGGCGCTGCATATTTACTTTGGGACTACGGAACGGTATTCCGGTAGATCCCCCTGATCTGCATATTTACTTTGGGACTACGGAACGGTATTCCGGTAGATCCCCCTGCTCTGCATATTTACTTTGGGACTACGGAATGGTATTTCGGTAGATCCCCCTGCTCTGCATAATTACTTTGGGACTACAGAATAGTATTCCGGTAGATCCCCCCTACTCCGTATATTTACTTTGGCACTACGGAACGGTATTCCAGTAGATCCCCTATTGTTATTTCTGTGTACTGAGCTGTTGACTTACTATGATTTCATTCTTGTTATATTTCATCACTTATTTTTACTGCAATATTTCATTCTGTTTTAGTTTATTATAAATATACCAGTAGGGCCCTGACCTGATCTCGTGACTACTCGATCGAGGTTAGGCTTGGCACTTACTGGGCACCGATTGTGGTATACTCATGCTGCTCTCTGTACATGTTTTTCATGTGCAGATCCAGGTGCTCCTTATCAGTCGCGCTATCAGTGAGCCGGGACAGCTTTGGAGACTTCAGACCTGATTCCCTTTCTACTCTTCCCCATGTCCATTATCTTCTGTATTTTTCTTTTGTTAGACTATGATGTATAGAGACATTAGATTTCCTTCTGTAGTTTGTGATTCACAATGTTCCGGGTTTTAGGATTGTTGTGTATTGTTTTTTGAATAGTTGGTTAAATTTATGTTTTCATTTCATTATTCCGCAAATGTTAGGCTTACCTAGTTGTAGAGACTAGGTGCCTTCACGACGTCATATAGAGTGAAAATTGGGATGTGACATCGATAGCATCAAAACCCACTCCAAACCAAATTTAAAGAACTTTAAAACCTTCAAGGTGCCAACTATCAATATTAAGCGCCGAAATGCTCCCGGGTCATCCAAACCCCGATCCGAACATACGCCCAAGTCCAAAATTATCATTCAAACCTATTGGGACCGTCAAACCCTGGTTTCGAGGTCGTTTACTCAAAATGTTGACTAAAGTCAAACTTAGCCCTCTTTTATTCAACCTTAAGAAACCAAGTGTTCCGATTTCAACCCGAACTCTTCCAAATCCCGAGCTAACCATCCCCGCTAGTCATAAAACAGTAAAAGCACATACGGGGAGTCTTATTTAGGGGAACCGGGATCTAGAAAGAAAAATGACTGGTCGGGTCGTTACATTCTCCACCTCTAAAACAAACGTTTGTCCTCGAACGGGTCTAGAAGAATACCTGGAGTGCTGTATAAGTATGGATATCTGCTCGCATGTCCTCCTCGACCTCCCAAGTTGCCTGCTTAACTGGTTGGCCCCTCCACTGATCGTTTACTGCATAAATCTTCTTGGACCTCAACTGGTGAACCTGCCTGTCAACAATGGCAACTGGCTCTTCCTCATAACCCAGGCTCTCATCTAACTGAACCGTGCTGAAGTCTAACACATATGACCTATCGGCATAATACCTCCGGAGCATAGACACGTGGAAGACCGAATGAACTCCCGATAGACTGGGAGGCAAAGCACACTCATAAGAAACCTCCCCAACTTATCTAAACATCTCAAATGGGCCTATAAACCTGGGGTTCAACTTGCCATTCTTCCCGAACCTCATAATTCCCTTCATCGATGAGACTTTCAAGAGAACCTTTTCGCCCATCATAAACGATAAATCATGCGCCTTCTGATCCGCGTAACTCTTCTGTCTGGACTGTGCTATGTGAAGCCGCTCTTGAATTAACTATACCTTTTCCAAGGCAACCTTCACCAGATCAGTACCATATAACTTAGCCTCGCCGGTCTCAAACAATCTGATGGGAGAACGATATTGCTGACCATATAAAGCCTCGAATGGAGCCATCTCAATGTTGGACTAATAACTGTTGGAAGCAAACTCGGCCAAAGGAAAGAATCGATTCCACTGCCCTAGGAAGTCAATCACACATGCTCTGAGCATATCTTCCAAGATCTATACTGTCTGCTCCGACTGCCCGTTGGTCTGCGGATGAAAGGTTATGTTGAGCTCTACCCGGGTCCCCAACTCACTTTGTACTACCCTCCAGAAATATGAAGTAAACTGGGGGCCTCTATCTGATATGATGGATACAGGCATACCATGCAACCGAACAATCTCCTGAATATAAATCTCGGTCAACTTCTCTGAAGAATACGTGGTAACAACCGAAATGAAGTGTGCCGACTTGGTCAACCTATCGGCAATGACCCAAATCGCATCAAACTTCCGCAAGGTCCGCGGCAACCAAACTACGAAGTCCATAGTAATTTGCTCTAATTTCCACTCAGGTATAGTCATCTGCTGTAATAACAAAGAAACAAATGCGGAAGTAAAGTATGAAATGTAGTGAATAATCTATAAAAATAACGGTGTCTAAATACCATCCCAGAATGGGTGTCACAAGTGCACGAGCTTCTAGAATAATACAAATAAAGGTCTGAATAAAATAAAGTTGTCTAAAAGTAAACACACAACTAAAATAAGGTAGACGGGGACTTCAGAACTGCGGACGCTGTGCAGTTATACCTCAAGTCTCCTCTGAGTAGCTGAAATCCGAGCAAGTCTATGGTACATCACTGGGACCAACTCCAAAATTTGCACAAGAAGTGCAGAGTGTAGTATCAGTACAACCGACTCTATGTACTGGTAAGTGCTGAGCCTAACCTCGACGAAGTAGTGACGAGGCTAAGGCAAGTCACTCACATTAACCTGTACGCAATAGTAGTAACAACAACAGTAATATAAATAAATCAGGTAGCTCATTTTTAATAGTTGAAGCCAACTCAGCAGTCATAACCAATTATTATTTCAATCTATTTCCGTTGCAGCGTGCAACCAGCTCACACAACATATTCAATTTCAATCCTCCCATATATTTATTTTAATCAAGTATATATAGACTTTTAAATAAGTCTATTGCGGCGAGCAACCTGATCCCCCAATATGGACTTTTAAACAAGTCTGTTGCGGCGTGCAACCCGATCCCCCAATATATTCATTTCAATCAATTCTGTTGCGGCGTGCAACCCGCTCATCCAATATATTCATTTACCAATTCATATTGAAGAAATTTACCCAATAAATGCAACAATTAATATAAAATTATAAGACAACAAGCATACAATAATTATGATTTAATTATGTAACAAACAATGACAAATAGCAATTTATTATGGAAATCAGGGAGAAAATAGGCAGTTTAATATTTAATATGCTAAATATCAAATTGTAATTAATGCACATAAATCAAATAAGCATGTAGCAATTATTACAGGAATTCAAGAACTAATATTTGACAAAGAATAGGAGAGAAACAATTTTTATAACAATTAATTCGTGTATTAAAATAATTTAGGATAAAACTCAAGCCTTCCGCGATCGCATGCCTATCTTCGCGAACGCGGAGGGTAAAACTCACGACTCACAATTCCCTCTTCGCGATCGCAGGAATGGCTTCGCGATCGTAAAGTGCAATGCACCAGATGACAGCAGAAGCTCAAAAACCAGATTTTCTAAGTTCAAAAATCATCTCGTAGCCTATCCGAAACTTACTCGAGCCCTCGGGGCTCCAAACCAAACATGCACAAAAGTCCTAAAACATCATACGAACTTGCTCGCATGATCAAATCGCCAAAATAACACCTAGAACTACGAATTGAACCCCAAATAATAAAATTTTCAAGAAAACTTTAAAACCTATATTTTCACAACCGGACGTTTGAATCACGTCAAATCAACTCCGTTTATCCTCAAATTCGGCAGACAAGTCATAAATATTATAGTGGACTTATACCGTGCTCCGAAACCAAAATACAGACCCGGTGTCAATAAGAACAAGCATTGGTCAATTCTTAAAATCATCAACTTTCAAACTTTTAATTTTTCATCAAAATTTCATATCTCGGGCTAGGGACCTCGAAATTTGATTCCGGGCATAAGCCCAAGTCCCAAATCACGATACGGGCCTAGCGGAACTGTCAAAACACTAATCCGAGTCTGTTTGCTTAAAATGTTGACCAAAGTCAACTCAGTTGAGTTTTAAAGCTTTATTTTACATTTTAATCCATTTTTCACACAGAAACGTTTCGGAAAATTATACGGACTGTGCACGTAATTTGAGGAATGATAAATAGTGATTTTCAAGTTCTTAGAACATAGAATTAATTATTAAATTTAAAGATGACACTTTAGGTCATTACAATCCTGGTCTCCAGCCACACAACGAACCCAAAATTCTTAGACACCGCGCTTACATCCTCAAACCCATTGGAACCACTATTGAGAGTCACCCGCTCTTACCTGGTCCTGAATATAATCAACCTCCAATGCTCTGTTATCCCATTAACACACCCAAAGAAGCAATCAGATGAATTCTCTTCATTGTACATCACAACCACAAGAAACATAAACTCTGAGTCTTCCTAAAACCTGCATATGAATCGATAAGGAGAAATATAGCACACATTCATCAAGTTCTTTGATCAAATTACCCCTGATGTTTTCTTTTCTTAGTCATAAATAATCCACCAATGCACTGATAACTAGAAACCATACAAGAAGACAAGCACACGATCTAGTCGTTGACGGTGGGCTCCCCCACTTAGCTTTAAGCTACCATCACATAAAATGTAGAACCCACAAAGATTTCTCCTTCTCAAATACCATGATCTCGCACCGTCAACCCACCAGATTTCTCATAGTCTTTTGTTAAATGTTTCATGAAGATTCTAAATTATCAGCCACCATCGCATATTCGACCTCCTGCAGGGTAGTAAGTAGAACTCTTCGTAGAAACTTCATCAAAATCGTGCAACCGCTAACCTACTCATAGGAGATAACCCACCTGTGGAATTCCATACCGACATCTTCCAACGACGCTGCACTGGGTACCACTACTACAAAATCAGTAAATCCTCCTGAGCCTATGCTCGTCCATCAGTTGTACAAGTCTGTTCATTCCCAATTAACATAAACGGAAAGTATGACAATACATTTCAACTCGAAGTCACGTCACATCCCATAGCGAAAATCAAGCTCTTACAACACTAAACACTCCAAGCCAACTTCTTTCTGTCATATTTAACCTTCCCCAGCACAGTAGCCACCATTCAAAATAAAAAATCTGTAGACCTAGTCACAGTCCACCATGATCCCCAAATCACTCTAAACTTTTCTCAAGGTATGTTACTATCCTACAACAGAATCCATATGCTACTCTGCCACTCACTTCGGTTAGACCATCTATTTAAGAAATTTCTCGACCTCTATTGTTCACACTTGGCCAGCTAGCAATTCAACCACCGCGAGACACCTCCCACCATGCCCTTCCTCATTCTTCGTTGCCCAAATACTACCTCAAATCAAAATCCATCTCTGTAGCACCTGAACTAATAAATTGCTACCAACGTTAAGCCCCCTCAAAGATCATCTTTCTCGAGCAAGATACATCAGAAACACCGATTCGATTATGAAACCGCTACACACTGCCATCTCTGACAACCGCTTCTCAGGCACCGTTTCACAACACCCTACCCCGAAGGCAAATCAAGAAGACTATAACATCGACGAACCTTAATGCGTTCAAACAAAGACGACGACACCACATCACAAATGAGAATTCCACCACACTCGAAAATATCAAGTATCGTACTCCATCAACCAAAGCCTGAACATCCGTAGTCTGATTGCCTTTCCTCCACTGGAATTAAATGCCGAACCTCTAAACCATGAACCAAGAAATCTTCCTTTCGAGTCATCCACTTGCGTGACCTATAAATGAGCAATATACCATTCATAACAACACAGCACGGTAACAATGCACGAACATCATAACAATCTGTGCATAACCTCAAAACCATAAGAAATAATGATACAAGGCTGGAACGACAGAACCCATTCCAAAAGATGACGATAATAACTCACTCGAATATACAGGGAGAAACATCATGCACCACATCTGCAGTACCACTACAACTCCTTGATGCCCAATTGATAACAAGCGCTCTACGTCGCATAAGATTGAGTAGGAAGGAAATGAGGGCATAAGCTTTAATGGAATCAAATCGCACGATGAGGAATCAAGAAGGGAAGTGCTCCTAACAGCTCTGTATCCTCTCGAAGATAAGAACAGACGTCTTCGTACCGATCCGTGAGACTCTACTAGACTCGCTAAGGACTCGTGATACCCAAGTGAACCTAGAGCTCTGATACCAAGTTTTCACGACCCAAAACTCATTATAGGTCATGATGGTGCCCGACATCGCCGTTAGGCAAGGCAAGAGTGAACTATCATGTTAATTGTTCATATTATTACTTTCGAAATCATAAATATTTTTAATTAATGAAATTTACGCCCTTAAAATTACGGGTACATGCATAATTCGTATAGTATTAAAATAAAAGGTGATAATAATACACGAATCCGTATGAGCACCAGAGGCCAGATGGTCTACTTCAATAGATGGTTATACCCGAGTGGATGTGGGAGCGCATCACTATGGACTTCGAAGTTAGGGTGCCGCGGACCATGAGGAAGTTTGATGCAGTTTGGGTCATTATCGACACGTTGACCAAGTCGGCACACTTCATTCCAGTTGTGACTACGTATTCTTCAGAGAGATTGGCCCAGATTTACATTCAGGAGATTGTTCGGTTGGATGGTGTGCATGTTTCCATCATATCAGATAGAGGGCCTCCATTTACTTTGCATTTCTAGAGGGCACTACATAGTGTGTTGGGGACCCGGGTAGAGCTCAGCACAACCTTTCATCCGTAGACCGACAGGCAGTCGGAGCGGAGGGTTCAGATCTTGGAGGATATGCTCAGAGTATGTGTGATTGACTTCGGATGGCAATGGGATCGATTCGTACCTTTGGCCGAGTTTGCTTATAACAACAATTATCAGTCCAGCATCGAGATGGCTCTTATCACGACCCAAAATCCACTAAAGATCGTGATGGCACCTAACATTACCGTCAAGCAAGCCAACGGTGATTGATCAACTTAATTACCCATTTTTCTATTTTGAAATCATAATTTTCCTTAATTAAATAGTATGAGAATTTACACAACTACAATAACGTACAACCTGTAGGAACCCCCAAAACCCGGTGTCACAAGTGCATGAGCATTTTCTAAGGATTACAAAAATAATAAAACATATGTCCCGAATGTAATAAGACAGAATAAAATAAATAGTACAATGGAGACTCGGTGGACTGCGATACATAGCCTAGAATGCAGCTCACGTGAAGTCTCCTCAACAGGTGCGCCTAATGCAGAAGTGCAACATGAGTAAATAAATCAACGCGTACCGAGTAAGTATCTAGCCCAACCCTGAAGAAGTAGTGATGAGGGGTCGACATTGACACTTACTAAAGGTCTATTAAAGCAATATAATAAAACATAAACAGAGATGAGGCATACGGCAATGATGGGGTAAATATGTAAGTAACATAACCTTCCAATTTCTTATTTCAGGGCATAAATTTCTAAATCTTGTATTCTACCTTAACAGCTCAGAAAAATATCCAATGTCATTATCAAATAAGTAAGGAATACTATATAAAATGCTTGGCATCACCATACAGTTTAGCTCGTGAATATTCGGACTACTAGCGATATAACGCACGGTTCTGTCGAGGTCGTTCGGCCCGATCCGGAATAATGTGTACACTGCCGAGGGTCGTGCGGCACGAACCATAGATGCATCTATATACTGCCGAGGCGTTCGGCCCGCTCCACAAGAAACGGAAAGAAGTTACTGAATTACGAGACACGTGTTTACAATGCAGTACATGAGCATAAAATGAATATAATCTTTACCATTTCCCAAATAACTCGCCCAAAACTCAAAGTTTAAGGCTTGGCCTAGTGTGCATATATTTATTTCTAAATCGATTTTTGTTATAATTTCAATTAATTAAGCCAGCAGAGTGAGTTCAAGTAATTCAAATATTTCATGATAAGATCCTAAGTCTACCCGGACATAAACATGCTTTAGCTACGTACAGACTCTCGTTACCTCGTGTGTACGTAGCACTCACAATTAGTTGCACATAACAAGGTTAGACATGAGACTTACTTCGCTCTGAAGTACCATAACCGGCTCCAAAGCCTCTCTAACACCTCGAGCCAAAGCACGTCGATCCAAAACTATTCAAAAGGATGCAACCCACTCCAAATGTATTCTAATGGGAATAATTAATCAATTTAAATAATTCCCAACCCCGCTTGAAAAGTTGATAAAGCCAACCCTCGAGCCCATGTGCCCGGATTCCGAAAATGTTTGAAGATAAACTTTACCCATAACACCACGAACTCAAATATATGATTTATTCCTAATTCCATGTCCAATTTCGTGGTAAAAATTCAAAAATACCAATTTCTAGGTTTTCTACCAAATTCCCAAATATTTACTAATTTCCATGTCTAAATCCATATACAACCCGTGAATTTAACTTGTAATAGGTGGGAATTACTTACCTTGTGTTGCTTGAAGAAAATCTCCCCTTGAACCTTTCCAAAATCATTCCAACCAAGTGAAAATGAGAGAAAATGGGCCAAATTCTGCTTTTAAAAGAACACCTCTGCCCAGACGACTTTCCGCACCTACAGAACACCAGCCGCACCTGCGGAAAACTCCATTGCAGGTGCGGTTCCCTCCAAGCCAGGAAAAATCCGCTTTTGCGAACTTATTTCCGCTCCTGCGCGACCGATTTTGCGGTCCCCCACACACTCCTGCGCTCCCGAACGTGCGGATATCCCTCAGCTTCTGCGACCAAGCTGCCCCTCTCGCTTTACGCTTCCGCGGAGCACCCTTCGTATATGCGGGCTCGTAGATGCGGAAATAGCCTCAAATTTGTGGCCACCCCAGCTCAGTCCAATAGTCTCTTCTGCGGCCCCAACGTCGCACCTGCGGGCTCGCACCTGTGGCCCTCAACACATAGGTGCAATCGCACCAGCAATTAGCCAATACTAGCATTCCTCAGCTTCAAATTTTCGATCCGATTCCAATCTGAAACTAACCCAAGGCCCCCGGGATCTTAACCAAACATACCCACACATCACAAACGTGGTTGAGGCCTCAAATCACGCCAAACAACATCGAAACTATGGATCAACGATCAAAATACTTCTTTAAGCTTTCAAATTTTCAAACTTCGACGAATGCGTTCGAACCATACCAAAACATTACGGAAAGACACCAAACTTTGCGTACAAGTCATGAATCACAATACGAACTCATTCCACGGCTCGGAATCCCAAACGGACATCGATAACATCAAAGCCTACTTCAAACCAAACTTAGGAAATTCTTAAGCCTTCAAAATGCCAACCTTTCATGTTAAGCGCCGAAATGCTTCCGGGTGATCCGATACTCAACCTGAATATACGCCCACATCCAAATCGTCATACGAAACTATTGGAACCTTCACATCCCAATTCCGAGATTGTTTACTCAAAAAGTCAAAGCTTAGCCAATTCTTCTAACTTAAAGCTTCCGAAATCATAATGTTCTTTCCCAATCAACTCTGAACTTCCCAAAGTTCAATTCTGACCACACGTACAAGTCATAATACCCAAAGTAAAGCTATTCATGGCCTTAAACCGCCTAACGATGCGCTAGATCTCAAAATGGCCGGTCGGGTCGTTACATTCTCCCCCACTTAAACATACGTTCGTCCTCGAACGTGCTAAGGACTGCTCCGGAGTTGTCCAAAATCACTATTTAACACCTCGTGCACCTACCCGTGCCACCACAATCCAGTTGAACAAATTAGCTCGAGTCAGACTAAAGATCCTCCTTTTTATTTAGTCAATAAACCTTAGAACCAAATTCCAACCTTCGAATTTTTTTACAAGACTCGATTCTAACATACGAACACCATACCAATCACCACACACTGTACCAAAACATGATCATGCACCTATGTCAAAATCACACCAAGCACCACATAAGTCGGTTGCCCATAATAACATCCCCCGACCACAATAGCTACAATTTCACGAATCTGATATCCAAAACACACCTCATGACACATATAAGTCTTGTTCCAACTCTCGCAATACTGCCACGACGAAAGAGACATGTAGAAACTCATAACCATCTGACGAATCAATAATTCACGGAGTCTCTCCTTTTGACAAGAACCATTACCTCATTCTGAACTAAATAATGATATTTTCTCTTTAATGTACCTTATATAAATCTGATTGCACAAATTCCACATCCAATAATCTCGTCTCACCCAGTACAAGCTGCTCGGGAAATAAGCCATCTCAGACACTACCAAAAAACTTATATGATGCCCCAACGCGCCAACAAGCCACAACTAGAATGTGGTACATAAGGAAGAATGAACTCTGGAGAAGGACTACTAAGCCCGCATAACGAATAAAACAGCCAAATAGAAGCTGTGAACCTACCTAGGGGATGAAAAATAATACACACAAAATAAGTGTAAGGAGCTATGCTCAACATCTCATTGTTACGGCGTGCAACCCGATCCGACATGACATTGTTGCGGTGTGCAACCCGATCCAAACATGACAATGTTGCGACATGTAACCCGATCCAAACAATATACCCGTGGAGGCGTGCCACTCGATCCGCACATAACAATCAAGAAGAAAACACACACATCATGCCGTAACGCTTATATTTACGAAATGCTTGAATATCGACTACAAGCACGCCAAGTGCATAATACTAATCTTGGGGAGACAAATAGCGCCATACGCTACGAAACCCAAGCACAACTAAGGTGCAATGATGACCTGCATCTCGAGAGCCACCTCCTCACATAACACCACAAGCTACACGGGACCTCAACACGTGTGCGAATGATCAAGTCGTCTCACAACCCACATGGCACAATAGAGATTTACATGGAATAACTAACGATGGGAATAACATCCAATGCCCGACGACTCCTCCGTAAGTAATGCTATGACGAATGAACGTGTCCGACCTGGCGTAGGGCACACATTCACATTAGGCCCACCAACAGACCTCAAACCAATTTTGATCATACCACAATGGGCCAATAACCTTCCAAGGATCCTCAGCGGCCCCATTCATGACACATAAGAATAGTCGCAACATCCGAAACAAACTCACATGGTCCACAACCTAAGGAATAAAATGCCTCTCAGGCATAAACTCTCGCATTAATGATAGTACCATAATATTCATTCTTGGTTTCAATCTTTCATAATTAAGTGACTAACATGTCACACTTATACAGATTCCCCTGTGGGATACTCTCACACGTCTTTTCGCACCAGGTAGCAAAGTCTGCACATCCATACCACCAATCGTTCTAATATGTAAAGCAATTCCAGAACCCGTAAATCAATACATAAAAACTCTTCCACAGAACACTAGTCTCAGGTGACACTAAAGAAAATGCTAGCTCACTCTGAACATCTGAATTCACCCCTGCTCATCCGAGCTCGTGACATTCTTATCGACACCAAACCACAACCTTGATCCTCAACTTTCAAATTCCCATGTCGCTCACTGCACCTATCATGCTGCTATGCGTTAATACACGCATTCACCATAACCCTTGAAATACTAGTGGAATAACCACTTCATTGGCAAGAAACTATTCACTTAGCTCATTTTAGAAGAACCAATGCAACACGCAACTGAATTCCCAAACCATAGAAAATACAAACCTCAAGTCGTGACCTAAACCGCCATGACTCTTCCGGAACCCATTTACACAACAAGGCCATTAGAATCAAATACCTTCTAAATCAATTAAGTTATGGTGGTTGTCAAGCCTGCACATACAACCACAAACCACATGTATGACTTCACACGCCGAAGGAACTGAACATTGCCATAATCATGCCGACTCAACCATTACTAACTGACACAACTTCTTTCACATATTCACAATATAACAAACTTAATCCGCACTCATACCGAGTGACCCGAATCGCGAGACCACATCGTCTCAATATCAATGAATCATCTCATATCTCCTTAAGCGCACAATAGCATCTCCAACTGGTGCACCCATTCTGCAAGACCTTCCGCGAATCCGAAGCTATTTCTTCCTTTCCTTTAATATTGCACTTTAATTCTTGAACCCACTAGGACCGTTGTCTAGAGTCACCCACTCTGACCTGGTCCCGAATATAACCAAACTCCAATGCTCTTCTAGAACATGAACACCCTCTCGAAGAAGCAACCGGCTGAACTCTTTTCCTTGTACATCACATCCACAAGAGCATAAGCTCTGAGTCTTCCCAAAAACCTGAACATGCATCGATAAAGCTGAATATAGCACACGTCCATCAAGTCCTTTGCTGAATTACCCTTGATGTTTCCTTTTCTTAGTCATAAATAATCCGCTAACGCATCGATAACCAGAAACCGCACAAGCAGACAACTATGCGATCCAATCGTAAACGGTGGGGCTCCCCCACTTAGCTTTAAGCTACCGTCACATAATGCAGAGCCCACAATGATTCCTCCTTCTCAATTACCATGATCTCGCACCGTTAACCCGTCAAACTTCTCGAACTCTTTTGTTAAGCTTTTCATGAATACTCTGAATCATCAGTCACAATCACATATTCTACCTCTTACTGGGTAGCATGTAGTATTATTCGTAGAAGCTTCATCAATATCACGCATCCGCTAACCTCCTCATAGGAGATAACCCACCTGTAGAATTCCTTGCCGATATCTTCCAACGATGCTGCACTGGGTACAACTACCACGTAATCAGTAAATTCTCCTGAGCCTATGCTCGTCCACTAGTTGTATAAGTCTGTTCCTTCCCCACTGACTTTAACTAAAAGTTCAACAATACCTTCCAAAATCAAATAATATCGCATCAGAAACGATAATTAAATCTTCACACCCCTCTTCATTTCAAGAAACTCCTTTCTGCCATATTCAATCTTTATACATACAGTAAACATCATTCCAAATAAAATCCATAGACTAAATCACCTTCCATCACGACTCCCAAACCGTTCTACACTTTCTCAAGGTACGTGGCTATACTACCACAGAATCCATATGCTACTCTGCCACTCCCACTTCGGTCAAACAATCTCCTTTAAGTAACTTCCCGACCTCTGGTGTTCATACTTGACATGCTAGTAATTCAACTACCGCGAGACACTTCCTGCCATGTCCTCCCTCATACTTTGCTGCCCAACTGCTGCCTTATACCAACTCTCTATCTGCAGCACCGGAGCTAATGAATTGCCACCAACTCTAAATCTTCTAGAAGATCATCTTTCTCGAGCCATCAATATTAGAAATACCAATTCAATTCTAAACCACTGCACACCGCTCTCTCACAACTGCCCCTCAAGCACCATTTTACAACACCCTGCCCCGAAGGAAAAATTAAGAAGATCATACCACCAGTGAACCTTAATGCGTTCAAACAAAGAAGGCGACACCACATCACAATGAAAATTCCACCACGATCGAAAATACCAAGTCTCGTTACTCCATCAACCAAAACTTGAACATCCATAGTCTGATTGCCTTTCCTTTGTTGGAATTAAATGCTGAAACTCTAAATTATGCACTGAAAAATCCTCATTTCAAGTCATTCACTGCCTCATCACATAAACGAGCACCCCACCATTACATCACTACTACGTAATAACCACGCATGAACATCATAGCAATCTGTGCATAGCCTTAAACCATCGAAAATGCAGCTACTCATCTGAAATAACAGAACACCCTTCTGCAAGGCAACGATAATAGCCTGCCCGAACCCGCATTGAAAACATCTGGCACCACGTCTGTAGTACCACTACAACTCCTCGATGCCCAACTGATAATAAGCAATTCACGCCGCATGATATTGAGTAGGAAGGGAATAAAGGCACAAGCCTCAATGGAATCAAATCGCACGATGAGGAAACAAAAATGGAAGTGCTCCTAACACCTATGTAGCCTCTCGAAGATAAGTACATATGTCTCTGTAGCGATCTGCAAGACTCTACTAGACTTGCTCATGACTCGTGAGACCTAAGTGAACCTAACGCTCTGATACCAAGCTGTCACGACCCAAAATCCACTAAAGGTCGTGATGGCACCTAACATCGCCATCAGGCAAGCCAACGGTGATTGATCAACTTAATTACCCATTTTTTGTATTTTGAAATCATAATTGTCCTTAATTAAATCGTATGAAATAGAATTTACACAACTACAATAATGAACAACCTGTAAGAACCTCTAACAACTGGTGTCACAAGTACATGAGTATTTTCTAAGGAGTACAATAATAATACAACACATGTCCCGAATGTAATAAGACAGAATAAAATAAATAGTATAATAGAGACTCGGTGGACTCCGATATATAGCCTGGAATGCAGCTCACGTGAAGTCTCCTCAACAAGTGCGCTTACGCGCCAAGGTGATCATCAATGAACCTGTTAGATCCTGCACATTTAGTGCAGAAGTGCAGCATGAGTACGTAAATAAACGTGTACCGAGTAAGTATCTAGCCTAACCCCGGAGAAGTAGTGACGAGAGGTCGATATCGACACTTACTAAAAGTCCAATAAAGCAACATAATAAAACATAAGAAGATATGAGGCATACGGCAATGATGGGGTAAATCTGTAAGTTACATAACCTTCCAATTTCTTCTTTAAAAACATAAATTTCTAAATCTTGTATTCTACCTTAACAGCTCGGAAAAATGTCCATTTTCATTATCAAATAAGTAAGGAATACAATATAAAATGTCGGGCATCAGTGGAAAGTTTAGCTCGTGAATATTCGGACTACTAGCGATATAAAGCACAATTTTGCCGAGGTCGTTCGGCCCGATCCGAAATAATGTGTACACTGTCGAGGGTCATGCGGCACGAACCATAGATACATCTATATACTACCGAGGCATTCGACCCGCTCCAAAAGAAAAGGAAGGAAGTTACTGAATTACGAGATACGTATTTAAATACAGCATATGAGCATAAAATGAATATAATTTTTACCATTTTCCAAATAACTCGCCCAAAACTCAAAGGGTTAAGGCTTGGCCTAGTGTGCATATATTTATTTCTAAATCGATTTCAATTATAACTTCAACTAATTAAAGCCAGCAGAGTAAGTTCAAGTAATTCAAATATTTCATGATAAGATCCTAAGTCTACCTGAACATAAATATGCTTTAGCTACGTACGGACTCATATCACCTCGTGCGTACGTAGAACCCACAACTAGTTGCACATAACAATAAATATCACCTAGGGGTAGTTTCCCCCTCACAAGATTCGACAGGAGACTTACCTCGCTCTGAAGTTCTATAATCGGCTCCAAGGCCTCGAACAAAAGCCCGTCGATCCAAAACTATTCAAATAGTGTTAAACCCAATCAAAATGTATTCTAATACCCATAATTAATCAATTTAAACAATTCCCAACCCCGCTCAAAAAGTCGATAAATCCAACCCTCGGGACCACTTGCCCGGATTTCAAAAATTTCTGAAGATAAACTTTACTCATAACACCAGGAACTCAAATATATGATTTATTCCTAATTCTATGTCCAATTTCATGGTCAAAATCCAAAAAAAACCAATTTATAGGTTTTCTACCAAAATCCTAAATTTTTACTAATTTCCATGCTTAAATCCATATACACCCCATGTATTTAACTTTTAATAGGTGGGAATCACTTACCTTGTGTTGCTTGAAGAAAGTCTCCCCTTGAAGCTCTCCAAAATCACCCCAACCAAGTAAAAATGAGAGAAAATGGGCAAAAACCCGCTTTTAAAAGAACACCTCTGCCCATACGACTTTTCGCACCTGCGGAAAGCCAGCCGGACCTGCGGAAAAATCCATCGCAGATGTGGTTCCCTCCAAGCCAGGAAATATTCGCTTCTTCGAACCTATTTTTGCTCCCGTGCGACCGCTTCTGCAGTCCCCCACATTTTTCTGCGCTCCCGTACGTGCGAATATCCCTCCGCTTCTGCGAACCAGCATCCCCTCTCGCTTTCCTCTTCTGTGGATCACCCTTCGCATCTGCGGGCTCACAAATGTGGAAATAGCCTCGCATATGCGACCACCCCAGTTCAGTCCAATTGTCGCTATGCGGCCCTCAACACGCAGGTGCGATCGCACCAGCAATTGGCCAACACCAGCATTCCTCAACTTCAAATGTTCGATCTGAATCCAAAGCCCTCGGGATCTTAACCAAACATACCCACGCATCCCAAAATACATTACAAACTTGGTTGAGGCCTCAAATCACACCAGACAATATCGAAATTACGGATCGACGATCCAAATCCTTCTTTAAACTTTCAAATTTTCAAACATTAACGAACGCGTCCGAACTATACCAAAACATTCCGAAAAGACACCAAACTTCGCGTATAAGTCATGAATCACAATACGAACCCATTCCAAGGTTCAAAATCCCAAACGAACATCAATAACATCAAAGCCTACTTCAAACCAAACTTAAAAAATTCTTAAGCCTTCAAAATGCCAACCTTCCATGATAAGCGTCGAAATGCTCCTGGGTAATCTGATACTCCACTGGAAGATATGTCCAAGTCCAAAATCATCATACGAACCTATTGGAACCTTCAAATCCCGATTTTGAGGTCGTTTACTCAAAAAGTCAAACCTTAGCTAATTCTTTCAACTTAAAGCTTTTGAAATTAGAATTTTCTTTCCCAATCAACTCTGAACTTTCCGAAGTTCAATTACGACCAAACATATAAGTCATAATACCTAAAGTGAAGCTATTAAAGGCCTCAAACTGCCGAGCGACATGCTAGAGCTCAAAATTACTGGTCGGATCGTTACAGCTCCATTTGAGGCTTTGTATGGTCGGCGATGTCGTTCGCCCATCGGTTGGTTTGAGCCCGACGAGGCTAGGTTATATGGTACTGATTAGGTGAAGGATGCCTTGGAGAAAGTGAATTTGATTAAGGAGCGAATGCGCATAGCACAGTCCAGACATAAGAGTTACGTGGATTAGAAGGAGCGTGATTTATCATTTATGGTGGGTGAGAAGGTTCTCTTGAAAGTCTCGCCGATGAAGGGAATCATGAGGTACAGGAAGAAAGGCAAGTTAAGCCCAAGGTTTATAGGCCCATTTGAGGTGTTGAGATGAATTGGGGAGGTTGCTTATGAGCTTGCTTTACCTCCCAATCTATCAGGGTTTCATCTAGTTTTTCACGTGTTTATGCTCTGAAAGTATCATGCCGACAAGTCGCATGTGTTAGACTAAAGCACGGTTCAGCTAGATGAGAGCCTGTGTTATGAGGAGGATCCAGTTTCCATTATTGACAGGCGGATTCACCAGTTGAGGTCCAAGAAGATTTCTTTGGTAAAGGTTCAGTGGAGGGGTCAACCAGTCAAGGAGGCAACTTAGGGGACTGAGGAGGACATGCGGAGCAGATATTCACACCTATTCGGCACTCCAGGTATAATTCTAGACCCGTTCGAGGACGAACGTTTGTTTAAGAGATGGAGAATGTAACGACCCGACCAGTCGTTTCACTTTCTAGGTCCCCATTCCCCTAATTAAGACTCCCCGTATGTGCTTTTACTATTTTATGACTTGCGGGGATGGTTAGTTTAGGTTTGAAAGGGTTCGGGTTGAAATTGGAACTCTTAGTTCCTTAATATTGGCTTAAAATGGTTAAGTTTGACGTAAGTCAACATTTTGAGTAAACAACCTTGGAACCGGCATTTGACGGTCCTAATAGGTTTGTATGATGATTTTGGACTTGGGCATATATTCGCGTCAGGTTTCAGGTTCTTTAAGTTTGGTTTGGAGTGGGTTTTGGTGTTATCGAGGTCTGTTTAGGATTCCGAGCCTAGGAATAGTTCTGTATGGCTATTTGTAAATTGTATGTAAATTTTGGCATCGTTCTGAGTTGATTTGATATGAATCGGACGTGCGGAAGTGTTTCTAGTAGTTTTGAGTTTCATAATTCGATTCATGAGTTTTGGCGTCCGATTCGTATTCCTAGATGTTATTTTGGTGTTTCGATCGCGTGAGCAAGTTCGTACGGTGTGTTTATACTTGTGTGGACGTTTGGTGTTGAGCCCCGAGGGCTCAGGTGAGTTTCAGACACGTTCCGAGGGGTGGAAGGACTTCAGTTTTTTTGGGTTTTTTTGTTGGTGCCTCGGGTATCGCAAATGCGAGGTTTTGTTCTCATTTGTAAGGTGGGCTTCGCTATTGCGATGTAGCCTGGGTGAGGCAGGACTCGAATTTGTGAGTTTTTCCTTCGCTTTTGCGATCAGCACCTCTTCGCAAATGCGAAAGTTTTGGTCGCATATGTGACCATGTCGGAGATGGCCAGCATTCGCATTTGCGATGGTTTTGTCGCAATTGCGACCCTCGCATTTGCAAACAATGCGACATCTGCAAGGGCTTTTTATTACGGGACTTAGCTTCATTTCCCTCATTTCCGACTTGGTCTTAGGCAATTTTGAGAGCATTTTGTGGAGGTATTTCATCAACAACAAGAGTTAAGTGATCCCTATCAATTCTTTAGCTAAATACATGAATAGGTAGATTTAACATAGAAAACTTGTGAAATTAAAGGGGATTTGTGAAAAACCTAGGGTTTTGGTAAAAATGAGATTTGACCACGAAATTGGTTATGGAATTAAGTAAAAATTATATATTTGAGTTCGTGAGGCTATGTGTAATATTTATCTTCGAAATTTTCCAGAATCCGGGCACGTGGGCCTGTGGGTGAATTGTAGGAATATTCCAATTTGGGTTGGGTAATTACTCTAATAGCTAAATTATGAACTTGTGAGCTTATATTGATTAATTTATATAACATTTGGCTAGCTTTGGATTGTTCGGTACCAAGTTGAGGCTTTAAAGCGAATTTGTGGGCCAGAAAGTGAGCTTTGAGACGAGGTAAGTCTCTTGCCTAACCTTGTAAGAGGAAATTTACCTTATAGATATTTTAAATTATTATTTGTTTCTAATTGTGGGAGCTACATACGCATGAGGTGACGAGAGTCCGTGTGTAGCTACTAATCATGCTTAAGTCCGGGTAGTTTAGGATCCAAATCATGAAATACTTGTATTGTTTGTACTCTACTTGTTAATGTAAGTGCCTAAATTATATTGAAACTTGACGAAGGATTTGTAAAGGCCGAATTTCACTTACTTTGAGTTTTGGAAGGTTATTTGACTGTTAATAGAAATTGTGCTTCCTTGTGTATTAGTCTTGTGATAACTTTTAAATCGGATGTTCATAGAGTATTCTCGCTTCTTGTGGGGCGGGCCGAACACCTCGGCAGTATAATAGACATCTAAGGTTCGTGCCGCTCGACCCTAGGCAATGTACACATTATTTTGGATCGGGTCGTACGACCTCGGCATAAATCGTGCGTGTTAAATACTTGGAGCCCGTATACACTTGATATTATTTTCATGACTCAAGAGGTTATAACTTATTTATTGTCCCGAAATTGATTTGGAGTTGGTATGTGTTAGTTGGAGATTTCTTTGGAAATTACTATCTGTTAAAGAATCATTTATTCACTGTTTGCTATTATGTCATTATCATTATTCACATATTCCAGTCCTATTTAGAATTTCTGTATTTTTATTGTTGGCCCATAGTAATTGTTGATGTCGACCCCTCGTCACTACTTCTTCAAGGTTAGACTGCATACTTACTGGATACTTACTGGGTACTATGAAGTAGCTAGTGCAACTGGGATCAACCCTGTATAAGCCAATGTTCCGAACATGCTCAACAATAGTGCTAAAATCTCCTGAAGTCCTGGGGTCACAATAGGCGCCTCCGGTACCTGCCTCCCAACCGAAGCTACTGGTGGCTCCTAAATTGTTGCTCTGTCAGGTTCTATAGCTGTAGCACATGCTCCTCCTTGGCCTCTGCCTCTGCCGCAGTCCCTAGAAACACCTGCTCTGGGGGCAGCGTTGTCAGTAACTGCAGCGCGTGTCCTCACCATTTGTGAGAGAATAGAATGACACAAGTTCAAACACTGAGATCAATAAAATTGCACGATAGGAATGAAGGAAGTGAAACTGTCATAATAGTTCTGTAGCCCCTCGAAGATAAGTACATACGTCTCCGTACCGATCCGCAAGACTCTACTAAACTTATGACTCGTAGCACCTACGAACCTAGAGCTCTGATACCAACTTGTCATGACCCCAATTTCCCTCCGTAGGATGTCATGATGGAACCTAGTCCCTAAGACTAGGTTAGCCTAACACTTACTAAATTAATAGAAGAATTCAACCATCAAATGATGAAATTAAAATATAAATCTTTGTACACAACTTACAATTCCCAAAACTGGTAGTACAAGTCATAAGCTCTACTGAGTTTGCTAGAAGATCCCTAAATACAACTGTTCGGAATGAATTAATTAGTACAAGAAAAATATCAGAAGGTGAATCTGAGGCCTGCAAAGGCGGCAGGTTTACCTTGAGTCTCCACAGCAATGCTCGACCATCCAACTAATAATAAACAACAACCGAGGCACCTGGATCTGCACAAAAATGTGCAGAAGCATAGTATGAGTACACCACAGCGGTACACAGTAAGTATCAAGACTAACCTCAGTGATGTAGTGACTAGGGAGAGTCAAGACACCTACTGGACTAAACAACCTGAACAAGTGTGAAGGTGAACTAACAAAGGAAACAATATTAATATAACGCTAAGCAGGATAAGGAACACATATTAATACTTGCAATGATACACTAATAACAACAATATTTAACAGGAAACAGTCAGGTAATAATGCTGTGGAGTAAACTAAACACAGTCTACGTCAGTGAAACCAAATAAAAGAAAACCAACAACAACTCAATAAGAACAACCACGTTCACACCGGATTTGTTCAAGCATTTCCACGAGGTACCGAACCTCATAATCACAACTCACGGGTCCCAATTCTTGAACCCTAATCACTTGGTACCTTGTGCCTAAATTTCAATACATAACCGCACGGACAACTCACATGCCAAGAGGACAAATCTCACACAGACAACAAGTGGACACGAGTACATGTAATGGTCAATAGCACCAGGACTAATCTCCTTAAACCAATATGGGTGATTCATCTACGTGTATGCTTACGCAAGTGTACTACCACAATTCAAGTCCTAATTAAGAGTGGAGATAAGGAATGGCACATAAGAAACAATCACCATGAATTATACAGTGTAAATAAGACATCAATGAAGTGGACGTAACGACAAGCACAACAAGATTAGCTACCTAGAACTGAGCAAAATAGAGCAATGTGCAGGAAAACAATTAGCAGTATGCTAAGGAAAACAACAATCAAAGACAAGTGCACAGAAAATGGGAAATGACAATAGAGCCCTCCGGAGGTACCGCCTCGTAGTCTCAAATCGTAAAACGAATCACAATAACACGGCAGAAACCTCGTACAAATAATAACAACCACACGGAAAAAACCTTGTGCAACAATAACAACCGCACGGTAGAAACCTCATGCAACAATAACAACCGCACGCCAGAAACCTCGTGCAAACAAAATAACAACCGCACGGCAGAAATCTCGTGCAAACACAATAACAACCGCACAGCATAAACCACGTGCAAACACAGTAACAATTCTCTCAACAACAACACGTGTGCCAAACATAACAACTCAAATAAAAGACTTTCACAATATGTGCCCACATGTCACAATGTTTCCTCAAAACAGTTTTAATATCACAACCACACATAGCCCTCAGCTCAACAACACTGAATACAATAGCAACAACGACAATAATTTGAGAATACGACAAGTGAATCAACTCAGGAACTTCAGAACACAAAGAGACGGAAGAACGAGCTCACAAAGAAGGACACAATAGGGAATAATAGTCTCAACAAGGATAATTCAACAAGGTAGAGATAATGTGTAGCAATGATTCCACAAAAAACTAATTCGACGATAAGAAAGATAACATGAATCAATGATTCCAAATAAGAATACGTCAACAATGGAGGAAAAAACAAACTTCAATTAAGGCCAAGTAATTACGGAAGGGATAATAGTAATTTCAATTAAGGTTAAGCAATTACGAAAGAGATACTAATAACGTCAATTAAGGTTAAGCAATTACTGAAGAGATAACAACAAGTTCAATTAAGGCACATAAGGATTCAATTAGCAACAAGGGTAAAACATGAATCAATAAATTCCAAATACGACACATAAGGGTAAATTTAGTAAGTGGTGGATTTAGCATGATAAAACAACTTCATATCTAATGAACATAAGAACCTAAGGCCCTAAACGGCTAAATTTCCAAAAAATAAGCTCGAGCACATACTCGTCACCTCGCGTACACGGCCTTCACATAATACAATTAGCACAAACGACTCAAATCCTAAGGGTTAGTTCCCCCACACAAGGTTAGGCAAGATACTTACCTCAAAGAAGCTAGTCTGTTACTCTACAATGACCTTCTCAAGTGAAACAACTTCCGGATGGCTCAAATCTAGCCAAAATAACTTCAAATAATAAATAAAATTCATAGGAAACGATTCCGGATTATAAAGCTTCAATCTTTAACAAAAATTAAAAAGTCAATCCTGGGCCCGTACCTCAGAACCCGACAAAATTCACAAAATCCGAACACCATTCAATTACGAGTCCAACCATACTATTTTTATCCAATTTTGACTCCAAATCGGAGCAAAACCCAATTATTCTCTTTTGAAAATCTTTTGATAAAAACCCCCAATTCTCCAATCAAAATATGGATTAATTCAAAAATAAACTTCTGTAATCATATTAAAATACAAAAATTATAGTTAGATACTAACCCCCATGAAAATACGAGAAGAACTCCGTGAAAATCACCTCAATCGGAGCTCTAAAACTCAAGATATGCTCAAAATACTAAATAAACGCAGTCTGATTTTTTAATACACATGGAATTTCACTTTCGCGACCAAAACTCCGCACCTGCGGTCCGCCAGCTGTATTTTCCGTATTTATGGACCATGTTTCGCACCTGCGGGGTCACAGATGCGGACCCATCTTCGCATCTGCGAAACACTAGCATCGGTTCTCTTCTCCGATACTAAAATGAGCATAACTCCTTTATACGATGTCCAAATTCGATGATTCTTTTTGTTATGGATCCGTAATTACGATACAGATCTAATGCTTCAATCAAAATAGAAATTGGAGGTTATTTGTTTAATGTGTTACCATTTATGCTTGAAGAAATGACGTTGAAACATCAAAAACGAATGCAACACAACCAAAACCTATCCGAAACTCACCCGAGCCCCTCGGGACCCCGTCCGAACATGCCAATAAGTACCAAAACATAACGCGGATCTGCTCGTGGCCTCAAATCACAATAAACAATATCAAAACTACGAATCGCACCTCAAATCGAACTTAATGAACTTATGAACTTTCAACTTCTACAACTCGCGCCGAAACATATCAAATCAACCTGAAAATGACGTCAAATTTTGCATGCAAGTCTCAAATGACACAACGGAGCTAGTCTAACTCTCGGAATCTCAACTTGAGCCCCATATCAACAAATTCAAACTCCGGTCAACTCTTACCATTTAAGCTTTTAAAACAAGAATCCTACTTCCAAATTGATCCTTAATCATCCGAAATCCGAACTCGACCACACACGCTAGTCATAATACATAATACGAAGCTGCTCGAGACCTTAAGCCGCCGAACGGGATGCTAATTCTCATAATGAACGGTCGGGTCGTTACAAAACTTTTTAAGATGTACCAAATCTATTCTATTAACACTCACTCAAAAGAAAGTAAAACTTTGACCTTTTTTGTTACAAATAGCTAATTAGCTAATATTAGTAATATTTTATGAATTGGTCAATTTTTATAATAAGCTACCTATAAATGGACATAGTTGGTAGTTTTCCTAATTTCTATAGAAGGATAAAGACCGAGAGAGGGGCCAAACCAGAGGCCCAAAATCATATTGGATTTATCATCTAGAGTTCAGCACATACTGTTGAGAAAATGACCCTCTATAGCCTCTCAAAATTTTAATAGCCCATATTTTTCCCCCATTGACATGAAATGGCCCTCCGATCCACACATATTACATCTAATAGCCCGAAATGTCTATTTTATATATTTTTTATATAGTGACAGTCTATTTTATAGTATATTTTTTGTATAATGACACTCTATTTTGTATATTTTTTGTATAGTGAGAGTCTATTTAGTATATATTTTGTATAGTGACAGTCTATTGTATATAAATTGTATAGTGGCAGTCTATTTAGTATATTTTTGTATAATGACAGTCTATTTTGTATATATTTTATATAGTGACAGTCTATTTAGTATATATTTTGTACGGAAAAGGGCCAACAATACCCCTAACGTATTGAAAATGGCTCAAAAATACCTTATGTTAACCTTATACGGTGTAGTTTTTCCTATTTGGGGGTATTTTTGAGCCATTTTCAATACGTTGGAGCCAATTTCAATACGGAGCTAGTTGGTTGTAATTGATTTTCTGCTGGTGCGGAGCCACAGGTTCGGAAGGTCGGCTTGGCAAATTGTTTTAAAATCGGCATTTTGCTCATTTCCCTCATTTTCTCACTTGGTTTGGGAGATTGTTGGGGAGCTTTAAGAAGATATTTTCATCATCTATGTCAAGGTAAGTAATTCCTACATATTGTGAGTTAAATACATAATTTATATGTGGATTTAAGCATGAGAAATTGTAGAAATGGTGGGGGTTTTGGTAGAAAACCTTGAATTTGGTATTTTTGGATTTTGACCATGAAATTGAACGTGGAATTGAGAATAAAGTATATATTTGACTTCATAAGGTTATGGGTAATGTTAATCTTCGAATATTTTCGAAACCCGGGCAAATGGGCCCCAGGGTTGTCTTCATCGACTTTTCAAGCGGAGTTGAGAATTGTTTGAATTGATTAATTATGGGTATTATAATATATTTTGACTGGTGTGCACGTTGTTGAATAATTTTGAATTGAAGGACTTTGGTTTGAGGTGTTAGAGAGGTCTTGGAGCCGGTTTGGAACTTCGAAGCATGGTAAGTCTCTTGTCTAACTCTGTGAGGGGGGAAACTACCCCTAGGTGATGTATTTGTTATGTGTTACTTATTGCGGGGGCTACGTACGCACAAGGTGATGAGAGTCCGTGCGTAGCTATATTCATGCTATGTCTGGGTAGACTTAGGTTCACACCATGCTATAGTTGTACTATTTGAGTTGTCTCGTGCTTATTAAATTCCTTTATTTTAAGTTGCGACTTTAGACTAGACTTGTGTAGAGTGATAGACTTGCTATTGTAGAGATTCGATGGGCTTCATGATTAACTGCTAAATAAATATACTCCTCTTATGAATTTCCCCCGCGTTATGCATTCTCATCGAAAGGTTTCCCTTAAAAATTTATAACTTACACGTCTATTCGTGAGTGGGTTCAAGGACCCGTCAAAGCTTCTTATTCTAATGGGATCGGGCCGTTCGCCTTGGCAGGATAGATATAACTATGGTTCGTGCCGTTCGACCCTCGGCAGTGCGCACACTATGATGGATCGGGCCTTACGCCTCGATAGGATTATGTACCACACTCTCATGGGAGTGGGCCGTTCGCCTTGGCAATAAAATAAATGTATCTATGGTTCATAAATGTTATGATGGATTGGGACGTACGAATCAGAATTTCTATAAAATACTCTTATGAAATCGTGCGTAATAATTGGCAAGAAGCCAGCATATCTATGAGTTGTTCCTGATTGAACTGTGACGACCTATCTGGTAAGGTCCATTATATATACACTCTGATTGAGGAGGTAACTGCTATATGAGAGTTTGAGTTATTGCTGGGAGGAGGATTGTACCACGTATTATACTTGTTATTTCGCTTATTTACTCTGTCTCACACCTGTTTACTTCTATTGTATCTGTTTTATTAGATTACTAGTAAGTGTTGATGTCGACCCCTCGTCACTACTTCTATAGGGTTAGGCTAGATACTTACTGGGTACGCGTTGATTTACGTACCCATGCTACACTTGCTACATTTTTTGTACAGGTACATATATGTCTGGTGGTCTTTTGGGCGCAGAGGCGTGGCTATTGTGGGGATTTTACCGTGAGCTGCATTTCATGTTACGATTTGCAGCCTACAGAGTCTTCATTAGAGTTATTTATATTCTCCTATCTAATTTGTATCCCAGACAGATGTTGTATTTTATTATATTTCCTAGTTGATGTTGATGCACTTGTGACACCGGGTTTTGGGGGTTTCCTTCAGGTTATTCATTATGGTGGTACATGTAAACAATTAAGGAAAATTATGATTTCAAAATACTAAAATGAGTAATTAAATTGGTAAATCACCATTGGCTTTCTTGACGGCGGCGTTAGGCGCCATCATGACCTTTAGTGGATTTTGGGTCGTGACAGCTTGGTATCAGAGCGTTAGGTTTACTTAGGTCTCACGAGTCGTGAGCAAGTCTAGTAGAGTCTTGCGGATCGGTACGGAGACATCTGTACTTATCTTCGAGCGGCTACAGGGCTGTTAGGAGCACTTCCCTTCTTGATTTCCTCATCGTGTTATTTAATTCCATTGAGGCTTGTGCCTTTAATTCCTTCCTACTCAATCTTATGCGACATGAAGCGCTTGTTATCAATTGGGAGTCGAGGAGTTGTAATGCTACTACAGATGTGGTGCAGGATATTTTTCCCTGCATTTTTGGGCAGGCTATTATCGTCGCCTTACGGAAGGATGTTATTTTGTTCCGGCTCAGTATCCATACTTCTATGGTTTCGAGACTATGCAAGGATTGCTACGATGTCTATGCATTATTATCGCACAATGTTGGTGTAATGATAAGGTGCTCGGTTATGTGTCGAGGCAGTGAATGACTCAAAAGGAGGATTTCTCAGTGCATGATTTAGAGGTTCAACATTTAATTCCAGTGGAGGAAAGGCAATCGGACTATAGATGTCCAGGTTTGGTTGATAAAGTGATGAGTCTTGGTATTTTCGAGCGTGTTGTCATCGTCCTTGTTCGAACGCATTAAAGTTCACCGGTGTTATAGTCTTCTTTGATTTTTTTCCTTCGAGGCAGGGTGTTATGGAATGGTTCCTAAGATGCGGTTATGAGAGATAGCGGTGTGCAGCGGTTCAGAATCGAATTGGTATTTCTAATGTTGATAGCTCGAGGAAGATGATCTTCTAGGAGGCTTAGAGTCGGTAACAATTTATTGGTTGAGGTGCTACAGAGATGGATTTTGATTTAATGCAATATTTGTGCAGCAAAACTATGAGGGGAGACATGGCGGGAAATTTTTTGCGGTGGTTGAAGTACTAGCAGGTCAAGTATGAGAAGAAGAGGTTGAGAAGTTGCTTAAAGGAGATGGTTTGACAGAACTGGGAGTGGCAGAGTAGCATATGGATTTGTGGTAAGATAGCCACGTACCTTGAGGAAGATTAGAGCGATTTGGGAGGCAAGGTGGAAAGTGACCAGGTCTACAGATTTTATTTGGAATGATGGTCATTGTACGAAGGAAGATTGAATATGGCAAAAAAGAGTTTGCTTGAAATAAAGAAGGGTGTGAAGATTTGATTATCATTTCAGACATAATATGATTTGAGTTCGGAAGGTATTGTTGAACTTTCATTTGATGTCAATGGGGAAGGAACAGACTTATACAGTTGATGGGCGAGCATGAGCTCAAGAGAATTTACTAATTACGTGGTAGTTATACCCAGTACAGTGTCGTTGGAAGATGTCAGCAAGGAATTCCACATGTGGGCTGTCTACTATGAGCAGGTTAGCGGTGGCGTGATATTGATGAAGCTTCTGCGAAGAATACAACTTGCTACCCGGTAAGAGGTCGAGTGTGTGACTGTGACTAGTGATTCAGAATGTTAATGAAAAGCTTAGCAAAAGACTTCGAGAAATTTGGCGGGTTAACGGTACGGGATCATGGTAAATACATTACGTGATGGTATCTTAAAGCTAAGTGGGGGATCCCCACCGTCTACGATTGGATCGAGTGATTGTCGGCTTGTGCAGCTTCTGGTTATCGGTGCATTGGTGGATTATTTGTGACTAAGAAAGGGAAACATCAAGGATAATACAAGTAGAGAAATTGATAAATTTATGCTATATTCCACCCTATCGATTCATATGTAGGTTTTGAGAAAACTCAGAGTTTATGCTTTGTGGATGTGATGTGCAAAGAAACGAATTCAGCCGATTGCTTCTTTGAGGGAATCTTCATGTTCTAGTAGAGCATTGGAGTTTGGTTATATTCGGGCCCTGGTCAGAGTGGGTGCTCTCGACAACAGTCCTAGTGGATTCAAGAATTAAAGTACGATATTAGAGGAAAAAAAGAAATAGCTTCGGACTCGCGGAAGGCCTTGCAGAATTGGTGCACCAGTTGGAGATGCTATTGTGCGCGTAAGGAGGTATGAGATGAGTCATGGGTATTGATACCATGTGGTCGCGCGATTCGGGTCACTCGAGATGAGTGCGGATTGAGTTCGTTATGTTGTGAATGGATCTATCCTATTTCTAAGTCAGGTCAAGGGTAAATTGAAAGAAGTAGGGTCGGTTAGTAATGGCTAAATCAGCATGATTGTGGCAAAGATCAGTCCCTTCAATGTGTGAAGTTATACATGGGGTTTGTGGTTGTACGTGCAGGCTTGACAGCCACCGTGACCTGATTGATTTAGGAGGTATTTGATTCAGATGGCTTTGTTGTGTAAATGGATTCCGGAAGAGTTATGAGGTTGTATTTTCTGCGGTTTGGGAATTCAGTTGTGTGTTGCATGGGCTCTTTAGAAATGAGCTAAGTGAGAGGTTTCTAGCCAATTAAATGTTATTCTACTAGTAGTTCAAGGTTTATGATGAATTTGTGTATTCTCACGTAGCGGCATGATAGGTGCAGTGAGCGGCATGGGAATTTGAAAGTTGAGGATCAAGGTTGCGGTTCGGTGTTAATAAGAATGTCACGAGCTCGGATGAGTAGGGAAGTATTCAGATGTTTAGAGTAAGCTGGCGTTATCTTAGTGTCGCTTGAGAATGGTATTCTGTGGAAGAGGCATTATGTATTGATTTGCGGATTGTGATTTACTTTACAGAATTAGTACAGTTGGTGGTATGGATGTGCGGACTTGGATACCTGGGCGGAAGGTCGTGGGAGCGTATCCCACGGGGAAATAGTATGAGTGTGACATGCTAGTCACTTGATTGTCAAAGATCGAAACCAAGTATTGAGATTTTTGGTACTATCGTTAATGTGAGAGTTTATGCCTGGAAGGCTCTCTATTCCTTTGGTTGTGAACTGTGGGGGGGTTGTGCCGGATTGAGATGGCTTGATTATTCGTACTTGTGTTGAGGTCCCGTGTAGCTTGTGATGTCATATGAGTAGGATGGCTCTCGAGATGCAGGTCATTTATCGCACCTTAGTCGTGCTTGGGTTTTGTGGCATATTGCGCTATCCGTCTCCCCAGAGTTATATTTATGACCTTGATGTGCTTGTGGCCGATATTCGGTATTTCATAGGCAGAAGCATTATGGATTCAGGGGTATGTCCTTGTTTATTGTTGTGAGTGGATCGGGTGGCACGCTGCCACGGATATGTTATTTGGATCGGGTTGCATGCCGCAATGGTATCATGTTCGAATCGGGTTGCACGCCATAACAGTGTTATGTTGAGTACGGTTCCCTATATCTATTCCTGCATATCTTGTTTCTCATCCTCTGGGAAGGGTTCATAATATTTGTTCGTCCGTTTTATTCGTTACGCGGGGTGGGTAATTCATTTCCAGAGTTTGTTCCTCCTTATGTGTCATATTCGAGTTGTAGCTTGTCGGTGCATTGATGGCTTCATATGAGATCTGAGTCAGTGTTTGAGGCGGCTTATTGCCTGAGCGGCTTGTACTGGGTGAGACGAGATTATCTGGACCTGAAATATTTGCAATAAGATTTATATAAGGTACATTAAACGGAAAATATCGTTATTCGGTTAAGAACGAGGTAATGGTTCTTGTCAGGGGGGAGACTCCATAAATTATTGATTCGGTAGGTGGTTATGAGTTTCTACGCATCTCTTTCATCGTGGCAGTATTACGAGAGTTGGAACATGATTTATATACATCATGAGATGTATTACGGGCATCAAATTTGTGAAATTATAGCTATTGTAGTCGGAGGATGTTATTATAGGCATGCTAATTATACGGGGTATGGTGTGAATTTAGCAAAAGGTGTACGATCGTGTTTTGGTACAGTGTGTTGTGATTGGTACTATGTTCGTATGTTAGAATCAGGTCTTGTAGAGAATTTCGGAGGTTGGAATTTGGTTCTAAGGCTTATTAACTAAATACAAGGGAGGACCTTCAGTCCAGCTCAAGCTTATATGCCCAACTGGGTTGTGGTGGCACGGGTAGGTGCATGAAGTGTTAAACAGTGATTTTAGACAACTCCAGAGAAGTCCTTAGCTCGTTCAATGACGAATGTATGTTTAAGTGGGGGAGAATTTAACGACCTGACCGGTCGTTTTGAGATCTAGCGCGTCGTTCAGCGGTTTGAGGCCTTGAGTAGCTTCACGTCAGGTATTATGACTTGTATGTGTGGTCGGAATTGAATTTCGGGAAGTTCAGAGTTTATTTGGAAAGAAAATTCTAATTTCGGAAGCTTTAAGTTAGAAGAATTGACTAAGGTTTGACTTTTGAGTAAACGATCTCAGAATCATAATTTGAAGGTTCCAATAGGTTCGTATGATGATTCCGTACTTGGGTGTATGTTCGGGTTGAGTATCGGACCACCCGGGAGCATTTCGGCGCTTATTATGGAAGGGTGGTATTTTAAAAGTTTAAGAAATTCTTAAGTTTGACTTAAAGTGGATTTTAATGTTATCGATGTTCGTTTGGGATTTCGAGCCTTGAAATAGGTTCGTATTGTGATTTATGACTTGCGCTCAAAGTTTGGCGTCATTCCAGAATGTTTTGATAAGAATCGGACGCGTTCGTCGAAGTTTGAAGGTTGGAAAGTTGAAAGAAAAGTTTTGTCAGTCGATTTATAATTCTGGTGTTGTTTGACGTGGTTTAAGGCTTCAACTAAGTTCGTACTATACTTTGGGATGTGTTGGTATATTTGGACGGGGTCTCGGGGGCCTCAGGTGCAAATCGGATTGAAAACAGACCGAATTTGGACTTGGGAGGAATGCTGAAGCAGCTGACATCTGGTGTAACCGTACCTACGAGGATTTGGCCGTAAGTGCGTAGCCGCAGAAGCGGCACTGTGACCGCGTAAGCGACATTTGGACTAAGCTGGGATGGCCGCAGATGCGAGTGTATTTCCGCATCTCCGAGCTCGCAGATGCGAAGGGTGCTCCGCAGAAGCGAAAAACGAGATGGGCAGTTGGGGTCGCAGAAGCAGAAAATCTTCGCACGTGCGGGAGCGCAGGAGCGCCTGGTGGACCGCAGAAGCAAAAAGTGGTCCGCAGAAGCGGATTTCGCCTGGCTTGGAGGGGACCGCACCTGCGATGGATTTGCCGCTGGTGCGGAAGGTCGGCTGTGCAGATTGTTTTAAAATCGGGGTTTTGCTCATTTCCCTCATTTTCTCACTTGGTTTGGGCGATTGTTGGGGAGCTTTAAGAAGAGATTTTCATCATCTACGTCAAGGTAAGTAATTCCCACATATGGTGAGTTAAATACATGATTTATATGTGGATTTAAGCATGAGAAATTATAGAAATGGTGGGGGTTTTGGTAGACAACGTAGAATTTGATATTATTGGATTTGACCACAAAATTGGACGTGGAATTGAGAATAAATTATATATTTGAGTTCGTAAGATTATGGGTAATGTTTATCTTCGAAACGTTTCGGAACCCGGGCACGTGAGCCCGAGAGTTGTCTTCATCGACTTTTCGATTGGAGTTGAGAATTGTTTAAATTGATTAATTATGGGTATTAGAATATATTTTAACTAGTGTGCATGTTGTTTGAATAGTTTTGGATCGACAAGCTTTGGTTTGAGGTGTTAGAGAGGCCTTGGAGCCGGTTTTGGAACTTCGAAGCGAGGTAAGTCTCATGTCTAACTCTGTGAGGGAAACTACCCCTAGGTAATGTATTTATTATGTGTTACTTATTGCGGGGGCTACGTACGCACAAGGTGACGAGAGTCCATACGTAGCTAGATTCATGCTATGTCCGGGTAGACTTAGGTTCACATCATGCTATAGCTGTACTACTTTAGTTGTCTCCTGCCTATTAAATTCCTTTATTTTACGTTGCGACTTGAAACTAGACTTGTGTAGAGTGATAGAATTACTATTGTAGAGATTCAACGGGCTTCATGATTAGCCACTAAATAAATGTACTCCTCTTACGAATTTCTCCCGCGTTATGCGTTCTCATCGAAAGGTTTCCCTTAAAATTTTATAACTCACACGTCTATTCGTGATGAGGTCAAGGACCCATCAAAGCTTCTTATTCTAATGGGATCGGGCCGTTCGCTTCAGCAAGATAGATACATCTATGGTTCGTGCCGTTCGACCCTCGGCAGTGTGCACACTATGATAGATCGAGTCGTACGCCTTAGCAGGATTATGTACCACACTCCCATGGGAGCGGTCCCTTTACCTCGACAATAAAATATATGTATTTATGGTTCGGAAATGTTATGATGGATCGGGACATATGCCTCGGCATTTCTATAAAATACTCTTATAAAATCGTGCGTAATAATTTCAAAGAAGCCAACATATCTATGAGTTGTTCCTGATTGAACTGTGACGACCTAACTGGTAAGGTCCATTATATATATAATCTGATTGAGGAGGCAAGTGCTAGATGAGAGTTTGAGTTATTGCTGAGAGGAGGATTGTACCACGTATTATACTTGTTATTTCGCTTATTAACTCTGTCTCACACTTGTTTACTTCTATTGTATCTGTCTTATTGGACCACTAGTAAGTGTTGATGTCGACCCATTGTCACTACTTCTCCGGGGTTAAGCTAGATACTCATTGGGTACGTGTTAATTTACGTACTCATGCTACACTTGCTGCACTTTTCGTGCAAGTACATATGTGTCTGGTGGTCTCTTGGGCGCAGAGGCGCTGCTATTACGGGGACTTTACCGTGATTTGCATTTTATGTTATAATCCCCAGCCTGCAGAGTCTCCATTAGAGTTATTTATATTCTCCTATCTAATTTGTATCCCACACAGATGTTATATTTTATTATATTTTTTAGTTGATATTCATGCACTTGTGACACCGGATTTTGGGGGTTTTCTTTCAGGTTATTCATTATGGTGGTTCGTGTAAATATTTTATTTACTCTGTAAATTCTATTTTATAATATTCAATTAAGGAAAATTATGATTTAAAAATACTAAAATGAGTAATTAAATTGGTAAATCATTGTTGGCTTGCCTGACGGCAGCGTTAGGCGCTATCACGACTTTTAGTGGATTTTGGGTGGTGACACAAAACTTCAAAGGTGTCACACTGCTCATGAATGTGAACATTTCATCAACATTGTACAACATACAAAAAGCAAAGATTATTTGTTAGACAAATAATGGACTTTGTCGCCTAAATCTGTCATACCCTTTTACCCAATATGTTGTTCTGGTAACACATGATACTGTAAGTACCCAACTAGTATATTTTTACAAAACCTAGAAAAAGACCTAATAGGAGAATACAACTTCCTCTTACAATAGGAGGAAGAGTTTTTGAAACTCAAACACCAGTGACCCTTCATTAAATCCGGCGACTCTTTCTTCTCGTTTTATATATTATTTTTGGGGCTTTTCATATTATGAAAATCTAGATCTAAAAGATGGTTTGCTTGTTATTTGGATTTTCGAAGATCTGGCCGGTATATAGCTTTTTCGGCGACCGTGAATTTTTCGGCCACTGCTGCGACCGATGAAGTTTTCCAGCTAAACCATTTTGGGTCGAAAATTATTTCTCCAGTGAACATGTGTTTGTGCTTGTGGGTCAGAAGCCACTAGAATTACTTTTGAACTATAAAATGTATATTGTAATTTTGGGCTACCAGGTGTTATAAGTTTGGCCCGAGTAGCTATAAATGAATTTTGCTCTATAATGTTCCCATGATCCAGCTCATCTATAACAGATCAACTTGTGATTGACCCTACATCCTCCTTTCACAAAGAATACAAGGATTTGGAAAGAGCTATTATCACTTCTAGCCATACTGAAAAAACTAATGACAATCGGTAGTCACAAATTATAATATATATTTTATAGCCCAAAACTAATTCTACCGACTAGCCTCCGAAATTGACAAACCCAACTATCACGGAAATACAATGGGAGATGTCTTCTAAGATGGCTTTTAATTTATTCAAAGGGAATCATTCATTATTTCATTCTTTTTTGGCTTTTATGCTATTTAGATATTAATATTTTATATATACTTGTGAAGAATATAAAAATAAAACTTTTTTTCATAAATGTTACTTTTTGCCTTTTCCTATATGAGTTCAATATGTGCCCATACTGTAAGTAAGATAAATAATTAAAATTTTAAAAAGCAAAATACTCCAAAAAAGAAGTTATGTGTATTTTGAGGGAAGGATTCAATTTTAATATTATTTCAATTTATTTATATTTTTATTAGGTTGGGTCATTCCTATTTTAATTTGGTTATTATTTGTTAGACTGAAAAATAAAAAAAATGCTATTGAAAAGTTGTATTTTTCGGTCATTTTTTTTTTTGTGAGTTACTAGCAGCTTTTATGATCTTTATGTAAGAAAAATTGTATGACTTTGATTAAAAAGATCATAATTATATGACCATTTGTTAAATTAACCCTTCACTATCACGAGCATGCCCTCTTCCATATATATATATATATATATATATATATATATATATATATATATATATATATATATATATATATATATATATATATATATATATATATATATATAAAGACATTTCTTTGTATGGCGAAAATCCTTTATGTAAAAAAAAAAAAAAAAAAAAAAGAACTCAATCACTTAAATGCATGTGTGGCGTTTGGTGTCATTTTCTTACAAGAAATGCCCTAAATAGAGGAGTCGAGTATGAAAACAACATACATTAAATTAGTTGAACTCTGTGGTGGAGCATCAACGTGTGCAAAACATGGTTGCATCATTAATTTTATAAAATACAATAGACTGTCACTATACAAAATATATACAAAATAGACTGTCACTATATAAAAAATATACTAAATAGACTGTCACTACACAATTTATATACAATAGACTGTCACTATGCAAAATATATACAAAATAGACTGTCACTATACAAAATATATTGTCACTGTACAATTTATATACAATAGACTGTCACTATGCAAAATATATACAAAATAGACTGTCACTATACAAAATATACTGTCACTGTACAATTTATATACAATAGATTGTCACTATACAAAATATATATAAAATAGACTATCATTATACAAAAAATATATTAAATAGACTGTCACTATACGAAAAATATATTAAATAGACTGTCACTATACAAAAAATATACTAAAATAGACTATCACTATACAATTTATATACAATAGACTGTCACTATACAAAATATATACAAAATAGACTGTCACTATACAAAATATATATAAAATAACTGTCACTATACAATTTATATACAATAGATTGTCACTATACAAAATATATACAAAATAGACTGTTACTATACAAAAAATATACAAAATAGACTGTCACTATACAATTTATATACAATAGATTGTCACTATATAAAAAAATATACTAAATAGACTGTCATTATACAAAATATATACAAAATAGACTGTCACTATACAAAAAATATACAAAATAGACATTTCCGGCTATTAGATGTAATATGTTTGGGCAGGAGGGATATTTTGGATCAATGAGAAAAAACATGGGCTATTAAAATTCTGAGGGGTTATAGAGAGTAATTTTCTCATTTGGAAAATCAAACTTAGCAATAGCGATCAGTAGACAAACAAAAATAATTGTGATTATTATCGTTGCAGCTAACTAAAATGTGGATAAACTAATCTCTATGAGGTCTATCCATCAAAATATTATTAATTTAGTGATGACGCTAGATATAAGGTTCTTTGGCATGGTAATATTCGAATGTCCAAAGGGAGCATAATAATGTAGATGATCAAAATATTTCTAGCTCCCTCACACACGCACGTAAGAATCTTTTTAGAGAGGTAATTATGGCTATCAACAAATTCCAACTTCATTTCCATCGATGGACTGTAAAATATTCCCCAAAACTAATCACTATCTTAATTTGTGATCTGTTTTGAACCAAATTTCCAACAAGCTCCATTGTGACTTGCTCAAAGTATGAGGAACTTCATCCCGAGGTTCTATTTTATGTGAGCCTAATACTATTTGGGGGAGTCTAACCAAGTTTACTTTGACCACATTATTTGTAAATATTTTTTTAAATACTTTGAATTGTTAACTATTTTGACTTATCGTACTTTTTATTTAGTTTCTAAATATATAAATTTTATTTTAAAAAATTAAAAATTCTAATGTAAATTCACACCTAAAATTTGTTAGTTTGGCCCTCGTACTCCAACAAAAATATATAAACTGAAAAGGAGAGAGTATTATTTATCACTTATTTAAACTGAATTGATTTCAAATTGACTGATTGCATTATGTACATCTTATTTTATTTTGTATATACAACTCAGGGAAAATATATATTTACTTGGTGCTTAGACAAAACAAATAAATACACGTCATGCGTTTTGCTTATGATTTTTAATTATTGACTATAGTTAGTGATAGTATGTGTTTTTATTTTAGCTTGTGGAGTGACTCTTACAATTAAATTATTTTATTTGGTATAAACACTTTTTCTTGCAAGTACACAATTAGATTTACTATCCACAAATTGCAAACACGCTAGTTGATATTGTATAAAAGTTTATTAATTACAATTCGCAATCATGATTTTTTCTCGTTTGGTAACCTAAGTAACTATAATAAAGATGTCAAAAGTCATATCTTGTTTCACAATTCTGAGTTATCTAATTCTTGCATACCGAAATTCTGAGATTTAATGAAATTTAAAATGGAAGTAAAAACTTTATAAAGGAGTCATATTTTGCTTCAAACTATGGATTTTGCAACTACCTTTTCATTTTATTACTCTTAGTACATTTGGTTTCGTCATTATGATGGAATTAATATAATTTTTTTTTATTTCAAATCAAAGGTTTTGAGTTTAAGTTCTAACAATAAAATGGAAGTACTCCCCTTTTTTATCAGGGCTATAATGGGGATATCGAAAATTGGATGGAATTTTTTTTCCTCTTAGATGATTGCATGAAACTTTTCTCGTTTTCACACTTAGAACCCGTTTGGATTAGCTGATTATAAATAGTTGATAAGCTTATAGTGCTGAAAATTTTTTTAAGTATTGAAACTGATTTTTAAAATAAGCATTTACGTGTTTGGATAGAAGTGCTGAAACTAATAATAAGCAGTTGATGTGTTTGATTAAAAACTGTTAATAAGCTATTCTTTTATTAAAATGACTAAAATACCCTTGAATTATTTTCAAAAGATTATAAATTAAAAATTTTTTTGTAAAGAAAAGAATTAATAACGAATATGGAATGAACAGAAAGTCAAGAAATTTATTTTGGGAAAAGTATTTTGTGAATTAGAAAATATTATTAAGGATAAACTAGTAAAAGTGTTGGTCAAACTAAAAGTTTTATAAGCTGAAAAGTCATAAGTTGAGAGTGACCAGCTTATGACTTATGGCTGATTTTAGATTATAAACACTTGGCTTATAGACACTTTGAGTATTTATCAAACATATAAATAAGCCTAAAAATGCTTATAAGCCAATTTGACCACCTTGTAAATTTAGCGAAACACCTTATTACCCTAAAGGATCCTTTCAGTGGAGACCCCACTAACCACCCTCCCCTTCGTTTGTGTAGTATAATTGATTTCTCCTTTCTGTTTTAGAGCCCTTCTGATCAAAGCCTTATATATTTAACCTTTTTCTCTCTGTCATTCCTTTCTCTCTTTCCTTTCATTCTAAACCCTAATCCACAGAGCTTACAAAGAAAGAGATAATGCAGAAAATATGTATGATAAATTCAAGACTCTCAAATCTCTGCACTTTAAAACCAACATGCTTTTTTGTTTTTGTTTCCTGATCTTGTGTGAGAACAACCTTGTGGTCCAGGAATGAGAAGCAAATGACAAATTTGATAAGTCAGCTCCTAATATTAGATCATCGTCAGATCTTTCAAGATAAGGATATATACTTTATCAAAACTTCTCTTTAGTTCTTTGGTTTTCCTCTTTGGTTCACTTTTCATATTCCTTTCTTGAACAATCTCTTTTAAGAATCTCATCTCTTCTCTTTCTCCTAACTTTTCAACTATCACTATCTCTTTCCTTTTTTTTTTCTTTCACCTTTTTTTTTGTTCCTAATAGGAGTAATGGATTCTGGAAATAGTGGTAGTGTGCAATCTTCAAGTGGTGGTGGTGATGAAGAGTATGATTCACATGGGGGCTCAATCTCAACTTTCTTGAATTCTTCAGCCCATTTTGGTTCAATCTCATCAAATCCACTCCCACAATTTCTTTCTCACCAACCCACTCTCTTTGATCCTCATGACTCACAAAATTTCAACTCCAATTTCCAAGATTCAGCAAATTCTCTGTACAACAATGATCTTCTCTGGCCTAAATCATTGGGATCCGATAACAATTTCAACAACTTTGGAAACTTAAATTCCTCATCATCAAGTGCTACTAATCATGCTATTTTGGGTACTAATACTCAAGTTCCAAACTATAATTCAATACCAATAAAATCAAGCATTGATCATCAGCCTAATGTGGGAAAAAATCCAAAGAAACGAAGCAGGGCATCGAGGCGGGCGCCAACAACTGTTCTAACAACTGACACTACAAATTTTCGACAAATGGTTCAAGAATTCACAGGGATCCCCACAACTCCGTTTACTGGTTCAGCCTACACTCGCCGCCTTGATCTTTTCTCAACTGCTACCTCAGCCATAAGATCAGGCCATTTGGATAATTTGGGACCTCTTTTTACTTTAAGACCATCCACACAAAAGGTTCAAGATTCTCCAATATTTATGCCACCATCTAGTAGTGCATTAAATAATAGCATGGTTGGTAGAACAAATGCTTCCACATCTGATATTGGAATTTCAAAACAAGCACAGAATAAGTTGTTCAACATGCAGAATGATCAGATTCAGTCATTTTCTACATCAGAATTCCATCCTGAGAAGGGTTTTGAAAATTATGTTTGCTCAGCAGGTGAAGGAACAGTAGGTTCATGGACTTGCCCTTCTGGCTGACCCTAATAATATTTTTTTAATATATTACATTAATATTGGAAGTGTTGACAATGTATGTGGCAAAATACATTTATGAATTTGTTCATCTAGGTTATGAGTTTAATTTCATTTAGTAAGTATGGTTTTATTTTGTTTAATTATATGTAGCTTATTATATACACGTGGCTATGACATAAATTGTACTAATATTTCTTTATGATATTATTAAAAATTGGTAGATTGCTTACAAAAATTTTTGAGTTCCATTTATCTTCTTAGTTCTTGCTTTTATCAATGAGGTATCCCTATAATTGTGAAAATTCATTTATTGTTAAAAATCATACTTGAGAACTGGCGTGGGTCAGGCAACGAATATTTTTAGCAGCTCCTCAATAATCAATAATGCACCTCACTCTAATACAATTTTAGCATCTAAGGATAAAATTAAGTCCTACTATTCTTCCTGTTAATATCGGCATCCCTGTTAACCACTGGGATTGCATTGCTTCTTTTAAAAGATCTTGTAGTTCCTTTCCTGCCATATGTAGCAAAATGAATATTTATTATTTTACACATGTATCTATAGTGTTATGTACGTAGGTGTTGTTTCTTTCAAGTAATCTTCCACATTTTAATTCTTTGTCACAGTGGTCCATAATGAAAATTCCCATAATAATAAGATTAAAAAGGAAAGAAAGGAACAAATTAAAAAGAAAAATAAATCAACACTGTTTCATTAATTAGCTGATTTTACATGCGTCGTGAGTCTTGCTATGCTTTCTCGCATTAAATCACCTCAAAATGATACGTCGAATTAACGCCTTCTATGTCCGTTTTCTATAGAGGTGTACATTTTAATGATTTAATCATCAGTGTGCTCCCACCAAAACATAATAGAATGGGATTAATTTTAGCCCTTTGATTTTGAATTTTAAAGACAAACCACAACAACATTGAAAAATCCAAAAAGTAAAAACTAAGTGGGAGTAAAATTTCTTTTAAGTTAAAATGGTATTTGAAAATTAAAGTTGTGTGTGGACATAAATACAAATTGGAGTTATTTTTGAATTTTTTTTGAGTGATTTGGAATAAAAATTGTGAAAGAAAAGCTTTATGGAGTTTTTTGAATATCAAAAATTTCCTAAATTCAACTTCAAGTTAGAACTTGGAATTTTAAATAACAACATACCCAGTATTATCCCACACTGTGAGGTCTGGGGAGGTAGTATGTACGCAGACCTAACCCTTACCTTGTGAGGGTAGAGAGATTATTTCCAATAGACCTTCGGCTCAGGAAAGTATAAGCATCACATTAATAAAAATATAGACAAGGGACAACGCCAAAAAGACATATAAAAGCAGAATAAAAGCAATAAGATAGTAAGGTGATCAACAATGAAAGAAAACAACCGTTATTCATAAAAATCTACTACCAACAGAAATGGAGACTGCGTTCCAATACTACTGTTATGAACACTCTAGACTACTTACCCTACTGCCCTAATCCTTGATCTTCATACCTTCCTATCAAGAGTCATGTCCTCGGCCAGTTGAAGCTGCGCCATGTCTTGCCTAATCACCTCTCTCTACCTCTTCTTCGGCCTACCTCTACCTCACTGTAGACCCTCCAATGTCAACCTCTCACACCTCTTCACCAAGACGTCTGTGCTCCTCCTCCTCACATGACCAAACCACCTAAGCCGCACTTCCCGTATCTTGTCCGCAATATAGGTCACGCCCACCTTGTCGCGAATAACCTCATTCGTAATCATATCTAACCCGGTGTGCTCGCACATCTATCTCAACATCATCATCTCTGCTACCTTCATCTTCTGGACATGAGTGATCTTGACTGGCCAACACTCCGCCCCATACAAAATAGTCGGTCTGACTACCACTCTCTAGAAATTACCTTTAAGTTTCGGTGGCACCTTCTTGTCACATAAAACACAGGAAGCGAGTCTCCATTTCATCCATCCCGCCCCAATACGATGTGTGACATCTTTCTACTGAACTTGAAATTTTCATGGCCAAATATTGATTTTGCAAAAAATTGAAAAATAAATTCCATAAACAAGTGAATTCTTTTATGGCCAAACGGGCCCTAAATAAAAAGACCACCCCTTCTTCGACATAGAATTAAGGGTTAAAAGAAAAGCAAGTAAAAAAGAGCAATGAGTGGGCCAAGGGCGTGGTCCTTTATCAAAGTAGATATAGAGAAATTTGAGTATAGCATAATTTCCGTTCAAAATACCAATGATAGTGAATTCTTGGGGAATGGCACTATGAGAGGGGGCAAAGAGCAAAGGTTTTAAAAAACATTTTAAAAAAAGGAGAGAGTTTTTGTGAGATTTTTAGAACCTTTTGAAAGGACGGGGTGACATGTGAAACTCCCTTTATGGAATCATGGTGGCCCCTTCCACAGTATAATCTGGTTCTTACCAATGATGATTGTTTCTTCCTAATCTTTTTCTGTCAATCCAACACTCTCTCTCAACTCGTCTTCCCTTCCCCAATTCTTTCTTTTTCATTCGGAGTTCAGTGTCTATATTGAAGCCCGAAAAATTCGAGTTTGCATCGCGTAGCACTTTTTTTTAAGGGGGGAAAGCACTCTTGTCCAATTCTCTGTCACCTTGTGAGAGGAACTTCAACTTTAAGTTACACATCGATAGTTTAAAAATATATTTATATAATTAGACGTTAATAAAATAAAACTGATAATTTAATAAAAATGATAGTAACTAACTTAAGTATAAAAAGTTCAGACTACATTAATAATATAAAAAATATTTAAAACTCTAAATTCTTCTTCTAAGTGCATAAAGGATGACCAAGCTCTGCATCTTCTCCTCGTCATCCGTCCCTTCCTTCCTACTCCTGTTACATCTACTTTTACTTTTGAAATTTTAAAATAAAATAAAAAATTTACAAGAGCATAGGCATGATTAGATTCTTGAAAGGGCAATAGTAATAATGAAAAAGTTTTAAATAAGTCTTATCACGTATTTGGTTGGTCATAAATTATGCATGATTGATTATATATTAAAAAGAAATGGCAGATCATAGCCACTTTCCTACCCTATATAATGTCCGTGATTATGGGAATTAACGAGAGATCATGAATGCACCAAGTTTATCTCTAAAGAAAAGGAATTAATTTACTATGCAAAGCCACTTTCAAAATTTAAGGGTATTTTTAATAATTGAACAAAAACTTATACAAATGTGGAATCACCTAACCTTCTTTTGTCCTATATATGCACCTCTAATGATGATTAGTACTTTTTCTGATATACCTGTATTAATTAATAAGCATTTCATTCAACTTCAGCAATGTATTACTTTGTTGTTTAATTTATATAGTGTAAACAATGCTAGCTGGTTTCTAAACCCATAAGCAATGATGGAAAAAAAAATTGATTGTGACGTGAATTGATCTAATTTAGAGAACCTAACTTTGTAGTCGTGGATACATTGCTATAAGGTACAAATGGTAGACCACAGTGCTTAGGTGCTAACGAACAAACTTGGAATCATTTGACAATTTGCAAGCGAAAGTGAAACGTCATTGTGGCATGTGAGCCCAAGAATTTGTCAAATTAAATATAGAGACGTGTGAGAAATAGAGTTTAGAGCAAAACCAATTGGAGCAAAGACCCACAAATATCTAAAGTTTTTCTTTAATTAGAAGTATTCTGAAGTTTCTTATTCTTTTATCTCAATTTAATCAATGTACGAGGAGGGAGTAGCATTGTGGTGTAACAGTTATAGCAAAATATTGAACATCGATAGAATCTAGCAAAGATATATTCTAGTAACACTCAATACAAATGATACGAATACTAGCATTTATTGTGACTAGAAACGGCTAGAATTTGAAGTTTATGAGTTTTAAATTTGCCGTTGAATCTGTTGTGACCAAACACACACGCAAGTATACGTGATCGTCAAATAATAAAGTAGTGAGTAGAGTATCATTCCCATATAGACTTATGATTAACTTTTGACTGATTCAAACTCAAACAACTTATCTATTCAAGAGATTTTTCACAAAATGTGTAGGTGATTAATTAACTACAAAAGAAACTAGCAAGCAGTTAAGTAACTACAAATCGACTAAACACGCAGGCAATTTCAGATAAAAATCAGTAGCAGAGGATATTCCAGAGTCATAGGCTAGCTAATAATCTTGTTGCGTTCTTGGCTTAAACTGACTAATTGATTTATCTGGTTTGTTGATTGACATGATTAATATTACTCATAAGAATCTGTCGAGTTTTTACTCGCCTATTCAGGCTAACTTAATACCTATATGTATATGGAATTAAGACTAACAAGAATGCATTTACACTTCTTGTATTTCAACCAAGCAAGACAATTAGCTAGGTATATTTCTATCCTAATTGCAAATCCATTTCCCGATGCCCGGGTTCAAGAACTTGTTATATTTAATCCTATATGCAATCTAGAATTCTCACTTTTTAGTTCAACTCTAGATTCGTAAGTAGTATTTCACTGTTAGCTACGCAGCAAAATAATTAAGAACATAATTAAATAAATAATCCAATATGATAAAATTAAACTCGTCAATTTAATCTTCAAATAGAAATACCATAAATTAGCACAAATCATTATATTGCACGTATGAAATCTACGAGACATGAGCAAAATGCGAGGCAATATACATAAAAATATGCATACTTTAAGCCGAATATCAACACCCTACACTTAGACTATTGCTCGTCCTCGAGCAATGGAACTATATCAATACCCCAAAACATACATCTCACTAGGAGAGAGCAATTCAAATTTAATTCAATCACACACTCTACCTTTTGACTATGGTCGATACCGGCAATCGAGCATGAACACACGAATTTCACATTCTTCCTATTTTTAATAAGCCCAGGTATACATAAGGCGATTCAACCAACTCAAACTACCTATCCACAAGCACCCTACCTCAAGAGTCGACTTGTTACCACTAATCACCCTCAACTTGTGCACTCACCAACAAGAGAAGTTTACAACATTACCAATCCGTCATGAGACCAAGTACCCTCACCACAAGCAAAAGAGTGAATTAGAAGTAGCCCATATCGGCATACTTTAAGCCGAATATTAACTCCTCACACTTAGACTCTTGCTCGTCCTCGAGTAATGGAACTATATCAACACCCCAAAACATACATCTCACTAGGAGAGAGCAATTCAAATTTAATTCAATCACACACTCTACCTTTTGACTATGGTCGATACCGGCAATCAAGCATGAACACACGAATTTTACATTCTTCCTATTTTTAATAAGCCCAGGTATACACAAGGCGATTCAACCAACTCAAACAACCTATCCATAACCACCCTATCTCAAGAGTTGACTTGTTACCACTAATCACCCTCAATTTGTGCACTCACCAACAAGAGAAGTTTACAACATTACCAATTTGTCATGAGACCAAGTGCCCTCACCACAAGCAAAAGAGTGAATATAGAAGTAGCCCATACGTTCAAATATGCCATTGAACATAAATTAAGGACATCACACAATTGAATAAAATTCGCTCACTCTCACAAAGAATTTCATGTGCATCCCGTGGTCGTACCATAAGCTTGCCCGTAGTGTACATATCTACTAATCTAAGCTAGCCAAATATAGAATCAATTAAGACTTTAAGGTTGTAATGTAAGCTAAGGGATGGGTAGGATAAATTTAGGAATAGTGACTAACCCTCCTAAGCACTTTAATATACTAAACTCAAGAATCGAGCATTTTTCTTCTCAAACAATTCACTCGCCACAAACCACACGCAGCCTATCCCTCTCTTCAATTAAGCACTCTATATCTCCACTAGCATGCATTAATAAGATTAGGAGTCATTTTTTTTCTTTATCTGATATCAACATTATTTGTCTCTTTTTTTCTACACACACTCTATACATTAAGGCTCTTCGGCTAGTGGTGTTTTCACGATTTTAGTGCACCTTATGGACCTTTTCATGGTTCCACTCGAAAGTCACTTCCCAAATCTCTCACCTTACTTCTTTTAGCGCCTAAGTGCATTCGGAGGTAAAGGTTCAACAAGCTCAAATTAAGAACAAAATAGGGATACAACTTGTAGTGTGGGTGCCAAAGAAAAGGTCTATAGGCTCAAAGGGTCTAGCAACGGAAAAACTTTATTTGTTAGTGACAAGCACCTCTATGATCAAGCAAGAACCGTCTACGTCATCTCCTAGATTGGCCCAACTTAATGATTTCGCTTCGATTAACAAATGGGAAAAGTTCTAGCCTACACAAGATAGCACAGAATACCACGAATCCTTACATACACATTGCACAAGAATCAATTAAAACGGTGTTGTTAAACTCTCAAGTCAAGCAAGAACAGATAGATGAGAAATTTTAAGAAATAATGCACTATGTGGAATACAAGTCAAACGAACGAGAAAAAGGCGTCATAGAATAGGCTACTTATTTTACTTACGCATTACAATTCAAATTAAATACTCAGGAAGACAAAGCGTATGCCATAACTTAATGTGCTAGCATCAAATATGTCAATAGGTATCTCGGAGTACCTCAGTTGTTTGTCCTATCCTACTCCTAAAAAAAATAAAAAACAAAACACTCGGTTCGAGCTACACCCTTAGAAAAGAACCGGCGTCCAAAAAAAAATCAAGGGATACTACCTAATTATCCTAACAAAAACAAAAGATAATCTTTTTGGTATTTTTAATCGAACTTTAATCCCTCAAGAAAATTGTCCAACAGATCTATCGTTGTGAAAAGACAAAGCTTTTTCTGATTTTTGTTTTTACTACTAGCTAATTAGATTATGTGAGTTCTAAACTAAGCTAAAAATATAAAAATAAATTTTTATACAATTACAAGTTAGGAAGTATTTCCCCCAGCCCACACTTAAATAATGCATAGTCCCCGATACATAAACAAATTCAAAATAAAGTAAGGTGGAAAGAAAGAACTCCATGCTAGTCAGATTCCTCCTTCTCAGAATGCCCAACAGCCGCAGCTCCGGGCTCATCATCATCATCCACTCCTAGGGGCACCAAAGCCATGGGCCCCGTGACTTCATCATCAATCTCATCCTCATCATCAGATCCTTTGTGGGTATTCTCATATTCAGACGGGTGAACGGGACTGCCCGGTGCAATTCTCAATATCTTCTTAGAAGAACTAGAGAGATCATTGTGTAGATGCATATGCTCCTCATCCGACACCCCTAGCTAGCTCGTTATCACATTGAGGGAACTATAAAGATACCTGTTGAAGTTTTCGTCTCTCTCATTCCTCGCAGCCTGGCTTAGCTTTGACGTAAACTCCAACAAGGACGTAATGTCCAGTAATGCCTTTGGTTCCTCCACCACCTCATCATAGCCGGGGTACTCCGATACCCCATGTGTTGTGTCAGGAGGTTTTCAAAAAAGAATATTTTTGATCTTTCGCCCAAAGCGGGTGCGAGCCATCTCCCCTAGCATGATGTCACCCACATTGATGGGTCGCCCAGTCATCAGAAAAAATATCACACACACTCGAGCTTGAGTGCACTCACTGTTATGCTCAACGGGCATCAATCTAGCCTGCACGAAGTTTTTCCATACCTTGGCAGTCTTATTAAAGTCGAAGCGGATCATCTCAAGGTGGGCATCCCTCTTAGTCCGTGTCCACTTCGCATTAGAATCAACGCCACAAAGAGTGTGATGTATCGCCTAGTATCTTGGGCATTGGACAAACTTTTGTAGCCTTCGTGGATTAGGGCTATCAACTCCCAAATATTCACACAAGGATCACCTATCTATTGGTCTCCTTTCCTCGGACCCATAACTGGAACAAGTTCGCGTTCCAATTGGCATACAGTTCTCGCACCATGCTCAAATTTGCATGGCCCGAGCACTCTATGAGCTTATCCATCTTCATCTCTACCAACCGGGCAAGCACATCCGGGAAGTTATTTTCTAGAGCTTTCACATTAATCCCCATTTCGGAGACGTATCTCCCATACGACACAAAGTCCCCATGCCATTGGATGGCGTCATCACGAACTAGATCCAAATGAGGCCTTGGTCCCGATGGTGCCTTCTTCGCCCCGCTAGCAACCTACTTTCCCTTAGCTTACCGGGAAAAACCTTCACCCTGCTTGCATTTTTTTTTGGGGGGGGGGCAGTAGTGGAGGACTTTCCCACTATTTTTCCTTTGGAGACACTGTCAAAAGCGATAGCAACCTACACATGATAAGCACGAATATGAGAATGAATCAAGAAATTCGCCCAAGGTCATCGTGAGAGGAAAAGATGGCCCCACACTTAAAACAGAAGGCTATATATAATCTACTCACAATAGTGGTTCAAAGTGCACAAAAGTTGTACCATAAGGCGATAGGTACTCAAGACTTCCCATGCCACACAATTCAAGTAGCCGAATATGGACATGACTTAGCCATAGTGCAAGCAAGCAATGCTGGAGTCTAAATTACTACAACTAGTATAGTACACTAACTACTTCTAAGAAGAATTTACAAGATACATTACACATGAGACAAGGTGTAGGTAGTGTGATTATGATATGATGACATGGAACACGAGCTTCGAATTAGGTAAAACCACCCCCAAACATCCCACACTTTATCCAACATCATATATAACTACACTCGGCTACTCATACTTCGCCGGTGTTCAATTAACTCTTTCAAGAATTTTAGCAAACACATTGTGGGCATCAATTTTGTTTCTCTTTTTGCAGCAATGGTGGAACAAGGTGTCCCTCCCAATTTTAAATGAAGTAGAGGTAATTGTAGTTTACTACTTCATATACAACATCACAACCAATTTTTGCATATTAGGGCCACCCACCATAGCAACATAACAGGTCAAAGAGACCTAGGGGATAGGTGTTGGGTCGAAAGACAACGAAAAAGAAAGAAAAAAAATATTACCTTACCTAGTGACCCCAGCCCAGATAGTCGCGCTAAGCCTGGCGCTGGGGGCTATGAAAATACTGAAAAGTGTGCCCCAGGCAGCGTGGGACACTAGCCTGGGTGCTAGTTCGCCGAAAAATATTTTATTTTATATAAACATTCCCCCTACCCGAACACTTAATATATCCATTATACACACCCCACACCATTCCTACCTATGGTTTCTGTAACTACAAAGAAAAAAAAAATCTAGTCTACTCTGACTTAAAAAAAAAAAGAAGCTAAGCTACGAAAGCATTAAAAATTGGGTTGCCTCGCAACAAGCGCTTGATTTAACGTCGCGACACGACGCAACACTTTTTCCAAGCATCAGCTAAGTCCACCGAGGTCTTGTGACGTGCAATGTTACCACCCCAATAATATTTTACTCTCTGCCCATTTACCAATAAAATACCACTTGAACTTGTATCACGCAACTCCACCTCTCTATGAGGCTTCACACTAACCACTTCGAAAGGACCCGCCCATCGAGACTTAAGCTTTTCGGGGAAAATCTTCAACCTCGAATTAAACAAGAGAACTTCTTGACCTGGCTCAAACTCGCGATGTTGGATGTGCTTATTATGCCACCTATTGGTCTTTTCTTTATTCAATTTGGCATTTCCGTACGCGTGTAATCGAAACTCATAAAGCTCGTTGATCTGTAATAACCGCTTCTCACCGGCTAAGCTTATATCTGTATTTAGCTTTTTAATCGCCCAATATGCTTTGTGTTTAAGCCCGACGGGCAAGTGGCACACCTTCCCTTAAACCATCTTATACGAAGATGTTCCTATGGGGGTCTTGTATACAGTTCGATACGCCCATAATGCATCATCAAGCTTTCCGGCCCACTCCTTCTTATTTCCGCTTACCGTTTTCTCCAGAATTTGCTTCACCTCTCTATTTAACACTTCTACCTGACCACTTATTTGGAGATGATAGGTGATGGAAACCTTGTGCTTAAATCCATACTTTGCTAGAATGTTTTTCAACAACTTGTTACAGAAGTGAGTTCCTCCGTCACTTATAAGAACTCATGGAGTCCCAAAGCGTGTAAAGATGTGCTTTTTTACAAGGTTTACCACTACCTTTGTGTCATTAGTAGGAAGAGTAACAGCCTCCACCCACTTAGACACATATTTGACTGCCAGGAAGATGTATCTGCGCCCATTAGAGTATGGGAACAGTCCCATGTAATCAATCCCCCAAATATCAAAGATCTCCACTGCCATAATATTTTGCAAAGGCATCCCGTACTTCTTCGTGATTGTTTTGGTTCTTTGGCACCTGTCACACTTTTTAACAAAGGCGTGTGCATCCTTAAATAATTTTGGCCAAAAGAAACTTGATTGCAGGACTTTTTGGGCGGTTTTATCCCCACAGTGATGACCTCCATATGGAGAAGCGTGACAGTGATGCAATATTGCATTCATCTCCTCCTCAGGAACACAACTTCGTACCAACTGATCTGTGCACTGATTATATGGGAATGGTTGATCCCACAAATAGAGCCTCATATCATGTAGAAATCTTCTTCTATTATCAGGTGTCAATTCTGGTGGCATCACCCCACTTGCAATAAAATTCACGTAGTCTGCATACCACAGGGCTGCACTCGAGGTAACAACTAATAACTGCTCATCTGGAAAGGTTTCCTTGATCGAACCCCCCTCAGCTACATGGTTCCAATTTTTTAATCTGGACAAGTGATCAGGTACTTGATTCTCTGTTCCTTTTCTATCTCGGATCTCTAAGTCAAATTCTTGCAAGAGGAGAACCCATCAAATCAGCCTTGGTTTGGCATCTCTCTTTTCAAACAAATTCCTTATAGCTGAGTGATCTATGTAGACGATTACTTTGGTTCCCACTAGATAGGATCTGAACTTGTCAAACGCCCACATCACTGCAAGCAACTCTTTTTCAGTAATAGTGTAGTTCATCTGGGCTGGATTCAGAGTTTTACTCGCGTAAAAGATGGAGTGAAAACTTTTATCCCTCATTTGCCCCAAAACAGCTCCGATTCCGACATCACTTGCATCGCATATCAACTGAAATGGATGCGCCTAATCCGAGGAAATGATAATTGGCGCAATCACCAATCTTATCTTCAGCTCCTCAAATACTTTCAGACAAGCATCATCAAATTTAAAGGGGATATCTTTCTCAAGAAGCCTGCACAGAGGAGAAGAATTTTTGAACAATCTTTAATGAAACGACGATAAAAACCTGCATGGCCCAAGAAACTGCGAATGCCCTTGATGGATGTTGGTGGGGGAAATTTTTCAATCGCCTCCATCTTTTCCTTTTCCACCTGCAAACCATTTTTTGACACCTTGTGCCCCAAGATTATACCTTCTCATACCATAAAATGACACTTCTCCCAGTTTAGCACCAAGTTTGTCTCTTCACACCTAGCAAGCACTTTATCAAGGTTCATTAAACAATAATCACAAGAATACCTAAACACAGAAAAATCATCCATGAACACTTCTATAAATCTTTCAATCATGTTAGTAAAAATAGCCATCATGCACCTTTGAAAAGTCGCAGGTGCATTACAGAGACCAAAGAGCATTCTCTTGAATGCATACGTGCCATAGGGACACGTAAATGTAGTCTTCTCTTGGTCCTCTGTGGCAATAGCAATCTGATTACACCCCGAATAGCCATCTAGAAAACAATAGTATTCCTGTCCAGCTAATCTAATAAGCATTTGGTCAATAAAGGGGAGGGGAAGGTGGTCCTTGCAGGTGGCATTATTTAATTTTCTATAATCTATGCAAATTCTCCACCCAGTCACAGTTCTTGTGGGAATCAAGTCATTATTTTCATTAGCCACTACAGTCATCACCCCCTTTTAGGCATACATTGGATTGGGCTTACCTATTTGCTATCAGATATTGGAAATACAATACCTGCATCAAGTTACTTAATCACTTCTTTTCTTACCACCTCTTTCATGATTGGATTTAGGCAGCGTTGGTACTCTACACTTGACTTGTGTCCTTCCTCCATGAGGATTTTATGCATGCAGAAGGCCGGACTAATGCCTCTAATGTCAGACATCGTCCACCCAATTTCTCGCTTATGCTCACGCAACACTCTTAACAACTTGTCTTCCTGCAATTTAGATAAGACAGAAGAAACAATAACAGGTAAAGTGTCAGAGAAACCTAAATAAGCATATTGAAGGTGAAGGGGCAAGGGTTTAATTTCCAATTTTGGAGCCCCTTCAGTCAACGGCTTTGGTGGAGGCCCACTTGGCCTATTTAGGGGCTCAAAGGGATTTAATCCATGCATGTAGACACATGATGCATCTACTATATGTATCATCTCCTCAACCTCGTCATCAATCTCCAACTATCGAACAACTTGGGTGCTTTCTCTAGAGAATCATCTAGATATGCACTCGTGTCTATAAGTAGCTCATCCACATCCACAAAAAATATAATAGGGAGCTCCTCATAATGGCGGGGAAGTTGGATCGCCTTGTAGACATTGAAAACTGCTTCCTCGTTGTCCACCCATATAATCAGTGAAAACTTATCACTTTAATAATTGCATCATCTATAGCCAGGAAAGGTCGTCCCAATATGATTGGAACTTGTTCATCAGCCTCATAATCTAGGATAATGAAGTCCGCTAGAAAGATGAATTTCCCAATTTGCAGTAACACATCTTCAATCACTCCTTCAGGGTAAGCTATGGATCTATAAGCTATTTGCATCATCATTGTGGTTGGTCTTGGAGCTCCCATACCCAATTGCTTATACAAGGACAAGGGCATCTGATTTATGCTCGCTCCCAAATCACAAAAAGCACGGGCCGCATCAATATTACCAATCCGCACAGGGATGGTGAAGCTTCCAGGGTCCTTAAGCTTTTGAGGGAGCTTGTTTTGGACCTTCGAAGTGCACTCCTCAATATTTGCAACTGTCTCGAATTCAGTCAATCTCCTCTTGTGAGTCACTATATCTTTGATGTTGTCATGACCCTAAACCAACCCGTCGTGATGGCGCCTATCATAGTACTAGGCAAGCCGACTATTCAGATATTTCCAACACTTTAAATCTTTGAAAGGTACTAAAACAGTTTAAATAAAGGAAAATCTCTTAAAACGGGATAGGAAATCACAATTCATTAAATAATTCTACCCAAAACCATGGTGTCACTGAGTACATGAGCATCTACTAATTAACAATGTCTAGTATAGTGTCTGGAATTAAAACAGAATAAATAAACTGAAAGATAAGGGAGGAGAGTCAAGGTCCGCAAACGCCAAGCATCTACCTCGATGATCTCCGAACGTCTCCGAAAGCGGAAGCACCTGGATCTGCACACGAGGTGCAAGGTATAGCATGAGTACAACCAACTCAATAAGTAACAAATATAAACCTTTGGACTGAAAGTAGTGACAAGTCCAATTATTACGGTCCACTTTCAACATTTAATACTACGGAAAGTTATAGAAAATATAACAATGATATCTCATATATTTATATTCTACAAGTGAAGGTACAAGAAATTTAGACATGCTTTCAACAAGAACTAAGACATACTTTCAAATTTCACAACAAAACTTAACACATAATAGGGAAGATCTAGCCTAGGGCAGATCCAGCCCACATGCAAATAAAATAGGGCAAATCCAGCACAAATACAATTAAACAGGGCAGATCCAGCCCAAATGACATAACCACTAGCATTGCACCCACTGTGGGTGTGCAGACTCCGGAGGGGACGATCCATCTCATGCGTTATAATAAGACAAATTATGGCTTCAATCAATAAAGCTTGTTGCGGCGTGCAACCCGATCCTATAAATATCACTCATAATAGGCCCTCAGCCCCACTCAATCAATAACCTCTCTAGTCTCTCGGGCTCTCAGTGATCATGATAATCAACCCACAATGATGACATGATATAACGTGTACAGACAATAGAGACTGAGACATAATATGCAAGTTATAACTGTGACTGAGTACAAATTGACATATTAAGCAATTAGTTCTACAGCAAAGAACGACCACTAATGGTCCCAATAGTACCATCATATAGCCTAAGCAGAGTTCCTAACATGACTGGCAGCTCAATAGATCTAGCACATGGTGAAAATACGGGTAACAACAAGATTTAACAACTATTCAGTTCTATGGAATCAACCAAGTCATAATTCTTATGGTACACGCCTACATGCCCGTCACTTAGCACATGCGTCACCTCAACACCAATCACCTAATACAAAATTCGGGGATTTAAAACCTTAGAACCAAGCTTAGAAGTGTTACTTGCCTCAAACCTTGCAAATCTCTACTCCAACACGCCCTTGCCTCGCGAATCGACCTCCAAATGCCTCGAATCTAGCCACAAACAGTTCGATACAATTAACACAGGCTAAAGGAATCAATTCCATAAGAAAATACTAAGTTATTAATCAAAAGTCAAAAGTCGACTCAAAAGTCGGACCTTGGGCCCACGTCTTGGAATCAGCGTAAGTCACAATACCCGAAATCCCATCAATCCATGAGTCCAACAATACCAAATTTACCAAAATCTAACACCAAATCGTCACCAAAATCTCAAATCAAACTCTCCAAATCCCTAACATCAAATTCCCAAATTCTACCTTAAATACACACAAACTAGGTGGGAATTTAAATGGGAAAACAAGATTATTGATTAAAAATGAACACAAGAGACCTACCTCAAGAAACCCCTCAAAAATCCACTCAAAAATCGCCTTAGACCGAGTTTAAAATGTCCAAAATGAAAAAATATCGTGAACCCTTGAATTTAAATGTTCTATCTATCCTTTTCGCTCCTGCGAACACATAATAGCATCTGCGGTCCAGCTTTTGCAGAAAATCCACCGCTTCTGCGGTCCTGCCAGGGCTCCACTACCTCTGCTTCTGCGATCGCCCTTCCACTTCTGCGGACTCGCTTCTGCGGACACCAGTGCATCTGCGACCCCCGTCCGCATCTACGATCACGCAGGTGCAGAATTTCCCTCGAACTTGCGTCCACTGTCCCACTCACTCCTTTCCGCTTCTACGCTGCCATGCTCGCTTCAGTAGATCAACCCGAAGCCCCTGGTACCTTAACCAAACATACCAACTAGTTCTAAAACACGATAGGAACTTAGTCAAGCCCTTAAATCATCTCAAACAACATCAAAATCACGAATCACGCCCCAATTCAAGCCTATTGAAACTAAGGAAATTCCAGCTTCTACAAACGACGCTGAAACCTATCAAATCAAGGTCGATTGATCCCAAATTTTGCACACAAGTCACAAATGACACCACGGGCCTATTCTAACTCCCGGAACTCCAATACAAGCCAGGCAACCATAGAGTCCACTCTGGTCAAGCTTCCAAATTTCCAACTTCTGCCATTTCAAGCCAAATTATACTATGGACCTCTAAATCACAATCCGGACATGCTCCTAAGTCCAAAATCACCCAACAGAGCTAACTGAGCCATCAAAACTCCATTCTAGAGTCATTTACACATAAGTCAATATCCGGTCAACCTTTTCAACTTAAGCTTCCAACCTTAAGACTAAGTGTCTCAATTCATTCTGAAATCCCTCCGGACCTGAACCAACTACCCCAACAAGTCATATAATAATTGTAAAGCATAAAATGAGCAGTTTATAGGGGAACGAGGTTACAACTCTCAAAATGACCGACCAAGTCGTTACATCCCCCATCTTAAACAAACGTTCATCCTCGAACGGTTCTAGAAATATACCTGGAGTCTCAAATAGGCGTGGATAACTCTTTTGCATCTCCCGCTCGGTCTCCCAAGTAGCCTCCTCAACTTGCTGACCTCTCCAATGCACCTTCCTTGAAGTTATGTTCTTTGACCTCAACTTTCGAACAACTCACATGCTACAATATAATATCTGGCTCCACACGGACAACTCACATGCTAAAGTATTATATCTCACAATCAGGCCCTCGGCCTCACTCAGTCATAAATCTCTCCAGTCTCTCGGGCTCTAAGTAGTCATCAAAGTCAGCCCCAACAGAAATGATATAATGTATCAGCAAGGAACAATAGAAACTGAGATATAATAAATAGGTAAAACTGTGACTGAGTACAAAACAATAATTTAGTAGATAATTCAACATGTACACGACTTCTGTGGGTCCCTACAATGCCAACACATAGTCTAAATATGATTTCTAACATGATTTGTGATTCAATTTCTCTACTACATGGAGAATGTACAGATAACAACAGATTAACCAACTACACGGTTCCACGGAATTTGACCAAGTCACAATTCCCACGATACACGCCCACACGCCCGTCACCTAGCATGTGTGTCACCTCAAAACCAAATGCATGACATATAATACAGGGATTCGTACCCTCATAACCAAATTTAGAACTGTTACCTACCGCAATCCGAGCATATCTCTACTCCAACACACAAATCTAGCCATAAACATTGCGATATAATCAATACAGGCTAAAGGAATCAACTCGATAAGAAAATGCTAAGTTATTAATCAAAAGTCTAAAATCGACTCAAAAGCCTGCCCACCAGGCCTACGTCTCAAAATTTGATAAAAGTCACAAAACCCGAAAACCCATTCAACCACGAGTCTATCCATACCAAATTTATCAAAATCCGACACCAAATCGTCACCCAAATCCCCAAATCAAACTTCCCAAATCCCTAGCCTCAAACTCCCAATTTACACCTTAAACACACACCAACTAGGTGGTCAAATCAATGAGGAGCCAATATTATTGATCAAAAATGAGCACAAGGGATTACCTCAAGAATCCCCTCGAAAAGCCTCTCAAAATTTGCCTAAACCATGCTTGAAATGTTAAAATGAAGCCAAAATCACGAACCCTTATTTTTCAACATTCTGCCCAGGCCTTTCGCACCTGCGAAATCGCTTCTGTGAAAATCACTCAAATCCCCAAGGCCCGCATTTGCGCTCAAGGTTCCGCACCTGCGGAGCCGCTTCTGCGGTCTTCCATCCGTTCCTGCAGAAATAGGCCTCTCCCTCAACTCCGCATATGCGGAGCCTCGCTCGCAACTGTGGGCTCGCAGATGCGGTTCACCCCAAACACTTGTGCCCTGCCCAGGACAGCCCAGCTCCGCTTCTGCGTAAACCCATCCGAATCTGCGGCATCGCACCTGCGGCCAACCCCTCGCAGGTGCGATCACACCAGAAGAGCTCCAGCTTCAGCAATGCACTAAGTCTCATTTTTGATCCACTAACCATTCGAAACTAACCCGAGGCCCCCGGGACCTCAACCAAACATACCAACGAGTCCTAAAACACGATACGAACTTAGTCGAGCCCTCAAATAACCTTGAACAACATAAAAAACACGAATCGCACATAGATTCAAGCCTAATGAATTTTGAACTTCTAATTTCTACAAACGATGCTGAAACCTATCAAAACACGTCCGATTGACCCCAAATTTTTCACACAAGTCACATTTGACATTACGGACCTACTCTAACTTCCGGAATTAGAATCCGACCCCGATATTGAAAAGTTCATTACCGGTCAAACTTTCCAAAAATTCTAACTTTCACCATTTCAAGTCTAACTCCACTACGGACCTCCAAATCACAATCTGGATATGCACCTAAGTCCAAATTCACCTAACAAAGCTAACAGAACCATTAAAACTTCGTTCCGAAGTCGTTTACTTAAAGATCAACATCCGGTCAATCATTTCAACTTAAGCTTTCAACCTTGAGACTAAGTGTCTCATTTCATTCTGAAATCTCTTAACAGTTATAAAGTATAAAATGAGCAGTAAATGAGAGAATGAGGCTACAACTCTCAAAATGACCGGTTGGATCGTTACATCCACTCCCTCTTAAACAAACTTTCGTCCTCAAATGAGTCTAGAAACGTACTTAGAGTCCCAAATAGGTGTGGATATCTGCTCTACATCTTCCACTCGGTCTCCCAAGTAGCTTCCTCAACTGGCTGACCTCTCCAATACACCTTCACTGAAGCTATGTCCTTTGACCTCAACTTTCGACCATGCCGATCCAAAATAGCGACCGGCTCCACATCATAAGTCAGATCACCATCCAACTGAACTGTGCTAAAATCCAAAACATGAGACGGATCGCCGACATACTTCCAGAGCATAGAAACATGAAACATTGGATGCACACTCGACAAACTAGATGGCAAGGCATACTTGTAAGCCAGCTCCCCAATCCGCTGAAGTACCTCAAATGGCCCAATATACCGAGGGGTCAACTTTCCCTTCTTCCTGAACCTCATAACACCCTTCATGGGTGAAACCTTGAGAAGTACCTTATCCCCGACCATGTAAGCAACATCACAGATCTTCCTATCGGCATAACTCTTCTGTCTAGACTACGTCGTGTGAAGCTGCTCTTGAATCGTCTTAGCCTTGACCAAAGCATCCTGGACCAAGTGAGTACCCAACAACCTAGCCTCACCAAGCTCAAACCAACCCACCGAAGATCTACACCATATCCCATACAAAGACTCATACAGAGCCATCTGAATGCTCGATTGGTAGCTGTTGTTGTAGACAAACTAAGCGAGTAGCAGAAACGGATCGCAAGAACCCCAAAATTAATGACACTAGCGCATAGCATATCCTCCAATATCTAAATAGTGAGCTCGAACTGTTCTCCCATCTGAGGGTGAAACGTTGTGCTCAACTCAACCTGGGTACCCAACTCTCATTACACGGCTCTCCAAAATTGCTATGTGAACTACGTACCCCGATCTGAAATGATGGACACTGGCATGCCGTGGAGGCAAACAATATCTCGGATGTAAATCTCAGCCAACCGCTCCGAAGTATAAGTTGTCCCAACTAGAATGAAGTGCGCGGACTTGGTCAGCCAATCCATAATCACCGAAATAGCATCAAACTTCCTCGATGTTCGTGAGAGCCCAACTACAAAATCCATGGTGATCCGCTCCCATTTCCACTCTGGAATCTCTAACCTCTTAAGTAATCCACCTGCTCTCTGATGCTCATACTTCACCTGCTGACAGTTGAGGCACCGAGCTATAAACCCAACTATATCCTTCTTCATTCTTCTCCACTATTAATGCTGCCTCAAGTCCTGATACATCTTCGCGACACCCGGATGAATGGAATACCGCAAACTGTGGGCCTCCCTCAAGAATCAACTCGCATAGCCCATCTACATTAGACACACAAATCTGGCCATGCATCCTCAATACTCCATCATCCCCAATGGTAACATCTCTGGCATCACCGTACTGAACCGTGTCCTTAAGGACAAGCAAATAAGGGTCATCATAATGGCACTTTCTGATACGATCATATAAGGAAGACCGAGAAACCACACAAGCTAGAAACCGACTGGGCTCTAAAACATCTAATCTCACAAACTAGTTGTCCAAGGCCTGAACATCCACTGCAAACGATCTCTCACCAACAGGAATGAATGCAAGGCTACCCATACTCACTGCCTTTCTACTCAAGGCATCGGCCACCACATTGGCCTTCCTAGGATAATACAGAATAGTGATATCATAGTCCTTTAGCAGCTCCAACCATCTCCGCTGCCTCAAATTCAGATCCTTCTGTTTGAATAAATGCTGGAGACTCTGATGATCTGTAAACACCTCACAAGACACACCGTAGAGATAATGCCTCCAAATCTTTAATGCATGAATGATGGCATCTAACTCCAAATCATGGATAGGGTAGTTCTTCTCATGAGGCTTCAACTGACGCGAAGCATAAGCAATAACTCTACACTCCTACATCAAGAAACATCCAATACCGATCCGAGAAGAATCACAATACACTGTATAAGAACTAGAAGCTGAAGGTAGAACTAAAACTGGAGCTGTGGTCAAGGCAGTCTTGAGCTTCTGAAAGATCTCCTCACACTCATCTGACCATCTAAAAATAGTACCCTTCTAGGTCAATTTGGTCAGAGGCGATGCAGTAGATGAGAAACCCTCCACGAAGCGACGATAATAACCGGCCAAGCCGAGAAAGCTCCGAATCTCTGTAGTTGAGAAAGGTCTAGGCCAACTCTGAACCGCCTTTATCTTCTTCTGATCCACCTGAATCCCCTCACTGGACAACACGTGCCCCAAGAATGCCACTGAACTAAGCCAAAAAAATAATTTGGAGAACTTAGCATAAAGCTTCAACTCCCTCAATCGTTGCAACACAATCCTCAAATACTGGGTATGCTCCTCCTGGCTGCGAGAGTACACCAGGATATCATCAATGAACACTATGACAAACGAGTCAAGATGAGGCTGAAATACACTGTTCATCAGGTGCATGAATGTTCCTGGGGCGTTGGTCAGCCCAAAAGACATCACAAGGAACTCATAATGACCATAACGGGTCCTGAATGCTGTCTTTCGAATATACGAGTCCCGAATATTTAGCTAGTGATACCCAGACCTCAAGTCAATCTTAGAGAACACCCTCGCTCCCTGAAGCTGGTCGAATATATCATCAATGTGCGGTAAAAGATACTTGTTCTTGATTGTAACTTTGTTCAACTGCCTATAATCAATGCACATCTGCATGGTACCATTATTTTTCTTCAAAAACAGAACTGGTGCACCCCAAGGTGATACACTAGGCCTGATAAACCCCCTATCAAGGAGTTCCTGAAGCTACTTCTTTAATTCCTTCAACTCAGCTGGTGCCATACGATACGGTGGAATATAAATGGGTTAATTTCCTGGCACCAAGTCAATACCAAAACCAATATCAATGTCGGGCAGCATGCCCGGCAGGTCTGCAGGAAACAAATCTGGAAAATCTCGCGCCACAAGAACATAATCAATAGCAATAGTATCAGCATCAACATCCCTCACAAAGGCCAAATAATATAAACAACCCTTCCCAACCATCCACTAGGCCTTCAAATATGAAATCACTCTGCTAGGAATATAGTCTAGAGAACCTCTCCACTCGATCATTGGCGATCCCGGCATCGCCAATGTCACGGTCTTAGCGTGACAATCCAGAACAGCATGACATAGAGACAAACAATCCATACCTAAGATCACATCAAAGTCCACCATACTAAGCAATAAGAGATCAGCTCTAGTCACCAATCCCCCAATAGTCACTACACACGACCGATATACATGGTCCATAATAATAGTATCGCCCACTGGCGTAGATACATGAACAGATGAAACTAAGGACTCATGGGGAATATCCAGATAATGAGAAAAATACGATGATACATACGAATAAGTGGAACCAGGGTCAAATAACGCAGAGGCATCCCTGTGGCATACTGAGACAATACATGTGATCACTTTATCAGAGGCAACAATATCTGGTCTGGCAGGGATAGCATAGAATCGGGCCTGATCGGCCTCCCCCTTTAGAGCGACCTCTAGCTGCCTGGGCCCCACCCCGATCTAGCTGAGTGAGTGGTGTAACTATTTGTACTGGTGCCATAGGCCAAGAACTCTACTGTGGAGATCCAATCAACAACCTAGGGCAATCCCTCTTGATATGACCAAAGTCTCCACACTCAAAACAACCCCTCCTCTGATGGAACTGCTGCTCCTGATAACCCAAGGAACTACCTATAGATACATGAGCGGATGAGGCATGGTGAGAACTCTACACTGGTAGTGTACTGAATGAAGACTAGCTTGAGTGAGCACTGTAAGAACTGTGGATAGCTGATGTGCTACTATGAGCTGGACGAGTCATCTGAGCGGGCCTATAAGGACAACCCCTACTATTGTAGGACTACCCCCAGAAGGTACACCACCGAAACTGCCCAAACCTCGAGGCCCATTGGCCTCCCTCTCACTACGCTCCTGGCTACGGACCATCTCTATCTACCGAGGAATGTCGACCACCTCATCAAAAGTGGCACCAGATTCCCTCTCCCAAGTCATAAGCAACCGTAGCTGATACGTGAGGCCATCAATGAACCTCGTGATCCTCTCCCTATCAGTGGAAACCAACCAAACTACGTGGTGAGCTAACTAAGAAAACCTCATCTCGTACTGGGTCACAGACATGCCATCCTATCGAAGCTGCTCAAACTATCTGCATAGGTCCTCCCTATGAGACTGCGGCATGAACTTCTCCAAGAAGAGAATGGAGAACTCCTGCCATGTAAGTTATGCTGCATCGACCGGCCTGCACCTCTCATAAGCCTCCCACTATCTGAAGGAAGCCCCAGAAAACTAAAAAGTAGTGAACGAGACCCTACTGGTCTCCAAAATACCTGATGTACGAAGCATCCACTGGCACTTGTCCAAGAAGCCCTGGGCATCCTCTAACTCAGCACTGCCATATGATGGAGGCCGAAGCCTCCAAAACCTCTCAAGTCTCCTCTGCTCATCATCAGCCATAACGGGGACCACCGGTTCCTGAGCAACTGCAACCGGCTGGGCTAGTAGTACCTCCAGTGTCTGAAGTCCCTATATCTCTTGCTCTGGTGTACGGGCAGCGGGGGTATGAGTACCTCCCCTGGCATGAGAAGTGGTTGGCGCAGCCTGAGCCGATACCACCTGAGCAAGGCCAGTGCAAACCGTCAATATCTGAGCCAAAGCCTCTTGAAGGCCTGGAATCACAATGGGCAAAGCAGGTGCCTAAGCTGGCTCCAATGGCTCAACTACATCTGGAACCTGCTCCTGAGCTAGAGCAACTGGTGGATCTGCAGGTGCTGACCTAGTTGTTGTATGAACTACACCTCTACCCCTGTCGCGACCCCTACCGTGACTTCGGCCTCTCGTGGCCCTAACTGGTGGTACTAGTGGATGTCCATCCTGTCCGGTAGTACTTGTCCTCACCATCTGTGAGAGAATAGAATACAGATGTTTTAGTTATCGGAACCAACAAATCCGCACAATAAGAATACAAGAATGTGAAATTTCCTAAGGGTTCGACAGCCTCTCAAAGATAAGTACAGACGTCTCCGTACCCAAGACTATACTAACCTGCTCATGACTCGTGAGACCTATGTAACCTAGGCTCTAATACTAAATTGTCACGACCCAAAATCCTAACATGCCGTGATGGTGCCTATCGTGGTACTAGGCAAGCTGATACTTAAAATATTTCCAACACTTTTAACAAAAAATGAATTTAAGCAGTTTAGGCAATAAAATATTTCATAAACGGGATAGAAAACCCAACATGCACGCGAAAATTCCCAACATCGGGGTGTCACTGAGTACTTGAGCATCAATACATCACAAGTCCGTAAGATACTGTCTATGATAATCTGAAACTAAATACAATAAGTGGAAAGATAGGGAAGGAGAAACAAGGTCTGCGAAATGCCAGGCAGCTACCTTGATAGTCTCCGAGAATTCGAACTCCATAACTCAGCAACCGCCGTGACCGGATGCACCCGAGTCTGCACACAAGGTGCAGGATGTAGCATGAGTACAACCAACTCAGTAAGTAACAAGACTAAATAAAGAACTGAAAGTAGTGACGAGCTTCACAATTATAGTTCAATTACAGTAATTTCCACATAGAAAAGTAGGCATGCTCTCAAGTTCGATAAATTAGGTCAAATAGTTATTCCATGACAAGTTTAAGTGAAACAGAGTGTAATATCTTTTAGAAAATTTTAAGACAGTGATACATGGTAGCTAAGTGCAACAATAATGAAATCAAATACATCCTCTCAGGGCCACAGTCACTCAGCCCTCCCATTCACTCAGCAATCAACACTCGCACTCAGTAGGTACCTGCGCTCATTGGGGGTGTATGCAGACTCCGGAGGCACTCCTTCAGCCCAAGCGCTATAATCGGCACGGACAACTCACATGCTGCATGGACAACTCACGTGCTGTAGTATAATATCTGGATCTGTACGAACAACTCACATGCTACAGTATAATATTTGGCTCTGCACAGACAACTCACATGCTAAAGTATTATATCTCACAATCAGGCCCTCGGCCTCACTCAGTCATAAATCTCTCTAGTCTCTCGGGCTCTCAGTAGTCTTGAAAGTCAACCCTAACAGAAATGATATAATGTATCAGCAAGGAACAATAGAGACTGAGATATAATAAACGGGCAAAACTGTAATTGAGAACAAAACAATAATTTAGCAGATAATTCAACATGTGCACGACCTATGTGGGTCTCCATAGTGCCAACACATAGTCTAAACATCAAAATATTTCTAAAATGATTTGTGATTAAATTTATCTACTACATGGAGAATATACAAATAACAACAGATTAAACAACTACACGGTACCACCGAATTTGACCAAGTCACAATTTCTACGGTACACACCCACACGCCCGTCACCTAGCATGTGCGTCACCTCAAAACCAAATTCATGACAAGTAATATGGGGTTTCGTACAATCAGAATCAAATTTAGAACTATTACTTACCTCAATCCTAGCAAATCTCTACTCCAACACACCCTTGCCTTGCGAAAAAGCCTCAGAATTCCTTGAATCTAGCTATAAACAATGCGATATAAACAATACGGGCTAAAGGAATCAACTCCATAAGAAAATGCTAAGTTATTAATCAAAAGTCTCAAAATCCGGCCCCTCTGGCCCACATCTCGAAATTTGATAAAAGTCACAAAACCCGAAAGTCCATTCAATCATGAGTCTATCCACACCAAGTTTATCAAAATCCGACGGCAAATTGTCACCCAAATCCCCAAATCAAACTCCCCAAATCCCTAGCCTCAAACTCCCAATTTACACCTTAAATACACACCAACTAGGTGGGTTAATCAATAGGGAAGTAATAGTATTGATAAAAAATGAGCACAAGGGACTTACCTCAAGAATCCCCTCAAATATCCTCTCAAAAATCGCCTAAACCGTGCTTGAAATGTTAAAATGAAGCTAAAATCGTGAACCCTGGGTTTTAAACATTCTGCCCAAGCCTTTCGAACCTGCGACCAAATATACGCACCTGCGGAACCGCTTCTGTGGTAAATCCTCCGATTCTGCGGAAATCACTCAAATCCCCCAGGCCCGCATCTGCGCTCCAGGTTCCGTACCTGCGGAGCTGCTTCTGCGGCCTTCCATCCACTTCTATGGAAACATGCCTCTCCCTCAACTCCGCATCTGCGGAGCCTCGCTCGCACATGCAGGCTCGCAGATGCGGTTCACTCCTAGCACCTGCGCCCTGCCCATGCCAGCCCATCTCAGCTTTTGTGTAAACCCAGCCGCATTTGCGGCCAACCCCTCGCAGGTGCGATCACACCAGAAGAGCTCCAGCTTCAGTAATGCACTAAGTCCCATTTTTGATCCGTTAACCATTCGAAATCAACCCGAAGCCCCTGGAACCCCAACCAAACATACCAACGAGTCCTAAAACAAGATATGAACTTAGTCGAGCCCTCAAATCACCTCGAACAACATCAAAAACATGAATCGCACATAGATTCAAGCCTAATGAATTTTGAACTTCCAATTTCTAGAAATGACGCCGAAACCTATCAAAACACATCCGATTTACCCCAAATTTTGCACACAAGTCATACTTACTCCAACTTTCGGAATCCGAATCCGACCCCGATATCGAAAAGTCCACTTCCAGTCAAATTTTCTAAAAATTCTAACTTTCGCCATTTCAAGCCGAACTCTACTACGGACCTCCAAATCACAATCCCGGCATGCTCTTAAGTCCAAAATCAGCTAACGGCGCTAACAGAACCATCAAAACTCCGTTCTGGAGTCGTTTAATCAAAGATCAACATCCGGTCAATCATTTCAACTTGAGCTTTCAACCTTGAGACTAAGTGTCTTATTTCATTCTGAAATGTCACGGGACCTAAACCGAATACCCCAAAAAGTCACATAACAGCTATAAAGTACAAAATGAGCAGTAAATGGGGAAACGGGGTAATAACTCTCAAAATGACCAGCCGAGTCGTTACAATCCGCTGCCTCAATGATCCATAAATACCTCACAAGACACACCATAGAGATAATGCCTCCAAATCTTCAATGCATGAACGATGGCATCCAACTCCAAATCATGAACATGGTAGTTCTTCTCATGAGGCTTCAACTGACAAGAAGCATAAGAAATCACTCTACCTCCCTGAATCAAGACACACTCAATACTGATCCGAGAAGCATCACAATACACTGTATAAGAGCCTGAAGCTGAAGGAAAAACTAGAACTAGATCTGTGGTCAAGGCAGTCATGAGCTTCTTAAAGCTTTCCTCACACTCGTCCGACCACCTGAAAGGAGCACCCTTATGGGTTAATTTGGTCAAAAGCGATGTAATAGACGAGAAACCCTCCATGAAACGACGATAATAACCGGCCAAGCCGAGAAAGCTTTAAATCTTAGTGGCTGAGGACGGTCTGGGCCAACTTTGAACTGCCTCTATCTTCTTTGGATCCACTTGAATACCCTCACTGGACACCACGTGCCCTAAGATCACTTCTGAACTAAGCCAAAACTCACATTTGGATAACTTGGCATAAAGTTTCTCCTCCCTCAACCGCTGCAACACAATCCTCAAATGTTGGGCATGCTCCTCCTGGCTATGAGAGTACACCAGGATATCATCAATGAACACTATAACAAATGAGTCGAGATAAGGCTAAAACACATTATTCATCAGATATATGAATATTGCTGGGGCGTTGGTCAGCCCAAAAGACATCACAAGGAACTCATAATGACCATAATGGGTCCTGAATGCTGTCTTTAGAATATCCGAGTACCGAATCTTCAACTGGTAATACCCAGACCTCAAGTCAATCTTAGAGAACACCCTCGCTCCCTAAAGTTGGTCAAATAGATCATTAGTGCGCGGAAAAGGATACTTGTTCTTGATTGTAACTTGGTTCAACTGCCTATAGTTTATGCACATCTGCATAGTACCATCCTTCTTCTTCACAAACAAAATCGGCGCACCCCGAGGCGACACACTAGGCCTAATAAACACCTTATCAGAAAGTTCCTGAAGCTACTCTTTAAATTCCTCCAACTCAGCTGGTTCCATATGATACAGAGGAATAGAAATGGGTTGAGTGCCCGACACCAAATCAATACCAAAGTCAATATCCCTGTCAGGCGGCATGCCCGGCAGGTCTGCAGGAAACACATCCGGAAAGTCTCGCACCAGCGCAACAGAAATTAATAGTAGGAGTATTAGCACCAACATCCCTCACAAAGGCCAAATAAGATAAACAACCCTTCCCAACCATCCGCTGGACCATCAAATATGAAAATACTCTACTGGGAACATAGTCTAGAGAACCTCTCCACTCAATCATTGGCAACCCCGGCATCACCAACATCACGGTCTTAGCGTGATAATCCAAAATAGCATGACATGGAGACAACCAATCCATACCCAAGATCACGTCGAATCAACCATACTAAGCAATAAGAGATCAACTCTAATCTCCAATCCCCTAATAGTCACTACACACGACCAATATACACGGTCTACAACAATGGTGTCGCCCACTGGCGTAGATACATAAACATATGAAACTAAGGACTCACGGGGCATATCTAGATAATGAGAAAAATACAATGATATATACGAATAAGTGGAACCAAGGTAAAATAATACAGAAGAACCCATGTGGCATACTGAGACAATACTTGTGATCACTACATCTGAAGCAACAATGTTTGGCCTGGTAGGAATAGCATAGAATCGGGCATGACTGCCACTTGATTGGCCTCCCCCTCTTGGGCGACCCCTAGCTGACTGAGCCCCACCCTAAGTTGGCTGGGCGGGTGTGAAGTAACTGGTGCTGAAGTCGTATTATGACTCTTCCACTAAGCTAGACCTCCCGAAAGGCGGGGCAATATCTCTTTATGTGACCCAAATCTCCACACTCAAAACAAGCCCTCTCTGAAAATGGCGGCAAGTACTAAGGCGGACCCCAAGAACCAGAATACCCGCTAGAAGCACCCGGTGAAGATGAACCCTGAACTGAAGGAGCACAGGACGAACTTTAAGGTGGAAAGGCACTGAGAGATGACTGACTCAGACGAGCACTGTATGAACCATGGCTGGATGATGCACCATGGTAAACTAGACGAGCCATCTGAGCGAGCCTATAAGGACGATCCCTGCTGTGGGAGAACTGATGCCCAGAAGGAACACCGTCGAAACCACCCGATCCATGAGGCCTCCTTGCCTCCCTCTCCTCATGCTCCTGACTACGGACCATCTCTAATCGCCGAGCAATATCAACCACCTCGGCGAACTGGACACCAGATACACTTTCCTGAGTCATAGCAAAATGCAACTGATAGGCGAGGCCATCAATGAACCTCCTAATCCTCTCCCTCTCTATGGGAACCAAGCAAGCTGCGTGACGAGCCAACTCCGAAAACCTCATCTCATACTGGGTCACAGACAGGCATCCTGGCGTAGCTGCTCGAACTTCCTACATAGCTCCTCCCTATGGGTCGGTGGCACAAACTTCTCCAAGAAGAGAACGGAGAACTCACACCATGATAGTAGTGTAGCACCGACAATCCTGCTCCTCTCATAGGCCTCCCACCATCTGAAGGCAGCCTCAGTAAACTGAAAAATGGTGAATGAAACCCCACTGGTCTCCAAAATATCTGTCGTGCGATGAATCTGATATCGCCTATCCAAGAAGTTATGAGCATCCTCAGACTCAACCCCACTAAATGATGGAGGTTGGAGCCTCCCAAACCTCTCAAGTCTCCATTGCTCATCATCAGTCATAACGGGACCCACCTGGACCTGAGCAGCTACAACCGACTGGGCTGGCAATACCCCCGGCATCTAAAGTCCCTACATCACCTTCTCTGGAGTACGGAGGGCGGAGTCTGAGTACCTCCCCCAGCCTGAGAAGTGACTGGCGTGGTCTGAATAGAAACTGCCTAAGCAAGGCTAGTGCACACTATCAAAATTTGAGCCAAAGCCTCCAGAAGGCCTGAAATCACAATGGGTACAACTGGTGCCTAAGCTGGCCCCACTAGCTCAAGCACATATGGAACCTGCTCCTGAGCTGGAGTAACTGGTGGATCTGCAGGTGCTGCTCTAGCTATTGTACGAGCTGCACCTCTGCTCCTACCGCGACCTCGGCCTCTCGTGGCCCTAGCTGGTGGTACTGGTGGTTGTCTGTCCTGTCCAGTAGCACGTGTCCTCACCATCTGTGAGAGAATAGAATACAAAAGTTTAGTTACCATAATCAACAAGTCAGCACGATAAGAATATAAGAATGTGAAGTTTCCTAAGGGTTCTGCAACCTCTCGAAGATAAGTATATACGTCTCTGTACCAATCCGCAAGACTCTACTAAACATGTTCATGACTCGTGAGACATATGTATCCTAGGCTATGATACCAACTTGTCACGACCCTAAACCAATCCATCGTGATGGCGCCTATCATGGTACTAGGCAAGCTGACTATTCAGACATTTCCAACATTTTAAATCTTGGAAAGGTACTAAAACAGTTTAAATAAAGGAAAATATCTTAAAACAGGATAGGAAATCACAATTCAATAAATAATTCTTCCCAAAATCGTGGTGTCACTGAGTACATGAGCATCTACTAATTACCAAGGTCCAGTACACTGTCTGGAAGTAAAACGGAATAAATAAACTGAAAGATAAGGGACAAGAGTCAAGGTCTGCGAATGCCAAGCAGCTACCTCGATGATCTCCGAAAGTCTCGCCTCTACAAATCAACAACCGCCAAAATCGGAAGCACCTGGATTTGCACACGAGGTGCAAGGTGTAGCGTGAGTACAACCAACTCAATAATTAACAAATCTAACCTTTGGACTGAAAGTAGTGACACGTCCAATTATTACGGTTCACTTTCAACCTTTAACAGTACGGAAAGTTACAGAATATATAACAATGATATCTCAGATATTTATATTCTACAAGTAAAGGTACAAGAAGAAATTTAGACATGCTTTCAACAAGAACTTAGACATGCTTTCAGATTTCACAACAAAACATACCACATAACAGGGCAGATCCAGCTCACATGCAAATAAAACAGGGCAGCTCCAGCCCAAATGCAAGTAAACAGGGCAGATCCAGCCCAAATGTCATGACTGCTAGCATTGCGCCCACTGTGGGTGTGCAGACTCCAGAGGGGCCGATCCAGCCCAAGCGCTATAATAAGCTAAATCCTTACTTTAATCAATAAAGCTTGTTGCGGCGTGCAGTCCAATCTCATAAATATCACTCATAATAGGCCCTCAACCCCACTCAGTCAATAAACTCTCCAGTGTCTCGGGCTCTCAGTGATCATGATCATCAACCCACAATGATGATATGATTACAGACAATAGATACTGAGACATAATATGCAACTTATAACTGTGACTGAGTACAAATTGATAGATTAAGCAATTAGTTCTACAGCAAAAAACGACCACTGTGGGTCCCAATAGTACCATCATATGGCCTAAGCAGAGTTCCTAATATAACTGACAACTCAATAAATCTAGCACATGGTGAAAATATGGGTAACAACAAGATTTAACAACTATTCAATTCCATGGAATCGAAGTCACAATTTTTACGGTACACGCCTACATGCCCGTCACATAGAACATACATCACCTCAACACCAATCACCCAATACATAATTCGGGATTTCACAACCTCAGAACCAAGCTTAGAATTGTTACTTACCTCAAACCGTGCAAATCTCTACTCCAACACGCCCTTGCCTCGAAAATCGACCTCCGGATGCCTCAAATCTAGCCACAAACAGTTCGATACAATTAACACGGGATAAATGAATCAATTCCATAAGAAAATATTAAGTTATTAATCAAAAGTCAAAAATCAACTCAAAGTTGGCCCCCAGGCCCATGTCTCGGAATCCGATAAAAGTCACAAAACCTAAAAGCTCATCCAACTACGAGTCAAACCATACCAAATTTACCAAAATCTTACACCAAATCGTCACCCAAATCCCAAATCAAACTCTCTAAATTCCTAGCATTAAATTCCCAAATTTCACCTTAAATACACGCAAACTAGGTGGGAATTTCAATGGAGAAACAAGATTATTGATTAAAAATGAACACAGGTGACTTACCTAAAAAATCCACTCAAACCTCTCCTTAGACCGAGTTTGAAATGTCCAAAATGAAGAAAAATCGCGAACCCTTGAATTTAAATGTTCTGTCCAGCCTTTTTCTCTCATGCGGACACTTAACCGCATCTGTAGTTCCGCTTTTGCTAAAAATCCACCACTTATGCGGTCCTTCTAGAGCTCCACTACCTCCGCTTCTACGAGAAGCAGTCCGCTTCTGCGGATACCAGCGCATCTGCGACCCTATCGGCATCTGCGATCACGCAGGTGCGGAATTTCCCTCGCACTTGTGGCCACTACCCCATTCACTCCTTTCCTCTTCTGCGCTTCCATGCTCCCTTCTATGAGCACGCACCTGCGATCAAAAATCTGCAGGTGCGATTACACCAGCAGACCCTAAGCTTCAGCAATCATCCAAGCTCCAAATTCGATCTGTTAACTATCCGAAATCAACCTTGAGGCCCCCAGGACCTCAACCAAACATACCAATAAGTCCTAAAACACGATAAGAACTAAGTCGAGCCCTCAAATCACCTCAAACAATATCAAAAATATGAATCGCGCCCCAATTCAAGCCTATTGAAATGAAGGAAATTCCAACTTCTACAAATGATGCCGAAACCTATCAAATCACGTCTGATTGATCCCAAATTTTGCAAACAAGTAACAAATAATATCACAGGCTTATTCCAACTCCTAGAACTCCAATCCAAGCCTGGTAAGCACAGAGTCCACTCTTGGTCAAACTTCATAATTTCCAACTTCCACCATTTCAAGCCTAATTCCACTACGGACCTCCAAATCACAATTTGGACATGCTCCTAAGTCCAAAATTACCCAACAACACTAACGGAAACATCAAAACTCCATTCTGGAATTGTTTACACATAAGTCAACATCCGGTTAACCTTTTCAATTTAAACTTCCAACCTTGAGACTAAGTGCCTCAATTCATTTCGAAATCCCTACGGACCCGAAACAACTACCCCGACAAGTCACATAATAATTGTAAAGCATAAAATGAGCAGTAAATAAGGAAATGGGGCTACAACTCTCAAAATGACCAGGCAGGTCATTACAAATGTACTAAGTATATTTTGGAATTTCCCGAAGTACATCCACCAATGGAATATTTAATTGAACCTGGCTCAACATAGAGAGAAATTTATTGAACATGAGATCATTATTCTTCTTCTACAATATTTTGGGGAAAGGTGGTGGTGGCCTTGCAGAATTCACTAGCTCTGAACTTGTATCATCTTTGTTTGACTCGTGTGTTACCTTAGGAATCAATTCCCCCTCAAGTATAGGCATATCTCTTCTCTTCTTTGGCGCTTCTTCTAATTACCTCCCATTTCTGAGTGTGATTGCATAAATTTAAGGGTTCTTCTCTGTATCACTGGGAAGAGCGCTTGCAGGCCTAGTATTTTGATTTGACACTAACTGTCCCATTTATCTTTCAAGATTTATGAAATCGGTCCTGATTTGTTGATTGTCAAGCAACAACATCTTTAACAGGTCATTCATATTCTCCTTTATTGTTGGGGTGGCTTCTGAGGTTGATAGTAATTTCCTTGGGGCCTATAATAATTTTGAGTCGTCTGTTTTCCACCCTAGGAGAAGTTAGGATGATTCTTCCAATTTGGGTTGTAAGTGTTCCCATATTGTGCATGCTAATTTATCGGACCTCTGCTCTGTTTCCCCACATAATAGATGGATTGGGGATTCATGGGGAATATGTCATTCGTGTAACCATCACCACATAAATCGTAGCAAGTAGACATATGTTGCACATATTGCATCTATTGTGTTTGGTGCATTGTCATTCTATTCATCTGATTTGCTAATTTCTCTATATCTGCCCTCATGACTGAGAAGTCATCAAGCTCAATTACACCGGCTGCTTCTATTTAAGTGCTCTTCATAATTCCCCATCTCCTTGCTAATTATTATCATTAGCAGTAAAATTGTTTAACAGGAGTTGGATTTCACTATACCGCCTTGCCATGCAACTATCCCCACAAGATGAGTCAAGATTCATCTTTGATGTCTCGTCCAACCCATCAACGAAAGTATGGCCCAACACGTCATTAGTCTGACAGTGATGTGGGCAGTCTCTGAGTAGCTTCTTGTATCTTTTCCAAGCTTGACGAAGATTCTTGCCATCCCGTTGTTGGAACCCAAGAATCTAGCTCCTCAGTGACTTTGTCTTCTTAGCGGGAAAAAACTTGATTGAGAATTTTCTTGCTAGATCATCCCAAGTGTAGATCGGGTTCGCAGGCTCCTTTTGCAACCATTATTTAGCTTCCCCCAGCAGTGAAAAGGGGAATAATGTCAGCTTGACGTAGTCCTTGGAAACATTCAGATAATTATAAGTATCCGTAATTTCCAGGAAGTTCTGAATGTGCCGTTGCGGGTCTTCATGAGATAGACCCTCATACTACTAGATGGACTGAATCAATTATGCCATATACTGTTTGAGTTCAAAGTGACCCGTGATATCAGGCATCACAATATCCTGAGTCATATTAGAAAGATTGGGCCTTGCGGCTTCTATCACCGGATGCTCTTCATTACCTTCCATCTCTAGTTGTTGTGGTTGAACTACAATATCCAACTCTCTTTCTATTCTAGTTCTATCTTCGACTTCCCTCCTCACCCTGTGAAGTTTTTGTTCAATTTCAGGATCAAGAGAAAGGAGGTTGTTTGCACTTCTACTCCTCCGCATTCAAGAGAAGAGCCTACGTTAACACAAATAAGGCAAAATAAAAATTAAAACTTGAACAAATAACTATAAAAGCTTAACTCAGACAAGTAGCTAAGTTTTAAGTCCCCGGCAACGGCGCCAAAAACCTTTTGCAACCAAACACACACGCAAATCATCAAGTAATAAAGCAGTGAGTAGAGTATCATTCCCAAAGAGACTTATGATTGATTTTTGACTAATTCAAACTCAAACAACTTATCTGTTCAAGAGATTTTTTACAATATGTGTAGGTGATATATTAATTACAAAAGAAACTATCAAGAAGTTAAGTAACTAGAGATCTACTAAACACGAAGGCAATTTCAGATTAAAAATCAGTAGGAGAGGATATTCAAGGGTAATATGCTAGCTAATAATCTTGTTGTATTCTTGGCTTAAACTGACTAATTAATTTATCTGGTTTGTTGATTGACAGGGTTAATATTACTCATAAGAATCTATCGAGTTCTTACTCGCCTATTTAAGCTAATTTAATACATATATGTCTATGAAACTAACCCCATATACTCAGCAAGTATCATAACTAACCTCGGCGAGGTAATAGAAGCAAGAATTATAAATGATACTCGTCAATCACCTGTACAATGCATAATTCCAACAAGTATGGAACAATAATATGATAAAATCATGAAATCATATATAAAACCACCTTGGTGCACAGAATTTTCTTAACGTACTATGCTCAATCAACAATCCAACATATAAGAGAGATATGAAAATGAATTAGGACCTTTTGAATAACAAACAAGAAGATCTTATGAAAATTGAATATTTTTGTAGCGAAGATGTAAAACAGATATTGGGTATTTTAGAAAAATATTTCGTAATTGATTTAGCAAAAAATAAGTTTTAAATCTATTGGACTTACTTAGTGAAAATCGATTAAAAATCTTTAGCACAATTAATATGTTAATATATCATATATTCGAAATAAATTCTGAATTAAATTGAATAGATGTATCTAGGGAGAATTCGCTTTGAAGAAACTATTCCCTAGATACACATGTTGTGTTATTTCACAATTGAATCAATTTAAAATTCTAAAAAGACATAAAGTTAGGAATTTATCAATAGGTAATGTTGCACCAATGCCCAACCAAAGGGCGACTGCGGTACCAATCAAAAAGATAGTCGTCACTACTGGACGTCGAAATGGATTTTGGAATTTATTTACATTCTCTAAAAAAGGTATTGTTAATAATCTCGCTCAATACTTCAGATTGATCTTGAGGAAGAACGTCTCGTGGATCTCTCCTTGCTTGTTAGAGAACCTTGGAGAAGAATATTACGTTGATCCCTTCATTTGATCGATTTTAGCACTAGCATGGTAGACTAACAAGAACGCATTAACACTTCCTGAATTTCAATAAAGCAAGACAATTAGGTATATTTCTATCCTAATTGCAAATTCGTTTTCCGATGCCCAGGTTCAAGAACTTACTCTATTTAATCCTATAGGCAATCTAGAATTCCCACTTTCGAGTTCAACTCTAGATTCGTAAGTAGTATTTCATTGTTAGCTATGCAGCAAAATAATTAAGAACAGAATTAAATAAACAACCCAATATGATAAAATAAAAATCGTCAATTTAAACTTCAAACATCAACATTCATGTAGCACCCATGACCTTAAAATAATAAGGTTCTTAGCCACTCATATTCATAACAATCATCGAAATAATATTTTCAAACATAAAATCTATGAATACTAGAAGAAGAATGGAAGAACTGATCAAATCCATGCTCCCGAGTGTTTCATACTTTTGTTCCACTCTCAAAGTAGCCTCCCCCCCCCCCCGGCCAAAATAGGTTTATGTTTGATTTTATATGAGTTGGAGGCGTCTTTGGGTCGAAATAATCGAGTCCGTGGCCATCTGGGTGAATCTATTTTGTGCGCCAGAGGTATCGCCCCACGCTGCCAGTGGCGCTGCACTGTGCACTTTTCCCTTTTCCCTTTTCTTCCCATTTTCGCTCCAATTCGCGCACCTTCGTCCCAAATTACATCCGTATGATTCCTACACATAGAAATACAATAAATTAGCATAAATTATTATATTACATGTCCGAAATCTACGAGACATGAGCAAAATGCGAGACAATATACATAAAAATATGCATGCTTTAAGCCGAATATCAGAATCCATAGCTCGTTATAGTTACTGGGTTCACAATTGAATATTTACATATATTTAATAGATTTACTAATATAAATATAGGGTCTAAGCAAAAGCTACTGAGTTCGTCCGAACCCGTAACTTATACTCTCCCTCCACCCCTGACTAGAAGTCATCAATTCTCTTATTTTCTATTAAATCTAAGAAAAAAACTATTTGGTACATAAGCCAATATATGGGACATATCAAAAATAATGTTGGAACAATCTTGTGAATATTATTTCTATAAGTCATTTAGAGTAAAATCAAAAGTTAAAACTAAAGATTTATTAAAATATTAAATATGTCAATCTTTTTGAAACGAAAAAAAAGAATATAATATAAAATGGATGCAACAGAGTACAAGTCTGTCTAATTTAACTCGGACTATATACGTATATTTATAATTTTGTGTTTTCTCTTGTATTAACCATTTTAGGTGACAATGGACTATTCTTCCGGTTTGATCACGAAAACGGCTCAAGTAATCAACACTTTAAATTGGAAGCTTTAGACTGTCGATTAAAAAGGGACTAAATCGACCTAATCGAACTAATTATTAAGTTTCTTAAATAAAATCGTAGATTTTTATCTAAATTTATAACTGTATCAAATAATTAGAGTAATTTTTAATCTTATAGAAAGAACCCAAAATTACACGAATTTGTCTAACTAAAGTTATATGTGAAATATATTTTATATACAAAATAGAGTAATCAAAAAAATTAATATGGTACAAATATTATAAAACAAAGAACCGATAAGTTGACACCCCTAAAGTCTATGCCAAAAGGTGCCAAGTGACCGTGGGTTTTCTATTTGCTTCTCATTCGGTGTTAGATATACATCTCGGTAGGGGTGTACAAGAAAAATCGATAAATCGTACTAAATCGATAATTCGAGTCATACCGGAAAAAAAATCCGATGTAGTTTGGTTTGATTTGGTTTGGTATTGGAAAATAAAACCCGACCATAATTGGTTTGGTTTAGTTTTAAGTAAAAAAAGTCAAACTGAAACCAAACCACCCGATAGTACATTTATATAATTTTTAAAAATATTTTATTTATATAAATATTTATTGTAATGTAATTTATAAATATCTTAAACTTTTTCATAGTTTTATCTTTTAACGTATTATTTCAAGTTTAGACATAACATTCTTGAATGGTAAATAAATTTTAAAGCCCATAAATGTAGTAACTTAAACAAAGTTCAAATCAATACTAATGCTAACAAAAGAAATTCAATTCAATACTAAGAATGACGTTAGTGTTGGATAATTATTTTAGTTTTACATTGGTTTATAATGAAAATGTATAACTTTATTTATCTTTTTCTTTAGTGCTTAGTTATGTAATTAATATTAGTACTTATTAGCTATACTTATTTAGCATGACCTATATAGTATTTTTAGATTATGTTAATTTTCATTATGGCTTATTAATTAGCAATATTTATTTTATGTAATTTTGTTATTTTATCTTTATTATTGAATATTTTAGTATAATGCTATGACTTATCTCATATTATTGTGTTAGTTTCTTGAAAAATACATTATATGGTTGTACTTTACTAGGATTTAAGAAATATTTAGAGCACAAATTACATATTTTATGCTATGAAGACTTTACCGGAAAAAACCCCGAAAAATTCGAGAAAACCGAGATTGAAAAACCCGACTTTGTTGGTTTGGTTTGGTTTATAAATTTAAAAACCCGACACCAATAATTTGATTTGATAATTAAAAAATGCGAACCAACCCGACCTATGTACACCCCTACATCTCGGGGTTATTACTAATTTGGAGTCTCGCCGAACGAGGCTCATAAAAGAATTGAAGCACTCTGTACCAGAATTTATAATTCTTTTGATTGTGAATAGAAAAATATTATTCATTCCATCACAATTTTTAGTGATAGCGGATTTTTATTTGTTAACCAACTTGTAAAGTTTCTTCCCTTGATTTTTTCGTTTATATTTTATAGAAGCCTTTTTCAGTGAAGTCCCTATCGATCGGTCTATCCTACTAATTTCTTGTTTGTCAGCCCTCGAGAGTTATCGATTAAAGTTGTGATCCCGCCTTTGCCACATTTTTCTATTTGATATCTAGCAGTACTATAACTAGCTGACACGATACCACCAAATAATATCCCAACCTAAGCTATATATAATGGTTGATTTTTCAATATTATTGGCTGAGCTCGAGCAACTACACCCTAATGTGGACCATAAACTTTATTTCTTTCAATGTTGGTTCATTTATGGTACGTTGATTGTGATCCTTCCTTCATTGGCAATTTATAGAGATATTTCATAGTGACTTATATTAAAAGAAGTAGCGTTTAGCTTTTATAGCTCGAAGTTGGAAAACCTACATTAAAAGCAATCTTTCTAAAATGTCTTTCATGCAACTTTGTTTTTAGTATTACACGGTTGCTTACATTTTTGCCAATTGGGATCCTTTCTTGGCATTACAAGCTGTTGGTCCTAGGCGCGGCAAATATGTGGATCGGGTCGGATATATGCGGGTAATGGATAATGCAAAAAAATGGATAAATTATCCGATTCAATCCGACCCATATATATACAGATAAAAAAGGTTTAACCGGCGGATAATATGGACATTCATATTAACCATGCCTTCTTGAATATGATTCCTAGTCTCCTAAATTTGAGGAACTCCCAATTTGAAACTTTATAAATGTAAAAGTTAAACTCATTAGTTATCAATTAGTTATTTATTTTCTAAATGGATAATGAGTTTCTTATCTATATTTGACCCGTTTTTAAAAAGTTCATTATCCAACACATTTTTTTTATGAATAATATGAGTGAATAACTGCTTTCTTTTAACCATTTTGCCACAACTAGTTACTCCTATTATTTTAATCTCCGAGTGGATTCAAGTTTGTGGTTGAACAAAGTTCTGAAAAATGATATATTAGTGTTTATCACGTATACGCGTTTGATTGAGTTTTATATGATTCTCACAACTTTAAGATGATTATGGGCAAACATTAACGAGGATGTTGAATCCTTGAGGGGATGATATATTCCACAACAATAAAGCACGAGAAAGATGATGAGTGTATAAGATAGCAAGTCATAAACCCTAGCAACACTTTTTAGGAATCGAGTAAGTTTAGATTCAAAACGGATAATATTACTGATAAATTAATGGGCCTTTAGAAAAGATAAAAAATCTTTACACAAATAATCAGTCAAATTTATTATTAATTTTTTAAGTCGATATATATAAATTATATACAATTATATATATTATATATAAATTAATGAATTGGATAACAACTATTTAGATTAATTCTTTAAAAATAATTTTTGCAAATGCCCCGAATCTTTCACCAATCTTTGTTTCTCATTTTCAGATAGTGGGGTCCATATCTAGCATGTAGGATAGGACAGGGCCGATCCCTATTTTATAGGCCCATTATCAGTGTCGAGAATACCGCAACCAATTCAGATAACGATCGTCGTGTCTTAGCTGGATCAGAATTGGACTGGACTTAGGCCTCATTTGTTTTATTTAAAATTAAGATGTCTTAATCTGAATACACATCTCAAGATCAAAATGTGTATTAAGATTATAACATCTGAATCTGAATATACAACTGAATATCAAGATGTGTATTAAAATCTGAATACTAAATGATTAAAACTGTTTGATTTTTAATATCTGAATTTATAAGATTTATCTTTATTTAAAAATTAATAAACATAAAATTCAAATGAAATACTAATTAATCTAATATTCTATCAATAAAATATATAATTTTTTAAAATATGATAGTTGTTGGTGGTGATGGCTAACGGGTGAATGACGACTAGAGGCGGTGGTTAAAGGTAGTTTTGGTTGATGGTGGTGGTTCAGGGTTGTAGCTAATGGTGATTGGGGATGGTGGTGGTGAGTGATGATAGTTAATAATGGCGGATGGTGGTGGTAGTTGTGATTGAGGAAGGTGGTAGGTTCTAATGATGGGTAGTGTCGGCTCTGGTTGTTGATGTTGATGAGGTAGCTAGTTGTGGTAGTTAAGGCGAATGAGTATTGATTGTGGTTGAGAATGATGGTGGCGGCAGCGGTGGAAATGGTGGGTGGTGATAGTCGATAATGGTGACGGCTATGTAATGACGATGATGGTGGTGTGGTGGTGGTGGTAGCGGCATGGTGGTAGTTGATAATAGTAGGCGGTGCGGCAGTTAATAAAGAATATGGATGATAGCATCTTAATGAAATTAAGTCTCTGTTATAAATCTTAATCATACATACCTATTCAGACCCATTAAGTGGTTGTGAAGTAAAAAAATAAACACACTTAATGATTAAGATCTGAATAATTAAGATTCAGACTTTAAAAACAAACACACTTAACGTCTGAGATCTGAATGATTAAGATTCATACCTCCATTAAGTGCAAACAAATGAGGCCTTACTTGGGTTTCTGCTCATTCCCAAAATTATTTGATGGATCTGTTTCCAAGTTGGAGTTATTTTTTCCTTTCTATACAATATTTATTTATTAAAATTATCCAAATTTTATATATTACCCGCCCTATTCTTTTGCTTGAAAAAAGGGCGCAACTAAAAGAAACAAAGTTCAAATTGTCCTTCCATCTAAATAAAACTCATTCCAGTTGTGTGTTAACTACTCCCTCCATTCACGTTTACTTGTCCAGTATTCTAAACATAGATTTTTACTTTTACTTGTCACTTTTAGCATATCAAGGGAAGACAATTTTTTTTCCTGTAATACCTACAATATTAATTACTCATTTCAAATTATTTTCTCAAATTCATTAAAAATATTCATCAATTAATATGGGTATCATAATAAATTATGCACTTCATTTATTATTTGTTAAGGGGTGTGCAAAATCCATAGTGGATAAATAAAAGTAAACGGAGTATTTTAAGCCACAATTAGCGCAAAATTTCTCTTTCTTTGCCATAATTACCTATTTTAATAAAAGAATAATATATGGTACAACAACATACAAATTAAAAATAAATTTCATACAAATTTAATAAAAATTTTATATATCTACAACAACATACATACTAAAAATAAATTTCATTCAACTAATTATACAATATACAACTTATTTATAACTTATCTACAAAATTCATACATCATTCTTACCTAGTTAAATAAAATTACAACATTATACAATTTAAATATAGTTTTCATACAAATTTTATACAACTAATTGTATGTGGTGCGTTCTTCTGCTTCTTCTTCGAATTTCAATCTGAAAATCTAGCCAAATCAAATATAATCTTTAGTAAATATCCTCAAAATCAAGATATAAACTCCATAAAATATTTCCAATCATTTGAAATAACACCCAATCCAAACAAAAATACTTTTTGAAAATCCGAATTCGAATTCAAAGCTTCAATACTTTTTAATAGTTGTTAATGGTGGAGAGTCAAACACCTTCAAAATTTATTGATTGACATTTTCAATTCGGACAATCCAGCCAAATAATTAATATACATCTACTGCTAGCCCGCCATCGAAACACCAACAAGAAAAGGAGAAGCCTAGAAAAGCTCCAAACTTCATCCATGGCAAAATTCAAATCGATAAGAAATTAATCCCTTTCTTCGCCATTGTTAGAGAAAATTATGAGCTTTAGAAGAAAAAATCTTGTAGAATCAGTGTAAAAAGAGGGTTGATTTTAAAGAAAGAAAGAGGAAAATCTTTTCGAAAGATTGGGGTTTGTCTGGGTAAGTAAGAAATTGTGAGAATTTTTCGGGATTTACTAAATTAAAATACTACAATCAAAAGATACTCATTTAAAACTAATTTGTATATAATTGATAAATTGTATATGACCGTGTAATTAAGTTAAACTTGATTAAGAAGGGTAAATAAGTTTCATATGTAGTATAGGTAGGTAAAAATTCCTTTAAGGAAAGGAGGGGTAAAATGACGCTCGATGTATTTTTTTTTAATTACTGTTTATATTTTGACAACGTTAAAAATATTTTAGAAAAATAATCTCGTGCTAAATTTTTTTAACATGCTAGGTATGATTTTATTCGATCGCCAGAATTTTGAAGTATGCTAAGTAGAATTTTAAAGTATGCAACAATTATGATGTGATTGTCAGAATTTTGACCATCACCGAAATTTCAGCCACATTCTGAAAAAATTTAATGATCCACCAGAATTTTGCCACAAAACCCTAACAATCAACATAATTGTTGTGTGCTTTAAAATTCTGGCGCTAAAGAAAAATCCTACCCAGTGCGCTTTAAAATTTTGGCATAAGATGTTTTTCCTAAAATTTCTATTACCGGCATAAAAAAAATCAACAATGGCACAAAAATATCATATTTGTGTCAGTCTCCTGAGTTTTAGCTTGTCATGCCCATCAAACATATTTTAATAAATATACAAATTATTCTGTATCTTAATTAAAGAATACATCTCCTATTTATTCCGAATTATATCGTGAGTAGCATTACTAATTAATAATACGGAGATAATTTCAAGTTATAGGAGATATGGGAGATGAAATGCAATTTTTCATTAGTATCTTGAAAACAAACCTTTCAATGGTATTGACTAGATAAGTCTTCCTAAGACATCTTTCTTTTAGAGAATATATTTGTTTACCCTTAAAATTGGATAACAATTAAACTTATAATGAGGTTCTAAAGATACGCGATTTCACTTAATACCGATAGACAAATATGAAGATTAATAACAAAAATGAACTATAAAATAAAGCGAACCAATATTGAAATGGAATTCAACCCTCGAACTAGGATGCCCTCAAACTGATTGATAACAAATTAATTAAAAATAAAGCAAGCTGATGAACAAGAGAGTATAAGCTAAAGAGAGAGCGTTATATTGGCTTTTTTACGTGAGAAAAATGTGTCTTACAAATGGTTAATACTCCCCTTTATATAGTAGAGGAGTTCTACTTATGGTATAACTCTAATTACAAACGAAAATTCCATGATTAGCTAATTAATTATTTCTGATTTGATCCGTTCCGAGATTTACGCTATGATCCTCGACCAGTCACCGAAGTTTACGCCATGATCCTCGACCAGTCACGGATATCTCGTCTTTATGTTATTGTGCTATCTTCGATCTTGCTTGATGTCTGTCTTGTTTGGCTTCGATCGCTACTAGCCTCGATCTTGACAGGTACCTCGGTTCTGAACTCGGTACCTTATCCTCGTGATATGGCATATTCCGTTACGAGGCCATCCTTCGATGTAAACTCCCGGTCTCGGTCAAATAATAAAATCGGATGGGCCCGGTTTTAACCGTATACAGATAGTCCCCTCATGTTTTGGAGTGTAATGACAAGAAACGAATTGAGCTTTCAATTTTCTATCTCGACCTGTCATAATGTCATACTTGTGACGGAAGTGACTGAAACATCTCGTCTGTACAGTTACCAAGGCATTAAATGCACGTCAGTTGATGGTCGACCACCGCCAATATTGAACAGTCGTTGTGAAATTTATAAATATCCCCTCTCTTCACCATTTTGAACTTTTACTTTCAGATTTCCAATCTCCAAAGCTTTTTATATCTTCTAATTTCTTCATCTGCAAATCTACGATTTTCACTGTTAACCTCTTCTCAAAACACCAAATCTTATCATCTCCATCTATTTTTAACTTCAAATCCATACAAAAATGGCAAAAATATCAAAAAATTATTCCTCAAAAGGAAAATGCTTCTTCATCGCGGCCGGCCGGCGATAAGACAGTGCCCCGAGAAGTGTGTTCCGGGGGGTGTCCTTACTTCCGATTTTAAAATCGATAAAGCCTCATCGATTCCCGGTCGATGCGAGCCAGTGTCGATGTATATATGCTCGATAACTGAGGGATACCTTAAGCAGGTAAAGAAAGATTGCAACTGGGAGGGCAAAGAGGTGGTGATCCCGACACCCGAAGAGGACATCACCACCCATGTGGAAGAGTTTCTAAGTGTTTACACTTACCCTTTCACGCTGGTCCCCCTCGACCCCATCGTCGTTGATTTTTGCCGTCAGTATCAAATAACCCTAAGCCTAATCCATCCTTCCTTTGGGCAAATTATGATTCTGCTCGGATTCTTCGTAAGCAAAGTCGATGGGATGCCTTTCACCCTCGACCACCTCATCAGGTTATACAGTCCCTGCCTCTATCGAGGCGGGTTAATAAAACTCCAACGTTGGGCTACCAAAGTATTGTTCTCGAGTATAGATGAGGACAAAGGCCGAGGCTGGATGGGCCGATATGTTCGAGTGAGGACTTCCGACCTAATCTCGACTGACAAGATGCCATTTTTCGAGAAATGGAATATGAAGCGTAAGTACAATCCCACTATTAGCTCTTATTTATTGTTTTGCTCATTTGCTTCTTCTTATCGATATCCACTTCCGTGATGTAGCAATCGCTTGGATGCCCGATGCAATTCCTAACCTCAAGAGCTGGGTTCGGGACCTGGCCTCGACCTCTTCGTATGCCGAGAGCTCATGGCGCGATTTATCAAAGGGCTGATGGGAAGCCAAAACTCATGGTAAGCCCCTTTTCCACGTCTTTAATGATTTTATCAGAGAATTTCTTACTTAATTTCCTTTCACGCAGGCCTTGGCAAAGATGCTGTTATGAAGCCCCTATCTGGTGAGGGGGAGACTTCAATCCCTGCACCGAACCCGGCAAAGGACAAAAAGAGAAAAAAGTCCTCACCCTCCGAGGATCCAGAACCTAAGAAGAAGGGGACTCGTAAGCCGAGGAAGAACATCATCCTCCTAACTGAAAAGTCTGTTCGGCGTCTAAGGGAGGAAGACGAAGAAGTGGAAGAAGACGACTCCGGGCTGGTAGCCCGAGTGGGAATGAGCACTGAGGCCCCAAAGGCTACTAAATCGGTGAAGGCTGCAGAGACTCTGTCTCTAGATGAGGGGGTCTCGGGAAGAGACTTGGGCGAAGTCCCTGAGTCATCGAGGATCGAATATGCCTCCCACGACACTGAGCCAATGATGGGTATGGCTGTCGAGGCCCCTCGAGATGAGGAGAACGCCCCAAGTGATTTACTTGGGGCAATAGAAATTGGAGGCTCCCCGCTGCTCCCCTCATTTTCTGAGGAGATAATTCAAGAGGCTCGGGCCTTGAAGACCCTCTCCATCAAAGGAGCCCATGGAAGGGAGGACCCCTTCCGTGATTACTTTACCGGTATGAGTGACTTGGAGGTCTCGAGAAAGGACTTGGGCGAGGCATCTAACCTTTTTAATAAAGCGCAGCAAGCTCTGAATCGGGTAAGCCTTAGTTCCCCTTGTTGATATTACCTTTGTGTTTATTTTTCTCTTTTAGTCTAACTTATTTTCTTTCTACATAGGCCTCAGCGCTTCACCGAGAAGCATTTTCTCGGTCTCGAGCCGAGCTGAGTCGGTACGAGGCCGACATTCAAAGGCTTACCGAGGAGAGGAATGCCGTCAGCTGTCACGGCCCAAAATCCAACTAGTCATGATGGCACCTAACCCAACCCGCTAGGTAAGCCAACTTTCAACTATCCAATTCCAATAACAATTATTTAAAGTAATTTAAGTAAATAAACATCTTAATCTTATACATCCTCCAAGAACTAGTAGTACAAATCATGAGCTTCTAAGAATAGAGTATACAAAGCGAAAATGAAATAAATACATAGTCTGTTTGAATAATACATAAATAGAGCTTTTATAAATCTAAGACTACCCTGAATAAAAGGCAGCTACAATAGGAACGCAGGTATATCTTCAAGTCCCGCAACCATCGAGCCCAGCAACAACAGCAGCCAACATCTGCACGCAATGTGCAGAAGTGTAGTATCAGTACAATCGGCCCCATGTACTGAGTAAATAACAAACCTAGCCGTAGGTTGAAAGTAGTGATGAGCTTCCACCAAGTCGGGTCTAAAACCAATAGTCCACAACTATCCATAACAACATAAAGCAAATAATACCAGAAATAACTCAGGGATACAATACTCAGCCAAATAATGATTTCAAAAATTATAGTTCCTTCTTTCAAATATCTCAGTGAAAACCTAAATTGTTCGTCGAAGTTTCCAATAATATAAATAGTTTGAAAATAATAAATTTCTCCCAAAATCTTGTCAATAATAAATAAGATGTTTCATTTTCCTTCCGGATAACCCGTGTAAAAATAAATGCATCACTATGCCCATCTGTCAAAAATATGTGAGAAATCATGAATGATGTGATGTTGTACAGCATGAGGAAAAATATATCTCTATGCCTGTATGTCATGTGTGCATGCCAATGCGATGCAATTCAGTGATAAAATCATAAATAGCCCATCGGACAGAACATCACTCATATACAGCCCCTCGGGCAACCTCACAGTCACTCGTGCCACTCGGGCATACCTCACAATCACTCTTGCCACTCGGGCATACCTCACAATCACTCTTGCCACTCGGCCATACCTCACAATCACTCATGCCTCCCAGTCACTCAGCACTCGGCACTCGGCACTCGCACTCAGTAGGTACCTACGCTCACTGGGGGTGTGTACAGACTCCGGAGGGACTCCTTCAGCCCAAGCGCTATAATCTGCACGGGCCCTCGGCCTCACTTAGTCACAAGTATGTTGCAGGCGGGCAGCCCCGATCCACACTCATCCTCACAAATCAAGCCACTCGGGCATTTCAGTAAAACAGGGCATTCGGCCCAAAACATTTATATGCATCAAAATAGAGTCATAAAACTGAGTTATGATATGCAATGAAATAAATATGACTGAGTATGAATTTTCAATTTAACACAATAATTCACAGCAATATGACCTCTGTGGGTCCCAATAATACTGGCACATAGCCTCAGCATGATTTTTAATATGTTTTTCAGCTCAATTTCTTTGACACATAAAACCGCATGGAAAATGCCAAGACTATTTAACCATAAAATTCCACAGAAACAATTATGTCATAATTTCTATAGTGCACGCCCACACTCCCATCACCTAGCATGTGCGTCACCTCCCAACAATTCACAAAATACATATATTCAGGGTTCATACCCTCAACTCCAAGATTAGAAGAGTTACTTACCTCGAACAAGCTGAATCCAATATCGAGCAAGCTAAACAATGCTCCAGAAATCCCATTATGTGCGTATCAACTTCCAAACGGCTCGAATCTAGTCACAATTAATTTGATTCAGCCCACAAAATTTATAGGAATTAATTCCATATCAAAATACTAATATTTTCACAAAATCCGAAATTATGCCCCAAAAATCATCCGTGGGGACCACGTCTCGAAATCCGACGAAACTCACAAAATACGACAACCTATCCAATTACAAGTTCAACCATACTAATTTCACTCAAATCTGACTCTAAATCGGTATTCAAACTTGAAAAGATAGTTTTGTGACATTATAGAAATTTCCTTCTATTTCACTTGAAGATTCAAAAATCTTACACCAAAAATGAAGATGAATTCATGGAATATAATCACAAGGGAGTTAAGAAAACTTACCTCAAGTTGTGTGGAAAATTTCTCTCCAAAATCGCCCAAACCGAGCTCCAAAATGTCCAAAATGAGAAAAATTCTCGGAACCCTCGTTTTTAAACACTGCCCAGGCATTTTCGCACCTGCGGTGCCTGGGCTCGCACCTACGCATACGCATTTGCGGACAAGAATGCATGCCTGCGGAAAACAGCCGGCCCTCTAAAAACTCGCATCTGCGGTGATATTCTCGCATCTGCGGGCTTCGCAGATGCGTATTCCCATCCGCACCTGCGGCAAATTCCTCGCACCTGCGAGCACTGCCCAGTCCCACTCATGGCCGCTTCTGCGGATTATTTCATGCACATGCGGCTTCGCACCTGCGATCAAAATCTTCGCAGGTGCGATCACACCAGTAGGAAGCAGTTCCAGCATTTCCTTAAGTCCAAATTTGATCCGTTAACCGTCTGAAACTCACCCGAGGCCCTAGGGACCTCAACTAATTGTATCAACAAGTCCCATAACATAACACGGACCTACTCGAGGCCTTAAATCACACCTAACGACATCGAAACGACGAATTACTCCTCAATCCGAAATCATTGAACCTTGAAACTTCAAATTCTATAACTTACGTTGAAACACATCAAATCACGTCCGATTGACCTCAAATTTTGCACACAAGTCACATTTCACATTATGGACCTATTCAAATTTCCAGAATCGGATTCCGACCCCGATATCAAAAAGTCAACTCCCCGGTCAAACTTCCCAAAAATTTAACTTTCGGTAATTTACGCCAAATTCCACTACAGACCTCCAAAAAGTTTTCCGGACACGCTCCTAAGTCCAAAATCACCATACGAAGCTATTGGAATCATCAGAATTAAATTCCAAGGTTGTTTACATATAAGTCGACATCCGATTACTATTTTAACTTAAGCTTTAACCCTTGGAACTAAGTGTTCCAATTCATTTCGAAACTTCACCGGACCCAAACTAATTACCCCGGCAATTCACACAACAGCTGTAAAGTACAATTTGAGTAGTAAAGGGAGAAGCAAGGTTGTAATACTCAAAATGACCGGTCGGTAAGCAAAAAAAAGAACAGATCAAGGACCTCTGAGCCGAATTGGCCACGGCTCACAAAGATCAGACTGACCTGATCGAGCAGGTAATGAAAATCTTAAAAGCTTATGGGATCGATTCGAGAATGGTGGCTAACATTTCGATCTCACAGTTGCAGCAGAAGGTCGAGCAGCTCCGCGAGGAGGTCAATATGATGAAGGCGGAGACCTTGGGGTAGAAAGAAGGCATGGACCGCTTTGCTGCAGAAAAAGAGACTGCTTTATCCAAATTGTCATCGGCCGAAAGTCAGCTTCGAGGCATGAGGGAGAAAAGCTCATTTCAGGAAAAGATAATAGAGGAGCTCGAGGCTCGGTTGGCTTCCGAACTTGCCAAGGCCAAATCTGAAGCTGAAAAGGCAAAGGCCGAGGCAGGTGCGATCGTGACCGTCTAACGGGCTGATGCTGAAGCCGCTCAAGTCCAAGCAAGAGAGGCAGCCGAGACCGCTCAAACTCGAGCATATTGGATTGTCGAACTCATCAAATGCCAATCTCGGAGGGAAACCCTCGAGGAGATCCACGCTCGAGGTTTCGATTTTACCAACGAGATAGTAAAGGCTAGAGAGCATGAAACCGAAGCTGGAGTGTTGTCCACTTCCGATGATGATGATGATGGCAGCAAGAGCGGGTCCGAGAATAGGGAGGACCTCGATGGAGAATAAGCTGCCCCGGAGAAGATCAGGATCCTTAGGATTTTTCACTTTTGATCTTTTGTATAGGATCCTGATCGGACCTTGTAAATATTCTCATATATATAAAGATCTCTTTCCTTTCCGACTTGTCTTTATTTCATGTATGCCTTGTAAAAAATTTGTTCATAAGTTCAAGGCTTAGGAAATTTGATCGCAACCAAACTAGTGTAGTTTTTATAATCGAGTAAGTACTTGCTCGAACTCGGAGTATGGTGACCCTTAGGTTTTAATTAAGTGAGGATAATTTCTCAAAATTAAACTGGCCCTTTAGGCTCTTGAATTAGGCCGATACGGCCATAGCAAAAAGAATGGCTTTCTCCCACTTATCGGCTTGAAACGTTTATTGTTTAATCATATAATTTTTGTTGTGCCTTAGCACGAAATAAAGGATTTGCTCGAGAGTTAGAACGGTTCCGTACCCATTAGGATTTTCAAGGGTCGATATTATCGAGACCCTTTTTTTCGTAATCCCTTAGCATAAAATAAAGAATTTGTTCGAGAGTTCGAACGACTTTGTAACCATTAGGATTTTCGAGGGTTGATATTATCGAGACCCTTAGAAATTTAGTCGAGGGTAGCCTTTTTAATCGATTTGTGAAAATATTCGAAGGCCTATTTTATAACGAAAATCGGACGTCTCTGAACCGTGTTAATTTGGTCGTAGCCTTAATCTTGGGGTTCGCCTTTAGGGCTTGTTCCCTTATTATACTTCGAACTTGTTCAAAGTATCAGTCCCCGGGAGGGGTGGACGTGGCCTATAAGATCGAGGGTTGCCTTTTTTAAGGTCTTACGATATCGAGGTTTTAGTAATTCGATCATGTCGATTTTTTGGATGGCAGTCGCCAAGTGCGGGGTCAATTGTTCGAAGGCAGTCCCCGAGTGCGGGTTCAATTGTTTGAAGGCAGTCCCCGAATGCGGGTCAATTGTTCCAACTTTAGTTGTGACCGGCCCTTAAGTCAGTTTCCACAACAGATCACAAGCATGACATTGTAAAGTAAATATTTCTTTAAGTCATGAAATATCTAGCAAGGAAAAATACTTTTTTCAATAGATTAACATGCGTGCATGTTTGCCATTAGGGCTCGAGTAATCTACATGGGCATGGTTCGTTCAACCATTTGGCCCTTATAAAATTTGCCTATCGAGACCCTGTTGGCGCAAAGTATTTTCCTATCTGAGGGTTATGCCCCCCCAGTATTCAAGGTTGATTGTAAAGGAGCCTCGGATACTGTTGATTTTCTCTAAGTTAGCACGAATAATGGTTTCCTTGTTAAAAACCTCGCCGGAAAAACTCATTTGGGACAAAAAAGGGTCTAAGGGAAAAAGAGTGCAACGCGTGCTTTCAGACCTAAGGACTCTGCGTTTGAAGAATCCTTTGATGTCTTCGATTAAACACTTGTAAATGGTTAGTATAAAATATAAATGAAAATGGAAAAGTTCGTACCTTAGGAGTAATATCGTTTGAGGAGTGATATATTCTAATTGTTTGGTAATTGTTCGCCGTTCATCGTGCCAAATTTGTAGGATCCCTTTCCGATGATATCGAGGACCTGATACGGTCCCTCCCAATTCGGGCCAAGTTTTCCTTCGTTTGGGTCTCGAGTATTGAGGGTGACCTTCCTCAGAACCAAGTCCTCGATTTTGAAGTGTCGAAGATTGGCTCTTCGATTGTAATACCTTTTGATCCACTGTTTCTATGCAGCCATTCGAACGAGGGCGGCTTCCCATTTTTCATCTAGCAATTCGAGGCTTGTATTCATAGCTTCGTGATTTGACTCTTCCGTTGCATATTGAAACCTAACGCTGGGTTCCCCAATTTTAACCGGGATCAGAGCTTCGGCACCGTATACTAAAGAAAACGGTGTTGCCCTCGTATTGGATTTTGACGTCGTTCGATATGCCCAAAGGACTTCGGGCAATATTTTTCTCCATTTTCCCTTAGCGTCGTTCAATATTTTCTTTAGATTTTGAATAATGGTTTTGTTTGTTGATTCGGCCTGTTCGTTCCTACTAGGATGATATGGCGTCGATAGGATCCTCTTTATTTTATGATCTTCAAGAAATTTTGTCACTTTACCGCCGATGAATTGCTTTCCATTGTCGCATACGATCTTGGCAGGCATCCCGAATCGGCATATAATGTGGTCCCAGATGAAGTCTATGACTTCTTTCTCTCTAATTTTCTCGAAAGCTTGTGCTTCAACCCACTTAGAGAAATAGTCAGTCATAAATAAAATAAATTTAGCTTTAACCTGGGGCCGATGGCAGATGACCGACGATATCCATTCCCCACTTCATGAATGGCCATCGGGATAAGACTGAGTGGAGTTTCTCTCCGGTTGGTGAATCATCGGCGCATATCTTTGACATTTGTCGCACTTTCGAACAAACTCTTTCGTATCGTTTTTCGTATCGGCCCAATAGTATCCTGATCTGATGACTTTTTGAACCAATGATTCAGCACCGGAATGATTTCCACAGGTGCCCTCGTGGGTTTCTCGTAGAACGTAGTCGGTATCTCCTGGTCCCAAACATATTGCCAATGGTCCATCGAATATCCTTCTATACAGTGTTCCGTCTTCGGCCAATGTGAATCATGCGGCCTTCGTTCGTAGAGTCCTCGATTCCCTAGGGTCCGATGGAAGCTTCCCGTTCTTTAGGTATTTGATATATTTGTTCCTCCAATCCCAGGTCAGATTTGTGGAGTTGATTTCAGCATGGCCTTCTTCGATTACTGACCTTGAAAGTTGTACGACAATCCCCGAGCTAATCTCGTCATCTTCGACTGATGACCCCAAATTTGCGAGGGCATCAGCCTCGCTGTTTTGTTCTCGAGGCGCATGTTGTAGAGTCCATTCTTTAAACCGATGTAGAGTCACCTGTAGTTTGTCCAAGTATCTCTGCATTCGATCTTCTCGAACCTCGAAGGTTCTGTTGACTTGGTTTACCAAAAGCAAAGAGTCACATTTGGCCTCGATGACTTCTGCTCCCAAACCTTTAGCTAGCTCGAGACCTGCAATCATGGCCTCATACTCGACCTCATTGTTAGTAAACTTGGTAGTTTTGATAGCTTGTCTAATCGTATTACCCGTGGATGGCTTCAAAACGATGACCAACCCGGACCCCTTCATGCTTGAAGCACCGTCTATGAAGAGGGTCCACACCCCCGATAATGTACCCGACTTTATTAATAATTCCTTTTCGACCTCGGGTATGAGGGTTGGTGTAAAGTCGGCCACGAAGTCCGCTAAGATTTGAGACTTGATGGTCGTTCGGAGTCGATACTCGATATCATACCCACTGATCTCGACGGCCCATTTAGCCAATCTGCCCAAAAGTTTGGGCTTATGCAAAATATTGCTAAGAGGATAAGTAGTCACGACGCAGATCGGGTGACACTGAAAATATAGTTTTAATTTCCTAGAGGCGCTTATTAGGGCAAGCGCTAATTTTTCTAAGTGTGGGTACTGAGTCTCGGCCTCGCCTAAAGTTCGACTAACATAGTAAATAGGAAATTGCGTACCTTGCTCTTCTCGAACTAGGACCCCACTTACCACGATTTCTGAGACAACTAAGTACAAGTAGAGTCACTCGTCTGCTTTCGGGGTATGAAGCAGTGGCGGGTTCGAGAGGTACCGCTTTAATTCTTCCAATGCTTGTTGTCATTCCGGGGTCCATACAAAACTGTTCTTCTTTTTAGTAGTGAGAAGAACCTGTGACTTCTATCTGAAGACCTCGAGATAAATCGGCCTAGGGCGGCTATGCGCCCTGTTAATCTTTATATGGACTTAACATTTTCCACGATCGGGATGTCTTCGATTGCCTTGATCTTATCGGGGTCGATTTTGATTCCCCGATTTGATACCATAAATCCGAGGAACCCGAATGCACATTTCTCCGGGTTGAGCTTCATGTTGTATTTTCTTAGTATATCGAACGTCTCCTGCAAATGTGTCAAATGGTCCTCTGCTCGCAGGGACTTAACTAGCATATCATCAATATAAACCTCCATTGATTTACCTATTTGTTCTTCAAACATTTGATTTACTAAGCATTGATAAGTGGCACCAGCATGTTTTAGTCCAAACGGCATTACATTATAACAATAGGTACCATACTTAGTGATGAACGAAGTCTTTTCCTGATCCTCCGGGTTCATTTGTATTTGATTGTACCCAGAGTAGGCATCGAGAAAACTAAGGATCTCGTGGCCGGTCGTGGCATCGATCATGCGATCGATATTCGGCAGAGGAAAAGAGTCTTTAGGACATGCTTTGTTGAAATCTTTATAGTCTACGCACATTCTAAGTTTATTTCCCTTTTTAGGGATTATGACTACGTTTGCTAACATTCGGGATACTTTACCTCCCGAATGGATCCTATTTTGAGAAGTTTGGTTACCTCATCCTTGATGAATGCATGTTTTACCTCGGACTGAGGCCTTCTCTTTTGTTTTACCAGGCAAAACTTCCGGTGCAAGCTCAGTCGATGTGTAGTGATCTCCGGCTAGATCCCTGTCATATATAGGTGGGCCCAAGCAAAACAATCCATATTATCGATAAGAAATCTAATGAATTTTTCCCCAAGCTTAGGGGTTAACCCCGTACCCAGGTATACCTTTCGATCGGGTATATGCTCGATTGTATGACTTGCTCCAGTTCCTCGACAATCGATTTGGTGGCGTCGGAATCCTCAGGGATTATGAAGGATCGAGGGATCCAGTAGTTATCATCCTCGTCTGTTCCCTACTTCTCCGACTGATTCGAGGCTGGTGGTTGTGGTTGCTATTTAGCTTCCGGTTTTCCTTTGGACTCCGATCCTTTTGTTGACGAAAGCGCCGATACCGGTATCACTTGTCGACCGTGAACATCTCTTTGGCAGCATGTTGTCCCCCATACACCATTTTTACTCCATCTGGTGTTGGGAACTTCAGCATTTGATGAACGGTTTAGGGGACCGCCCTCATATTGTGAATCTAGGGTCTTCCGAGCAGTGCGTTGTATCTCATATCGCCTTCGATCACATGGAACTTTGTTTCTTGAATAATTTCGGCTACATTTACTGGTAGGATGATTTCACCTTTAGTTGTTTCGCTTGCCATGTTAAAGCCATTGAGAATCCGAGCTGCGGGTACGATCTGATCTTGTAGGCCGAGCTGCTCCACGACCCTCGATCGAATAATATTGGCCGAACTTCCTAGATCAATTAAAACACGTTTAACCTGAATTTTATTCATAAGGATAGAGATTACCAAAGCATCATTGTGGGGTTGTGAGATCCCTTCTGCTTCCTCGTCATTGAATGATAAAGCGCCTTCTGGCACATAGTCTCGAGTTCAGTTTTCTCTGGTGATTGATACTTTAGTGCATTTGAACATGGGCCCTTGTGGAATATCGACCCCTCCAATGATCATGTGAATCACGTGTTGTGGTTCTTCCTGCTCGTTTTTCCTGTTTGCGTCTCTGTCTCTGAAATGGTTTTTAGCTCGTTCGCTCAAGAATTATCGAAGGTGACCCTCATTGAATACACGGGCCACCTCTTCCTTAGTTGTCTGCAGTCTTCGGTTTTATGACCATGTGTACCATGGTATTTGCATGTTTGATTGGGGTTCCTTTGGGATGGATTGATTTGTAGGGGTCTGGGCCATCTAGTATCTTTGATTCTCCCACTAGCTGACACAATACCTGATGCGTCGATGTTGAAGTTGTATTCTGACAATCGTGGTGCTTCTGTGGGATTGACATGTTTATTGAAGCCAGTTTTGCTCATGAGACCTCGAGAGCTCTGTCTTCGATTGTTCCTTTGATCATTTCGGATGGGATTACATCCTGGGCCGATGTTTCTACGATCCGCATTGTATGGTAGATACCGATCTCTGCTCGACCAGGGTTCTCTGTTGATATCCCTTTGAGTTCTGCCGACAAGCCTGTTTGGATAAGCGGAATTGGAAGGGGTCCCCAATTGATCATCCTCGACCCTGATCTTCGACTGGTACCGATTATGTACATCGGCGCAGGTTACCACTGCATATTCAATTAAATTCTATTTTAGCTGTCGTGACGCCACCGAACTTCGTTCGTTCAAACCTTCAGTAAAGGCCTGAACAACCCAATCGTCAGTGATCGGTGGTAGTTCCATGCGTTCCATATGAAACCGAGATACGAATTCCCTCAACATTTCATTGTCTTTTTGTTTCACCTTGAAGAGGTCTAATTTTCTAGTCGCAACCTTTATTGCTCCGGCATGTGCCTTTATGAAGGGGTCTGAAAGCATGGCGAAGGAATTGATGGAATTAAGCAGCAAATTGTGGTACCATATCATTGCTCCTTTCGATAAGGTTTCTCCAAATTTCTTCAGTAGAACAGATTCAATCTTATCGTCTTCCAAGTCATTTCCCTTTATTACGCATGTATAAGAAGTGACATGTTCATTAGGGTCGGTGGTCCCATTGTACTTAGGACTTTCTGGCATTCGAAACTTCTTCGGAATGGGTTTCGGTGCCGCACTTGGTGGGAAGGCCTTCTGTACAAATTTCTTTGAATCCATACCTTTTAGAATTGCCTTGGCGGTGCCCCTGGTATTTGGTCAACCCGGGAGTTATATGTCTCCATTTTCTTGTCATTTGCCTCGATTTTCTTTTCTCCCAATTTAATCCGTATAGTGAGTTCCTCGAACATTTTCATAATGGCTGGGCCAGTCCCCGATTCATTGGTGTTCGACCTTTCTGGCACAGGCCCAGTCCTGTGAACGACTTCGGGTTCGATTCTACTCGGTGTTCGGTGTTGATTTTGTAGTTGTGCTATAGCGGCTTGTTGAGCATGTAACATTTTGAATATCAATTGGAGGCTAACTCCACAATTTTCTCCACCCTGCGTACCTCGACCACCTGATCGAACTTCTCTGCGTATGCTACCTTCGGGATCAACGCCCAAATTTGCGTTTAGGGCGACATATGAACTGACATCGACAAGATTTGAAATTGGTGCTTCCTCGAGGTCATCCTGAGGCACCTCAATTCCTGGAGCGGCTATGTTGTCATTTTCCCTGTGAAATCCGAGGCTGTTGTCACCATATGTAGGTGTTGCTTGTGAGTTTGACATGTTTGTCCTGAAAACAAAGATTCTTACGAGAACAAGTGTAAATCAGTGTGTGTTATCGAAATTAGTATTAAGCAATCACTATTATCCTTATCCCCACGGTGGGCGCCAAACTGTTTACCCTTAAAATTGGATAACAATTAAACTTATAATGAGGTTCTAAAGATACACGATTTCACTTAATACCGATAGACAAATATGAAGATTAATAACAGAAATGAACTATAAAATAAAGCGAACCAGTATTGAAACGGAATTCAACCCTCGAACTAGGATGCCCTCGAACTGATTGATACCAAAATAGTTAAAAATAAAGCAAGCTGATGAACAAGAGAGTATAAGATAAAGAGAGAGCATTATATTGGCATTTTTACGTGAGAATAGTGTGTCTTACAAATGGTTAGTACTCCCCTTTATATAGTAGAGGAGTTCTACTTATGGTATAACTCTAATTACAGAAGGAATTCCCATGATTAGCTAATTAATCATTTCTGATTTGATCCGTTCCGAGATTTACGCCATGATCCTCGACCAGTCACCGAGGTTTACGTCGTGATCCTCGACCAGTCATGGATATCTTACCTTTCTGTTATTGTGCTATCTTCGATCTTGCTCGATGTTGTCTTGTTTGGCTTCGATCGCTACTAGCCTCGATCTTGACTGGCACCTCGGTTATAAACTCGGTACCTTATCCTCGTGATATGGCCTATTCCGTTACGAGGCCATCCTTCGATGCAAACTCTCGGTCTCGGTCAAATAGTAAAATCGGGTGGGCCCGATTTTAAACGTATACAATATTTTCAAATTAGACAACTACACAATTAAGTTTTGCTGTAGAAGAAATTCGAGAACTCTTATATGAACCCCTAGCTTTGACGGGAGATGTGCAAAAATAGGATACTTTCGTACATTTTTAAAAAATGTCTCAATATCTTAGAATATTTTATTTAATTCTAAGAAATAGTGACAAAACCATTTTCTTGAAATATTTACAATACATGGAAGTGTGAGGTGCAAATGAAATCATGTTTTTCCTTATTTGTGGAAGTAATATTTTTAAAACTTGCGTATAAGTGTTTTACAAGAATCACTATATAAGGTTGCTTCTATCTTGACAATACCTTTGATAAGTTATGTGCCTTTTGTTTTGATGATTTAACAAACTTCATATGAGAACCAGGTAGGTAACCTGATACAACTAGCTTCTCCGTGTTCAGAAAGTCAAATGTCTGGCATAAATTTCAATGAAATGAGTTAAGAGAACAGCAGAAGGAACAGATAGATATCAGTTCCTCCGGTCATAGTACAAGTCAACTCTTACAGCTGTTAAAGCTGTTGCACTGCAGGAAGGAATTGATTATGATGAAACTTTTGCTCTAGTTGCAAGAATGGAAGCCATCAGAATTCTTATTGCTTTTGCATCTCATATGAAATTCAAATTGTTCCAAAAGAATGTTAAGAGTGCATTTCTGAATGGATATTTGAAGGAAGAAGTTTTTGTCAAACAACCACCTGGTTTTGAATTCAATAAACATCCTGAATATGTCTTCAAGCTTGATATGGCCTTATATGTTTAAAATAGGCCCCTCGTGCATGGTATGAAAGGTTGTCCAGGTTCCTTCTGGAGAATGGCTTCACTATAGGGAAAATTGGCAACACTCTTTTTCTAAAGAAAAGAGGGAGGAACCTGCTAATTGTGTAGGTCTATGTTGATGACATCATTTTTGGTACAACAAATGATTCTCTGTGTGACGAGTTTGCAAAGCTTATGGGAAGCGAGTTTCAGATGAGTATGATGGGGGAACTGAACTTCTTCCTAGGACTACAAGTTAAGCAAACCTCTAAGGGAACGATGATAGGTCAGTAGAAATACATTAAGGAGCTTCTGAAGAGGTTTGATATGGAAATCTCAAAGACCATTGATACTCCCATTGCTACTGCCACTCATCTAGACATTGACGAACCTGGTTCCCATGTAGATGAAACTATGTATCGGGGTATCATTGGATCTCTCTTGTACCTAATAGCCAGCAGACCTGACATTGTGTTTAGTGTTGGGTTGCATGCTAGATTCCAATCAATTCCTAAAGAATCTCACTTGAAAGCAGCTAAAATATTTCGAGGTATCTCAAAGGAACGCAGGACCTGGTCTTCTATTATCCCTCATGAGATAATTTTAACTTAATTGGGTATGCTGATATTGATTATGCTGGCTATCTGGTGGATAAAAAGAACACATCTGGCATGGTACATTTTCTGGGATCATGCTTGATTTTCTAGGGTACAAAACAAATACGTGGCTCTCTCTACTACAAAAGCTGAATATGTGGCAGCTGCCTCATATTGTGCCCAACTACTGTGGATCAAGCAACAATTATAAGATTTTGGTGTATTTTCTGACTGTGTGCTACTGCTGTGTGACAACACAAGTGACCTTAATATGAAAAATAACCCGGTTCAGCATAAAAAGGACAAAGCACGTTGATGTCCAACATCATTTTCTGAAGGATAATGTTGAGAAAAGACTTATCTGTAAGAAGTTCTGCAAGATAGAGGACCAGGTAGACGATATCTTCAACAAAGCACTGAGTAGAGAACACATCGAGAAGAATCAACTATAGTTGGGTTTGATCAAGTTGAACTAGGAACCTGGTCCCTCGATGACTAGCTATGAAATGATGGTAAGGTGAATTGCTAAAAAGTATTTTCTAGAAACTTCTAACTCAATTCTATACCGTTAGAGGTAAACACGCATGTCAATTACAGGACAAACAAGCAGCTAATGACATTGCAATTTGTTAGAAGGATGATGCTCATATTTTCAAAATTAGTCAAGGAACCTGGTTCCCATGACTCAGGTTAGTAGTTCCTCTTACACTCATACGCATTTTTGAACTGTTAGTGTGCCACATCATTAATTATTTCCACTTTTTTCCATACCTATTAAATGCAAACGACACACCCGTTATAAAGCGACTCGTCTACCCGTTCATTAAATCAAGTTCATTTGTAACCGGTCCCTCCTTTCCCTCTAAATCCCCCCAAAAAGGCCAGCCTCTCAAAATTAGTCAAGGAACCTGGTTCCCATGACTCGGGTTAGTAGTTCCTCTTACACTCATATGCATTTTTGAACTGCTAGTGTGCCACATCATTAATTGTTTCCACTTTTTTCCATACCTCTTAAACCCAAACGACACACCCGTTATAAAGCGACTCGTCTACCCATTCAATAAATCAAGTTCATTTGTAACCGGTCCCTCCTTTCCCTCTAAATCCCCCCAAAAAGGCTAGTCTCTCTCATAACTGTCTACACCAAACACACCTTCTCTCTAAAACCCCTCTTTTTGTGTCTCCACTCTCCAAATTCTACCATGTCTTTACCGCAATCTGAGCCTCCAAAGGCCACCACTGAAATCCCTGTTGTGTCTTCGTTCCATGAAGCACAACCATCAGGATCGAAGCCCCAACCTTCACCCTTAGAAACCCTAATTTCCAACCAACCACCACCTCCAGTTTCCTCCCCCACTCCATCCAGTTCTGGTTCCCATCGCAACGAAAAAAAATCAAACTCCTAAAAAGTTTGTTGCTTCTTCCTCACCTTCTGTTACCATAGAGAAAATGGAAGTAGGGGGATATTCGTCCACCTTCCATTTTCTCCAAACCACAGAAGAACTAGTGGAAGGAGATGAAGGTGCAGAGGTCTCTAGTCAACGTGTTGAGGAAGAAGTTGTGGACAAAGTAGTCATCACTGGTCCGGATGGTGATATGTTAGTATCTGGTATATCTGAAACCCTAATCGTTCAGGGGATTTATCTGAATATTCTATCGTCATCAGGTAATGCTCCACTCGCTCTTACTGATATTGCATTGTTGGATAATTAGGGTGAGAAAGATGAAAATGTTTTGACCGTTGTTGCTGAGGGAAGTCTTGTTGGGGATTCTGTGTCTGGCTCTATGAATATTGGGATTCAGGGGGAAGTACGAGGGAATGGGGACCAGGTGCCTCAAGGTGACAAGGCACCGATCAGTACTATGGGGGAGCTTATAGAGGGACCTGGTCCCTCTACCCAAGAGGAGTTCTCTGCTCCCACTTGGGATGAATCTCCATGCTCCACTAAATAGCCACTGGACAATACTGACCCTACCTCTTCCCCTCACCTTGATGCAACCCCTTTAGACATTATGTACCCTGAAATGAAGGAAAAGGAGAAGAAGAATGAGATGAAAGTAAGTAGGATTATGACAATTTATCTGTAGCCTAGTTCATAACTGCTATGAGTGGTGGGACAACTACTCAAAGGTCTGTTCCTAAAAGACCCACCACTAGGAAACAAAAAAAAGTTGCTTTTGACAATGCTCTAAAGAAGAAAAAAAAGAGAAGAAGACTTGTGAAAAGTAGAAAAGTTGATGAGGAGGATCTCCCTCCGACAACTGTTGTGGAGGTTGAGGATGAAGAGGTGCATGAGGAACCTGCTCCTCTTGGCTGTAAAACATCTAAGAAGACTATGCCTGTGAAATAGAGAAAGGTATCATCTACAAAGGTTGTTGAAACTGGTGTCCAAGAAAGTGGTTAGAAAGAGATATTTAGTGAGAAGGAAAAGTCTGTTGAGAAGGAGAAAAGTGTTAGGTAAAATAAGTCTCTCAAGAGGAAGCCAAGCGGCAATGAGGAACCTAGTTCCTCAAAGAAGGCGAAAGTTGATGTCTCTGAGATTGAAAGGAAAGCAAAACTGAAAAAGTAAAAAAGTCCTGTGGGGTAGAGTTTTTGACACTAATATTCTTGATATGTCAGGCATGAGGCAGTTGGTTGAAATCTGCGACTTCCAAAAGTGAACTTATCTCTTTACTGTTTAGAGTCCAAAGGCTTATGAGGAGGAAATACGTAGTTTTTATGCTGATTTGTTCACAGTGGAAGGTGACACCATATATTTGAGGGTCAATAAGGTGGACTTTGTGATTGATGAGGTTGTGCTCGAGGATATTCTTGAGGTGCCTGCTGAAGGGCTCTCAATTATAGAGGGAACCTGTTCCCCAGGTTTTAGGAAGCTTATTCTCAAGCCTCAAGCTGTTCAACAAGGGGAACGAATGCATAAGAAGGCACTGCTTCAAAAATACCAACTCCTATTCGAGTTGGTGAACAAGGTCATGCTACCAAGAACTGAAAGGCGATACATTACCTCTATAGAGGACCTGGTTCTTTTGGAGGCACTGGACGACTACACTCTCATCAATCTGCCTGGGATTTTGATTGAACACATGAAGAAGGTGGCAGACTTCAAGGATAGAAATCATGGGTTGGCATATGGGTTCCTGCTCACAAAAGTCTTTGAACGTTTTGAGGTCCCCCTAGGAAGAGCAGTTGTAGGAACTTGCAAGAAAATGTTCTCAATGAACACCTTGGAGGAATGCGATTGTATTGACAAAAAGAGGGGGATAAGCAGCAGCTCTACAATCTCTCAACTCATCGATGCTCAGAGTATAGTCAGTGAGGAAATTAGGAGGCTGAAGGCCCAGAATGCCATTCTTGAGGGTAAGCTCAATCAAGCCAGCACTGAACTTGGTTCTAGTAGTGCTCAGGGTGCAGAAATTGCCTGCTTGACGGTTGAGAATACTAATTTGAGAAAACATGTGGAGAACCTGAAAGAGCGGCTGATCAATGAGCAGGGAGCTGTTAATGCTCGTGTGGATGGTCTCCTCAAGGCTCTTGCTCCCTCGTCCTTCCCCTCCTCTTCTAGTGCCCCCTAATTTGTCCCTTTGTCAGTGTCCCTTTTGTCAGTCCCTGCTAAATTATACAATGCCCTTTTTTTTATATGTCCCCTATTGTTGTGGTACTCTAATAATGTTTAATTAGTGTATGTATTGTAAATGATAGTACTGCTAAAATGTTTTTTCCTTCCTTTATTTAATGAACATCTCACTCCTTTTTAAATGCATGTTATATTCTTGTATTCTATTTTTAGCTATGTTGTGTGTACACAAGTGGTATGAGTTAACTTTTTTGGACTTTTTTTTTGCATATACTTGTCTGTTCTTTTGTGATGCCAAAGGGGGAAGAAAATTGAAGGGAGAAACAGGTTCTCAGGGGGAATATGACTATTCTGCGGGGGGGGGGGGGGGGTGCAATATGGAACCTGATTCTCAAGGGGAATATCAATTCTAAGTTTTTCATCATCAAAAAGGGAAAAATTGATAAGTTATGTGCCTTTTGTTTTGACGATTTAACAAACTTCATATGAGAACCAGATAGAAAATCTGATACAACTAGCTTCTCCGCGTTCAAAATAACAAGTCAAATATCTGGCACAAGTTTTAATGAAATCATTTAAGGGAACATTAGAGGAAACAGATAGATATCAGTTCCTCCGGTCACAGTACAAGTCAACTCTTACAACTGTTAAAGTTGCTACACTGCACACGCAACGGTACATCAGTACTGTTGAAGCATGCTGTGTACCGGACACTACCTTGCATCATCTTTGATGACCTCACTTATATATTACCAACATGAGGCAAGGGATTGCACACACTTGCATCCCTAAAAATATATTTACTCTCAAGTGTGCAGTCGCCTTCATTCTCTAAAAGGCATTGAAGAACAAAATATCAACATAACGAAGGACCATATCCTAACACTGATTACATCGTGTGTCCTTATTATTGTTGTGTCTTTATTTATGTAATTCATTTCTAACTCCTACTCAGCTTATTTAGAAGAATCTCGTAGGATATTTTGAAAACCATAAACCTTGTGTTTGTTTTGACTAGATTTAGTGAAGTGGTTAGCTTTGTAATAGAGTTATTACAAAGAGGCTTGTAATATAATTATTGTAAGTAAGTGAGGGATTAAGAGTTTAATTCCTAGGTTATAATATGATGTAATCTAAAGTTGCTCAGTTAGTGAAGTTGAAATCTTACGAGTGTAGCTCGTTGTTTTTAATCCCGTGAGCTGGGAGTTTTTCACGTAGATATCGTTGTGTTATTTACTTACTGCTGTGTTCTGTGGGAACTGATTGAAAACCAGGTTCTCTATGGAGTTTAGTGTACTTTTAGTTTACATCAACCTTATTCCTTTTAAAAAAAATTTCCGCATCAGGAAAGGTTTGATAAGTATTTACAAAATAAAAAGTTTCAATTAGGCAACTTCATTTTGAAGTATAACTGAATGGTAGGAATAATTTATCAATGGAAAATAGAAGACTTAGGATCCGCTATTGCTTGCTGAAATGGTGGCAATCTTTGTTTGCCCTAGTCAATGGGGACTTGTCTTTTTCGCAACCATCATTTTTCAACTACCTTTTAATCTAGTCTCCAATTTCTGACTCCGCTATATGGTCACTCAAAAAGAAAATGATTTCTTTTCGTAAATAGTTGTACAATTTTTTTTTGTCCAAACATGTTTATTGATGGCGTTTGGACTAGAAAACTAATTGATTTTCTTTCGTTTTTTGTTTAATATTGTTTTGTTTTGTTTTTCTTGAATGTCAAAAGTTTTGAAGGAAAATAAAAAAAAGGAGATGAAGGTCGAAACACTTACTCTTGTGCTAGTAAATTTAGCAGGCATAATGGAAAAAGCAGATGAGTCTTTGTTACCAGGTGTCTATAAAGAAGTTGGAGATGCACTCCACACGGACCCAACTGGTTTGGGTTCGCTCACGCTTTTCCGGTCCATGGTCCAGTCCCTGTGCTATCCTCTAGCAGCCTATCTAGCAGCACGCCACAACCGCGCCCATGTTATCGCCTATGGCGCTTTTCTCTGGGCTGCAGCTACATTTCTCGTCGCTTTCTCCACAACTTTCTTTCAGGTAATGTACTACAATATCTCCGCTCTAATTTATATGAAATTCTATTTTGGGACGTTCCAGAATGTTAGACCTTATTCACACATAACTTTGATCTAATGTTTGCTTTCTTTTCAACGATTACTTGAATATTCTTTTTCATCATCATTATAAATTACATAAGTCAAATTAACATTTATAACTTATATGTCCAGTCAAATACCGTTGCATGAAATGGAACATATGAAGTACAAATCTCTTATTTTTAATAAATAGTGTCATTCAAGAAGTGACTAAATTGATTAAGCATGTTTCGCCGATAATAGTATTATGTGGGTAGGTCGTAGTGTGATTTCATTACATGACATTCGTTGTTTGATCAGGATAATAACCTCTATTTAGTCGCTTTGCTTATGTAACACCCCTTACTCCAAACGTGTGGTGCATTGATCCATATACGTATATGCATATTATTCTAGGAAAACTAAGCAATTTATGACACACTATATATCAATGGACAATGGCAACCTGAAATTACATCCCCTTTTGTTGCTAAGGTGGCAGTATCAAGAGCTTTAAATGGGATTGGACTAGCCATAGTTGCACCTGCTATTCAATCACTAGTAGCTGACTCAAGCGATGAAAGCAATCGCGGAGTGGCATTTGGATGGCTGCAATTTACCAGCAACATTGGTTCACTTGTTGGTGGATATGTTTCCTTATTGATAGCGCCCATTACATTTATGAGAATTCCTGGTTGGAGACTTTCTTTTCATCTTGTTGGTATAATCAGTGTCCTTGTTGGTATTCTAGTTCGCGTATTTGCAAATGATCCTCATTTCCCAGATGGTAGTTTGAAAGCTAATAAAGTTCACGGAAAATCCTTTATATCAGAAGTACAAGGTCTACTTCAAGAAGCAAAATCAGTTGTAAAGATTCCATCTTTTCAGATTATTGTAGCTCAGGGTGTTATGGGTTCATTTCCCTGGTCAGCGTTGTCCTTCGCTCCAATGTGGTTAGAGCTTACTGGATTTTCTCATGGGAAGACTGCATTTCTTATTAGCTTGTTTGTTGTTGGTGATTCCATTGGGGGATTGTTTGGAGGCAAGATGGGAGATATCTTATCGCAGCATCTACCAAATAGTGGCAGGATAATTTTGGCACAAATAAGCTCAGGATCAGCTATCCCACTTGCAGCAATTCTTCTGCTGTCTTTGCCTGGTGATCCTTCTTCAATGTTTTTGCATGGTTTGGTCTTCTTTGTGTCAGGATTTTGCATATCATGGACTGCACCAGCTACAAACAAGTAATGATCTTTATCTAGGATTTCATAACCTCCTTTACTCTTCTTGAAGTGTTTAGTAGCTTTAGAAGTTAGGTTCAATTTTTTAAAACTTAAAATATTAGACCTAAAGGAAACATATTTTCATTAGGATGGATTAATATTTAGGCCAATGAACTGATCAACTAGTGCTTTATATTATCTGGTCATACTAAAAAGAAGTATTACATGTTGTTTTCGATCCTACTATCTTACCGTTGTTACTGCTTATTGCTATTGCTTCCTTCCGCCTATTTTTTTCTGGTCCATAAATTGATGTTACTTTCTTTCTGGCCGTTATGGTTGATACTGCTTGTTTCCATTGTTGCTTTTCATCTTTTTGAGCCAAGAGTCTACCAGAAACAGTCTCTCTAGCTACCTCCGAAAGGTAGGGATAAAGTCTGCGTATACACTATCTTCCCCACACCTCACTTGTGGGACTTCACTGAGTTTTTTGTTGCTGTTGTTGTTGTTGTACTAAAAAAGAAGTATGTTTATTTGTTGCACTTATCATGAAAAACTGCAGAGGGTTCTAATGAGACACCAACAGTCCAATTTTTGCAGAGATAGTACCCGAGCAGTCACGAACAAGTGTCTATGCTCTGGACCGATCTTTTGAATCTGTATTATCATCATTTGCTCCTCCTGTTGTTGGACTACTGTCTCAGAATGTTTATGGTTATATACCAGTTGCTCAAGGTGCTGAAAGTATTGCTACAGACAGAGAAAACGCAACATCTTTGGCAAAGGCATTGTTCACTGCAATAGGAACTCCAATGGCACTATGTTGTGTTATTTACTCTTTTCTGTATTGCACCTATCCAAGGGATAAGGAGAGGGCTCAAATGGAAGCTTTGATTGAATCCGAGATGCAACTCTTAGCATTGGATGCATCATCTGTAAGTGGAGAATATTCACTAGTTAAGTCAATCGAAATTCAAGAGAGTTATGTTGATGAAAAAACAACGATTGATGAAGTGGTCTATAGTGAGAATGGACTTGATTTTGAGGATGGTGATGACAAAACATTAATCTACCGTCGCCCAACAATTTCCAAATTTGCTGAATAGCAGTTATTCAACTGAGCAGCAAACCCCACAAAACTGATAGATAAGTTGACATTAATAGCAGGTCTAATTCTGCGATAAAGGAGCTATGTACCAAACAAATAGTGTAGAATAGAATGACAATTCAATTAGCATGTACAACCAGAATGCAGAATTTAGCATGCAATACAGAATTGTTGATGAATAGTTCTTGGAGTGACATAACATTTTAGTATAACAGGAATTAACAACTAATGAGCAACTTAGCTTTCTGAAGGTCCAAGAATATATAACTCACCAGAAAATCTCAGAGGAAATGGTGAAGTCATTTAGAGATCTTCTTTGCTTCAAAGCCAAGGCATTTCTGTCACACATCAAGAAGCATATCAACATAAATAAGAAATTGAAATATTAAGAAGTTAGGATCGGGAACTCGGGTAGTGCGGAATTTAACCAAACAATGTTATAATGATAATAACAAAGACAATGGAAGTTGATAACAACGACAATTAAAGCATATAAAAAAGACACAAATTTAACGTGGTTCGGTTAAAATGATCTACGTCCACAAGCGGAGAGGGCAATTTCACTATACGAATAAGAGTACAAAATTAGAGTAAATACTCTAATTAATCCCAAATACCCTAAGAGAATAACCTCACAAGATCACTCCAAAGAAAATGTTCACACAAGTGCTTCCCAACACTTAACTCTCATACAAAACACTCTTAATAAAGGAGGAAAGGAAGAAACAAGAAATGAAGACTCAAGTCTTGTTGTTGTGTATAAAATAAATTAATGGCCTTTCCTTTTATAGGCAAAAAAGTCATGGCCTCTTAGGTGTAAAAGAAGAGATACAACTTGTGCAAATGATGTCCACCACACAATGCAATATTTTTGGCTCCCAAAGAATATTGCCAACAAAGTTTACACTTTACAAAGATGATTATGCCTAAGTGAGATGGACTCCATTAGCCAAAATATTGGCCATAATTACAAATCTCCACCTTGGCCTAATTTTGGCTAATATAGTAAATTTGCTCCACCTTCTCCGCAAAAGCCTTAATGGGCATATGTCAAAATTTAATGCCATCAAAATCAGACAAGTTGTCTGATACCAAAATTGTAGTAGGGCCTATAACAGTGGAGCCCAATAAAGTATACAACGAACCAGATCTATGCTCACCACACCATCGTGCATTCTGATCCGAATTGTACCTTTACCAATAACGTTACAAATAACATTGTTACCCAGTTGGACAACTCCACCTGCAACTGAATCATATGTATAAAACAAGTCCCTACTAGGACACATATGATATGTACAACCGGAATCTAAAATTCACTCATTGTCTAATTTGAAACTAGTTTCAGTTGCTAAAAATATAGTTCCCTCAATCTCATCAGTTGCTACACCAGCTTCGGCGGTGTCAGTATTTTTGTGCTCATTTTTTCTTTCCTTATGCTTTTATTTATTTTTCAGCTTATAGCATTCGGAGATAATTTGACCTTTCTTATGACAATAGCGACACTCTAAATTATTATATCTGGATATGGAGTCGGATTTGCCCATAACAAATAAGACAACTTCCGCTTGAGTTCCACTAGCTTCCCCAATAATATCATTATCTATCTGTTCTTTTGATTTTAAGATAGATTTAATATCCTTATAAGAGATATTATCCTTTGCATAAAGCATAGTATCTCTATGCTTAAAAGATGGGGTAGAGAACAAAGCAGTAACACAACTTGATCCTTATCTTTAATTTCAGCATCTATATTACTCAAATCTATAAGAATGTAATCAAAGGTAAAGATGAGAGAGAATAGAGGTACATTCACCCATACGAATTGTATAAAGTTTCTGCTTCAGGTAAAGTCTATTTTCCACCGTCCTCTTCATATATAAGGTTTTCAATTTTTTTCACATGCTTTTGGCTGTGGTTTCTACAGAAACTTCACGTAAAACCTCATTTGAGAGATTTAAGATGATACCTGATTTTACCTTTTTATCTATGATGGCAAACTCCTCTTTTATCCGGCTTCTTCTCCTTTCCTTGCAATGCCCCATCCTAAATTAGGATAGCTTCTATCTTTAATTGTCACATTCCGAAATTTGTACTTCGGTCAAATTTCTCAACATAGGTCTTTGTTAGAGTCATTTTGGCTATTGAAACTAATCCGGTTAGATCTGTCTCTGATACAAATTTGTTAGGATCGGGAACTCGTGTAGTGCATAATTTAGCCAAACAATGTTATAATGAAAATAACAAAGACAATGGAAGTTGATAATAACGGCAATTAAAGCATATAAAGAAGATAAAAATTTAACATGATTCGGTCAAAATGACCTACGTCCACAAGCGGAGAGGAACAATTTCACTATACGAATAAGAGTACAAAATTAAATTGAATACTCTAATTAATCTCAAATACTCTAAGAGAATAACCTCACAAGATCACTCCAAAGAAAGGGTTCACACAAGTGCTTCCCAACACTTAACTCTCATACAAAACACTCTTAATAAAGGAGGAAAGGAAGAAACAAGAAATGAAGACAAAGTCTTGTTGGCGTGTATAAAATAAACTAATGACCTTCCCTTTTATAGGCAAAAAAGTCATTGCCTCTTAGGTGTAAAAGAAGAGATACAACTTGTGCAAATGATGTCTACCACACAATGCAATATTTTTGGGTCTCAAAGAATATTGCCAACAAAGTCTACACTTTACAAAGATGCTTATACTTATGTGAAATGAATTTCATTAGCCAAAATATTGGCCATAATTACAAAAGTTATACATTTCTCTTTCATTCTTTCCAGTTTTGTAGTCCTTGCCCCTTGTACATTTACCTTGTTTCCCTTCAATTATTTCTGTCTTACGACTTTTTTGTATATTCCCTCCGTCCCACTTATTGTTTGAGAATATAACTTGTTCCACACTGGTCCTGTAAATGTTTTCAAATAGCTCTATTGTCCTGAACTATGGGTGGCAAACGGGCAAGTCGCATCGGATATGGGTGGGAGAAGACGGATAATACAAAAATAGATAAAATATTCGACCCAACTCGTATTTAGTACAGATGGCAAATGGGTTAACCCGCATATAATATGTATATCCGCATTATCCGTGACTCATTGAATACAAGCCACAAACTTGAGTAACCCTCGATTTGAGCCTTTGTAAATATAAAAGTTAAACTCATTGGTTATTATTTTTGAGTAGATAGTGTGGATCTTATCCATATTTGATCAATTGTTAAAAAGTTCATTAATCAACCTATTTTATAGTGGATAATATGGAGGGATAACTGATTTTTCTACCATTTTTTCCACCACTATCCTGAACCATTGCATTCACTGCGTTAAAAATTTGAATTGCATACTAATATATTCTTTCATTTGGTATCAAAGCTAACCTAGCAAAGCTAAAGTAATTGAGCTGGATTTTCATTTCTTCCCACAAGATACATGTAGCGCGAACACTAGTTAAGGTTTCCAACAGAATTTATAAGGTGATGGGGCTACCCTATTTAGGGTTGCGAGGCCCTTTGTGCTCTCTCTTTCAATTCAGCGCATCGAATTATTAACTTGCGACACTCATTGGTTTCAAAGTTTTGTATTGTATGCTTGAATTCTTTCACAAATATAATTTTTTATCATATTTATACCCGGACAACACTGCCCGAAGTACACCAAAAATTGTTTGTACGGTAAATAATGGGATCACACATACACAAAGAGAGAGAGAGAGAGAGAGAGAGAGAGAGAGAGAGAGAGAGAGAGAGAGAGAGAGAGAGAGAAATTGAAAAGAAAAATGAAGTTGGAGTGATGAATTAATTTCCCTTTGCACTGACAAGTCAAGCAAATAAATTTAATAGCTCATAAAATTTGTTGGTAGTTTAAAAATAGTTGAAGGCAGTTGTGAGCTATTAAAAGCATTCTTGTTACTCAGCGCTTCGATGTCACTGAGCCACAAAGGTTGTTTAAATCTTTAGACTTATTATTGTTCTTTGGTGACTGTTTCTCTGAAATTTGGAGTTATGCGCTTTAAATTTGCTGGTTGGAGGTGTCTAGTAATTGCAAAGCGCAACTTCAATTCAGCAACCTTTAATGTTTTTGCCATTTAAGATTTTATATTGCAATTTTGCCTCAATCTACAGCTTCCCCTTGACCCCTATATAAACAGCTATAATAAGTTCACCGTTTTGATTCTCACAAAGAGACTTGGCCATAAAAGAAAACAAAAGAAGCAACAGATTTTGATCATTGTCCAATTCATCAGTCATGGTCTCCCTTCAAACTACTATATCACAAGATTTGCCTAAGAAGAGAAAGTGGGGAGAAATCAAAGCAGAAGAAATCTCTGAAAAGCCACAGCAAGTGATATCTCTATTTGGCACCGAGTTTCAGCATGAAAGGCCTCTGCCTTTGGAGTGGCAACAGTGCCTTGATATTAAGGTAAGCAATATGCGTTTAACTTATATACATTGACAGTGTTAAAAATTTACACTATACCGATGTGCTTTTATCTGATATATAACAGGTTATTTATCATATTTTGCTAGTTATCAATTTGATGTTTGTTATAGGAGTATTAGTTATCCGTAATTGTCTTTTACGTGACGTGATATATAAAACTGTTTTGGATCCGGCTCTGGGTGACAGGAGTAACCTTGTTTTCCTTTACTCTGGTTGAACTGCAGTCTGGAGATATATACTTCTATAACACAAGAACACAAAAGAGAACATCAAGAAATCCTAGAATGAGTCCTGAGCCACAAAGTCCAGATCATATGAGTTTAGACCTTCAACTGAATTTACCATGTGGATCATCAGTGGTTGACAACTTCACTAAACGTAATTCTGTTAGCAATTCAAGTTACTCCGGTGGTGATACCGAGATCAAAAGGAGTGGTATCGCTCGTTCTCTGTCGTGGTTGACGTTTGATGGTGATCAACAAGAGATGTTCACTGCAGTTTGCAACAAGTGTCATATGTTGGTGATGATGTGCAAATCTTCAACATCATGTCCAAACTGCAAATTTATCAACCCGGCACCAGACCTGAGTATACCCTGTTCAAGAGAAGGCTAAGCATCTCATGTTTAATAAAAGAAGTATTCTAGTTACCAAAGATTGAGAGTAAAGTGTAGCGATATGATAAGTGTGGATTCATATAACCAGCCTAAGTTTGCTTGGAATTGAGACGCAGCTGTTGTTGCTTTTCAAGTTACGAAAGATTGTCTGTTGTATCAGTTGAGCTGCAAGCTTTTAAATAGCTTCCTAGTCCCTCCATTTAATTTCTGTTGCTCCTTTACATAGAGGGAAAATAGGAAATGGAAAGAGTTTTTATACTTCAGTCTATGTTTATATTGATACTATAGTTTCTCGGCATGCACGTGTATGTCGAGCCATGTAATCTATGATTTTATAATAGTATCGATTATAGTAAACCAAAGCTTTGAGTAAGTATTATAAATAAAAAAAATAAAGTAAATTTTTTTTTTTTGTGAATGATCAATATGAATCGTATGGTGACTACTTGTTGGATATCTTCTGAGTTTACGAAAAAGAATAATCAAAATTAATTAGATAATGTTTTTCTTTTACTTATTTTAATTTTATGAGATAAGCATATCTCCTTTTTTTTAATAGATGATGTTCATGGTGTGTATTTTTGTCATCTATTTAGATTGCTTTTTCATTATTATGACTATCTCTTTTGTTGACAAATTTCCTAGTTAAAGAAGAAATAAAGAAATTTAGTAGTAAAAATTCACTCCATAAAGTAAGATGTTTGTGTACATAAGATTGTTGGCATAATATCTTTGTAAATTGAGATTCTAACGTCAGAAAAGCTCTATGATTGTTTATCATCTTTCAAAATTTTCAAAATTTTTATTGTCATTTTCAGCAACATCGTCTCCCCATAAAGTATATCTATATGATCATATACCTATATATTTAAAATTATATTAACTTATCTGTATAGTACATTAAATGAACTTTTTTCATGAAAACTTGTGTAATTTTAACATACATTTTATTTGTAACTATTATCTCTTTTTTATCCTGCTCCCTTCTTCTCCAATAAGTGACTTCACTTTACTAATATGTAAACTCTATCTGGAAACATGAATCTTTATATTTAGTTATAAAATTATCTTTATTTTTTATTTAGTATATGTCAATTTAATTACAAAAATAATAATATGATTAAATAATATTGATTGTATTTCTAGAATCATGTGTACTAAATGAGTTGAAATCCACATACAATATGTATGATGAAAAGTTGTAATGTTTAAATACAAATATAATTTATTATCATGATCTTAAATTTTCAAGTTTGGACATGATCTTCCAAAAAAGACATTTCACTCTGTATCATCCTTTAACTTGAAAGTAAACTTTCAAATAATTTATGAATATACCATAGTATAAGTTAATTGATGAGTTTTAACTTAGCAATAGAATAAGTTAATTATACTATTAACTAATATGTCTTTCCTTAATACAACAAATATGTATTTAATGTTTCCAAAATCACAATGTTAGGAAATTAAATTGTATAGAGGAGTGAGTTTAAGAAAATAAAACCTGAATTTCACCAGTTTCTTTTTGATTTGTTGCTTTAATGCTATGGTCATTCCTGTAGTCAAAGTCATGTCTTGCAGGGAAAAACCTTCTAATTTTCTGAAGAGGCGCATCCCTTCGATTTGAATCATTTCACATACTTATGAGAAAAACTCTTGTTCTTCCTTCGTGTGTTGGCCATGTGGCAATGATGATCTTGCCAATGGAAAAGCAGATGAGAATTTCAATTTGTTGCACCAGTGAAAGCCATGGATCATTTTATTATTCTAAAGGCTTTTATGGTGAAAAGAGAAATAATTCATAATGATTATCTATTAATCTCTCTTCACTTATTCTTCTCGGTACAAGATACAATTTACTTTATTCATAGATAATAATATCGAATTTGAAGATAAGTTTTGAATGAAGGGATGTGATTTTTAGCGAGGAGTACCAAACGTTAATTTGGTGGTTTGTTTGTTGGCACATTTTTTTAATTAAGGTATTTTGGGTTTTTAATTAGAAGGGTAAAAAAGTAATTTAACTTTTAGATTAAGGGGTTCCTACTTTTAATATAATATAGATATAATGTAATTAACTTGAAGAAAGTTGGGGAAAAGAAATTTATTTCTTCTTGATATTTGAAAAAATCAAATATTGTGGACCATGAAAAAAAAGCCAAAAAATCAATTAAAGTGCACCGAAAGGATTAATTAAACTGAAAACTCCCTTTGATCCACTTTACTTGATTTTTCGGTTTGTTTTCACACATATTAATGAACCCACCTTTTAATATTGATTAACAAAAAATTGATCATATTAACCTTAATTTGTTCATTGAAAATACAACAAATACTCCTAAGTTCTTTACTCGAAGGGTAACTTTGGAAAAAGAAGTTAATTCCTTCTTTATATCTGAAAAATTCAAATATTATGGACCATAAAAAAATTAAAAAATTAATTAAACTGAACCGGAGGAAGTAATAACTACAACCTCCCCTTAGGCTATTAAATTCCGAAGTTAATGCACCGAACTCAATTGGCATTAAATTAGGGTCTATCTATGAACTTCCCAGCTAGGCCGGCATATTCAATATTTCAATTAGAATCGTATAGTATTGCAGTATTGAGTTTCTATCTTGTCTTCAAACTTGTTTACCCGAAAAATCAGATAGAGTTGAATTTATACGTAATTTTAGGGTATGTGGTATAGCTTGATACAAATTGTAAAGAGAAATAGAAATATCCAATCTTGACTATAAAAACGAAAGATAAAAACTGTTAAAAAGAGGAAATGAAGTAAGAGAGCTCAAAGGATTGATCTTTCAATATAAGGGATAATCTTTTGTTACCATGTATGGATGTTTTACAGAAACAACAATTATCCCCCTTTATAGTGGGGGATCCTACTTTAGATATAATAAAAAATATATAGTGGGGAACCTATGAGGAACTAGCTTTTCCCTAATTCCCGCCAAGATTCTCTTTCCTAGTGCGGTTGCAACGACTCTTGTCGGTAAACTCGATATTGACTCGAGCTCTCGATCTTGACTCGAGCTCGATTCTGACTCGGAGTCTCATACTGATTCGGGGTCGGTGTCGGTCGGTCTATACATCTTAAGGTCGATAATTTTGCCGCGCCCGTAGTTCAATTTGGATACGAGCTCGATAATGATACCTAGCTTGTATTGATCGGTCCTAGAACTTGAAGCTTGATGATCTGAGTTCGGACCTCGATCTGGTATTACGAAGCTACCCCTCGATCAAAGTATTATCATACTGACCAGTCCGTATGACGGACTAATCGGTTTTGACTGTATACAAATAGTCCCCGCATTTCTCGGGAAGAATGTAACGAGAAACGATATGATTTTTCCAATGGTATGATTAGATATATACTGACGTGTGTATCGAATCCGATCGTGACATATACGATAGATGTCTCATCGGTTTAGTTTACCGAGGTATTTAATGCATGTCAGACGGTGGTCGGCCATTACTGTTATTGGACCGCCACTGTTCAGCCTATAAATATCCCCTCTTTCATCATTAATCACTTTTATATCTTCTAATCTCAAAATTTCCTAAGCATTCTCAAATACCTTCTGAATTAAGTGCAAAATTTTCTTTCTGTAGTTTTTACTGCAAAATCTTTCTTTGAAACACCGCATCTTCTTTATTCCTTTCTTCTAAATTCAAAAAATGGTGAAAACATCAAAAACCGTCCCTCAAAAAGAAGAGGCTTCTTCTTCACGGCCAGCCGCGTATAAAACACTGATGGAGCCATAGCCCGAGGAGTGTGTTCCCGGAACATGTCTTCTCACCTCTGATTTTAAGGTTGATACGGGCTCGTTGGTTCCCGGTCGGTGTGAGCCGGTATCGAGGTATTTGTGCTCGATAACCAACAAGCAACTTGCTCAGTTAAAGACAGATGGAAACTGGGATAACAAGGAAGTGGTAATTCCGGCTCCCGATGAAGATATTACCACCCACGTGGAAGGGTTCCTTAGTGTGTATGCTTACCCTTTTACGTTAGGGCCTCTTGACCCTGTTATCATCGATTTTTATCACCAATACCGAATAACTCTAGGTTAGATTCATCCTTCCTTTTGGCGGATCGTTATCCTGATCTGTTTCTTTGCAAACAAGATTGAGGGGATGCCTTTAACCCTCGATCATCTTATTAGATTGTATAGTCCCCGCCTCTTTCGAGGTGGATTAATAAAACTTCAACGTCGGGCTACCAAGGTACTGTTCTCGAGCATAGATGAGGATAAGGATCGAGGTTAGATGGGCAGGTTCGTTCGAATGAAGACTTCAGACCTGATCCCAGCCAAAAAGATGCCATTCCTGGAAGAATGGAATATGAAGCGTAAGTGTAATTCTGTTATTTATTCCATATCGCCATGTCTATTTTTTTCTTTCTTGCTGATATCTCTTTTGTGATGCAGCGGTTCCTTAGATGCCCGGTGTCATTCCCGATCTTAAAAGCTAGGTACGGGCCCTAGCTTCGACCTCCACATACGCCAAACGTTCATGGCGTGATTTGGCAAAGGGCCGATGTGAGGCCAAGAATCATAGTAAGCCTATTTCTCATGTTTTGAGAGTTCAAACGAAATATTTTCCATATATTCAACCGATTTTATTGTGTGCAGGCCTGGGCAGAGATGCGGTTTTGAGGCCCCTCCCCGGCGAGGAAGAAGCCTCAGACCCGGGTTCTACACCGGCTGAGGGAAATAAGAGAAAAAGGGCCTCAACTTCCGAAAATCCAAAACCGAAGGCAAGGTCGACTCGTAAGTCGAGGAAGAATACCATCCCTTTGACCTTAGAATCGGTTCAGCATATAAGGGATGAAGATGAGGAAGAGGAAGACGATGGGTCCGTACTGGTGGCCCGATCGAAGAAGACCACCAACGTTTTACAGGCAGCTGGATCGATGGTGGTTTATAAAGCTCTGCCTCGAACTAAGTATATATTGGAGAAAGATTCGGGCAGAGTCCCCGAGTCATTGGAGATCGAGGATGCTTCCCATAGAAGCCAACGGATGGGGGATATGTCTGAAGCGGCTCTCCCCGAATCTCTTATAACCGAAGAGAATGCCCCAAGTGACTCATTTGGGGCAGTAGCAATCAAAGACTCGCCCACCTTCCCTGCTTTTTCTGAAGGGGTGATTCAGAGCTTTTGGGGACCTCGAACTAGACAGGCCTCAAGAGGGAGAGGATCCTTTTTGTGACCTTTTTACCGGTGTCGAGGACGCTGTCGGCACTAGTGATGCATCAGATCTTTTTCACGGAGTGCAGCAGGCTTTGAATCAGGTAAGCCTTAAATTATTTTGTTGGTATTATGTCTGTTTTTCTTTTCTTACTTTGTTTCTTCTTTCTTCGTAGGTCATGGTAGCTCATCGAGAAGCATGTTCTCGATCCCAAGCTGAGCTGCGTCGATACGAGGCCGATCTCCAACGGGCCACGGAGGAGAGGAAAGCCCTTAAACTTCTCTTAGGGCAAAGGGAGAAAGAAATCAAGGACCTTCGAGCTGAGTTGGACAAAGCTTACCAAGATTAGACCGATCTGTCCGAGTAGGTAATGACACTATTAAAAGCCTATGGACTTGATACTGGAACGATGGCTAATCTTTCGGTCTCACAGCTGCAGCAGAAGCTTGAGATGATCAGGAAGCTCCGTGAGGAGATCGATGTGATAAAGGCGGAGTCCTTGAAATGGAAAGGAAATATGGACCACTTTGCTGCAGAGAAAGAGGCTGCTCGAGCCCAATTATCATCGGCCGAAAATCAACTTCAGAGTCTGAAGGAGAAAATCTTGGTTCAAACAAGGAAAACAGAGGAGCTCGAGACTCGGTTGGCTTCTAAACTTACCAAGGCTGAAAAGACAAAGGCCGATGCAGACGCACTTATGGCTATTTATCGGGTCGATGATGAGGCCGCTTAGACGCATGCGAGAGAAGTAGCCGAGACCACTCGAACTCGAGCACATTGGATTGCCAAATTTTACAAATTCCAATCTCGGAGGGAAACCCTCAAGGAGATCCATGCTCGAGGCTTCGATCTTACAGAAGAGATAATAAAGGCAAAAGAGCTTGAAGCCGATGCTGGGGCCTTGGCCTCCGATGATGATGATGACAATGATGATGATAATGATGGTGATGGGAGCAAAAGCGGGTCTCAGAGTAGGGAGGAGCCCGATGGAGAAAAAGACTGCTCCCGTGGATAATTAGGGTTTTTCTTATTTTGATCTTTTCGTGTAAGGTCCTGATAAGACGTTTTATAAACATATATATAAAGGTCTTTTCTTTTCCCAACTTGTCTCTATTTTCTTTTCTGCTTAGTGAATATTTTGTTTTACTTGTGTCTTATGAAAAATGTTCATAAGTTTGAGGATTTAGTTGAGCAAGTGTTTGCTCGAACTTTTAGTAAAGTAGCTCGTAGGCTTAATAGTCGAGTGAGTGATTGCTCAAACTCGAAGTAAGATAGCCCGTAGGCTTAATAGTCGGGTGAGTGATTTACTTGAACTCGAACTCGAACTCAAAGTATTGCAGCCCGTAGGCTTTATGGTCGAGTGAGTGCTTCGAACTCGAGGTAATGTAGCCCGTAGGCTTATTAGTCGAGTGAGTGATTCGAACTCGAAGTAATATAGTCCGTAGGCTTAATGGTCAAGTGAGAGTTTGCTCGAACTCGAAATAAGAGTAGCCCGTAGGCTTAGTAGTTGAGTGAGTGATTCGAACTCGAGGTAATATAGCCCGTAGGCTTAATGGTCGAGTGTGAGTTTGCTCGAACCCAAAATAAGAGTAGCCTGTAGGCTTATTAGTCGAGTGAGTAATTCAAACTCGAGGTAATGTAGCCCGTAGGTTTATTAGTTGAGTAAGAGTTTGCTCGAACTCGAAATAAGAGTAGCCCGTAGGCTTAGTAGTCGAGTGAGTGATTCGAACTCGAACTCGAACTCAAAGTATTGCAGCTTGTAGGCTTTATGATCGAGTGAGTGTTTTCTCGAACTCGAAGTAAGATGGCCCGTGGGCTTAATAGTCGAGTGAGTGATTGCTCGAACTCGAAGTAAGATAGCCCTTAGGCTTAATAGTCGAGTGAGTGAGTGATCGAACTCGAAGTAAGATAGCCCTTAGGCTTAATAGTCGAGTGAGTGATTTGTTTGAACTCGAACTCGAAGTATTGTAGCTCGTAGGCTTTATGGTCGAGTGAATGCTTGCTCGAACTCGAAGTAAGATAGCCCGTAGGCTTAATAGTCGAGTGAGTGATTGCTCAAACTAGAAGTAAGATAGACCTTAGGCTTAATATTCGAGTGAGTGATTGCTCGAACTCGAAGTAAGATAGCCCTTAGGCTTAATAGTCGAGTGAGTGATTTGTTTGAACTCGAACTCGAAGTATTGCAGCCCGTAGGCTTTATGGTGTAAGTTTTTTTCGAAACTCCTTCGATAGTGGTCGGCCCTTAAGGCTAATTGAATCATGAAGCAGAACAAAAATTTTCAAAATATGAGTTATCAGTAAAGAGGTTGTTATACATATATTCGTATTTTGTGCCAGGGCTCGAGCAAAACTATGAGGGCATGGTTCGTTTTGACCATTTGGTCCTTACACATTTTCCTTATCGAGACCCTGTTTGATATGACTTTGGTACGAAATAACTTTCTTATATTGAACTCGATTTATTCGATGGTAAAGCCCCACAATATTTGAGGTTGATTGTAAAGAAGCCTTGGATACTATTAAAATGTCCTCAGGTAGTACATAGTTGTTGTCTCGTTAAAAACCTTGCCGGAAAAACCTGGTTGGGATAAAAACCGATCTAAGGGAAAAAGAGTGCAACGCATACTTTAAAACCTGAGGTCTCGATGTTTTTGGCTGAACTCCTGCAATGAGTTAGTATCGAATATATACAGACGAAAGAAGGGAGAGAATCATACCTTAACAATAATATCGTTTGAGGTGTGACACATTCCAATTGCTTGGTATTTATTCGCCGTTTATAATACCAAGTTTGTAGGATCCTTTACCGACGTTTTCGAGTACTGGGTATGGTCCTTCCCAGTTCGGACCCAGTTTTCCTTCGTTTGGATTTCGGGTGCTGAGGGTGACTTTCCTTAGCACTAAGTCCCCTATTTTAAAATGGAAAAGCTTGGTTCTTCGATTATAGTATCTTTCGATCCGCTGCTTTTGGGCGGCCAATCGGACGAGAGTGGCTTCTCATTTTTCATCCAATAATTCGAGGCTAGTATTCATAGCCTCGTGATTTGACTCTTCTATTGTATATCGAAACCTGGCACTGGGTTCTCCGACTTCGACTGGAATCAAGGATTTGGAACCATATACTAAGGAGAATGGGGTTGCCCCCGTACAGGACTTTGATGTTGTTCGATACGCCCAAAGAACTTCGGGTAGGATTTCTCTCTATTTCCCCTTAGCGTCGTTCAACCTTTTCTTTAGATTTTGAATGATAGTTTTGTTCGTCGATTCGGCCTGTCCGTTCCCACTATGGTGGTACGGTGTTGATAATATCCTTTTTATCTTATGGTCCTCAAGGAATTTCGTCACTTTGCTGTCGATAAATTGTTTCCCATTGTCACACACTATTTCGGCGGGTATCCCAAATCGGCATATGATATGATCCCAGATGAAGTCTATAACCTCGTTCTCTCTAACTTTTTCGAACTTCTGTGCTTCAACCCATTTAGAGAAATAGTCAGTAATAAATAAGATGAACTTAGCTTTACCTGGGGCCGATGGCAGAGGGCCGACGATATCCATTCCCCATTTCATGAACGACCACGGGGATAGGACTGAGTGAAGTTGCTCTCCGGGCTAATGGATCATCGGAGCAAACCTTTGACATTTGTCACATTTTCGAACAAACTCCTTTGCATCTTTGTCCATATCGATCCAATAATATCCTGCTCTGATTATTTTTCAAACTAATGAATCGGTACCGGAAAGATTTCCACAAGTACCCTCGTGAATCTCACGTAGGACGTAATCGGTGTCCCCTGGTCCTAAGTATACTGCCAATGGTCCATCGAATGTCCTTCGATATAATGTTCTATCTGCAGTAAATATGAATCGAGCAGCTTTGGTTCGTAGGACCCTCGAAATTTTGGGGTCCGATAGGAGATTTCCGTTCTTCAAGTATTCAATATACTTATTCCTCCAATCCCAGGTTAAGCTTGTAGAGTTTATCTCTACATGACCTTCCTCGATCACGAATCTCGAGAGTTGAATGACAGTCCCCGAGCTGATATCATTTTCCCCGACCGATGATCCCAAATTTGCAAGTTCATCGGCCTTACTATTTTGTTCTCGAGGTACATGTTGTAAGGTCCATTCTATGAAACGGTGCAAAGTTACCTGCAATTTGTCCAAATACCTTTGCATTCTATCTTTTCGAACTTCGAAGGTTTTGTTTACTTGATTTACCACCAGCAAAGAGTCACACTTGGCTTCAATGATTTCTACTTCCAAGCTTTTGGCTAGCTCGAGACCTGCAATCATGGCCTCATACTTGGCCTCGTTGTTAGTCAACCTAGTAGTTTTGATAGATTGTCTAATAGTGTTACCCGTGGGCGGCTTTAAAACGATGCCTAACTCGGACCCCTTCACGTTCGAAGCCCCATCCGTGAAAAGGGTCCATACCCCCGATGATGTACCCAATTTCAATAAGAGTTCTTTTTCAACTTCGGGTACGAGGGTCGGCATGAAATCGGCCACGAAGTCCGCTAAAATGTGAGACTTGATGGCCATACGGGGTATTCGATATCGTACCCACTGAGTTCGATGGCCTATTTGGCCAATCGGCCTGATAGTTCGGGCTTATAAAAAATATTACGGAGTGGATAAGTGGTCAACACGCATATGGGGTGACATTGAAAGTACGATCTTAACTTTCTAGATGCGCTTATCAGTGCAAGTGCCAATTTTTCTAAGTGTGGATATCTAGTTTCTGCTTCTCCTAAGGTTCGACTTACATAATAAACGGGAAATTGCGTACCTTGCTCTTCTCGAACTAGGACATCACTTACTGCGATTTCCGATACTGCCAAGTACAAGCAAAGTTTTTCGTCTGTTTTTGGAGTATGAAGCAGTGGTGGGCTCGATAGATATCGTTTTAATTCCTCTAATGCATGTTGGCATTCCGGGGTCCAAGCGAAATCGTTCTTCTTTTTGAGTAGAGAGAAAAATTTATGACTTCGAACTGACGACCTTGAAATGAATCGACCTAAGGCAGCAATCTGTCCCGTTAGCCTCTGCATGGCTTTTACGCTGTCCACGATGGCGATGTCTTCAATGGCCTTGATTTTATCGGGGTTAATCGCGATCCCCCGATTTGATACCATGAAGCCGAGGAACTTGCCCGAACCGAGCCCGAAAGCACATTTCTCGGGGTTGAGCTTCATGTTGTATTTCCTTAAAATCTCGAATGTTTCCTGCAAATGAGCCAAATGGTCCTCTGCACGCAGGGACTTAACTAGCAAGTCATAAATATAAACTTCCATTGATTTACCTATTTGTTCCTCGAACATTTTATTTACTAGGCATTGGTAAGTAGCTCCTGCATTTTTTTTATCCCAAAGGGCATCACATTATAACAATATGTTCCATACTTGGTGACAAATGAAGTCTTTTTCTGGTCTTCCGAGTTCATTTGGATTTGATTATACCAGGAATAAACATCGAGAAAAGTAAGGATCTCGTGGTCGGCCGTGGCATCGATCATACGATTGATGTTAGGAAGTGGAAAAGAATCTTTGGGGCATGCCCTGTTTAAATCCTTGTAATCTACATACATTCTAAGTTTGTTCTCTTTTTAGGGACTACAACTACATTGGCTAACCATTCGGGATATTTCACCTCCCGAATGGACCCTATTCTGATAAGTTTAGTTACCTCGTCCTTTATGAATGCGTGCTTTACCTCGGATTGGGGCCTTCTTTTTTGCTTTATCAGTTGGAACCTAGGGTCCAAGCTTAGCCGATGCGTCGTTATATCTGATGGTATCCCTGTTATATCTAAATGGGACTAAGCAAAACAATCCATGTTATCGATAAGAAATTGAATAAGCCTTTTCCTGAGTTCGGGCAAATGCTCGATTAGTATGACTTGCTCCAACTCTTCAATCGTTGATTGAGTAACATCAGAATCATCTGGAAGCACGAATGATCGAGGGATCCTTTGATCATTATCTCCATCGATCTTCTAATTTTCTGGTTGGGTTAAAGCTGATGTCTGTGATTGCTATTTGGCATCTTGTTCCCCTTTTGAGCCCGATCCCTTTATTGGTGAATGTGAGGATATCAGATTCGCTTTCTCGGCGGCAAACATTTCTCTTGCGGCCGGTTGTTCTCCGTACACTGTTTTTGACTCCCCTTGATATTGGGAATTTAAGAACCTGGTGTAGGGTCGAAGGTACAACTCTCATGTTGTGGATCCATGGCCTTCCAAAAAGGGCGTTGTACCTCATGTCACCTTCAATTATGTGGAACTTCTTTTCCTGGATGGTCCCGGCCACGTTTATCGGCAGAATTATCTCGCGTTTGGTGATTTCACATGCCATATTGAATCCGTTTAGAACCAGGGTTGCGGGTACGACCTGGTCCTGTGACTGAGCTGTTCTACAACCTTCAATCTAATGATGTTGGCCGAGCTACTTTGATCAATTAACACACGCTTAACTTTAGTTTTATTCATAAGTACGGATATTACCAGTGTATCGTTATGAGGTTGTATGACTTCTTCTACATCTTCATCATTGAAGGACAAAGTTCCTACGGGTGCATAATCCTGAGTTCGAGATCACTTTTTCCTCACAATCGATGTCTTAGTGCGTTTAAGCACCAGCCCTTGAGGGGTATCGACGTCGCCGATGATCATATGGATGACGTGCTGTGGTTATTCTTGTTCGTTTTGTTTGCTGAAATCCCTGTTTTTGAAATGGTTCTTCGCCCTGTCGCTTAAAAATTCTCGAAGGTGCCCTTTATTGAATAACCGGGCTACCTCCTCTCTTAGTTGCCTGTAATCTTCCGTTCTGTGTCCATGGGTGCCATGATATTCACACATTTGATTGGGATTCCTCTGGGCAGGATCGGTCTGCATGGGTCAAGGCCATTTAGTGTCTTTGATGCGTCCGATAGTCGATATGATGGCGGATGCATCAATGCTGAAGTTCTACTCTGATAACCGAGGCGCTTCCTTAGATCTGGTAGGCCTGTCGAACCCACTTCTGTTCATCATCCCTCGAGACCCTTGACCTCGATCACTTCTTTTGTTGCTTTGTCCTGGGTTACGTCTCAATTCTTGATTGATATCCCTTCGAGCAACGGATTCAGACCCAAACTGATCATCTTCGACTCTAATTTTTGATTGGTACTGATTGTGCACGTCGGCCCAAGTGATAGCCGGGTACTCGATCAGGTTATGCTTTAGCTGCTGTGAAGCCGTCGAACTTCGTTCGTTCAAACCTTGGGTAAAAGCCTGAATAGCCCAATCGTCTATGACTGGGGGTAGATCCATTTGTTCCATTTGAAAACGAGACACAAACTCCCTTAGCATTTCGTTATCCTTTTGTCTTACCTTAAACATGTCCGACTTCCTGGTCTCGACTTTTATGGCCCCGACGTGTGCTTTTATGAAGGAATCCGCATGCATAGCAAAAGAATCGATAGAATTAGATGGCAAATTATGATACCATATCATTGCTCCCTTTGACAAGGTTTCACCGAATTTCTTCAATAATACGGATTTGATATCATCATCCTCTAGATCGTTCCCTTTGATGGCACATGTGTATGAGATGACATGTTCGCTGGGGTCGGTAGTTCCATTATATTTAGAAATCTCGGGCATGCGGAACTTTTTTAGGATCGGTTTAGGATCCGCGCTTGGGGGGAAAGGCTTTTGTATGAATGTTTTGGAATCTAAGCCCTTCAATATTGGTAGTGCCCCCGGGATCTGATCAACCCTGGAGTTGTATGTTTCCATCTTTTTGTCGTTTGCTTCGATCCTCCTTTCTCCCTATTCTATTCGTTTGGTCAGTTCTTTGAACATCTTAGCAATTTTGGGATTAGTCCCAGACTCCTACTTGTTTGATTTCACTATAGCCGGTTCCGCTGTCTACTCGATATCTGGGTTTGACTCAGCAACTGTGCTATTGCTGCTTGTTGAGCTTGCAACATTTCGAAAATCATACACAAGCTGACGCCGTTTTCCTCGACGTTATAGGTATCTCGAGTTGCAGACCGAGTGCTACCATGAATGCTATTTTCAGGTTCAGAATGTAGGTTCGCCTCAATGGCCATATGCGAATTGATGTCTACCGGCACTTCGATTTGAGATCCAACGGCGTTCACACGTGGTCTTTCAGTACTGGGTGTCAAGTTGTTGTTCTTATCTTGAAGACCAGCTTCGTTGTCGATAGGTAAGGCCATTTGATTGATAGTTGGTCGTTGCTAACCCGAAATCCAAGATACTTTCGGAAACAAGCGCAAAACGGTGTGTTTTTACATATTTGTATCAAATAACCACTGTTATCCTTAGCCCCACGGTGGGCGCCAAACTATTTACCCGAAAAATCAGATAGAGTTAAATTTATATGTAGTTCTAAGGGTATGTGGTATAGCTTGATACAAATCGTAAAGAGAAATAAAAATATCCAATCTTGACTATAAGAACGAAAAATAAAATTGTTAAAAAGAGGAAGTTAAGTAAGAGAACTCAAAAGATTGATCTTTCAATATAAGGGATAATCTTTTGTTACCATGTATGTGTTTCACAGAAACAACAATCATCTCCATTTATAGTGGGGGATCCTACTTTAGATATAAAAAGAATACATAGTGGGGAACCCATGAGGAACTAGCTTTTTCCTAATTCCCGCCAAGATTCTCTCTCCTAGTGCGGTTACAACGGCTCTTGTCTGTGAGCTCGATATTGACCCGAGATCTCGATCTTGACTCGAGCTCGATTCTGACTCAGAGTCTGGTACTGATTCGGGGTCGGAGTCGGTGTCGGTCGATCTATGCATTTTAGGCTCGATAACTTTGCCTCGCCCCGTAGTTCGATTTGAATACGAGCTCGATAATGATACCGAGCTTGTCATTGATCGGTCCTAGAATTTGAAACTTGATGACCTGAGTTCGGACCTCGATCTGGTATTACGAAGCTGCCACTCGATCAAAGTATTATCATACCGACCAGTCCGTACGACGGACTAATTGGTTTTGACCGTATACAAAACTGGAATAAGCTAGAAGATTTTATAAGCAAGCTATCCATAGGCATAATTAATTAACTATCCAAGAGAACTTACTATGTATAGAGGATAGAAGTCGTAATTTAAAATGATACATCATACTTGTTAAGGGGCGTTTACTAGGTATAATTATAAGAAATATAACCTATTTATTATTGCATTTTTATATCCTTAAACGTCTCGCTATTAGTTATTAATTATGGCTAATTTAAGGCCACATATGTTAAAAGTCTTCTCTTCGTTCTTAATGTTTGTGCCAAGTTAAACTACAACAAACAAAGAAATACATAGGGAGTACAAGATATTGGACTATACACGTATTGTGTATTCCCAAAATATACGAAATAAAACCTTTACCGCTACCAAAAATAGGGGCTGTCTAGCTATACAAATAAAAATTCCATTGTGTTTGAGCCTTATTGAAACCATACCAGCCATGTCCAGTCTATAAGATGTTAGATATAGATTTCAATGATGAAATATAACATATTATTACGGTGCAGGATCAAGGGAGATGAAAAAAGGATTCGAGCAAATCTATCAATGAAGTACAGACGAAGTCAAGAAAGGAAGGAATAAAAGAATCAAGATAAAGATTTGTTAACGGAAGCAAGTAAGGAAGATTCAAGATTGAAGCAATATGACAACCGGGATGATTGATACATTGAAGGAAGGACCAAGATTTACCGTTGCCTTGATTGCTGAAGACATGTATTGAAAAAGGAAGGCTATCAATCCCATGAATCAAGGAACAACTCAAGGAGAATTTATGACAAATCTCATTTCGAAAAAGGAAACGACCAGCAGTCATGGACCTTTTATGGAAGTTCTGTACTTATTCTTGGAATGAATCATAACAGATTCAATTCCAAGGATTAATTTCCCTTGGGACTGCAAATCCTTCAACGGTTTGCCAAAGATTCGCCAAGCCAAAGCTCAAGAATAAAACAGAGAATGTCAAGGGAGCAATATATACTTTGAACGAACCACTATCACTCTTTTTGTTCTACTCCAAACAAGTATTGTAGTTCACTCTAGATCTACTATGTAACTAGGGAGAGAAGAAAGAGAGAAAAATCACTAGTGAGACATTGTATCAAGAAGCGAGAAGTAACATAATGACTAAGTTGTTGATGTAAAGATACATCAACTCTCTTGTATAGAGAAACTTCAAATACTGAAAGAGAACAACTTTGCAACTCAAGGGGACTAGATGTAAGATTCACATTAAATTCGAACCAGTATAAAAATTTTGGTGTCTTTAATTCCTGCATTTTATTTCTGCTTTATTTATATTTTGTTCTTACCTTCAGTCGACTAATTAGTAAACTAGTCAACTACTTAGGATACAAAAAGAAAAATCGACAATTCAAGCCCCCTGTACTTTCATAAGGTCCTTTAGCACCATGGGGCAAATAAGAAGAAGGGACTTTATTGATTCCTTTTAGAATAATTCTATAGACCTTGAGACTAAATAAATCTATAGACCTGACTAACTCAACCTTAAAAGCTAACTTATTATAAGGTGAAGATTGTGAAAGACCAAATATTCCCTATCCGACGTGGGAAACCAACAGTAACCATTCAATACAGACCAATTCAGTCCAAAAAGAGTAGCATTGGCTTCTTAGCTGGAGGAGTAGTTTACGTACCATATTACTTGGGTCGTGCACGATATCATGTAAACTAAAAATGACTTCTACATTTATAAAGTCTATCATTTTAATAGCATGCTTGGTCGACAAAATGTGTAAGTTTAGGGTAGCTAGGGGGCAGGGCAAGGGATTAATTTAACCCATTTGTTAACCCACCCAGGAGGGACCGGTTTGATAAATATAAAATAATTTAACCTTGCTGCTAACCCGGGAGGAGCTATAATGTCAGTAAAATGGTCTTCTGGTACAGTTTTGTTTGAAATTCAAATGAATTGACGCAGGATCCTACTAAAAAAAGGGGTAAAAACCGTCCACGATAGTGCCCAATGTGTAAGTTTAGGGTAGGGGGCAGGGCAAGGGCTTGATTAATGTGGAAACATTATATTCATGCACATCTAAAAGGTTTTGTCTTGTAGTACTCTTATCCAAAGTTAGCTGATTTAGTAGTGTTGAATAAAAATAGTAGTAGCAAGTGGAATAAACCTAATACTGAATTAACAAAGGAATCAATCATCTTGCTAAAAGGATAGGCCAACAACCCTCCTTTCCTCGGAGTCTCTCTTGTTTAAAAGGAAGACTTGAAGATGTCTCAAAATTTGAATCTGTGTTCTCGAAAACAATGCATTCCCTTCTTTTGTTGATGTTTTTGGTGCACACTGTGTGGGTTACCACGGCTAACGTAACAAATGGTTGTGCTTCAAAAGTCAAGAACATATTCATTTTATCAGGACAGAGCAACATGTCAGGCCGTGGTGGAGTCTTTAATCATACCAGCCCAGCAGGTATGGTTAATTTGACTTGGGATGGTGTCGTTCCACCTGAATGTCAGCCCAATCCATCAATCGTCCGACTTAGCGCAGAACTTATATGGGTTGAGGCTAAAGAACCTTTACACAAAGACATAGATGTGAACAAAACTTGTGGGGTTGGTCCTGGTATGTCATTTGCCAATACACTCTTGAAGAGGGACCAGAATATTGGAGTGATTGGCTTGGTCCCGTGTGCTATTGGAGGCACAAATATTACTCAATGGGCTCGTGGTGGTTGTCTCTACAACGAAATGATAAGGAGGACGAAGGCGGCGTTGCAAGGCGGAGGGACAATACGAGGGATGCTGTGGTACCAGGGCGAGAGTGACACAGTGGACCTTGAAGATGCTACATTGTATAAAGGCAGATTGAAGAAATTCTTCAAACATGTGCGCGAGGATCTGCAGCTACCTACACTTCCTATTGTTCAGGTAATGGAAAAGATCTTTATTCGTAGTGAAAGTCAATGCTCATGTTAACCATCTGGTATTCAAAACTTTCTAGCTCGGCTAATCCAGATTAGTGCCGAGTAGGTCCACTATGGGGTGAATGGCTCACTGTCAAGAAGTCTTGATTTCAGGGCCCAAACCCGAGACCTTTGATTAAAGATAGAGGGACCATCCTACCAAGTCTCTTGGTTGTAATGTGAATAGTTTACTATTCGATTAATCTCATGTATTTCCTATGTCATTATGGAGAATTTCTTAAGATGTGTCCCTATATAACTCGAAGCTATATCAAGATTTTGACTAATCTTTATTGGTTATTGTGTTGTTGTTGTGCGTGTAGGTGGCATTGGCGACAGCACCAGGGCCATATATGGAGGTGGTCAGGAAAGGTCAGCTGGGGCTTAAGCTTCCGAACCTGAGATGTGTAGATGCTAAAGGGCTTCCAGTTGGGCCAGATTTTTTGCACCTTACAACTCCAGCACAAGTCTAGCTTGGTCTGATGCTGGCTGATGCCGTTGTTCATACTTAAAATTAAGGTGCATTCTCCCTCTTGAGACTAGTAATGTGCCCAAAATATTATCGATTTCGTGTTAAATTTTCTACCACCAATGCATTTCAACTCATTATGTCAAGTTATTTACTTTATTTTTCATATTACCAAATTAGATTTATTTTAAAGAGTTACTTGTTGGTGCTGCAAGTCGTGCTCTTAATCTCAGTGTAAAAAACTTATTGTTATACTGTTAATGTCACGATCCCAATTACCCACTTTAGGATGTCGTGATGGCACCTAATCTCTAAGACTAGGTAAACCTAACAAATGCTGATTTAATAACAGAATTGAACTATTTAATCATTTATCATAAATTATTAAATGACATACATAGCCGCAAGCGACCAATAGTTATACATTTCCCAAAACATGTAGTACGGAGTAATAAGCACTACTAAAACACACTAGAATTTTTAAACACAATATTATTTTCAATTACAATTTAAAAGTAACATAATGAAGTAAGATTGTGACTCCAAGGCCTGCGAACGTCAAGCAGGTATACCTTGAAGTCTCCCGCCGCGCAGACGCAACTCTCAACAATACAATCAGAATACTTGGATCTGCACAAAAATGTGCAAAAGCGTAGCATGAGTATACCATAACGGTACCTAGTAAGTATCAAGCCTAACCTCGGTAGAGTAATGACGAGGCCAGGTCAAGACCTCTACTAGACATAAAAACCTGCTCCAGATATACATAAGCTAACAATGGAAAGAAAATCAATGTAACACCAGCGACGAAAAAATTATTGATTTACAACCAACAATGAAGTAATAGAAATATAAATGGCAGCAAGTAGTAAACGAGAAATGAAGAACAACATAATTAGAACATCGATGAGATGTAAATGAACTCAAATAAGGAAAAATGGATGACAACTCAAATAATCAAATCGCTCCCAACGCATGGACTTACAACAAGAATTACCCCGGTACCACATCTCATAAACCACAAGTCATGGACCATAATTTTTAAATCTTACACATATGGCACCTCGTGCGCACAATAACAATCACCTTCGCACGACCAAGCCCACGTGTTATCATGTACTTTGCAACCAATTTAGATGAACGGAAGATATATTTAAACACCATAAAATATAATAACAATCTTGAATAAAGTAAGGTGTCAAATAAAATTATTAATTTATTTTAGAAATCAAGTAAAGTAAAATAATATACAATTTGTACAAAACATAGTATAAAATGGGTTTAGTTTAGAAATTAATAAAATTGAGTAAAAGTATCATTTTTAAACAAAACAAAATATAAGTTAAATTAACAAATTAAATATAGAATTCGTTAAGGAAAAGCATGATAATAATTTTAAGCAAGATAAACATCTAACAGGGTGCTGAGTATAATTTGAGAACTCAATTATAGTGAAAGTTCGATAACCATTTAGAATAATAAGGCACCGAGTGAGATAGCGTGTTCTATTTTGAAGAGGCACATAGAATAAAGTATGTTAATAATATTTTTATTTAAACTATTATGTTACCAATAACTCAACAGAATATAATATAGTGAATTCACGCAATTTAATAATAAGAACAAGGAAATAAAACAAGAAATTAAAGTAAAGTAGTTAGTTTATGAAAATGAATTCAAACCTCACTATCAGAAAGCCCAGAATAACAAATCTCGTAATCTCATATAAAAATGTTGAAACTATCAGAACAACAACAACAATAACCAGTACAACACACACAATTCTTTGCGACGCACAACCTGATCCCATCATAACATCCTTTATCAATATCAAGTGTAACGTAAACAATCCATTGCGGCGCACAACCTAATCCCATCATATCATCATTTATCAACATCATAATCCTCCATTATTCCACCATATTATCATTTATCAACATCAATTATTACGTACACAAACCGTTGCACAGCGCAACCCGATCCCACCATATCATTATTTTTAAATATCATAATCCTCCCTTATTCCACCATTTCAATTTATAATCATTTATTCCCCGTTGCGACATGCAACCCGATCCACAAACAATTTCAATTAACATAGACAATCCAATAACTCAATTTACAAGAATCTCTACAATCAGAGGGTATGAGTGCAAGGCAATAAAGGAACCACGTAATAATCAAAGGAATGCAACAAATATTACAAAAGAACAGGACAAGTAAATCATGTGACAATTAAGGTGTGCAAGTAAAACAGTTAAGGCAAGTAGCAAACAAGCACGAAGTCATGGAAGAGACGAACAATTTAATATTTTCATAACAAATAGCTCATGGATCAACCACAGTGTGTACAAGAATTTCAACAATAATAAAATGAATGGGAATGCTCAACGAGGAAAGGTATCTCAACAATTAATAACTCCGCCTCAATGTGATAACGGCTATTACAACCTCAACACCAATAACTCAACAAGATGATATTCCTTGAAATAATAACTTCAATTAAAAGTGATTCAACAATTAAGAGGTAACAAGACAATAATGAAAGCAATAACTTCAACTAAAACATATAAGAGCAAAATAACAAGTAAGAGGTAGAACAAGTGCTAACAACGTCAATTAGAGCATGTAAGAGTAAATTAACAATGAGAGATATAACATGTTATGACAATTCAATTAAAAGCATGAAAATAGTCTAGATAATCTAAATCTATCAAATACCACATATAGCCCGTGTACTCGCTCGTCACCTTGCGTACACGGCTTTCACATTAAACAAATAGCACAATCAACCCAAATCCTAGAGGGTAGTTTCCCCCATACAAAATTAGGCAAGATACTTACCTCAACTAGGCCAACTCAACCTTTCAAAATAGTTTTTCTCCTAAAATTCGCCTCCACACGGCTCAAATCTAATAAAAAATGACTTAATAACATCAAACAGTGCAAGAGAAACCAATTACATAAATGAAGCTATGATCTTTATATAATCTCCAAAAAGTCAACAAAAGTCAACGTTGGTGCCGCCTTGAATTCCGAATCCATGGTTACTCGAGCGAAGCCCGAACCAATACAAGCTCACACAAACAAAAACCGGCTCAATCGGAGTCCGATAGCGCAACCAATTTGCAAAAATTATTACTTTTGGGTGTTCATAACCCAAGAGTCCAACCCACATTAGTTGGGTCCCATATCTCCCGAAATACTTCTCCAAAACTCGCCAAATTCGAGTATGTTGTTCTCCTAATATAGGAGAACAAGACCCCAAAAGGAATCAAAAAATAAACGCCTCTAACTCATTTTCAATTTTTAAAATTTAGGACATAACCTTAGGTCATGATTTAAAGAATTAAGTTGGTTTTCAATTAGAATCATGGATTAAAGCTTAACCCAAGGGAATGAATCAAAGAAAAATACTTAGGTTATGGTTTATACCTTACCCAATGGAAGAAACTTGAAGAACATCCTTGAATTCTCCCAATCCCAAATTTTCAAGATGAGAAAAACTCCAACAATCATTAATAGCCAAAAATGTCCATCTGTTATGCCTCGTTTCTTATGTCAAACGATACCGAAACTCGCTTTTAATGCCTCCAATGGATTCCACGTGAAATTCGTGTCAAGTTATGCTTTTGAATCACTCCATTTGTCCTTTTAATGAAGGAGATATGTTAGTTTCAATATCTGGTGTCACACCTCCTCTTTCCCGAGGGGATAGGAGAGTTTTTCCAATTAAAGTGATATTATTCGAAATAGGATTACTTAATTAATTAGAGTCACCACTTGAAATAATTTTATGATGTCCCAAGTCACCGGTTTATTTTAAATCTCAAATCGAGGAAATTTGACTCTGTTTTAAAGTCTGCGAACACAGAAGACCGGATAAGGAATTCTGTTAACCCGAAAGAATGTGTTAGGCATTCCCGGGTTCCGTAGTTTTAGCACGGTCGCTTTAATCATACATGGCTTAATTAAATTGTTTAATTACGTGTTTTAGAACCTATGTACATTTTACCTTTTACCGCTTTTAATTACTTGATTATGGCCTTATGGAATTATCTCGAAATGAATCACGCGTACGTGTACCCATTTTGTTCGGGTGTCAAAATCGTGTCACGCGTACGTGTACACAATCCATAACACTTAATTAATTACTAAGATTGTTTGATCAAAGTCGCGCGAATGCGTACCTTGATTTATTTTGGGAATCATAATTATGTCACGTGAACGTATATATAATCACGATAATTCAATTAAAAGTGTACCTAAAGCACTCTAACGTTGTTCATTATTCTTCCTAAACTTTTGAAATTATTGCGAGGCCAAAGCTATGAAATTATTGTGGGAGAAATGTATTACGTAGTAGCTATTATACTTGATAAAGTTATCTATATTACAGGTCATTAACAGGCTAAAAGTCATTTTGTAGCTATTAACCAAGAATTCAGATAGTTTATTTGCCATATTGCTCAGTGCAATCCATTAACAAGTTGCTAAACTAAAACTTCTCAATTAGAACCTGCAAAGTCCCTTTCAATCAAAATAAAATAAAATAAATAAAGACAAGCATATTCAATTCTATCTTATTAGATTAGAAGCTCAAAATAAATAATTAAAATCCAAACATCACTATCTAAAGAAACATTGCAACAGAGAAATAAAATAACCACTATAATATTAGCATCCAAACAACGCATCAAGCAAATCAGTATGCAACCAACAATACCAAGAATCTCATCAATTAGAAAAGAGATCTTTGTAAAGAAAAGAAGGAAGAAAGGGACGAGAATTTGACCTTTGGTATAAATGAACTGAGTTGAAATTACAAAGGCTTAATAGCTGGACGGCTCTCGACCGGAAAATTTACCGACTAACTCGACGGAACCGCGAATCTGCCCGGAAACCATAGACTACGACCTCAAATGACTTCAACGCCCCAATTTCGATACAACTCAGCAGAAACAGATTTCAGCTTTGTTTAGTTTTTAAAATAAAAAAAAATAGTTGAAACCAACCAGTTTGGACGACTATCGCCGATTTTCTGCTCGTTTGCCGTTGATGGTGCGACTCCGGCGAAACAGTGACAGTAGAGGGGGAAAAGGGACAGAAGCAATAGCTAGGTGCAACAGCAACAGTCATGGTCGTCGCCGGTCATCACCTCAGGCAACGGCAACCATGGAAAGGGCGAGAGCTGGAGAGATGGGGAAAGGGACTTGGGCGGCTCTTGGAGGAATTCCGTTCTTTTCTCTGTTTCTGTCTGTGCGTGTGTGAGTATGTCTTTTTAATTTTGAGAGGAAGAAGATGGAGAAGATGTGAAGGGGGAGGCGCTGTTAGCGGTCTTCTTTTTTGGGATTAGGTCCCTCCCTTTATGTGTTGTGTGTGTAAGATTGTTACACCTCCTTTTTTTTCACGAGGAATACTGGAGTTTTTCTAATTAAAGTGACATTAATCGATTTAATCAGAGTCGTCATTTGAAATAATTTATGGTGTTCCAAGTTACCGGTTTATTTTTAAATCCCAAATCGAGAAAAATTGACTCATTTTAAAGTCTGCGAAAACCAGAAGACCGGGTAAGGAATTCTGTTAACTCGGGAGAATGTGTGAGGCACTCCCGAGTTCCGTGGTTTTAGTACGGCCGCTCAACTATTAATAACTGGCCTAATTATCTGATTTAATACATATTTGAACATATTATGCATTTTATTCCTTTTAACTGCTTTTAATATTTATGTAAATTATTTAAATAAGTCGCGATGTTGCGCACTTATTGTTTTTGTACATATTGTGAATCGCGTCACGTGAAACGCACCCGCAATTTACAATATGTATATTTTTATTATTATTTGAAGTTATGGTCGAGTCACGTGAAACGCACATTCGAATTAGGATTATGTATTGCGACCATGCCACGGGAACCGTACCCATGACCACGATGATTCATTATTAATCGCGCCTAAAGCAAACTACGATGTTCATGAATTGTTCTCCCTAAAAACAAACTTTGAAATTATTGAGGTCACAAATTATGAAAATTATTGCGGAGAAATAATGTGACTTAATTGTTAAGCTAATGGGCCAAGATACGGAGGTGATTGGCATTTATTGAATTGGCTTGACAAATAACGCATTTGGCCGGAGAAATGATATGACTTAATTGTTAAGCTAATGGGCCAAGATACAGAGGTGATTGGCGCATTTGGCCCAATGCGTTATTTGTCAAGCCAATTCAATAAATGCCAATCACCTCTGTATCTTGGCCCATTAGCTTAACAATTAAGTCACATCATTTCTCCGCAATAATTTTCATAATTTGTGACCTCAATAATTTCAAAGTTTTTTTTTAGGGAGAACAATTCATGAACATCGTAGTTTGTTTTAGGTGCGATTAATAATGAATCATCGTGGTAATGGGTACGGTTCCCGTGGTATGGTCGCGATACATAATCCTAATTCGAGTGTGCGTTTCACGTGACTCGACCATAACTTCAAATATTAATTAAAATAAACATGTTGTGAGTCGCGGGTACGTTTCACGTGACGCGATTCACAATGTGTACAAAAATAATAAGTGCGCGACATCGCGACTTATTTAAATAATTTTCATAAATATTAAAAGCGGTTAAAAGGAATAAAATGCACAATAGGTTCAAACATGTAATAAATCAGATAATTAGGCCAATTATTAATAGTTGAGCGACCGTGCTAAAACCACAGAACTCGGGAGTGCCTCATACCTTCTCTCGGGGTTAACAGAATTCCTTACCCGGTCTTCTGATTTTCACAGACTTTAAATGGAGTCAATTTTCCTCGATTTGGGATTTAAAAATAAACCGGTGACTTGGGATACCATAAATTATTCCAAGTGTCGACTCTGATTAAATAAATAATCCCATTTTGATTAATGTCACTTTAATTGGAAAAACTCCCCTATCCCCCTCGGGAAAAAAGAAGGTGTGACAGCTTTGACAACTTAGCTGGGGTTTTTAAAAATAGGGGGAGGCCAGTTCTCTGTTGTGAAGAAAAGGGGAAAGATCAGATTAGTCTTCTTCAGGGAGATGGAGCTAAGGGAGTCGGCAGTTAGGTTTTAAAATGGGGGAAGGTTTTGAGAGAGATTGAAGATGGAGTAGAGGGAGGGGTGCGCCGCTGCTTGTTGAAGAAGTCAGGGGGGTCCCTTCTCTTTCTCTGATTTTTTTTTTCCAAAGGGGAGTGTGAAATTAGGGTCTATTTTAGAAATGAAGAGGGGATATTGGGCTGGCGGGTAGTGGGCTGGGGCGAATGGAAAGAAAATGGGCCACTAGAAGCACCTGGCCCTAATCAATTTATTTAACACTCCTAATTCCAACTAATTTGTAAAATTAACCTAATGACCTATTTTTCTATAATTAACTAATTCATTTCGCTAATCAATGCATGTAGAGTTACTAATGTATTTTTTGGTATTTTAGTGTTTTACAAATGCAATTGATTATGCAATTAAAATCTAAAAAATATAAAATTTAAAAATATTTTTGTATTTTTTTTTAGGATTTAAAATGCAACTTAAAAATGCATCAAACATGAATACGTACAAAGCAAACTAAGTAAAAATATAGAAAAGTAATTTAAAGCTATTTTTTGGATTTTTTAGGAGTAAATTTATATTAGGGCAAAAATTAGGTGCTCACAAAGATATATAGGTGTAGGTATAGGGATTAATTGGTGGCCAAAAAAAAAGAGTGTGTATGGGCATGTGAGTTTTGAGGGAGCGAAATATACGAGATCACAAACGTAGATTGCTCGCGGCTAAATATGAATGAGTTTGTTACAAAAGATAAGGAAAAATCTTGCCACATGGAAATGACTCATTGACTCTTGCTTTAATTAATTTTTTTTCCTTTTAAGAGTGTAAAATAAAAATACTAGCTAAATATTTTAAAATCAAGAACATATAAAAAAATTTTGTGATTTTTAATTTTCTTAAATAAAACCTACTAAAAATGAAATAAATGTTAAAATATGTAGATTAAACTTAAAATTATTTACATACTAAAAAGTGTTGAAAAATCTCAAGTATGGTAAAAAAATTAGGTGCTCACATCTGAAAATAGTGCAGATTTTTAAATACGAATTCAGTGACAATTTCATAATTAATCTGAAAAATCTAGCAACCCAATTCTTAGTAAAAGGATCATAAATCCCGCGTACGATGTCGAAACGTGATGATTTCAGTTGATATGGTTCCAAAATTATGATACGGATATAATGGTTTAGTCAAAACATGAATCAAAGGTCGTTTTCTCAATATGGTAACCTTTATGCTCAAATCGACGTCGAAATCGAAAACCATCACCATACAACCCAAACTGATCCAAAACTCATCGGAATTTAACCAAACTTTGTGGACATATCCAAAATCATCATTCAAACTTATTGAAATAATTAAAACCCGATTTCGAGTCCGTTTACCCAAAAGTCAAACCTAGGTCAACTCTTTCAACTTAAAGTTCTAAAACGAGAATCATTCTTCCAAATCAATCCTGAACCGCTCGAAAATCGAAACCAACCATACACGTAAGTCATAATACATAATATGAAATTACTCAAAGTCTTAAACCACCGAATGGTAGGCTAAAGCTCAAAATGACCGGTCGGGTCGTTATATTTCCCCCCACTTAAACATACGTTTGTCCTTGAATGTGCCAAGAGTAGTTCCAAAGCCATCAAGTCACCATATAATCTCACCATACACATAACCATGGGTGATCCCACGTTACCCCAGTCCACCCAATCCATATAAGCCCGACAATACCAGCTAATAGAGGATCCTTACTTCAACCATAAATCTTAAAACCCAAATCCCCAACATCCGGAATTCATTATATGACCCGATTCTTGCATCTATGCACTATATAACTCTGAAAAAGTTGTATCAATACATAATCATATCTCAATAAATAATCACATAATATACCACATAACTCAAATACTCACAGCAATAACTTCCGACCGCAATAGTTGCTCGATAACAAACTCGACACCGGTAACAAACCTTATATCAACTAAAACCTTGTTCCGAAACTTCGTAGATTGCCAATGATGAAAGAAACATACAGAAACTCATAACCACCCATCAGATTAACAAGTCGTGGAGCTCTCTTGCCGATAAGAACCATAGCCAAAATCTAAGCCGACTAGTGATCTAATTCTTGCAAACTTACCTTAATCAAATCCGATGGCACTCATTTCACGCCCAATAACCTCACCTCATCCAGTACAAGCTACTCGACCGACCTGTCATAGAAATCATACTTAGAGCCACATACCATGCAATCTGTGCACCAACGAACAATAACTCAAATATACCCAATGATGAAAAGAGAATGGAAATGAAGAAACCATCCCGCCAGCTCAACAAATACCACCACGAAGTGTAATGCTATCAATCCACCACACAAAGGGAAACACAATACACGAAATAAGAATAAAAGATCATATCCTAGCATAAAGCCGTCACGATGCATGACCCAATCCGACACTAGTCCACCTGAAATATGTCGAGCCATGATACTCATAATCAACAACCATAAGCTTATCAACATCAAACACACAAAGCGCGTGACCATAACTATGAAGATATGGACATCACTATATACCAGAAACAAGAAGACCATAACCAAGGCACAATCAACCATTCAATACCCTAAAAACAATCTCGCTTGAATTTTGCTACAAAGCCCAAACGTAATCTCATTAGTGTGCAGATAACCAACAGATCACAACCTATCACAGCATAGGAGAGTAATACATGAGATATATCATAACACGAATGTGATCCACCCTAACCGATAACATACCCCTTGATAATAACTGTATTGAGTAGATAAATCTGATTCGATTTAGTACACATATCCTTATTAGACCTACTAGTAGCCTCCAAATCAATTTTGATCCTTCCAAAGTAGGTAGAATGACTCCAAAAATCCCACGATAACATATCTATAGTATATACCGTCAGTTTCCAACCTTTTAACATACCTTCATCATTCACAATCATGGAACAGTCTGCCTTGAGAGCCCTCATAGTTTTCAAATCCTTAGAATACTAGAATCTCCATATTCGATCACAACTACAATACTCAAATAACTGACACATTCCTCACATACAGTCAGCCCACGGGAAGTACTTCTATAATTATTTCATGCCACAAAGCAAAATCTGGACATCTGCAGTTGATCAACTAGGCAATTACCGTAATACCAGTCAGGCATCCGTAAGTCAAAACACAGTGCGTCTTCCGTAGTGCGCACCCTTCTTAGGTGCTATCAAATAATGCTAGCATCCTTCTAAACATCTGAAATCGTCCATGCTATCTAGAACTCGTGACCCCATCCAAGCGAAATTCATAACACGCAACATGTTCCTTATGTCAGTAGCAGACATCTAGCTCAAGGTGTGGTCGACACTCTCAAGAACTCTTTAAGGCCAGTACGCACATCACCAAGAAATCACAACTGTACTTCATAACTCAACCAAGCCACGCAAGCCATTAAACCCAAGAGTGTTGCCACAGTACGCGGGTGAAGCATTACCAAACTAAAAGACTAGTTATCTTTATTGTTATGATGACCCAACACCCCCGAGATGACCCATTTCTTCTAATCCTCCCCGACTTGTCTTCAGGAAAACACTTTCCCTTATCAGTACACAATGATCCTAAGTCAAAGCTCACTGTGGAAGACCCTAGCATGAACCACATCGCCCGAAAACCCATAAACTGTTGTATTTCCTCTGAAACACCCAACAATACTGATACCGAGATACCCACTCTGAAGAGACCTTTTGTGAATCTGGAGATGTTTCTTTAACCTCTCTAATACTTGAATGTAGATTTAGTAATGACACAGATATGCCGCAAGTTCCAGCACCATCCCATGAAAATCTCAGATCTTAGTCATGTACAATTCCGGGGAACCCCTCAACATTGTATATATACCTCAGACCCAAGACTGATATGACACTTGTCCATGCAATCTGATCGTCGATAGAAGACTCCCCCACTTGGCGCGGAGTCATAGGGTACAATATCCAATGATCCACATTACCAACCTTCATAAGCTCGTAAAACACCAACAAGATACACAAACCAATTGCATCACACACTTGAAAAACTAAAGATCTACCAAAACGTCCGCGTAAATATGTAATAAAGAAACAACATAATCAGAACACCGATGAGATGTAAATGAACTCAAATAAGGAAAAACGGATGACAACTCAACTAATCAAATCGCTCCCAACGCATGGACTTGCAACAAGAATTACCCCGAGGTACCACACCTCATAAACCCCAAGTCATGGACCATAATTTCCAAATCTTACACATATGACACCTCATGCGCACAAATAACAATCGCTTTCGTACGACCAAGCCCACGTGCTACCATGTACTTTGCAACCAATTTAAATGAACGAAAGATATATTCAAATAACATAAAATATAATAACAATCATGTATAAACTAAGGTGTCAAATAAAATACAACAACAACAACCCAGTATAATCCCACTAGTAAGGTGTCAAATAAAATAATGAGTTTATTTTAGAAATCAAGTAAAGTAAAGTAATATACAATTTGTACGAAACAGAGTATAAGATGGGTTTAGTTTAGAACTCAATAAAATTGAGTAAAAGTATCATTTTTAAACAAAATAAAACATAAGTTAAATTAACAAATTAATTATAGAATTTGTTAAGGAAAAGCATGATAATCATTTTAAGCAAGATAAACATCTATCAGGGTGCTGAGTATAATTTGAGAACTCAATTATAGTGAAAGTTTGATAACCATTTAGAATAATAAGGGACCGAGTGAGATAACGAGTTTTATATTAAGAGGCACATAGAATAAAGCATATTAATAATTTTTTTTATTTAAACTATTATGTTACCAACAACTCAACAGAATATGATATAGTGACTCCACGTAATTAAATAATAATAACAATGAAAGAAAATAGGAAATAAAAGTAAAGTAGTTAGTTTATGAAAATGAATTCAAACCTCACTATCAGAAACCCAGAATAACAAACCTCGTAATCTCATATAAAAATGCTGAAACTAACGCAACAACAACATCTAGTACAACACACACAATCCGTTGCGGCGCGCAACCCGATCCCACTGTAACATCCTTTATCAATATCAAGTGTAACGTAAACAATCCGTTGCAGCGTACAACCCGATCCCATCATATCATCATTTATCAACATCATAATCCTCCCTTATTCCACCATATTATCATTTATCAACATCAATTATTACGTACACAAACCGTTGCGGCGCGCAACACGATCCCACCATATTATTATTTATCAATATCATAATCCTCCCTTATTCCACCATTTCAATTTATTATCCTTCAATCCCCGTTATGGCGTGCAACCCGATCCTCAAACAATTTCAATTAACATAAACAATCCAATAACTTAATTTACAAGAATCTCTAAGTGCTAGGCAATAAAGGAACCATGTAATAATCAAAGTAATGAAACAAATATTACAAAAACAACAGGACAAGTAAAAAACGTGATAATTAAGGTGTGCAAGTAAAACAGTTAAAGCAAGTAGCAATTCAATATTTCCAAGCACGGGGTCATGGAAGGGAAAGAGTTAAGGCAAACAAGCACGAGGTCATGGAAGGGACGAACAATTCAATATTTCAAGAATAAATAGTCCATGGCTCAACCACAATGTGTATAAGAATTTCAACAATAACAAAATAAAAGGGAATGCTCAACAAAGAAAGTGTCACGACCTGAAATTCCCTTCTTCGGACCGTGATGGCGCCTAACATTTCACTTGCTAGGCAAGCCAACGTTAGAATAATATTAACAAACTTTAAACCATTTTTTAAAATTATTAATAATTAAGAAAATAAAAGCGGAGGCAAAGTTTGTAACATAGTGAAATAATCCATAAAAAAAATAACGGTGTCTAAATATTATCCCAGAATTGGTGTCACAAGTGCACGAGCTTCTAGAATAAATACAAATAAAGGTCTGAATAAAATAAAACTGTCTGGAAATAAACACACAGCTAAAGTAAAATAGACGGGGACTTCTGAACTGCGAACGCCATGCAGTTATACCTCAAGTCTCCTCTAAATAGCTGAAATCCGAGCAAGTCTATGGCACGCCGCTGGGACCAACTCCGAAATCTGCACAAGAAGTGCAGAGTGTAGTATCAGTACAACCGACCCCATGTGCTGGTAAGTGCTGAGCCTAACCTCGATGAAGTAGTGACGAGGCTAAGGCGGGTCACTTATATTACCTGTACGCAATATTAGTAACAACAACAATAATAGAAATAAATCAGGTAACTCATTTATAATAATTGAAGCCAACTCAGCAGTCATAACCAATTATCATTTCCATCAATTCTGTTGCAGCGTGCTACCCGCTTTCACAATATATTCACATTCAATTCTGTTGCAGCGTGCAACCCGCTCTCACAATATATTCACATTCAATTCTGTTGCAGCGTACAACCCGCTCTCACAATATATTCCTTTAATCAAATCTGTTGAGGCGTGCAACCCGATCCCCCAATATATATATATGTATGTCGACTTTTTAATAAGTCTGTTGCGGCGTGCAACCTGATCCTCTAATATGGACTTTTCATAAGTCTGTTACGGCGTGCAACCCGATCCTCCAATATGGACTTTTCATAAGTCTGTTGCAGCGTGCAACCCGCTCCTCCAACATATTCATTTACCAATTCTTATAGAAGATATTTCCCCAATAAATGTAACAATTAATATAAAATTATAAGACAACAAGCATACAATAATTATAATTTAATTATGAAACAAACAATGACAAATAGCAGATTATTATAGAAATCAAGGAGAAAATAAGCCGTTTAATATTTAATATTCTAAATGTAAAATAACAATTAAAACACATAATTCAAATAGCATGTAACAATTAATGTGGGAATTCAAGAATTAATATTTGACAAAGAATAGGAGAGAAATAATTAGTATAATAATTAATTTATGATTTAAAATAATTTATGATTTTTCAAGTAAGCAGGCAAACAATTAATTTGACGACGTATAGACACTTGTCACCTCGTCTATACGTCGTTCACATACAATTCACATAATAATTAAATTAAGGATTCTATTCCCTCAAGTCAAGGTTAACCACGATACTTACTTCGCATTGCAAATTCCAATCAATTATTCAACCACAACTTTTCCTTTTAAATTTGTCTCCAAAAGCTTCAAATCTATTCAAAAATAATTCGATATATTCAATACGAATAATAGGAATTAATTCCATATGAATTTATAAATTTTTCGGATAAAAATCCAAAATTCATTAAAATATTTGGCAGTGGGACTCACGTCTCAAATCTCGGAAAAACTTACGAAATCCGAATTTCCATTCCGAGACGAGTCCAACCATACAGAAATTATCCAATTCCAATGTCAAATGGACATTCAAATCTAGATTTTTTGTTTTTGGAAAGTTTTACAAAAATTCTAATTTCTTCCATCTAAATCCGAAATAAATAATGAATATAGGCTTAGATTTATGAAATACAATCACTATATGATAAAGAACACTTACCCGTGACCTATCCGAAACTCACCCGAGCCCTCGGGATTCCAAATCAAACATGCACACAAATCTAAAAGCATCATACGAACTTGCTCGCGCGATCAAATCGCCCAAATAACTTAGAATTACGAATTTAGCACCAAATCAAAGGAAATTTTCAAGAAAACTTTAAAGCTTATATTTTTACAACCGGACGTCCGAATCACGTCAAATCAACTACGATTCTCACCAAATTCGGTAGACAAGTCATAAATATTATAGTGAACCTATACCGGGCTCTGGAACCAAAATACGGACCCGAGGTCAATAAATCTAACATCAGTAATTTCTTAAAAATCATTAAACTTTCAAGCTTTTAATTTTTCATCAAAATTCCATATCTCGAGCTAGGGACCTCGGAATTCGATTCCGGGCATACGCCTAAGTCCCAAATCATGATATGAACCTACCAGAATTGTCAAAACACTGATCCGGGTCCATTTGCTTAAAATGTTGACTAAAGTCAACTTAGTTGAGTTTTTAAAGCTCTATTTCACATTTTAATCTATTTTTCACATAAAAACTTTCAGGAAAATTGTAGGGACTGCGCACGCAAGTTGAGGAATGGTAAATGGTGCTTTTCTAGCTCTTAGAACACATAATTACTTATTAAATGTAAAGATGACATTTTTGGGTCATCACATTCTCTACCTCTAAAACAAACGTTCGTCCTCGAACGGAGTTACAAAAAGTACCTGAGCTGGAGAAAAGGTGTGGATATTTACTCCGCATGTCCGACTCAGGCTCCCAGGTAGATGCTTCTACCGGTTGACCTCTCCATTGCACCCGAACTGAAGGATAACTCTTAGACCTCGACTGTCGGACCTGCCAGGCTAGAATAGCCACTGGCTCCTCCTCGTAAGTCAATTCTTTGTCCAATTGGACTGAGCTGAAATCTAACACATGGGACGGATCACCATGATATTTTCGGAGCATAGACACATGGAACACCGGATGAACCGCTGATAAACTAGGTGGTAATGCAAGCCTTTAGGCTACTTCACCAACCCTTTCAAGAATTTCAAAGGGTCTGATATATCTAGGGCTTAACTTGCCCTTCTTTCCGAACCTCATTGCACCTTTCATAGGTGAAACCCGAAGCAATATTCTTTCTCCAACCATGAATGCAATATCACGAACTTTTTGGTCGGCATAAATCTTTTGCCTAGACTGAGCTATGCAAAGTCGATCCTGAATAATCTTGACCTTATCCAAGGCATCCTGTACCAAATCGGTACCCAACAACCGAGCCTCTCCCAGTTCAAACCAACCAACTGGCGATCGGCATCGCCTTCCGTATAATGCCTCATATGGAGCCATCTGAATGCTCGACTGGTAGCTATTATTATAAGCAAACTCCGCAAGTGGCAAGAAATGATCCCAAGAACCTCCAAAGTCTATAACACAAGCGTTAATCATATCTTCCAATATTTGACTAGTGCGCTCTGACTGTCCGTCTATCTGTGGATGAAATGTTGTACTCAACTCCACCTGCGTGCCTAACTCACGTTGTACAAACCTCCAGAAATGTGAGGTAAACTGCGTACCTCGATCTGAAATAATAGACACGGGCACACCGTGAAGGCGGACAATCTCACGAATGTAAATTTCAGCTAACTTCTCTGAAGAATAGGTAACTGCCACTGGAATGAAATGTGCTGACTTGGTCAATCTGTCCACAATGACCCAAACTGCATCAAATTTTCTCTGAGTTCGTGGGAGCCCAACAACAAAATCCATAGTGATACGCTCCCACTTCCACTCAGGAATTTCTAACTTCTGAAGCAAACCACCAGGTCTCTGATGCTCGTACTTAACTTGCTGATAATTTAGACACCGAGCTACATTTGCAACTATATCCTTTTTCATTCTCCTCCACCAATAATGTTGCCGCAAATCTTGATATATTTTGGCGGTACCTAGATGAATAGAATACCTGGAACTGTGTGCTTCTTCAAGAATTAATTCATGAAGCCCATCCACATTAGGCACACAAATACGACCCTGCATTCGCAGAACCCTATCTTTCCCCACAACAACCTGTTTTGCATCACCGTGCTGCACCGTGTCCTTAAGGACAAGTAACTGAGGATTATCATACTGCCTCTCTCTGATGCGCTCATATAAAGAAGACCGAGTGACTGTGCAAGCTAGAACCCGGCTGGGTTCTTAAACATCTAACCTCACGAACGGATTAGCCAAAGTCTGAACATCTGCAGCTAATGGCCTCTCACCAACCGGAATAAACGCAAGACTGCCCATACTCACATCCTTTCTACTCAAAGCATCAGCCACCACATTGGCCTTTCCGGGGTGATACAAAATGGTGATATCATAGTCTTTCAACAACTCCATCCATCTTCTCTACCTCAAATTAAGATCTTTTTCTTTGAACAGATACTGAAGGCTGCGATGATCAGTAAATATCTCACACAAGACACCGTAGAGGTAATGCCTCCAAATCTTCAACGCATGGACAATGGCTGCCAATTCTAAGTCAAGAACATGATAATTCTTCTCGTGTACTTTCATATGTCGCAACGCATATGCAATTACCTTGCCATCTTGCATTAATATTGTACCAAGCCCAATGTGAGATGCATCACAATATACCGTATACGATCCTGAACCTGTGGGTAATACCAACACTGGTGCCGTAGTCAAAGCGATCTTGAGCTTCTGAAAGCCCAACTCATACTCGTCTGACCATCTGAATGGGACACCTTTCTTGGTCAATCTGTTAAATGGGCTTGCTATAGATGAAAACCCTTTCACGGACCGACGATAATAACCTGCTAAACCCAGGAAACTCCGGATCTCTGTAACTGAAGTAGGTCTAGGCCAATTCTGAACAACCTCAATCTTCTTAGGGTCCACCTTTATGCCTTCTGCCGATACAACATGTCCCAAAAAGGCAACTGAGTCTAACCAAAACTCACATTTTGAAAATTTGGCATATAACTGATTATTCTTCAAGGTGTGAAGCACACTTCGAAGATGCTGCTCATGCTCCTCTCGATTGCTGGAGTAAATTAAGATATCATCAATGAATACAACCACAAAAGAGTCCAAATAAGGCTTGAACACCCGATTCATCAAATCCATAAATGCCGCTGGGGCATTTGTCAACCCAAATGATATCACTAGGAATTCGTAATGCCCATACGAGTTTGAAAAGCTATTTTAAGGACATCAGGGGCCCTAATCTTCAACTGATGGTAACCAGACCTCAAATCGATCTTCGAAAATACCTTGGCACCCTGAAACTGATTAATAAGTCATCAATTCTTGGCAGCGGATATTTGTTTTTGATAGTGGCCTTGTTCAACTGCCGATAGTCTATATACATCCGCATAGAGCCATCTTTCTTCTTTACAAATAATAATGGTGCACCCCAGGGCGAGGCACTGGGCCTAATGAATCCCTGGTCAAGCAAGTCTTGTAACTGCTTTTTCAATTCTTTCAACTCTGGCGGGGCCATACGGTATGGTGGAATAGAAATGGGCTGAGTGCCCGGAGCCAAATCAATACAGAAGTCAATATCTCTGTCGGGTGGCATCCCCGACAAATCTGTAGGAAATACTTCTGGAAATTCACGAACAACCGGTACTGAGTCCATAGAAAGGACATCCGCACTGGGATCGCGAGTATAAGCCAAATAGGCTAGACACCTTTTTTATATCATACGCCGAGCTTTCATATAAGAAATAACCCTGCTGGCAGAATCACCAGGATTTCCTTTCCACTCTAACCGAGGTAACCCTGGCATAGCTAAGGTCACTAGCTTGGCATGACAATCCAATATAGCATGATAAGGGGACAGCCAATCCATACCCAAGATGACATCAAAATCTACCATATCAAGAAGTAGAAGATTCACACTAGTCTCAAGATTACCAATAGTAACCACACACGAACGATAGACATGTTGTACTACAACAAAGTCTCCCACCGGTGTAGATACACACATAGAAGCACTCAGAGAATCACAAGGCACAACCAAATATGAAGCAAAATAGGAGGACACATAGGAATAAGTAGATCCTGGATCAAATAGAACTGAAGCATCTCTATGGCAAACTGGAATAATAACTGTGATCACAGCATCAGATGACTCGGCCTCAGGCCTAGCTGGAAAAGTATAAAATCGGGGTTGGGCCCCACTACTCTGAACTGCGTCTCTGGGACGGCCTCTAACTGGTTGGCCTCCACCTCTAACGGTCTGACCTCCATCGCTAATGGCTCGACTCCCCCTCTAATAGCCTGACCTCCACCTCTAGCTGCCTGACCCCTACCTCTAGCTGGCTGAGCAGGTGGTAAAGCAACCGGTGCTGGTATGATGGCACGAGAATCTTGCCGAGACCTGTTACTCGCCAATCTAGGGCAATACCTCCTGAGGTGGCCAATGTTTCCACACTCATAACACCTATCCTGATGTCGTGGCTGCTGAAGCTAAAGCTGACCCAGATGGGTCGGATAACCACTGTAGTAATTCTGGAGTGGTGGTGCACTGATAGGAGCTGAATGTGCACTGAATACTGGCTGCCCAGAGTAAGGCATAATAGGACCGTGACTCCCTGAAGCACCGGGAGATACATGAAGTGCTGAATGAAATGGTCTGGGAGGATGACCCCTACCAAAATTACCCCTGCCTCCAGACGAGGCACCACTGAAACCACCGAACTGACGAGGCCTCTTATCGGACCCCTGCCCTCTCTCCTGTGCAAGAACCATCTCGATCCTCCTTGCGACATTAGCAGCCGCCTGAAAAGAAATCTCACTTCCGGTTTCCTTGGCCATCTGAAGTCTGATAGGGTGAGTGAGTCCCTCAATAAACCTCCTCACTCTCTCTCCCTCCATAGGTAGTAAATGGAGAGCATGACGGGCCAAATCCACAAAACGGGACTCATACTGAGTAACAGTCATACTCCCCTACTGTAGACGCTCAAATTACTTGTGGAATTCCTCTCTCAGTGTGATAGGGAGGAACTTCTCCAGAAATAGCTGAGAGAACTGCTCCTAGGTAAGTGCAGGTGATCCGACTGGTCGGGTCAATGTATAATCTCTCCACCACCTCTTGCCGGGACCCGTCATCTGGAATACAGCAAAATCGACCCCATTGGTCTCAACTATACCCATGTTCCGCAGCACCTCATGGCAGCGTTCAAGATAATCCTGTGGGTCCTCAGAAGGTGTACCACTGAAGTGAACTGGAAAGAGCTTGGTAAACTTATCCAGTCTCAATAAGGCCTCAAAAGACATGGCGGGCCTATCATCGATCTGTGCCGCAACAACTGGCTGAACTACCCCAACTGGCGGGGCTGCTGGAGCCTGAGTCTGGGGAGCCATCTGCTCCGGAGCGGGAGTAGTGGGAGTTTGTGCTCCTCCCCCAGCTTGTGAGATGGCTAGTGCCACTGGAAATGTACCATTCTGGGCCACGCCCTCCATAAGACTTACCAAACGGACTAGAGCATCCTGAAGTACTGGAGTGGCTATGAATCCTTTCGGGACCTGAACTGGTCCAACTGGTACATTCCGAACTGGAACCTCCTCCTGAAGGTCCACTTGAGGTTCTACAACAGGTGCAGCTGCTCGAGCTCTGGACTGAGCTCTACCTCGGCCTCTAGCACGACCTCGGCCTCAATCTCTACCCCTGGCCATAGTTGCCATCAGGGGTTCTGGTCCCTGTCCATCGGTAGAGGTATTATGTGTTCTCACCATCTGCGAGAGAATAAGAGTAGAATGGTTCAATCATCGATGATAGAATAAAATCGCACGACAAAATAAGAAAGAAGTGATATTGTTCCTAAACTTCATAGCCTCTGAGAGATAAGTACAGACGTCTCTGTACCGATCCTTCAGACTCTACTAAGCTTGCTCGTGACTCGTGAGACCTATGTAACCTAGTGCTCTGATACCAACTGTCACGACCCGAAATTCCCTCCTTCGGACCGTGATGGCGCCTAACATTTCACTTGCTAGGCAAGCCAATATTAGAATAATATTAACAAATTTTAAACCATTTTTTAAAATTATTAATAATCAAGAAAACAAAAGTGGAAGCAAAGTTTGTAACATAGTGAAATAATCCATAAAAAAAATAACTGTGTCTAAATACTATCCCAGAATTGGTGTCACAAGTGCACGAGCTTCTAGAATAAATACAAATAAAGGTCTGAATAAAATAAAGCTGTCTGGAAATAAACACACAGCTAAAGTAAAATAGACGGGGACTTCAGAACTGCGGACGCTATGCAGTTATACCTCAAGTCTCCTCTGAATAGCTGAAATCCGAGCAAGTCTATGGCACACCGCTGGGACCAACTCCGAAATCTGCACAAGAAGTGCAGAGTGTAGTATCAGTACAACCGACCCTATGTACTGGTAAGTGCTGAGCCTAACCTCGACGAAGTAGTGACGAGGCTAAGGCGGGTCACTTACATTACCTGTACGCAATATTAGTAACAACAACAATAATAGAAATAAATCACGTAACTCATTTATAATAATTGAAGCCAACTCAGCAGTCATAACCAATTATCATTTCCATCAATTCTGTTGCAGCGTGCAACCCACTCTCACAATATATTCACATTCAATTCTGTTGCAGCGTGCAACCCGCTCTCACAATATATTCCTTTAATCAAATCTGTTGCGGCGTGCAACCCGATCCCCCAATATATATATATATATATATATATATATATATATATGTATGTCGACTTTTTAATAAGTCTGTTGCGGCGTACAACCCGATCCTCCAATATGGACTTTTCATAAGTCCGTCGCGGCGTGCAGCCGATCCTCCAATATGGACTTTTTATAAGTCTGTTGTGGCGTGCAACTCAATCCTCCAGTATAGACTTTTCATAAGTCTGTTGCGGAGTGCAACCCGCTCCTTCAACATATTCATTTACCAATTCTTATAGAAGATATTTCCCCAATAAATGCAACAATTAATATAAAATTATAAGACAACAAGCATACAATAATTATAATTTAATTATGAAACAAACAACGACAAATAGCAGATTATTATGAAAATCAGGGAGAAAATAAGCAGTTTAATATTTAATATGCTAAATGTCAAATAACAATTAAAACACATAATTCAAATAACATGTAACAATTAATGTAGGAATTCAAAAATTAATATTTGACAAAGAATAGGAGAGAAATAATTATTATAATAATTAATTTATGAATTTTCAAGTAAGCAGGCAAACAATTAATTTGACGACGTATAGACACTCGTCACCTAGTCTATACGTCGTTCACATGCAATTCACATAACAATTAAATTAAGGGTTCTATTCCCTCAAGTCAAGGTTAACCACGACACAAACCTCGCTTTGCAAATTCCAATCAATTATTCAACCACAACTTTTCCTTTTAAATTTATCTCCAAAAGCTTCAAATCTATTTACAAACAATTAGATATATTCAATATGAATAATAGGAATTAATTCCATATGAATTTATAAATTTTCCGGATAAAAATCCAAAATTCATTAAAATATTCGACAGTAGGACCCACGTCTCAAATCTCGAAAAACCTTACGAAATCCGAACACCCATTCCGAGACGAGTCCAACCATACAGAAATTATCCAATTCCGATATCAAATGGACATTCAAATCTAGATATTTCATTTTTGGAAAGTTTTACAAAAATTCCAATTTCTTCCATCTAAATCCGAAATAAATGATGAATATAGGCTTAGATTTATGAAATACAATCACTATATAATAAAGAACACTTTCCCAGTTCGAAATCGTGAAAAACTCCTTTGAAATCGCCCCTAAGCCGAGTTATAATTGAGGGTTTGTGAAAAATGGGAAAAATCCCGTTTTGGTTCTGTTTTAAGTCACATGCGTCAGGCCTTCTTCGCGTTCGCGAAGGGCCTGTCACATTCGCGATGTGTAGCAGTCCGTGGCTTTCGATTTTGCGAGTCCTCCTTCGCGTTCGCGAAGGCTTTTCCCCCTGGCCTTCGCGAGGCATTGCTCGCGTTCGCGATGAAGGAATGATCAACCCTCCCCTAGGTGTGCCTAACACTACGCGTTCGCGAGGAGCTGGTCGCGTTCGCGAAGGGTAATGCCCCCATCGCTTTGCGTTCGCGAAGAAGAAAAATTCAGCTGTCCAGTTTACTCTTCGCGTTCACGAGAGTACCTTCGCGAACGCGAAGAAGGACATGCCAGAACACCTATTGCAGCAAAATACCAGATTTTCAATGTCCAAAATATCCCGTGACCTATGCGAAACTCACCCGAGCCCTCGGGGCTCCAAATCAAATATGCACACAAGTCTAAAAATATCATACGAACTTTCTCGCGCGATCAAATCGCTCAAATAACACCTAGAATTACGAATTTAGCACCAAATCAAAGGAAGTATTCAAGAAAACTTTAAAACTTATATTTTTATAACCGGACGTCCGAATCACGTCAAATCAACTCCGATTCTCACCAAATTCGGTAGACAAGTCAAAAATATTATAGTGGACCTATACCGGGCTCCGAAACCAAAATACGGACCCGAGGTCAATAAATTCAATATCAGTAATTTCTTAAAAATCATTAAGCTTTCAAGCTTTTAAGTTTTCTTCAAAATTTCATATCTCGAACTAGGAACCTCGGAATTCGATTCCGTGCATACACCCAAGTCCCAAATCACGATACGGACCTACCGGAATTGTTAAAACACTGTTCCGGGTCCGTTTGCTCAAAATATTGACTAAAGTCAACTCAGTTGAGTTTTTAAAGCTCTATTTCACATTTTAATCTATTTTTCACATAAAAACTTTTCGGAAAATTGTACAAACTGTGCACGCAAGTCGAGAAATGGTAAATGGTACTTTTTGAGGTCTTAGAACACAGAATTACTTATTAAATTTAAAGATGACATTTTTGGGTCATCACAAAAAGGTATCTCAATAATTAACAACTCCGCCTCAATGTGATAATGACTATTACAACTTCAACACCAATAACTCAACAAGATGATATTCCGCGAAATAACAACTTCAATTAAAAGTGATTCAACAATTAAAAAGTAACAAGACAATAAGAAAGGCAATAACTTCAACTAAAGCATATAAGAGGTAGAATAAGTGCTAACAACGTCAAATAGAGCATGTAAGAGTAGATTAATAATGAGAGATATAACATGTTATGACAATTCAATTAAAAGCATGAAAAGAGTCTAGATAATCTAAATCGGTCAAATACCACATATAACCCATGTACCCGCTCGTCACCTTGCGTACACGGCTTTCACATTAAACAAATAGCACAATCAACCTAAATCCTAAAGGGCAGTTTCTCCCACACAAAGTTAGGCAAGATACTTACCTCAACTAGGCCAACTCAACCCTCAGAAATAGCTTTTCCCCTAAAATTCGCCTCCACACGGCTCAAATCTAACCAAAAATGACTTAATAACATCAAAAAATGCAAGAGAAACTAATTACAATAAATAAAGCTATGATCTTTAGATTTATTTTCAAAAAGTCAACAAAAGACAGCGTCGGGCCCGCCTTGGATTCCAAATCCAAGCTTACCCAAGCGAAGTCCGAACCAATACAAGCTCACACAAACAAAAACCGACTCAATCGGAGTCCGATAGCTCAACCAATTTGCCAAAATATTGTTCTTTGGTATTCATAACCCAAGAGTCCAACCCACACTAGTTGAGTCTCATATCTCCCGAAATACTTCTCCAAAACTTGCCCAATTCGAGTATGTTTTTCTCCAAATATGTCAAGGCCCCAAATTTTCTCTGTAGGATATCGTAAGGACACATAATCTCTAAGACTAGGTAAGCCTAACAACATGCGGAATAATGGAAATAATAATTTAGAATCTCAAAACTTCAGCAACTACATAAATAAAATCTATAACTCAATATGTACAACTCCCAAAACCTGGTGAAATATAAGTCACAAGATCTAAGTAATAGTACTGAACAAATCCTATACATCACTGTCTATAATAGGGTAATGAAATAAGAAAAGAAGGATAGAAGGGGACTCTGAGGCCTGCGGACGCGGGCATGTGCACCTTGAAGTCTCCAAAATAAACACAACTCACTAGTGTCGGGACTGATAGGAAGTACCTGGATCTGCAAAAAATGATGTGCAGAAGTGTAGCATGAGTACACCATAATGGTACCTAGTAAGTGTCAAGCCTAACCTCGGTAGAGTAGTGACGAGGTCAGGTCGAGGCCCTACTGGAGATAATAAGAAACAAGATGAAAGATATAATGATATAATGATTAATGATATAATGATAATGACAATGAAAATGAAACAATAAGGAATTTACCAAAAGTTAACGACACAGAATCAAGGCAGTTAATACAACATAGAAGGAAACAAGGATTAACATATTAAGGAGACAAACAACCAAGGCAAATACAGCAAATAGAGAAAGATCAACAAGGGCCACTACCGAGGTACCACCTCGTAGTCCCAAATAATAAAAGGAACTCATAGTCTTTCCTTATATCACCGCGGGAGCCTTTACATTTACTTTTGAAAACCATTTTTCCCGAAATTGCATCCCGCGTTTTAGCCCATCTTATCACACCGCATGCCTTCTAGTAGTTCCCCTACTAGCCACACGTATCAAACCTACCTTATCTAACTGCATGCATTTCAACACCCAGACCTTATACCATCGCATGTGTATCAATATCACAACGTATCACAAATCGCACCTCAAGTGCCCAATATCACAATTTGCCAGAGAAACCAAACAATAACAAAATTTCACAATAAAGAGCCAACGGCTCAACCACAATGTACACAAAAGTCTCAACAATAATAACAGAAAGAATAACTCAATAGAATGATACTTCACAACTTAAAACTTTGCCTCGATAGGAATCACGACCTTTGCAACTCAATGCCAATTTCAGCAAACAAGATATTCCAAGAAGTAGCAATTTCAAGTAAGAATTCAACAGTTAAATAGTGAATACGGAATAAGGAAACAAGTAGAGTGTCATGACCCGAACTCCCACCACAGGCGTCGTGATAGCACTTAGTCTCTAAGATTAGGTAAGCTAATTACAATTACAATTCAAGTCTTTTTTTTAATAATCGAAACCAACAACGGAAATAATTATAACACCTTCCCAAGGCTGGTAATACTGAGTCACGAACTCTAACTGGATACATGCAATGATCTCAAAGATCGAATATACAATACTGTTCGAATAAGAGTTGACAGTACAATAAAATGGAAAGACTCCAAGGGATTGCGACGACCAAGCAGCTCTACCTTGAATCCTTGCGATCAACACACTAACTCTGCCCGAGTCCGATATCTCCAACACCTGGCTCTGCACAAAAATGTGTAGAAGTGTAGTATGAGTACACCACAGTCGGTACCCAGTAAGTATCAAGACTAACCTCGGTGGAGTAGTGACGAGGTACAGTCAAGACACTCACTAGTCAAATAACCTGTGCAATATAGCAGTATACAATAGTACTGGAAAATAACTAGCAATGATAACAACAAAATTAACCAGTGATATAACAGCAAGGCAACAAAAACATCATAATTATTGCTCAGACGAATAAGAAACACAAGTACAACCAATTAATCAAGTTCTTCAAATATAAATCCTTCACATATTATTCTTTAAGATAAATATCTTTCGAATATACTTCTTTTGAATAAATATCTTTCGAATATACTTTTTTCAAATAAATATATTTTCAAGTAAAAGTCACCATGTGACACCTCATTTCACAATCATAAAAATTACGTGTCTCAGCCCACTTTCATATTTTTCACGGCACCTCGTGCCCATATTTCTATCACAACCACACGGACAACTCACGTGTCAATAATAAAATCATCATATTTTCCCCGGAACCTCATGCCCATATTATTTTCATAACCGCACGGACAACTCACGTACCAAAATATCAATGTATATAAGATCCGTAGGATCAATTTATTTTCAATAAAGTAAGGTTAAAATCTTTAAATCATGTAAGAAATCAACAAAGAATTAAGTTTATTTTAGAAATCGTTTGAGTGAAGAAAAATGACATTTCAATTAAAATAAAGCATCATATAAGCTACTGATTTGGATACAAAATTTATTAAATTAAAACATACTAGAAATGATCTTTTATTTAAAACAACTCAATCATCAAAAACAAGTACCACCCAGAAATACAAATCCTCAAAGTCTCGTATGAAAACTTCAAGGTCAACACAATACAACAAGAAATTCAAAAAACTTAATATTAAGTCAAATAATACATCACGAAAAATACAAGAATTTACAAATTTTGGAAAAACAAAATAACCAAAAGCAAGTGTAACCATAGAGAAATATCAACAAAGGCACTCCCAAGGTACCGCCTCGTAGTCCCAAATCATAAATAAATTTCAACAAAAGGGCACTCCCGAGGTACCTCCTCGTAGTCCCAAATTATAAATAAATTCACAATCTTTCCTTATATCACCACGGGAGCCTTCACATATTATTCTTTAAAAATTACTTTTTCCGAAATAGCATCCCGCGTTTTAGCCACCCTTATCACACCGCATGACTTATAGTAGTTCTCCCTACTAGCCACGCGTATCAAGCCCCCCTTATCTCATCGCATGCGTTTCAACACCCGACCTTATACCACCACATGCATATCAATATCACAATATATCGCAATTCGCACCTCAAGTGCCCGATTATCACAGCATGCACCTCAAGTGCTCAAATATCAAAACATATTATAAATTGCACATCAAGTGCTCAAATATCAAAACATATTATAAATTGCACATCAAGTGATCAAATATCAAAACATGTCACAAGTTGCACCTCAAGTGCTCAAATATGAAAATATATCACAAGTTGCACCTCAAGTGCTCAAATATTACAACATACCAAAAATTTCACATTAATTGCTCAAATATTATAACTTATCATAGAAATCAACACTACATTGTTTTCCACAATAAGGAGCACATGGCTCGACCATAATGTGCACACAAAATCTTAACACAATAATCGGGAGTGAACAACTCAACTAAATAATATTTCACAATTTAACACTTTGCCTCAGTATGATTTATGGCTCTTATAACTCAATACCAATTTCAACAACATGAACTGGAAAGTATTTCATCAAGGAACAACACCTTCTTTAATCCAAAATTTTGGCAAATAGATTAATGCCTCATTTTAAAATTATTTAACAAATTATTTGAAATGAATAATCCATATTGAAATTATCTACAGAAAATATCAACTCAACAAAAAAACACGGGATTCACATAAACATCAAGGTGGTAAACACACCAAATCATCATATAAAAACAAATTCAATAAACAAGGATAAGGCGTGACAATTCAAGGATTTACTAAGTTCCAATAATTTTCCAATTTAATACATAAGAGCGTCTACGAATTTCAACCGATATAATTTGCACATTTAAACCAAGTACGTACTCGTCACCTCGCGTACATGGTTTTCAATTACGCAATTTTCACATAAGACTCAATGCCTAAGGGGTAATTCCCCCACTCAAGGTTAGGCAAGATACTTACCTCGGCGAAACTAAACTGAGTCTTTAAATGATCTTCATGAGTGAAGCCACCTCCGGACGGCTCAAATCCCGATGATTTCCTTGAAAATCCCTTGGAAATAAGATCACCACAAATCGAGCTTTCTTAATTCAGCTCTTTAGTGGTATTAAAACCTCCCACTACTCTTACAACTTCAATCTACATCAATATAATTCAATTGGACCAATATTAGTAAACGAATTTCTAGATATTTGGTCATTTAGGCATTTTATCAAACACCTAGAGAACATAGCATTTTACTACCTCTAGTAATGGTGTTTTCTTCAACCAACAATTCCTCATTCCCACCAACAAGATATAATACAACATCCTTTGTCCAATAACTACCTTCTTAGCATCGTTATAATCATCAATGAACTCACATCCACCCAATTGTTACTAATTAATTCATTACAAAATCTCTACAACACCAAATAATCTAGTCGAAGAATTTATGGCTTCCAAGCACCATCCAATAAGTGCAAATGCTTATTTCTTGCTCATATATTCACTAACAATCCATGATTATAGGTTAAAGAGTGAAAGATTACCTCTTCAAGACCAAATCTTGAAAGTCAACTTTTGGGGTGTTCTTGATATTTTGAAGAAATCCTATGGAATCCAATACAAAACCTTGTTGTAACTAGTGATTGAGAAGTGAAATCATCATAAAATCACACTTAAAAACTCACCTTAGGTGTGTATTAGAAGCCTTGGCCAGATGGGTGATGGAGAGAAAGCCCTAGTCTTGAAGAAATGACTTAGCCCCTCTCTCTACCCATCCTTGGGGTTATTTAATGGGCTCCTACGTGCGCGGCTGCACACCTGGGCAAGTGGCCGCGCATCCGGCCGCGCACCTGAGGCAGAAAGTCTCAAATATGCGCGGCCGCGCATCTGGGAGGCATATGACACATGTCCAGTAAAATGGCCATAACGTTCTGTATACTTATCCAAATGACGAACGGTTTAATGCGTTGGAAACTAGACTCAAAGGTCTTTATTTTATAGGTTATAAACCACATAACCCTTCATAAATTGAGAGTTATACTCATTTGCAATTAGGTCTAGTGCGAACCCACTTGACACTTTATCCCATCATATAATTTTAAACTTGACTTAGCCTTTGGGCTCTTCTTAGACAATAAACCATTCTTAATACACCTCATACAAATATTATCCAGATCAATTGTTATCATTCAAATTATCAGTCTTGTTCATACCCGAATTAATATAATTAGCACCCCTCAATCTTCTTAATGGTGTTAAAACACTTCAAAATATTTCCGGGGTGTTACATTATCCCCCACTTAAGAACATTCGTCCTCGAATATTTTACAAGTCATTAATAGGTACAGTATTATACTCATTTCACCTTAACCATCATCTTTAATCGTTCTTGACTTCATATAGATCTTAGATATTCTTTCAACATTTCAACTTCCTTAAGGCCCCAAAATTTGGCTAACTCTCAAATTTTTCAGAAATTTCGGCAGAGTGTCCTCTGCAATTGGGCCTAACCACATGCCAGAGAATCACCAAAACCAGTCCTAACAACATATACATGAACCAACGATGCAACATAACATTAAGACAATGCCAATCGTGGCCTCACGATTAGTATACTACCAAAAAGGAACACATTTAACATCAGCTATACGGTTGATACATAATTCATAGAAGGTAACTCTTAGCATTTTCGTAGAACACAACTTTATAAATACATGACTATTCAAACAAACGAGGGTACTTCTTCTTCATTTCTTCCTCGGCTTCCCAAGTGGCCTCTTCAACCTGCTGGTTTTGCCATAACACTTTCACGGAGGAAATTCTTTATTTCTCAACTTTCGGACTTGCCGATCAATATTAGAAACTGGAATATCTTCATAAGTCAATTTCTCATTAACCTCAATAGTCTCAACCGGAACAATGAGTGTCGGGTCTCCAACTACTTTCTTCAACATAGACACATGAAACGCCGAATACATGGAGGACAATAATAGGGAAACATCCTACTCATAGTTTGGCCTATTTCCTTCAGATTTCATAAGGCCTAATTTCCCATATTAACACACTGTGTTAGTCTCCAGTAGCAATTTCGTGCCTACATACTCATTATACGTATGCCCATAATCACATCTATGGTCATAATAGCTGTTCATAATTAATTCCAGCATCCTCAATTAATCTTATATTAAACCAAAATCCCATTTCAAACTTTTCACAACATTGACAGCAACACGCGAGGCATGAAGACCTCATAATTATTTATCTGAATTAACGAGTCACATTTAACGCCACCTGGGCACTCATCTCGTAGGCTAGAACTCAATATTTACAGTACGAATATGGATAAATATGCACAGAAAATACATACAAAATTATCAAATAAACTTAACCGGTATGACTCCCTATTAATACTATAGTACAAATTTAATTTCACAAAGGGAGAATTTAAACTCATAAATTTTTCACCACAAGGACCTCGTCCTTATATAACTTCCACCGCTGCTTGTAGCCCAGTTTAAATATTTCACATCATATAAAAATATGAGTATCTCATCCTCAACTCCGAATCACAAGTATTTTTCACATTGTGCCAACTGAAATTTTTCCGTTCCCTTTCTTTCTTCTTTTTAATAAATTCCATAAACAGTTTTCATAACACATAATGAACCCCCATACCAATAGGGCATATAATTCATAAAATTGAAATCAATTATTCCGAAATCATATCAAAAACCATTGTAGAGAGTAATAGAAAGTCACTTTTGGACTTATAGTCCTCAATATTGTACAAAATAAAAATGATAGACACAAGCTAGCATCATCGAATCTCCCAACATGGATAAACATATAAGATGGTCACAAAATTGTGAAGCTCACCCATATGCAGAGCATAATAGGAGGACTCGCCTCAATATTCAGAACTGAATCAAATTAAGGAAAAATATTCTTTTATAACGAATCAAGATCATACCTGTAACGACACCATCTGGTGTGGTGTACTCAGCCACACCATATCAAATATATCAACGGGCTGGGCCTCCCCCTCTAGGGAGCCCTCTACCTGCCTTTCCTCCATCTCTAACTGACTGTGCATGTGGGGTAGTAACTGGAATAGAGCTTGTAGCCTAAGTATTCTGATGAAATATGCCTCTCCCAAGTCTGGGACAATCTCTCATGATGTGCCTAGTATAACCACACTGATAACAAACCCTCTGCAGGTTTGGCTGCTCATACTGAGTCTATTCCAAATAATTGAAATAACCATTATAGGAACCTCGTACCAATGGTACATTAAAAGAACTTACGGTAGCACCCCGACTATTCTACAATTGTTTCCATGACCCCGCTGATACTGAAATGTAGAATTATTAAGGACGCGGGAATACTGCAAGTCCTAACATCATCCCATACAAATCTCAGCTCTTAATCATATACAAGTTTCAGAGAACTTTTCAATACCACATAAATACATCTCTGGCCAGAATTGATATAACACATGACCCCGCAATCTGATCGTTGATAGTGGACTCCCCTCACTTGGTGCGAAGCCATAGGACACATTTCGATGATCCACAATACTAACCTTTATCGCTCATATGATACCGGTCATAAGATACCTCAAGCCATTTATTTGGCTCATTTCATCCTCGTGATAGTTAAACTCGCTTCCTCCAATGTCTTGGCTGCTAGTATGTACCCTTCACTAAATAGAAATCTCATACGAACCATATAGTGTCATTTTGAGTATTTTAACCCAGTTTCCCCATTTACTACTTAATTTATGCCTTACAATTGATTTATGACTTATCGGGTTAGTTGGTTCGGGTCCGGAAGGATTTTGGGATGAAATGAGACACTTAGTCTCATAATTAAAAACTTAAGTTGGAAAAGTTGACCGGATATTCACTTATGTGTAAACGACATCGGAATGTAATTCTGATGATTCATGTAGCTCTATATGGTGATTTTGGACTTAGGAGCATGTCCGAAAAATATTTTGGAGGTCCGTAGTAGAATTAGGCTTGAAATGCCGAAAATTGAATTTTTTGGGAAGTTTGACCGGGGGTGATTCTGGAAATTGGGATAGGTCCGTAATGTGAAATGTGACTTGCGTGCAAAATTTGAGGTCAATCGGACCTAATTTGATAGGTTTCGGCATCGGTTATGGAAGTTGAAGTTTCAAAGTTCATAGATTTTGAATTGGGGTATGATTCGTCATTTTAATGTTGTTTGATGTGATTTGAGGCCTCGAGTAGGTCCGTATTATGTTATGGGACTTGTTGGTATATTTGGTTGAGGTCCCGGGGGTCTCGGGTGAGTTTCGGATGGTTAACGGATCAAATGCGGACTTAAGGAAATGCTGGAACTGCTGCCTACTGGTGTGATCTCACCTACGAAGCTATTGATCGCAGGTGCAAAGCCGCATGTGCACGCAATCAGTCGCAGAAGCGGCCAAGAGGGGAACTGGGCAGTGCTCGCAGGTGCGACAAATTTGCCCGCATCTGCGAGGTCGCAGGTGTGAAGGGTAATGCGCATCTGCGAGCTCGCAGATGCGAGGTTTTGGAAGGCTGGATGTGTCTGCAGGTGCGCAATTTTTCCACGAAAGCTTATGTGCAGGCGCGAGCCCAGGCACCACAGGTGCGGTAATGCCTGGGCAGAGTTAAAAATGAGGTTTCCGAGATTTTTCTTATTTTGGACATTTTGGAGCTCTGTTTGGGCGATTTTTTAGAGGAAAGTTTCCACACAACTTGGGGTAAGTGTTCTTGACTCCATTGTGGTTATATTTCATGAATTAATCTTTATTTTAGGTGTAAGATTATCGAATCTTCAAGAGAAATACAAGGAAATTTCTTTAATGTCAAAAAATGAAATTTTCGAGTTTTGAATACCGATTCGGAGTCGGATTTGAGTGAAATTAGTATGGTTGAATTTGTAATTCAATGGGTTGTCGTATTTTGTGAGTTTTGTCGGATTCTGAGACGTGGTCCCCATGGGTGATATTTGGGGCGTAATTTCGGAGTTTTAGAAAATATTAGTATTTTGATATGGAATTAAATTCCTATAATTTTTGTGGGCTGAATCAAATTAATTGTGACTAAATTTGAGTCGTTTGGAAGTTAATACACGCAAAATAGAATTTCTGGAGCATTGCTTAGCTTGCTCGACATTGAATTTGGCTTGTTCGAGGTAAGTAACTCTTCTAATCTTGGAGCTGAGGGTATGAACCCTGAATATATGTATTTTGTGAATTGTTGGGAGGTGACGCACATGCTAGGTGACGGGCGTGTGGGCGTGCACTATAGAAATAGTGACATCATTGTTTATGTGGAATTTTTGTAGTTAAATAATCTTGGCATTTTTCATGCGATTTTATGTGTTAAAGAAATTGAGCTGAAAAGCATATTAAAAAAAATCATGTTGAGGCTATGTGCCTATATTATTGGGACCCATAGAGGTCATATTGCTGTGAATTATTTGGTTTAAATTGAAAATTCATACTCAGTCATATTCATGTCATTACATATCATATCTCAGTCTCTGTTGTTATTATTGATACATCATATCATCATTTTTTGGCTATTTTCATGACATTGTGAGCCCATGAGACAGAGACTGGAGAGGTTGATGACTGAGTGAGGCCGAGGGCCTGATTGTGAGGATAATTATGGATCGGGCTGCATGCTGCAGCAGGCCAGATTGACTTATTATACCACGTGAGTTGTCTGTGCGGATCCCGATATTATTATAGCACATGAGTTATCCGTGCAACACGTGAGTTGTCCGTGCGGATCCAGATATTATTATAGCACATGAGTTGTCCGTGCAGCACGTGAGTTGTCCGTGCAGATTATAGCGCTTGGGCTGAAGGAGCCCCTCCGGAGGATGTACACACCCCAGTGAGCGCAGGTACCTACTGAGTGCGAGTGCCGAGTGCGAGTGCCGAGTGATTAGGAGGACTGAGTGACTGTGAGGACTGAGTGACTGTGATGACTGAGTGACTGGGAGGATTGAGTAAAATGATACTCTGAGAGTATGCATATGATTTTATCACTGAGTTGCATCGCATTGACATGCACACATGACATACAGGCATAAAGATGTATTTTCCTCATGCTGTACAGTATCACATCATTCATGATTTCTCACACATATTGACAGGTGGGCATAGTGATGCATTTCTTTTACACTGGTTACCTGGAAAGAAAATGAACTATCTTATTTATTATTGAAAGGATTTCGGAAAAATTATTGTTTCCAAACTTATTCATATTTTTGGCAACTTCGGTATACGATTTGGGTTTTCACTGTTGTACTTGAAAGGAAGAATTATTATTTTTTAAATCATGATTTAGTTGAGCATTTTATCTCTGAGTTACTTTTTGTATTATTTTCTTTAAGTGGTTATGGACTGTTATGGACTACTGGTTTTTGGACCCGACCTTGGTAAAAGCTTGTCACTGCTTTCAACCTAAGGTTAGGTTTTTTACTTACTCAGTACATGGGGTCGGTTGTACTGATACTACACTCCTGCACATTGCGTGCAGATGTTGGCTACTATTGTTGCTGTGCTCGATGGTTTCCAGATTTGAAGATGTACCTGGGTTCTTATGGTAGCTGCCTCTTGTTCATGGTAGCCTTAGATTTTAAAAACTCTATTTATGTACTTTTCAAACAGAAGATGTATTTACTTCATGTCAGCTTTGTAAATTCTATTCTTAAAAGCTCATGATTTGTACTATCAGTTCTTGGGGAATGTATAATATTAAGATCTTTATTTACTTAAATTGCTTTAATAATTGTTATTGGAATTGGATAGTTGAAAGTTGGCTTACCTAGCGGGTTGGGTTAGGTTCCATCACGACTAGTTGGATTTTGGGTCGTGACAAGGTGGTATTAGAGCTCTAGGTTCATAGGTTCTACAAATTATGAGCAAGTGTGTAGCTGAGTCTTGCGGATCGTTATGATGAGGTCCATACTTATCTTCGAGAGGCTATAGGACATTTAGGATATATACTTCCCATTTCCTTATCGTGCAGAATTGATTCAACTTGAAACATAACTTTTTGAATTCCTTCCACATATTCGTATGCGCACATGAGCGCTCGGTATCAGATATGTATCGCCGGCTTATGATTTTAGGGATGACGTGAGAGATGTGTATTCTGTGTTTTGGTGATGGGCTAGTCTGGAGGACTTGAGGCCATGGTTAGACCGCAGCTTAAGCTCGTTAGCTTCAGTTGTAACTTATACATTTGGACTCATATGTCTAGTAATGTCCCTACGAGTGGAATTTGTGGCTCGATGAGCGGTGGAATGGCCTTGTGATGAGTATGACGTAACCGCGGGATGTGTTAAGCCGATTTGAATGTGACGAGAAGTGTTTCCGTGAAATGTAAAGGAAAGGCCATTGGGTACTTGATTTTCATTTTGGTGTGACATGCAGTCTCGAGTAGGAATGTTTTGAAAGATCTTTCACGTGTTTAAATTTTGGGACAAATTAAACTCTCATGTCTGGTTAATGCGTTTGGACTCAGATAAACTAAGTAATTGCATAGTAATTGTGACTGCGAAAGGGTATAACAAGATACCAGTTTGAGGCTAAGCAGGTGAGTTATCCCATGCGGAGTAATCTACGTAGGTGTATTCCTTATGATGTGAGTGGAGAGTTTCTTTTCTGCCGACGGGGCGTATGGGTGGAGATTTGAATTTGAATCTGGCTGAGAAAGTTGACTTGAGTGTCAAGAGAATGATTGCGAGTTTAGCGGATGATTTAGGGTATTTTTATGGTTGGCGTTGCATGAGTTTGAGAAGAGGTTTCGTTGAACTGACTGTGGCATCATGACAGTAATAGAGTATGAGTATTATGAGTTATGAAGTGTTTTAATCTACGGCTTTGAGCCAAGTGGGGGAGTCTGCTATGGACAAATCAATTCATGGGTATGTATCAAAATTTTGTTTGGGTCTGAAGTATACTTGGGAATCAGTGATGACTCGTAGAGGTGGAGTTCGAAAATGACTCGAATAAAGAAATTCATGGTTACAGGTTATATTGCACTTATGAGTATATGAAAATTATGGGATGAGTGAATTGTTATTCGTGAATGATGTAGTGCCCACAGAGTATGAAATTGATCAGTGGTATTAAAAAGTAGAGTTAATTCTTTTAGTGTTGTTGTGCTATTGGAGCACGTGTCTGTTGGCCCATTTGGGCGGTGTAATTTGGATTTGAAAAAAGGGGGTGACTCTTAATAAAGTTCCAATAGGTTCGAGGTTTATATATAGCAATTGAGAATTTCTCCGGACTTGTGTATAGTCAAATCTGAGATTTGCGTTTGGTGGTGCCTGGACTTGCGGAAGTTCTGTATGACTGTGGATTCTACATTTTAGTATAAGGAAGGTAAGAAGAACAATTTCAAATTCGCATAAGGTATTCTCAGAGTGAGTGTTACAGTCGTGGTATTTTTGAAGGTGCTTAAGAAGAATACAATTGTTTATGGGCCGTAGGGCATTGTGGTTCTATGCTAGGTTTGTGGGGTGAGTTGTGGTTAAAGGTCGTGGTGTTTTAGCTAGGAGAAGTATCAATTTGAAGGCAAATTCGGAAGGGACTTGGAGAAATAGGATAACTGAGCAGTAGACTGGACTAGTATGGTAATGGTAGGATCGATCCTTTGGGTAATTACGACGTGGTGAGACTTTACAGATGTTTTGGTGGCAATATTCTTGGGTTTGGTGACCTGCGTGGCTTGGTTGAGTTAGAGAGATTCGGTCCTGATGGCTTGGTTACATGCAAATGAATTCCAAAGTATTCTTGGTGGTTTTTACCGGTGTGGAGAACGTGTTGTGTATTGTGATTTCCTCTTGGAAAGAAGCAAGAGAAAGGTTTCTAACTAAAAATGAACGTAAATTATTGGTGACTCAAAGTTGATAATAAGATTCTTGTTCTTTTCACATGATGGCAAGATAGATGTTATGTGTTGTGCGAAAGCTAGATTTTCATGTACAAGGTGGCAGTACAGTCTTGAAGAGAAGGTAACGAATGTTGGACAACATGGGCGGTTCCAAATAAATAGATGAACACAATTAATACTTGGTGTTTTATGAGAATAGGGCGGATTTCAGAAGGCGCATGGTATTTTGACTTACGGATGTATAATTAATATTGCGGTACTCACATGGTTGATAGACTGCAGATATTCAAATTATTGCTCTGTGGCACAAAAGAATTATGGGAGTATTTTTTGTGAAATGATCGTGCATGAAAGATGTGTTAGTCATTCAAAGGCTAGAATTATGATTAGTTATGATGATTCATGTGTCCTATAAATTTGGAATTTAGGATTTTCAGGAGCAGATTGTTCATGGTTGCGGACTGTGAAGTCATGGCTGAAGCTAGTCAAATGATAGGATGTATTATGAATCAGTTGCAGTGAATTTTCAGAGGGTTATTTGTCTATTTATGGGTGACTAGAGTTGATTTGGGGGTCCATTGGTAGGCCCAATTAAGATGTGTATTCTACACCGAGCCGGAATGGTTGGCTCCATACTGCTATTTGTTGAGGGATGTGTCATTCGGTTGATGTTGAGCTTATTCGTGTTCTGAGATGATCTGTGAGTTACTCCTTTATGCTACGAGGAGTTGTGATTTATTGGTTATGTTCTTTCAGGGTTTGTGTGGCAGTGTGTCATTTGCCTCTCCGTGGTTATTAATTTTGAGCAGGCTGGCTTGGGATATATAATATGGACCAATGTTTGGATGGGGTCACACATTGCAGCGGAGTTATGTTAAGGTATGAACCTTGTGTTAGAATCGGGTGATGGTTCTACGGTGTATGATGAATTTTCAGCATTTCGTTGTGGCGGTACTTGTTAATCTTGCGGGGCAGTTCTCTCATTTGAGTCATTTTTCATGACTGAGTACATTTGAATTGTTGTGTATTGGTGCACGGATGGCATGGGTTGTTGCTCTGAGTTATATTGGTGCGGCATGTCCGTGGAATAGTTGTGTTTAGTAATATAAGGTCATTGGACCTAGAATGGGTACTATCAAGTTCGATTACGGTATGTTCAGAATGATGATATTGAAAGTCGGCGCAGAAAGCAATTATAGTTCTAGTTGGGGCGAAAGAGCTCCGTGACTTATTGATCTGGTAAGTGGTCATGACACTTCGCCTGTTTCTTTTATTATCAACAGCGTACGAAGGTTTTGGGATGAGGTTTGGTTCGATATGGGTTTTATACTAGTACTTGGTTGGTTTTGAGTAGTTACTGGTAATCAGAAATGGTTCTACGAGCATGCGAGTTGTGTAATATGTTAGTTGATTATATCCGTGGTTATAGTTATAGCTCGATGCATATTGTTCGAATTCATACAATGCGTAAATGTAAGATTCGTGTCTTGAAAGAAATTCTAAAGGTTGGAAATTAAATTCCAAGGTTTATGGGCTAAAGTTAAATCAATAATTTCAGTTATATTGTGTTGTCAAGCCTATATGAAATAGGGTGATGTGGGTTCACCCTCGGGTACGTGTGTGGTAAGATGGAACAGTGATTTGATTGCTTGGAAACAACTCTTGGCACATTCGAGAACGAACGTATGTTTAAGTGGGGGAGAATGTAACGACCCGGCCAGTCGTTTTGAGCATTTCAACCTCGTTTCCCCATTTACTGCTCAATTTATACCTTACAATTGATTTATGACTTATCGGGTTAGTTGGTTTGGGTCCGGAAGGATTTCAGAGTGAAATGAGACACTTAGTCTCATAATTAAAAACTTAAGTTGGAAAAGTTGACCGAATATTCACTTATGTGTAAACGACCTCGAAATTTAATTCTGATGATTCCAGTAGCTCCGTATAGTGATTTTGGACTTTGGAACGTGTCCGAAAATGTTTTTGGAGGTCTGTAGTAGAATTAGGCTTGAAATGCCGAAAGTTGAATTTTTTGGGAAGTTTGGCCGGGGGGTTGACTTTTTGATATCGGGGTCGGAATACGATTCTGGAAATTGGGATAGGTCCGTAATGTGAAATGTGTCTTGCGCAAAATTTGAGGTCAATCAGACGTAATTTGATAGGTTTCGGCATCGGTTGTGGAAGTTGAAGTTTTAAAGTTTATAGATTTTGAATTGGGGTATGATTCGTCGTTTTGATGTTGTTTGATGTGATTTGAGGCCTCGAGTAGGTCCGTATTATGTTATGGGACTTGTTGGTGTATTTGGTTGAGGTCCCGGGGGCCTCAGGTGAGTTTCGGATGGTTAACGGATCAAATTCGGACTTAAGGAAATGCTAGAACTGCTGCTTACTGGTGTGATCGCACATGCGAAACTTTTGATCGCATGTGCGAAGCAGCATGTACGCGCAATCAGTCGCAGAAGCGGCAAAGAGTGGAACTGGGCAGTGCTCGCAGGTGTGAGAAAATTGCTCGCATCTGCGAGGTCGCAGGTGCGAAAGGTAATGCGCATCTGCGAGCCCGCAGATGCGAGAAGGGCGCCGCAGATGCGAGGTTTTGGAAGGCTGGTTGTGTCCGCAGACGCGCAATTTTTCCGCAAAAGCAGATGCGCAGGTGGGATCCCAGGCACCGCATGTGTGGAAATACCTGGGCAGTGTTAAAAACGAGGGTTTCCGAGATTTTTCTCATTTTGGACATTTTGGAGCTCGGTTTGGGCGATTTTGGAGAGGATTGTTTCCACACAACTTGGGGTAAGTGTTCTTGACTCCCTTGTGTTTATATTTCATGAATTAATCTTCATTTTTTGTGTAAGATTATCGAATCTTCAAGAGAAATAGAAGGAAATTTCTTTAATGTCACAAAACGAATTTTTTGAGTTTTTAATACCGATTCGGAGTCGGATTTGAGTGAAATTAGTATGGTTGAACTTGTAATTGAATGGGTTATCATATTTTGTGAGTTTCGTCAGATTCTAAGACGTGGGCCTCATGGGTGATTTTTGGGGTGTAATTTTGGATTTTTGGAAAATATTAGTATTTTGATATGGAATTAAATTCCTATAATTTTTGTGGGCTGAATCAAATTAATTGTGACTAGATTCGAGCCGTTTGGAAGTTGATACGCGCAGAATGGAATTTTTGGAGCATTGCTTAGCTTGCTCGGCATTGGATTTGGCTTGTTCGAGGTAAGTAACTCTTCTAATATTGGAGCTGAGGGAATAAACCCTGAATATATGTATTTTGTGAATTGTTGGGAGTTGACGCACATGCTAGGTGATGAGCGTGTGGGCGTGCACTATAGAAATTGTGACATAATTATTTCTGTGGAATTTTTGTAGTTAAATAATCTTGGCATTTTCCATGCGGTTTTATGTGTTAAAGAAATTGAGCTGAAACGCATATTAAAAAAATAAAAAATCATGTTAAGGCTATGTGCCAGTATTATTGGGACCCACAGAGGTCATATTGCTATGAATTATTTGGTTTAAAATGAAAATTCATACTCAGTCATATTCATGTCATTACATATCATATCTCAGTCTCTGTTGTTATTATTGATACATCATATCATCATTTTTGGGCTATTTTCATGACATTGTGAGCCCATGAGAGAGAGACTGGAGAGGTTGATGACTGAGTGAGCCGATGGCCTGATTGTGAGGATAATTATGGGATCGGGCTGTACGCCACAACAGACCATATTGTATTATACTATTGCACGTGAGTTGGCCGTGCGTATCCAGATATTATTATAGCACGTGAGTTGTCCGTGTGGATCCAGATATTATTATAGCACATGAGTTGTCCGTGTAGATTATAGCGCTTGGGCTGAAGGAGCCCCTCCGAAGTCTGTACACACCCCCAGTGAGCACAGGTATCTACTGAGTGCGAGTGCCGAGTACCGAGTGCGAGTGCCGAGTGATTAGGAGGACTGAGTGACTGTGAGGACTGAGTGACTTGGAGGACTGAGTAAAATGATACTCTGAGAGTATGCATATGATTTTATCACTGAGTTGCATCGCATTGACATGCACACATGACATACAGGCATAGAGATGTATTTTTCTCATGTTGTACAGTATCGCATCATTCATGATTTCTCATACATGTTGACAGGTGGGCATAGTGATGCATTTGTTTTACACTGGTTACCTGGAAAGAAAATGAACTATCTTATTTATTATTGAAAGGATTTCGGGAAAATTATTGTTTCCAAACTTATTTATATTTTTGACAACTTCGGTAAACGATTTGGGTTTTCACTGATGTACTTGAAAGGAAGAATTATTATTTTTGAAATCATGATTTAGCTGAGCATTTTATCTCTGAGTTACTTCTTGTATTATTTTCTTTACGTGGTTATGGACTATTGTGGACTACTGGTTTTTGGACCCGACCTTGGTAAAAGCTCGTCACTGCTTTCAACCTAAGGTTAGTTTTGTTACTTACTCAGTACATGGGGTCGGTTGTACTGATACTACACTTTTGCACATTGCATGCAGATGTTGGCTGTTGTTATTGTTGTGCTCGATGGTTGCCAGATTTGAAGATGTACCTGAGTTCTTATGGTAGCTGCCTCTTGTTCATGGTAGCCTTAGACTATAAAAACTCTGTTTATGTACTTTGCAAATAGAAGATGTATTTACTTCATGTCAGCTTTGTAAATTCTATTCTTAGAAGCTCATGATTTGTACTACCAGTTCTTGGAGAATGTATAAGATTAAGATCTTTATTTATTTAAATTGCTTTAATAATTATTATTGGAATTGGATAGTTGAAAGTTGGATTACCTAGCAGGTTGAGTTAGGTGCCATCACGACTTGTAGGATTTTGGGTCGTGACACATAGTTTCTAATACCACCAACTATCTTCAGATCTACATCCACCTCGTGACCCTACCACAATTGTGACGATTAGACAAATAATTAAACCTTTTTAAGATCGTACTTATCAACCAGGTATCAGAACCTGCTGCACCCCCATGTGCACAACTGAATGATCTCACAATACTTATGCATCCTCGATCTGGACGACACGTTGTAACAATGGTTGAGCAACCTTGGCTCCCTTATAACCCCTTTGTAGTATCACAAACCGTTGGCGCATAGTTGATGCCGAGTGCGCAATATCATACACGAGTGGATGCAAAAGAACATAAGATATATTTTTCAAGCTAAATAAATGTCGCACGATAAGGAATGAAAGATGTGGAGATTTTTCCTACTAGATCTGTAGCCTCTCGAAGATAAGTACAGACGTCTCCGTACCGATCCGCAAGACTCTACTAAACTCGTTCGTGACTCGTAGAACCTATGAACCTAGAGCTATGATAACAATTTGTCACGACCCGAAATCCCACCACAGGCGTCGAGATGGCACTTAGTCTCTAAGACTAGGTAAGCCGATTACAATTACAATTCACGTCATTTTGTTATAATAGAAACCAACAACGGAAATAATTATAACACCTTCCCAAGACTAGTAATACTGAGTCACGAACTCTAACTAAATACATGCAATGATCTCAAAGATCGAATATACAATACTGTTCGAATAAGAGTTGACAGTACAATAAAATGGAAAGACTCCAAGGGACTATGACGACCAAGAAGCTCTACCTTGAATCCTTGAGATCAACACGCTAACTCTGCCCGAGTTCGATATCTCCAATACCCAGCTCTGCACAAAAATGTGCAGAAGTGTAGTATGGGTACACCACAGTCGGTACCCAGTAAGTATCAAGACTAACCTCAGTGGAGTAGTGACGAGGTACAGTCAAGACACTCACTAGTCATAACCTATGCAATATAGCAGTATACAATAGTACTGGAAAACAACTAGCAATGATAACAACAAAATAAACCAGTGATATAACAACAAGGCAACAAGAACATCAGAATTATTGCTCATACGAATAAGGAACACAAGTACAATCAATTAATCAAGTCCTTCAACTATAAATCCTTCACATATTATTCTTTAAGATAAATATCTTTCGAATATACTTCTTTTAAATAAATATCTTTCGAATATACTTCTTTCAAATAAATATATTTTCAAGTAAAAGTCACCATGTGACACCTCATTTCACAATCATACAAATTACGGGTCTCAACCCACTTTCATATTTTCCACGGTACCTCGTGCCCATATTTCTATCACAACCACACGAACAACTCACGTGTCAATAATAAAATCATCATATTTTCCCTGGCACCTCATGCCCATATTATTTTCATAACCGCACGGACAACTCACGTAACAAAATATCAATGTATATAAGATTCGTATATCAATTTGTTTTTAATAAAGTAAGGTTGAAATCTTTAAATCAAGTAAGAAATTAACAAAGAAATAAGTTTATTTTAGAAATCGTTTGAGTGAAGAAAAATGATATTTCAATTAAAATAAAGCATCAGATAAGCTACTGATTTGGATATAAAATTTATTAAATTAAAACATACTAGAAATATTCTTTTATTTAAAACAACTCAATCATCAAAAACAAGTATAACCCAGAAATACAAATCCTCAAAGTCTCGTATGAAAAAGTCAAGGTCAACACAATACAACAAGAAATTCAAAACATTAAATATTAAGTCAAATAATACATCACGAAAAATACAAGAATTTACAAATTATAGAAAAATAAAATAACCAAAAGCAAGTGCAGCCATAGAAAAATATCAACAAAGGGCACTCCCAAGGTACCACCTCGTCGTCCCAAATCATAAATAAATTTCAACAAAAAGGCACTCCCTAGGTACCTCCTCGTAGTCCCAAATTATAAATAAATTCACAATCTTTCCTTATATCACCGCGGGAGCCTTCACATATTATTCTTTAAAAATCATTTTTTCCGAAATAGCATCCTGCGTTTTAGCCACCCTTATCACATCGCATGGCTTCTAGTAGTTCCCCCTACTAGCCACGCGTGTCAAGCCCCCTTATCTCACCATATGCGTTTCAACACCCATACCTTATACTACCGCACGCGAATCAATATCACAATATATCATAATTCGCACCTCAAGTGCCCGATTATCACAGCATAACAAAACTTGCACCTCAAGTGCTCAAATATCACAACATATTATAAATTGCACATCAAGTTCTCAAATATCAAAACATATTATAAATTGCACATCAAGTGCTCAAATATCAAAACATGTCACAAGTTGCACCTCAAGTGCTCAAATATCAAAACATATCACAAGTTGCACCTCAAGTGCTCAAATATTACAACATATCAAAAATTTCACATCAAGTGTTCAAATATTATAACTTGTCATAGAAATGAACACGACATTATTTTCCACAATAAGGAGCCCATGTCTCGACCATAATGTGCACACAAAATCTTAACAAAATATTCGGGAGCGAACAACTCAACAAAATAAAATTGCATAATTTATCACTTTGCCTCAGTATGATTTATGGCCTTTATAACTCAATACCAATTTCAACAACATGAACTGGAAAGTAATTCATCAAGGAACAACACCTTCTTTAATCCAAAATTTTGGCAATTAGATTAATGCCTCATTTTAAAATTATTTGATAAATTATTTGAAAAGAATAATCCATAATGAAATTTCTACATAAAATATCAACTCAACAAAAAAAATACGGGATTCACATAAATATGAAGGTGGCAATCACACCAAATAATCATATAAAAACAAATTCAGTAAACAAGGATAAGGCGTGACAATTCAAGGATTTACTAAGGTCCAACAATTTTCTAATTTAATACATAAGAGCGTCTACGAATTTCAACCGATATAATTTGCAGATATAAACCAAGTACGTACTCGTCACCTCGCGTACATGGTTTTTAATTACGCAATTTCCACATAAGACTCAACGCCTAAGGGGTAATTCCCCCACTCAAGGTGAGGCAAGATACTTACCTCGGCAAAACTAAACCGAGTCTTTAAATGATCTTCATGAGTGAAGCCGCCTCCGGACGGCTCAAATCCCGATGATTTCCTTGAAAATCCCTTGAAAATAAGATCGCCACAAATCGAGCTTTCTTAATTCAGCTCTTTAGTGGTATTAAAACCTCCCACTACTCTTACAACTTCAATCTACATCAACATAATTCAATTGGACCAATATTAGTAAACAAATTTCTAGATTTTTGGTCATTTAGGCATTTTATCAAACACCTAGAGTACATAGTATTTTACTACATCTAGTAATGGTGTTTTCTTCAACCAACAATTCCTCATTCCCACCATCAAGATATAATACAACATCCTTTGTCCAATAACTACCTTCTTAGCATCGTTATAATCATCAATGAACTCACATCCACCCAATTGTTACTAATTAATTCGTTACAAAATCTCTACAACACCAAATAATCTAGTTGAAGTATTTATGGCTTCCAAGCACAATCCAATAAGTGCAAATGCTTATTTATTACTCATATATTCACTAACAATCCATGATTATAGGTTTAAGAGTGAAAGATTACCTCTTGAAGACCAAATCTTAAAAGTCAACTTTTGGGGTGTTCTTGAGATTTTGAAGAAATCCTATGGAATCTAATACAAAACCTTGTTGTAACTAGTGATTGAGAAGTGAAATCATCATAAAAACACACTTAAAAACTCACCTTAGGTGTGTATTGGAAGCCTTGGCCGGATGGGTGATGGAGAGAAAGCCCTAATCTTGAAGAAATGACTTAGCCCCTCTCTCTAACCGTCCTTGGAGTTATTTAATGGGCTCCTACGTGCGCGGCCGCGCACCTGGGCAACTGGCCGCGCATCCGGCCGCGCACCTGAGGCAGAAAGTCTCAAATATGTGCGGCCACGCATCTGGGCGCGCATATGATACATGTCCAGTAAAATGGCCATAACGTTCTGGGTACTTATCCAAATGATGAACGGTTCGATGCGTTGGAAACTAAACTCAAAGGGCTTTGATTTGATAGGTTATACACCACATAAACTTTCATAAATTGAGAGTTATGCTCGTATGAAATTAGCTCTTGTGCGAACTCACTTGAAACTTTATCCCATCATATAATTTTAAACTTGACTTAGCCTTTGGGCTCTTCTTAGACAATAAACCATTCTTAATGCACCTCATACATATATTATCAAGATCAATTGTTATTATTCAAATTATCAGTCTTGTACATACCCGAATTAATATAATTAGCACCCGCCAATCTTCTTAATGGTCTTAAAACACTTCAAAATTTTTCCGGGGTGTTACATTCTCCCCCACTTAAGAACATTCGTCCTCGAATGTTTTACAAATCATTATTATGAACAATATTATACTCCTTTCACCTTAACCATCATCTTTAATCATTCTTGACTTCATATAGATCTTAGATATTCTTCCAACATTTCAACTTCCTTAAGGCCCCAAAATTTGGCTAACTCCCAAATTTTTCAGAAATTTCGGCAGAGTGTCCTCTGCAAATGGGACTAACCACCTGCCAGAGAATCACCAAAACCAGTCCTAACAACATATACATGAACCAACGACGCAACATAACATTAAGACAATTCCAATCGTGGCCTCACGATTAGTATACTACCAAAGAGGAACACATTTAACATCAGCTATACGGTTGATACATAATTCATAGAAGGTAACTTTTAGCATTTTCGTAGAACACAACTTTATAAATACATGACTATTCAAACAAAAAAGGGTACTTCTTCTTCATTTCTTACACGGCTTCCCAAGTGGCCTCTTCAACCTGTTGGTTTTGCCATAACACTTTCATGGAGGCAATTTCTGCATTTCTCAACTTTCGGACTTGCCGATCAATATTAGAAACTTGAATCTCTTCATAAGTCAATTTCTCATTAACCTCAATAGTCTCAACCGAAACAATGAGTGTCGGGTCTCCAACTACTTTCTTCAACATAGACACATGAAACACCAAATACATGAAGGACAATAATAGGGAAACATCCTACTCAAAGTTTGGCCTATTTCCTTCAGATTTCATAAGGTCTAATTTCCCATATTAACACACTGTGTTAGTCTTAAGTAGATAAACATATAAGTGGGTCACAAAATTACGAAGCTCACCCATAAGCGGAGCATAATAAGAGGACTCGCCTCAATATTCAGAACCGAATCAAATTAAGGAAAAATATCTTTTTATAACAAATCAAGATCATACCTGTAACGACACCATATGGTGTAGTGGCCTCAGCCACACCATATCAAATATATCAACGGGCTGGGCCTCCCCCTCTAGTGCGCCCTCTACCCGCCTGTCCTCCATCTCTAACTGAATGTACATGTGGGGTAGTAACTGGAATAGAGCTTGTAGCCCGAGTATTCTGATGAAATCTGCCTCTCCCAAGTCTGGGACAATCTCTCATGAAATACGTAGTATCACCACACTGATAACAAACCCTCTGCAGGTTTGGATGCTCATACTGAGTCTATGCCAGATAATTGGAATAACCATTATAGGAATCTCGTACCGGTGGTGCATTAAAACAATTTACTATAGCACCCTGAGTATTCTGAAATTGTTTTCATAACCCCGCTGATACTGAAATGTAGAATTATTAATGATGGGGGAATACTGCAAGTCCTAACATCATCCCATACAAATCTCAGCTCTTAATCATATACAAGTTTCAGAGAACTTTTCAATACCACATAAATACATCTTAGGCAAAAATTGATATAACACATGACTCTACAATCTGATCGTTGATAGTGGACTCCCCTCACTTGGCGCGAAGCCATAAGACACATTTCGATGATCCACAATACAAACCTTCATCGCTCGTATGACACCGGTCATAAGATACCTCAACCCATTTATTTGGCGCATGTCATCCTCGTGACAGTTAAACTCGCTTCCTCCAGTGTCTTGGCTGCTAGTATGTACCCTTCGCTAAATAGAAATATCATATGAAACACATAGTCTCTAATACCACCAACTATCTTCAGATCTACATCCACCTCGTGACCCTACCACGATTGTGACGATTAGGCAACTAATTAAATCTTCTTAAGATCGTACTTATCAACCAGGTATCAGAACCTACTGCACCCCTATGTGCACAACTGAATGATCTCTCAATACTTCAGCATCCTCGATCTGGACGACACGTGGTAACAATGGTTGAGCAACCCTGCCTCCCTTATAACCCCTCTATAGTATCACCAACCGTTGGCGCATAGTTGATACCGAGTGCACAATATCATACACGAGTAGATGCAAAAGAACATAAGATATATGTTTCAAGCTAAATAAATGTCGCACGATAAAGAATGAAAGAAGTGGAGATTTTTCCTACTAGCTCTGTAGCCTCTCGAAGATAAGTACAGACGTCTCCGTACCGATCCGCAAGACTCTACTAAACTCATTCGTGACTCATAGAACCTATGAACCTAGAGCTCTGATACCGCCCCGTAGTCCCAAATTATAAATAAATTCACAATCTTTCCTTATATCACTGCGGGAACCTTCACATATTATTCTTTAAAAATCATTTTCCTGAAATAGCATCTCGCGTTTTAGCCACCCTTATCACACTGCATGGCTTCTAGTAATTTCCCCTGCTAACCACACATATCAAACCCCCTTATATCACATCATGCGTTTAAATACTCATACCTTATACCACCGTATGCGTATCAATATCACAATATATCACAATGCACACCTCAAGTGCCCGATTATCACAGCATAACACAACTTGCACCTCAAGTGCTCAAATATCACAACATATTATAAATTGCACATCAAGTGCTCAAATATCAAAACATGTCACAAGTTGATCCTCAAGTGCTCAAATATCAAAACATATCACAAGTTGCACCTCAAGTGCTCAAATATTACAACATATAAAAAATTTCACATCAAGTGGTCAAATATTATAACTTGTCATAGAAATCAACACTACATTATTTTCCACAATAAGGAGCCCATGGCTCGACCATAATGTGCACACAAAATCTTAACAAAATATTTGGGAGTGAACAACTCAACTAAATAATATTTCACAATTTAACACTTTGCCTCAGTATGATTTATGGCATTTATAACTCAATACCAATTTCAACAACATGAACTGGAAAGTAATTCATCAAGGAACAACACCTTCTTTAATCCAAAATTTTGGCAAATAGATTAATGCCTCATTTTAAAATTATTTGATAAATTATTTGAAATGAATAATCCATAATGAAATTATCTACAGAAAATATCAGCTCAACAAAAAAATACGGGATTCACATAAATATCAAGGTGGCAATCACACCAAATCATCATATAAAAACAAATTCAGTAAGCAAGGATAAGGCATGACAATTCAAGGATTTACTAAGTTCCAACAATTTTCTAATTTAATACATAAGGGCGTCTACGAATTTCAACCGATATAATTTGCACATATAAACCAAGTACGTACTCGTCACCTCGCGTACATGGTTTTCAGTTACGCAATTTTCACATAAGACTCAATGCCAAAGGGGTAATTCCCCCACTCAAGGTGAGGCAAGATACTTACCTCGGCGAAACTAAACCGAGTCTTTCAATGATCTTCATGAGTGAAGCCGCCTCCGGACGGCTCAAATCCCGATGATTTCCTTGAAAATCCCTTGAAAATAAGATCGCCACAAATCGAGCTTTCTTAATTCAGCTCTTTAGTGGTATTAAAACCTCCCACTACTCTTACAACTTCAATCTACATCAACATAATTCAATTGGACCAATATTAGAAAACAAATTTCCAGATTTTTGGTCATTTAGACATTTTATCAAACACCTAGAGTACATATCATTTTACTACCTCTAGTAATGGTGTTTTCTTCAACCAACAATTCCTCATTCCCACCAACAAGATATAATACAATATCCTTTGTCCAATAACTACCTTCTTAGCATCGTTATAATCATCAATGAACTCACATCCACCCAATTGTTACTAATTAATTCATTACAAAATCTCTACAACACCAAATAATCTAGTTGAAGAATTTATGGCTTTCAAGCACCATCCAATAAGTGCAAATGCTTATTTCTTGCTCATATATTCACTAGCAATCCATGATTATAGGTTTAAGAGCGGAAGGTTACCTCTTGAAGACCAAATCTTGAAAGTCAACTTTTGGGGTGTTCTTGAGATTTTGAATAAATCCTATGGAATCCAATACAAAACCTTGTTGTAACTAGTGATTGAGAGGTGAAATCATCAGAAAAAATACTTAAAAACTCACCTTAGGTGTGTATTGGAAACCTTGGCCGGATGGGTGATGGAGAGAAAGCCCTAGTCTTGAAGAAATGACTTAGCCCCTCTCTCTACCCGTCCTTGAAGTTATTTAATGGGCTCTTACGTGCGCGGCCGCGCACCTGAGGCAGAAAGTCTCAAATATAGGCGGCCGCGCATCTGGGCGCGCATATGACATAGGTCCAGTAAAATGGCCATAACTTGTTGTATATGTATCCAAATGACAAACGGTTTGATTTGATAGGTTATACACCACATAACCCTTCATAAATGGAGAGTTATGCTCGTTTGAAGTTAGGTCTTGTGCGAACTCACTTGAAACTTTATCCCATCATATAATTTTAAACTTGACTTGGCCTTTGGACTCTTCTTAGACCATAAACCATTCTTAATACACCTCATACATATATTATCAAGATCAATTGATATCATTCAAATTATCAGTCTTGTTCATACCCGAATTAATATAATTAGCACCCGCCAATCTTCTTAATGGTCTTAAAACACTTCGAAATATTTCAGGGGTGTTACATAGAGCAATTAGGAAATAAAAGATAGGACAAGTAGGCATGTAAAATTACACTAATTATGATGACTATGACATGTTAAAGTAACTCAATTAAAGCATGATTGGAAACTACATAGCTGGAAACCAGAAATTTTAACATTTAGCCCATGTACACACTCGTCACCTTGTGTACCCAGTTTTCACATAACACAATTATCACAACAATACCAAATCCTAAGGAGAATTTCTCCCACACAAGGTTAGACAAGTCACTTGCCCCAAACCACGCTAAATCAATCAACTAGAAGGCCTTTCCCTCGATTTTTCAACTCCGACCGGTTCGAATCTAGCCAAAATAATTTATACTATAGATATAACTATAGGAAACTAATTCAAACAAGGAAATTATGATCTTTGCAAAGAATTGAAAAATTGGCCTAAAAAGTCACTCCGAGTGCCCGATTATCACAGCATAACACAACTTGTACCTCAAATGCTCAAATATCACAACATATTATAAATTGCACATCAAGTGCTCAAATATCAAAACATATTATAAATTGCACATCAAGTGTTCAAATATCAAAACTTATCACAAGTTGCACCTCAAGTGCTCAAGTATTACAACATATCAAAAATTTCACATCAAGTGTTCAAATATTATAACTTGTCATAGAAATCAACACTATATTGTTTTCCACAATAAGGAGCCCATGGCTCGACCATAATATGCACACAAAATCTTAACAAAATATTCGGGAGTGAACAACTCAACTAAATAATATTTCACAATTTAACACTTTGTCTCAGAATGATTTATGGCCTTTATAACTCAATACCAATTTCAACAACATGAACTGGAAAGTAATTCATCAAGGAACAACACCTTCTTTAATCCAAAATTTTGGCAAATAGATTAATGCCTCATTTTAAAATTATTTGATAAATTATTTGAAAAGAATAATCCATAATAAAATTATCTACAGAAAATATCAACTCAACAAAAAAAATACGGGATTCACATAAATATCAAGGTGGCAATCACACCAAATCATCATATAAAAACAAATTCAGTAAGCTAGGATAAGGCGTGACAATTCAAGGATTTACTAAGTTCCAACAATTTTCTAATTTAATACATAAGGGCGTCTACGAATTTCAACCGATATAATTTGCACATATAAACCAAGTACGTACTCGTCACCTCGCGTACATGGTTTTCAATTACGCAATTTCCACATAAGACTCAATGCCTAAGGGGTAATTCCCCCACTCAAGGTGAGGCAAGATACTTACCTCGGCAAAACTAAACCGAGTCTTTAAATGATCTTCATGAGTGAAGCCGCCTCCGGACGGCTCAAATCCCGATGATTTCCTTGAAAATCCCTTGAAAATAAGATCGCCACAAATCGAGCTTTCTTAATTCAGCTCTTTAGTGGTATTAAAACCTCTCACTACTCTTACAACTTCAATCTACATCAACATAATTCAATTGGACCAATATTAGTAAGAAAATTTCCAAATTTTTGGTCATTTAGGCATTTTATCAAACACCTAGAGTACATATCATTTTACTACCTCTAGTAATGGTATTTTCTTCAACCAACAATTCCTCTTTCCCACCAACAAGCTATAATACAACATCCTTTGTCCAATAACTACCTTCTTAGCATCGTTATAATCATCAATGAATTCACATCCTCCCAAATGTTACTAATTAATTCATTACAAAATCTCTACAATACCAAATAATCTAGTTGAAGAATTTATGACTTCCAAGCACCATCCAATAAGTGCAAATGCTTATTTCTTGCTCATATATTCACTAGCAATCCATGATTATAGGTTTAAGAGTGAAAGGTTACCTCTTGAAGACCAAATCTTGAAAGTCAACTTTTGGGGTGTTCTTGAGATTTTGAATAAATCCTATGGAATTCAATACAAAACCTTGTTGTAACTAGTGATTGAGAAGAGAAATCATCATAAAAGCAAACTTAAAAACTCACCTTAGGTGTGTATTGGAAGCCTTGGCCGAATGGGTGATGGAGAGAAAGCCCTAGTCTTGAAGAAATGACTTAGACCCTCTCTCTACCCATCCTTGGAGTTATTTAATGGACTCCTATGTGCGCGGCCGCGCACCTGGGCAAGTGGCCACGCATCTGGCCGCGCACCTGAGGCAGAAAGTCTCAAATATGCGCGGTCGCGCATCTGGGCGCGCATATGACACAGGTCAAGTAAAATGGCCATAACTTGCCGTATAAGTATCCAAATGATAAACGGTTTGATTCGTTGGAAAGAAGACTCAAAGGGCTTTGATGTGATAGGTTATACACCACATAACGCTTCATAAATGAAGAGTTATGCTCGTTTGAAGTTAGGTCTTGTGTGAACTCACTTGAATCTTTATCCCATCATATAATTTTAAACTTGACTTGGCCTTTGGACTCTTCTTAGACCATAAACCATTCTTAATGCAACTCATACATATATTATCAAGATCAATTGATATCATTCAAATTATCAGTCTTGTTCATACCCGAATTAATATAATTAGCACCCGCCAATCTTCTTAATGGTCTTAAAACACTTCGAAATATTTCCGGGGTGTTACATAGAGAAATTAGGAAATAAGAGATAGGACAAGTAGACATGTGAAATTACACTAACTATGATGACTATGACATGTTAAAGCAACTCAATTAAAGCATGATTGGAAAATACATAGCTGGAAATCGGAAATTTTAATATTTAGCCCATGTACACACTCGTCACCTTGTGTACACGGTTTTCACATATCACAATTATCACAAAAATACCAAATCCTAAGGAGAATTTTCCCTACACAAGGTTAGACAAGTCACTTGCCCCAAACCACACTAAATCAATCAACTAGAAGGCCTTTTCCTCGATTTTTCAACTCCGACCAGTTCGAATCTAGCCAAAATAATTTGACACTATAGATATAACTATAGGAAACTAATTCAAGCAAGTAAATTACGATCTTTGCAAAGAATTGAAAAATTGACCTAAAAAGTCACTCCGGGCCCGCGTCTCGGAACCCGACCTCAGTTCGTCTTTCAAAACTCAAAAACTTAGTCTAAGAAGTTCTACGACTTTTCTCCAATTTTTTCAACTCCAATCCTTAATTACATGATTAAAACAATGATAGATTCGAGTAATTTAACCAAAATCGAATTAGGAATCCTTACCCCAATGATCTCTCTGAAAATCCCTCTAAATTTCGCTTGAAACCGAGCTTTTTAAGTCTAAAATGTAAAATATGGAATAAACCCTTGATTTTGAAACTTAAGTCTGCTTCCCAGTGATTTACACATCGCAATCGCGAAGAACAAAATTTCCATCAGCTCAAAAACCTTATACGCGAATGCGGTAAGAAACTGTTCCAAAGCTACGCGATCGCGTGCACTAATTTACGACCGCGTAGAGCAATGAATCCACCTCCCAGGCCTCCCCTTTCTTCATCGTGAACGCGGCACCACTCACGCATTCGCGATGCACTGACCTTAAAAGCTTCGCGATCACGGCCCCTCTTTCGCGATCGCATAAGAGGAAACCAGAACTGAGAGGCACCATAACTTCAGCCATTCCTAAATGATCTGAACAAGGTCTGAATTATACCCGAGGACCCTGAGACCTCAACCAAGCATACCAACAAGTTCTAAAATATCATATGAACTCGCTCGAAGCGTCAAATCACATCAAACAATACTAGAATCATGAATCGCGCATCGATTCAAGCCTAAGAACTTATGAACTTCCGAATTCCAAAACTAATGCCGATTCATACCAAAACAACTCCGATTGACTTTAAATTTTGCACACAAGTCACAAATGACATTATGGACCTATTCCAACTTCTAGAATCGGGATCCAACCCAGATATCAATAAAGTCAACTCCCGGTCAAACTTTCCAAAATGTTCGAGCTTTCCAACTTTTGCCAAAACATGCTAAAACGACCTACAGACCTCCGCATCAACATCTGGACACGCTCATAAGACCAAAATCGCCATATGGAGCTATTGGAACCATCAAAACTCTATTCCGGAGTCATTTTTATACAAGTCAAACTACGGTCAACTCCTACGACTTAACCTTCCAACTTAGAGACTATGTGTCCCATTTCACTCTCAAACCCATCCGAAACCAAAACCAACCACCCCGACAAATTATATAACCACAATATAGCATAGAGGAAGCATAATTTAGGGGGTCGGGGCTAAAATAAACGCCTCTAACTCATTTTTAATTTTTAAAATTTAGGACATAACCCTAGGTCTTGATTTAAAAAATTAAGTTGGTTTTCAATTAGAATCATGGATTAAAGCTTAACCCAAGGGAATGAATCAAAGAAAAATACTTAGGTTATGGTTTAAACCTTACCCTATGGAAGAAATTTGAAGAACATCCTTGAATTCTCCCAATCCCAAATTTTCAAGACGAGGAAAACTCCAACAATCATTAATAACCAAAAATGCCCAGCTATTCTGCCTCGTTTCTTGTTCCAAATAATACCAAAACTCGCTTTTGATGCCTCCAATGGATTTCTCGTAAACTTTCAGTCAAATTAGGCTTTTGAATCACTCTATTTGACCTTATAATGAAGGAGATATGTTGGTTTCAATATTTGAAAATAGTGCAAATTTTTAAATACGAATTCAGTGGCAATTTCGTAATTAATCTAAAAAAAGATCGAAACTTGATGATTTAAATTGCTATTGTTCCAAAATTATGATACGGATATAATGATTTAGTCGAAATACAAATCAAAGGATGTTTGCTTAATATGGTAACATTTATGCTCAAATCGACGTCGAAATCGAAAACAATCACCATACAACCCAAACTCATCCAAAACTCATCTGAATTTAACCAAACTTTGTGAACATATCCAAAATCATCATACAAACTTATTAGAATAATTAAAACCCGAGTCCGTTTACCCAAAAGTCAAACCTTGGTCAACTCTTCCAACTTAAAGCTTCTAAAACGAGAATCATTCTTCCAAATCAATCATGAACCGCTCGAAAACTGAAACCAACCATACACGTAAGTCATAATACATAATATGAAGCTACTCAAAGTCTCAAACCACCGAATGAAATACTAAAGCTCAAAACGATCGGTCGAATCGTTTCAGTTAATGTAAAGAATTAAGTAGAATTCTTATCTATTTAGTTCTTCATATTTCATCATTTCATGCCTTTAATTAGTTTGTAATGGATGTTATGTTGTATTTATGGCAGGAATTTTCTTATCAGGCCTGAGGTTGAAAACTGCGGTTCTGTTGGCATTATAACTGCCACAGTATAGAAAATTCGGTTGACGCAATAAACCTGCCAACTTTTGCGGTATTGAAGTTTTTGGCTGACTTTCAAAAGAACAAAAGAAAAAGTTTGTGTATGTTGACGTTTAAAAGAAAAAAGAAATTAGATGTTTAATGATGCTATTATTTCTACGTCATTCGTACTATTTTAAATTTCAGTTAATCCTCTTCTCCTTAGAGGTGATCATATAGTTTTCTTTTATTACTAGTAGTTTAATTAGCCACTTGTAGAGGTAGCTTAGTATAAATGGTGCGTGTGGGAATATGCTAAAAGCCATTTGTCATGAGTAATTTTTTGTTGTTTTCTTCTTTGTTATGTAGTGTTCCTTCCGCCTGAATTTATATGGAATGATTTATCTTGTCTAGACTTGTCACAAGTTATGACAGTTATTAGGAGTTCAATACAAAGTGTCCAGGATCACCAGGAGTTTCTAATGGATAGGCTTGCCCAAGGTCCCGATAAATCATTAGGACCTTAGTATTAATTGTGTCGTAATTTAGAACAAATTGTTCACATATTCTGGCGGATCCCCAAGAATTTCTGATGTAAGGACTTGTCATAACTAGTCCTGGTGAATTATGAGGAGTTTACTACAAATTGTATCATAACTTTAGAAAACATTATTGTTTACAAATTCTAGCAGATCACAAGGAGTTTCTAATGGATGGGGTTGCCACATAATTGTACCATAATTTTGGAATAAATTGTTGTCATATTGTTGCGGATCCCTAGAAGTTTCTGATGGATGGACTTGCCACAGCTACTCCCGGTGAACCACAAGGAATTTAATACAAATTATGTTATAACTTAGTGATCTGGGTTGACCTTTGAAATCACTTTTTATAAATTCCGCGCGGACCACAAGGAATTTCTGAGAAATTTCACCAACACAATTGTTACTTCAAAATTATTCCAAATTTGTCCGATCAATTCCAGATGACTTTATTTAACATCCAACATCTTATTAACCCCAATAATACACGATGTTTAAATTCGATGAGAACCTTCAAAAATCAATAGAATTACTTATTTAAAAATTAAGTGCAACAAAACCCAAACAATATGGTATTTTTCAAGTTTCTTCCACAATCCCAATCCAAACCAACACAAATAAGGTAATGAGTCTTCAATTTTTCTACGGCACATATGAAAATGATGGAGAAGAATAGGGAAGAGGAGGAGCACAAGTTCTGGCTGCCAAAGGCGCAGTGGGAGGCGCCTAGCCCCAAGCTGGGCGTCCAAAGTTTCTCACTTTTGTACTCTATTGCCTTTGGTGTTTTGAGAGGGGCTTTGGCTCCAAGCTAGACGTCAAAATCATATTACCTCTAAATTCTTTCGTTTTAGCTTCAATTTGCGCGCAACATCTCCAAATCACTTTTGATTGACTCCTACATATATAAGCACCATAATTAAGTTCGAGTAAAAAATATTCACACTAAAGTGAACAAAATCGAAGCATAATGCAAGACAAATTACATGCAAAGAAAAAGAATTTTTAGCCAAACATCAACATTCCCCTATGATCAATATATAGGTATATGTTGCAGTTGCTTCAATAATTGTAGTGTTGTTGCAATCAATAAAATTAGGAGCATAGTTGTGCTACAGAAATTGAGGAGTACACTCCAGATTGTGCGGACTCTCTTGCAGATATTTATGATTCTGTTTTTTCTTTTATTTTTGAAAGTTTGTTAGCTATTTTCAAGTTCAGTTCTTCCTTTTTAGTTAAAGGAAGATTGCTTAGCATAGTTTTAGCAACATTTTATTGACAGTCAATTACTGACTTCATATATTTGAGCAAGCTTTCGTAATCAACAAAAATAAACCTTTCAAGTTACTTTACTTGATTTCTGCTGTCAAAAGCTTAACAGTATAGTTAAAGAATATCAACTATTACAATAACATCGTCAGTGGCAAAGCTATGTACAGTGGAGAGGGTTGGAGAAGGTTCAATTCTGGGGCGAAAGTAGAATCAAGCAAGGAAATTCATTTGAATTCCCTTCTCCAGAAATTATATTGTGCAAATACAGCAAAAGTTAATTTTTTTGTTATATATACATACTGTTGAACCATATTGACATAAGGAAATATTCTAGCGTTGTGGCAAAGGAGATTCAAAAATTACTTCGGTCACAGGTTCAAATCTTATTCAATTGATTTAATAGGTTATGATCTCCGCCTAGGTATCTGAGTGAAAATGTTTGACACATTCAAAGAGCGGTAAATGTATTCAGCCAAAATCATTTTCATATGCCTCCACAAAAATTAGTTGAACCATTTCCTGCCTTGTAATAGGTGGGACTCGATTATTTAGATATGCCTCTGCTCATGTAATGTGCGAGTTGGGCGAATCGCTGTCTTAGCAAGGTCAGCATTCCTTTCGAGAAGGAGTTCGGAACCAAAGTATTGTTTTTTTAGACTTAAAGCACAAAAATAGGTGAAAAAACCAGCTGATGACCAATTTATATATAACGCATGTGTTGAATGCACTATATCTTAACGACACGTTTGTCTGTTAAGATATAGCGCATGCAACACATGCACTATATTTCAAATTTAAATGGCGGTCAAAATATAAGTATAGCTCATATACGGGATGTGCTATACCTGAAGTTGAAAAGACAGGTACGTATAGCCCATCTCATATATGTGCTATACTTATATAAAAAATGGCCCAGCCATCTTCCTCGACAGAACGTGCTGAAACGGTCCCCCCTCCCTCCATTGTTTAAGTAAAAATCCCCATTGGAGCCCACCCGTCCCCCAAAAATCGTGTCCCCTCCGTATTATAGCGTGCTAACACCGGATCCAAGGCGTTATCGTGTAGTGGATCTCTTCTATTGCTCGTTTCGGTGGTCAAATCATCAATTTTTCACAATTCAAAAAACTCTAAATCGAGATATTCTGACTCACATTTTAGTAAAACTCATGTATATGAAGTACTAATTAGTTGTTTTTATTGTGTTGTATGTTTTTTGTGATCGTTTTGTGATATAATTATTTTTTGGTTTTTTATCCGAATTAGTTTATTTGTGTGCTAAAAAATGATGAAAATTATATATTGTTATTTTATTGAATAATTAGTGTTATATGTGACTTTAGTATTGTACGTATAATAATATGTGACTTTATTGTTGTTTAGTGCCCTTTAGTGTTATGTTGTGCCTTTAATTGTTATGTAGTGCCCTTTAGCGTAGTAAAACTGATAATAAATACGTGCCCCCAATGGCCGCTTCTACTGAGCCGGCCATCCTTACTGACAATCATGTTATAGCGCATCTTCCGATAAAGAGGCGACGCGATGAGGATGATCCTGATAGCGTAGCCGGGTGGGATGGTATGTGACTCAGGCCAGCCAATGCTTTAAAGCATACATGATGTGGGACTCATTGATATGTATTTTGAGTTATATATATGACTGATAGAATTTAATGGTCCACCAAACTATATAGAGAACCAGGTTCTCTATTAGTTCCCACAGAACACACGCACACTGCAGTAAGTAAATGACACAAAGAAGTTTTACGTGGAAAATTCCCAACTCACGAAATTAAAAACCACGACCTACCCTTGTAGGATTTCAACTTCACTACTGAGCAAACTTTAGATTACAACCTATTGTAACCTAGAAATTAACCTCTTAATCCCTCACTAAATTGTAATAACTCTATTACAAGCCTATTTGTAATAACTCTATTACAAAGATTTATAACTCGACTAACTCTAGCCAAGACACAAACACAAGGGTTTATGATTTACAAAGGTTTCCTACACAATGCTTCTAACTAAGCTAAGTAGGAATTACAAGTAAGTTGCTTTGACAAAGGTGTTACACAACCAAGGACATATGATGACTCAATGCTAGAAACCGGTCCTTCGTTATGTTGCTATTTGTTCTTGATGCCTTGAAGGTCACTTGCAGATTGGCAATATACTTGGGAGAAAGCTTGATGAATTCTGGAGTGTGCAAATGTTGTTTTGCCTTTCCTTCATGTTAATATTGCATAAGTGACATCACTCGAATGATGTAAGCATGTTTGGTTTAAGAGCATTCCCCATAAAGTGACTGCTCCACTGTTTGCACTGTTGCGTGTGTGCAGAGGAACAGTTGCAGTCACTTTACAGTTGTGGGGAGTTGACTGGTACAGTCAGCAAGGGAACTGATATCGATCTGTTCCCTCTATTATTTCTTGGACTCTGAAAGTTGGAGTATGTCCCAGACTTGAGACTTGTTGATCTTTGAGCACTCAGAGGATCTGGAACAGGTTCCCATCTGGTTCTTAACATTAAGTTCAGCTCATCAAAACATAGCAGGGCACATAACTTATCAATGACATTAAATATCTAATAGTAAAATTATTGACGTTTTACATAATTTGCGAATGTGTTTTTATTTGCTTGTTATTTATTAGTTTAAAACTAAAACACAAAATAAGAAAAGACAAATTAACATAAATTTAAATGTTAAAAATTGCAGATAAAACGTGACACGTACAACATAAAATTTAAAAATAATACTTAACGCATTCATGTGTTTGTTTAGTCACAATCTCCCATTATTCTTTGCTTCAACCACTGAAATTTTTCTTCCAACCGTTTATTTTCTTCTTCTGTCTCTTTTAGTTTCTCCTTCACTGCCGCAAGATGTTCTTGGAGTTGCAAGATCTGGAGTTCGTACTCACCGGTCAGATTTCAAATGTTTAGCAAACATGATTTATAGTATTCCTGGTTAATGGGTTCATCATACTATTCTTCAAAATCACATTGATTTTCGTCCTACAAATGGGGTTGTCAACAAAATACTATTAATTAACATGTTGTAAATAATCTATTAACCAGCATAACTTTCAATAATAATAGCTTACAACTTGTTTACACATCCAACGTCTGCATCCTAGATTGCAATTTGACCAACATGGATTCAAAATCGCACGTTTTCCACAGTAACACCTTGGTGCATCACTGCATCCAGACATGTCGTAATGCTCAAACTTAAAAAAATTATGCAATGTCGTTTTGTTTGTTTTGTTACGCCGCAAATGATAATGCAAAATGCGCAGGGTTTTTATAGGCAGCTAAGAGTGATTTTAAGTTACGTAAAACATATTGTTGATGCGTTACGTTTCACGTGCTAATGATTCTTTACGGTACAAATCGGTGCACCTTTTTTAGGTCGACATGACAATAAACATAACGTATATTAGTGATGTGCTAATGATTCTTTACGGTACAAGTTGGTGCAACTTTTTTAGGTCTACAGATTTTTCAAGTCGACATGACAATAAACATAACGCATATTGGTGATGCGCTATGTTTTGCGTGCTAATGATTCTTTACGGTACAAGTTGGCACAGCTTTTTTAGGTCTACAGCTTTTTCAGGTCGACATGACAATACACATAACGCATATTGGTGATGCGCTATGTTTAACATACAAGGTTCGTGTAGTTTACTTCTTTTTAAGTTGAACCAACATTCCAGTATTCAAAAGCCATTTCACGAGCTATTACAACATCCATTGCAGAAATGCCACTAACATTTAATAAGTGATTTAAGACGAGGCAAAAAGGTGAAGGTAGTTCAACAGTTCCACATGGAACACATCTTAACACAATTGATACCTACCTTGAAAAAAACATGCTAGGTTGCTATACTGATTTGGTGGATGACAAGTGATATGGTATTCTATGTCCCTTGGAAAATAAGCCTATCAATATATACACTGATCTCAAAGTTGTAGGGCACATTATTGAGGGGGAATTGCATTCTACAAAGCCGGAAGGTATGCGAATTTGGGGTGAAAACTACAATGGGTTCCCCTTTACTCAAAAAGGTGTGATTATGAAGTACTATGCCATTGGCATGGGCTAGTTGTACCACAAGCACTATTTGCAACCCTTCAAACAAACACACACAAAGATGAACCGGAAGTGATTCAGCATTTGATGAATGAGATATTGGAGATAGAAAAGGTACTAGTCATTCATCATGCACTAGATGATCTTAACTACCTGCTAGGAACGGAGGATCAATATTGGGATTTATAAAAAATGAAAAATTGCATAGAGACAATGAGTATCCTGTATTTCCAACAGTTATCGAGTGGGAGGGTCTACCTAAGTTACTACTGCAAACATTGGACGTAGGAGTTCTATATTATTGTAGAAATCAACCAAGTGGTCTTATTGATGATAGTGATAAAATACGAGAAATGTGTGTCAACCGGGGCCTAGATTATGATGCCCTCAATCCGGACAAATGCGTACAAGATGTTGACGAAGAAGATGAAGACAATGACAATAAAATAGTGCCAGACAGTGACGATAATGGCGAATGAAAATTAATATTTATTACATGAATTTATTTTTAATTGTTGTATTGAATCGTCAATGGCAAATGTCAATTAGATTTAAGCATATTGGAAATTTTATTTTATTTCATAAATATAGCAACCAACACCATTACAGACATTTAGTACAACAAAAATACTACAACAAAACACTAAGTTTATCCTTGAAAATTGGGCGCATTGTATGAACTGCCACCGGAAGCTGAATTACCACCTCTTCCCAAACCAACTGAAGGACATTTACGGCGATCGTGTCTTGTTTGGGAACATATACCATATTTTCGTGCATAAACGGTGTCACTAACATCTATTTGGTTCTGTATCCACGTTCTTTTTTGCACTTGCCGGTGACGCACATAATCCTTCTTACACACCATTTTAAATGGTTTCGGCGGCCAATAATTCTCTGTACCCACTAGCTGCAACTGTTCACTATCGGTGTTTACATATACAGCAACACTATATTCTTTATCAATGTACCTCGTCGCCGCGAAACCTGTATGTTGAAAGCACTTCATGGCATGTGAGCATGGCACGTGATAGATCAACCATTTCTCACATGAACATAATCTTCTGGATTCATTAACAGTGTGGGTATTATTGCCGTGATTTTGATGCAGACCGGTGTGAACTTCAAAAATATTTCACTCGTTGCAATGCTGCAAGAATGTATGCCACTGTGCCCGCTTCCTATATTTCTCAAATCGTTTCATCGGATGTGGTATAAATTGAACACAACTTTCCAACAACGACGATGCACTTCAGTATCTTTCAACAAACCTCTCCGCTATCTTCTTGAATGACATCCGTACCATGGCAGTGACAGGCAATCCACGGGCAGTATTCAACAATCCGTTGAATGACTCTGACACATTTGTAGTCAAAATTCACCATCTTCTACCACCATCATTATGCCAAGTCCACTTATCAAACTCATGTCGCATCAACCAACGATAGGCATCTGGGCCTTCCTGCCTAATCAATTCCGTTCGCCTCCTGAATTTACACTCTTGATGATCTGTTTTTGCCATCCACATTAAATCATGTAAGCTCTTGTTCGGATGAGCCCGCTGGAAGTTGGCCTTCAAGTGCCTAACACAGTACCGGTGATAGGCATACAGTCCCTTCCATGCATCCAAAGTCTGTATAGAACTTAAAATATCACCATGCCGATCAGATACTAGACAAATATATGTATGTTATTTGACAACATGCTTCTTCAAGTGATTCAAAAATAATGTCCAAGTCTCTTGGCTTTCATTAGCACAAATAGCAAATGCAAGGGAAAATATGCTTCCATTAGCATCTACTGCAACAACGATCAACATCTTAATATCATACTTTCCATAGACATGAGTGCCGTCTATGGAGATTATCGGCCGATAATGCAAAAAACCATCAATGGCTGGTTTAAACGCCCAGAGCACATATCTGGATATGAATTCTGGTACTCCCGGATTCCGCTCAAGCTTCTATTTAACAATAGTCCCAGGGTTAAAGTGTTACAAGGTAGCCATGTACCTGGGTAGATCGGCAAATGACTTATCATAATTACCATAAACAATCTCAAATGCATGTTTACGCCCGAGAAATGCCTTTCTTTTGGTAATGGTATAGCCATATACCTGGTGGACAAATGTTATACACTTTTTAATCTTGTACCTTATAGACAATTCAATGTGAAGAATCAACACAAGAGAAATCAAGTCAACATTTAAGTTAAAATGATTCCCACTGAATGTGTCCATATCACAAGTGTGGGTACCAATGTAATTTCCTACAATCCACATATTTGTTTTCAACTTTCTCGCACGGAGCATCCATCTACAACCTTGAAACCATCTATGACAAATAACCTTATAGACTTCCGTAGATGATTCATGACCCTCTATCTTACGACACTCTTTTAAAATGTACCACCGCCTTGCTAAGGCGAGCTTTATCATCAAATAGCATGTTCTTTGATAGCACCGTTGGTCTAGATTCATCCCACATTACTGTTCGAATTTCATTAAGATCCCTTGTGAGGGCATCCACTTCCGACATACTGGGCAACTGATCAAAGTAGGGAATTACCCTTGAATGAAAGGGAACATGGACTCGTACACTTTGGGTCTAATTGGAGGTAGAGTCTTCATATATGTAGCATGCTCATTGGTGACATCATGGTCCCTTGGCAAATCAGGTTGCTCATTCTCATCGTCGCCCTCATCAGGGAAGGGTGTATCAGCTCCAGACTCATCAACATTGTTGTCATAATCACTATCATCTTTCTCACTCTGTGCATCTGCCAGATCCTGATTAAATATGCCATTTTCGGGCAACTGAGTAATGATAGGACCTTCAAGTTGCTGTTTTTTTTACTGCACAATCAATAAAATAATGAGTTTCTCAACTTTATCCCAAGATTATATACTAACTTTATCTCTTAACTTATAATTCATAATCTGTTGATATCCGATGATGCACATTATCGAGTTACTGATGACTTCCGGATGGACTACCATGATCCAAAATACCAAAATTGGGCATATTCCAACAATCTGTTAGTTCATAACTTGTAAAATTCATATCTGGTCGGTGCCCCCTTTGGAATATATGAGTGTTAGTACAAATATGATACATAACAAAAACCATATTAAAACAAAAAAAATTAAAATTTATCACTCGACGTGTGGATTATGTAAACTTGGGAGAAATTATGTCCTCGCTCCTCATTCGCCCGTGGAGATAAGTTTAAATCTGGCCAAACTCTTTCAAACGGAATCTGTTCGGATAAAACTGCTCCAAAAACACCACTCGATGACTGAGGGTTATCCCTATTTTGCGAAACCTCAATATTGCAAACGTCTTCAGAGTTGACGTACATTTTCAACATTTTTATCACAAGAAGTTCCCGGTGTTCATACGGAGTCCTCAAAATATCGTTCAGAGTTTCATCGTCTTCGATGTTAAACTCAGCATAACAAGCAACCCCTTGTGGAGTAAGAGAATATGGATATCTTCCGGTTACTTTGATAGTAACCGAACGTTTGCTCACACTTATTTTTTTACATATCAACGAATACCAATCTATCGTACTTCATTCTAAGTGGCAACTTAACAATACACTGTGGAGAACAACTATAGTGTACTGAGTTATTCTCCACGACAACCTCACCCCCCTCCCCCCAATATAATTCAACCTTAATTTTTCGCTCTCCAGACATTATGACAAAATGCAGAAGAGTTAAGTAAACAAATATTTCAGAATGAGTAAAGGAAAATAAAAAGGATGCAAAAGACTAAGTTTTTCTTAATGGATTTTTGAAGAAAGAATGAAGCTCCTTAAATAAGCAAAAAAAAAAAGTATAGCGCTATACCTACCAATTATTGTGGGTCAATCAACTAAGAAGTATAGCGCATGAATGTTATGCGCTATACCTTAACAGACAAATGTGTGCCGTTAAAGTATAGCGCATGCAACCCATGCATTATACATAAATTGATCATCAGTTATTTTTTCACCTATTTTTATGCTTTGAGTCCAAAAAAAAAATAATATTTTGGTTCAGGACTTTCGCCGGGTAGTGTCCACATCACAAATCCCTTTCAGTGGGGACACATGAAAGGGAATCTAAATGCAAAGGTCCCATTTACTAAAGGAGAAAGGGCCTAGTGGCTCACCTCACAAAAGGAAATCAAAATCATGAGCACACCTATCTTGTTAATATCAAGAAGAAAAGTAGCAAGATTTGGTATCCCGCAATAATCACATGAAAGCAAATCTGGTATGGGAAATACCAAAAACTGCCCCACTACTGCTAGACAATGACAAATTTTTATAAGGAACATATTGTCATTTCATTTTTAGATTTCTCATTGGTTGATAAAAGCATAAGCTCCCAAAATACTTTCAATTGGCAATTCATAAAAAAGAAACATCTACTCTGACTTTATACATAAATGCTGAAGAAAAGGCAATTTTTGAAATCACAAAATTTTCCATCCTGTCAAAGACAAGGCTAGAGAAGGCACTAGAGAGCTTTCTCGGATTTGGTTCTTTTCTCGTAGGATAAGAAAGATATTATAAAAATGAAATCAAGAAAAAAATAAAAAGTTGTGGCTGCAATTTGTCCACCAGTTTCTTCCAACTCCACCACCTTAACCAATCACTTTCAATACTCTCGCTTAAGGATGTTTTTATTGTTTCTCTGTTAGTGTCCGCATTGGAGCCGACTATATCAGCATTCGCGCCGCGTAGGGCCTTATTCGGGAAAAGTGCTTCCTAATAAGTATTTTTCTATACCCAAGACTCGAACCCGAGACTTTTGATTAAAGGAAGAGCAGTCTCATTCGCTACACCCACGTCCTTTGCTGGTCTGAAGGATGTTTTTGGTTGCCTGTTGTGTCTATTTAGTGGATTAACTCATTCAGACAGGTTCACCCATGTGGGAGAATTAAGTTCTGTGACGTACAGATTTTACATTAGTGGGGTTAGATAGATTCCTTTATAAGTTTCTCCCAGAAAAAGGACTCATTTTTTGCTGGTCTGAATCATTCATCTCATATATTAGAGAAACTACATTTCTAATTACCTAATTATATTATGTCTATAATTCTGTCAAACACGTAGAAATATTTCGTTAGTGAAAGTTACATGTAGCCATCAAAGGATAAGATTAATCCTAATACACTGCTGTCCAAGAAATATACAATAACATGGTGTTTTAGATAGGAGACATATTGTGGATAGTACTTTGAAATATTTGAGAGAATGTCAAGTGGTGGTTGTAGCATAGTATGGTTTAGGAGGGATCTGAGGTTAGAAGATAACCCAGCACTGGCTGCTGGAGTGAGGGGAGGAGCAGTGATTGCAGTATTTATATGGGCTCCTGAAGAAGAAGGATATTATTGTCCTGGTAGGGTATCAAGATGGTGGATTAAACAAAGTTTAGCTCATCTTGATTCCTCTTTGAAGAGCCTTGGAACTTCCCTAATTACAAAAAGATCTACTGATAGTATTTCTTCTCTTCTTGAAGTTGTGAAATCTACTGGTGCAACTCAGGTCTTTTTCAATCATCTATATGGTTAGTTCTGTTCCATTTAGGGATTCTTTATATACTATGCTGCCTTGTTTTTAGTCCTTCTCTTCCTTTTATAGAACATTCTTTTTTTCAGTTCATTCTTGCCTTTACTTTGTGAACGCTCTATAGATCTATAAACCGGTAGTAAACACAGTGATTTCTAGTACTTTTTATGTTTGTTTTATATAATATTGGATTGAGATGAGCTTGAATGAAGGGACGTGTCATATAGTTGACCCCAACTTGCTTGAAGTTCAAGATAGTTGTTATTGTTGTTGTTGTTTGTATCCATCCTATGTGACTAACAGTTTCCAAAACTTCCAAGAATTTTGTCAATCTATATGTTCTTTTACTTAATTGAGTCTGCTTGCTAGAATATGTCCTCTATAAGGAAAATAATGGATTGTCCTTTATCAAGTAGTTAAATTGGTGTTAAGTCCTTTCTCATTACTTCAAGGATTTTATGTATAGTTATTTTCCTCTATAAATATAAAACTGATAGTAGAATATAAGTTATTGTCTCCCTGTTTTTGGTTGGTCGTATGCTGGTTGTCTGAATCTTATATTGCTCATCTGGATTGCTATTTTATATTCTATATCTTTATCATGTCATTTTGTATAATCTGTTATTTAACAAAAGAGGGGTATCCTCAAACACTTGATCATATGCTTGTGAATGTCGATTTATTGTACCAGAAGTTGATGGCTTCTCATTTTTCTGAAGATAGGATTATAAACAAAGCATTATCTTTCATGAGCATTGAATTCATTGAATAATTCTAATTAGTACACTATTTTTTTGGCTTTAGATCCGATATCACTTGTCAGAGATCATCGTGCAAAGGAAGCGTTAACAGCTGAAGGTGTATCTGTGAGCTCCTTCAATGCTGATCTGCTATACGAACCATGGGAAGTTGTCGATGATGAAGGTCGCCCATTCACAACATTTTCAGCTTTTTGGGATAGATGCCTTACCATGCCTTATGATCCTGAAGCTCCACTTCTTCCACCTAAAAGAATAATATCTGGTTTGTCCTCATCTGCGCGCTCGCTTTCTTGCCTTATAGATATTATTCTTGTTCTTATTATATGCACATTCAGTTTAACATAACATCCTGTGAGTACCATTTTGTTCCACTAATCTAGCTAAGAATCAGATAGAATCCCTTAAAAGGTATTAATGCATTTCCCCTACTGGAATTATTCTATTGTTATTATCAAACAATTTATCTAGTACTCGTTTACCTGTTATGCTCTTAACATGGTATGCGACAAAAAACTTCCAGGAGATGCATCAAGATGCCCTTCAGACAACTTGGTGTTTGAGAGTGAATCAGAGAAAGGAAGCAACGCACTTCTTGCTCGAGCGTGGTCTCCTGGTTGGAGCAATGGTGACAAGGCACTGGCTACTTTCATTAATGGACCATTAATTGAGTATTCCAAGAATCGTAGGAAAGCTGATACTGCAACAACCTCATTTCTGTCACCGCGTTTACATTTTGGTGAAGTCGGTGTTCGTAAGGTATTCCATCGTATTCGTATCAAGCAAGTTCTCTGGGCCAATGAAGGAAACAAAGAAGGTGAAGAAAGTACCAACTTGTTCCTCAAGTCCATTGGCCTTAGGGAGTTCTCAAGATACATGAGCTTTAATCATCCTTACAGTCATGAAAGACCACTGCTTGGTCACCTAAAGTACTTCCCTTGGTTAGTAGATGAGGGCTATTTTAAGGCATGGAGACAAGGTAGAACAGGTTATCCTTTGGTTGATGCAGGTATGAGAGAGCTTTGGGCGACTGGCTGGCTACATGATCGCATTCGAGTTGTTGTGTCTACTTTTTCTGTTAAGGTTCTGCAGCTTCCTTGGACATGGGGAATGAAGTATTTTTGGGACACTTTGTTAGATGCAGATCTTGAGAGTGATTCTCTTGGTTGGCAATATATTACCGGTACCCTACCTGATGGTTGTGAGTTTGATCAATTCTATAATCCACAGGTATGTCCTGGTAATCTTTTGGGAAGGTTGTTTTCTGTTAATTGGATACTTGCAAAAAATGAAACTCTCTCTTTTTCACTTTCTATATAGAAGAATTACCTAAGTTGCTCGGAATCTTCACTTTCGGTGCTGCATCCGTGTCGATACGACATGGGTGTGGGATCCGTACCGACCGGATATGGTCAACCAATTTGGGTGCTTTGACTAAATTCAATGGAGAAATTCAGGACAAATACAATGATTTCTGAAATTAAATCAAAAGCTAGGGTGAAATTGAAGAAAATGGAATACCTTATATATTGAAATTTCTATGTCTATACTTTTCCTTTTATCTCCTTCTCGGGTTCTCCTCTTGATCAATATTTTCTCCTTCTCGGAATACGTTGTAAGATTTTTACATAATGTCTCATAATTTAGACATATTTTTATGCTTATTTTCGGATAATTGAATTATTTTTAGTCGAATCCTTACACCCGTGTCCGTACCTATCCTTACCCTTGGATCTTAATATTTAGATTATAAAGGATCCCGCACCCGAGTCCGAGCAACTTGGAGAAGTACTTACTTACATATTAAAGCTTTCGTCCTATCATGGATAATTCTAAGTGCTCTAAGGCTGGTTTTACACTTTGAAAAATTGACTGTACACTTTCATTGTTTATTGTCTTTACTGCAGTTTGAGGGATACAAGTTTGATCCTAAAGGAGAATATGTTCGGCGGTGGCTTCCTGAACTTGCTAGACTGCCCACTGAATGGATACACCACCCTTGGGATGCACCAGAACCTGTACTTCAAGCTGCTGGCATTGAGCTTGGTTCCAATTATCCTCTTCCGATTGTTGAAATCGATGCAGCAAAAGAAAGACTAGAAGATGCCTTGTCACAAATGTGGCAGCGTGAAGCAGCTTCACGAGCTGCTATTGAGAATGGAATGGAGGAAGGACATGGAGACTCTACTGATTTTGTCCCTATAGCATTTCCTCAGACCATGCAGATGGAAATGGTTCCTGAAACAGCCAGGAACAATACTACAAGAAATGCTATTCGACGTTATGAAGATCAGATAGTCCCTAGCATGTCATCTTCTTTTTTTAGAACTGAAGATGAAGAAAGCTCTGTAGATATCAGAAATTCAGTTGTGGAGAGTAGAGCAGAAGTTCCAATAATGTTGATGTATAACTGATGAACCAATGAGAGACTTACACTTTACCCGAGGCATTATGCAAACATTTCAAAGCAACACAACTCCACCACATTTTAGTTTTGTGATAAGTAAGAGGATTGGAGGAACAGTGAAGATTCAACAGCAGAATCTTCAAGCAGTAGTATGAGAGAAAGGGATGGAGATGTATTTCCTGTATGTTTAAGTACAAGCTACGTACTCGGATCAATTAGCTGGTGATGAGAATGGTATCGGGGCCAGTTCATCTTGCAAAAAGGCATCGGCAGTCTCACCAGTTAATTATACAGATTGGTAAGCAAATTATAGAGATATGATTCAGATTGGTATTTTATCATCTTTCTGCAGCCATATCTATATACAGATATGATGGTCTGGCCTTCTTTGGCAGACCTTAGGTTGAGAAGATGCATTAATTGTTATGATTTAGTATCATGGAACTTTCTTAAATTGTCATTTATATACTTTGCTAATACGTGATCATATTTGCGGTATAATGATAGCTAGAAGGTGGCTAATATGGCCATTTCGATTATCAATCAGCACAGTTAGTATGGGATCAATCTGTACCTGCTGTTTTCTCTCATAGTTTGACATGATCAGCTGTAAATGTGTGTCTATAATCTCTAACTGGATGAAGTGATACGTGTGGATTCTCTTTCCCTACCCCTTACCCCGTTTGTACTATGTGTCTCCGCTGCATAATATAGATGTTCTGATAAGTCCCAATAAGTGTCAAAAGGGGTTGAAGTCCTCTAGAAGCTAGCATTTATATGCCTTTTTGTTCTCTTTCCAAGCCTAAATTTTCTTTAACAATGACATTTAACTAAACTATCACCAATGTTTCGAAAGACATTTGTGGGTACAATAGGTTTATACACTGCTTTCCTTGAGCAGGAGATCTATTAGAAACAACCTCTCTATCTCCACAAGGTAGGGGTAAGTTCTGTGTATACACTATCCTGCTCAAACCCCACTATATGGGATTACATTGGGTATGTTGTTGTTGTAGTAGGTTTATACACTGTTTGAAGAATGTAGATAATAATTAGCTGCACTTCATATCCGTTGCTTGGGAAGTTGGATTTGAAAAAAAGCAAAGAAAAGAGGCTATCAACTCATCTTTAACATTTTAGCTTGGTGCAGTACTGCCTGGGAAAATTAGTGGCACTTCAAAGCTAGTGATCTTGAGCGAGATGTTCCCAGATACTGGTAAATTCACTTTTAGGATTACTTGGATATAATTCCTTTCGAAAGGCATCAGACGTACACGGAAATCTTCAAATAGTTAACGCAATAGGTTTTAACAAACTATAGACTGACAAAGTTGCAATCTTTCTTCGTTTTCCTATAGCAGGACAAATCACAGGCATTCATGTGATTTCACCAGTACTTTTATGTGTTGCATAATCTCACCGCTCGTAGGCATTCATCTTATGCTTCAAACTGTAGTGCTTTGCTCATGAGCATTTCCTACTTTGGTTGCCGGAGAAGGCTATATATCCCAGTTGCTGTCATGGCCCCGAGAATTGGTGCAATAACAAAGACCCATTGGTTCTTATAGACACCTGAGACTATTGCAGGGCCTAAACTTCTTGCTGGATTCATTGAAGCTCCAGTTATTGGCCTGCAAATATGAAGGTCAGCGACAAACTGATCTATAAAATATGTTATACTCTCTAGATTTGGAGAAATATCAAGACTGCATCTTGAGGTGTGATTTTACCCTGCAATGAGGACTTCAAACAATAGTGTAACTCCAATTGCAACTCCAGCTTGCTCTTTGCTCTGCAGTTGAAGATAGTAGACTGATTAGGAGGACTTCCTAGTTGAGTAGACAATAGGAACTAAAGCTAGAGATTTTCAAATTGATCAAACAAACAATTTTAGATGCTTAAATGAAATTCTACACTGAAACTTCTAAAGAAGATAGTCCTTAGTGAAGGCATACCGCTCTATCGTCAGTAGCAGCTCCACAGATCACAAACATTAAAATGAGAGTCATTATGAATTCCCAAGTGATGGCTTCAAAATCAGTGACTGGATTTTTGTACTGAGTAAGTGTTGGTAGTATGTCACCTTGGTGATTAAATAACACACTCAAGGTGAGACATGCAAGTGTAGAACCCAAGAATTGAGGAAAGACATACATAGGCACCTGCAAGAAAGAACACCAAATAAGAAGTGACAGAGTGTACCTGCATCAAAATGCATATAACTGTTGATTGACGGCAGCCCATGTCAAAGTGTAGGGGAATCTTTGTCACGACCCAATTTCACCTAAAGGTCGTGATGACGCCCAACACTACATCTAGGCAAGCTAACTAATAAATTTAACATATATTGACTAAACTTTTAAATCCAAAAAAAATAATAAAATATCAAATTCTACCAATGTGAGTGCCAAGACCTGGTATCACAAGCGTACAAATATATAGTAGATTATACAAAACTCCAAAATACTGTCTGAATGAAAATAGACAGAATGAAAAATAAAGGGAGAGTCACTGGTAGCTGCAGAACGGGTCAGAAAGGCAGCTCACCACTATGCCTCCGGATAACGAGGATGTGCGATGATAGGTCCTCCACAAGTACTTGTCTCACATCTTGCACAAAAAGTGCAGCAAGTGTAGTATGAGTACGTAAACAACGTGTACCCAGTAAGTATCAAGCCTAATCTCAAAGTAGTTGAGACGAGATAGTCGACTTTGACACTTACTAAGGGTCCAAAGTAATAAATAGGATGAAATAGAATTTATTTAATTCAGCATGTCTCACAGAATTAACAATAATTTTCCTAAATTAGCATAAATAATTAAATTCTTCCAAATGCAATAAATTTTTAATGTATTAATTAAATTCCTTCAAGTCAAATAATTTTCAATTTATCAATTAACTTCGCAAGTTGTAACACACTATCAAAGTATCGTGTATTTATTATTATTATTAAGCATGATTTCTGCCGAGGACGTACGGCCCGATCGATAGTGTCGTGTACGCTGCCGAGAGACGTACGACACGATCCATAAATGCATCTATCCTGCCGAGCCATTCGGCCCGATCCACAAGAAAGGATGATATTTTCTTATGTACCTGCGGAATGAGAGTATTTATTGCAAGTTTATTCGAGAGGATAAACAATTTATTTCAACAATGAATTAATTTAAACAAAAATTTAAGCATATGAAAATTTCATCTTTTATTACCTTTTATAACAATTCACAATGTATACATCAAATAATTTAATTAATAAAGAATACAATTTACACAAGTAATTCATGCTTTGAGTCCTAAACTACCCGAACTTTAGCATTAATAATAGTTACGCACGAACTCTCGTCACCTCGTGCGTACGTAGCCCCCGCAATTAGCAACAATTAATTAATCTAATCCATAGGGGTAAATTTCCCCTCACAAGATTAGACAAGAGACTTACCTTGTCTTAAAGTCCACTTTTCGATTACTGCGTCGCGTAAAATTCTCGATCGACGCCGAAAAATCTAAAACTATCCAAATATTATACAAAATAATTAATATATACTCAATAATTCGAAATTCATCTATTAACTAAATTATCCTATCCAAAATGGTAAAATTTCTAAAATTTACCTCGGGCCCACGTGCCCGGATTTCGAAATTTTTCAAATGGAAACGTTACCCATAATCTCAAGAACTCAAATATATAATTTCTATCCAATTCCATAACCATTTTCATGGTTAAAATCTCATTTTCATAAAAATCTAGGTTTTTCACCTAAACCCTTAATTTCTAAGATTTACTAGTTATAATCTACCCATAATCTATGTATTTAACTCAAAGGATGTAGAATTAACTTAACTCCAAGTTGTTAGTTGAAAACGCCTCACAAAGAGCTCTGAAATCGTGCAAACATGGAGGAAAAATGAACAAAAATGGACTGAGCTTCGTCCATTTTAAGGTTTTGTCCATGTAGATTTTTCGCACCTGCGGCCTTTGCACCTGCGGAAAAGCCTCGCAGGTGCGAGATTTTTCCTCTTGGACTGGCTCCGCACTTGCGGACGAGTTGCTCGCTTCTGCGCAAGCACAGGTGCGCCCATTCCTTCGCACCTGCGCATTCCTCCGCTTCTGCGCACAGGGCCTTCGGACCTGCGCGTTCGCAGGTGCGCCAAATACTTTGCATATGCGATGGCTGGGCAGGCTCCTCTCGTTCGCACCTGCGATTGGTGGCTCGCACCTGCGGCTGTCCAAGCGCAGGTGCGATTATGACAGTAGTTTGGAGCTTCATTCCTTGCTCAATTTCCCAAAATTGGTCTGAGCCTCATCCGATTAACACTCGGGATCCCCGGGGCCCTGCCCGAACAAACCAATAGGTTTGAAATCATAAAACGGACTCGCTCGAACTCTCGGAATGCGTAAAACTGTCAAATCTAAAATCATACCCTAAACCAAATTGATTCAAACTTAAGAATTTCAAGTTGTTCAATTTACTTCTAATGCGCCGAAATATACTTAAACTACTCGGAATGACACGATATTTTGTGTGCAAGTCTTAAATCACTATACAGAACTATTCCCAAACTCGAAATTCCAAACGGGCTTCAATTACTCAAAAACCTACTCCAAACCAAATTTAAAGAATTTTAAACCTTCAAATAGTTAATTTTTACTATTAAGCGTCAAAATGCTCCCGGGTTATCCAAAACCTGATTCGGACATACGCCCAAGTCTAAAATCATCATACGAACCTATTGGAACCGTCAAATCCTGATTCCGGAGTCGTTTCCTCAAAATGTTGACCGAAGTCAAACTTGACCATTTAAAGCCAACTTAAGGAACCAAGTGTTTTGATTTCAACCCAAACACTTCCAAATCCGAACCAACCATCCCCGCGGGTCGTAAATTAATAAAAACATGTCCGGGGAGTTTTATTTTAGGGAACGGGTTTCTAAAAGTTAAAATGACCGGTTGGGTCATTACATTCTCCACCTTTTAAACAAACATTCGTCCTCGAACGGGTTTAGAATAATACCTGGAGTGCTAAATAAGTGTGGATATTTGCTCCGCATGTCCTCCTCGGCATCCCAAGTCGCTTCCTCGACTGGTTGGCCCCTCCACTGGACCTTTACTACAGAAATCCTCTTGGACCTTAACTGGCGAACCTGTTTATCAACAATGGCAAATGGCTCTTCTTCATAACCCAAACTCTTATCTAGCTGAACTGTGCTGAAGTCCAACACATGTGACAGGTCAGCATGATACTTCTGGAGCATAGATACATGAAAAACCGGATGAACTCCCGATAGACTGGGAGGCAATGCACTCATAATCAACCTCCCCAACTCGTCTCAACACCTCAAATGGGCCTATAAACCTTGGGCTCAACTTGCCCTTCTTCCCGAATCTCATAATTCCCTTCATCGGCGAAACCTTCAAGAGAACTTTTTCACCTACCATAAATGATAAATCACGCGCTTTCTGATCCGCATAACTCTTATGTCTGGACTGTGCTATACGAAGTCGCTCCTGAATCAACTTTACCTTTTTCAAGGCATCCTTCACCAAATCAGTACCATATAACTTAGTCTCGCCGGGCTCAAACCATCCGATAGGCGAACGGCATCGACGACCATATAAAGCCTCAAATGGAGCCATCTCGATGCTGGATTGGTAACTGTTATTATAAGCAAACTTGGCCAAAGGCAGGAAACGATCCTACTGACCTCCAAAGTCAATCACACATGCCTTGAGCATATCCTCCAAAATCTAAACTGTCCGCTCTGACTGCCCGTCGGTCTGAGGATGAAAGGCTGTGCTGAGCTTTACACGGGTCCCTAATTCACTTTGTACTACTCTCCAGAAATGTGAAGTAAACTGAGGGCCTCTATCTGATATGATAGAAATTGGCACACCGTGCAACCGAACTATCTCCTGAATATAAATCTGGGCCAACCTCTATGAAGTATACGTAGTCACAACAGGAATAAAATGTGACGACTTGGTTAATCTATCAACAATCACTCAAACTGCATCAAACTTCCTCAAGGTCTGCGGCAACCCAACTACAAAGTCCATAGTAATTTGTTCCCATTTCTACTACGGGATAGTCATCTGCTGAAGTAGGCCACCTGGCCTCTGGTGCTCATATTTAACTTGCTGGCAATTTAGACACCTAGCTACATACTCAACTATTTCCTTTTTCATTCGTCGCCACCAATAATGCTGCCTCAAGTCACGATACATCTTCGTAGTACTTGGATGAATAGAATACCGAGAACTGTGTGCCTCCTCCAGGATCTTTTTCCTCAGTTCATCCACATTAGGAACACATAGACGATCCTAGAGTCGTAGAACACCATCCGCACCAATAGTAACTTCCTTGGCACCACCTCGTAGTACCGTTTCTCGAAGAACCATTAAGTGTGGATCATCATACTGGCAAGCCTTGATCTGCTCAAATAGTGAAGACTGAGCTACGACACATGCAAGAACTCGGCTGGGCTATGAAATATCCAGCCGCACAAGTCTGTTGGATAAGGACTGGATATCCAAAGCTAATGGCCTCTCTTCTACTGAAATGAAAGCCAAACTACCCATACTCTTCGCCTTTCTACTCAAGGCATCTGCAACCACATTTGCTTTACCCAGATGATATAGGAGAGTAATATCATAATATTTCAGTAATTCGAGCCATCTGCGCTGTCTCAAATTTAGGTCCCTCTGCTTGAACAAATGCTGCAAACTGTGATGATCAGTATAAACTTCACAGGACACCCCATAAAGATAATGCCTCCAAATCTTAAGAGCGTGAACAATTGCAGCTAACTCCAAATCATGTACTGGATAATTCTTCTCGTGGGGCTTCAGCTGACGTGAAGCATATATAATAACTCGCTTTTCCTGCATTAATACACAACCCAAACCAACATGTGAAGCGTCACAATACATTGTATACATCCCCGAACCGGAAGGCAATACTAACACTGGTGATGTAATCAATGCTGTCCTGAGCTTCTGAAAGCTCACCTCACAATCATCGGACCACCAGAACGGAGCACCCTTCTGGGTTAATTTGGTCAAAGGCACTGCAATAGATGAAAAATCTTCCACGAATCGACGATAATAACCTGCTAAACCCAAAAAACTCCTGATCTCAGTTGCCGAAGTGGAACAATGCCAATTTTGAACTGCCTCAATCTTTTTGGGATCAACCTTAATAGCCTCACCCGATACAATATGCCCCAAAAATACTACAGACTCCAGCCAGAACTCATATTTGGAGAACTTAGCATATAGCTTTTGTTCCCGCAATGTCTGAAGCATTACTCTCATATGCTGCTCGTGGTCCTCCTTACTGCGCGGGTAGATCAAAATGTCAGCAATGAAGACAATAACAAATGAATCAATATATGGCCTGAATACCCTGTTCATCAAATCCATAAATGCTGTCGGGGCATTAGTTAAACCGAAAGACATTACCAGAAACTCATAATGACCATATCTAGTACGGAAAGCAGTTTTTGGAACATCCGAATCTCGAATCTTCAACTGATGATACCCCGACCTCAAGTCGATCTTAGATAACACCCTAGCACCCTACAACTGGTCAAATAGGTCATCAATACGCGGCAAAAGGTACTTGTTCTTAATAGTAACTTTGTTCAATTGGCGATAATCAATACACATTCGCATTGTGCCATCCTTCTTCTTTACAAATAATACCGGTGCACCCCAAGGCGATACACTCGATCTGTCGAACCTTTTTGCTAGTAACTCTTCAAGCTGTTCTTTCAACTCTTTCAATTCTTTCAGAGCCATGCGATACGGTAGAATAGATATAGGCTGAGTATCTGGATCCAAGTCAATACAGAAATCAATATCATGATCAGGTGGCATACCTGGAAGATCTGAAGGAAATACATCGGAGAACTCCCGAACTATAAGCACTGAATCAATAGTCGGAGTCTCTACAGTAGTATCCCGAACATAAGCTAGATAAGTTAAACAACCCTTCTAAACCATATGTTGAGCCTTTATAAAAGAAATAACCCAATTAATTGAACTAACCGACGAACCCTTCCACTCCAGCCTAGGCAAAGATGGAATAGCCAAGGTAATAGTTTTGGCATGACAATCTAGAATAGCATGATATGGAGATAATCAGTCCATACCCAGATTAATTTCAAAATCGGTCATCTCAAGCAATAAAAGATCTGCTCTAGTTTCATAACCACATAATGTAATAATACAAGACCGGTAGATTCGGTTCACAATAACAGAATTGCCTACAGGAGTGGACACATAAACAGGAGTACTCAAGGACTCACGAGAAACACCCAGGAATGGAGCAAATAGAGATGACACATATGAATGCGTGGATCCTAGATCAAATAATACTGAGGAATCCTTGCCGCAAACAGAAATAATACCTGTAATCACAGCATCTGAGGCCTCTACATCTGGTCTATTCGGAAAGGCATAGAACCGAGTTGGAGCGCCAACTGGCTGGCCTCCGCCTGGCTGACCTCCACCTCTAGGACAGCCCCTACCCACCTGTCCTCCACCTCTTGGTGTTCAGACTACTGGTGGAGCAACTGGTCCGGTAAGCATAGGCTGCTGACCCTGCTGTACTGGTCTACCCCGAAGCCTGGGGTAAAAACCTTCGCATGTGACTGGGATCCCCGCACTCGTAACAACTCTTCGGTGCGATGGGCTGCTGACTAAGAGTCTGGCCCTGGGGACCTGAATACCCACTGGAAGAACTCTGAATAGCTGGTAGGTGGTAAGAACTCTCTAGTATAGCACTGAGATAAGGTCGCACTGGAGCACCTCGAGGAGGTGGTGGTGCTGGATATGGGGGCCTGCTAGACTACCCCCTAACGAACTGACCTCTGCCCCCAGACGGAACACCTCTGAACTCTCCAGAGTACCTGAACCGCTTATCTCTCATAATCTACTCTCGGCTCCGCTGACGCACACCCTCAATCCTCTGGGCTATCTCCACAACTAGCTCATAAGAGGTACCCATCTCAACCTCTCGAGCCATAGTGGCCTGAATGCCAGTATGTAAACCAGCTACAAACCTCCGCACTCTCTCCGCCTCAGTAGGGAGTATCATAAGTGCATGGCGAGATAATTCAGAGAACCTCGCCTCATAATCGATCACTGACATCTGACCTTGCTGGAGCTGCTCAAACTGAAACCGCAACTCTTCCCTCTGGGAGGGTGGAATATACCTGTCCAGAAGATACGGGTAAACTTGTCCCAAGTCATGGGAGGAGAATCTGCTGGTATGCTAAGAACATAAGACTGCCACCATCTACGGGCCCTGCCCTCTAGCTAAAAAGTAGCGAAGTCAACCCCATGAGATTCCAATATCCTCATGTTATGCAGTCTGTCCCTGCAATAAAGTCCTGTTGATCCTCATGTCGCTCACCCCCAGAGACAGGAGAATGTAATCTAGTCCATCGATCCAATAGTTTCTGTGGGTCAGCGGCTGCAGCTGGCTTGGGCTCAGTTATAGCTGCTGCCACTGGCTGGGCTCCACCCATGGGTAGTGCACCCTGGGTCTGATATACAGCAACTGCCTGTCCATGAGCCTGCACGGTAGGGGTCTGTGCTCCCCCGCACGCCTGGAATGTGGCTGGGTCTGCCGGAAATAAACCGGCCTGAGTCATATTGTCCATGAATCGTAGCATACGACCCATGACATCCTGAAATCCTGGTGCAGATGTGAAATCCACCAGAGCTGGCTCTGCCATAGGCACTTCACCCTGTTCCTCAATAATGGGATTCTCTGCTAGACCCACTGGCGACATAACTGGAATAGTCCTGGGACGTCCTCACCCTCTACCCCGGGCTGGAGCCCTCCCTTTGCCTCTGCCTTGGCCTCTAGCAACTGGGGAAGTAGCTCTTCCCTGGTCTGGAACCTCATTTGTGCGCATTCTCACCATATGTGAGAGAATAAGAGAATGATATTTAGTACTACATTAATTGCACGATGAAATATGAAGAAAGGTAGTTTCCTAAAACCCTATAGCCTCTCGAAGATAATTACAGACGTCTCCGTACCGATCCGCAAAACTCTATTAGGCATGCTCATAACTTGTGAGCCCTACGTGAACCTAGTGCTCTAATACCATGTTGTCACGAACCAATTTCACCTAAAGATCGCGATGGCGCCCAGCACTACAGCTAGGCAAGCCAACTAATAAATTTAACATATATTGACTAAACTTTTAGATCCAAGAAAAATAATAAAACATCAAATTCTACCAATGTGTGTGCTAAGATCTGGTCTCACAAGCGTATGAGCATCTAGTAGATTATACAAAACTCCAAAATACTGTCTGAATGAAAATAGACAGAATAAAAAATACAGGGAGAGTCACTGGTAGCTGCAGAACGGGTCAGAAAGGCAGCTCACCACTATGCCTCCGGATAACGAGGATGTGCGATGATAGGTCCTCCACAAGTACCTATCTCAGGTCTTGCACAAAAAGTGCAGCAAGTGTAGTATGAGTATGTAAACAACGTGTACCCAGTAAAAATCAAGCCTAATCTCAAAGTGGTAGAGACGAGATTGTCGACTTTGACACTTACTAAGGGTCCAAAATAATAAATAGGATGAAATAGAATTTATTTAATTCAGCATGTCTCACAGAATTAACAATAATTTTCCTAAATTAGCAAAAATAATTAAATTCTTCCAAATGCAATAAATTTTTAATGTATTAATTAAATTCCTTCAAGTCCAATAATTTTTAATTTATCAATTAACTTCACAAGCTGAAACACACTATCAAAGTATCGTGTATTTATTATTATTATTATTAAGCACGATTTCTGCCGAGGACATACGACCCGATCCAGAGTGTCGTGTATACTGCCGAGGGACGTGCGGCACGATCCATAGATGCATCTATCCTGCCGAGGCGTTCGGCCCGATCCACAAGAAAAGGAGGACATTTTCTTATGTACCTACGGAAAGAGAGTATTTATTGCAAGATTTATTCGAGAGGATAAAAGAATTAATTTAAGCATAAGAAAATTTTATCTTTTACTAGCTTTCATAATAATTCACAGTTTATACATCAAATAATTTAATTAATAAAGAATACAATTTACACAAGTAATTCATGCTTTGAGTCCTAAACTACCCGGACTTTAGCATTAATAGTAGCTACGCAAGGACTCTCGTCACCTCGTGCGTACGTAGCCCCCACAATTATCAACAATTGATTAATTTAATCCCAATGGGGTAATTTCTCCCTCACAAGATTAGACAAGAGACTTACCTTGTCTCAAAGTCCACTTTTCGATTACTGCATCGCATAAAATTCTCGATTCGACACCAAAAAATCCGAAACTATCCAAATATTATACAAAATAATTAATATATGCTCAATAATTCGAAATTCATCTATTAACTAAATTATCATATCCAAAATGGTAAAATTCCTAAAATTCATCCCGGGCCCACGTGCCCCGATTTCGAAAATTTTAGGATGAAAACGTTACCCATAATCTCAAGAACTCAAATATATAATTTCTATCCAATTCCATAACTATTTTCGTGGTTAAAATCTCATTTTTATAAAAATCTAGGTTTTCACCTAAACCCTTGATTTCTAAGATTTACTAGTTATAATCTACCCATAATCTATGTATTTAACTCAAAGGGTGTAGAATTAACTTATCTCCAAGTTATTAGTTGAAAACTTTTCACAAAGAGCTCTGAAATCGCGCAAACATGGAGGAAAAATGAACAAAAATGGACTCAGCTTCGTCCATTTAAAGGTTCTGCCCTGACAGATATTTCGCACCTGCGGAAGGTATTCGTACCTGCGGCCTTCGCACCTGCGAAAAAGCCTCGCAGGTGCGAGATTTTTCCTCTTGGACTGGCTCCGCACCTGCGGACGAGCTGCTCGCTTCTGCGCAAGCGCAGGTGCGCCCATTCCTTCGCACCTGCGCATTCCTCCGCTTCTGTGCACAGGGTCTTCGCACTTACGCGTTCGCAGGTGCGCCAAATGCTTCGCATCTGTGATGGCTGGGTAGGCTCCTCTCATTCGCACCTGCGGCTGTCCAAACACAGGTGTGATTATGACAGTAATTGGGATCTTCAGTCCTTGCTCAATTTCCCAAAATTGGTCCGAGCCTCGTCCGGTTAACACTCGGAACCCCCGGAGCCCCACCCGAACATACCAACAGGTTTGAAATCATAAAACGGACTCGCTCGAACTCTCGGAATGCGTAAAACAACATCAAATCTAAGAATCATACCCTAAACCAAATTGATTCAAACTTAAGAATTTCAAGTTGTTCAATTTACTTTCAATTCGCCGAAATACACTTAAACTACTCGGAATGACACGAAATTTTGCGTGCAAGTCTTAAATCACTATACGGAACTATTCCCAAACTCGGAATTCCAAACGGACTTCAATTACTCAAAAATCTACTCGAAACAAAAATTAAAGAATTTTAAACCTTGAAATAGTTGATTTTTACTATTAAGCGTCAAAACGCTCCCGGGTTATCCAAAATCCGATTCGGACATACGCCCAAGTCCAAAATCATCATACAAACCTATTGGAACCGTCAAATCCTGATTCCGGGGTCGTTTCCTCAAAATGTTGACCGAAGTCAAACTTGGCCATTTAAAACCAACTTAAGGAACCAAGTGTTCCGATTTCAACCCAAACACTTCTAAATCCCGGACCAACCATCCCCGCGAGTCATAAATTAATAAAAGCATGTTTGGGAAGTTTTATTTTAGGGAACGGGTTTCTAAAAGTTAAAATGACCGGTTGAGAAGTGACAGAATGTACCTGCCTCAAAATGCATATAACTGTTGATTGAGGGCAGCAGCAGCAGGTGCAAGTACACCCCTTGACTAAATAGACAGGTAATACATTTGTGAAAACATATACTAATTAAACTAAACTTGACTATTATCTTAAAGAAGTACTAGGTGTAATAGTACTTCACACTACTTTAAGTTAAAATTCTAAACCTGCTTATGCTTTCATCCCCTCCAAGTATGGGTAGATGCACAAATAGTGCACACATTGGACTCATGTGTAACAAGAATTCGATGATGTTTCATAAGTTCTTACATGCAGCAATGGCAATTTGCGAGCAGCAGCCAAGGCAATTGTGACTGCAGGGTTGAAATGGGCGCCAGAAAAGTGACCAAGAGTGTATATTAATCCCATAAGAGATAACCCCCATGCCATTGCTATACCCCCAATAGTAAGTGTCCTTTCTCTATCAACAAGTGCTGATCCACAGCCCACAAATATGAAAATGTAGGTTCCCACCAACTCTGCTACAATCTGCTTATGGGTGAATAGACATGGAATGAAGCAGTTGTTATTAGTAGATGATATAACAGGAGTTTGTTGTGGGGGAGGGGGGGGGGGTTGGAGTAGTGTTGAAGATGTAATTAAGTAATAAAAGTGTGTTTTATCTTACAACTTAAACGTTTAGATGAAATAGTCATGCAATTCAACATGGTTTTAGAACAGAGATATATCTTAGATTCAATCTCACCATCACCCTTGATAAAAAATAACTTACTCGTGCTTGGCTCATTAAAGATAATCAGGCACGTCAGGTGGCGTGTCGAAGATGTAATTAAGTAAATAAAAGTGCGTTTTCTCAACTTAAGCTTTAGATGAGATGGTCACACCATTTAACGGGAATAAGGAAGCGCTACCTTTTGGAATGCAGACATGAATGTTGCAGCTCCGGGAGACAATTCCTTCATAGGAGTCCGAAAGACGCCATGTTTTCCTTCTTCCATGCTGGAAAAATCAGCAACAATTCCATTCTTTGACGAATTGGTAGAGACTAGAGAAGTTATGCTGGCCATTTTTACAAGTTCATGGGCTGTCTACCAATCATCACTTAATCTTGGTTCTTATGCTATGTGGTAATTGACTTGGCACAAGGATTTGATCACCAGATATAATTCTTGATGTGACGGAGTTTGTTAAACAAGAAAATGCTTAAGTGTAAAGATAAACCTGGGATACTTTTGACAACAAGTATTAAGGTGTTAAAATATGATGTGCCCAATTATAATGATGTTAAATGTTCTTATAAGGACAAAAACAAATTGTTGAGTCAGAAATCCTGGGAAGTTCTGTTTGTTATTTTAAGTCGGCACTTGTTGGAAGATAGAAAATTGCAGGTAGCTAAAAGCCTGGAAGTTGAATTTAAAAAAGGAAAAATATAGACTGTAAAAATAAGTACAAGCCGGCTAGAGAAGTGTGTCTGAGTGAAAGATACTGAGATATGCTGCATTTTAAGAGGAAGGAAACATTGTTCTATATCCTCATGAACTATTTTTTATTAGGCCGTTTGGTTTAGAAAAGTTGTTCACCATTTTTCTTTTTGAAAAAAATCACAACCAAACAGAAAAAATGTCTTTCTTTAGCTTATTACTTTTAGAAACTCCTAAAAATTGGAACTGAAAGGAATATTATGTGTGAATGTTTGTTGTACTCATTTTAGAATTTGAGAAAGTTATTGAAATACGATATTCATATTTATGGAACGAAAGCAAGATTTTATTCATTCATGTATCTTACTTTTAGTAAACTATATCTTATTTTAACTCAGTTCATCTCATTTAAACAAAGTAAGGGGTTTTTTCTTCTATGAATTGTTTTTCAATATATATACAAATTAGGCTAAACTGAGAAAGAGAATGGAATGTGGGCTTAAATAGGTAAGGATATCAGCCTACCTGTACTTTTGAGTAATAATTTCAAGAAAATACGTTCTCAACAGTCTTCACTGGAAAGCAGACATGAATTCTGCAACAAGGAAAGCCATCACAACGAAGTCACACTGCTTGATTAGGCTAAAAAATGTGATTCAAGTCCTTGCGTTGTTGAATAGAATCCAACCACACCGGGAATGACGGTACAAAGTCCTCTACATTTTCATAATTTTGAAAAACTTCCAGCTATCAAGGAGACGAAAAACTATTTAAGTAAAAGAAGAAAAGGTCGCCTATTGCTATTAAGTACTTTTCCATTCTCACCACTTTAGTAGATACAAATAGGTCATTTAGGCTCCACACCCCGCAGGGAATGAACAATTTCTCAAAATGGTGTTCAAAATTTCAGCACTACTCCCTCCGTTCCAGTTTATGTAAACTTATTTCCTTTTTAGTCTGTTCCAAAAAGAATGACCCCTTTCTAAATTTGGAAATAATTTTGCTTAAACTTACATTTCTACCTTAATGAGAAGCTTTTATAACCACACAAATACTCTAGGCTCCTTTTTGACTTGTTTAGGACAACAAATTCTAAAAGTTTTCATTTTTTCTTAAACTCCGTGCCCAGTCAAACAGGTTCACATAAATTGACATGAAGGGAGGGATTACCATTTTTGGTTGGGCAAAGACTAAGTTTCTTCAAAAGAGTTAAACTCACACAAGATCCTGTGGATGAAGAAAGTAGGTTTTGAGGAAGCATAGATTGTGATGAGTAAACATAACACCTGTAACTGGCCAAAGCACGAATCTGATACTGTAAAAATCACTATCAAACTGTCCATGCACAAGTTACAAGAAACATATATCTACTAATAAAACACCGGGAATCATAACGCCTAAAACTTTACCTAGCTCTGCAAAATCCAAATGAAGATGTAAGTACTATGACATGGCAGGCCAAGGAATTTCGACTGTCTAAATTGTGGAGGAAGGAATTTTGATAGAAGGTTCAAAAGTTCATCAGAGCAAAGATCCAACAACAAAGGACCAACTAAAAACTTATGTTTCTAAAAGTATCACTTGGTCAGTTGATTCTGCCCAGTCATTTCATTAGACGTTCAACTGAATATTCTTAGACACAACTTGTGCTGTCCAACTGGACGGGACGAGATGGGACGGGACGACATTTAGCCAGGACGGTGGTAGGACGGGACGGGCCTAAACGGGACGAAACGGTAGGCCTATCCCATCCCGCTAACAAACGGGACGGGATGGGACGGGACGGTTTCGCGGGCCTTAAAGTGGGCCATTTTTTTAAAAAAGAAATTAATTATTTAAGCATTAAGTTTGGCAACGGCTAATTTTTTGACACAGACTAAGTTTTTAAAGTTTGCAACAACTAGTTTTTTGACTTATTTAATAAACTTAAACTTAATAAATTATAAAAAAATTAGGAAACTAAGTAAAGAATTATAAAATATTAAAATAAAAGACTTGTAATAAAATATTTTAGTAATTATAATAGAGTTATAATTTATTTAATATAATTTCAAGCCATTAAGTAACTAAGTAAGAGTGTAAGACAGTTCATAAAAAAATTCAAGGCTTAGAGTCTTTTTTTTTTATTAATAGAACTTTCAAATTTCACATACAAATATAATTCTTTTGAAAAACACCTAATATGCACAGCCACCTTCTAGGAAGGGTTCTGTTTGAACTAGGCCTCTTAGTAGCCAATTACAAATTATCATACTAATATTTGTAGGCTCATATATAGCTTCGTTATAACTTATCTATAATTTCTCTCGGACATTGTTCTGGAATTGACAATGTTGATTGATGTTCCATGAGTTTCATGTCGTTATCGCTCCCAATGCTAAGTATCTCATTGTATTCTTCTTCTTCTCTAGTGGTTAATTTTTCAAAACCAAGATTTCATCTTTCTGAATTAATCCAATCTCTGAATAAAATAAAAATCTCTAGGCTGTCCTCCACTAATGAATGTCTATGATCTCCGATTTGAAATCTTGTCGCGCTAAAAGCACTCTTCGATGCTACTGATAGGTTGGATTTGTTTTATACTTATCAAATGCAATAGAAATTCCACAAATATACCATAATATTTAAAAAGCACGCGGGATAGACGGGACATGCGGGACGGGATGGGACGAAGACGGGATAAACGGGACGAAATGGGCATCCCGTCTCATCCCGTATACCGTTTAATATGGGGCCATCCCGTTTGGATTTAAGTGGGCCGGGACGGGACGGCCGTCCCGTTGGACAGCCTTTTGACACAAGAGATACATTGCAACGAGTAGTGTATTCTACCCATAGTTTAAATAGACATCTTGACTTTTTCCTCCTCTCAGTGTTATCAAACAATCGTACTTAACGTGCATGAGTTTCTTAATTGTTCTAAGTAATTACATTTTCAAATCTTGAAGAGTTTCTTTATTTTGATGTGGAAATGAGCTTAGGCTGGAGGAGTTTCCATAATTTTTGCGGTAGTTTCCTATTTTTTTCTCTTTAAGCCAATTATGGGTGTTAACCGGACGGGTTGGTCCGGACTGGAGACGGAAAAAAATAGCCCGTCCGGTTAGTGGTCCCGGCTGGATAGTGGGCTGGCTAACCGGGCTGGTAACGGGTTGGGAAAATCCGGGTTAATTAGGGCCCGTCCGGGTTCGGGCTTAACAGGTCCGGACCAGGCCGGGTTACTTTTTTTTTTTTTAGGTATATTATTTTTTTCTTATTCAATATTTTTGATACTTAAGTGTTTGCAAACTTTTATGGCTTAGAATTAAATTTGAAATTTGAATTTTAAAATTTTAAAATTGAAAGTAAGTAGCTACAAAAAATTATTTAATAAGACCAATATGTAAGGATCAAACTCCGAAGGCTTTCATTTTGTATTTTCATTGAATAATAAATAATACTTTAAATTAATTTGCAGGTTCTATTTTGATTTTTTATTTTTGAAATTGCAAATTAAAAGTTTACAAAAATTATAAAAAATAAGAAAGAGTACATCACATGCTTTGCATCATTTTTGTAAGTTCATCCATGTTCACTTATTTGTTGTCTTTTACGGTGCTGATATTATTTGTCTGATTTCTGTTATTGTTACAGGTCTTTTGTCTCTGAGTCGAGGGTCTCCCGGAAACAGCCTCTCTACCCCTCCGGGGTAGGGGTAAGGTCTGCGTACACTCTACCCTTCCCAGACCCCACTAGTGAGATTATTACTGGGTTGTTGTTGTTGTTATTGTTATTGTTGTTGTATCCATGTCAACATGAGGTTCTTGGTTTCCGGCATTGCTTGAATCGAAACCATAAACCGTTATATCTCCAATTTTTTGGTCCTCTGCTTCATTTACCTCTTCACGCCCTTGATTTCGTCGTTCTGATCTTATCCAATCTCTAAAGCACACTAGAATTTCCAAAGCATTGCTGCTCAATGAATGTCGAGTATCTCCTAGTTTCTGCCTTGCTTGGCTAAATGCGCTCTCTGATATGACTGTTAAAATCGGCACATTTAGCACGTCTCGAGACATGGCCAAAAGAACAGAAAATTGATTTGAGTTGCTCCTCCACCAACTCAGCGGTAGAAATTCCTTTGTGCGGGGCTTTGGTGACTTTTGCAAGTAGAATTGGAGTTCATCAATATTCCTGCTACTGGTTTGTTGATGCTCTCGTAGTGTAGACCAAATCAAATAATCTTCAACACCATCATTATCCTCCAAAGCACCGGATGCAGATGTTGAAACTGAATTTGAAGGAATATTTACATCTACAACAGCAAAAGCATCAACAATGTTAGCATAATAATTATATAAAGTTTGTAAATGTTTGTGTAGATCAAAAATACAAGTTTCAACATCAGGGGTTTTCAGTTGGTCCAATATCCATATAAACATATAAAGTAGTGATTAATTGGCGACAAGTGGCCATTTTGATATAATGGATTTAAAATAGCACCAATTAGGTAAATAGGGGAAATTGGGTAGAAATATTTCTTAAATTTATCTAGCATAGATTCAACAACAGAAGTATATCCTTCTTTCTTCTTCAAATTATGGAGTAAAAGAGAAATTTCAGCAATATGAACTAAACCATTTGCAATAGTAGGATAATAAGATCCAGAAAACTCAAGTGTTGCCACATAAAAGTTTTACAAAACTTTTACAACATCTTCAATGACATCCCAAATTCTAGATGTTAACAAACAGTTAGGATCAGTATAATGAGAATTAGCAACTTCAGTTATAGACATTTTGTATTTATGACAACATCTTAAGAATAAATAAGTATAATTCCACCTAATAACTATTTCTTCAGGCATGAGTCTTGGTTTTAGTCCATACTGTACATATTTTTCCTTAAAAGCATTTAATCTAGCACTTCTATTATTTCTTTGACCAACAACTCTTCTAACTAAAGTGATCTCATCTCTAAATAATTCAAGGCCACTCTTCACAATTAAATTATAAATATGATATGCACACCTAACATGAAATATTTCAGGAAGTGGTGGGTGTAGATGCAATTTTAATATTGTAATAGCAGCATTGTTGTTAGAAGCATTATCAAATGACATACACAACTTTTTCTGAAAGATTGTAAAATATAGCAACTTCATGGATAGTATTACTTATAAATGCACCAGTATGACTTTGATCTTCATCTCAGCATGTAACAGTCAAATAATCTTTTCTATTAACATCATGACCAATGTCAGAAGTAAGAGAAACTCTACAAGAAAAACTGTTAAATAATCATTTTCATTAATATCACGACCAATATCAGAAGTAAGAGAAACTCTACAAGAACTTCCAGGAATACCTTTAAACAAAGGGTTATAAATTCTTTGAATATAAGTAACAAGATATGGTGAAGCAGCAAAAGTAAAAGGTAAACAACCTAAAACAATCATTTTAGCTAATTCTTCCTGATCTTTAGCTATATCGTATTTACCCATTAAACTGCCAGTACCCGGGTTGAGTTTTTATTGCCCACTTGCCTTATCTCCGGTCTCATATTTATAAACTTCCTTACAAATTTGACATCTGACATAATTTTTATCTTCTTCTAGTCTTTCAAAAAATCCAACACTTACTTCTTAATCTTCGATTCCTCTTAACAGTGAGGGGAGGCCTACCTGTATTACCACGACCTCTACCCCTAGTATTTTGAGTTTGACTAGCATTACCAGGTGTAGTTGGTGGTGTTTCAAGATTATCAGGTGATTGAATATCATCTAAATTGTCATATATACCATAATTTTCTTGAAGTTGCTCATAATCAACATTTAAATTTTCAGGTGAACTTTCAAAAATATGTGTAAAGCTAATAGAAGAACCAGCACCACCTCTTGATTTTTTAGAAGTTCTACTTACTACGACCACCCCTACTAGTACACGCTTTTTTGGCTGCTCTAAATATATCCATTATGTAAATTAAATTAAGAAATTAAATTAATAATTCTAAATAATAAAATAAAAATATACACCAAAGAAGAGAAAGAGATGGAACGAGTGTACCGGGATTCCGGATGCCGCACTAAATTTGATATCAAACTTGAGTTGATAGACTGATACTTGATATTTGATGATATTGAATATTGATGTCACACTTCACTTGAATACTTGATAATTATAATTTTGTAGTGACTAAAGTAAATATTTGATGAAACTTGAAATAATAAGTAATTGAGAATTTAAGAGCAATAAGCAATATTATCAAGAGAGAATTAGAGTAATAATAAAGCAAATTGTAAGAAAAAAATGAAGAAGAAGGGGGACTATTTATAGTTTTTAAAAGGTTAAAATTGTAATTTATCAATTATTGGGGGGAGGGAGGGGGCTATTTTCTTAAGGGGTAGGCCAAAATGGCCATTTTTGCAAAGAATGGTCGTTGCCCAACGATCATTTTTGAATTCGATCGTTGGCAACGGTCAAAAAGCAAATTACAACGGTAACCGGGCTAGACCGGGTTGTAGCTCGGTAAAACCCGATAAAGGGTAACCGGGCTAACCGGGTTCTGGGGCATCGGTTACAAAAATATATTCGTTCCCGCCCCCCGTCACGACCCGAAATTCCCACCTTCGGGCCGTGATGGCGCCTAACATTTCACTTACTAGGCAAGCCAACGTTAGAATAATATTATCCATTTTAAAAATAATTTCTAAATTTATTAATAACAAAGAATAAATGCGGAAGTAAAGTCTGAAATGTAGTGAATAATATATAAAAAAAATAACGGTGTCTAAATACCATCCCAGAATTGGTGTCACAAGTGCACGAGCTTCTAGAATAATACAAATAAAGGTCTGAATAAAATAAAGCTGTCTGGAAATAAACACACAGCTAAAGTAAAATAGACAGGGACTTCAGAACTGCGGACGCCATGTAGTTATACCTCAAGTCTCCTCTGGGTAGCTGATATCCGAGCAAGTCTACGGTACGCCGCTGGGACCAACTCCGAAATCTGCACAAGAAGTGCAGAGTGTAGTATCAGTACAACTGACCTTATGTAGTGGTAAGTGCTGAGCCTAACCTCGACGAAGTAGTGACGAGGCTAAGGCGGGTCACTTACATTAACCTGTACGCAATATTAGTAGCAAGAACAATAATAGAAATAAATCGGTTAATTCATTTATAATAATTGAAGCCAACTCAGCAGTCATAACCAATTGTCATTACCATCAATTATGTTGCAGCGTGCAACCTGCTCTCACAACATATTCACATTCAATTCTGTTGCAGCGTGCAACTTGCTCTCACCATATATTCCTTTAATCAAATCTATTGCGGCGTGCAACCCGATCCCCCAATATATATATATATGTATGTCGACTTTTTAATAAGTCTGTTGCGGCGTGCAACCCGATCCTCCAATATGGACTTTTCATAAGTATGTTGCGGCGTGTAACCCGATCCTCCAATATGGACTTTTCATAAGTCTGTTGCGGCGTGCAACCCGATCCTCCTATATGGATTTTTCATATGTCTATTGCGGTGTGCAACCCGATCCTCCAATATATTTATTATAATTAATTCTGTTGCTGCGTGCAACCCGCTCCTCCAATATGTTCATTTACCAATTCTTATAGAAGAAATTTCCTCAACAAATACAATAATTAATATAAAATTATAAGACAACAAGCATACAATAATTATGATTTAATTATGAAACAAACAAAGGCAAATAGCAAATTATTATGAAAATCAGAGAGAAAATATGTAATTTAATATTTAATATGCTAAATGTCAAATAACAATTAAGGCACATAATTCAAATAGCATGTAACAATTAATGCAGGAATTCAAGAATTAATATTTGACAAAGAATGGGAGAGAAACAATTATTATAATAATTAATTCATGATTTAAAACAATTTATGATTTTTCAAGTAAGTAGGCAAACACTTAATTTGACGACATATAGACACTCGTCACATCGCCTATACGTCGTTCACATGCATTTCACATAACAAATAATTTAGGGGTTCTATTCCCTCAAGTCAAGGTTAACCACGATACTTACCTCGCTTTGCAAATTTCAATCAATTACTCAACCACAACTTTTCCTTTTAAATTTATCTCCAAAAGCTTCAAATCTATTCACAAACAATTCGATATATTCAATACGAATAATAGGAATTAATTCCATATGAATTTACTAATTTTCCGGATAAAAATCCGAAATTCATTAAAATATTTGATAGTGGGACCCACGTCTCAAATCTCGAAAAAACTTACGAAATCCGAACACCCATTCCGAGACGAGTCCAACCATACAGAAATTATCCAATTCTGATGTCAAATGGACCTTCAAATCTAAATTTTTTATTTTTGGAAAGTTTTAAAAATATTCCAATTTCTTCCATCTAAATCCAAAATAAATGATGAATATAGGCTTAGATTTATGAAATACAATGACTATATGATAAAGCATACTTACCCAGTTCGAAATCGTGAAAAACTCCTTTGAAATTGCCCCTAAGTCGAGTTATAATTGAGGGTTTGTGAAAAATGGAAAAAATCCCGTTTTGGTTCTGTTTTAAGTCACAGGGGTCAAGCCTTCTTCGCGTTCGCGATGAGTAGCAGCCCTTGGCTTTCGCGTTTGCGAGTCCTCCTTCGCGTTCGTGAAGGCTTTTTCCCCCTTGGCCTTCGCGTTCACGTGTCAGTGCTCGCATTCGCGTATAAGAACAACTGACCCCTCCCCCAGGCCTCTAAAGCTTCATGTTCGCGTTGAGCTGGTTGCGTTCGCGAAGGGTAAAGTCCCCATAGTTTCGTGTTCGCGGTCCAATCTTCACGTTCGCGAAGAAGAAAGCCAGCTCAGTTTGCTTTTCGCGTTCGCAAGAGTACATTCGTGAACGCGATAAAGGAAATACCAGAAGCCCAAAGTCTGCAGAAAACCATATTTCCTAAGTCCGAAATCATCACGTAGCCTATCCGAAACTCACCCGAGCCCTCGGGGCTCCAAACCAAACATGCACACAAGTCCTAAAACATCATGCGAACTTGCTCGCGCGATTAAATCGCCATAATAATACCTAGAACTACGAATCAGATACCAAATCAAAGAAAATTTTCAAGAAAACTTTAAAACTTATATTTTTACAACCGGACGTCCGAATCATGTCAAATCAACTTCGATTCTCACCAAATTCGGCAGATTATAGTGGACATATACCGGGCTCCAGAACCAAAATATGGACCCGAGGTCAATAAATCCAACATCAGTAATTTCTTAAAAATCATTGAGCTTTCAAGCTTTTAATTTTTCATCAAAATTCCATATCTCGGGCTGGGGACCTCGGAATTCAATTTCGGGCATACGCCCAGGTCCCAAATCACGATACGGACCTACCAAATTTGTCAAAATACTGATCCGGGTCCGTTTGCTCAAAATATTGACCAAAGTCAACTTAGTTGAGTTTTAAAGCTCTATTTCATATTTTAATCCATTTTTCACATAAAAACTTTTCGAAAAATTGTACGGACTACGCACGCAAGTCGAAGAATGATAATTGGTGCTTTTTGAGGTCTTAGAACACAGAATTACTTATTAAATTTAAAGATGATATTTTGGGTCATCACACCCCCCCTCCCCCCCCTCCCCACAACAACCCTCCCCAACCCGTCCCACCCCCTAGCGTATCGGGATGATCCGGGTCGAACTGGGTTGTGATTAGGCTGGCCCGGCCCGATTAACAAGCTTAAAACCAATAAAAGTTGCTTACTTTTGTAACAAGAAAAGGAAATACATAACAAAGTATTAGGATTAAATTTATTTATTGCTACATGTATTTCCTAATTATTTTCTAAAATTGAAACATCTTACTTTCGTAACAAGAAAGGAAATATGTAACTAAGTATTAGGCTTAACTATATTTCTTGCAACTTTTATTTCCTAATTCTTTTGACGTTGCTCTCTTTCTACTTACTGCTCAAGTTCTCCTTTTGGTACATTGCTAAGGCTGTTGCTCATGTTCTGCTTTGGTACGTATTAGGCTATTAACTAGGGTTAAATTTTAGTTTCTGCGTAAATTTGTCTTTTGGAGGCTACTACGGCTAACCTTTACTTTCCTTGCGCGTTTACGCTTTTTCTTTTGGTGGTTAGGGTTTAAGCTTTTGCTTTAATATTTGAGTACTTCCGTTGTATGACAATGAAGAGTGGAGGAAGCAGTTGTTCATCATATTCATTAGGGTTCAGGTTTCTGCCGTATGATGAAGAACTCATAAACTTTTTGACGAAGTTTGTGTGTGGTAAGCCTATTGAATGCGATCATATTAAGCAAATAGACTTGTATGGTAACAAGAAGCCATGTGATTTGTTCGAAGACTTATGTGAAGGGGAGATGATGGATGTGAACTACGTTTTTACTCAGTTAAAGAGAAAATCTGACCGTGGTAAAAATATTAAGAGGATGGTGGTTGGAAGCGGCACATGGAAGGGACTGGATAAAGGTAAACCAATTTTGAAGAAAAAAGGTTCACTGATCATAAGGTTGGAAAAACGCTTTCGTTTCTATGACAAAGATTGTAGTTCAGATCAAAGAATTGTGTGGAATATGAAAGAGTACCGTCTTAGTGACATTATACTAAAGATATTAGGACAACACTGTCAAATTCGACCCGAGGACTTTGTTTTGTGTCGCATTAAGAGGAAGTTGGCAGTTAATGTCTATGGTGATCATCGGTATGAAGGATTAATTTATGCTATTAACCCTGAAGAGCCTCTCACACCCCTTTTTCCCGAGGAATATATATGTATGGATTGTTATGGGTTAAAGAGTTTTTTTAATTAAAGTGACATTTTTAAAATATGAATTATTTTATTATTCAGAGTAGCCACTTGGAATTTAATTTTTGGGTGTTCCAAGTCACCTTTTATTTGAATTCCTATTCAAAGGAAGATTTGACTCATTTATTATTGGTCTGCGAAAACAAAGTCCGGGTAAGGATTTCTGTTGACCGGGGAGAAGGTATAAGGCATTCCCCGAGTCCGTGGTTCTAGCACGGTCACTTTGTTGACTACAACTTGACTTGAATTAATTTTGGATAAACTGTGATTTATTGGTTTTCATGTTTTATCTATCCGCTTTTAATTATAAAAATATGGATTTATATTTGAAACGAATCACCTGTGTGAATCCGTTTTATTTATTGTGCCAAAATTATGTCACGCGTATGTGTACACAATTAATAGCATTCTATTATATTAAGATTGTTTTGGCCAAAGTTGCACAAACACATACTTCGATTTTAATTTTGGAAATCACAATTATGCCACGCGAACGTATACGTAATCGCTATAAACTAATTAAAAGCACGCCTAAAGCACTCTATCGGTGTTCATTATTCTAATAAACATATAGCCCAAAGACACTTTTTAATTCTCATTGAACTAATTCGTTATTTTAATGGATCAATACAGCAAGACAAACCCAAACCTCTATTCGCTCTCTTAGTCCCAACTCCACAGACCCAATTTACCTAATTAAACAAATTATATTAAACCCCCATTATCTTACATAAATGATGAACAATAGACAACAATTAATCATTTAAACTAAACTAAATAAAAGGAAAACTACAATGAAACAGATACAAACAAAAACCATATCAATCACTAAAGAGAAATTAAAATGAAAGCTAAAGCATGATAAAAATGACAAAGCATCCAATAACCAATGAACCCATTATATCCCAAGATTAAAAAAAAAGTGAGAACAATGAAAGGATAGATATGGACCTTAAGATGCTACTTTGAATTTTGATTACTTTACAACATCAAAATCAAAAGAAGACTAAACTGTGAACAAGTACGAATGGATGCCGTACCGAAAAATCGATCGAAAACCTCGACTGTTCTCTCAACCCAGAGACGCTGCGTATTTGCTGTTTTATTTTATGTGCTTCGATGGTGTTTCACGGTGGTTGTGAGCTGATTTAAGAGTGGTTTTCATGGCTAAAAGTTGTTGGAATTTTTATTGGTTTTGGTCTAAGAGAGAGGTGGCTAACGGTGGAGTTTTACATGACAGTTTGGTGGACTTTCGGACTGGTTTTTTAGTTGTTCCTTGGAGGAAAAGGACCTGGTCGGAGGTGGTGTAATAAAGACGGAGAGAAGGCTGTTTCTAGGGTGTTTCAGGGACTGTTTGGGGTGAGTTTTTGAGCTGTTTAGCAGCTGGGTTTTGGTGGTCTTTTGGAGGTGTTTCTGGGTGATTTATGGACTGTTTTTGAAGCTGTTTGGTGGCTGTTTTGGGGGCTGATTTGGGCAGTTTCTGGGGCGAGTTTGGCAGAGATTCATTGCTGGTTTTTGGCTGGAAAAGGCTGTTTTTCAGCTGCTTTTGGAGCTGTTTTTGGGAGTGATTTTCGGCTATTTTTCAGCTGGATTTTTGGAGGTCGTTTTTAGTGGATCCCCCGAGCCGATTTCTGGTTATAGATCTTATGCTATTTGGATGGTTGTTACCCTTGTGAGTGGTGGGACAAAGAGTGAGGGACATGAGTGAGGGACAAGGAGTGGGGGATATGAGTTGGGGATTGAGTGGGGACACGCGTGGGGAAAACGGGAGCGGGAATGATGGAGTGAGAAGTAAGGTGTTGGAGAGATGAGTGGGAAAATATTCGAGCATAGTCAAAAATTAGGTGCTCACAGCATGCACCTCTTTGCTTGGAAACACGAAGAGTTTTCAGGCAAAGAAAAGATGAGCGATATGACTAATATTTAGCCATACCATTATTCAAAAGGGAAGAGATAAGAGAAAAGAGTGCGACCGAGTCTTGGTTATGGACAATCTACATATCCCGGGTTATAAGGAAATCAGGTCGTGTGTAGCTTAAGAAGAGTGATGGAATGATGAGTTGGAGAGTCGAGTGAGGTTTCGTCGAGGCTCCGGTCTGTGGTCCTGTTATTACATCAAAATTAAAAGAAACTAAACAAACCTATCAGCTATGAGTTACAAGATTCCTATTTATAAGTCTTCTAAAACTTGATCTTGAATCTTGACTGGTTTTTTATGCAGACTCTGATCTGAACCTTGATGCTTGCTAGCTGTGGATGCCAGTTCATTCTTCTACATCTTCTTCTAATCAATGGGGAGTGCAATGTTCGTGACTTTAGTCATTTCTTGAGCAATCCATATCTTTTCTATCTAGTTCTGCATTTGGATTCAGTTCTTTTTCTTTTATTTTCTTTATTCTGGATTGAGACTTCTTCTTTGGTCATCTTGAACCATGTGCCTCGAGGTAAAACCTACTCAAACACCAAAATAAACAAACGAACAAAAATTTTCTGCCTAGTTTTCACTAGGAAATTTCATGAATTATTGTAACAAAATTCTAAACTACTTCTGTATTAAAAACACTAAAGTGTCGGGAATGGTGTATCCTGGGAAAATATGGTAATGATTCTTGTCAAAATGATGTCTCAACTAAGGATTGGTGTACCTTATATTGGAAAAATGCAACTAAGGATTGGTGTACCCTATACTGGTAAGAAGACTAGTGAGTGGTGTACCATACATTTAAGATCAAATCAACTAGGGAGTGGTGTACCATATGTTGGAAAACATAGCTAGAGATTGGTGTACCCTTTACTGGTAAGGAGATCAGGGAGTGATGTACCCTGCCTTTAAGATCAAATCAACTAGGGAATGGTGTACCCTATGTTAGAAAACACGGCTAGGGATTGGTATACCCTATACTGGTAAGGAGATCAGGGAGTGGTGTACATCAACTAGGGAGTGGAGACCCTATGTTGGAAATCATATATAGGGATTGGTGTACCCTATACTGGTAAGGATACTAAGGAGTAGTGACTCTATATTACGGAAAAAGAAAATGTAACCAGGGGTTGATACCCTGTATTACTGATAAGAAAATATAACCAGGGGTTGGTGCCCTGTATTACTGAAAAGGAAATGTAACCAAGGGTTGGTGCCCTGTATTACTGAAAAGAAAATGTAACCAGGGATTGATACCCTGTATTACTGATAAAATGTTGAATCCCCTAGGCGAAAAGGTTCTACCTGGGTTAAACTACGAAAAGCAAGCCTGGGCGAAGAGTACTTCTACCCGAAACTATGAGCTGGATCCCCCTAGGGAAAAAGGTTCTACCTGGGTTAAGCTACGAAAAGCAAGCCTGGGTGAAGAGTACTTCTACCCGAAAATATGAGCTGGATCCCCATAGGCGAAAAGGTTCTACCTGGGTTAAGCTATGAAAAGCAAGTCTGGGCGAAGAGTAGTTCTACCCGAAAATATGAGCGGGACCCCCTAGGGAAAAATGTTATATCTAAGTTAAGCTACATGAAACAACCTAAGCGAAGAGTACTTCTACCCGGAACTATGAGTTGGATCCCCCTAGGCGAAATGGTTCTACCTGGGTTAATCTACGTAAAAGAGCCTGGACGAAGAGTACTTCTACCAGGAAATATGAGCTGGATCCCCCTAGGCAAAAAGGTTCTACCTAGGTTAAGCTACGAAAAGCACCCTGAGCGAAGAGTACTTATACCCGGAACTATGAACTGGATCCCCCTAGGTGGAAAGGTTCTACCTGGGTTAAGCTACGTAAAACATCCATAGCAAAGAGTACTTCTACCCAAAACTATGAGTTGGATCCCCCTGGGTGAAAAGGTTCTACTTGGATTAAGCTACGTAAAATATCCTGAGTGAAGAGTACTTTTACACGGAACTATAAGCTGGATCCCCTTAGGCAAAAAGGTTCTACCTAGGTTAAGCTACATAAAACTTCCTGAGCGGAGAGTACTTCTATCCGAAACTATGAGCTGGATCCCTCTAGGCGAAAAGGTTCTACCTGGGTTAAGCTACGTAAAACATCCTGAGCGAAGAGTACTTCTACCCGGAACTATAAGCTGGATCCCCCAAGGCGACAAGGTTATACCTGGGTTAAGCTACGAAAATGGGAGGTATGAATAGTAGTGACGCATGCTGAAAATAAAAGAAAATGGAGATTTTGAGGAACTTAACTTTTATGACATTCGTCCTTTAGGAATTGCCATTCTGCACTGCTTTGTTCCTGCTGCAAACAAAGAAAAATTGTGAGTATTCAAAGTGGTGATCAGTTTGTGGCCTTGATGCCCTTATTGAGGTTGGGTGTCTTTTTAATGTATCTGTTCGCTTCAATGTATCTGTTCGCTTCAAAGTTTTGGGTTCTATTCCCTAGTAGAGTCGCCAGAACTGTCACACCCTTTTTTTTCCGAGGAATATATATGTATGGATTGTTATGGGTTAAAGAGTTTTTTCAATTAAAGTGATATTTTTGAAATATGAATTATTTTATTATTCAGAGTCGCCACTTGGAATTTGATTTTTGGGTGTTCCAAGTCACCTTTTATTTGAATCTCTATTTAAAGGAAGATTTGACTCGTTTATTATTGGTCTGCGAAAATAAAGTCCGGGTAAGGATTTTTGTTGACCGGGGAGAAGGTGTATTCCCCGAGTCCGTGGTTCTAGCACGGTCGCTTTATTGACTACAACTTGGCTTGAATTAATTTTGGATAAACTGTGATTTATTGGTTTTCATGTTTTATCTATCCGCTTTTAATTATTAAAATATGGATTTATATTTGAAACGAATCACCTGTGTGAATCTGTTTTATTTATTGTGCCAAAATTATGTCACGCGTATGTGTACACAATTAATAGCATTTTATTATATTAAGATTGTTTTGGCCAAAGTTGCGCAAATACATACTTCGATTTTAATTTTGGAAATCACAATTATGCCACGTGAATGTATACGTAATCGCGATAAACTAATTAAAAGCACGCCCAAAGTACTCTATCAGTGTTCATTATTCTAGTAAACATATAGCCCAAAGACACTTTTTAATTCTCGTTGAACTAATTCGTTATTTTAATGGGTCAATACAGCAAGACAAACCCAAACCTCTATTCGCTCTCTTAGTCCCAACTCCACACACTCAATTTACCCAATTAAACAAATTATATTAAACCCCAATTATCTTACCTAAATGATGAACAATACACAACAATTAATCATTTAAACTAAACTAAATAAAAGAAAAACTACAATGAAACAGATACAAACAAAAACCATATCAATCACTAAAGAGAATTTAAAATGAAAGCTAAAGCATGATAAAAACGACAAAGCATCCAATAACCAATGAACCCATTATATCCCAAGATTAAAAAAATAAAGTGAGAACAATGAAAGGATAGATATGGACTTTAAGATGTTACTTTGAATTTTGATTACTTTACAACATCAAAATCAAAAGAAGGCCAAACCGCGAACAAGTACGAACTGATGCCGTGCCGGAAAATCGATCGAAAACCTCGACTGTTCTCTCAACCCATAAACGTTACGTATTTACTGTTTTATTTTATGTGCTTCGATGGTGTTTCACTGTGGTTGTGAGCTGATTTTAGACTGGTTTTCATGGCTAAAAGTTGTTGGGTTTTTTTACTGGTTTTGGTCTAAGAGAGAGGTGGCTAACGGTGGAGTTTTATATGACGGTTTGGTAGACTTTCGGACTGGTTTTTCAGCTATTCCTTGAAGGAAAAGGAGCTGGTCGGGGGTGGTGTAATTACAATGGAGAGAGGGCTATTTCTATGGTATTTTAGGGACTGTTTGGGATGAGTTTTTGAGTTGTTTAGCAGCTGGGATTTGGTGGTCTTATGGAGGTGTTTCCGGGTGATTTATGGACTGTTTTTGAAGCTGTTTGGTGGCTGTTTTGGGGGCTGATTTGGGCAGTTTCTGGGGCGAGTTTGGTAGAGATTCATTGCTGATTTTTGGCTGGAAAAGGGGCTATATTTTAGCTATTTTGGGGGGTGATTTTTGGTTTTTTTTCAGCTGGAGTCTTGGAGGTCATTTTTAGTGGATCCCCTGAGCCGATTTCTGGTTGTAGATCTTATGCTATTTGGATGGTTGTTACCTTAGAAGATAGACCATGTTTGGATGGTTTTCTACGGCAGAAATGGGGTATGGTGTTTGTGAGTGGAGGATAAAGAGTGGGGGGACAAATAGTAGGGGACATGAGTGGGGGAATGCGTGGAGTGGGGACACGCGTGGGGAAAATGGGAGCGGGAATGATGGAGTGATAAGTGAGGTATTGGTGAGATGAGTGGGAAACAATTCAAGCATAGTCAAAAATTAGGTGTTCACACAACCTATGAACCAAGTAATTGTCAATGGTGATTGTAATCGCAGATAAAATTTTTTAGATCAATGTCGTGTCTCCAATATCAAAAGCAATCGCTCAATTTCTTATTTTTTGTTCAAATCCTGATGAGATCCCAATGGAGATAAGCTACAATGTGTGGGACCCATCTAAAAGGAAATAAAGAAAAAGATGGAAAAAGTTGCAAGTTGGGCGGCAGATGAAAAAAATTGCAAGTTGAGCGGTTGAAATTTACAAGTCACAAAAAAACATGTTTTGACCGATGGAAATTTGCACTGCAAATTGCAAAGAATAAACCATTCTGATTGGTCCAATGGTAGGCAAGTTTTTCTATAAATAGCAGGCTTCATTTCTCTTTTGAAATACACCAAAAAATGAGAGAAGCCAAGCAGAAAGCAAGGCAGTGAGAGTAATCCACAGATTGTTGTATGTGAGATAAGTTGTGAGTGGTAGTAATATTATAGTGAAGTATTTAAAATAAAGAGTGTTATTTCTTTTGAAGTTGTAGTTGTCTTTTGACACTACCAAGTTGTAATATTATAGTAGTATTATATTACTTCACTCGAGTATTATATTTTACCCCGATAAAAGATTTGGTGTCGTTGTTACTCTCTTGTGTTATTGTTTTTTGCCGTGGATATTATTCCTGGGTGGGATTATTATTTTTTTCCAACAACGTGGTATCAGAGCCAGGGAAAATAATGGTACGCTGTCTTTTCAGTAGCCCCGTCTCACAAAAGATAATTATGAGAAATGGTGTTTACACATCAAATCCATTCTTGGCTCCCAGGATGTGTGAAAAATCGTAGACAGAGGGTATGCAAAACTTAATAATGGGGAAGCTCTGCCTCAGAATGAAAAAGATGTCTTGGCAAAGACAAGAAAAAAGGATCAACAATCTCGCACGCTCATCCACCAATGTTTGGATAATGCCATGTTTGAGAAGGTGGCAGATGCTACCACCTCAAAGGAAGTTTGAGAGATTTTACAAAATTCTCTTCAAGGAGTTGACAATTGAGGAAAGTAAAACTTCAAATTCTAAGGGCTGACTTTAAAGTTTTAAAAATGAAAGAATCTGAATGCATTTCAGATTATTGTTCAAAAGTGAAGGCTGTTGTAAATCAATTAAGAAGATACGGGGAGGACATAGAATATGTCTGTGTGCTAGAAAGAGTTTTTGCACTTTATCACATAAATTTGATTTCGGGGTGTGTGTTATTGAGGAGTCTAAAGATTTAGACTCTATGATGGTAAAGCAATTGGATGGCACTTTGCAGACCCACAAAGTAAAGATCAAAAGGAGACAAGAAGTTCTATTGAAACAACTTCTTAAAACTCAGGCATCCTTCAAGGATTATGGAGGTGAAAAGAGTTATCGAGGGAATGGACGAGGACTAGGCCGTGGTGGTCATGGAAGAGGAAGAAGTAACGGTAACAACTTCAACAATGAAGTTAAAATCCACCAGACATTCAGAGGTCGTGGTCGTGGACATAGAGGAGGAATAGGACGTGGCTACTACCAAGAAAATAATGGACAAAAGTATGACAAATCCAAAATTGAGTGTTATAATTATCATAAATTTGGCCAATACTCTTGGAAATGTCATAGCAACGTTGAAAAAAAAGCTAACCTTGTTGACGACAAGAAAGAAGAGGATGAGTCGACGTTGTTGCTGGTACTCAAGGAAGAAGACGTGGATGATTGTAGCTCGTGGCATTTGGATAATGGAGCAAGCAATCATATGTGTGGATGCAAAGAGAAGTTTGTGGAGATCAATAAAACGATGAGAGGTAATGTGTCCTTTGGAGATATCTCAAATATTCAAATCTAAGGGATACGTACGATTCTGATCTCCTGTAAAAATGGTGACCACAAGTGAATTCAAGATGTTTATTATGTACAAAAATTAAAAAATAATATTTTGAGTTTGGGCTAACTTCTTGAAAAGGAATATGACATCCACATAAAAAATATGCATCTTTGGCTTAGAGATTCTAGCGGAATTCTAATTGCTAAAATGTACATGAAAAAAAAAAGATTATTTTCTCTGAGTCTTAAGACAATTAATGCAAAGTGTTTGAAGGCTAATGTGCAAGATGAATTATGGTGTCGGCACATGCGATTTGGGCACTTGAATTTTGAAGCGCTCAAATCAATGGGAGAAAAGAACATGGTGCATGGGATACCATCAATCAACCATCCCAATCAATTGTGTGAAGCTTGTCTTCTTGAAAAACATGCAAGGAGGAGCTCTCCAAAGGAGGCCATGTCAAGATCAACCAAACCGCTCCAGCTTGTTCACACTGATATGTGTGGACCAATCAATCCACCTTCCTTTGGTAAAAGTAAATACTTTCTTCTTTTCATTGATGACTTTAGTAGAAAGACTTGAGTTTATTTCTTAAACCAAAAATCTGAAGTTTTTGTTGCTTTTAAAAATTTTAAAGTACTTGTGGAAAAAGAAGCTGGCTATGAAATTAAAGCTTTAAGGTCCGATAGAGGAGGCGAATTCACTTCAAAAAAATTTAATGACTTCTGTCCGTCTTATGGAATTCGCCACCCTCAAACGATACCTTATTCACCCCAACAAAATGGAGTTGCAGAGAGAAAGAATCGAACGATTCTTAATATGGCTATATGTATGTTGAATGCTAAATGTATGCCCGTGAAATTTTGGACCGAAGCTGTTTCTTGTGCAGTTTATTTGAACAACAGCTCTCCAATAAGAAATGTTAGAGATCAAACCCCTCAAGAAGCATGGAATGGAAGAAAACCAAGTGTCAAGCACTTGAGAATCTTTGGGAGCATAGCCTATGCTCATATGACACAACAAGGGAGAGCGAAGCTTGACGATAGAAGTGTCAAGCATGCGTTTGTTGGCTATGATACAAGTTCAAAAGGCTACAAGCTATACAACCCAAGTAGTGGCAAGGTGGTGGTGAGTCGTGATGTTGAATTTGATGAAGAATTGTCATGGAATTGGGAAGTTCAAGAAGAAACTTCATATGATTTTCTTCCATACTTTGGTGATGAAAGAAGAACCTGAGACCGTGGAACTTGTGTAGGATACAACTCCACCTCCCTCTCCAACCAATATTGCATCCCTTTCTTCTCAACAAAGTTCAAATGAGCAATCGCAAAGGACAAAGAGCATTCAAGAGCTCTATGATGGCACGAAAGAAGTTACTAATTTTGATTTTTTATATTATCTCTTTGCTGATAGTGAACAATGAACTTTGATGAAGCTGTTATAGACAAAAGGTGGAGACAAGCCATGGAGGAGGAGATCGAGTTAATAGAGAAGGACAACACTTGGGAGTTAACAACTCTTCCCAAGGGTCATCACGCAATTGGAGTAAAATGGGTATACAAGGAAAAGAAGAATGTTGATGGAGATGTGGAGATATACAAGGCATGACTTGTGGCTAAAGTCTACAAGCAAAGGCAATGAATTGACTATGAAGAAGTCTGTGCACTTGTTGCCCGCATGGAGATGATTCATTTGCTGATCTCTCTGGCGGCGCAAATAAACTAGAAAATCCATCAACTAGATATCAAGTCGGCCTTTTTGAATAGGTATCTTGAAGAAAAAGTCTATTGAAAAACCATTGGGATTTGTGGTTAAAAATTATGAAGATAAAGTATTGCGCTTGAAGAAAGCTTTATATGGATTGAAGCAAGTTCCATGGGCATGGAATAGTTGCATCGACAAGTATTTTCAAGATAATGGGTTTACTCGTTGTCTCCATGAATATACTTTTTACCTCTAAAGTTCATACTAATGAAGATATCTTACTTTTTTGTATTTATGTTGATGATCTTATTTTCACGGGTAATAACCCAAGTTTGTTTGAAGCTTTTAAGAAAGATACGTCGAGTTCGAGATGACAAACGTAGGGCTCATGTTATACTACCTGGACCTAGAAGTGAAGCAGATGAAGGATAGAATTTTCATCTCTCAAGAAAGCTATACAAAAGAGATATTGAAGAAGTTCAACATGCTCGATTGCAACCCCGTGAACACACCGATGGAGAGTGGGACAAAATTGTCCAAGTTTGATGAAGGAGAAAAAGTGGATCCCACATTTTTCAAAAGTCTTATGGGAAGTTTGAGGTACTTGACTTGTACCAGGCCAGATATACTCTTTGCAGTTGGAGTAGTAAGCCGCTACATGGAAGCTCCTACATCCACTCACTTGAAGGTCACTAGAAGAATTCTTCGTTACCTAAAAAGTACGATTGACTTTGGGCTATTTTATTCTTCTTCTAGTGATTTCAACTTTATGGAATTTTGTGATAGTGATTATGCGGGAGATATTGATGGTAGAAAAAGTACAACTGGCTTTGTATTTTTCTTGGGTGATTCTGTTATTTCTTAGAGTTCAAAGAAATAATTCATTGTTACTCTCTCGACTTGTGAAATTGAATATATAGCAGCAACATCTTGTATATGTCATGCTATTTGGCTGGGAAGATTGTTAAAGGAGCTCAATTTATCACAAATTGAAGCTACAGAGATTTGTATTGACAACAAATTCGCACAGGCACTCGCGAAGAATCCGGTGTAACATGATTGTAGCAAGTATATAGACACAAGGTATCACTTCATTAGAAAATATATTGCCAAGAAAGATGTGGAACTCAAATATATGAAATATCATGATCAAGTTGCAGATATCTTTACAAAGCCTCTCAACTTTGAAGATTTTCAGAGGTTGAGATCAAGATTTGGAATAACCAAGAAAATTCAAAATTAAGAGGGAGATTTATGGGACCCATCTAAAAGGAAATAAAGAAAAAGATGGAAAAAGTTGCAAGTTGGGCGGCAGATGAAAAAAATTGCAAGTTGGGCGGCTGAAATTTACAAGTCACAAAAAACGTGTTTTGACCGATGAGAATTTGCACTGCAAATTGCAAAGAATAAACCATTCTGATTGGTCCAATGTTGGACAAGTTTTTCTATAAATAGCAGGCTCCATTTTTCTTTTGAAACACACCAAAAAATGAGAGAAGCTAAGCAGAAAGTAAGGCAGTGAGAGTAATCCACAAATTATTGTCTGTGAGATAGATAGTGAGTGGTAGTAATATTATAGTGAGGTGTTTAAAATAAAAAGTGTTATTTCTTTTGAAGTTGTAGTATTCTTTTGACACTACCAAGTTATAATGTTATAGTAGTATTATATTGCCTCACTCGGGTATTGTATTTTACCCCGATAAAAGATTTGGTGTCGTTGTTACTCTCTTGTATTATTGTTATTTGTCGTAGATATTATTCCTGGGCGGGATTATTATATTTTCCCAACACAACGTAGAGAATGTTGTTGTTGATCCCGTTTTTGTGCAGCCTGTGGTGGAGTAGCATAACGATCAAAATCAAGATATCAACTGTGTCGTCCCACAAGAAGAGATCGAGATAGATTCTTATTATTGGTCACCTAGTAATATTACTAATTCATATCATGATCAGAATTTTCAGTTGCCGGAAGACTTAAGATCATGAGTACAACAACGTAGAGAATTTTTCAGTTGACCCCATTTTCGAGCAGCCTATGGTAGAGTGTCAGAAAGACCAAAATCATGATTTGAACTACATTGTCCCACAAGAAAAGATCACAGGTCCTTATTATGGTCACCTAGTAATGTTGTCGTTAACCCCGTTGCGAGCAGCCTATACCAGAGTGTGTGGAACGCCATCAAAACCGTGAATATTTGTCACCTAAAAATATTCCCAAAACCTCAAGTGATGATCAGTATTTTCAACTGCCGGAAGACCAAGAACAGTTCGAATATGCCATGGCTATTATTTTGTCAGTGGAAGAAACATTTTCTGGATTGAGCTATCTTTTAGACCACCAAGAGTACATCAGTCTACTCAGTTTACTCACATCAGAAACAAATATTGTAACAGGATATTTATGCGCATTGTATTTGATTCTAACTTGTAAGGTAGCGGAATCGATTCTAACTCTACTGGGGTGATTTTTTGAACCTCCATGAATTGTCATAGTCACAAGCAAATTAATGTAAAACGAATGGTCTTCCCATTCTTGGGGTTTATTTATTTATTTGTTAGTTTATTTATTTTTGGCTAATGTGGTAGGGAAGTGAGGTCAGGCTACACCCTCCTCCATTGTAATGGTTTATTTATTTAGTGCCGTTTGAGAAATTAATTGTGTAGAGTATCTTTACTCTTTCTATGATGGGTTCCATCTCATTCAATAGCCAAAGTAATAGGCATGTGCCTAAGAAAAATTTCTTTGGTTTGGTAGCCAACTTTGTTGAATTTCTTTGGATTGGTAGCCAACTTTGTTGAATTGTCAACATTGAAGAAAAAGAAGGAAAAATATGTGCAAATTGTCAAATATAGTAGGCTTTAGAGAGTGAGGTTTCGGCTATAAAAGGAGAGTTTCAACTCTCATTTTCACACACCAGCAAAGAGAGAAAGAAAGAGTGAGGTTTCACAGATAAGGTATAAGAAAATAGTCTGTGAGAAAAATAGAGGGTGAACGATATTTTTGTGAGGTGAGAATATCAAAAGAGGATTATTTCTTTTGAGTGTTGTAGTGGTCTTTGGAGTATTTTACTCGGACCTACAAAGTATAAAATTCCTTGCTATAGTGATATCAGTTGCTCGTCTCGGGGCCGTGGTTTTTTCCCTTATTCAATGGGTTTTCCACGTAAACATCTTGGTGTCGTTGTCACTCTTTTTCTTGCTAATTACCGTATCTCGGTGCTACATGATTATTCCGCTTCTATTACTGTGAATATTATTTTTGTAGGGGGTTTATTCCCAATAACTGGTATCAGAGCACAAGTTCTGCTCGTTCACAGAAATATTATTCACTATCGGTAGTACTATACTCGGTAAAAAATAAAAATGTCCGGAGTAAAGTATGAGATAGCAAAATTTAACGGAGATAGCGGTTTCTCAACATGGCAAAGAAGGATGAGAGATCTGCTCATCCAACAAGGATTACACAAGGTACTAGATGTTGATGCCAAAATGCTTGATACCATGAAAGCTGAGGATTGGGCTGACTTAGATGAAATGGCTGCTAGTGCAATCAGGTTACACTTATCAGATGATGTGGTAAATAACATCATTGATGAAGACACCGCACGTGGCATTTGGGCAAAGTTAGAAAGCCTATATATGTCCAAAACGCTAACAAAAAAATTATACCTGAAGAAGCAGCTATACGCCCTACACATGGGTAAAGGTACGATTTTTTTGTCACATTTAAATATATTTAACGGACTAATCACACAGCTCGCCAATCTCGGAGTAAAAATCGAGGAAGAAGATAAAGCCATCTTGCTGTTGAACTCGTTGCCATCTTCGTACGATAATCTGGCAACAATCATCATGTACGGTAAGACTACCATTGAGTTGAAAGATGTCATATCGGCTCTTTTACTCAATGAGAAGATGAAAAAGAAGCCTGAAAGTCAAGGACATGCTCTCATCATAGAAGGTAGAGGCAGGAGTTATCAAAGGAGTTTGAGCAACTATGGTAGATCCGGAGCTCGTGGAAAGTCTAAGAACCGATCCAAATCAAGAGCTAGAATTCAAAAGAGATTGCCCAAATCCAAGGAAGGGCAAAGGTGAAACTAGTGGCCAGAAGAATGACGACAACACAGCCGCCATGGTGCAAAACAATGATAATGTTATCCTCTGTATAATCTTTATTTTCTTGGAAAAAAATCAGACTTACACAAGAGAATTCTCAGTGAAGAACCTGGTTCATCAAGATTACATGGTATGTACTCTCCACTCCGCATATTTTGAAATAATTGTATTTGGATCATGATAAAAAAAAGAGTCCTATTTAATGCCAACCTCTCTCAAGTTTATCCTCTACAAATGAGCCAGTTTCACCTAAAAAGAGTCACACGCGCCATAATTTCCAAGATTCTAAGAAAGATCGCAACGTCTTTTAAAACTGACTTTCCCAGTTTGATTAGACCTTTGAGCTTTTAAAAAGCTATTCTTACCCACTTAAACTCTCCCTCTTTAAATTGATTTAGCCTTACCCATTTCCTCACTTCTAATTTTTCAGCTGCCAAACAGTTCTCTCTATCCTCTCTCATCTCTTCTACACACACATCTACACACATCAATGGCAAACCCTTCTGAAAATCCTTCTTCACCACCCAAAGTATCATCACCTACACCATCTATCACACCTTCAATCACACTCACCTCTAAGAAATGAAGGTTCTCGTAAAGTAGTCGCTGGAGGAGAATAAATCAAGAAAACAAATGAGCAATTGAGAGCAAGCCTCGCAGAAGGACCCCAAAAATTTGAAGAATAATTTAAGTCTGCAACTGAAGGGGAAGAAACTGTTTCAGCTGAAACAGAGCAGGTAACATCTAGTCCTAATATTGCATCTGAGATAATTTCTGGGGTTGTTGAGAATTTGGAGAACAGATTTATTCTGGTTGGTACTATTGCTGGGGTAGAGACCACTGAATCTGGGAAAATTGGTGGTAAAAATAAAAAGAAAAAAGAAAACGAGGGTGATGGTGCTCAAGGTGGTGTGAGGTAAAAGGGAAAAGAAAGAGTGGTTGAATCTTCACCTATTCCTACTGGGTTGATTGAGGAAATCGGGGCTATGGTGTTGTGGAGTGAGGACGTTGTTAAGGAGGAAGAAAGTTGGAGAGAAGTAGGGGGTAGTGGATCTGGCGATGCAAGTGTAGCTGAGGGGCTGGTTAGGTTGAGGAAGAGGCTCCAAGAACGTGTTCCATCTGTGCAGGAACCCCTCGAAGACCTATTAAAACGAGTGTCTGAAAGCTACAATCCGAAAAGGAAGAAAAGTTCAAGAGCTAAAATCCCTGGAACTGCTAGGAAAAATAAGAAGATAAAGACTGCCTCTTCTACACCTGTAGAGACTCCTCCTACAATAGGAAGAGCTTCTAGGAGTCAGAAGAAGCAGAGTGAGGATGAACTGGAAAGAGCCTTAGAAGAGAGTAAAAGAAAAATTGTTGCAAAGGGAAAGAAAAAAGTAAGTGAGCCTGTTGAGGCAACTGAAATTGAGGAGATGGACCTGGTTCTTCATGATGAAGACAAGGCATAGGAGGTGGAGGTTGTGACTCCAAAGGCAAAGAAAATAAAGACTTCCAAAAAGAAGTCTCCTTCAAAGACTGTTGATGCAAAGCCTTCTACCTTGGCAAAAAGAACCAGGTCTGGCAGAAAATCTAGAAAAGTATAAGTAGTGGAGGAAGAGGGAAAGTGAAGAAGTAAAGGAAATTGATAAAGAGTAGGACAAGATGGTTAAGTTTGCCAAAAGAACTATCTTGAAGGGTAGACTCCTCAGGGACATGGAGGAGGAAGGAATGGTGATGCTGCTGGAGAAACTACAACTTCAGTATTGGAAGGACATGGTTCTTCAAATGGAAGGAAGACTTGCCAGAACTGAGATTGTGGAGTTCATAGCATATTGTGAAATCAAGAATTGCAGGTTCACCAGTGTGGTGAAAGCGATGATTTTGAGCTTTGACGACAAGGAATTGGGAGAGATTCTAAGGGTACCTGCTGAAGGGTACAATGATTACAAAAACCTGAAATAGCCAAGCCTAGAAAATTTGTCGACATCCCTTGCCATTACAAGGAAATTTGCTGACAATGAATTAGAGCTATAGCCCAAGGTGTGTACAAAAGTGAGATGAAGCCTGCCTACAAGTTGCTTTTTGAATTTGTTAACAAAGTTGTGTTGCCCGGGCAGGAAATAAGGCACATTGCCACCTTCATGGACATGGTCCTTATGGAGTGCCTGGATAGTGGGAGGCAGATCAACTAGCCGTGATTTATCATCCAGCTCTTTGATAGGGTTCTAACTAGCACCAAAACTCATGACATACCATATGGATTCGTTCTCACTGCTGTTCTTGCTCACTTCAAGGTACCTCTTAAATAATGGGATGTTAGCACAAGCAAAGATCACTTTGGGGCCAACACTTTGACTGCATGTGACTATGAAGTCCATACTGCTCCCAAAGAACCTGGTTCATCCAAGAAGATGCATGTGAACAGCAAAGTGAGAGCTTGGTGTAGGAGAGTGGGGCTAAGGATGTTGATATTGAGAGGTTGAATATGAGCCTGGTTGAAGTAGAAACTGAGAGAGATGCTCTCGCGACTGAGCTTGCAAAGGAAAAGGAGAAGAATTAAGGCATTTTTCATGACATGTTGAAACTGCTTCAGGCAAAAAACCAAGAATCTGGTCCTTCCTAGCCTACTTAGAAAATCAGTGACCCGAATAGGATGTTTCTTTTTTGTTCTTTTTGCTCACGGTGCAGTACTGTTATTTCCTTCTATGCATTTTGGATGACTCTTATCAATGTTAATCAATTGCTTTTGCTCTAATTATTTGTTGATGTTTCAAGTAAGGAGCATGACCCCTTACTTGAAGTGAACTCTATTCTAGATAAGGGAAGAGTTAGAAGTTGAAGATAACTAAAACTCTTCCACCAAGGAAGAGTATAGCATTAGAACTCTAGTTATTTCCTATTCAACTAACTCCATATATTTTAGGATGTTCTCATTTTACATGTACGCATAAACGCTGATGTTAAATGAGAGTTGAGAGCAAAATAGCAAGGTATTTTGCAAGCAATTCCTGTGTGATTCAAGTGTATGAACCTGAAGCTACATGAACCAGATAGAAGAACTAGTTCCAAGTGTCTGTCTTTTATTCTAGTTCAATTGTAGTAGGGCTTTTGAGTTGTACCTTTCAGCTTTCTTAGAAGCAAATTGTATTATGTACTTTGAGTGTATTGTTCAAGATAGAGTTACCTTGAAATTGTCACAACAGTCTGAGGTTGGTTGCCACAAAGGGTTAGAGATAATCCTTAGATTTACAAGAGTTTTGTAAACATTGTTTTTGGCTCAGTGATTTAGTGAAGTATTAGGAAAAGTCCTACTGGGTTATAGGTCGTGGTTTTTTTCACCTTTTGAGCCAGTTATTTTCTATGTAAAAATACTTGTGGTCTTTACTTTCTGCATTTATTATTCCGCAACAGTAGTATAAGGAACAAATAGAAGAACCAGGTCCTTCTATAACCTGTGCACGCAAAAAAATTGGACACCTCACATATCCCCCTCTTGTGTGGTATTGAAGTATAAAACATCAATGAGGTATATCCATAACTAACTATATTAAAATATAATTATTAGCAGATAAATTTAAAAAGCAAATGAAAACTTTTAGGTATTATTTTTATGATATCTAAAAAAGAGGATAAACATTATTTTTATTGAAAACTTTTTTTCACACCTTTGATTGAAAAAGAGGATAAATACTTTTTGAAACAAGAAACTCATAAATAGAAAATTAACAAAACTATTAGTAATAACTTTCTTGTACTTTGATTATGTAGGCTATTTGTAATATTTTATTACATAGGAATTCTCATTTTCATTTTAGTGATTATTCTCTCGCTTCAAAAATGATCTTAAATTTACTTAGTTCGATGAAGTTTCATTTGTGTAGGTTTTCATTATACAAAGGGCTATTTGTAACTTCAATTTATCTTCTAATGCTTATATTTTAATATAGTTAGTTATGGATATGCCTCATAAAGGCTGTGAGTGTGGAATTTTCTTAATACAGGGTGTAATCCGTGTAAATGCTTGATTCTAAAATATAGAGGGTGTACCTAAAACTGAGTCATATTATAAGGATATTTAGTATAATGAACCCGTAATTTAATTCCAATAACTGGCATTCCATATAGTTAGTTACCTCCAAGCTTCATATCATTGATAAAAGGCCCAATATCAATATAAGAAAAAGTGGAGGCAAAAACAAATCTGGGCCATCCAATCCCATGTATTCTTCCTTTACCTTTAAAGTTCCAATCATATCAAAACTCGTCCCATCTTTTATGTTTCCCTTCCTACTATGCATATGCCAATCTTACCCCAAATAAATTTTGAAGACTAACTTAAAGTTAAACCTAGCCAGTCTCTAGGTTTGTTACTGTACGTCGTTTAAATTTGTTAGTCAAAATTCAGATATATTAATTGATAAAATTGTGTTAGCATATGAGAGAAAAATCTTAAAGTTGTATTGATCGTAAGGCCATAACTAGTCATGTAACTAGTCATGTTAATTCTTTCAAGTAAATATCTTTTAAATATAATTCTTTCAAATAAATACCTTTCGAATATAATTCTTTCAAGTAAATATCTTTATAATATAATTATTTCAAATAAATATCTTTCTTATATAATTCTTTCGAATAAATATCTTTCAAATATACTTCTCTCAAGTAAATATCTTTATAATATAATTCTTTCAAATAAATATCTTTCTAATATAATTCTTTCGAATAAAAGTCACCATGTGACGCCCTCATTTAACTTTCCTGGCGTGAGGAATACATTCAGCATATCACATCAAATGGCACGGCAATATCTCCATGCACTTAGCTCATTCTCACCCAATATATATATATGATTCAAATCAATTATATGATTCAAATCAATTGGCATGGCAACACCCTTCGTGCATTTATATCTTTCTCACTGTGCATACATATAATAGTACCAACTAGGTGGAAGAAATGCCAATAACAATAAAAGAAATAAAATGGAGGCACACATGAAGCAACAACTACTACAAGTCACACAGAAAATATAAGTGCACAATAACATCTCAAGATAAAGGCATGAATGTATACACAACAAAACGATATCACAATATAATGTATGTCTCTCGTCCTCGCCTTCACGAAAACACCCTTCGTGCCATGAATATATGATAACATAAAACTAATTGCAAGGCATCACCCTTCGTGTTTTTACTCTCATCCTCACCTGATAATATAAATGAAATAGCACGGCATCACCCTTCGTGCTTTACACTCTCAATGACACGGCATCACTCTTCGTACTTTACACTCTCAAATGGTACGGCATCACCCTTCGTGCTTTACACTCTCAAATGGCACGGCATCACCCTTCGTGCTTTACACTCTTCCTTACCAAGCATATATATATCATTAACAAGCAAGGTAGGAAGCATAAATAACATCAAGGAGAGTGTTTAAACCACAACACAACACAATACAACAATTCATATCGCAATTTTCACTAACCACAACCAAATTCCAAATATGTAGCAGAATCAATAAATTTCTCAACATATAGCCCAAGGCTCCACACAACGCATAATAAACCTCAAAACAATCAATAGAGGTGAAAAATACTCAGTATAGAGCAACGCCTTCATTAATCCAAATTCTTGATAATTATATTAACTCCTCAATTTAAACTAATTAATAAATATTTACAAATAAGGGTTCTATCATGGATTTAATTCCAAAAAAATATCAAATCAATAAACACACGGAATTCACGTAAAATCCAAGAGACAATAACACTAAATTTATTATATAAAATTCAAATTTGACAAACAAGGAACGAGGCGTGATAATTCAAGGATTTACTAATGCCAACAATTATTTAATTTAATCCATAAGAATGCCTACAACTTTAAACCAAGAAAATTTGCACATATAAGCCAGAGTACGTACTCGTCACCTCGTGTACTCGGTTTTTCACATTTTACAAATGGCACATAAGACTCGATACCTATGGGGTAATTCCCTCACTCGAGGTTAAGCAAGACACTTACCTTTTTAAAGTTATGCCGATATTCCAAAATTGCATTCTTTCTTGAATTGACCTCCAGACCGCCCAAATCTATCCAAATTAATTGTATAACTTCATTAAAATTCATCGGAAATAATTCCGGATAATAATACGTCGACTAAAAAATTTATTCCAAAAAGTCAACAAAAGTCAACGCGAGACCCGCCTCTCGGAACCCGACATAATTTTCATGAAATCCGAATACCCATTCCGATACGAGTTCAACCATACCAATTTTATCGAATTCCAATAACAAATCGACCTCCAAATCTTAAATATAAACCAAGAAGGTTTTCTAAAATTTTCAACTCAATTCACTAATTTAGTGATAAAAACAACAATAGATTTAAGTAATTTAACTAAAATCAAGTTAGGAATTCTTACCCCAATGTTTTTCTTGAAAAACTCTCGAAAAATTAACTCACCCGAGCTTCCTTCGTCCAAAAATGGAAGAATGACATGAATTTGGACTTTATTCTGCTGCCCAGGGGTTTGTTCTTCGCGTTCGCGAGACTCACCTCGTATTCGCGATGAACAAATTCTTCAAAAGTTATTTTCAAACTCTTCTCAGACAACCTTTAGTATAATGGTCATAACTTTTTGTACAAAATTCCAAATGATTAATGGTTTGACTTTCTGAAATCTAGACTCCAAGGTCTATAACTTTTATTTGTCGCTCATCTCCCAATTCCTTATAGATTACGAGATATAAGCTTCCGAATTTAGCCATGTGCAACAGAGATTTCCAAACTCTTCCCGGACAGCCTATAGTGTATCCACCATAACCTTTCGTACATAACTCCAAATGATAAAGAATTTATCTTTCTGAAAACTAGACACAAAGCGGGACAACTTTTATTTTTGGATCATCTCCAAATTCCTTATAGATTGCGAGATATGAGCCTCTAAAATCAGACGACGAACAGCAAAATTTCCTTCTTCGTGAACGCGAGAACCTCTTCTTGAACGCGAAGAACAAAATCCTTCTTCGCGAACGTGAGAGGCTCCTCGCGAACGCGAAGAACAACACCAGAACCAGCAATCAGCAGCATCAAAATACCCAAACTTGGTCCGGAACCACCCCCCCTCCCCGAATCAAACCCAAGGTCCCCGGGACCCCGTCCAATCGTACCAACCAGTTCCAATACATAACACGAACCAGCTCGAGGCCTCAAATCACATCAAACAACATCAAAGCCACGAATCATACCCCAATTCAAGCCTAATGAACTTTAAAATTTAAAATTCTATATCTTGTGCCGAAATACATCAAATCAATCTGGAATGACTTTAAATTTTGCACACAAGTCATAATTGACATAACGAAGCTATTCCAATTTCCAGAATCGGATTTTGGCCCCGATTTCAAAAAGTCAACCCCATGGTCAAATTTTTCAAAAATGCGACTTTCGCTATTTCAAGCTTAATTCCACTACGGACCTCCAAATAATTTTTCAGACACACTCCTAAGTCCAAAATCACCTAGCGGAGCTAACCGAACTGACGGAACTCCATTTCGGAGTCGTCTTCACACATTTCTGACTATGGTCAAAATTCTAAGACTTAAGCTTCTATTTTAAGGACCAAGTGTCCCAAATCACCCCGAATCATTCAGTAACTGAATTCAACCCCGCACGAAAGTCAATACACATAATACGAAGCTGCTCAAGACCTTAAGTCGTTGAACGGGGTGTTAATTCTTAAAACGAAAAATCGGGTCGTTACACTTAGGAACCAAAACTAGTTTGGGTCCCTTTCTATAGGCAAAAGGATATATCAAATTATTTTTAGCGTAACTTGCCAGCCTATTTTTTTTCTAGAACAAAGTTTTTGTTCTTTTGACTTGCCTTCTCTTTTGCAATGCATTCACTCTTATAGTGACCAGTGTTACCACAGTGTGTGCAAATCTTGTTCTCAGGGAGTGTGAGGTACTTGCTTTTGGGATCCCAGTCCAAAGCCAAGTCCTCTTCTGTTGCTACTACGATGTTCTTGTAGCCATGAAAGTGCATCAGAGGACCTGTTCCATTTACAAGTTCTGTCTAGTTCATGCTTGACCTTGTTCAGATCCTCCTTTAGGACTCTTACCTGCTCATCCCTCTTATACAACTCATCTTTCATTTTCCCTATATTTTCTTCTAAAGTTAGTTGTGTGTGATCAGCTGTCTTTTTACCTATTCCTAATTTCAATTTTAGATTTTCAGATCTAAGTTCTAGGACAGTTGTATCAAGTGCATGAACCTGGTTCTTTAACATAGTATTTTCACTTTCAGTTTCACAAGCCCTAAGTTCCAGGTTCTTGCACTTAGCTTTCAAAATCACACATTCTTTTGACAATTGTTCCTTTTTATTATTCACATCCTCAGATTCATCAATTAGCTATAGTAATAATTCAGATAATCTTTCTTTAGACAAAAGTTTAATCTTGTATTTGAGATGAAGGACACTTACCTCAGTTTCTTCATCAGATTCTCCAACGGCCAAAAGTGCTCATTCAGCATCAGCATCTAAGCTTTCTCCCCAAGCAGCGACCATAGCCTTGGTTGATCCTTTGTTGTTTCTTTTCTTGGGTTGAACATGTTCCTTCTTCATGTTCCGTCGTTCAGTTCTTTCCTTCTTCCATTCAATTCGCACAAAGGATAGTTTTTGATCATGTGATCAATCTTTCCATACTTGTAGCAGCCATCATTGGTTTTCTTCTCCGGATCTCTTGCCTAGATGTAGCTTCCACTTCTTGAAGAACCCTTTCCTCTCCTTAGGTACTTCTTGAAGTCTTTGGTGATTATTACCAGAACCTTCAGTGATTTTGTGTGCCAAACTCCTTTCCTTCTTAGGTACATCTTTCATGGTTTGTCTACTAAGTTCATAGGAAGTAAGATTCCCAATCAATTCATCTAGTGAGGGAGTGTAAATATTCTTTGATTCCTCGATGGCAGTGATCTTGCTTTCCCAAGTGACTGACAAGACCCTAGTGAGTATTTTCTCGACTCTTTCTTCTTCAGGAATAATCCTTCCAAGAGATTTTAGTTCATTTGTCAATGTAGTGAAATTTGTGTACATCTCCTAAATGATTTCTCCATCCTTCATATCAAAGTTCTCATACTGAGAGTATAGTAGAGTTCCTATAGATCTCATCACCTGAGTTGTTCTTTCATGGGCTACTTGCAATATGGCCTAAATTTTCTTAGCAGTGGAGCAGCCTTTGATTCTGTTGTACTCATCTTGACTAAGTCCACAAACAAGCCATCTCTTGGCTCTGGCATTCTTTTCCTACTTCTTCAGATCCTCAGTATTGCAATCAGCTCTTGTCTTTGGCACATCTACTCCTTCAGTATTTTTCTTTAAAGTAGCCAATGGACCATCAGTGACAACGTCCCATAGATCATAGTCCTATCCCTATATGTGATCTCTCATTCTGTTCTTCCACCAAGAGTAGTACTGGCCATTAAAGTGTGGTGGCCTAGCAGTGGATTGCCCTTCCTAATTTCTAGGTAGTGCACTCATCTTGATCTTCTCCTACGGTGTTAGCCTCTTTAAGGATAACCCGCTATGATACCCAATGATGTTTTATACTTCAATACCACACAAGAGAGGGGGAGTGATTTGTGTGGTGTCTAATATTTTGCTTGCACAGATTATAGAACACTACTAGAAATCCGGGAAAAATCGTCCAAAAAATCAACCAAAGTAGGTCGGTAATGGCTAATAACCGTCCAAAACGTGACCATTCATGTGTGGACGGTATTTTGAAGGTCGGAAGGGCATACCGACCAAAGTTGGTCGGAAATTACCGACCAACATTGGTCGGTGTGCTCTACAAGACCAAACTTGGTCGGTGTATTAAATTTTTTAATTTTGCCTACCGACCAATTGTGGCAGAAAATGCATGTTTTGGTTGCTACACCAGCTGCCAAATAAAAATAGCATACCAATACCCCCCCCCCAATTCACATCTGATAACCACCAATTCACTACATACAACCCCTAATTCACCAAAAATCCAACCAAATATCAAACAACAACAACAAGAACCAAACATCCAATTAATACTTTAAAACTAACAAATTAAAGTTCAATTGAACATCACAATCCAAAACCAAGGAAAAACTAATTACAACAAGTTCAAAATTGTTCAATCTAATTCAAAACTAGTTCTATTAGTCTAGTACAAAGTATATCAAAGTATTGGTTAAGGGGTGTTTTCTACAACATCATCACCATCTGATAAACTTTCATCTACAAGACGGTATAGAGAACGGTCTTGTGAAGGACGGGAAGAACGATCACGGCGAGGACAGGGAGGAACGATCACGAGAAGGACGGGAGGAACGATCACGTGGAGGTCGAGCCTCTGGCGATGACTCACGAGACCGAGGCAATAGAAAAGCTCTAGTAGAAAGGAGAGTTCTGATTTGAGCTTGCATACTAAGGAATTGAGCATCTCTAAGCCTTTCTCTTTCCTTGGCCACTTCTAGCTCGGATGTAAGCTTTGTCATTGTCTCCCGCATAGCCGCGAGGCTCTCCCTATTAAGTTCCTCGCCCTGTGAAGAAGTCCCTATTCCTTGCATTCCACACCTATAGCGATTGAATTTTTTCGTAGGAAGCCCGTATACCTTCCCCTATTTTGGACCGCCAACAACCTCCAACCATATTCTTTCAGCATCCTCATTCGAAGGTTGAGTTGGCTCGCTCGATTCACCAGCTGGATGACTTCAAATGAATTCCCCCACGTTACTTTGGTAGCGACCCTACATTATTTTAAATTAAATTAGTATTTAAAAATTCTTATAAAAGTAAATTATAACACTTAAAAAAAATTAAAAGCTTACATATGCAGTCTCTGCCCGGTCCTCGACCCACCTATCTCCATCCCCCTCTTTCTTCTTCTTTAAAATATGCGTCTCCTTGAATAGCTCATCATGGCTCATTGGACGCCCATACTTCTTTTCCTGTAAACAAATTAATTTAGTTAATAAATAGAATTGATATACTTAGAAAAGTAAAATTATTTAAGCAATTACCAATCTTCTTTTTATTGTCCCGATGCCGATAGCACCCACAGTGTGCAAGGAGCCTCCCTTCTCGAATGAGCGAGCTTTTTTTCCTTTTTCGCTCCTCTGTAAGAAATCCTCGATCTGCCATTGCCTTAACAAATCATCCCATAAATGCTGCGGAGACCAGCCATGCCTCTTGTTCTTCTTTTTACCATCTGAGAAATGATCTGCCAATCTCTTGCGAGCTTTATGATGAAAATTTGCAGCCTCTTCCTCGCTATAGCGGTCTTCCCATAAGTATTAGAACTACTTAATTTATTATACAATTATAAATTAATTGAATCATTTTTAGTTAATTAAGATAATTAATTTTTACTAATTATACCAAAATTAAATTATAGTAAATATGATTAATTATAATTCATTCAATTTAAACATAAACTATAAGTTCAATTCATATCCTAAAAGTTCAACCATTACCCCTAAAAGTTCAATTTATATCCTAAAAGTTCAATTCATATCCAAAAAGTTCAACCATTACCTCTAAAAGTTCAATTCATATCCTAAAATTTCAACCCATTCCCTAAACAATTCAATTAACCTCACAAAACATAAGCTTTATCCAAAGAGTTCAACACTTACCCCTAAAAATTCAGTTCATACCCTAAAAGTTCAATTCACAAGAACAAATCCTAAAAACTCAATTCAATTTAAAGTTAATAATTCAATTCCTAACTAAATTATTCAAGTCAATACAAACTTAAACATTCAATTTACACCATATGTAATTAATTCAATTCAATTCAATTAAAACAAGACCTAAACCATAGTTTTAAATAAAATACAAAGTTAAACAATCAATTTAAACGCTAATTAACTAATTCATAACTAATTGACAAAATATTAAATTTATACAAAAAAGATATAAGTTGTAATTCAAACCTAGAATTTTTAGGAGGTGGAGAAGGAGGGGCGACAGTGGAGTCAGTAGCAGCGGCGACAGCGGGGGGAGTGGCGACGTGGGATGGGGAATGGGACTTGTTTGAGGGAAATAGAGAAGGAGAGGGGGAAGGGTGTTGTGTGTGTGAGGGAGAAGAGAGTGAGGAGTTAGAAAATTTTGAGAAGAGAGTAAGAGAAATGAGGGAAAAATCCCGTATTTGGGATCTGAAATTAGAATTACCGACCAACGTTGGTCGGTACACTAAGTGGCGGGCGTTGACTGTATTTTGACTATTAACCGACCAACTTTGGTCGGTTATTTAAAAATAACTGTTTTTTGTGTTTTTATTTCTTAAAATATTATAAACTATAAAAATATTATTATAAACTACAAGCATTTATTTTATTCACATATATATATATATATATAAAATATTATAAACTATAAGCATTTATTTTATTCACATATATATTTACTATAAATAATTATAAACTATAAGCATAATATTTATAAATAATTATATTAACTAATTACTTTTAATAAATTATAAGCATATATTTTATTCACACATTATAATTAAGTATATGAGTAATTTCACACACACACACATACATACACTATATTGTAATTGATGATCAATCACATACATTACTACGTACGAAAACTTTATCAATTGATAAATCAATATTATTCTATTTTAATTTGTGATCCATATATACTTGTCAAAGATGTTTAGTATTAATTCTTCTATATTTCATTCATTCATCACTAATAATGCATGACATAGATTAATCAATATAGGTCGAGACATTTTATTTTTAATATTCATCGATATAGGTCAAAACGTTTTGTTTTTAATATTCATCGATGCATATAAGTAAGTTATAAGTCGATGAATCAATTTACAAATAGATATATTTGATGATGATCAATTATATATACTAATTAGATTATTGCTTTTTCACAAGTCTATCCCCCAAATAAACCGAACCTGTAGCCCTAGCGCTTTATGTTCTATATATATATATATATACACACACACACACACACACACACACACACACTTCGTTGTACTACTTTAACTATATATAGCTTGTTATAGTATATGTTAGTGTATTCATTATTTGTATTATAAAATAAAGTTTTAACGGATTACATTTATATTATTTAGTTAGTAAATATTATGTGATTCAAACGTTTGCCCGTGTTTGACCTATTAACTCATTTACTTAATGCTAATAACTTCTTACGTTTCTTTAATTTGTGATCCATATATACATGTCAAAGATGTTTAGTATTAATTTTTCTATATTTCATTCGTTCATCACTAATAATGGATGACATAGATTAATCGATATAGGTCGAGACGTTTTGTTTTTAATATTCATCGATATAGGTCGAAACGTTTTATTTTTAATATTCATCGATGCATCTAAATAAATTATAAGTCGATGAATCAATTTACAAATAGATATATTTGATGATGATCAATTATATATACTAATTAGATTATTACTTCTTCACAAGTCTATCCCCAAAAAAACCCGACCCTGTGGCCCTAGCGCTTCGTGTTCTTATATATATGCGGCTATACCTATATATATATATATATATATATATATATATAGAGAGAGAGAGAGAGAGAGAGAGAGAGACACACTTCGTTGTGCTACTTTAACTATATATAGCTTGTTATAGTATATGTTAGTGTATTCATTATTTGTATTACAAAATAAAGTGTTAACGGATTACATTTATATTATTTAGATAGTAAATATTATGTGATTCAAAAATTTGACCATGTTTGACATATTAACCGACCAACTTTGGTCGGTTATTTTCTAGAAATTATATATACCGACCAAAGCTGCTCGGTAAAATGTTCTCCTATAATAACCGACAGAATTTGGTCAGTAACTAGAACATAAATTTTATAAAATATATTAAATAATAATATAATTATTATAATTTAAATACATGGGTCTATATAACCAGCAGATGTTGATCAGTAATAAAAAAGGTACTTTGACTAAGCAAGTCTGACCACTGCGGTCAAATATTTGACCAATATACCGACCAACTTTGGTCGGTATGTAATTTTAAAAAAATGTAAAATTTTCTTTTTGTAGTTTTCGTCCGTTTTGGGCGGTTTTTTGGTCGCTTTTGTTGACCGACCAACGTTAATCGGTATGGCTTGGTCGAGTTTTTCCGAATTTCTAGTAGTGGAAAGACCTGTCTCGTCTATGTGTTCCTTGTACTACTGTTGCGGAATAATAAATGCAGAAAGTAAAGAACACAAGTATTTTTACGTGGAAAACACTTGGCTCAAAAGGTGAAAAAAACACGACCTACTATCCAGTAAGATGTTTCCCAACACTTCACTAAATCACTGAGCCAAAAACAGCATTTACAAAACTCTTGTAAACCTAAGGATTACCTCTAACCCTTTGTGGCAACCAGTCTCACATTGTTGCGACAATTTCAAGTTAACTCTAACTTGAACAATACACTCAGAGTACCTAATACAATTTGCTTTTAAGAAAGCTGAAAGGTACAACTCAAAAGACATACTACAATTGAACTAGAATAAAAGATAGGCACTTGGAACTAGTTCTTCTATCTGGTTCATGTAGTTTCAGGTTCGCACACTTGAATCATATAGAAATCGCTTGCCAAATGTCTTGCTATTTTGCTCTCAACTCTCGTTTAACATCAGCGTTTGCGCGTACATGTAAAATGAGAACATCCTAAAATATATAGAGTTAGTCGAATAGGAAATAACTAGAGTTCTAATGTTATACTCTTCCTTGGTGGAAGAGTTCTTGTTATTTCAACTTCTAACTCTTCCCTTATCTAGGATAGAGTTCTCTTCGAGTAAGGAGTCCTGCTCCTTATCAATTATGCAACATTTTCGTTCAGGAAATATCAGATATAACCACTAAAGCTTATCTCCTTCACGTGCATGCATTATGCTTGAATTTACCTGTGTCTGTATATTGTGTATAGACATGATTCATGCCCGAGTTCCTTTGTCAATCATCAAAACAAACTTACTTAGGCCAATACTCATAAGGGTCGGGGCGTGAGTGTAGAATTTTCATAATACAGGGGATGTAAATACTTGATTTTAAATTACTCGTGTATCTTAAATTGAGTCATTTTTATAGGAGTACTTTGTGTAATTGACCTTTAAAGTAATAGACTAAGTCAACATGTTTAATATTTTCTAGTTATTTCAAACTTGAGCATTCATAATAGTCACACCAAAAAATTGTAGTAAACCACAAAACCAATTCATATTCATCCGATACAAAGTTGAACCTTCATACCAAGTGGATGTTCGGACGTCAAACCGGACGCCATCAGACTACAAACCCATTGGCTGTCATTTTTATAGTATTAATTTTTTTGTAAAATAGAGGGAGTCCCTCTATTGATTCTTTTCTGTGAGCTTTTCTAATCTTGGGAGGTTCGGTAAATCCACTCTCTTGTAACTTGTTGACATATTAATAGAGTAACATATTAATAGAGTACTTTAACTTATATACATTTATAGTGTAAATAATTTCTATCTTATCAAGTCACATAAAAGATATTTATAGGTAATTTTATAAAATATAAAATTTATAGTCTTAAAAATAAGGTATGTTAGTTGTTACAACAGGTGAAAGTGACCTGAAAATATAAAGCAATAGTGCATGAACATTAGTTAATAAGTTGTCTATTTGTTTTTGTTTTTTTTAAGTATACCTTTCAGAGGATTACAGTACCATTGTGGATGTAACAATTATTGAGTCTTATCGGAATCTAAGATGACTATGGAATTTTATGGATACAAAGTTAGAACAATTGGCGTATGGAGTACAAGGAAACTGTAATGAATAAGACATTAATTATTAGAAAAGTTTTTAGTTGACATAATTTTTTGTAAGCAGTATCTACTGGCATATAATAGGAGCTTAATGTGCTGGTTGCTCTTTTATTGTAGATTATTATTACAACTCAACTTGTATGGAAGCTTGAGTATGGTGCTACAGAGGTTCTTGCTATGACTTCTTGCTCCAAATTGATGTTACTTTGTATTATTTTCGAAAAATATGGTCTTTTATATATTTAGATATGAAAAAAATCCCAATGATTCAGCTTCAAGAACAATGTATTCCTTGGTTTCTTGTTCCAATCACCAGGTTATCATTTCTTTATACAGTATCTTCTTCAAGTCTCCAAATTTGAGAAGAAATCAAAGGCAAATTAATAGAGACTTTCTTTAGCAAACCCAAGTTTAGTTAATATAGAATTGTCGTAAGAGAATTTAGCTAATTAATTTTAATAATTACTATTGATAACAAAGAAGACAACATTTCGCTTAAAGGTTAGCATTGTATATATTTTTTTTTCCTTAAATACCCCTAACAATTGATTGACATGCATGAGTAGAAGAAGCTTTTTCGTCTTTTTCACAAACATTAAAACCCATCACAATTTTGCACCCCATCCCCCGTTCCTCTCTCCCAGGTTTCTCTCTCATCAAAAACTCTCGTTCTCCGTCCTCTTTACCAACGCCATAGACACTCAAGAAAGAAAAATTGATAAGCTCTCTCTTTCTGTTTCTCCGTGATGTTTTATACTTCACTACCACAGAAGAGGAGGAGTGATTTATGTGGTGTCCAATTTTTGCGTGTACTGAATTATTGAAGAACTTGGTTCTTCTATGTGTTCCTTACAATAGAATTGCGAAATAAATAATACAAAAAATAAAGAACACAAGAATTTTTAACGTGAAAAATACCTGACTCAAAAGGTGAAAAAACCAAGACCTACTACCTAGTAGAACTTTCCCAAACACTTCACTGCAACTCTGAGCCAACAACAAAGTTTACAAACTCTTGCAAACCTAAGGATTAACTCTAACCCTTGTAGCAACATGCTACAGGTTGTTATGACTACTTCAAGTTAACTCTAACTGTGATGACCCGATAGGTCATTTTGAGTAGCAACACTCTATAAGCTGTTGCGACTACTTAAAATTAACTCTAACTTTGACGACCCAATAGGTCATTATGAGTACTAGCCTTTGTTTACGTGTCCCGTGACCTCTATTAGCTTCATTTGATATTTCTTGAATTTCGTGCGTGGTCCATGTCATTTTTCGCAAAAGTTTTACGTAAAAATTTGAAGAAAAAGTGATTTTTGACTTAAAATGGGACTTGAATTGACTACGGTCAATATTCTTGGTAAACTACATCGGATTGGTATTTGGATAATTCCGGTAGGTTCATATGATATTTTTGGACTTTTATACACTTTTAATTGGGGTCCGGGGTGATCCGAGTGCATTTCAACGTGTTATGTGAAAAATTATGAAAATGAGTTTTCAAGTTGAAAATCATAAGTTTTGATGATCAATTCTTGTTATTTGATGTTATTTTGATTATTTGAGGTAGCAAGAAAGTTTATATGATGTGATTACACTTGTGCGCATATTTGGTTTGGAGCCCGAGGGGTTCAGGTGATTTCGGGTGCGTGACAGATGAATTTGGATGGGTTGAGGACTGATGGTGCCTCTCCTATTTCTGGTGTCTATTGCAGATCTCGCAATTACGATGTCTCGCTCTCATTTGCGAGCCTCGCTTTTGCAAACAAGAGTTCACATTTACGAGCAGGGGCCTAGATTGGGTGACCTTGCATTTGTGAGGAAATGGTTCGCTTTTGCGAACTATCAGAGGTCGCTTTTGCAAACATCTTGGTCGCATTTGCGAACACTAGCAACATAGGTCTGCTTCGCAATTGTGAAGCTTTTGGGCGCATTTGTGATGGGGTACCTTCGCATTTGCGAACAATTTATCGTATTTGTGACTTCTAGACTTTCTGACGCACTGATCGCATTTGCGATCCATTCTTCGCTTTTGCAGTGTTCACAATTGTGAGCTCTAATAAGAGTTCGTAATTGCGATACCTGCAGTTGGGTAAAATGGAGGGGAGGGGGGGCCTAGCTTATTTTGCACCATTTCTCAACCCTAAATACTCTAGAAGCGATTTTTGAAGAACTTTTTCTTCCTAAATTCATTGGCAAGCAACTCTAATCCACTTTCTTTCAATTCTCTATTACTTTTCATGAGTTTTTAACAACAAATCTAGGATATTCATGATAGAAATTAGGGATTTTGGTGGAATTTGGGAATTTTACAAAATTGAGATTTATACCTCAAATTGAGATCGGATTTTAAAATAATTATATAACCGGATTCGGGGGTAAATGTGTAATCGAATTTAGGTCCGAATATCGAATTTTGACCAAGCGAGCCCGGGGTTGACTTTTGTTGACGTTTTCAAATTCATCAAAGATTGAATCTTTTTTATTCGTGAGTAGTTTCTAAAGCTTATTTTGAATTGCTTGATCGCTAATTGAATAGATTCGGCTAGTTTGGAGGCTTGCTCGGAAGGCAAGACCGTGGTTGGTTGATTGATTTGGTTGCAGAGTAGAGTAAGTATCGTGTCTAATTGTGACATGAGGAAATTAGGACTTATTGGTCTATTTGTTATCTGAATTATTGCGAAAATGGTGTATATACGAGGTGACGAGTGTATATGCACCGTCATGGGGTTAAAACATGCAGGATTGGGCTATTTACTTCTATGTCTTCATTTATTCCATATTATCTCTTGTTACATGCCTTAGTTGTTACATGTTCTTACTTGTTATCCATACTTTACTTATTATTTGTTATTAAATTGTTACTTATTTCAATTTATTCATTTCTTACTCAATATATGCTTACATGCTATATGCTTCTAATTGCGTTAATTGTATATTTTCATTGTTTCATGTTCTACCTGCTTTATTGTCCTTATATTATTTGACGCACTTTATTATGTCATTCCGTGTATGTGAGCCATTTAGCTGTTGCAGTATTAATGTTTTATTTTTTATTTCCCACAATGTATGTGGCTACTTTCCGTTAGCTCTGGTAGTTCCTTATTGTTCAACATGTTTTATTTCCCTTTTTGTGTTAAGATTTTGTAAATAGAGGTGTTGAGTTGTTTATCTTAATGAATTGATGTGGCAAACGGGTTGCATGCCGCAACGGTTTTAAAAAGAATTGAGGTTGGGGGATCGGATTGCACGCTGCAATAAATAATAAAATGAATTGATATTGGGGGATCGGGTTGCCCGCCGCTTCAAGAAATGATATGATATGATATTGGAAATGGGATGTACGTTGTAACAGATATTGTGTTAAAACGTTGGGATCGGGTTGCAGGCCGCAACAGATTTGATGTGTTGTAGTTGTCTGTGACTGTACAGTTTACTCTAGTAGTTGACCTTCGGTTCCGTTTATATGAGTTATCCGTTTTATCTATATTTTGTATTCCGTTATTATTATTCGTACATATTTATTATGAGTATCTTGTCATAGCCTCGTCACTACTTCATGTAGGTTAGGCTCGATACTTATAGAGTACATGGGGTCTCTTGTACTCATACTACGCTTCTGCACTTCTTCTGCAAATAACGGTGTTGGTCCCAACAGTGTGTCGAGGAGTTCTTGCCTGGATCGTCTTTCAGCAGAAGACTTGAGGTAGAACTATTAGTGTTCCCAATCACTGTAGTCCCCTTCCATTCTGTCTTTACTATTTTTCTTATTTCAAATAGTTGTATTTCGTTCATACTTTATTTGTAGAACTCTAGTATGCTCATGTATTCGTGACACCAGATTTATGGGATATGTTTAGACTGCGCTATGCTGTATTTATCACATCTATTTCAGACTATTACAGTGTTATTAATGTTTAGTTTTAAATTGCTAAAACTGGTTAAGTAATTAACTAACGTTGGCTTTCCTAGCAAGTGGATGTTAGGCACCATCACGATCTCACGGTTGATATTTCGGGTCGTGACACTAACTAGAATGATACAACTCAGAGCCAACAACAAAGTTTACAACCTCTTGCAAACCTAAGGATTAACTCTAACCCTTGTAGCAACACGCCACAGGCTGTTGCGACTATTTCAAGTTAACTATAACTTGAACAATACTTCAAATTAACTCTAACTCAAGTACCTAGTACAAATGCTTCTAAGAAAAGCTAAAAGATACAACTCAAAAGCTCATACTACACCTGAACTAGAATTAAAAACAAACACATGGAACTCTTAATAGATCTGGTTCTTCAATCTGGTTCATGTACCTTCAGGATCGCACTCTTGAATCTCACATAAATTGCTCACAAAATGCCTTGCTATTTTGCTCTCAATTCTGCTTTTACTTTAGTACGTGTGGGTCACCTGTAAAAGAGAACAAAACTGATATTTATAGAGTTAGTAGAATAAAGATTAACTAGAGGTCTAATGCGTTACTCTTCCTTGGTGGAAGAATTCTAGTTAACTTCAACTTCTAACATTATTCTTATCTTGGACAGAGTTCTCTTCAAGTAAGGAGTCATGCTCCTTATCAAATATGCAATATTTTTCTTCAGGGATTATGAGAAATAATCACTTATACTTATTCCTTGCACGTGCATGTATTTTGTTTAAATCTGACTGTAACCTGTGTATAGTGTCTTTCATAAATCTGATTCATGCATACGTTCCTTTGTCAATCATCAAAATCAAAATCACTCATGTCAACGCTATCATTCAATGTGCCAGCAGAAATTTAAATATTTGACTAAGTGAAATAATATTTCTTCACATTTTGTCACTCATCTCAATAAGAGAACCCAAAATACAATCTTTCATTTCCCCAACCCCACTCTTTCTAGATCTGCAATTTTCGATCCGATAAAAATGACGGGTTAGTGTCGTCCAAATCTGATTATATATTAATCTGATTGCTGAAACTTCTTCAAAAAGAACTAAAAGGGAATAACAACAATGAAGGAAAAAGCAATGGTTATTGTCCAAATAATATTCTAACTTGTGTTCTGTTTTTAAGTTGCAGCCATTTTATCACTTTAATATTTTGCTTGTGGAGGTATCACCTTGACGTGAAAAGAAAAGAGAAAGAAAAGAATTGGGCAGGCTTAGTTTTTGGATCAAAAGACAATAAAATTCCTCCTACAAATGTGTTGTTAGGATGCTGCAACGGACAAAAAATAAAACCAAAATACGTATGCAGTGCTAATATACTTGTCTCGCCACATGCGCAAACCCATATATATATATATATATATATATATATATATATATATATATATATATATATATATATATATGTATATGTATATATGTAACGATCCGGCCGGTCGTTTCGAGAGTTGTAGCCCCGTTCCCCTTTTCTACTCATTTTTATGCTTCACTGGTATTTTATGACTCATCGAGTTAGTTGGTTCGGGTTCGGAATGAATTCATAGTGAATTGAAACACTTAGTCTCTTAATTTAAATCTTAAGCTGAAAAAGTCGACCGGATGTCGACTTATATGTAAACGACCTCGAATTAGAATTTTGATAGTTCTGTTAGCTCTGTTGGGTGATTCTATACTTAGGAACGTGTCCGGATTGTGATTTGGGGGTCAGGAGTAGAATTAGGCTTGACGAAAGTTGGAATTTTAGAAAGTTTGATCGGGGGTTGACTTTTTGATATCGGGGTCGGATTCCGATTTCGGAAGTTACAATAGGTTCGTGGGGTCATTTGTGACTTATGTATAAAATTTGAGGTCAATCGGACGTGATTTGATAGGTTTCGGCATCGTTTGTAGAATTTAAAAATTTCAAAATTCATTAGGCTTGAATCTGTGTAATTCATGTTTTTGATATTGTTTGAGGTGAATTGAGGATTTGACTAAGTTCGTATCGTGATTTAGGACTTGTCGGTATGTTTGGTTGAGGTCACGAGGGCCTCGAGTTGATTTCGGGTGGTCAACGGACTTGGTTTCGAGTTGGTGAAGCAGCTGAAATATTGCTTCTACTGGTGTAACCACACCTGCGGAGTGGGCATCGCAGGTGCGAGCTCGCAGAAGCGGGAAGAGAGACACAGAAGTGGGCTAGGTGGAGAAGGCAGTGGTCGCAGGTGCAATGATCTTTCCGTACCTGCGAGGACGCAGATGCGGCGAGAAGGGCGCAGGTGCGAAGCTTGAAGGTTTGGTTGTTTTCACAGAAGCGGACAAAGGGCCACAGAAGCGCCTCCGCAGGTGCGAAACCTGGAGCGCATGTACAAGCCCAGTGACTTAAGTGGTTTCCGCAGAAATGGTTCCGCAGGTACAGATATGTGGCCGAGGGTGCGAAAGACCTGGGCAGAATGTTTAAAAACGAGAGTTTGTGATTTTGGCTTCATTTCAACATTTTGAACTCGGTCTTAGGCTATTTTGGTGAGGGTTTTCGAGGGGATTCTTGAGGTAAGCTTCTTGTACTCGTTTTTGGTCAATAATCTTGTTTCCCCACTGATTGTACACCTCGTTGGTGAGTTTTTGAGGTGAAATTTGGGAGTTTGAGGTTAGGGATTTAGAAAGATAATTTTGGGAAATTGAATGGCCATTGGATGTCGAATTTTGATAAATTTGGTATGGTTAGACTCGTGAGTGAATGGGCTTTTGGGTTTTGTGATTTTTGTCAGATTTCGATACGCGGGTCGGGGGCCAAATTTGGACCAATTTTGGATTTTGGCTTAAAATTCATATTTTATTATGGAATTAATTCCTTTAGCCGTATTGATTGTATTGTATTGCATGTGGCTAGATTCGGGACGTTTGGAGGCCGATTCGCGAGGCAAGGGCATTTTGAAGTAGAGTTTTGGCTAGGATTGAGGTAAGTAACAATTTTAAATCTGGTCCTGAGGGTATGAAATCCCGAATTTTGTTGTTATATGATTGTTTGGCGGTGACGCACATGCTGGGTGACGGGCGTGTGGGCGTGCACCGTAGGAATTGTGACTTGGTCCATTCCTTGGAACTGTAAAGTTGAATAACTTGTTGTTAGCTATATGCTCTCCCTGTGTTATAGAAATTTGACTGCAAATCATGTTAGAAGTCATGCTTAGGCTATGTGACTACACTGTTGGGAACCGCAGATGTCGTGTACTCGTTGAATTAATTGCTAATTGTTGTTTTGTACTCAGTCACGGTTTACTTGTATATCATATCTCAGTCTCTTCTTGTTTTTGCTGATACATTATATTATCTTTGTTTGGGCTGATTTTTATGATTTCTGAGAGCTCGAAAGACCGGAGAGGTTGGTGACTGAGTTAGGGCCTGAGTGACGAGCTGTGAGCTATATGTATGTATATGGATCGGGTTGCACGCCGCAACGAGCCTTAGGGCTGTATATATGGATCGGGCTGCATGCCGCAACGAGCCTTATGGCTATTTATATGGGATCGGGCTGCCTACAACGATATATCGCTTGTACTGAAGGAACCCCTCCGGAGACTGTACACTCCCAGTGAGCGCAGGTACCTATTGAATGGGAGTGATGAGAGCTGAGAGCTGAGTAATTGAGCTGTTGAGAAATGTTGAGTGACTGCTGCCCTAAGAGGCTGTACTTGCTTTCATTTGTTGATGCACTTAGCTGCTATATGTCACTGTTTTGAAACTCCTGAAAGATATTGTATCCGATTTTACTTGAACTTGGTAATGTATAAACTGATTTGACTTAAATTGCCGAATTTGGAAGCATGTCTACTTTATTACTGAGATTACTGAAAACAAACGAAAATTGTATAGCTCGTCACTATCTTTCAGTTCCTTATTTATTGTTGTTACTTACTGAGTTGGTTGTACTCACGCTACACCATGCACTTCGTGTACAGATCCAAAAATTTTTGGATGCGGAGAGTGTTGATATTTCGCGTAGCTGACCGTTAGAGATATCGAGGTAGTTGTCTCGCGTTCGCAGATCTTACTTCTCTTTCCTTATCCTTCTTTTGTTGTACTTGGATGCAAACGGTTACAGTCATTTCATTTCTAGACTGATTATGTATAGATACTCATGGCTTAGTGACACCCCGATATTGAGAGCTATTTCTGCACTTGTGTTTTGGGTTTTACCCCCTTGTTTATGAAAACTTTGCCTATTTCAAATGTCTTGAATTATTTTTCTGTTAAATATTTGGAGTATTTGGAAATGACGGCTTGCCTAGTACCATCGATAGGCGCCATCACAACAGGTTATGATTTGGGTCGTGACAAGTTGGTATCAGAGCCTAGGTTACATAGGTCTCACGAGGATAGGCGACTTTTAATGGACTCCGGTGTAATGACCCGGCCAGTCATTTAGAGCATATTATAGCTCTGTTCCCCTATTTCCTACTTCTTTTTGTGTTCTTCAGCTATATTATGATATACCGAAGTAGTTGGTTCGGGTTAGGAGTAGTTTCGGAGTGAATTGAGACAGTTAGTCTCTTTATTAGAAGCTTAAGTTGGAAAAGTCAACCGGATATTGACTTATATGTAAATGATCTCGGATTTAAATTTTGATGGTTCCGTTAGCTCCGTTAGGTTATTGTGGACTTAGAAGCGCGTCCGGAATGTGATTTGGAGGTCCGTGGTAGAATTAGGCTTGAATTGGCGAAAATTAGAATTTTGGTGATTTTAGCCGGCAGTGAAAATTTTGATATCAGGGTCGGTTTGGATTTCTGGAAGTTGGACTAGGTTCGTGGTGTCATTTCTGACTTGTGTGCAAAATTTGAGGTCATCCGAACGTGGTTTGGTAGGTTTCAAAATCGTTTGTGGAATTCAAAAGTTTAGAAGTTCTTAGGCTTGAATCCGGGCGTAATTTTGTGTTTTGAAGTTGATTTGAGTGATCCGAAGGTTTGACTAAGTTTGTATGAGTTTATAGGATATGTTGGTATGTTTGGTCGTGGTTCCGAGGGCCTCGGGATGATTTCGAGTGGTTAACGGAAGGTTTGGAGTTGGAGAAGTGCAGCTGAAGCTGCTGCTACTGGTGCTTTCTGCACCTGCGGAGTGGGAACCGCAGGTGCGAGGCCGCAGGAGTGAAGGAAGAGACGCAGGTGCGGCTAAGGGAGACCTGGGCTCAGACCGCAGGTGTGATGGAAATCCCGCATCTGCGGTGGTCGCAGAAGCAGTTTGGGAGGCACAGATGCACAGATGGATCGCAGGTGCGGCTTAGATCCCGCATATGCGATGACCGCAGATGCAGTCACGTGATCGCAGGAGCAGAGTCAGGCTTTTAATAAATTTCCGCAGAAGCAGAACTCGGTTCGCAGATGCGGAACTAGGACCGCAGGTGCGGTTTTAACTGGGCAAAAAACCTCAGCTCGAGGTTTTGTCTTCCATTTTCAATTTTGGACTTGGGGAGCTCGGGAGAGAGGCGATTTTTCGAAGGTTTTGAAGGAGGACGTTGGGGTAAGTGATTCTAACCCGTATTGGTCTAATTTTCGTGAATCTATGTCTTTGTTCATCATTTAATTAGGGATTGAAATTGGAAATTTGGGGATTTAAGGCTTGGTAATTGGAGAGTGAACTTTGGGGGTTTGGAGGGGTAATTGAGGTCGGATTTTGATATATTTGGTATGACTAGACTCGTGAGTGAATGAACTTTTGGATTTTATAATTTTTGTTGGATTCCGAGATGTGGGCCCGGGGCCGGGTTTGAGTCGATTTCGGATTTTGGCTATAATTTGGTATTTTTCTTGTGGAATTGATTCCTTTAGCCTATATTGATCGTATTGTATTACTTGTGGCTAGATTCGGGACGTTCGGAGGTCGAATTAGAGGCAAGGGCATTCCGGAGTTGGACTTTGCTTGGTTAGAGGTAAGTAACATTTTCAAACTTAGTTCTGAGGGTTCAAAACCCCAAGTTAATGTGTTATGTGATTGGTATTGAGGTGACGCACATGCCAAGTGACGGGTGTGCACCGTGAGAATTGTGACCTGGGTAATTCCATGGCACCATTTAGTGACTCTATCTTGTTGATATCCATGTTTCATCATGTTATAAATTAGTTAAGCAGAAAATCATGTTAGATATCATGTTTTGGCTTTGTGCCGGTATTGTTTGGATGCTAAGCGATCGTTTCTTGCTGTCATCTCACTAGTTTTCATTTAATATTCCATCCTCAGTCATGATCATGCATTTTTATATCATATCTCGGTCTCAGTTATTTATTGATTCATCATATCATTGTTCCGGATTATTTTCATGACATTCTGAGCCCGTGGTGAGACTGGAGAGGTTGATGACTGAGTGAGGCCGAGAGCCTGATTATGGGTGACAATTATGGGATCGGACTGTATGCCGCATCGGTTATATTGACGATTATGATAGCGCTTGGGCTGTAGGAGCCCCTTTGGAGTCTGTAATACATCCCTAGTGAGCGCGGATGATATTATTGAGGGATGGATTTCCCTGGACATGGACTTGTCCGAAGTACTTGATACCTGGAGATGGATTTCTCCACAGGGTTGGATTGCCCTTTTTCCTCGGTAATGGTGACTTATAGTCAGTGTTGTATATATTCCGGGATGGATTTTCCTTGGCCGGATGGCCATATACAGTATCGAGTGGTTGAATACTTGAGAGTGGAGCACATGGTGCATTTCATACAGTCTGTGCATTGGCATGTAGAGATAGCTGAGTTGTGTACCTTACACTGTTCAGATCTGTATTTCCTTTACTGTTTGAGTTGTATATTTGACTTGAAAACATGCCTATGTTTCTGCATATTTGTTTCTGTTATACCTGTTGAGGTTGAGTTCGTCACTACCTTTCAGTCCAAAGTTTGGACTTATTACTTACTGAGTTGGTGTACTCACGTTACTCCCTACACCTCGTGTGCAGATCCAGGCGATACCGGTCGTAGCGGCTGTCGCTGATTGAGGATCCTAAAGTTTTGGAGACTATCAAGGTAGTTGCACTGCGTTCACGGGCCTTTACTCTCCTTATTTATCTTTGTCGTACTTTCAATTTATATCTCTAGATACTATAGTAGATTGTATTTCTTATCTAGACGCTCATGTACTCAGTGACACCTTGGTTTTGGGCTGGATTGTATCACTTTGGGATTTTCATATGTTTTAAATAGTTTTTCTTAAATGTTAAATGCTTTCGTTAACGTTTTCAAACTTATTGTTGTTAGTGTTGGGTTGTTGAGTTGAGGATGGCCTAGTTCCACGATAAGCGCCATCACGGCGGTTGAAAGCATAGGTTACATAGGTCTCACGAGTCATGAGTGGATTTAGTAGAGCCTTGCGGATCGGTACGGAGACGTCTGTACTTATCTTCGAGAGGCTGCAGAACCCTTAGGAAACTCCACATTTTTTATTTCTTATCGTGGGAATGTCTTGATTCTAGTAACTAAACATCTGTTATTTTATTCTCTCACATATGGTGAGGACTCGTACTACTGGGTAGGATGGACAGCCACCAGTACCAGCAGCCAGGGACGCGAGAGGCCGAGGGCGCGATAGGGTCAGAGGTGCAGCCCGCACAGCAGCTAGGGCAGTACCTGCAGATCCACCAGTTGCCACAGATCAGGACCAGATTCCAGTTGTTAATGAACCAGCTCAGGCACCACCTGTGCCTATTGTGATTCCAGACCTTCAGGAGGCCTTAGCTCAGATTCTGACCGCGTGTACCAGTCTTGCTCAGGCAGTCTCTGTTCCGGCCGCAACAGCCACTTCTCAGGCCGGGGGAGGTGCTCAGACTCCCGCTGCCCACACACCAAAGCGGGTGGTACAGGAATCCAGACACCGGGGGCACCACCAGCCCAACCGGTTATAGCTGCTCAGGACTATGTGGTTCCTGCTATACCTGAGGATGAGCAGCGTAGATTGGAGGGGTTTGGGAAACTCCAGCCTCTATCTTTTAGTGGTGTAGAGGGAGAGTATGCACAGGGTTTCTTGGAAAGGTGTCAGATGATACTTCGTACAACAGGTATTCTGGAGACCAGTGGGGTCTCGTTCACTACCTTTCAGCTCTCTGGGGCTGCATTCAGTTGGTGGGAGGCTTACGAGAGGCGCAGGCCGGTCGTTGTCTGTGACGCAGTATGATATGCGATTCTCGGAGTTGGCCCGTCATGCTATCTGGTTGGTTCCCACAGACAGGGAGAGGATCAAGAGGTTTATAGATGGCCTCACTTATCAGCTGTGATTGCTTATGACCATAGAGAGAGTGTCTGGTGCTACTGTTGATGAGGTTGTTGACATTGCTCGCCAGATTGAGATGGTTTGCAGTCAGGAGAGGGTTGAGAGGGAGGCCAAGAGGCCTCGTGGACAGGGAGGATTTAGTGGTGCTCCTTCTGGGGGTCAGTTACTGCATGGTAGATGTCGTCCTTTCAGGCATGCTCAGACGACTCGCCTAGTGCACCGAGGTGCATCATCCGGTGATGGGCCCCATGGTCATCAGCAGGGACAGATATCATTTGGTGCGCTACCAGCTCAGAGTTCGTCTCATGCACCATTAGCTCAGGGTTCATCTGTCTCGGGACCTTCTAGCGGTTATTCCAGTGCTCGGGGTTCCCTTCAGTCCCCAGTGGCCGGTAGAGGTTGCTTTGAGTGTGGGTATTTGGGTCATATAAAGAGGTTTTATCCCCGCCTGATGGGAGGTTCATCTCAGCAGAGGAGTCAGCCTTCAACTTCAGCACCAGTTGCTTTACCACCTGCCCAGCCAACTAGGGGTGGAGCTCAGTCAGCTAGGGGTCGTCCGAGAGGGGGAGGCCGATCAGGGGGCGGCTAGGCCCGTTTCTATGCCTCCAAGCCAGACCAGATGCCATTGCTTCAGATGTTGTGATTACATGTATTATTTTGGTTTGCCACCGAGATGCCTCGGTATTATTTGACCTTGGGTCCACTAATTCATATGTTTCCTCGTATTTTGCTCAGTTTCTGGATATACCCTGTGAGTCTTTAATTTCATCTATTCATGTATCTACTCCTGTGGGTGATACTATTATTGTGGACCGCGTATATTGGTCATATGTGATGACCATTGGGGGTCTGGAGACCAGAGTGGATCTTTTGCTGCTCACTATGGTCGATTTTGATGCGATATTGGGTATGGATTGGTTGTCTCCATGTCATGCTATTCTAGATTTTCACGCTAAGACCGTGACATTGGCGATGTCGGGGTTGCCGAGAATTGAGTGGAGCGGTTCTATAGTCTATGTTTCCAGTATAGTGATTTCATACTTAAAGGCTCAGCGGATGGTTGAGAAGTGTTACCTATCTTATTTGGCTTTTGTGCGGGATGTTAGTGCTGAGGTCCCTGCTATTGATTCTGTTCCTGTGGTGCGTGATTTTTTGGATGTGTTTCCCGCAGACCTGCCGGGCATGCCGCCTGACAGGGATATTGACTTCGGTATTGATTTGGTGCCGGACACTCAGCCCATTTCTATCCCACCGTATCGTATGGCACCGACGGAGTTGAAGGAGTTGAAAAGACAACTTCATGAACTCCTTGATAAGGGGTTTATTCGGCCTAGTGAGTCACCTTGGGGTGCACTGGTTCTATTTATGAAGAAGAAGGATGGTTCCATGAGGATGTGCATTGATTACAGGCAGTTAAACAAGGTCACAGTCAAGAACAAGTATCATTTACCTCATATTGATGATCAATTTGACTAGCTTCAGGGGGCGAGGGTGTTCTCTAAGATTGATTTGAGGTCTGGGTATCACCAGCTGAAGATTTGGGATTCGGATATTCTTAAGACAGCTTTCAGGACCCGATATGACCATTATGAGTTCTTAGTGATGTCTCTTGGGCTGACTAATTACCCAACAGCGTTCATGCATTTGATGAACAGCGTATTCCAGCCCTATTTGGACTCATTCGTTATTGTATTCATTGATGACATCCTGGTGTACTCTCGTAGCCAGAGGAGCATGCCCAGCACCTGAGGATTATGTTACAGAGATTGAGGGAGGAGAAGCTTTATGCAAAGTCCTCCAAGTATGAGTTTTGGCTCGGTTCAGTGGAGTTCTTGGGGCACGTGGTGTCCAGCGATGGTATTCAGGTGGATTCAAAGAAGAGAAAGGCGGTGTAGAGTTGGCCTAGACCGTCCTCAGCCATGGAGATTAGGAGCTTCCTTGGTTTGGCGGGCTATTACCGTCGCTTTGTGGAAGGATTTTCATCTATTGCATCGCTCTTTGACCACAACTCCAGTTCTAGTTCTGCCGTCAGCTTCAGGTTCTTACACTGTGTATTGTGATGCTTCGAGGATAGGTATTGGATGTGTTCTAATGCAGGAGAGTAGGGTGATTGACTATGATTCGCGCCAGTTAAAGACCCATGAGAAGAACTATCTTGTCCATGATCTCGAGTTAGCAGCTATTGTTCACGCCTTGAAGATTTGGCTGCAATATCTGTACAGGGTTCATTGTGAGATTTACACTGATCATCGGAGTTTGCAACACCTATTCAAGAAGAAGGATCTTAATTTGCGCCAGCAGAGATGGTTGGAGCTTCTCAAGGAATATGATATCAGTATTTTGTACCATCCGGGGAAGCCCAATGTGGTGGCCGATGCTTTACTCGTCGGGCGGAGAGTTTGGGGAGCTTAGCAAATCTTCCAGCAGCAGAGAGACCTTTGGCATTAGATGTTCAGGCCTTAGCTGGCCAGCTTGTCAGATTGGATATCTCGGAGCCGAGTCGGGTATTGGCTTGTGTGGTCTCCAGGTCTTCTCTTTATGACCGTATCAGGAGCATCAGTATGATGACCCCCACCTGCTCGTTCTTCAGGACAGGGTTCAATAAGGTGATGCTAGAGATGTGACTATTGGTGATGATGGTGTGTTGAGGATGCAGGGCCGGATATGTGTACCCAATGTGGATAGGATTCGGGAGTTGATTCTTGAGGAGGCCCACAACTCGCGATATTCCATCCATCCGGGTGCCGCGAAGATGTACCAGGATTTGAGACAACACTATTGGTGGAGGCGGATGAAGAAGGATATAGTTGGGTTTGTGGCTCGGTGTCTCAACTGTTAGCAGGTTAAGTATGAACATCAGAGACCGGATGGTTTTCTTCATAGGTTAGAGATCCCAGAGTGGAAGTGGGAGCGGATCACCATGGACATTGTAGTTGGGCTCCTACGAACTTCGAGGAAGTTCGATGCTATTTGGGTTATTGTGGATCGGCTGACCAAGTCCGCGCACTTCATTCCAGTTGGTACTACTTACTCTTCAGAGCGGTTGGCGGAGATTTACATCCGAGAGATTGTTCGCCTGCATGGTGTCCCAGTTTCCATCATTTCAGATAGGGAAACTCAATTTACATCGCAGTTTTGGAGGGCCATGCAGCGAGAGTTGGGTACTCAGGTTGAGTTGAGTATAGCTTTTCACCCTCAGACGGACGGACAGTCCGAGCGCACTATTCAGATATTGGAGGACATGCTACGCGCTTATATCATCGATTTTGGGGGTTCATGGGACCAGTTTCTGCAGCTCGCGGAGTTTGCATATAATAACAGTTATCAGTCGAGCATTCAGATGGCTCCGTATGAGGCTTTATATGGAAGGAGGTGTAGATCTCCAATAGGATGGTTTGAGACGGGTGAGGCTAGGCTCTTGGGTATAGACTTGGTCCAGGATGCATTAGACAAGATGAAATTGATTTAGGAGCGGCTTTGCATGGCGCAGTCTAGGCAGAAGAGCTATGCGGACAGGAATGTCTGTGATGTGTCTTTCATGGCTGGAGAGAAGGTTTTGCTGAAGGTATCACCCATGAAGGGTGTTATGAGGTTTGGGAAGAGGGGAAAGTTGAGCCCCCGGTTCATTGGGCCTTTTGAGGTGTTTCAGAGGATATGGAAGGTGGCTTATAAGCTTGCCTTGCCACCCAGCTTGTCGAGTGTGCATCCAGTGTTTCACGTTTCTATGCTCTGGAAGTATATTGGCGATCCGTCCCATGTTTTGGACTACAACACAGTTCAGTTAGATAATGATATGACTTATGATGCGGAGCCGATGGCTATTTTGGAGCGGCAGGTTCGGAAGTTGAGGTCAAAGGATATAGCTTCAGTGAAGGTGCAGTGGAGAGGTTAGCCTGTGGAGGAGGCCACCTGGGAGACCGAGCGGGAGATGCGGAGCAGATATCCACATCTATTTGAGGCTCCAGATATGTTTCTAGACTCGTTCGAGGATGAACGTTTGTTTAAGAGAGGAGGATATAACAACCCGGACGGTCGTTTCGAGAATTATAGACTTGTTCCCCCATTTCCTGCTTCTTTTTGTGTTCTTCAGCTATATTATGATATACTGGGGTAGTTAGTTCGGGTTCGGAGTGGGTTCGGAGTGAATTGAGATACTTAGTCTCTTTATTAGAAGCTTAAGTTGAAAAAGTCAACCGGATGTTGACTTATATGTAAACAATCTCGGATTTGAATTTTGATGGTTCTGTTAGCTCTGTTAGGTGATTGTGTACTTAGGAGCGCATCTGAAATGTGATTTGGAGGTCCATGATAGAATTAGGCTTGAATTGGCAAAAATTAGAATTTTGGCGATTTTGCCGGCAGTGGAAATTGTGATATCCGGGTCGCATTGGATTTCTGGAAGTTGGAGTTGGTTAATGGTGTCATTTCTAACTTGTGTGCAAAATTTGAGGTCATTCGAACATGGTTTGCTACGTTTCGGCATCGTTTGTGGAATTCGAAAGTTTAAAAGTTCTTAGGCTTGAATCCAAGTGTAATTTGGTGTTTTGATGTTGAATTGAGTGATCCGAAGGTTCTACTAAGTTTGTATGAGGTTATATGATATGTTGGTATGTTTGGTTGTGGTCCTTAAGGCCTCGAGGTGATTCCGGGTGGTTAACAGAAGGTTTGGAGTTGGAGAAGTAAGCTGAAGCTAATGCTGCTGGTGCTTTCCGCACCTGCGGAGTGGGAACCGTAGGTGCAAGGCCGCAGGAGAGAAGGAAGAGCCGCAGGTCCGGCTAAGGGAGACCTGGGCTCAGACCGCAGGTGCGATGGAAATCCCGCATCTGCTGTGGTCGCAGAAGCGGTTTGGGAGGCGCAGATGGATCGCAGGTGCGGGTTGGGTTCTGCATCTGCGATGACCGCAGATGCGGTCACGTGATCGCAGGAGTGGAGTCAGGCTTTTAATGAATTTTTGCAGAAGCGGAGCCCGGTTCGCATATGCGCTTCCGCATGTGCGGTTTTAACTGGGCAGAAAATACTAGCTCGAGGCTTTGTCTTCCATTTTCAATTTTGGACTTGGGGAGTTCGGGAGAGAGGCGATTTTTCGAAGGTTTTCAAGGAGGACATTGGGATAAGTAATTCTAACCCGTATTGGTCTAATTTCCGTGAATCTATGGCTTTGTTCATCATTTAATTAGGGATTGGAATTGGAAATTTGGGGATTTAAGGCATGGGAATTGGAGAGTGAACTTTGGGGTTTTGGAGGGGCAATTGAGGTCGGATTTTGGTAAATTTGGTATGACTAGACTCGTGAGTGAATGGGATTTCGGGTTTTGTGCATTTTGTTAGATTCCGAAACGTGGGCCAGGGGCCGTGTTTGAGTCGATTTTGGATTTTGGCTATAATTTGGTATTGTTCTTGTGGAATTGATTCCTTTAGCCTATATTGATCGTATTGTATTACTTGTGGCTAGATTCGGGATGTTCGAAGGCCGAATTGAGAGGCAAGGGCATTCTGGAGTAGGACTTTGCTTGGTTTGAAGTAAGTAACATTTTCAAACTTGGTTCTGAGGGTTCGAAACCCTAAGTTAATGTGTTATGTGATTGGTATTGAGGTGACGCACATGCCAAGTGACGGGTGTGCACCATGAGAATTGTGACTTGGGTGATTCCATGGCACCGTTTAGTGACTCTATCTTGTTGATATCCATGTTTTCATCATGTGATAAATTAGTTAAGCAGAAAATCATGCTAGATATCATGTTTAGGCTTTGTGTCGGTATTGTTTGGACGCTTAACGATCGTTTCTTGCTGTCATCTCACTAGTTTTCATTTAATATTCCATCCTCAGTCATGATCATGCATTTTTATATCATATCTCGGTCTCAGTTATTTATTAATTCATCATATCATTGTTCCGGGTTGTTTTCATGACATTGTGAGCCCGTGTTGAGACTGGAGAGGTTGATGATTGAGTGAGGCCGAGAGCCTGGTTATCAGTGACAATTATGAGATCGGGCTGCACGTCGCAACGGTTATATTGATGATTATGATAGCGCTTGGGCTGTAGGAGCCCCTCCGGAGTTTGTAACACACCCCTAGTGAGCACGGATGATATTATTGAGGGATGGATTTCCCTGGACATGGATTTGTCCGAAGTACTTGATACCTCGAGATGGATTTCTCCACAGGGTTGGATTTCCCTTTTTCCTCGGTACTGGTGACTTATAGTCAGAGTTATATATGTTCCGGGATGGATTTTCCTCGGCCGGATGTCCATATACAGTACTGAGTGGTTGAATACTTGAGAGTGGAGCACATAGTGCATTTCATACAGTCTGTGCATTGGCATGTAGAGATAGTTGAGTTGTATACCTTACACTATTCAGATCTGTATTTCCTTTACTGTTTGAGCTGTATATTTGACTTGAAAGCTAGCCTACGTTTCTGCACATTTATTTCTGTTATAACTGTTGAGGTTGAGGTTCGTCACTACCTTTCAGTCCAAAGTTTGGACTTGTTACTTACTGAGTTGATGTACTCACGTTACTCCCTGCACCTTGTGTGCAGATCCAGGCGATACTGGTCGTAGCGATGGTTGCTGATTGAGGATCCTAAAGTTTTGGAGACTATCAAGGTAGCTGCACTGTGTTCGCGGGCCTTGACTCTCCTTCTTTATCTTTGTCGTACTTTCAGTTTATATCTCTAGACACTGCAGTTGACTGTATTTCTTATCTAGACGCTCATGTACTCAGTGACACCCCGGTTTTGGGCTGGATTATATCATTTTGGGATTTTCATATGTTTTGAATAGTTTTTCTTAAATGTTAAATGTTTCCGTTAACGTTTTCAAACTTATTGTTGTTGGTGTGGGGTTGTTGAGTTGAGGCTGGCCTAGTTCTACGATAGGCGCCATCACGACGGTTGATTTTGGGTCGTGACATTCGCTGATGGGTTCAATTGAACCTATAACTTTTGAAGCGTAGTATAAATTAATGTGCAAAAATTTACTAAAATTACAATAAATAGTAGATTGAACCCATAGTTTAAAGAATTTAATGGGTTCAATTCTAAGAACCTTAAACGTTGAACCCATAGAATTTAAATCCTGGATCCGCCTCTGTTTTGAATTCTTGTAGCTTACTGGTAAGGTTCAAGTAAATATAAAAGGGGATATTTTCAAAAGTACTAAATAATTTTTACATAAAATGAATTATGTAACCTGTCACAAAATAATATTAGGTACCGACTCCATATGAAACCCTTTTTAATATGTCAAGGTTGTCTCATTCATATTTGAACACCCCTTTCCGAATATTCTGACTGCTTGACAAAAAGAAAAGATAAAGCGGGTCTTTCAATATAATAATATCAATGATTTCATGTCCAAATCAGTTTTGCTATCTCTACTATTTATCATCTTCCTATTTTGTATATGGTCGACTTATGATATATAGGAGTATTAAACAAATGTGTCAATGTCTAAATATGTCCTTGTACTATAAAAAATTGAGTATATTTGTCTTTCGTTAATACTTTAGCTCAAATATGCCTTTACCGTCACATATTTGGTCCATATTTGCCCTTAGAGCTACACAGTTGACTCATATATGCCTTTTTCGAAACGGCATCCACCCAAACTAATTAGGCTTTTCGTTAATTGTATTAAAGTATATTACAAATACTATTTTTTTTTTATTAGTATTTTTTTTTCTTACCTTTCTCTTTTCTTTCTTCTTTTTTATTTTCTTCTCTCTTTTTTTTCCTTTTTCTTTCTCCCTTATCCGTTTCCTCTATTACTGATGTCTTTTCCATTTTCGTCACCAATTTCACTTGGCAAAATTTATGAATTCCAATTACTAAGAAAATTCTCCCATAAGGTAATCAAGTTCCAATTTCACTGGCCCTCTAAATAAATGAAATTAAATTGTTCCAAAAATTATGATTTAAACTTTAAAATAATAAAAATATCTCAACCTTTAATAATACTCAAAAGACTAAAATATTTAAATTATTTCCAGAAAGATAATTTAATGATTAAAAGCCTAGAGTTCAAGTTGTAGTGTTATAAATTTGAGTGGTTAGTCTTTTTTTAGCAGGACATTTTCTATTTTTTTTTGTTAACTATGTAAATTAGGGGTGTACATGGAATGGGATGGTTCGATTTTTATCAAAATCAAACCAAACCTATATCGGTTTGGATTGTTCGATTTTGTTGGATTTTCAGATTTTTTGTTACATAAATATTATTTCAATCTTACTTTGTTAAATTTTTTAGAACTAAATATATGTTCAGTAAAAATTAAAAAATTAAAAAGCATATGATCTATAAAAATATTCTTATGGGAGAATTTTCTTAGTAATTGGAATTTCTGAGTTTTGTCAAGTGAAATTGGTGATGAAAATGGAGAAGACGTCAGTAATGGCGGAAATCGGATAAGGCAGAAAGAAAAAGGAAAAAAAAAAGAGAAGAAAATAAAAAAGAAGAAAGAAAAGAGAAAGGTAAAGAATAAAAAGTACTAATAAAAAGGAAATAGTGTTTGTAATACAATTTAATATAATTAACGAAAGAACTAATTAGTTTGGGTGAATTCTGTTTCGAAAAGGGCATATATATGGGCCAACTGTGTAACTCTAAGGGTATATGGACCAACTATGTGACGGTAAGGGCATATTTGAGCTAAAGTATTAACAAAGGGTAAATGTGCTCAATTTCGTATAATATAAGGGCATATTTGGACCTTTTCCATAAACAAATTTAAAGACTCGCAAAAACAGTATAAATCTAGAATAGGTAAAGAGAAAAAAAGCAAAAGATTGAGTTAAATGTCTGAAATGAGAGAAAAGCCACTTAGGCCTCATGTAATTATGATGCAAGCAAGAGACATATTCACAATTTTAGGAGGATATGTAAACTATATGATTATTTAGTTTGGTTCCATAATTCACAACTTTTTTAGTTTTAGACTTTATAAGCGACTAATAATAAAATCATCATTATTTGAAGAAAATTCACTTAACAAGTCAAAGAAAAATATTAATAAAGAAAAAAAGGAGAGACGAAATAGAAATTGGGTAGGGGTAACCTACATTTATAAAAGTGTCGATAAAGACTCAAAAATATAAATCATAAAAAAAAGAATGAAATGAGAAAAAGGAACCAAAAAAAAGAAGAGAAACAGCAAAACAGGAACCAAAAAGGAAAAGAAAAAGAAAAGAAAAGGAAAGAAAAGACCAAAAAAAAAAAAAAAAAAAAAGAGAAACACAAAAAGGGAAGAGTATTTGAGACTTTGCTAAATGATAGGGAAGGGAATTTGATCCCTCGACAAAATTTAGGGAGGAATGCATGGGTTGACGTGAATTCATTATTTCAACTTCCTCAAAGGAATTCCGTAAACTCCTGAACCATTGATGATTGCCAAGGCCATAACAAATACTTTTTGAATCCATTTAGATTTAGACTTGAACAAACCTAACTTGAGTTACAAAGTTGCTTATTAGTGTTTTCTATTAAAATAGACTATTTATTTCCTTTAATAATATCAAAACCATAAAAGCTATCCTTTTCTTCTTATTGTTTTAACGCTGTGGTTCCTATCCCCTTTTTCTTGGTCTCATTTGGAAAAAGTCTTAGTATACCGTGTAAATGACGACAAATAATTTGTTCTATGCGACAGAAAACGGAGTCCATTTCCGATCTCAGCTCTCATGTTGCGACTTGTTTCCGATAACAATAAGACCATTTCAAACTCGAAAGCAACGTAAATATAGTGACATAGATATATATGATTTTATATTTAGTATCATAATTCGAGTCGTAAACATGTCTGATATGCAGTTTATTATTTTTACATTTTTAATTCAATTGTGTCGATATAAGGCATATATACGTTATATTTTTAAAAATATTACATATTTAATTACTTAATATTTTCACGAAGCGGTATCCAATAATATCGCTTGACTGAAGATGTGTCTGTCAACTTGTGGAGAATATATTGTTTTTCTCCAGCAAGTGGAGAAAACGACAATAGACGATGAAGTCACGAATTCTTGGACTTAAGGTACAAAATAAAATTTTTCTCTCCAAAGTATTTGTGTTGGGGAGCCTGTTAAGTTATATTCCAAAGTTTCAATGATGATAATGTTCACTTGCCTTGGTTTACAGGAATTGAAATCATCAAAAGGAAAGAATACTAATGAGAAGCTGTCTAAAGATGTGATTGCTGAATTAATGGACAAGAAGAAGGAATCAAATTTTAGCACATCCATTCGGCATCAATCAAAGGAAATCAGATTATAAATCAAGGAGTTATTGCCAGCAAATATACAGTATCCTTAATTAAGCTCAATCGTAGGCTTGAATGTCTCCTCAATGTAAGCCTGTGACAAGGAAAGTCACGATCGAAATCTGGTCCCTCCCAAGAGCAGGATTCGAAGAGGCACCCCTTGGTCAAATCCCTTTGAAGATCTCGTGCTTCTATTTTCGGTCAAGGCTCAACGACTCTCTTCTCTCCTAGAAGAAGTCTACTAAGATCAAATGGAAAATTTGCACAACTATACACATTATTTTCAAAATCTCTCTACTTCTTAGCCTAAACACTGTAATCCTTAGTTTATCAGTGTCTCAAAAGATAGGAAGAATTAGAACACAAAAGAGAGTTGTGTCATTATTCAAAATTCATTGTTGCTATACTTCGTTGGTGGTGAACGAATCAAAACCATCTGTATTGTAATAATGTCAAGATCAAAAGGGAACCCTTGTGACCCAAGGGAAACTGGATGTAAGTACCACACCGGTACCGAACCAGTATAAAATCGTTGTGTGTTATTCTCTCTACATTTACTGTTATCTTACATTCTGCTCTTAATCTAGTCAACTAAAATCATCGTTAGTCGACTATTTTTTTAATAGACCACAATTCATCCCTCCCCCCCTCCCCCTTCTTGTACCTTTAATTGGTATCAGAGCCAGGCTCACAATCTCTGCTTAACAGTTGGTGAGAAAAAGATTATGGGATCTAACACTATTGTTGGTGCACTATTTCAAGAAGGAACCCCTCAGGTTTGACCTCCTTATTTCAACGGACAACACATTTCACATTGGAAAGTGCATATGAAAACATACACGATGTCAATGACATTAAAGTTTGGCGTGTGATCAAAAAGGAAAATCTTCCAATCCCACCAAAGAAGGATGCAAATGGTCAAGTCATCATATCAACTGATCCTTTTGACTTAGATGACTACACTGATGAACAAGCTGCTGTCATAACTGTAAATGCTAAAGCAAAAAGTCTACTGTACAATGCTATCAGAGGAGAAGAGTATGAAAAGATATCAAGTTGTAAAATAACCAAAGAAATGTGGGACAAACTGGAGGTCACGTACGAAGGAACCAACAAAGTAAAAGAAACATGGATCAATCTTTTGGTTCGAGACTACGAGCTATTTCAAATGAAGGATGGAGAATCAGTGGAAGAGATATTCTCCAGGTTCAACAAAATTCTTGGAGTTCTGAAGTCCTTTGGCAGACCTATCAAAAGTGGTGAATAGATTAGAAAAATTCTCAGGAGTTTACCTACCATTTGGCAGCCAAATGTCATCGCTTTGGAATGTCAGGACCTTGACAAAATTTCCTATGATGAACTCAGAGGTGATCTAATTGCTTTTGAGAAAACTCACTTGGATAGACAAATACAAGAAAAGAAGAAAACTGTTGCCTTTAAGGCAATTGTGGCTGAACCAGAAAATGAAAAAGAAGAAGACGAATGAGGAGAACAGGATGAAAGTATTGCCATGCTCTCTCAAGTTGTAACAAGCATGATGATGAAAAATAGAAATAGTAGAAGAGGGAAGGCTAACGTCAGGAAAGGAAGAATAAACAATGAAACTGATAAAAATGATGGAAGGTGTTACGGATGTAGAAAGTTTGGTCGTATTCAAGCTGATTATCCTGAACTAAAGAAGAAACTCAGCAGAAACATGCAAAAGATGAAATCCTTCGAAGAATGGAGTGATGAAGAAGAGTTTGATCATCAGGAAGTTGCTAATATATGTTTCATGGCTATAAATGAAAATGAAGATTCAGGGGAGCTTGGACTAATGGCAGATGAAGATGATGAGGAAGACAACTCAAGAGAACTTAGCCTTATGGCAGACGAAGGAACTAGTGAGGTACGTCTTCCCACATGCCCTAATTGTTATGAACTTCAAGAATTTATTGATATTGCTCTTGCAGATATCGAAAAAGTTGTGAATGAACTTAGAAAGATCAAGAGAGAAAAGAAAGACTGGGCCCTGAAACTGGAAGTATATGAAATTGAGTGTGATATGCTACAGGATGAAGTTAATTAGATTCAACTTCAATTGAATGGATTGCAAAAATCCACCAGTCACATCTCAGTCAAATCAAATCAGACTAATCATTACAAACAGAAATTTCTTGCATGTTCCTTTTATGGTAAAAATGGCCATAGTACTAACCAATGCAGGAACGGAAGAGCAGAAAAAGGTTCTGAAAACTCTAATAGTCCACCATATTTTTATTGTAGTAAAAGGGATCATACCTCTAATCGTTGCAGGTTCAAGGATAACAGGAGATGGGTCTGGAGACCTAAATCTTCAAATCAAGCTAACACTCAGCATTCTAACCATCCAGGACCCAAGCAGGCTTGGGTACCTAAAAATAAGTAACTTTGTTTTGCAGGAACACCGCAAGAAGAATCGAAAAGGAAAATGGTATCTCGATAACGCGTGTTCCATACATATGACTGGTGACAAATAATTATTCAAATCAATCACCAAACTAGATGAAGAATAGTCATATTTGGAGACAAATCCAAAGGAAATATAATTGGTGTTGGAAAAGTTCCTCTAGCTCAACATGTGATGTAGATGAAGTCTATCTGGTTAATGAACTTGGCTATAATATTCTCAGCATTAGTCAACTATGTGACAACGACTATGAGGTTCATTTTAAGAAACATGGATGGTTTATAGAAGATGAATTAGGTAAAATCATTCTTTCAGGCAATAGAGACAGAAATGTCTATACTATCAATAATTTAGATAATCTTGGAGATCAAATTTGTCTTACTTCCATGATTGATGATCCCTGGGTCTGGCATAGAAAAGTTGATCATACCAGCATGCATACTATTTAAAAGCTTTCTAAACATGATCTTGTAATCGGTCTTCCAAATCTAGATTTTTCAAAGGATCATATATGTGATGCATGTCAACTGGGAAAACAAACTCGCTCTTCTTTCAAAATTAAAATCATTGTTTCCACCTCCAAACCTCTTCAATTATTGCATATGAATTTATTTGGTCCAACTAGAACTGCTAGCATAGGTGGTGGGAAATATTCTTTTGTCATTGTAGATGATTTCTCTAGATTTACTTGGGTTATGTTTCTAAGTCACAAAGATGATGTTCTAAAGATTTTTAATATTTTCTGTAAGAAGGTTCAACGAGAAAAGGGATACTACATATCTACTATCAAGAGTGATCATGGAGGAGAATTTGAAAGCAGAGCTTTTAAAATTTTTTGCAACGATCAAGGAATCTCTCACAACTACTCTTCACCAAGATCACCGCAGCAAAATAGAGTAGTATAGCGTAAAAATAGAACTTTACAAGACATGGAAAGAATCATGATTGTGGAAAATTCCTTACCTCATCACTTCTGGGCAGAAGCTGTGAGTACAGCATGCCACATCATCAACAGATGTCTGATTCGACCAATCCTCAAAAAGACTCCTTATGAACTATGGAACGGTAAGAAACCCAATATCAGCTACTTTCACCCTTTTGGATGCAAATGCTTTATCCACAATAATGGAAAGGATAATTTGGGTAAGTTTGATCCTAAGAGTGATGGAGGTATATTTCTTGGATACTCTCCTTCAAGTAGAGCATATAGAGTTTACAATAAAAGAACTTTATGCATTGAAGAATCAATTCATGTTATTTTTGTTGATACTAACCCTCGCCCAAGGAATAAAAATATTCATGAAGATGAGGAAATCTCTTTTGTCCCTAAATCTGTTATTGTAGAAAAGGATCATCAAAGTGAGTCAGCTATTCAACAGACTCAACCAACTAAAGAGCCCGCAGAAAATCTCGAACTGTCTCCAGCAGATCAGTCGACTAATGTAGAAAGAGAACCTTCCTCAAACACTCCAAATGAATGGAAAAGTGAACCTGGCTATCCTTACAAATTCATTATAGGAGATCCACAGGAAGGAATCACTACAAGAAGGTCACAGAAGAACAAATCTCATGTAGCTCTTATTTCTCAACTTGAGCCAAAGAAAGTGGATGAAGCTCTCAAAGATACTCACTGGATAAGTGCTATGAAAGAGGAACTAGATCAAGTTGAAAGAAATAAAGTATGGGAAATGGTTCCAAGACCTTCAAACTCATCCATCATTGGAACTAAGTGGGTATTCAAAAACAAATTGAATGAATCAGGTCAAGTAGTTAGAAATAAAGCAAGATTGGTTACTCGAGGATACTCTCAGCAAGAAAGAATCGACTATGACGAAACCTTTGCACCTGTAGCAAGACTCAAATCCATACGAATATTACTTGCTTTTGTTGCCCACAAAGGATTCAAGCTATTTCAAATGGATGTTAAAAGTGTGTTCCTAAATAGCCACATCTCTGAAGAAGTATATGTGAAGCAACCACCAGGATTTGCAAACGTCACCTTTCCTGATCATGTATACAAGATGACTAAAGCTTTGTACGGTCTCAAACAAGCTCCTCGTGCCTGGTATGAAAGGTTAAGCTATTTTCTTCTAAATCAAGGGTTCAAAAGAGGTAATATCGATACAACTCTTTTTATTAAGCATTCTAGTTCAGGTAATCTTATTACTCAAATTTATGTTGGTGATATTATTTTTGGTAGTTCCAACTCTGTTCTATGTGAAGAATTTTCTCTTTCCATGAAAGGAGAATTCGAAATGAGCATGATGGGAGAATTGACATTCTTTCTCGGACTTCAAATCAAACAGTCTCCTAAAGGAATTTTCATTAGCCAAACCAAGTACACTAAGGAGTTTATCAAAAAGTTTTGCATGGAAAATGCTAAGTAAATCGACACTCCAATGAGTCCAACAACAATGCTCGATGAAGACATCAATGGAAAAAGGTTGATGAAACTATGTATAGAGGAATGATTAGATTCTTATTATATCTCACTGCTAGTCGACCAGATATTATGTTCAGTGTGTGCAAGTGTGCAAGATTTCAGTCGGCTCCTAAGGAATCCCATCTCACTGCTGTTAAACGAATTATTAGATATCTAATTGGTACCTCTGAGCTAGGATTATGGTATGATCGTTCTTACAATTTTGCTCTAAGAGGCTTTTCAGATGCAGATTTTGCAGGTGACAAGATTGATAGAAAAAGCACAAGTGGCACGTGTCAACTCTTGGGAAATGCATTAGTATCTTGGCATAGCAAGAAACAAAATTGTGTTGCCCTATCAATGACTGAATCAAAATATTTAGTTGTTGGAAGCTGTTGTACACAAGTTCTATGGATTATGTATCAACTTCTCGACTATGATTTATCTCTTACCTCTACTCCTATATTTTGTGATAATACCAATGCTATTTGTTTATCAAAAAATTCTGTGCATCATTCTAGAGCAAAGCATATAGAAATTAAGCATCATTTTATCTGTGATCATTTCGCTAAAGGTGATATTGTTTTAGAATTTATTAGTACTGATTCTCAACTTGCTGATATTTTTACAAAACTATTTTTGGAAGAAATATTTTGTTTTCTTCGAAAAAAGATTGGCATTGTGCCAAATTTGTAAAACAAATATTTTACCGTGTTCTAAAATATTTTATTTCCTTAAGTATGTATGGTTTAATTAATTTTTTTGTAAGTGTAATAATTGCTTCTTCTTCATTACCGCCGATCAGTCTCTTCAGAAGCATCGCTTCCTTCTAAACCCGCCTTTTCTTTAACAAAAATGACCCTTCATTCCTCCCAAAAAGTACCGCTAAAAACCCTTCCTTTCCTGTTACTCTCTCCATTCTCATCAAAGAAAACACTCTCACCATGGCCAAAAGAAATCCCTCGTATTCCACTGTAACCAGACGCAGCCGAAGATTTCAAAAACTCCCAACCTTGAAGAACCTGTAGACTTGGAGTCATCCATTGAGTCAGATTTCCTCAAAACGGACAATGAGAGTAGTGAATCTTCCGAAAATCCTCCCATTAGCCAGAAAAAAGCAGACAAATGGCCTATGGAGCAAACCCCCAAAAAGGCTGCATGTAAGAAAGGAAAAGTGGAGAACACGAAATTTGGTCCTGAGGACAAATTAATCTTTTATGGCCCCACTGAAAAAGCAAGGTTTGAGTCTTACAAGACAAAATCTATGGCTTATGGATGCTCTGTAAGTCTCTCTCTCATGAAAAATCTACATTGTGATGTGACTGTTATATTTGATTTTCAGCATCTTTCTTCTCTGTTTGATACCATTGGAAACTCTGTTTATGAGAAACCGGTAAGGATATTTTATGCAAACTTTTTTGTGAATGACAAAGATGATTTGTAATCTATGGTGTTAGGAACTAGAATTATTTTGGATTCTTATCAATTTTAAAAGATTTTCTCTGCTAATTTTAGTGGGTTTGATGTGTTTGTGCAAAATTCGTGGCCAACAGATTTTTAAGTTTCCTTTGAAGAAGCAAAAAACTTTTTGTCTGATAATCCTCCTGATATCGGTCCCAAGAACCTTAAGTTTGAATATCTTGTCTTGGCCCACATGATTGCTACTACTCTTCTCCCCAGAACTGGGTCCCTTAACTCTTTGTCCACTAGAGATATTTTTGTACTTTATTGTCTTGTTAACAAGACTAGATTGGTTTGTGTGGATTCGCCAATACATGCTTGAAAGTATCAGGGACATATCTTCATTTGTTGCCTGTTTACCATATGGTCTTCTCATCTCACATATTCTCGAAGTCATGAAGCTAGATTTGGCACCCTTTACACCCAAGCACATTACCAGCACTTATGATAAGACAACTTTTTCAATGATGTGGTATACCTTGGGTGATGATGGATGGGTTAAGCACGCCAAAGTTAAAAGTATTCCAGTGCTAGTTGAAGTTCAAACTGAACAACCAGCATCTCAGTCGACTGCCTCTTAAAATCTTCAGAAATTTAGCATTATCTAGATGGGGTGAAACTGCTACTGGTTGAGATGAAGGAATAGGTAGACAAAATCAGAGAAGTTAATAAGGAGACACGTACATATGTGGCTAATCTCAGAATGGATATAGGAGCCACTTGGAGGCAAGGAACCAGGGCATTCAATTTCATGAGTGAAAAGATGGATAAGCTAGACAAAAATATTGAAAACTCCTCTTACTCCTTCTGCACCAAAGTGATAAACACTCTCAAGTACTTCCTGGGAAGAAGTTAATGTGATTCTGTGTGATGGCGTTACAAACAAAAAAAATTTATGCTCTTGCTTGCTTGGTGGTGGTTTTAAACAAACTTTATTTTGCTTGGGTCTGTACAACTTATGCCTCTGCTGAAGGCACTACTTTTGTTGCACTGTCTCACTAGTTATTATGTATATTATTTCCTATATTACTTGTATTATGTGCTTTTGTTTCCTTTTTGATTGATGTCAAAGGGGGAGAACAGTGTAGAGAAGTAAACCATTCAAGAGGAGACAACACTCATTCAGGGGGAGATGGCATCAACTTGTGATGACCCAAAAGGTCATCTTATGTTTTAGAAATCGATTCTGCACTCTTAAGCCTTAAAATCTCATTTTTATCCTCCTCAATTTGCGTGCGCAGTCCGGACATATTTTCGAAAAGCTTTTATGTTTAAAATTAATGAAAATAAGAATTTATGCCTTAAAAGTTGATTTTAGTTGACATCAGTCAATATTTTTGGTAAACGGGCCTGGATCCATATTTTGACGGTCCATGTAGGTCCGTATCGAATTATGGGACCTGGGCATATGCCATAAATCGAATTTGGAGGTCCCCAACTCGAGTTATGAATTTTTGATAAAAATTAAAAGTCTAAAAATTAATTATTTTTAAGAATTGATTAATGTTGAGAATTGTTAGTACCGGATCTGTATTTTGGTTCCAGAGTCTGGTACAGGTTCATTATGATATTTAAGACTTGTCTGTGAAGTTTGGTGAGAAACAAAGTTGATTTGACATGATTCGGACGTCCAGTTGGGAAGATAGGAATTTTAAAGTGTTCTTGAGAATTTCATCTGATTTGGTGTTAAATTCGTAGTTTTAGGTGTTATTTTGGTAATTTGATTGTGCGAGCTAGTTCGTATGATGTTTGTAGACTTGTGTGCATGTTTGGTTTGGAGCCCCGAGGCTCGGGTAAGTTTCGGATAGGCCACATGATGTTTTGGACTTTGGAAAATCTGGTTTTCTGCAGATGCTGGTGCCTTCTGGTTTCCTTCTTCGCGTTCGCGAAGGCACTCTCACGAACACGAAGTAGAAATTGGGAAGGCTGATTTTTACTCTTCGCGAACGCGAAGGCCTGGTCGCGAACGCAAAGTGATGGGGGACTTACCCTTCGCGAATGCGAACGCGAAGCATATGGGACCCGGGGGAGGGTTGGTCGTTCCTTCACCGCGAACGCGAGCAATGTATCGCGAACGCGTAAGCCAGGGAGTAGCCTACACGAATGCGAACAAGGTCTCGCGAATGCGAAAGTTTGGTAGCCTATACTCATCGCGAACGCGACAGTGCTCTCGCGAACGCGATGAACACTGTCGCCCAGCACTTAACAGAATCCAAAAACGGGAATTTGACCATTTACTCATTTTCTCAAAACCCAAACGGGTAGAGGCGATTTTCAAGAGTCATTTTCTTCCCCAAAGTGTTGGTAAGTGATTATATACCATTTTTTTTTAATTACCCGTTATATTTTATAAATTATCAACATAAAATCTAGAGTTTTCATGGTAGAATTAGGGGTTTGGGTAAAAACTAAGGATTTCAAAAATTTGGGAATTTAGACCTCAATTTGAGGTCGGATTTCAAAACCAATTACATATTCGGGCTCGGGGGTGAATGGGTAAATGGACTTTGGTCCGAACCTCGAGTTTTGACTAAGCGGGGCCGGGGTCGACTTTTTGACTTTTTGGAGAAAATTTGGGAAATTTAAATTTATGCAATGTAATTGTTTCCTTTAGCAATATTTGATATTATCGAGTCATTTTTTAGTTGATACGAGTGGTTCGGAGGTGAATTCTAGAGGAAAAGTTGTGATTGAGAATTAAGTGGCATTCAGAGCAAGGTAAGTATTGTGTCTAACCCCGACTTGAGGGAATTAGGAACCTTAGACTATATGCTATGTAAAATTCATGTGAGAGGCGTATATATGAGGTGACGAGTACTTATGCGCCGCCAATTTACCTGTTTTCCCTATTTTCCCTATTTTTCTTATATTGTCTCTTCCTATGCCTAATTGCTACGTGTATATACTAGTGTTGTTAAATTGATCGTTCTTATCATGTTTACAGATTTTCTGGTGATAATTGAGTATTTATTTCAAAGTTGAGATTGATATTGTGGAACCAAATGTTGAAGTAAGGTTTATACTTGTTATTCTATCTTCATGTTGTTATTTATGCATTTCATTATGGTAAGGGAGAGTGTTAATGCACGAAGGGTGATGCCGTGCCATATTGTGAGTGTTAATGCACGAAGGGTGATGCCGTGCCATATTGTGAGTGTTAGTGCACGAAGGGTGATGTCGTGCCATATTGTGAGTATTAATGCACGAAGGGTGATGTCGTGCTATATTGTAAGTGTTAATGTACGAAGGGTGATATCCTGCCATTTCTATTGATTTTTTGGTGAGATTGAGAGTAAAAGCATGAAGGGTGATGCCGTGCATTTTTCCTTTACTGTATTCGTTGTTTCTGTTGATTCACAGTATATTGGTTATTCCAATTATCATCATGATGTAGTTCTTATTCTCGTATTTTCCCCAGCATGTTTCCCTCTCCCGATATTTCCTGTTTAGCTCTTCATTACTATTATTTGTATATACACTGTTAAATTGTACAGATTGATTTATAGGTGACTTACCTTAGCCTCGTCACTACTCGTCGAGGTTAGGATCGACACTTACCAGTACATGGGGTCAGTTGTACTGATGCTGCATTCTGCACTTCTGTGAAGATTTTGGTACCGGCTCGGGCTGATCGTGATTTTTGCTATTGGACCACTATCCGGAGACTCAAGGTAGATCTATCGGCGTTCACAGACCTTGAAGTCCCCGTCTATCTTTTCTGTTCTACTATTTCTTTCATTCAGACAGTTGTATTTCCTTCAGACTATTACTTGTAGTAAATTTCTAGAATGCTCGTGAATTATGACTCCAGATCCGGGTGGTAGTAATTAATCATATTTTTATATTATTCCGCACTTATTATATTTCATCTTAGTTAATTATTGTTATTTACTAAATGGAAATAAGGATTTGGTTTAATGATTCTCTAACGTTGGCTTGCCTAGCAAGTGAAATGTTAGGCGTCATCATGGTCCCGACGATGGAAATTTCAGGTCGTGATACAACTTAGGGGGAGCAACTTAGAGGGTGAAATAAAAGGGGAAGTCTCATAATTAATGTTTACTCTCTATTGATTGTCATCATAAAAAAGGGGGAGATTGTTAAGTTATATTCCAAAGTTTCAACGATGACAATGTTCACTTACCTTGGTTTGCAGGAATCGAAATCATTAAAAGGAAAGAATACTAATGAGAAGCTGTCCAAAGATGTGATTGCTGAATTAATGGACAAGAAGAAGGAATCAAATAACAAATCAAGGAGCTATTGCCAGCAAATATTCAGTATCCTTAATTAAGCTCAATCGTAGGCTTGAATGTCTCCTCAATGTAAGCATGTGACAAGGAAAGTCACGATCGAATCCGGTCACTCCTAAGAGCAGGATTCGAAGAGGCACCCCTTGGGTCAAATCCCTTTGAAAATCTCGTGCTTCTATTTTCGGTCAAGGCTCAACGACTCTCTTCTCTCCTATAAGAAGTCTGCTAAGATCAAATGGAAGATTTGCGCAACTACACACATTATTTTCTAAATCTCTCTACTTCTTAGCCTAAACACTGTAATCCTCAGTTTATCAGTGTCTCAAAAGATAAGAAGAATTAGAATACAAAAGAGAGTTGTGTCATTATTTAAAATTCATTGTTGCTATACTTCGTTAGTGGTGAACGAATCAAAACCATCTGTATTGTAATACTTTCAAGATCTAAAGGGAACCCTTGTGACCTAAGGGAAACTGGATGTAAGTACCACTCTGATACCGAACCAATATAAAATCGTTGTGTATTATTCTCTCTACATTTACTGTTATCTTATATTCTTCTCTTAATCTAGTCAACTAAAATCATCGTTAGTCAACTATTTTTTTAATAGACCACAATTCACCCCTCTTGTACCTTGAGAGCCTACCATATGTTGGCCAGCCTTCTTCGAGCAACGGAAACAATTCTTATAAGAGGCTTGTAATAATTCCTCTTGCTCGGTATATGTAACATGACTATTTTGATGAGGTTCTTTTTAATATAAAATATCCTGTAAACAATTATTGTTTTTGTAACAAAAAATTTCCATTCTCTATTATTCAGTAAAAAACGGAGATGCTCAATTAATCATGTTATAGAAGAATTTATTCACTATTTGATGAAGCCAAAAGAATTAACCAAAAATTGGATGCTCTTTTCAAATATTGTTAATTGTTAAGTTCTTCGTTAAATTCGAAAGTTATCTTGAACTTTACTGCTTCAGATAATATAAACTAACGTAATCATAGATATATTCTCCCGTTATTTGTTAATTTCAAAAGTTGTCCTGAAGATTACCAATGAACTTCAATATTTTAATTTCTAATTTCTATAACAAGAAAAATGGAATGTAAGTAAGCAATGAGCGGACGTAGCCTATTAAGACAATGGATTATTAGAGATATATTCATCGGTTCTTTGTTAATTTCCAAAAATTTGTGTTTATGAACCAACTCAAATTAAATAAACTAGCCTAATCAAAAATATAATCTCCACTGAAAATATGACCCTGTCTCTCAAATTAGAGATAATAAAGAGACGTAGACGAAAATAATTACTTTCCGTCTTTACTAATGATAGTTACGCTGTCCTCTTGACTTCAATGTGTTTATTCATAACTTGGTGATTGAAAATAACATAGCATTTTAATACTTTCACCAGTGTAGTAACCAATAGTGCAAAATAAAAAATTCTTTCTCTTCGATAATGTAAAAGAAAATGACAGAGTAACCAAAGTCTGTTTGGTTAGGACAAAAAAGGTTTTTTTTGATAGTAAACTTACCCCTGCTTAATTTTTAAAATTTTTTATTTTACTTTTTCCGAATGTAAATGGGCAAGTGGATAGTAAGGGAAGAAACCTAAATATTAAAAATGAAAAGAATTTCTTGGGGAAAAAAATGAAAGAATATAATGGTAAGAGATAACCTAATAAGATATTACAATCATTATGCTAAAAATGTCAAACTCCAAAACTCTGTGCAGGCATTGGACCACAAAGTTGCTTATTAGTGCAATCCTATTAAAGCCACCGCTGAAACAGTGTAATTATTTCCTTAAATAAAAAATAAAATCACAAAAAAAATTATTCTTTTTTAATTACTACAATTTAGATGATTTAGTTTGACTTGGCACAAAGTTTAAAAAAAAAAAAAAACTTTTGAAATATGTGATTTTAAAAGTTTAAGGTCACAAACTTTATGAAATCATAATATTTGTATGAAAAAAAAAAATTAAAGTTAAATTATTTAATGCTTTGGCCCCTATCCCTTTTTCTTGGTGTCAATTGTATCGTATAAATGACGGCAAATCATTCTATACGACAGAAATGGGGTCCATTTCGATCTCGGCTCCCATATGCCGACTTGTTTCCGGTAATAACAAACAAGTAAACTTTAAGAAACCATTCCTATCTAAGAAACAAAGGTGAAAACAATGAAGTACCCGCAATTTTGTATGAATAGTATCGATATATTATCACTGACTTGTAAACGTTTTATCTTTGATAGTTTTATTACTTTTGCATTATTTATTCGAATGTGTCAGCAATATTTTAAAAGAGTACTATGACTTGTATAATTTTATAGCCAATCAAGTATTCGCATGGGTGTGGGTGTTTGTTGTGTGCGATAAATGCCGATGCACCTACCATATTCTGTTGCAAACTATTCTTTATAAATAGTTGAAAACACTTTAAAAACATGTATATATAGATCAATGCACTTACTGTTACGAAATTGATAAGTTTTGTGTCTTGTTATATTTTGATAATCTAACAAATTTAATGATAAAAATCAGATCGGGAACTTGTTATATATTCTCAAGGTGCCAAAGCACAACAAATCTCAAGTTACTGCTCACAGTTGTAAAGTCGCTGCAAATGTTCCTCTACACACACAACAGTGTGAACAGTGCAGCAGTCATTTTACGGGGAATGACTTGTACCGGATATTGGCTTGCATCATCCAAGTGACATCACTTGAATATCATTAACATGAAACAATGAAGAAAACACACACTTGCATATCCGAGAATTAATCAAGTTTCTTCTCAAGTGTGTTGTCATCTTGCAAGTGACTTCCAGGCTTCAAGAATAAAGAACAACATAACGAATGACCAATTTCCAGCATATTATTATTATATGTCCTTAGTTGTGTTGCACCTTTGTTAGAGTAATTTACTTGTAATTCCTACTTAGCTTAGTTAGAAGCATTGTGTAGGAAACCATTTGTAAAACCATAAATCTTGTGTTTGTGTCTTGTCTAGAGTTAGTCTGTGAGCTTTGTAATAGAGTTATTACAAGTGAGTGACGGATTAAGAGTTTAATTCATAGGTTATAATATGTTGTAATTTAAAAGTTGCTTGGTTAGTAAAGTTGAAATCCTACGAGTGTAAGTCGTGGTTTTTAATCCCGTGAGTTAGAAGATTTTCACGCAAAACTTTGTTGTGTCATTTACTTATCTCTTATTATGTGTATTGTATGAAAATTGATAGAAAATTAGGTTCTTCTCGGTGTACCCTAAATTTTTATTGAAATAATAGTACTCAGATAAGACCATTCCTATCTGCCAAAGAACAAGTTGTTTGTCTCCAGCAATAAAATAGATAAAGGGATAATAAATATGAAGTCACAAATACTAATTGGACTTACGAAAGAGTTGATATGTTCGAGGCACATGAAATATTATCCCATGGTTACGTAACTATTTATCATTATCAATTTAATTATTCATGAGACCAAATCCTTGAATAATTTTTATGTTTTATTTATTTAAAAAGAATCAAGAATGTACGTATACGATTGACTAGTATAGTGTTGTAACCAATTAAATATTAGCATGGGCGTTGTATTTGCTGGGAATGGTGCCATGATCCAAATTGTATGCTATGAATGCTGATGCACCTACCGTATAATAATTTGAAAAGTCTATATAATAATTTGAAAAGTCTTACTTTGCACGTATTATTACGAAAGAATAATAAATTTAATGGTATTTCACACTCACTTTCGTAAAATATTATTTACAGGCGACTGGCGACCGAACGACATTAAGCAAGAAATATCTAAGTATGAAAAAGACTTACAAGAACACAAGAATGAAAATTAAGGAAGATTAAATTCAAACACCGTTGTTCATTATGTAGTAACTTATTTAACTTAATGTTTGGATGAAAGAAGAATATCATTGACCAACTTTTCAATGTTCACATAAGATGACCCTGAATGTTCTTTAGCAGATGCTTCAGCCAATTCCTTCCATTCCATTGCCTTTTTCTTCATCTTTTTGCCTTTTCCCCCAACCATCAATTCCCTTACAAGGCTTTCCACTTCATCTCTCTTCACATCACTGTCAATCTCCATTCCAACATCCCATTTAGTGACGGAAAACCAACAATTTGTTTGCTGTTCAGCGAAAAATGGCCAGCAAATCATAGGCACCCCACTGCTTATACTTTCGAGTGTCGAATTCCATCCACTGTGAGTCAAGAATCCTACTATTGCAGGGTGACTAAGTACTTCTTCTTGTGAACACCAACTAGCAAGCATACCTCTGTTCTTCGTTTCTTCCACGAATTCGGGTGGAAGAATCGATGCATCACCTGAAACAATATCAGGTCTTATGATCCATAAGAATGTTTGCTGGCTGTTTGCAAGTCCCCAAGCAAACTCAATAAGCTGATTAGGAGTCATAACAGTAATGCTTCCAAAGTTAACATAAACAACAGAATTTGGTTCTTTGGTATCAAGCCATTGTATACACTCTGGTTCCTCTTTCCAAAGGCTGGATCTAAGTCCCTTCAAATTCTCATCATCAACATGTTTCACTAGAAAATGCAAGGGCCCTATGGGGTAGACTGGAGGAAGAAGATTTCGGAGCGATTCAAGAACTTCAGCCTCTAGTGTTTCAAATGTGTTGAGGATAATTGCAGAAGCCTTTCTTGCTCTCTCTGTTTCTTGGAGGACAAATTTGATCATGAATTCATCTGGATTTGTAGTTCTCAAGAAACTTGGAAGATCCCTTAAACGTACGTCTTTCATGCCTGGTATAAAATCCAATGTTGTCTCTAGGTATCCATTTGTCAAGTCACTCGCATCTACAATTTCCCAAAAAGAGAAAAGGGTAAAACACGTGCACATCCAATATAATGGGAATTAGCTATAGACATTAAAAGTAACAAAAAAGTCTCAAAATAGCTAATATCCTAAATTATTATAAACAAGAGTTATTTGCAGATACACGATGTAATAACTAAATAAATCAAGATCCGATAAATCATTAAAGCATAACAACAGTGAATCCAAGATGTAGAGTTAAAAATACTATACTATACATTTTTAAATTCTTTTTGTGTGTGTACACATAGTTCAAGCAAAAAGGAATTGGTTACTAAACCCAACCTAAGGGAGCCGCTTATGTAGGAGAAAGTATTTGTACCTTTAAGTGGAGCATATCCTTTTTCAATAACCTTGCAGTAATGCATGTAACCTAAGAAACCACAAGCACTAGTGGTCCAAAACAGAACTTCAGGGACTCCCAATTCTTGTGCAGCGGCTAAGGTGAAGCTCATGACACCATCCGAGACGATGCACGAAACGGGTGGCACGTTAGATGTGTTAGTATCATTGAGTTTCGCAAGAAGATCCCTAAAAGGAGCCAAGCAAGTATTGGTTGTAGATTCACACAAAGAAGGTATATCTTGTGTGGCATCTGCCTCACATGGCGGAAGTCCATCAGGAATGGTCTCAAAACGGAAAGAAGAAAGACCCTTGAGAGAATCAGGGCCACGAGATTTAAGGAGACGTCGGTGGTTAAATTCAGTATTGACAAAAGTGATGTGAAAGCCTTTGTGATGAAGGATTTTGGCTAGCTTTAACATGGGGTTAATATGGCCTTGGGCGGGATATGGTATGCAAACTGCATGTGGCTTTGTTAATTCAGCACCAATGGAACCCATTCTGAATTTCTCTCTCTCTCTCTCTCTAAATGTCTCGAAAGGATCTGGATGATTTTGGCAAGAAGGATTGAAGAAATGCAGAGATTTATAGATGGAATAAAGAAGTCAAAAACATCAAAGAAAGTGCCAAAAAGATATCACGCCAGACTGTTACAAAATGGGAAAAATCTGCAAGTTGATTTGTGTTGGCTGGAACGCCGGTTTCGAGGTCAAAATGACTTACTGCGGTATATTATACTAGTCCAATTCATTTTTTGTCCAATTTCTCCACGAAAACTGTCATGCAATGCATCATTGCGTCGAGTTGAAATCTTTTAGAAGTGGTGATGATGATGGTAATGAATTATTGATAATAATGATATCATTATTAATTATTTGTGTGACGTGATTTGATCATATTAAAAATAACTTTTTACCCATGCACCTATAATTAGTGAGATGTGTGGCCTAAAAAATAAGATAAGTTATATGATATGTAAATTAAATACACGTGTAAAACATCTTTACACGTCCATATTAAGTTAAATTCATATACTCAATCGTAATATGGTCGATCGATCGGTTTACAGTGCGATTGTATAATTTTTTATTGCATAAAGAATGAATACATCGATGCCCACTAAATCTATTAAACAAGTCTTGAAGATACGCCGGTGATGTGGACATATTATCGAGTTCATTACTCATATAGTCACTCAATTTTTCAAAATTATCTACCAAAGTTATTTTTCTTTGGTTGTAAGAACAAAGCTACTTAACTATGCCTATAGTACTTAGAAGGTCACACAACCAGATTTATCAAACATTTGATAGCCAAATACCTATTTTACCCTCTAAATTATCAACTTTTATCTTTTACTTTTTTAATATTATAATATTTTCTCTTTTTAATCAACATTTAAACTTACCTATAGAACAAAATATTTTATTTAAAAATAAAAAATAAAAAATAAAAAAATATTTTTCTAGCGTATATAACGTCGAAATAATAATTTAATTGAGCATAATATTCAAGAATATGCAATGTATATTACAAAAATATATTTATTTTAAATAATTATTTTCTATAGTACGTGCATGGAATATATATTTTAAACTTTTATTTTCTTTCATTCTCTATTGTGTAAATAATTTTTTGAGTTTTTTTGTTAATATCAAAATTATTATTATGAATAAATTATTCTAATTAACTTTCTATTATGCTCAACATTTTATTATTCGAACATTATATATGCTTAAATACTATTTTTTTTTTTATTTATAAACAAAATTTATTTATTCTAAGGTAAGTCCATAAGATAAATTAAAAAGAGAAAAAAATTATTATATTAAAAAGCTAAAAAAAGAAGAAGATAAAAGTTGATAATTTAGAGGGTAAAATAGGTATTTGGCAATAAAATTTTTGAAAAATCTAACCGAGTGACCTTTCGAGTGTTATTGGCATAGTTAAGTGACTTTGTTGTTACAAACGAAAGAAATATGACTTTGGTAGATAATTTCAGATAGTTGATTGACCATCTGAGTAATGGACTCACAGATTATCTGTATCACTATACATAATAATATAGCCATAACCATTATGCAATCTATCAAAATTTTCATATAAGAAGTCGGTCATGTGCAAATACGATTTCTATGCTTCTACATAGGTTAAGATTTCATAGCCATACCATTAAAGATGAACAAGAACATGTGGAACCAGTTTTGTCCTCTATATGGAAGATCACGTTTAACTTGAACTGTTGTAACTATTGTTAGAGTATGATCAGTTTTTCTATAGGTAATAATTTCTTCATTACAGAAATTCCCTCTAAAATATTAACTCCATGCATTTACTTTAATCGAGGATAAACTATGAGAGCTAGCGTGCTTTATTGGTTTAACTGTTTCATTATTTATCCATGCATTTTGATATGATAAATAAATAAATAATAGGCATATCAACCATTGTCGCACTCACAAATATGATCCGTTTTTATTGAACTTTTTTTCCAAATATAACTATATCTATTTCAGTGGAGAATAAAATAAGCCAGTGTCTATAGTGTTTTCATTGTTCTTTTTTAAGATGGTTTTTAATAAAAGAATTATAATATACTCTGCGTTTAACAAATCTATTGGGAATAACCAAATAATACTCTCATCAATATTTTGTTTAAAGGTAACTACCAATAAACTCACATAAAGGACGAGAGGGAGAGAGTTAACATTCAATCTGATTTCATGAGAGAGGAAAAATTAAATTTTAATAGTTGGGACGCATTTGTTTTCATCAGATTATGTTTTATTCATACATAGTAATCCAATTCAAATTGTGATGGCATCCTTAGCTAATGGGGCGGCATCAGACACTAGTAATGTAGACACGGATCGATAACACTAGCTGTTAGAGACGGATCTAGAATTTAAATTTTATGGGTTCAGATTCTCAATTCTATCACATCTCATCTAGTTTAATGAATTCAAAATTTATTATTTATATATATTTAATAATTTTTTGACCGAATTCTGTTGAACTCATAGCTTCTACACTAGATACGCCTCTGCTCACGGTACGCATGAATTCAAACTATTGAGACATTATTATCCTTTTAAGAAGAAAAAAAAAGAAGAAAAACTCTTAAATTACCTAGACTTATATATGTCTTAACGAAAATTAAAAAGAAAGGATGATAACTTATGAAATTGAAATAGTGAGATTATAAAATTATAAATATCAAGATAAATATATCGACTGAGATATAAGATTGAGAACTTCTATGGGTGGAGTTTTTTTTATTGAGTTTAAATAATATTAACAATCATCATTTTCAGGAATTAATTTTTAGCTTTTATTTAATAACTTAAGCATAACTTTTACTATAATATTTATGTGATACTTTTAAATTTTATACTCATTAAGGTGGGGGACACGCAGATTAGTTGCTTTAATATTAGCAAAGGTATTATTTATATTGATTAAGCAAATAGAAATTGTTAATAACTAAAAGTATTTTTCAAAACAGATTTTGGAAGCTAGTCAAAGAAGCTTCAGGGCCATTAGTTTTGCGTCTACCACTAAATGACATTTATTGAGTTAGGTAAAGTAAAAATTCAGTTATTGCTTCACCGTTCACAATATGGCAAGACAAAACGTGGATACAGCATTTATTTAAGGGACCATATATAGACTCCTTTTTCTTTGATATAAATAAGTATACTCACCACTACTAGAAATTCGCTAAAAATCGATCAAAAAAACCAACCAATGTTGGTCGGTTATAGTAAATTACCGACCAAAACGCGACCATTACGGTGTGGACGATGTTTTGATGATCGGAATGGCTTACCGACCAAAGTTGGCCGGAAATTACCGACCAACTTTGGTCGAAAATTACCGACCAACTTTGGTCGGTAGATTAAAACGACCATCTGACAAGTTTAATTACTTACCGACCAACTTTGGTCGGAAACATATTTTATTAATTTAATTTTACCGACCAAAGTTGGTCGGTTTAACTAAATTATATTTTTTTATTAATTATTAAAATTAAAACAAAACCGACTAACTTTGGTCGGTAATTGAAAATATATAGTTTTTTAAAATAATTAAAAATAAATATTACCGACCAACTATGGTCGGTAATTTAAACAGTGCAAGTAAAATACCGACCAAAGGTGGTCGGTAATGTTGTATTCTGGAAATTCAATGTTCATTAACCGACCAACTTTGGTCGGTTTTTCTGGGTTTAATTTTGGCATAAAATACCTGTTTTGGCAGCTACACCACCTGCCAGCATACCAATACAACAACACAACAACAACAACAACAACAACAACAACAACAACCAAAATATTCAATAAATACGTAAAACTAACAAATTAAAGTTCAATTGAACATAAAAATCCAAAACCAAGTTAAAACTAATTACAACTAGTTCAAAACTGGTTCTATTTGTCTAGTTCAAAGTATATAAAAGTCAAGGGGTATTTTCTACAACATCATCATCACCGTCTGATGAACTTTCATTTACAAGAAGATATAGAGAACGGTCTTGTAGAGGACGGGAAGCACGATCATGGGGAGGACGGGAGGAACGATCACGAGCAGGACGGGAGGAACGATCACGTGGAGGTTGACCCTCTGGAGATGACTCACGAGATCGGGGCAACGGAAAAGCTCCACTAAATAGGAGAGTTCTGATCTGAGCTTGCATGCCAAGGAATTGAGCATTTCTAAGCCTTTCTCTTTCCTTGGCCGCTTCTAGCTCTGATGTGAGCTTTGTCACTGTCTCCCGCATAGCGGAGAGGCTCTCCCTATTAAGTTGCTCGCCTTGCGAGGAAGTCCCTATTCCTCGCATTCCACACTTATAGCGATGGAAATTTTTAGTAGGAAGCCCGTATACCTTCCCCCATTTTGGACCGCCAACAGACTCCAACCATATTCTTTCAGCATCCTCGTCCGAAGGTTGGGTTGGCTCACCCGATTCACCAGCTGGATGACTACGGATGAATTCCTCCACGTTACTTTGGTAGCGACCCTATATTATTTTAAATTAAATCAGTATTTCAAAATTTTTATAAAAGTAAATTATAATACTTAAAGAAAATTGAAAGCTTACATATGCAGTCGAGGCCCGGTCCTCGACCCACCTATCTTGATCCCCCTCTTTCTTCTTCTTCACAATATGTGTCTCCTTGAATAGCTCATCATGACTCATTGGACGCCCATACTTCTTTTCCTGAAAATAAATTAATTTAGTTAATAAACAGAATAGATATACTTAGAAAAGTAAAATAATTTAAGCAATTACGTACCAATCTTCTTTTTATTGTCCCTAGGCTGATCGCACCTCCAGTGCTTCCCCTACATTAACCAACCAACGTTGGTCGGTAATTTTAAATATAAATTCTTAAATATTATAAAATATTTTAAGTAATAAAATAATTATTAAAATTTAAAAAATTGGATCCAGATTACCGACCAACGTTGGTCGGTAATCCAAATTTTTCTTGTCTGACCAGCTGGGTCAATTCGTTGACCAATTTACCGACCAAAGTTGGTCGGTATTTAATTTTAAAAAAATATAAAAAAAAACTTTTCCCCAGTTTCTGTCCAACCTGGACGGTTTTTGGTCGCTTTTTTTGACCGACCAACGTTGGTCGAAACTAATTGGTCAATTTTTAGCAGATTTTTAGTAGTGCACAGAAAACAAGTACGTGCAGTATCTTTCATATATATAAAATCTATTGAAGCATCGTACGAAGCTAGTCTCATCCAAGTTTGTACTCGATGAAATTTAGCAGTTAAAATGTTGTAATCAATCATGCATCTGCACTTCGTACCGCAAAACTTCTTAGGGTGTGTTTGGTACGGAGGAAAATATTTTTCGAAAAATATTTTTCAATTTTTTGGTTGACTTTAATATTTTGAAAAATATTTTCCTCATTAATTTATTGTCCTTCAATTGGAGGAAAATATTTTCCCTATCAAAAGAAGGGAAAACATTTTCCAAAACTCTTTTTCAACATTTCCCACCTTATTCTACATCCCCACCAACTCACACCACACCCCTACCTACCAACCCACCCCACCCTATCCCAACCCCACCCCCACCCCATCCTTAATAAAAATATTATTAATAGTACTTTCTTTTCATGTTATAGATAAAAAAAAAAATATTTCAACAAATGAGTATTTTTTTCATGATATAAAAAGTATTTTTTTCATTTTAACAAAACAAATACCTTCTTTTCATGATGTAGAAAAAATATTTTCTTTTCATGATGTAGAAAAAGTATTTCTTTCATTTCAACAAAAAAAGTATTTTCTTTTCATGATATAGAAAAATATTTTCTTTCATTTCAACAAAAAAAAAATTTCTTTTCATGATGTAAAAAAAGTATTTTCTTTCATTTTAACAAAATGAGTATTTTTTTTTCATGATGTAAAAAAAGTATTTTCTTTCATTTCAACAAAAAAAGTATTTTCTTTTCATGATGTAGAAAAATTATTTTTTTTGCATTTCAAAAAAATGAGTATTTTCTTTTCATGATATAGAAAAAGTATTTTCTTTTATTTCAATAAAATGATTACTTTATTTTCATGTTGTAAAAAGATTACTTTCTTTTTCAACCAAAAAAGAGAGTATTTTCTTTTTAGTCATGGAACATAAATTTTAACGTTGTTTTGCGTAAAAAGTAAAGTAGCACGTTAGTTCCTTTGGGTTTGTGTGAATATTTAGAAAAATAATTAAATTGTTGAAGAAAATAGAGTCCTGAAAATATTGGGTATTTGGAGGGGAGGAGCAAAGAAACATGGGGACTTGGGGGAAGGGGGTGAGGAGAGTAGCATAAAAAAAATATTTTCTACTCTCTAACCAAACACTAGAAAATATTTTCCGGAAAAAGTTTTTTACTCACCAACCAAACAAGAAAAAATAAGTGATAAAACCACTTATTTTTCATGAAAATACATGGTAAATATTTTCCTTCGTGCCAAACACACCCACAATGATATTTAATTTTAAGTTTTGCCAATACAACTTCAAAATTTCCACCAATTAATGCAATGTAAGTTTCTACGTCAATTTTAAAGTATATTTATAACTATTTCAGTTTAAAAAACTATTGTTGCCTAAAAATATTCCGGAGTTTGTTAGTACAATAATGTTAATTAATTGAGACGTTTAGGGTGAGATAAATAATAATTTAGAAAAAAACTCGCATGATTAAGACTATTAATCAACGTGCAAGAATCTTAAAAGACAAATAATATGAATTCAAGAGACTATTTATATTATTTACTTTTTGGATTGAGTTAATTACAGGATCTTTATACCAGCGAGATTTATTGTTTATTTTTTTAGTTGGTATATATAAATTATATATTAATTAAATATAGTTATACACATATTGTACCATATATTATAAATCAACGGACAATTTTTAATTTAAATGGTTAGGTAGACGATTATTTGGCTTAATTTTTAATATTTTATTGGATATGGTTGTTGGTTTATTTGGCGAGTGAGTCAATTTTTGCCTTGGCTAAATACATAGATAGCGCAACAATCCTATTTCTTATGTGTCACGATCCGGAATTCCCATCCTCGGAATCGTGATAGCGCCTAACATTTCACTTGCTAGGCAAGCCAACGTTAGATGTAGTTATTAACCATTTCTACCAATCCAATCAAATGAAAATCAATAAGCTGAATAAACTGAAATAAAGTAGATAAAACTGATAAACAACAATATCCAAATACAAATTTCGGAGCTGGTGTCACGAATACATGAGTGTCTAGTTTACTATATATAATGGTCTGAAATAAACATAACTGTCTGAATCAAATGAACAGCTAAGGAAAGTAGAAGGGGACTTCAGGGTTGCAGACGCCGTGCAACTATACCTCAAGTCTCCTCTGAATAGCTGAATCCGATCAAGTCTACTGAACGCTGCTAGGACGAACTACGGTATCAGCACAAGAAGTGCAGAGTATAGTATGAGTACAACCGACCAAGCATAACTTCGACGAAGTAGTGACGAGGCTAAGACGGGTCACCTACAATAACATGTATGCAATAATAATAATAACAAAAAGACAGGAACAAAAGTGAAATAGTTACTTCATAACAACGAACTCAAATCTAACTACGAGAGAGCCCAGAATAACGAGTCACATAAACTCATCTCGAATACCAAGGCCAATACAACAGTCAAACAAATATAAGTTTAAACAATTTGTTGCTGCGTGCAACCCGATCTCATAATATCAACTTTAAACAATCCGTTACGGCGCACAACCTGATCTCACCATATCATCATCTGTCAATATCATAATCCGTCCTTATTTCGCCATTTCAATTCATTACCTTTCATTTTTCGTTGCGGCATGCAACCCGCTCCCCAAATAATTTAATTCAATAACCAAAATTTACAAGAATTCCTACATCAAGAGAATATATGTGCTAGGCAAATAAAAAATCATATGATACTCAAAGAATCTCTAACATTTCGTATGTCTCAACTTCAATAACTCATCGGTATCCTCCAATTAACAATTCATACAAGTGTAACTACACAATAGAAGGCAACAAATATTACAAAATAATAAGGCAAGTAAGGCATAAGACAACTAAGTATGCAAGTAAAGCAATTAGAGGCATTGTAACAATTAAGCATGAAATCATAGAAGAGATGGACAATTTAATGCATGGATAACTAAATGAAAAGTAACAATTATGGCATGGAAGTCAAATGAGCACATATCAATTAAGGCATGTAGCAAGATATACTAAGAAGTAACGAAAACATGGAAGCAAGTAACACAACGACGCATATACACTTGTCACCCCGCATATGCGTTGTTCCACGCGTAATTCACATAACATATAGCTCAGGGGTTCCTAATTCAATGTTAGACCCAACACTTACCTAGCTCCGCAACTCAAGTAATCACCCAACCACGGCCTTGCCTTTGGAACAAGCCTCCAAATCAACTAAATCTAGAAATTTATTGACCAAACAATTCAAAATAGGCCTTAGAAATTACCCACAAATGAAAGAGGTTCAATTTAGATCATTTTTGAAAAAGTCAACCCCGGGACTACTTGGCCAAAATCAAGATTCGGACCAAAACCCGATTAACCATTCACCCCCGAGCCCGGTTATATAATTTATTTCGAAATCTGACCTTAATTCGCGGTCTAAATCTTAATTTTTATAAAATTCCTAATTCTACCCAAATCCCTAATTTCTACCATGAAAATCCTAGATTTGATGTTGAAATCTTATGGAATATAATGGGTAATTGAAAAATAATAGATTAAAGTCACTTACCAATGAATTTATGAAGAAAATCTCTTAGAAAAATCACCTCTAAGGTGTTTAGGGTTAATGAAATGTGAGAAATGAGCTAAGTCTCATTTTTCCCTCTTTTACCCAACTGCGGATGTCTTATTCGCAATTGCGAATATCGCAAATGCAAGAAAGGGGTCGCAAATTCGAACCTTGTCTCAGAAGAGCAGTTGTCGCAAATGCGATATTTTGGCTCGCAAATGCGAGCTTCCATCCTTCGCAAATGCGAGCATAAACTTTGCAAATGCGAAGCAGTCAACAGTGGTCAGTGATCGCAATTGCGACCACTTCCTTCGCAAATGCGAAGGTCAACAGTTCGCAAATACGAACAAAATCTTGCAAATGCGAGGTTTACCAGCCCAGCCCATGCTCGTAAATGCGAATCATTGTTTGCAAAAGCGAGGCTCGCAATTGTGAGATCTGCAGCAGTTCACCAGAAATGGCATTGCACCAACAGTCCTAGCCTTAGCCAAACTCATCTGAAACATGTCCGAAACACACCTGAGCCCCTCAGACTCTAAGACAAACATGCACACAAGTGTAATAATATCATACGAACTTGCTCGCGCAATCAAATCACCAAAATAACATCTAAATCTACGAATCAATCTTAAAACGAATGAACTTTCAAAGTGAAAATCAAGAATACTAGAATCACATTTAAGTGTCCGAATCATGTCAAATTAATTCCGAATTGAACCAAATTTTGCATACATGTTTCAAATAGCAATACGAAACTATTTTAAATTTTAACATCAAAATCTGAACCTGTTAGCTAAGAAGTCAAATTTCGGTCAAACCTTGAAATTCTTCAGCTTTCAAAAATGCTAGTTTTCGGCAAAATGAGTCAAAACAAGTTAGGGACTTCCGAATTAAATTTCGGCCATACGTCCAAGCCCCAAATTATGATATGGACTCACCGGTACCGTCAAAATACTGATCCGGGTCAGTTTACATAAAATATTGACCGTAGTCAACTCAAATTGTTTTTAAGGTTAAAATTAGCATTTTCTTAAATTTTTCACATAATTCTTTTTTGGAATAAGACATGGTCTGCACACGTAAATTATGACACGCTAAATGGAGCTAATCGAGGTTTCGAAACACATAAATGAAGGCTAAAACTCAAAATGACCTATCAGGTCATCACATTATATGTCACTTTAACACAAAAGCTAAACCCAATGCAAAAACTACAACGCGTGTGTATAGACAAATTTGAGGTTTAATAAATATCCAATTAAATGTAGCTTAATATTTTTTCATCCATGTCAAATGGGTCAATACTAAAATACTCGAAACATGAATGTATTTGGGTAAAATAATCCCCCGCTTCTTATTTTCTCTCTGTCATAAAATCTAGTTACACTTACTCTAATCTCCTTCCCAAATCTCTAATCGTACATGATCAAACCATCGATTATCAGTAGTTTCTTCATCATTTGAAGACGAGAATCAAATATCCATCAACTTTCATATTCATCAGCTATATTCATTATTTGAGACTGTTTTGAAGAGTAACTTTGATTGTTGTTGGCCTTAGAAGTATCTATTGTTTATTAACGTGGTTCTTGTACTGATAAATGTCGATTTGTCCGTGCATTACATTTCTTTTGTCATGATATATTGAAAAATTGATACAAAATCTAGGATTTTTAATTTCGCAAAAAAAGTGTGTGGAGAATCTTTTGACCGCGACTTTCTTCCCCTTTTCTTTTTTATGTCAGGGTAAATTCAAAGTTGAAAGAAGAATATATGCTTGCTGGTTTCCATCATGGTGGAACTTTTACCAAAGCGCCTGACTCGAAATACATTGGTGAGAGAAACATGGATTCACTTCAAACTTCAAGCTTAGATGAAATAAACCCAGAAAAAAATAATCTAATCAGATTAAATAAAGGAACCAAAAAACCACAAAAGTTTGAAGCTTTCCAGATTCTCTTGAGTGCAAATGGTAGATGAAATCATATGAAAGCTTTGGGAACTATTTTGAGAAGGCCTTCCGAGAATGAAGATGAAATAATGGGGAAGGAGGTTTGAGGATTAAATATGGGTCCAACATTAATTTTTATTACCGTTGGAGGAGTTTGGGGAATTACACATTACGTGACTAATTAATTTTTGTGTTAAAGTAACACATAAAAAATAGGTTTGGAGTGCGAAACTAGATTGAAATAGAATACCAAAATAAAAAATGGTACCAAGTTTAGTGAGCCTATCTATTTGGCCTTTTGCCTTTCTCCATCTCTCTCTTGCACCACATGCATCCATCAACATCTCCTCCATAGAATAGAGACCATTTCATCACTTTAACACATTTTCCAATACCCACCACAAATGGATTCTTACAACCGCTCGACTACTCCCCTCCTCACAGAAAACCCACATGCTTCTTTAATTTACCACCCATTTGTACTTGTCAATTTTGGACTTTTAAGTGGTGTCATCTGTGTTTACAAAAATCTCTACCTCAATGAACTTCGTTAAGTAATCATTTGGTTCCGACATGAAATATGTACTAGAAGTGTGAATTGAGAACATGAAGCGGACATACGTTTTTGGTGTTTGACTAAATATAGTTAAGGTCGCACATTATAATATAATATACTTAACGAAGAAAAATTAAACTAACCGAATCTGCCCTACTTTGTTAACATTTGCGACATCCTCGTGTCATGATATTACACAAATTGAAATTCATGAGGGTACAGAAGTTAGTTCCATAATTCACAGACCTAGCTCGCATGCTGTAATTTCCCATTAATGCAAAGTAGATGAAAGTTCTCCTATGGTTGAAACTTGAAAGGTCTAAATGCATGTAGTAGGTATTATTGGTTTCAATAAATAATGAATGGCCCTTGGTCTAGTCTCAGAGTGATGGAAATGGCTTAAATGTTGCAGGTAGTGGAGCCGCAGTCGCAAATGTAGAGTATAGTTCCCGGGTCCAGTAATTTTTGCGAAGACCCTGTATTTTTATTAAATAATCCATTAAATATCTATAAATATATAATTGTGAACCCAACTACTATTGCATATTAATTTGAGATTACAATCGGAACTCATAAACTTCAAATTCTGGATTCGCCTCCCGAGTGGAGAGCACCTCATATCTAAAATGATTTTAGCCTTTTAGGTGTCTCAATTCCCTGCACAATCAGAGTAAGATGTTCATCAAATTGTGGAGAATCATGTAAAGAAAGTTTTACAAACCAAACCCATGGTTCTAATTGTCCACTTTGACACAATAGATCTCGGCAGATTTGTCCTTGGGCCACATGGCTCCAAAATTACACGCACTATATGAACTTGTGGTGTCTTAAAATAAGATTTAATTTTTTTATTTCTTTTTGGTGTGTAATTTGTTTAGGGTATCATATCTACCTCTTCTTCAAAAGCTTATTGGCTTAGAAGCCTGGCAATTCTTTTCTTTGATCAGCTCTCATTAGCCCCCCTCTGCCATAAGCATCGCATACACCCTTTTTACGAACTCAACATTCATACTGAGGGTTTGTCCCGCCATCGTATTGCAGTATGTATTATTCGTTTTGGCCCAATGAATCTCACGGATTTATCTCTTTGGTTGTGCTTGCGCAACATCAAGCTTGAAAGCAGGGGCAGCTCAGATCAATAGTATTAATTTGTTGCCTAAAGCCAACTTTATGAGAAGCATTAAATTTTAGCTTTTTGAGTTTGAATTATCAGATTCATATACTCTCGTTGATATTTTTAAATACTATCAAATTATTAAAAAGGCAACATATAACGATGAAGTAAAAAAAAAAAAAAGAAAGAAAAAGGTAAATATAACACTAGAAAGTTCAAATAGAATGTCACCCAAGAAAATTGATGCCTTAGATTCTAAATTATATTTTTGCTGCTTCAAATATGATTCCTCGCAATGTTTGGAACATGGAAAAAAGCAAAAAAGATTGCACAATATATTTTATCAATAGTGTTTTTAAGTTAAGATTTTTAGAGAATAATACTATAACTTAACATATTTGAACCCGAAAAAAGCAAGAAAGAAAATATAGAAGTATATAAATTTTATGTGAGAGACTAACTCTTGCAAAAACTAAGAAAGAAAATGAATATTGTAAAATATAATTTGCATATAAAAAAGATAAGAAATGGAATATAATTATCTCACTTGTTAAATTTTTTGTTCACATGTAAAAGGTTTGAAAGAGTCATTATTTTTTCCAAAACATAACCTTTTAACCCATTATTGGTTAAAAACATAATAATTAGGTACCCCAGATTTGAGGGCCTAAGCCCTAAAGCATATGCTTTAGTGCTTCACCCTAAAGATGGCCCTGCTTGAAAGCGCATAGTCATACCATGTGAATTGCATTATAATTTGGGTAGTACTTCTTTTCTCTCCTTTTTCGATATAGAGTTTGTCTAATTAAGATTTCATATGCACCATTTTTTCGAAAGATTGATAGTGTAGAAGTTGCCATTACACGACTTTCCCTCCTTTAGTTACGGAGGATTAACCATCTCTTCAATCTTATAAATAGCTCGAACACTATGACTTGTTGCTCGTTTACGACTTGGGTTCTTGTTTGAGTTCAGTAACACATGTTGTTTTTGTTGGTGTGGGTGAAATTAAATAACAATATTTCAAGTAAATTTGTCAGAAAATTAAGAATAACTGCGCAATTAAAACGATATTTTGAAAATTTTAGCTGCCAAAATATTTTGTCATGTGAAATTTGAAGATCTTGATTGTAGCAACATACACAAGTTTGGACGCAAAAAAATATTTATGCCTAACTTTTTAGATCAGACAATTATTTAAAGGAAACAAACAGAGAGTAGCCGATAAGTGTATATGGGTTTGATTAGGAAAAAAAAAATTAAAAGTTGAGAATCTTTAGATAAAGGATCTTTAATTTATGCGTCGTCAAATATAAAGATGAATTTGATGGCATTCTATATTACTTGATTATTTGGTGCTTGTGTTTGAAATCCTATAAAAAAGAAAAATCCCTACAGAGAGCTGCATGTGAACTAATAAAAGACATAATTTTGAATCTCATTGTAAACTAATCAAGAACTTGAGGAAAAATAGGTTGAGAGAAGTTAAAGAAGTTATTTGAAAATGATGGATGTTGGACTCCGTAACAAATCAAATTCTCAACACAAACAGAAACTTATATATATTATATAGTCACTAAACTGAATTACACAAAATGAGAAATATTGACGGAACGAAGAACAACAATCAGCTGGAAATTAAAGGGATAAAGGAGGAATAACCAGAAGGGGATGAGAAGTATCGGAAGAAGAACACAGATGGGAAAATAGAGCTAACACTTGAAAATTTTAGCATGAAGAATACTCTACGCCCTTTGTTATATTTATAACTATCTTTTTCTACGTTGCCCTTTAACGAACTTAGCACCTGCCTGCATTCAACCTGGGTCCTACACATAATTATTCAAATTTCCAAATATGCCCTCCACTAAGTTACTCACAGAGTTCACAACAATACATCCCCCTCAAAAAGAACCTTGTCCTCAAGGTTCGAGCGTAGCAGAAATTGTAGCAATATCTGCTTGACATTGTCAATAGAAAGCAAGCAATATAGAGCAATATCTTCGCAACTATTTTGAGTCGTAATAACATAGCGATGAGAATGACCACCTGCCATCAATAAGAGCGATGTAGATATAGGTGAATCTACACCAATGTTGTTGTCCTGAAATGAAATCAATTCCACCCAATCAAAGGGATCCTCAACCTTATACCTTTTGCCATACCTTAGGATAACCAAAAGAACTGCAACAACAAGCTTAAAGTACCACATGCTCATTACTCCTGCATTAGTGCAACCACCACCAAACAGAAAATTGGCAACAACTCTCTTCCTACATATAGGATTGTCGGCATTAGGTCGCAGAACATAGATTCCTGGATCATAGGGGTAAAGGTCGAAATGTTGGGTCACAACAACCTGCCCAAACATTCCTGCATCTTTACACATTGCAAGAATAAAGCCAACACATGATGCCGACTTCCCCTCACTATAAACCCAATCTCCCCATAGTGTAGCTATTGGATCATAAGAAGAAAAAATACTACTAATTGTAAACATATTCAGGTTGATAACACAGGTTATCGGGATATCATGTATACCTAGATCAAAGGGAAGATTTGCAGACTTGAGATAAACAACTAAATCTGCTTCGAAAGAGGAATAAGATTGCACAAAATTTATGACGATATGGAACCCCACCTTGGCAAGTCCTCTAAGTGGCTTCATGTTAAGCCCAATATCCGGTAAGTCCAAATCCTTGAATTCTGCAACTTCAGCCATATACTTTCCAGCATGAACAAATTGGCTTGATCGACCAAGCATATGTACAATGATGACATATTGTGCATTGCTGTGTGCAAACTTAGACTCTTCCATTAAGTTGAGAAACTGCAGTCCTTTCTCAAGTTTTAAAAAAATTGCTTGAACTTTGCTCTTCCATCCTTCTTTATTAGTATATAATGCGAAGACAATACTAGGTTGGTGCAACTTTAGTACTGCTGAATTAGCAACACCGACACAACATTGAATCTGAACTAAAATCTTATATACGAAGTCTATGCACCTGTAGCGAAGAGCTCCATTAGTAGCCAATGCATCACCACAATTAGATAAGCAATCTCATAGTGACACCACATCCTTCCACTTCTAAAATATCTCAACTGAGTAATCATATATTGCGCCTCAAGGTGTGTTAGAGCACCCTCAAAGGAATACAGAAATGAATGTGCTATCGACTCATCCAGTATCCTGTATTATGCAAAAGAATTTCTAAAACTATAACTGCATTCAACATCCATTTCAACTCTACCTATATGCTCCCAATCATACAGTTTTTCAAACAAACAACTCCCTTTTCGAACTTCTTCAAAAAGTACATGTGCCTTCATGTTCTCTATAGAACCTGTTAGAGCCATGAACTCAGGACTAATTCTCGGATCCCATATACAAAGATCCATTGCAGCTACGGGAATGGTGATATTAAAAAAATTAGCACCAAGATCAAATGGAAACTGGCTCAGTTTATGGTGATCATTAAATTCTACATTAAATTTTCCATGCTCATCATCAGACATCATTTCAAATGGAAGAATTTCATTTGCTGGAATGCCATTCATATTCTCCATAAAGTATTTATCAGGGCATGGTTCCACAATAGTCTTAGGTTTCATAAAAATTTCAGCAAGATACGTGTGTTCAAATATCTTTAATTCAATTTGTCGTGTACTAGCGCCACAATCAAGAGAAAGTTTAGTAATGCACCTATCTGGTCTATCTTTTTGAGGACTTTCATCAAACAGTTGGACTTCACTGCTTTCAGGACCCATAGCTTCGTCATCGGGGATGTTGATGGGAGCATATGATTGCACCTCAACGAATACTTTGGTGCAGCCACTATGTAACATTTTGTCGAACACCCTAGGTGAGTGATTATCATCCAAATCAGCTGCAAAGTGAGAGACACCGGTGGTTGCATTTGTCCTTTGGATCACTATTGTAACATGAGAATTTTCCTCTACTGCTTTGGAAAAGACTCTAGTAGACATTTCATCGAATATATGTTTGGCCTCTGAGTTTTCATGTTTAAATGTGGATTCAAACTCAAAGAAGCTGTAGCACGACTCATAGCAGTAAGAGGACTTCCCTGTGTCCTTGGTAGTTCTAAACCTTCATAATGATTAGAATAAAATTGGAGATCAGTCGAACACTCTATCAAAGCAAAGGGATCCATTTGTGATAATACAACTTTAATTTCTCCGTAAAATGCTTCCAGTCGACGAATTGTTTGTTCCGATAAAGCCATTGGAACTATGCTAAAGCTTCGCCATCTAAGTAAGATGATGCTAAAGAAAGCTTAAGGTCGTCAGCGATGGAGTAAAACTCAAAATACCTCTCTGCCTGTAAAATCCAAGCCTTCGGATTTTCACAGAGGAACCTCCATAATTTCACTAGATCTCGGGGTGGAATGGACGTCATAGCCTTTTTTCCCACTAACTTCATTAACATCGAACGAATATCAGCGAAATCCTTAGAAAACGAATCCTTCATTTCTTGTAGTGAATCACGAATTGAGTCATCGACGAAAGCCTTGAGTAACTTTTGGTCCTCCATTAAAGACCTCGCTCTGGATGAAAGCACTAATGTAACAAACCAAATTCTCAACACAAACACAGACTTATATATATTATATGGTCACTAAACTGAATTACACAAAATGGGATTGACAGAACGAAGAACAACAATCAGCTGGATATTAAAGGGATAAAAGAGGGATAACCAGAACGGGATGATAAGTATCAGAAGAACATAGATGGGAAAATAGAGCTAACACTTGACAATTTCAGCATGAAGAATACTCTAAGCCCTTTGCTATATTTATAACTATCTTTTTTCAACGCTGCCCTTTTGACGAACATAGCACCTGCCTGCTTTCAACCTAGGTCCCACCCATAATTATTCAAATTCCCAAATATGCCCTCCACCGAGTCACTTATAGAGTTCACAACAGACTTAGTAAAAAGATAGAGGAGAGAACGAGAGAAACTAATGAAGAGACTAGGACAAATATTGTTTTAATTCAAAATGTTTAAGTTATCTTATTCACGACATACCCAAAATTGAAGGGAAAACAAATAAGGTGTCACGACCCAAAAATTCATTAAAGGTCCTGATGGCGCCTAACACTGCTGTCAGGCAAGTCAACCATAATAATTAACTTAATTAATCATTTTAGAAATTTTGAATCGTAATTTTCTTTAATTAAATGGTAAAAGATAGAACTCACAAAGTAAGTGATAAATAATTTTTCAACTTAAATACCAAACAACCCATAACCACTCTCAAAACCCGGTGTCACAAGTGCATGAGCATTTACTAGGGAGTAAAATAGAATACAACATCTGTTCGGAATACAAATTGGACAGGAAAATATAAATAACTCTGAAGAAGACTATGCTAGCTGCGGATCATAATATAGAATGCAACTCACCCAATTCCCAACATTAACCACACCTATGCGCCCACAAGACCGCTAGACATATATGTACCTGCACAAAAAATATACAGTAAGTGTAGCATGAGTACGTAAACAATGTGTACTCAGTAAGTATCAAGCCTAATCTCAAAGAAGTAGTGACGAGAGGTCGACTTTGACACTCACTATGGGTCAATATATTTATTTTAAAAAAAAATATTTAATTAGACATGATTTATATGAACAAAAATAATTTCCTTAACAAACAGAATCAAATAAATTCTCAAATTTCAATAATCTCCAATTTATCAATTAGCTTCACAAGATGTAATAAAATATCAAGGTATCGTATAATTATTATTATTAGGCACGATTTCCTGCCGAGGTCGTTCGGTCCGATCCAAAGTATCGTGTACACTGCCGAGGGACGTGCGACACGATCCATATATGTATCTATACTGCCGAAGCGTTCGGCCTGCTCCACAAGAAAGGAGGACATTTTCTTATGAACCTCCGGAATGAGAAGTTATTATAATATTAACACGTAGGATGTTCAATATCTATTAACAATTCAATAATTTGCACAAAATTCGAGTATATGAAGTTTCGATCTTTTACTATTTCCTCTAACAATTTACAATATAATTACATCAAATAAAAGATGCAATTATCACAAGTAATTTATGATTTGAGTCCTAAACTACCCGGACATAGCATAATTAGTAGCTACGCACGGACTCTCGTCACCTCGTGCGTACGTAGCCCCAGAATTAGCAACAATTATTAATGTAAATCATCTATGGGGTAAATTCCCTCTTACAAGGTTAGGCAAGAGACTTACCTTGTCTCAAAACCCACTTCCCGATCACAATGTCGCGTAAAATCTCAATTCGGTACCGAAAAATCTGAAACTATCCAAAAGTTATATAAAATAATTAATACATGCTCAATAATTTAAAATTAAACTATTAAATAAATTAATCTATCCAAAAATGGTAAATTCCAAATATTTACCCCGAGCCCACGTGCCCGGATTTTAAAAATATTTGGAGAAAATCGTTACCCATAATCTCAAGAACTCAAATATACAATTTCCATCCAATTCCATATTCATTTTCGTGGTTAAAATCTCATTTTTATACAAATCTAGGTTTTTTCCTCTAACCCTTGATTTCCACAATTTATAGGTTATAATCTACCCATAATCTATGTATTTAACTCAAAGTTTGTAGAATTAACTTACCTTCAAGTTGCTAATTGAAATCCACTCTCAAAAAGCTCCAAAATCCCCAAAGAATGAAGAGAAATGGGCAAAAATGGTTGTTTCTCCCGTTCTTTAAGTGTTCTGCCAAACAGATCTTCCACTTCTGCGGCTCCCAAGCCGCTTCAGCGGCTCCGTATCTGCAAAAATACCCTCGCAAATGTGGCTTTTCCTTAGCCGCCTTCACTCACACCTGCGGTCAGTGGCACACTTCTGCGCGACCGCTTCTGCGGTCGATACGCCGCACCTGCGCCTTCTTCCGCATCTATGCTTCTTTCTTTCGCACCTGCGCCTTCGCATGTGCGGTTCTTTTCTCGTATCTGCGATGCCCAGTGACCCCTCCTATTCTTCGTACCTGCGGCTAGTGAATCGCATTTGCGATTCTCGCACCTGCGACTGCCCAAGCGCAGGTGCGGTTGTAGCAGAAGTTGGGAGCTTCAGTTGCTTCTCCAACTTCCAAAATTGATCCGAGCCTCGTCCAGTTAACCCCAGAGGCCCCGCTCGAACATACCAACAAGTTTGAAATCATAAAACGGACTCACCCGAACCCTCGGAACGTGTAAAACAATATCAAAACTAAGAATCATACCTCAAACCAAATTGATTCAACTTAGAAATTTCAAATTCTTCAAACTTATTTTGAACGCGGCGAAATATACTTATACTATTCGGAATGACACCAAATTTTGCGTGCAAGTCTTAAATCACCATACAGAGCTATTCTCAGGCTCGGAATTTTCAAACGGATTTCAATTATTTTAAAACCTACTCCAAACCAAATTTAAAGAACATTAAACCTTCAAATAGTTAATTTTACACTATTAAGCTCCGAAACGCTCACGGGTTGTCCAAAACCCGATTCGAGCATACGTCCAAGTCCAAAATCCTTATACGAACCTATTGGAACCGTCAAATCCTTATTCCGGGGTCATTTTCTAAAAATGTTGACCGAAGTCAAACTTGGGCTTTTAAAACCAAGTGTTCCGATTTCAACCCGAACACTTCCAAATTCCGAACCAACCATCCCCGCAAGTCATAAATTAGTTAAAGCATATATGGGGAGTCTTATTTAGGGAAAGGGGGTTCTAACAGTCAAAACGACCGGTTGAGTTGTTACATAAGGAATGGTCTACTAGTCAAATTTGAGTGTCTTAATTTTCCAAGTTAATTTTAGGAGAGACTAAAACTATTATGTAATTGATAAAGAAATAAATTTTGAGATTAATTCAAACCCGAGAAGCTAGTTCAAAAAATGAGAATTATTCAAGGGTATTTAAAGATTTCAAATGCAGGTTAACCCACTAATGTGGGACTTAATACCCCTCCATGCATGGGCTTACAACTAGAGCGTTGACAAAATAACATAGGGGCTTTACTTTGGCTAAACACAAATTGGATGGGTTTGGTGCTCATTTTATCACTAAAAAAAATAAAAAAACCTTGGATCTAACTCAATTGGCAAAAAAAAAAAAAAAAAAAAAACCTCAAGAAATAGAATTGCACAAGACCATTTAAGAGATTAAATGCACCAAAACCCATCGATGTGGTACTCATTAATAGAATTCAAATTCATCTTATCGTGGGTCGTCTCATCGCTACTTATTTTCTCATTTTCTGCCATTCATGGGCCCTCGCCTCAATTTGTCACCTATGTTTCAATTACAAATTCGTCGCAATGAGCTATATGAGCAAGGGATGAACTTACATGGTATTAGGTAGGTTCATATGAACCTGCTTAGTCAAAAAAATTACTCTCTATAGTTAAAAACCAACATTATAAATTAGATGTTAACCCCATTTAGAGTAAATGCAATGTCCAACCCATTGGCAAAGTGGGTCAACTCATTTCTAGGACCCCAACTTCGAATTCGTCCAACGCTCTCATGAGCATTTCATTTTTGGCTTTTTTTCTATGTACATTTAACTTAGGAAAGCTTTTTCTATATACATACAATTTAGGAAAAGAAAACTACACCGTTTTACCTTTTTTAACAGAATCTAAAATCTAAGAAGGTATAAAACTCTAAATATTCCCCCAATTACCAAACCCCTTTCCAATCTCTCTGGCTAAATCCTTTCACGGGTGAAAAATTCAACTTTTTAAGATTCACTACTTAAAATACAAATAAAATATTTTAATTATTTTCTTCAATTAATTAAATTTTATTTTGCTGACTTCTTTGTGTATTTACTTTTTTATATATACCTGCAAAGATGTCTCATGTTTGAACTCTTAGAATGAAGTTGGTTGAAAAGCGATGTACCTCCCAGAATAAAATTTTCCTGCATGAGTCCGGATTAATCAAGCTCCAAAGCGAGTATCGAACACAGAAAGAAAAATTATATTGAATCCACATGACGAAAATTCTGGTTCCGCCACTTATAAGAATCATATATAAGCTAGGAGTGGTTTTTATGAATTTCAATATTCTTAGGAGATTAATTATACGTTGTCTGTAAACGAACAACAGCCCTACTACGTTGATGTTAGGGGCTCATCCGCCCCAAAAATATTAGAGATTCTGACATAATTGGCCGTTCGACACTAACTTAAGACAATCACTAGCCCATTATATTTGATTGCAAGTTATAGCCAAAAATTTATTGCATTGGCTACAACAAAACATTCGCTAACCAACTTTATCTTTTTCATTCTGCCTCTTTGCTACGCCCAACTCCACCATCCAAACAATTATCATAACACATCATAAAGTCTTTACTTTCTCAATTCAGTCTCAAATTCACAATCCAAAACCTAATTCACCACATACATGCATATTTTCACCCATCTCCTACATCTTCACTCATGAAACGAAAAATATCCAGTAAAAACATTGTCTCAAACATCGCCCGCTATAAATTTTCAATCTAAATTGTTTTAGAATAATCAGTATATGCAACTCTTAAAATACGATAGCAACACCCTTCTCATCCACCTTTTCTTTTATACCACCTGTTAGACATCCACACATAGACATCCACATAAAAATTTCCACTGTCCATCGCCGCCGCTGTATGAGATATAATGCAGTTCGAGGCGAGTTTGAAAATATTTTTTGAAAGAATAATGCAGAAAGTCGATGTTCTTGCAATCTTTCCATGTTTAAAATTATTGCGCCACCTCATTTCATCTCATATCATAGTCTTTGACTGAACACAAATTTTATTTTATTTTTAATTTAATTTATGTATTTATATTATTAATAGTAAAAGAAATTTAGAATTGTTAGGGTTAAATAAGTTAGTTTAATAGATAAAACATATACTTATCAAGTTTAATGTTTAAACAGTTTAATTTATATACTCTCTCATTGACACATTCAAGATCATTTGTCTCTCCTAAAGACCTTAACGATTAAATTTGATAGTCCTTGTAATAAGATTGATATTACATGCACTTAATAGATTTTAATTTTAGTCAAGATATGGTTACACAAAAAGAGAAAAGAAATTTTCGCTATACATGGGCGGGCTGTATTGAAGTCTTTTTGGGTTAAGGATGAACATGTATTGCAATCGCATCGCTGCCATCTCTAAATGAGTTCGCCCCTCTTTCTTTTAGTCCCATGACATTGGTGTGAAGGGATGCTCGAGTTGCCATCTCGTGACTATGTTAGAGGTAAAGTAATTGCTATATAGCTAGAGTTCTCCTTAATGATAAATTTGAATTAATTTGTTCTAATTGGAATTATCTTTTTGAATTAAAGAAGTTTTATGATTGTTTTTTCTGAGATAATTATGCATAATGTTGAAATATATACTAAATAGACTGTCACTATACAATTTATATACAATAGACTGTCACTATACAAAAAATACTAAACATACTGTCACTATACAAAATATACAAAATAGACTGTCACTATACAAAACATATACGAAATATACTATCACTATACCAAACATATATAACATATTCTGTCACTATACAAAATAGACATTTCGGGATATTAGATGTAATATGTTTGGGCCGGAGGGACATTTCGGGTCAATAAAAAAAAACATTGGCTATTAAAATTTTGAGGGGATATAGAGGGTCATTTTCTCAAAATATTATTTATAACAAAAATAAACTCGAGGGATAAGTGGGCGTCGCAAAGCCTGATGATCTAATTGATAACAACCTTAACCAAAGGAGTATATAATAATTTAAGTGTTTGAATGATAAAACGATAAAGAAAAACGCCAAAAGGGCCCAAATTCGCTTACTTTATAGTTTATACGGTTCTGCTTCTAACGTTCTCCAATGCATCTATTTTCTTGAAAATAATACACTATAAAATTCATCAATATATTAATTTGAGTATAGTTTGTATTTTGTCTGAATCATAACAGCGATTGTTTGTACAAACATGCAAGAGATTAAGTTGTGGCATGGCAGCCGTGGCTTCCTAAGCTTGTGCCTAGAAAGCTGCTTCAACTTTGTTTTCTATAAAGAACAAAGTTTAAAGCAAGAGAAATCTAATAACGACGTAGAAATCTATATTGGCGTTTTGTTTGAATGGTTGGTCTTCAAACACGAATTGAATTGGCTTCTCTCCATTTTCAATCATTTGTTTCTTTTCAAAACAAAGCTAGAGATCAAAATGCAGCAAAATTTCTGTTTGAAAATTGCAAATATCTCTTAACTCATTTTCCTATTACACTCGGCTTTCAATGCACTGACCCGCCTCTCGAAACACCATTTCTTCTCAAACACAACTTCTCCATGTTTACTCTTGCTCTCAATGTAAGTCAAAATTTTAGTAGATTTTTCGATTTTTGTTCATAGTCGACTCTATAATGGAGGAAAAGAAGTCTTTGAAGAAAAATAAGAAGTTGAGGGCATCTCCACATTCTATGAAATTAGCTGGTAAATTAGTGAAATATAACCCTAGTTATATTAGGAATGATGATGGCGATTTTGAAGATTTACCAGAATTTGGGTGCGATTTGGGGTATGCAACCCCTCAATCTGTTGAAGCAATGCAAAATACTCCTATTGAAGGAATGCAAAATATCCCTATTGATAGAAGGACTCGTTCACATAGCGGGACTCCCAGCGATAGAGTGACGAGGTCACAAACTGCTCAGTGAGTTGTTGTTGAAAAAGGCACAAGTTCAAAAAGAAAGATCAAAATGGTGGGAAAGGATGTTGTGAAGGATAAGGGTAAAGGTTCTAAAAGGAAGGCTAAAACGGATGGGGATGACATTCCATCAAAAAAGAGAAAAGTTCATGTTGATCAAAAATGTTCTAGCTCATATGATTTGAAGATATTTTCTAATGATATAACTCTGACTTGTGTGCGATTAGTTTATTTTAGTATGTAGAAAATTTATCCAATATAATAGTTATGTTCCAGATTTGAATATAAAATGTATCATTCTTTTTCATATTGCATATAATTTGTATCAAGTCAATAAGTAATGTGCAATTGTATATAAAGTGCATCATCTATCCACATAGTGTAAAAGTAATGTTTAAAGTGCGTATTTGTGATTGTTATGAAGCTTATATATATTTATATTTTTGTGTTGTCTGCAGCTTTGGGATTACTATGTTCCTTTGGGTGATCATTATAGTACTCGTATCAGTGTGCATACAAACTGCAGTATAGTGAAACATTTGAAAGATACTTTGGATGATCAGCATTTTGAGATGTTTAGAAGAACATGTTTTGGTTATTTTGTGGACTTGCCCGAATTTTTTATACAGAACCAACTTATCCATTCACTATTGCTTAGGGAAGTGGTGTCACCTAAAGATGATGAGTTATGGATTAAAGTGAATAGCACCAAGTTGCGCTTTGGACTTGCAAAATTTTATATTATCACAAGTTTAAAGTGTAATGGTGATCCTAATAAGGATTATGAATCTGTCAAGTCGAGTCGATTGATGGAATTGTACTTTCCAAGCATGTCGAAAGTGTCTAAGAAATTGTTAAGTAAATGTTTCTTAAAAAAGATGTGGAAATCTGATAAGGACGCATTAAAGATTGTAGTATTGTATTTCATTCACAGTTTCCTATTTTCTATTACGAATGATGATTTGATAACAAAGAATAATTTTCTGTTGGTTGAATTTGGTGATTGTGAGACTTTCCCTTGGGGAAAAGTGATTTTTACTGCTACGTTGGAGTTAATGAAGGATAAGGTTTATAACAAGAGAGAGATGTACCGATATGGTGGTTTGCCTTTGGCATTCCAGTGTTGGTTTTATGAATGTTTCCCCTATACTCATAAAAATCTCACTTACCGGATTAGAGATCTTATGCCACGCTTACTAAACTGGACTGTAAAGAAGAAGGTGACCTTCGAGAGGTTGAGGAAAGAATTTTTTCTTTTAAGTCAAGCGCAGGTAAAAAATTATTTTTGTTTAGTTTACAACATTTTGTAGCAATACATATGAATCTACTTTTGATAAATAAATTATGCATTTCTGATACATAAACTATATATTTTTAATACATAATATCAATTAACTGTATGATGTGTAGTTTCTACAAGTAATATATTGGTTGTCTTTTATTTATTAAAAATTTCATGATTGCTAAGTTTTTTTTATTTGTAGTTGGTGTTTGGTAATATTGCCCCAACAAATATTGAACAAACAAGGCTTGAATTGCATGATTTTGTCCCCGTGTATGAAGATCAAAATGCTGAAGTTAATCCATGAGATGATGTTGATGATTTCAACACTCAACCTAAAAAAAATGCTAAGAAGCACCCCAAAAATAAACTGAAATCACAACCTATCAACAATGAGAATATGGATCCACAGCCCAGTAACTTGAGTTCAAGCGAGAATGAGCTGAAATTTCTGAGAAGTGAAATCAACACTGTACAGTTCTATTTTGGCTTTGAGCAGTTCTGACAACTTAATTGATATTCAGTTTCACTTTTTCTTTTATAGGTAAATGACAAGGTTTCATCTTTGGAGCAGTTAATGATTGTCTCATTTGAAAAGGTTTTTAAAGCTCTAGGTGAACACGATACTTCAAAGGTATTCTCATGACTATGCTTATTTATTATTTTTACCCGTTGCTATAATTTTTACAACCTTTTGTATAATTTTTTCTGAACAGGGTAATAGAAAAGAGGATGACCATTATGATAGTCATGGCCATTATGATACTGGTGATATTCATAAAGATTATTTTGACGATAAGGAAGTTGCAGAGAATAATTTTGGTAGTGAGGAAGTTATGGAGAGAAATATTGGCAGTGAGGAAGTTGTAAAGAAAAATGTTAACACTGAGGTAAGTCTAGAGAAAACTGTTGTTGTTATGGAGGGTGTGGTGAAGGATTCTATAGAAGCTGGTAAAAGTAGTGAAGGAGTTGGTGATGACGAAGCCTTGATTGAGGAAGCCGAGCCTAAAATCACTGCAATTACCCATAAGTTTTGTAACAAGTTGTTGGTGGAGGATTCTGTACAAGTTGTTGGTAAAAACAGTTGTGAGGAAGTTGGTGAGGACAATGGTTGGACTAGTGATATTGAGGTTCAAATAACTACAATCACCCAAAAGTATTTCAATCAAAATATTGTATATGGTGATTGTTTAGGAGTGGATACAAATATTGCTACTATGCAGGAAGATCGTATAGTTGTTGTTGATCATGACACACCTGAAATGATCCCTAGAGAAAGAACATCAGCAGGAGTCATGAAGTCACCATTCATGAACCAATTTGACTCTGGTGGCACCATCCAAGTTGCTCAAGATAAGCCAACTAAGTCAAAGAAGCCCATCTTGACAAATAAGTCCATCTTCACTATAAAGTATCCTTTTCAGGGAAATGTTAGACAATCCTATTGATTTTAGAATATTGTGTAAGTGGAACACTTTCATCAATAGAGGCTTAAGGACTAATGCACCGTAAGTTTTATGTTGCAGTTTTTTCTTTTTCTTGTTTATTTTTCGTGTTTCGTGTTATGAACCATATCTTTTTATCCCGATTCATCAGGGATGGTGTTTATACAGAGATTAGCAATAAGCTAAATAAAATCTTTGAATTTAGAGTTGATGATATTGGAGAAAAAAAATAGTTCTTCACATTTGCATATCCCGGCCTATCCTTGTGTGATTCAGTAAGTCAACGTTATAATGGTTCTTCATATTTTCAGCATATTGATGTTAATTTGTTAGCATAAATACCATTTCTTTTTCTTTTATCCATATTGTAATTACATATAGATTATATCTGTAATAAAATGAGAAATGAGACTCGGTAACCCTTGGATAGTAGGCAGAGAAAAGGACTAGAACAATAATGGCAATAGAAAATATAGTCTCAACTTGGAAGAGTATCTTTTTATGTATATTTGCAGTATCTTCTGTAAAATGTATAATCAGTTTATACATAAAATATACATTTTAGTTTTCTCATACTGTAATGTTCTGACAATGTGTGTTTATTCTTCATATTTCAGCATATTAATGTTATTTTTTACTAATTGAGAAAGACAGGGAAGTACGGTGTTGATGTTCCAGTAAGATTCACAACTACGGACTGTTGGTTTAATTACTTGGTTTCGAATTTGTACAAGAAGTTTTTGGAGAAAAAGAGAGACATGAATTTGATTACTGAAACATATCCAATTGCTGAGTATATACTTGTGTATTTTTTAAGATGTAATGTTCCTTGGTATACTGTCGATGAAGTCCTTTTCCTTATAAATCTGTCTGATAAGTGGCACTGGATATTGGCGAGACTGTCATTCAAAGATCTGCGCATTTATATATACGATTCCATGAGTGGCGCGTGGCAGAATAGTGCAGTTCGGAGATCAATTGAGCCATACTCAGTGTTGCTCCCATATTTCCTTCATCGTATTGGTTTTTGAGACACAAAGGAGAATCCTATGGGAATCCCCACCATTGATCCTTTTGATATTCATGTCATTGATGGGTTGCCAACGCAAGATAACACGTAAATTATTATTGAATATTTCTGATTATTATTCATTTTTTATACATGAATTCCTATTTGGATATTATACTAACTTATTTGTTTATGTGCGACCTTGTATGTAGTGACTGTGGTGCTTATGTTGCTACATTTGCTGAGTATATCCTTCAAGGTAGAAGTATTCCTGAAGCTATTGATATTGATGGGATACGTAATTGATATGGTATATTGCTATGGGATTATGGAGTGAAGAAACAAAGAGCACACGCACTTAGTGATGACGAGTCTACTGGTAGATTGAAGGATCTGGCCAAAAAGGATAACAAGAAAAAGGGCAAGTCGCATTCCGTTGTTGATGACAAGGATTTGAAGGATAACAAGAAAAAGGTCAAGTCGCATTCCGTTGTTGATGACAAGGCTTTGAAAGATAACAAGAAAAAGGGCAAGACGTGTACCGTTGGTGATGACGAGACTTTGAAGGATATCAAGAAAAAAGGCAAGAAAAAGTAGTTTGGGATAGTTTAGTAGAAAATTCACATGTAGTTTTAAGATGAAGTAGTTTGGTTATGATATTGTCTTATGATTGGATACAGTTGCATACTTATATCACGTTTTATACTTTTTGTTTGGGATGTTTTTGAACAATAGGTTTGAAATGCTAATGTTGAATATTACTTTTAATTGCGACTTGTTTGTTTTCAGTTAATAGTGAAATTATGTAAGTTTCAGATTTTGTGTAGTTTAGACTTTTCTACAGTTTTAATTTTGAAATTTATACAGATAATTTGTTTCGACAGGTTTTTCAAATTTAGCTGGTGTTGCTAAATTGTTATAGGAAGTTTTATGAATGAAGTTTGGGGGCAGCTAAACTGTATATAAACTGTGTTGCGACAGTCTATTTTGTATAATTTTGTATAGTAACAGTCCTTTTGTATATATTTTGTATAGTGACATCTATTTTTGTATATTATTTGTATAGTGACATCTATTTTTGTATATTTTTTGTATAGTGATATCTATTTTGTATATTTTTTGTATAGTCACAGTCTATTGTATGTAAATTGTATATACAGTAGTGACGATCTTATTTTTTTTGTATAAATATACAAGTTTTATTTTATATATATTTTGTATAGTGACAATATTTTTTGTATAGCGACATCTATTTTGTATATGTTTTGTATAGCGACAGTTTATTTTTTTATTTTTTTGTATAGGAATAAAATATTATATATAAATTGTATAGTTACAGTCTATTTTGTATATTATTTTTTGTATAAATATACAAGTTCTATTTTGTATATTTTTTGTATAGTGACAGTCTTTTTTGTATAATTTTTGTATAGCGACATCTATTTTGTATATGTTTTGTATAGCAATATTTTATTTTTTTATTTTTTGTATAGGAATAAAATATTATATATAAATTATATAGTTACAGTCTATTTTGTATATATTTTATATATTGTTATCTATTTTGTATAATTTTTTATATAGTGACATCCATAATAGTATTTGGAATGAAATTTCTACCAATACTTTCATTACGACAAAAAAGTAGCATCTTTATTCATACATCAGAGAGAATCTGATTTCAAATCTCATTATTTTTTCATTATTCTAATTGTAACATTCACAAGGAAAAATGTTACAAACTACTAAATCATTGATAAACATCTACTAGTTGTCTTGAGCATTCCTGCATGTTCTTCTGTTGTGTCCTTGTTTTCCACACAGTCCACAGGTAACTGTTTCAGTATACAGATATTCATAAAGTCCCTTGTGTCGCGACTTCGTCGGTCTTCCTGATTTTCCCTTTACTATCGGTGGTAGGACCAAATTATCTAACACCTCTATTGGAAGGTCCCATGTAATTTCATCTGGAAGTGGATTAACTGGAACTTCATATGTCTTCTTGAAGTATTCGTTGGTGTAATAGGCAGAACAATATTTGGGTGCTTCTATGTGTGTGTAGTCCAATACTGCCATAGCATATGGACAAGTAATCTCATCCACTTGAAATCGTTTACACGAGCATTCTTTTTTTTGCAAGCAGACTACGTTCTACCTTTTTTCAACATCCATTATTATAGATACATAATCGGTTGAAGACCTCACCTAAATTTAAATAGATGTCATTAGTAAAATAGGGATATGACAAGTATTAATGCATTTTTGTCAAAGTATGTTATTCAGGTGTATGAAGTAAGACATGATAAAAGAATATTTACCGTCATCTTCTGTGACAAATAGCTATTTTCTTTCAGTACTTCGTTACATTTGTTTCCTAGGCTAGTAAATATACTCATTGCTGTCATTATATTTGTATTATTCCATTCCATAACCAAATTCATCATGTAATCTAGCAAACTCATGATTGGTAGCTCTCTTGCCTCTCTGTTTCTTGCATTGAGTGACTCGGCAATATTTGAAGTCATCACCATGGATCTATTAACAGTGAAATGCGCTATGGACCACTTTTCATAATCAACTTGGAACGGGTAACCCTTTACCCTCTTATCAATGTTGTCCATATCTTGCATGAGGCGATTAAAATTTTTAATTTTGTATGCTCTGGCCATTGCAAAAAATACTTCTCTCAGCCAGTCATGGTTCTTCTTGAACTGCTTCTTTATGTTATTCCAAAGATGAAAGATGCATATATAGTGAGATACCTCTGGATACACAATTATAGCACCCCTCAATATGCTTGCATGACGATCGGATATAATGCACATCCTTTCCCTTTCCCCAAAAGCCTGTGTAAACATTTCAAAAAACCATTCTGAGGAAGCATCATTTTCAGAATCGACAACAGCATATGCTAGTGGAAAAATTTTACCTGGTTAAGCAAACAAGAAAGCATCCACATGTTATTTTTGTTATACATAGATAAGAACTATCTATATCATATATAATTATTATAAGAGTCTGCGACATATTCACCTGTCGCATCTTGTGCGCTAGCTGTTAACATTATTCCCCTATATGATGATTTAAGGAATGTCCCATCAACCACTACAATAGGGTAGCAGTATTTCCATCATATGATTGTTGCATTTAGTGCGACAAAAACATACATGAAGCGCTCGTCCTCTGATTTATGTAACATTATGACAGAACCAGGATTTGTCATATTTATCATATACAAGTGACCCGGCAGTTTACTATAAGATTCGCGTGGTATCCCTCTTAGCAGTTCAAGAGCCTTTTCCTTTGTTCTATAAGCTTTTATGTAACTCATATTAATCCCATACTGTTGTTTCATGTCGCTCATGATGTCTGCTGGAGTGTATATTGTTTTTGGATTGGCATATTTGTTGCAAATCGTTTTTACAATGGCTGACAAAGTAGCATGACGTTGTGAAAATAGTCTACTCATCTCTGGGCAAGTGTGAACATCATTGAACCGTCTAACCTTGAAGACATTTGATTTGTGTAGACTTGAAGATTTAAGACTCCATTTGCAACTTTCATCCACGCATGTAAGACAATACCTATTTAAAATATAGTGTTATGATAATGCACTTCTTCAGATTTTTACACTTGTGTCTCTAATAAACAAGCAATATACATATGCAATCTCATTATACAATAATACAAGCAGTATACACAAAATTACAGAGAAGTTCAATCTCATACGTAGAAATTATACCTTGTTGTAGATGATCTATCCACTATAAATTGACATTTTTTTCGTATTGCGTAGTGCTTCATTACACTAATGATTGTATCTTTGACCCAATATAACTGACCTTCTGTAATTTCTTCATGTTGTGGATTGTCTATTATACAATTTCCCTTCATTATTTTAATTTTGTCTTCTTTTCCATGATTATCCATCATCTCAACAATATTAGTTTCGTGTACTTCTTCTACGTTCTGACATTGTAAACCAGCTGAAGTTGTTGCGAGTAAGTTACCACCCAAGTATGAACTTGAATATGAGCATTCAGCACTTGAATACACATATGAGCATTCAACACTTGAATATAGAGTTTTCAACGTTATGCATAATGGATATTCAGTGATATCCAGGTTTTTCTTTTTCATCTCTATATACAAGCGCACACTCATATAATTATATATTGGAATTGCTATATAGCCGTCCTTCACTGTATAATTTATCTCCATCGCACTTGTAAATGAATCTATATCCAATTGCTTGTATATCTCATCAACAAAATATTCATAACTACATCCCGAATTGATCAGCACGCCATTAATAAGAAAATTAATAAATTTACTTTCACTTACCCATTCACCATTGTGTTGAAGTACAATCGAAATCAAAATTGGAACAGTAGTTCCAACATTCACAATCTCCATAGACATTAGTTAAGTTTGTCGATTTTGTATCAATTTCATAATTTAAGAACAAAATTTTAACTCTATTAAGCTGATTGTAGGCCGCAATTGTGCAAAAACTTTGAATTTCATCGTGAATTTTTTGGAGCTCTTCTCTGGGTTTAATCTTCAGAAACCCTAGAATCTTTTTGACAATGCGAATAATTGGGAGACTTTTATAGTGTTTGGATATTGAAGATCCCATACTGAACGCATGAATTTACGTAACAAAATCGATTAGGAGTGCTTTCCTTTTAGTTTGCGTTGAGCGTATGGTTTCAGCTTTTTCAGTTGCTAGCCTTTATTATTGTTTTTAGGCTATGACTTGTAAAGGGTTATTTTGTGGCTATTAGGTGATATAAGTTTGGCCCTAGTGGCTACAAATGAACTTTTCTCCATAATATTGCTCCCTATTTTGGGCTAAGCCCATACAATTTCACACACACACACACACACACACACACACACACACACACACACACACACACACACACACACACACACACACACACACACACACACACACACACACACACATATATATATATATATATATATATATATATATATATATATATATATATATATATATATATATATATATACTAGTATCTATGAACGTGTGTTGCACATTAATAATGACACGTAATGATTTAAACAATTATTTATATAAAGGAACAATAAAATTTAATTAATAAGAGAAAAATTATGTAAAATAATATAACAATCATCTAAATGCCGAAAAATATTATTACATTAGCATAATACATGAATTTAAAATAAAATGACATCATCAAAACTTACACAAATAATCAATTTTATCATGTTAGTTAGATAATTATGTATTATAGTTTAAAACTAGTTAATGTGATGGTATCTTAAACAACACTTCTTTGTGGACAATATTCTTTTGTGTATGTTTCCTCCTAATGCTTTGGCTGCTCTGCCTTAACTAGAACTCTTGTTGTCGATCTTGATATCCCTCTTGAAAGTGCAACATACAGTTGTTCGTGCAAGAAAACATATTGCGGTAAATATAGTCCAATATTTAAGATATTTTTCCTTGTGCTTTATTTATTATATTTGTAAAACATAAACATACTAAAAATTATTTTCACACAAATTTAAAAGGATATTCCTTGGTTTCGAAAGACGAAAGTTGAATTCAGGAATAAGAATATATATAAAAGCACATTGACCAATATCATAACTTTTGCATGTGTGGCATTATTGTCAAAACTTCTATATACCATATGTGTGCTATTACATAAGCTATTCGGCCAATTTAAGTTTTTCAGTAGTGTAACAACCCAACCGGTCGTTTTGCTTTCTAGATCTCCGTCCCCCTAAATAAGACTCTCAGTATGCACTTTACTGTTTTATGATCTGCGGGGATGGTTAGTTCGGGATTTGGAAGGGTTCGGATCGAAATTGGAACACTTGGTTCCTTAGTTTGGCTTTAAAGGGCTAAGTTTGACTTTGATCAACATTTTGATTAAACGACCTTAGAATCGGGATTTGATGGTTCCAATAGGTTCGTATGTCGATTTTGGACTTGAGCGTATATTCGGATTGTGTTTTGGATGACCCGGGAGCATTTCAACGCTTAATGTTGAAAGTTGGCTTATTGAAGGTTTAAAAGTTCTTTGAATTTGGTTTGGAGTAAGTTTTGGTGTTATCGAGGTCCGTTTGTCATACCGAGCTTGGAAATATTTCTGCATGGTGATTTAAGACTTGCACGTAAAATTTGGTGCCCTTCCGAGTAGTTTAAGTATGAATCAACGCGTTCGGAGTAAGTTGGAAGAGTTTGAAGCTCTAAAGTTGATCCTATTGGTTTTGGGTTGCAATTCTTAGTTTTAATGTTGTTTCCTATATTCTGAGGGTGCGAGCAAGTTTGTTTTATGTTTACAAAGTTGTTGGTATGTTTGGACGAGGCCTCGGGGGCCTCGGGTGCAATCCGGACGATGCACGGATCGATTTAAAGCTCAAAAGGGCTGCTGGTGCACTAGTTCTGGTATGCCCGCAGGTGCTAGCCCGCAGATGCCAGGTCTTGGCCGCAGAAGCGGCTTGGGGAAATTGGCCAGTGGTTCGCAAAAGCAGAGAAGCATGCGTAGAAGCGGCCTCGCTTCTGCGATAAGTAGCCCGCAGGTGCGAGGGTGGGGCTGCAGATGCGCTTCACCATCCGCAGAAGCGGGATCCCGTTCGCAGAAGTGAAGCCAGATAGCCTGGGCATTTCTACAGAAGCGGACCTTGTTCCACAGAAGCGATGCCGTAGATGCGGCCTTATGAGCGCAAATACGGAAGTCATAGTGGCAGAAGGCTTAATTTATTACGGGACTTAAGCCATTTCTAACCTATTTCTCTCACTTTTTGGGCAATTTTGGAGCTTCTTGAGAGGGGTTTTCACCTAGCAATTTGGAGGTAAGTAATTTCTATCCAATGTGAGTTAAATACATAGATTATGGGTAGATTTTAACATATAAATTTGTAAAAATTATGGGTTTAGATGAAAATCCTAGGTTTTGATAAAAATGGGATTTAACCACGTAAATGGTTATGGAATTAGGTAAAAATTATATATTTTAGTTCGTGAGGTTATGGGTAATAATTATCTTCAAATATTTCCGGAATTCGGGTACGTGGGCCCGAGGGTAAATTTTAGGAATCTTCCAATTTTGGTTGGGTAATTACTCTAATAACTAAATCATTAACGTTTGAGCATATATTGATTAATTTATACAATATTTGACTAGTTTCGGATTGTTCGGCACCGAGTTGAGGCTTTAGGGTGAATTTGAGGTTGTAAAGCGAGCTTTGAGACAAGGTAAGTCTCTTGCCTAACCGTGTAAGAGGGAATTTACCCCATAGGTGATTTAAATTAATATTTGCTTCTAATTGTGGGGGCTACCTACGCACGAGGTGACGAGAGTCCGTGTGTAGATATTAATTATGCTTATGTACGGGTAGTGTAGGACCCAAATCCTGAAATACTTGTAATGTTTGCACTCTACTTGCTAATTAAAGTGCCTAAATTATATTAAAACTTGATAAAGGAATTGTAAAAGAACGAACTGCATTTACTTGAGTTTTGGAGGGTTACTTGACCGTTAATAGAAATTGTGCTCCTTTGCATATTAGCCTTGTAATAACTTTTAAATCAGATGTTCGTAAAGTATCCTCTATTCTTGTGGAGCGGGCCGAACGCATCGATAGTAGATAGATGCATCTATGGTTTGTGCAGATCGATCCTTGGCAGTGTACACATTATTCTGGATCAGGTCGTATGACATCGACATAATCTTGCATGATATTATTATTATTATTATTATTATTATTATTATTATTATTATTATTATTATTATTATTATTATTATTATTATTATTATTATTATTATTATTATTATTATTATTATTATTATTATTATTATTATTATTATTATTATTATTATTATTATTATTATTATTATTATTATTATTATTATTATTATTATTATTATTATTATTATTATTATTATTATTATTATTATTATTATTATTATTATTATTATTATTATTATTATTATTATTATTATTATTATTATTATTATTATTATTATTATTATTATTATTATTATTATTATTATTATTATTATTATTATTATTATTATTATTATTATTATTATTATTATTATTATTATTATTATTATTATTATTATTATTATTATTATTATTATTATTATTATTATTATTATTATTATTATTATTATTATTATTATTATTATTATTATTATTATTATTATTATTATTATTATTATTATTATTATTATTATTATTATTATTATTATTATTATTATTATTATTATTATTATTATTATTATTATTATTATTATTATTATTATTATTATTATTATTATTATTATTATTATTATTATTATTATTATTATTATTATTATTATTATTATTATTATTATTATTATTATTATTATTATTATTATTATTATTATTATTATTATTATTATTATTATTATTATTATTATTATTATTATTATTATTATTATTATTTACATAACCCATGCTTATTTAGAACTTCTGTATTTCCTTACTGTTAGCTTATAGTAAGTGTCGATGTCGATCCCTCGTCACTACTTCTTCGAGGTTAGACTTGATACTTACTGGGTACATGTTGTTTATGTACTCACGCTACACTTCTGCACTAACTGTGCAGTATCTAAGGCAGGTGCATCTGGCGGTCACACCGACGTGCATCCCCGATACCCTGAGGTCTAGTGGTGAGCTTCTTCCTGAGCCGTTCTGCAGCACCTAGAGCCTTTCTTTGTACTTATTTTCTGTCTATTTTATTTCAGATAATAGTTAGAGTTTTGTATATTCTACTAGTGCTCATACACTTGTAACACCAGGTCTTATCACACAATCTAGTAAACTTTATGATTTTTGGAGTTTTTGGAGTATTATAGTTCACTGTTGTCTTGCCTAGCGGCGACGTTGGGTGCCATCAGGACCTATAGGAGAAATTGGATCGTGACAACATGATATCAGAGCACTAGGTTCATGTAGGTCTCACAAGTTATGATCAGGCTTAATAGAGTCTTACGGATCGGTATGGAGACGTTCGTACTTATCTTCGAGAGGCTATAGGGTGTTAGGAAACTACTATTTCTTCATCTTCTATCGTGCAGTTGATGTTGTGCTAAATATCTTTCTTTTATTCTATCACAGATGGTGAGAACACGCACGTCAGATGTACCCGATCATGGAGGAGCTACTCCCCATATCGCTAGAGGCCGAGGCAGAGGTCGAAGGAGGGCTCCAGCTCGAGGAGGAGGACATCCTATACTTTTTCCAGTTATGCCACCAGTGGATCCTGTAAAGGATCCCATTATTGAAGAGCAGGGAGAGGTGCCTGCAGTAGAGCCAGCCCCAGTGGATTTCTTGGCTGCACCGGGATTCTAGGAGGTCATGGGCTGTATGATGCGGTTTATGGATTCTATGACTCAGGCTAGTTTTTTTCCACTGGACCCAACCACATCTCAGGTGGGAGGGGGAGCAAATAACCCTACCGCTTAGGCTCCTGGGCATGCTGCTATCATATATCAGACCCCCGGTGCACTACCTTTGGGTGGAGCCCAGCCAGTAGCGGTAGCTATACCTGAGCGTAGACCAGCTGCGTTCGGTGATCCGTAGAAGCTATTGGACAGATGGACCAGGCTTCATCCTCTTGTCTTTGGGGGTGAGAGACATGAGGACCCCCAGGATTTTATTAATTCGTGCAGGGACAGACTACACAACATGAGGATATTGGAGTCCCACGAGGTGGTGTTTACCACCTTTCAGCTGAAGGGAAGGGCTCGTAGATGGTGGCAGTCCTATCTTCTTGGCATACCAACAGGTTCTCCTCCCATGACTTGGGATCAGTTCACACTTCTCTTCTTGGACAGATATATTCCACCCTTTTAGAGGGAAGAGTTGCGGTTTCAGTTCGAGCAACTTCAGCAGGGCTAGATGTCGGTGACCGACTATGAGGCGAGATTCGCTAAGTTGTCTCGCCATGCATTTATTATACTTCCTACCAATGCAGAGAGAGCGTAGAGGTTTGTTGCCAGTTTGCACTCTGGTATCCAGGCCACTATGGCTCAAGAGGTGGAGATGAGGACTTTTTACGAGCTAGTTGTGGAGATAGCTCAGAGGATTGAGGGTGTCCGTTAGCAGAGCCGAGAGTAGGCAATGAGGGATAAATGATTTCGATATTCTAGAGAGTTCAGTAGTGCCCCGGCTGGGGGAAGGGGTCAGTTTGTGAGGGGTCAGTCTAGCAGGCCCACATATCTAGCACCGCTGCCTCCTTAGGGTGCTCCAATGCAACCTTATTTCAGCGCCATGTCAGAGAGTTCCTAGCGCCCACCATCTATTCAGGGATATTCCAGTGTGTATTCAGGCCATTAGGCTCACACTTTAGGTCAGCAGTCCACCGGACCGAGAGGTTGTTTCGAGTGCGGGGACCTTAGTCATGTGCGGAAGTTCTGCCCTAGGCTTTGGGACAAAGTAGTGCAGCAGGGTCAGCACTCTATGATTACAATACCGGCTGCCCCACCAACCGTTTGGCCTCCTAGAGGCGGAGGGAAGGTGGGTAGGGGATGTCCTAGAGGTGGAGGCTAACCATGAGGCGCTCCAGCCAGATTTTATGCCTTTCAAGATAGACTAAATGCAGTAGCCTTAGATGCCGTGATCACAAGTATTATTTCTGTCTGCGGTGGGGATTCTTCGATACTATTTTATCCAGGGTCTACATATTTATATGTTTCATCTCCATTTGCTCATTTCGTCGGAGTTCCTCGTGAGTCCTTGGGTACTCCTGTTTCTGTGTCCACACTAGTGGGCGATTCTGTAGTTATGGACTGGATCTATCAGTTCTGCATTGTTACTTTCTGTGCTTATGAGACCCGAGTGGATATTCTGTTGCTCGATATGATTGACTTTGAGGTCATTCTGGTCATGGATTGGTTGTCTCCATATCACGCCACCCTCTATTAACAAGCCAAGACTGTTACCTTGGCGATACCAAAGTTTCCTAGATTGGAGTGAAAGGTTCGTCTGTCAGTACATCTAGTCAGGTTATCTCCTTTCTGAAGGCTCTACACATGGCCGAGAAGGGTTGTTTGGCTTAACTAGCTTATGTTCGGGATACTACTGTAGAGTCTCCAATGATTATTTCAGTGCCCGTGGTCCCGGAGTTCTTCGATATGTTTCCTTCTGATCTTCCAAGCATGCCACCAGATCGTGATATTGATTTCTGTATTGACTTGGCTCCAGGTACCCAACCTATCTCTATTCCACCATACCGCATTTCTCCGAAAGAGTTAAAGGAACAACTTGAGGAGTTTCTACAAAAGGGGTTCGTCATACTGAGTGTGTCGTCTTGGGGCGCACCGGTGTTATTTGTGAAGAAGAAAGATGTGACTATATGGATGTACATTCATTACCGCCAGTTAAAGAAAGTTACTATTAAGAACAAGTACCTGTTGCCGCGTATTGATGATGTGTTTGACCAGTTGCAAGGTGTTAGGGTGTTCTCCAAGATCGACTTGAGATTGAGGTATTATCAGCTAAAGATTTGGGATTCAGATGTTCCATAAACGGCCTTCCGGACTACATATTTCCATTATGAGTTTCTAGTGATGTCCTTCGTTTGACTAACGCCCCGACGACATTTATGGATTTGATGAACCAGGTGTTCAGTACATATATTGATTCATTTGTCATTGTCTTCATTGATGATATTTTGTTCTACTTGCGTAGCATGGAGGAGCACAAGCATCAGTTGAGAGTGGTGCTTCAGACCTTGCGAGAACAGAAGTTATATGCTAAGTTCTCCAAGTATGAGTTCTGGTTGGATTCTGGTGCATTCTTAGGGCATATAGTATTAGGCGAGGGTATTAAGGTAGATCCTAAGAAGATCGAGGTAGTTCAGAGTTGGTCTCGTCCTACCACAACGACTTAGATCGGGGGCTTGCTCGGTTAGCAGGTTATTATTGTCAGTTTGTGAAGGGCTTCTCATCTATTGCAGCACCTTTGACTAGATTGACCCAGAAGGGTGCTCTATTTTGATGATCTGACGATTACGACGCGAGCTTCCAAAAGCTCAAGACCGCATTGACTTCACCATCGGTGTTAGTGCTGCCTTACGGTTCAAGTATGTACACTGTGTACTGCGACACTTCACGTGTTGGTTTTGGTTGTGTATTGATGCAGGAGGGGCGAGTTATTGCATATGCTTCACATCAGCTGAAGCCCTATGAGAAGAATTACCTTGTATACAATTTGGAGTTGGCCGCGATTGTTCATGCTCTCAAGATCTGGAGGCATTATCTTTATAGGGTGTCCTGTGAGGTTTACTCTGATTATCGCAGCTTGCAGCATTTGTTCAAGCAGAGGGACTCAATTTGAGGTAGAGTAGGTGGCTTGAGTTACTAAAAGATTATGATATTACCATCCCTTATCATCCAGGCAAGGCTAATGTAGTTACGACTGCCTTGAGCAGAAAGGCAGAAAGTATGGACAAGTTGGCATTCATTTCAGTAGAGGAGAGGCCACTAGCTTTGGACATTCAGTCCTTGGCTAACATACTTGTGAGGTTGGATATTTTAGATCCCAGTTGAGTTATTGCATGCATTGTCGCCCTGTCCTCTCTATTAGAGCAGATCAAGGATCGTCAGTTTGATGATCCGCACTTGTTGGTTCTCACAGAGACGGTACTGCAGGGTGGTGCCAAGGAGGTTACTGTCGGTGAGAATGGTGTTCTGTGACTCCAAGGTCGCCTATGTGCTCCTAATGATGATGGCTTGAGGGAAAAGATCCTAGATCAGGCACACAGTTCTCGGTATGCTATTCATCCAGGGGCTGCAAAGATGTATCGTGACCTGAGGAAGCATTATTGGCGCCCGCAGATGAAGAAGGACATAGTTGAGTATGTAGCGAGGTGCCTTAATTTCAAGCAAGTTAAGTATGACCATCATAGGCCAGATTGACTATTTCAGCAAATGACTATACCTAAGTGGAAATGGGAGCGCATTACTATGGACTTCATAGTTGGGTTTCCTTGGACCTTGTGAAAGTTTGATGTAGTTTGGGTCATTGTCAGCATGTTTACCAAGTCGGCACACTTCATTCCAGTTGTTACCACGTACTCTTCAAAGAGGTTGGCTCATATTTACATTCAGGAGATTGTTTGGTTGCATGGTGTGCCCCTCTCCATTATATCAAATAGAGGCCCTCAGATTACTTTTCATTTCTGTAGGGTAGTACAAAGTGAGTTGGGGACCCGGGTATAGCTCAGCATAGCCTTTCATCCGCAGACTGACGGGCAGTCAGAGCGGACAATTCAAATCTTGGAGGATATGCTAAAAGCATGTGTGATTGACTTTTTAGGGCAGTGGGATCGGTTCTTGCCTTTGGCCAAGTTTGCTTACAAAACCAGTTATCAGTACAACATCGAGATGGCTCTACTTGAGGCTTTATATGGTCGGCGATGTCATTCTCCCATCGGATGGTTTGAGCCTGGCGGCGCTAAGTTATATGGTACTGATTTAGTGAAGGATGCCTTAGAAAAGGTAAAGTTGATTTAGGACTGACTTGGCACAGCACAGTCCAGACAGAAGAGTTACGCTAATCAGAAGGCGCGTGATTTATCATTTATGGTAGGCGAGAAAGTTCTCTTGAAAGTCTCGCCGATGAAGGGGATCATGAGGTTCAGGAAGAAGGGCAAGTTGAGCCCAAGGTTTATAGGTCCATTTGAGGTGTTGAGACGAGTTGGGGAGGTTGCTTATGAGCTTGCTTTGCATCCCTGTCTATCGGGTGTTCATACGGTTTTCCACGTGTCTATGATCCGAAGGTATCATGTCGACATGTCGCATGTTTTAGATTCCACACGGTTCAGTTAGATGAGAGCCTGGGTTATGAGGAAGAGCAAGTTTCCATTGTTGACAGACACGTTCACCAGCTGAGGTCCAAGGAGATTTCTGCAGTAAAGGTTCAGTGGAGGGGATAACCAATCGATGAGGTGACTTGGGAGGCTGAGGAGGATATGCAAGTAGATATCTACACCTATTCGGCATCCTAGGTATGATTCTAGACCCGTTCGAGGACGAACGTTTGTTTAAAAGGTGGAGAATATAACGAACCAACCAGTCATTTTGCATTCTAGATCCCCGTCTCCCTAAATAAGACTCCTCGTATGTGTTTTTACTATTTTATGACCCGCGAGGATGGTTAGTTTCGGATTTGGAAGGGTTCGAGTCGAAATCGGAACACTTTGTTCTTTAGTTTGGCTCTAAATGGCAAAGTTTGACCTTGGTCAACATTTTGAGTAAACGACCTCAGAAATGAAATTTAACGGTTCCAATAGGTTTGTATATTGATTTTGGACATGGGCATATGTTCGGATCGGGTTTTGGATGACCCGGGAGTGTTTCAGTGCTTATTGAAGGCTTAAACGTTCTTTGAATTTGGTTTGGAGTAGGTTTTGGTGTTATCGAGGTCCGTTTGTGATACCGAGCCTAGATATCACAAACTTGTTCCGAGGGTGCGAGAAAGTCCAAGTCCGAGGGTGCGAGCAAGTCCGTTTAATGTTTACAAACTTGTTGGTATATTTGGACGAGGCCTCGGGGGTCTCGGGTGCAATTCGGGCGATGCACAGATTGATTTAGAGCTCAAAAGGGCTGCTGGTGCACCAGTTCTGCTGTGCCCGCACCTATGAGCTTCTGGCCGCAGGTGCAAGCCAGCAGATGCGAGCTATTGGCTGCAGAAGCGGCTTGGGGAAATTGGCCAGTGGTTCACAGAAGCAGAGAAGTACGCGCAGAAGAGGCCTCGCTTCTGCGATTAGTAGCCCGCAGGAGCGAGAGTGGGGCCGCATATGCGCTTCACCATCCATAGAAGAGGGATCCCGTCCGTAGAAGCGAAGCCAGCCAGCCTGGGCATTTCTGCATTTGCGGACCTTGTTCGGCAAAAGCGGTACCGCAGATGCGGCCCTGTGACCGCAGATGCAGAAGTCCTGAAGGCAGAAGGCTTCTTTTATTATGGGACTTAAGCAATTTCTAACCTATTTCTCTCACTTTTTGGGCGATTTTGAAGGTTCTTGAGAGGGGCTTACACCTAGAAATTTGGAGGTAAGTAAATTTTATCTAATGTGAGTTAAATACATAGATTATAGGTAGATTGTAACATGAAAATTTATGAAAATTATGGGTTTAGCTGAAAAACTTAGGTTTTGATAAAAATGAGATTTAACCACGTAAATGGTTATGGAATTAGGTGAAAATTATAGCAAGCTTTCCCCCTTCGTTTGTTGTGGGTCGCGCCTCACCGCAGGCACTGAATGAATGAAATGAGTGGAGATCCTCCTTCCCCCATCTAATTACCAAGAACTTCGTTGCCACTAGTAAATAAATTTGAGTTCGTGAGGTTTTGGGAAACAATTATCTTCGAAAATATTCGGAATCCGGGCACGTGGGCCCTGGGGTGAATTTTAGAAATCTTCTGATTTGGGTTGGGTAATTACTCTAATAGCTAAATCATTAATGTTTGAGTGTATATTGATTAATTTATACAACATTTGACTAATTTCGGATTGTTCGGCACCGATTTGAGGCTTTAGGGTGAATTTGAGGCCGGAAAGCGAGCTTTGAGACAAGGTAAGTCTCTTGCCTAACCGTGTAAGAGGGAATTTATCCCATAAGTGATATCAATTAATATTTGCTTCTAATTGTGGGGGCTACCTACGCACGAGGTGACGAGAGTCCGTGTGTAGCTATTAATTATGCTTATGTCCAAGTAGTTTAGGACCCAAATTATGAAATACTTGTAATGTTTGCACTCTACTTGCTAATTAAAGTGCCTAAATTATATCTGGAACTTTATAAAGGAATTGTAAAAGAACGAATTACATTTACTAGAGTTTTGGCGGGCTATTTGACCGTTAATAGAAATTGTCCTCCTTTGCGTATTATCCTTGTAATAACTTTTACATCGGATGTTTATAAAGTATCCTCTCTTCTTGTGGAGCAGGCCGAACACATCGACAATAGATAGATGCATCAATGGTTCGTGCAGATCGATCCTAGGCAGTGTACACATTATTCTGGATCGGGTCGTAGGACCTCGGCATAATCTTGCGTGATAACACTAAGAGTTTAATTATATATTTGATATCCTTTCATGGCTTGAGAGGCTAAAATTATATGAGACAGAAATCTATTTGGGACTTACCATGTGTGATATTATTATTATTATTATTATTATTATTATTATTATTATTATTATTATTATTATTATATTATTATTATTATTATTATTATTATTATTATTATTATTATTATTATTATTATTATTATTATTATTATTATTATTATTATTATTATTATTTACATAACCCATGCTTATTTAGAACTTCTGTATTTCCTTACTGTTAGCTTATAGTAAGTGTCAATGTCGACCTCTCGTCACTACTTCTTCGAGGTTAGACTTGATACTTACTGGGTACATGTTGTTTATGTACTCACGCTACACTTGTGCTCTAACCGTGCATGATCTAAGGCAAGTGCATTTGGCGGTCACACTGGCACGCATCCCCGATACCCTGAGGTCTAGTGGTGAGCTGCTTCCTGAGCCTTTCTTTGTACTTATTTTCTGTCTATTTTATTTCAGACAGTAGTTAGAGTTATTTATTTCTACTAGTGCTCATACACTTGTGACACCAGGCCTTGGCATACATTCTAGTAGACTTTATAGTTTTTGGAGTATTTATATATCTATGATTGCAATCAGTTGCTTTCGTTTTGTTCATTAAATTTTCTACTTCTTGAATCTCTTAATAAATAGAATTTAATTACTTGGAAACCTATTAAAATGAGTAATCACATAGTTAGTTCACCGTTGGCTTGCCTAGATGCGACGTTGGGCGCCATCACGGCCTATAGGAAAAATTTGGTCGTGACAACATGGTATCATTGCACTAGGTTCACGTAGGTCTCACAAGTTATGAGCAAGCTTAATAGAATCTTGCGGATCGGTGTGGAAACGTCCATACTTATCTTCGAGAGGCTATAGGGTGTTAGGAAACTACTCTTTCTTCATCTCCTGTCGTGCAGTTGATGTTGTGCTAAGCATCCTTGTCTTATTCTCTCACAGATGGTGAGAACGCATGCGGTGGATGTACCTGATGATGGAGGAGTTGCTCCCCCTATCGCTAAAGTCCGAGGCAGAGGTTGTGGGAGGGCTCCAGCTCGAGGACGAGGACGTCCTAGACTTGCTCAAGCTATGCCACTAGGGGATCCATTAGAGGATCCCATTATTGAGGAGCAGGGCGAGGTGCCTGCAGTAGAGCCGGCCCCGGTGGATTTCATGTCCGCACCGGGATTCCAGGAGGTCATGGACGGTATGCTACGGTTCATGTATTCTATGACTCAAGCTGGTTTATTTGCAGTGGACCCAGCCATATCTCAGGTGGGAGGGGGAGAACAGACCCCTACCGCTTAGGCTCCTGGGCATGCTGCTGCCGTATATCAAACCCCGAGCGCACTACCTGTGGGCGGAGCCTAGCCAGTAGCGGTAGCTATACCTGAGCACAGACCAGTTGCGACCAGCAATCCGCAAAAGCTATTGGACATATGGACCAGGCTTCATCCTCTTGTCTTTGGGGGTGAGTGGCATGAAGACCTACAGGATTTTATTGATCGGTGCAGGGACATATTGCACAACATGAGGATATTGGAATCCCGTGGGGTGGACTTTGCCACCTTTTAGCTGAAGGGCAGGGCTAGTAGATGGTGGTAGTCCTATATTCTTGGCAGACCAGCAGGTTCTCCTCCCATGACTTGGGATCAATTAACACACCTCTTCTTGGACAGATATATTCCACCCTCTTAGAGGGAAGAGTTGTGGTTTCAGTTCGAGCAGCTTCAGTAGGGCCAGATGTCGGTGACCGACTATGAGGCGAGATTTGCTGAGTTGTCTCGCCATGCACTTATGATACTTCCTACAGATTCAGAGAGAGTGTAGAGGTTTGTTGCCGGTTTGTACTCTGGTATCCAGGCCACCATGGCTCGAGAGGTGGAGATGGGGACTTTTTACGAGCTAGTTGTGTAGATAGCTCAGAGGATTGAGGGTGTACGTCAGCGGAGCCGAGAGCAGACGACAATGGATAAGCAGTTTCGATATTCTGGAGGGTTCAGTGGTGCCCCAGCTGGGGGAAGGGGTCGGTTTGTGAGGGGTCAGTCTAGCAGGCCCACATATCCAGCACCGCCGCCTCCTCGGGTTGCTCCAGTGCGACTTTATTTCAGTGCCATGCTAGAGAGTTCCTAGAGCCCACCAGCTATTCATGTATCCTCCAGTGGGTATTTAGGCCATCAGGATCAGACTTCAGGTCAGCAGTCCACCGTACCGAGAGGTTGTTTCGAGTGCGGAGACCTTAGTCATGTGCGAAAGTTTTGCCCCGGGCTTCGGGGCAAGGCAGTGTAGCAGGGTCAACAGCCTATGATTACTGCACCAGCTGCCCCACCAGCCGTCTGACCTCCTAGAGGTGGAGGGAAGGTGGGTAGGGGATGTCCTATTGGTGGAGGCCAGCCAGGAGGCGCTCCAGCCAGATTTTATGCCTTTCCTGCCAGACCAGATGCAGTAGGCTCAGATGACATGATCACATGTATTATTTCTGTCTGCGGTAGGGATGCTTCCGTACTATTTGATTCGGGGTCTACATATTTATATGTTTCATCCTCGTTTGCTCATTACCTGGGAGTTCCTCGTGAGTCCTTGGGTACTCCTATTTACCTGTCCACACTAGTGGGCGATTTTGTAGTTATGGATTGGATCTATCAGTCCTTCATTGTTACTTTTTGTGGTTATGAGACTCGAATGGATATTCTGTTGCTCGATATGACCGACTTTGAGGTCATTCTGGGCATGGATTGGTTGTCTCCAGATCACGCCATCCTTGATTGCAATGCCAAGAATGTTTCCTTGGCGATGCTAGAGTTGCCTAGATTTGAGTGAAAGGGTTCGTTTTTCGGTATTTGTAGTCAGGTTATATCCTTTTTGAAGGCTTGACACATGGTCGAGAAGGGTTGTTTGGCTTATCTAGTTTATGTTTGGGATACTACTGCAAAGACTCTGGTAATTGATTCAGTGCCCGTGGTCCGAGAGTTCTCCGATATGTTTCCTTTTGATCTTCCAGGCATGCCACCAAATCGTGCTATTGATTTCTGTATTGACTTGGCTCCAGGTAGCCAGCCTATACCTATTCCACCGTACTGCATGGCTCCAAAGGAGTTGAAGGAATAGCTTGAGGAGTTGCTAGCAAAGGGGTTCGTTAGACCGAGTGTGTCGCTTTGGGGTGCAGCTGTGTTATTTGTAAAGAAGAAATATAGGACTATGCGGATGTGCATTGATTACCTACAGTTAAACAAAGTTACCATTAAGAACAAGTACCCATTGCCGCGTATTAATGATTTGTTTGACTAGTTACATGGTGCTGGGGTCTTCTCCAAGATCGACTTGAGATCGGGGTACCATCAGTTGAAGATTCAGGATTCAGATGCTCCAAAGACGGCCTTCTGGACTAGATATGGCCATTATGAGTTTCTATTGATGTCCTACAGTTTGATTAACGTCCCGGAGGCATTTATGAATTTGATGAACCAGGTGTTCATGCCATATATTGATTCGTTTGTCATTGTCTTCATTGATTATATTTTTATCTACTCACGTAGCATAGAGGAGCACAAGCAACATTTGAGAGTGGTGCTTCAGACCTTGCGGGAACAGAAGCTATATGCTAAGTTCTCCAAGTGTGAGTTTTGGTTAGATTCTGTGGCGTTCTTGGGGCATGTAGTATTAGGCAAGGGTATTAAGGTATATCCCAAGAAGATCGAGGCAGATCAGAGTTGGCCTCGTCCTACCACAATGACTGATAGCAGAAGCTTCCTGGGGTTAGCAGGTTATTATCGTCAGTTTGTGGAGGGCTTTTCATCTATTGCAACACCTTTGACTAGATTTACCCAGAAGGGTGCTCCGTTCCGATGGTCCGATGATTGCTAGGCGAGCTTCCAGAAGCTCAAGACCGCTTTGAATTCAGCACTGGTGTTAGTGCTGCCTTCCGGTTCAGGTTTGTATACTGTGTACTGCGATGCTTCACATGTTGGTTTTGGTTATGTATTGATGCAGGAGGGGTGAGTTATCGCATATGCATTACGTCAGCTGAATCCCCATGAGAAGAATTACCTTGTATACGATTTGGAGTTGGCCGCAATTGTTCATGCTCTCAAGATCTGAAGGCATTATCTTTATGGGGTGTCTTGTAAGGTTTACATTGATTATCACAGCTTGCAACATTTGTTCAAGCAGAGGGATCTCAATTTGAGGTAGAGCAGGTTGATTGAGTTCTAAAAATTATGATATTACCATCCCTTATCATCCGGGCAAGGCTAATGTAGTTGCGGCTGCCTTGAGAATAAAGGCGGAAAGTATGGGCAGTTTGTCATTCATTTCAGCAGAGGAGAGGCCACTAGTTTTGGTCATTCAGTCCTTGGCTCACAGACTTGTGAGGTTCGATACTTCAGAGCTTAGTCCAGTTCTTTAATGCATTGTCGCGCAGTCCTTTCTATTCGAGCAGATCAAGGCTCGTCAGTTTGATGATCTGCACTTGTTGGTTCTCAAAGAGACGGTACTGCAGGGTAATGCCAAGGAGGTTACTATCGGTAAGGATGGTATTCTACGACTCTAGGGTTGCTTATGTGTTCCTAATGTTGATGGATTGAGGGAGAAGATCCTAGAGGAGGCACACAGTTCTCGGTATTCTATTCATCCTGGTGCTGCAAAGATGTATCGTGACCTGATGCAACATTATTGGTGGCGGCGGATGAAGAAGGACATAGTTGAGTATGTAGCAAGGTTCCTTAATTGTCAGCAAGTTAAGTATGATCATCAGAGGCCAGGTGGCCTACTTCAGCAGATGACTATACCGAGTGGAAATGGGAGCGCATTACTATGCACTTCGTAGTTGGGTTAACGCGGACCTTGCGGAAGTTTGATACGGTTTGGGTCATTGTCGATAGGCTGACCAAGTCGGCACACTTCTTTCCGGTTGTCACCATGTATTCTTCAGAGGGGTTGGCTCAGATTTACATTCAGGAGATTGCTCGATTGCATGGTGTTCCTGTCTCCATTATATCAGATAGAGACCCTCAGTATACTTCGCATTTCCGGAGGGTAGTATAGAGTGAGTTAGTACCCGGGTAGATCTCAGCATAACATTTTATCCACAGACCGATTGGTAGTCAGAGCGGACAGTTCAGATCTTAGAGTATATGCTCAGAGCATGTGTGATTGACTTCGGAGGGCCGTGGCATCAGTTCTTGCCTTTGGCTGAGTTTGCTTATAATAACAGTTATTAGTCCAGCATCGACATGGCTCCATTTGAGGCTTTATATGGTCGGCGATGTTATTCGCCCATCGGATGGTTTAAACCTGGCTAGACTAAGTTATATGGTACTAATTTAGTGAAGGATGCCTTAGAAAAGGTAAAGTTGATTCAGGAGAAACTTTGCAGAGCACAATCCAGACAGAAGAGTTACGTGGATGAGAAGGCGTGTGATTTATCATTTATGGTGGGCGAGAAAGTTTTTTTGAAGGTATCGCCGATGAAGGGGATCATGAGGTTCGGGAAAAGGGCAAGTTGATCCCAAGATTTATAGGTCCATTTGAGGTGTTGAGACAAGTTGGGGGGGTTGCTTACGAGCTTTCTTTGCCTCCTAGTCTATCGAGAGTTCATCCAGTTTTCCACGAGTCTATGCTCCAAAGGTATCATGCCGACAGGTCGCATGTGTTATACTTCAGCACAGTTCAGTTAGATGAGAGCCTTGGTTTTGAGGAGGAGCTAGTTACCATTGTTGATAGGTAGGTTTGCCAGCTGAGGTCCTAGGAGATTTCTACGGTAAATGTTCATTGGAGGGGCCAATCAGTCGAGGAGGCGACTTGGGAGGCCAAGGAGGACATGCAAAGCAGATATCCACACCTATTCGGCACCCCAGGTATGATTCTAGACTTGTTCGAGGACGAACATTTGTTTAAGAGGTGGAGAATGTAATGACCTAACCGGCCTTTTTGCTTTCTAGATCCCCATCCCCCTAAATAAGACTCCCCGTATGTGCTTTTACTTCTTTATGACCTTCGGTGACGGTTAGTTCGGGATTTGGAAGGGTTCGAGTCAAAATCGGAATATTTGTTTCCTTAGTAACTTTAAAGGGCTAAGTTTGGCTTTGGTCAACATTTTGAGTAAACGACCTCGGAACTGGGATTTGACGGTTCCAATAGGTTCGTATGTGGAATTTGGAGTTAGGCATATGTTCGGATCGGGTTTTTGATGACCCGGGAGCATTTCAGCGCTTAGTGTTGAAAGTTAGCATAATAAAGACTCGGTTTTTGGTGTTATCGAGGTCCGTTTGTGATTCTGAGCCTGAGAATAGTTCCGTATGCTGATTTAAGACTTGCACGTAAAATTTGTTACCCTTCCGAGTAGTTTAAGTATGAATCGGCGCGTTCGGAGTAAGTTGGAAGAATTGGAAATACATAAGTTGATCCTATAGGTTTTGGGTTGCGATTTTTAGTTTTAATGTAGTTTTCCACGTTTCGAGGGTGCGAGCCAGTCTATTTTATGTTTACAAACTTGTTCGTATGTTTGGACGAGGCCTCGGGGGCCTCGGGTGCAATTCGAACGATACACGGATCGATTTAAAGCTCAAAAGGGCTGCTGGTGCACTAGTTCTGGTATGCCCGCAGGTGCTAGCCCGCAGATGCCAGCTCTTGGCCGCAGAAGCGGCTTGGGGAAATTGGCTAGTGGTCCGCAGAAGCGGAGAAGCACGCGCAGAAGCGGCCTCGCTTGTGCGATAAGTAGCCCGCATGTGCGAGGGTGGGGCCGCAGATGCGCTTCACCATCGGGGGGCTCGGGTGCAATACGGACGATGCATGGATCGATTTAGAGCTCAAAACGGCTATTGGTGAACCAGTTCTGGTATGATCGAACCTGCGAGCTTTTGGCCGCAGGTGCGAGCCCGCAGATGCGAGATCTTGGCCGCAGAAGTGGCTAAGGGCAATTGGCCAGCTGTCTGCAGAAGCGGCCTCGCTTCTGCGATAAGTAGCCCGTAAGTGTGAGGGTGGGGCCGCAGATGTGCTTCACCATCCGCAGAAGCGGGATCTCGTCTGCAGAAGTGAAGCCAGCTAGTCTGGGCATTTCTGCATAAGCAGACCTTGTTCCGCAGAAGTGATGCCGCAGATGCGGCCCTGTGACCGCAGATGCGGAAGTCGTGGAGGTAGAAGGCTTAATTTATTACAGGAATTAAGCCATTTCTAACCTATTTCTCTCACTTTTTGGGCGATTTTGGAGCTTCTTGAAAGGGGTTTTCACCTAGCAATTTGGAGGTAAGTAATTTCTATCCAATGTGGGTTAAATACATAGATTATGGGTAGATTGTAACATGTAAATTAGTGAAAATTATGGGTTTAGATGAAAAACCTAGGTTTTAATAAAAATAATATTTTAACAACGAAAATGGTTATGGAATGAGATGAAAATTGTATACTTGAGTTCTTAAGGTTATGGGTGACGATTTCCTCCGAATATTTTCGAAATCTGAGCATGTGGGCCCGGGTTAAATTTTAGAAATTTTACTAATTTAGGGTGGGTAATTAATCTAATAATTTAATTAACTTTTGAGCGCATATTGATTTATTTATACAACATTTGACTAGTTTCGGATTGTTCGGCACCGAGTTGAGGCTTTAGGCTGAATTTGAGGCCGAAAAGCGAGCTTTGATACAAGGTAAGTCTCTTGCCTAACATTGTAAGAGGGAATTTACCCCATAAGTGATTTAAATTAATATTTGTTTCTAAATGTGGGGGCTACATACACACGAGGTGACGAGAGTCCGTGCGTAGCTACTAATTATGCTTATGTCCGGGTAGTTTAGGAGACAAAATATGAAATACTTGTAATGTTTGCACCGTACTTGCTAATTAAAGTGCCTAAATTATACTGGAACTTTATAAAGGAATTGTAAAAGACCGAATTGCATTTACTCAAGTTTTGGCGGGTTACTTGACCGTTAATTGAAATTGTGCTCATTTGCGTATTAAACTTGTAATAACTTTTAAATCGGATGTTTATAAAGTATCATCTCTTTTTGTTGAGCGGGTCGAACGTCTCAGCAGTAGATAGATGCATCTATGGTTCATGCAACTCGACCCTCGGTAGTGTACACATTATTCTGGATCCGGTCATATGACCTCGGCATAATCGTGCGTGATAACACTCAGAGTTTAATTAAATATTTGATATATTTTCATGGCTTGAGAGGCTAAAATTATATGAGACACGAATTTATTTGGGACTTACCATGTGTGAAAGAATTATTTACTTCCTGCTGGTTATTGAGTTATTATTATTATTTACATAACCCATGCTTATTTAGAACTTCTGTATTTCCTTACTGTTAGCTTATAGTAAGTGTCGATGGCGACCCCTCGTCACTACTTCTTCGAAGTTAGACTTGATACTTATTGGGTACATGTTATTTATGTACTCACGCTACATTTCTGGACTAACCGTGCATGATCTATGGCAGGTGCATCTGGCGGTCACACCGGCGTGCATCCCCGATACCCTGAGGTCTAGTGGTGAGCTGCTTTCTAAGCCGTTCTGCAACACCTAGAGCCTTTCTTTGTACTTATTTTCTATCTATTTTATTTCAGACAGTAGTTAGAGTTTTTTATATTCTACTAGTGCTTATACACTTGTGACACCAGGTCTTGGCACACATTCTAGTAGACTTTATGGTTTTTGGAGTATTTATATATCTATAATTGCACTCAGTTACTTTCATTTTGTTCATTAAACTTTCTACTTCTTGAATCTTTTAATAAATGGAATTTAATTACTTGGAAACCTATTAAAAAGAGTAATCACGTAGTTAGTTCACCGTTGGCTTGCTTAGCGGCGATGTTGGGCGCCATCACGACCTATAGGAAAAATTGGGTCATGACAAGTGGCATGACGTACATAGTTTTCTTCAAAATCAACATATATACAATGGAAGATCAACTTAGTCTATTATATATATGGTGACACTAACATACATAAGAAATAATAAACTTGACAATAAACATGTAGGGTAGAAGGCCGCTTGGTATTAAAGTATTTAAGTATTTTTTTTTGGTAGTAATTATTGGTATCATTTTCTGCTGATCCAAAAACAGAAAAATATTTTGTTTTTACTATAAAATTTTGCAATCAACCTTTTATTTAGTTGATCAACTTATTCATTTCTGCTAGCTAAGATATCTTTTTAATTCTATCATGCGATTTGCACAAATTGTATTTTAGTCTAATGTTAGAAATATTTCTCTTATTAAATGCACTACTATTACCATTGGGATTGATAACCAAGTGTTTAGGAAGAACCAACTCATCTTTTTTTGGATGCTCTTATTCGTTTCCAACGCGAAGTAAGAAGACACTGAATACTAGATATGTTCTTACTTTATATTTCTTGTCAGTTGAATCTTTTTCATTTGAGGCCAGAAGTATAACTTTGGCAAAGTAGCTTTTATAGTCTCTGCTACTGTCGATTTTAAAACTAATGGTAGTACTTGGCATAAATTACCTCCCAAACCATTAATTTTTCAGCAAAGGATTCATTAATATCCAATATATCTCTAGAACTCCGTTTGACACTTAGCCATAAGTGCTTCATCCCATATTATCAATTTTGATTTTCTTATAAATTAGCACCATTGCTCTCCTTTGATATATTTGTGATGGTTATTTAAATTGTTTGAAGAGGTATATAAAATCTAAAGTGGGTGGACTCATAATAAAATCATTGTTGGTATACCATTTGCTATTATTGCTAACAGTGTCATGCCTCTTGATATGATATTTGCAAGTAATGCGTGGCATAGAAATATTATTTCGTTTCCGCCAGATGCATCTACAAAGAATAATCTCATTATAGCAGAGTCGACTCTTAATAATATAGTCTTGAAAGCTTGCTCTTGTTTAGGATTTAGTTTTGATTGTACTTCATCATACATTTGTATAGCATTTTGATTCTTAATAATATATTAACCTTTTTACTTCGTGTTCTAACTTCTCTTTTTATTGAATAAATTTATGTTCCCTAAGATTTTGTTTTTAACTTGAATAAGAATTTTACTCATATGATGAATTTAAAAAATAATTGAATTGGATTCTCTTGATAAATAATTAATTAAAAGATTTAATCATTTAATTTTAATATAAAAAATAATTTATTCTATTTTAATTCAGATCTTAATATTAGTTCATCTCTTGTTTTGAATCAACAACACCAACATACCCAGTATTATCCCACACGGTGGGGTCTGGGAGGGTAGTGTGTATGCAGGCCTTACCCCTACCTTGTGAGGATACAGAGGTTGTTTCCAATAGACCCTCGGCTCAGGAAAGCATAAGCACCACATTAATGAAAATATATACAAGAAGGGACAGTACCAAAATGCCATATAAAAGCAGAATAAAAATAACAAGACAATAAGGTGATCAACAAAGAAAGAAAATAATGGTTTGTCATAAAAACCTACTACTAACAGAAAGCGAGACTGCATGCCAATACTACTGTTATGAACACTCTAGACTACCTACTCTACTACCCTAATCCTTGACCTCCATACCTTCCTATCAAGGGTCATGTCCTTGGTCAGCTGAAGCTGGACTAAGTCTTGCCTAATATCCTCTCCCCACCTCTTCTTTGGCCTACCTCTACCTCTCCGTAGGCCCTCCAATGTCAATCTCTCACACCTCCTCACTGGGGCGTCTGTGCTCCTCCTCCCCACATGACCAAACCACCTAAGTCGAGCCTCCCGCATCTTGTCCCTAATATGGGCCACACCCACCTTGTCGTGAATAATTTCATTTCTGATCCTATCTAGCCTGGTGTGCCCGCACATCCATCTCAACATCCTCATCTCTACTACCTTTATCTTTTGGACATGAGCGATCTTGACTGGCCAACACTCAGCCCCATACAACATCATTGGTCTGACCACCACTCTGTAGAACTTACCCTTAAGTTTCGGTGGCACCTTCTTGTCACACAAAATACTGAAAGCGAGTCTCCATTTCATCCATCCCACCCCAATACGATGTGCGACATATTCATCAATTTCCTCATCCCCTTGAATAATATACCCAAGGTACTTAAAACTCCCTCTCCTAGGGATGACCTGTGAGTCCAGCCTCACCTCCCCTACCCCTCCTTGAGTCTCGCCACTGAACTTACAATCCAAGTATGTTGTCTTGGTCCTGCTCAACTTGAAACCTTTAGATTCCAAGGTCTGCCTCTAAACCTCTAATTGCGCGTTCACACTATCTCGGGTCTCGTCAATCAATGCAATTTCATCTGCAAAAAGCATTCACCACGATACTTCCCCTTGGATGTGGCGCGTCAGTACGTCTATCACCAGAGCAAACAAAAACGGGATGAGTACCGACCCCTGATGCAATCCCATCATAACCGAAAAATGGTCCGAGTCCCCACCCACCGTCCTTACTCGGGTCTTTACTCCATCATACATGTCCTTAATCAACCTAACGTAGGCAACAGGTACACCTCTAGCCTCCAAACATCTCCACAAAACTTCCATCGGAACTTTATCGTATGCCTTTTCTAAGACCATGAACACCATATGCAAGTCCTTCTTTCTCTCCCTATACTACTCCATCAATATCCTAACAAGGTGAATGGCTTCTGTAGTTGAACACCCCGGCATAAACCCAAACCGGTTCTCGGATATAGTCACACTCCTCTTCACCCTTAGCTCTATCACTCTCTCCCAGACTTTCATAGCATGGCTAAGCAACTTGATAATGTCACGACCCAAACTCTCTCCGTATAACGTCGTGACGGCACCTAGTCTCTATGACCAGGTAAGCCTAACAAATTGCGGAAAATAACAAAAAGAAAGTAAAACTTGGCAACTAACAGCAGTGGACAGTTGAATAACTAGTAACAATGCCACTCGGTATGTACAATAACCAATACTCTATAAATACACAATCTTCCCAAAACCCGAAACATCATAAGTCACAAGCTACAAAAGGAAACTAGTATCTATATACACCAGAGTCTAACAAAAGAAGTAAGGAAGGTAAATGATATAGGAGATAATAGAGGGGGACTCCGAGGTCTGCAGACGCGGCAGATGTACCTTGAAGTCTCTGTACAACAACAAACACTCTCAGCTAGTAGCGGGGTTGATAAGAAGCACCTGGATCTGCACACGAAACATGTGCAGAAGAGTAGCATGAGTACACTACAATTGTACCCAGTAAGTGCCAATCCTAACCCCGGTCGAGTAGTGACGAGGTCAGGTCAGGCCTACTGGTAAATAATAAATAAGGCAGGAGAATATACAGTATAATGAGAGACTAAAATTTAACAAAAAGAAACACAACAAGGCAACTGTACAACACACATGGGTAAACAGCAGGGGATCTCCCGAGATACCGTCTCGTAGTCCCAAAATAAATATGCAGGAAGAACTCCCGAGATACCACCTCGTAGTCTTAAAAGTAAATATATACAAGGAGAACTCCCGAGGTACCGCCTCCTAGTCTCAAAAGTAATGTGCAGGAAGAAATTCCGAACTACCACCTCATAGTCTCAAAAGTAAATAGACAAGGAGAACTCCCGAGGTACCGCCTCATAGTCTCAAAAGTAAATATACAGGGAGAACTACCAAGGTACCGCCTCGTAGTCTCAAAAGTAAATGGGCAGGGAGAACTCCCGAGGAACTGCCTCGTAGTCTCAAAAGTAAATGTGCAGGGAGAACTATCGAGGAACCTCCTCGTAGTCTCAAAAGTAAACACACGACTCAAACCGATAAATACAACAGTTAACAACAAGATTTCTACATTTATACTGATAAGGAACAAGGAAAAATAAGAAATAAACTAGGCATGCTTCACAGAGTTTAAATAAGCAATTAAATCACGTAGACATGCGATATTAGAATAAGCAAGATAACTACACATACTGGAATAGCTGAATTAAGAATGAAAATAGACTAATACTCATTTAAACGGTATAACTCAAATAAAAGGGAAAACAAGTTGCTACTCAGTTAAATAAATCGGGTTTTACAACAAATAGCCTGTGTACGTACTCGTTACCTCACGTACACGGCGCTCACATATCACAACAGTACCAAATCCTAAGGGGATTTCCTTCACACAAGGTTAGGCAAGCCACTTACCTCGAACCAAGCTCAATCAATTGGTAACAATGCCTTCTCCACGAATATCTGACTCTGAATGGCCCAAATCTAGCCAAAATCAATTGCATACCATAAATACAACTATAAGAAACTAATATAATTAATGAAATCAAAGCTAAAGCAAGAAATTAGAAAATTGCCCCAAAAAGTCGAATCGGGTCCATATCTCGGAATCGGGTAAAAGTCACAAAATATGAACATCCATTCACTCACGAGTTCACTCGTACCAAAATTATCCAAATCCGAATCAAAACTCAAAAATATATTTGAAGAACTTCTCCCATCATTCCCAAATCTTTCAACCCAAATCCGAAATTAAAGGATGGAATTAATGATAGATTAGTGGAATATAACCATAAATGGGTTAAGAATCATTACCCAAAAGATTCCTCTAAAAATCTCCCAAATTATCGCCCAAATCCAATCTCTCAAAGTCTCAAAATTGAAAATGGGATAAAACCCTCGAACTTGGCTTTTTCTGCCCAGCAATTTCACATCTGCGGGCCTATAATCGCACCTGCGATGCCACACCTGCAAAAATTCCATCGCAGGTGCAGACTTAACTTAAGTTCCCTAGGTCCGAATCTACGAGAGAAGCGTCATACCTGTGGATGCGGTCCTGCGACCAAGGAACCACACCTGTGGCCCTCACTGTTCCTGCGTACCATCCCACCGCAGAATAGAGGCCCCCGGGACCTCAATCAAACATTCCAACATGTCCTAACACACCATACAAACTTAGTCGAGACCTAAAATCACATCAAACAATACTTAAAACACGAATCACCCTCCAATTCAAACTTAATGAACTTTGAAACTTCAAACTTTTACAACCGATGCCGAAACCTATCAAATTGTGTCCGATTGAGCTCCAATTTTTCACACAAGTCATAATTGACATTACGGGCCTACTCCAACCTCTAGAATAGGAATCCGACCCCGATATCAAAAAGTACACTACCGGTCAAAATCTCCAAAAATTTGACTTTCGCCAGTTCAAGCCTAAATCAGCTACAGATCTCCAAAACACAATCCGGACATGCTCTTAAGTCTAAAATCACGCAACGGAGCTAACAGAACCGACGAAACTCCATTCCTAAGTCATCTTCACACAGTCCTGACTACGATCAAAATCTTAAGACTTAAGCTTCTATTTTGGGACTAAGCGCCCCAATTTACTCTGAAACTACAACAACAACCTCCCTGCAAGTCCCATAAGCATAAACATATATGGGGAAAGCAGTAAACAGGGGATCAGGGCTATAACTCTCAAAACGACCGTCCGAGTAGTTACATCCCCCCCTCTTAAAACAATCGTTCATCCTCGAACGAGCATAGAGACATACCTGCAATGGTGAAAAGATGAGGATAGCGGTTGCGCATATCATGCTCGGTCTCTCAAGTTGCCTCATCGACCGATTGACTCCTCCACTGAACCTTCACGTAAGCAATATTTTTCAACCTTAGCTTTCGAACCTGCCTATCCAAAATAGCCATTGGCTCCTCAATATAAGATAGATCCTTGTCCAACTGGACTGAGCTAAAATCCAGCACATGAGATAGATCACCGTGATACTTCCGGAGCATAGAAACATGGAATACCGGATGAACTCCTGCTAGGCTAGGAGGTAAGGCAAGCTCATAAGCAACCTCCCCAATACGCTGTAACACCTCAAAGAGACCAATGAACCTTGGGATCAACTTGCCCTTCTTCCCGAACCTCATAACGCCCTTCATAGGTAAAACCCGGAGCAAGACCCGCTCTCCAACCATGAATGCAACATCGCAAACCTTCCGATCTGCATAACTCTTTTGTCTGGACTGGGCTGCGCGAAGTCAATACTGAATTACTTTCACCTTATCCAGGGCATCCTGAACCAAGTTTGTACCCAATAATCTAGCCTCGCTCGGCTCGAACCAACCCACTGGAGACCGATACCTCCTACCATACAGATCCTCATACGGTGCCACCTGGATGCTCGACTGATAATTGTTGTTGTAGGAAAAGTCTGCAAGTGGCAAGAACTGATCCCAAGAACCTCTAAAATCTATCACACATGCATGGAGCATATCGTCTAATATCTGAATAGTGTGCTCGGACTGTCCGTCCGTCTGAGGGTAAAATGTTATGCTCATGTCCACTCGAGTACCCAACTCATGTTGTACGGCTCTCCAGAACCGTGATGTAAACTTCGTACCTCGGTCAGAGATGATGGATACCGGTACGCTATGTAGCCTGAAGATCTCGCGGATATAAATTTGAGCCAGCTGGTAGGAAGAATAGGTAGTTATCACAGGAAGGAAATGAGCTGACTTGGTAAGCCTATCCACAATCACCCAAACTACATCAAACCTCCGCTGAGTCCGTGGGAGTCCAACAATGAAATCCATAGTGACCCGCTCCCATTTCCACTCCGGAATCTCTAACTTCTGAAGTAACCCACCTGGCCGCTGATGCTCATACTTCACCTGCTGGCAATTTAGACACCGAGCTATATACTCCACTATGTCTTTTTTCATCCTCCTCCACTAGTAATGTTGCCTCAAGTCCTGGTACATCTTTGTGACACCCGGATTAATGGAGTACCGCGAGCTGTGAGCCTCCTAGAGAATCAACTCACGTAACCCATCTACATTGGGCACACATAGCCTGCCCTACATCCTCAATACACCATCATCCCAATAGTGACCTCTTTTGCATCACCGTGCTGAACCCTGTCCTTAAGGACAAGTAGATGGGGGTCATCATACTGACGCTCCTAGATACAATTATAAGGAGAAGACCGAGAGACCACACAAGCGAATACTCGACTCGGCTCAGAAATATCCAATCTAACAAACTTGCTGGCTAAGGCCTGAACATCCAACGCCAATGGCCTCTCTGCTATTGGTAAATATGCTAAACTCCCCAAACTCTCTGCTTGACGACTCAAAGAATCGGCCACCACATTGGCCTTCCCCGGATGGTACAAAATGGAGATATCATAATCCTTAAGCAACTCCAACCACCTCCGCTGACGCAAGTCAAGATCCTTTTGCTTGAACAGATGCTGCAAACTCCGATGATCGGTGTAAATCTCACAAGGGACACCGTACAAATAGTGCCGCCAAATCTTCAAGGCATGAACAATAGCTACTAACTCAAGGTCATGGACAAGATAGTTCTTTTCATGCACCTTCAGTTGTCTGGATGCATAGGCAATCACTCTACTGTCCTGCATCAACATTGCACCGAGACCAATCCGCGATGCATCACAATATACAGTATAAGACCCCGAACCTGTAGGCAATATCGATACTGGGGCTGTAATCAAAGCTGTCTTGAGCTTCTGAAAGCTCTCCTCACACCCCTCTGTCCACTTGAACGGATCACCCTTCTAGGTCAGCCTGGTCATAGGTGCTGCAATAGATGATAATCTCTCTACAAAATGACGGTAATACCCCACCAAATCAAGAAAACTCCGGATCTCCGTAGCTGATGATGGCCTAGGCCAACTCTGCACTGCTTCAATCTTCTTTGGATCCAACTTTATCTCATCACTCGATATTACATGACCCAAGAATGCCACTGAGTCTAGCCAAAACTCACTTTGAAAATTTGGCATATAACTTCTTTTCTCTCAAGGTCTGAAGCACAGTCTTCAGGTGCTGCTCTACATCGCACCGAGACCAATCCGCGATGCATCACAATATACAGTATAAGACCCCGAACCTGTAGGCAATATCGATACTGGGGCTGTAATCAAAGCTGTCTTGAGCTTCTGAAAGCTCTCCTCACACCCCTCTGTCCACTTGAACGGATCACCCTTCTAGGTCAGCCTGGTCATAGGTGCTGCAATAGATGATAATCTCTCTACAAAATGACGGTAATACCCCACCAAATCAAGAAAACTCCGGATCTCCGTAGCTGATGATGGCCTAGGCCAACTCTGCACTGCTTCAATCTTCTTTGGATCCAACTTTATCTCATCACTCGATATTACATGACCCAAGAATGCCACTGAGTCTAGCCAAAACTCACTTTGAAAATTTGGCATATAACTTCTTTTCTCTCAAGGTCTGAAGCACAGTCTTCAGGTGTTGCTCATGATCCTCCCGAGTCCGGGAGTACACCAGAATGTCGTCAATAAACATAATGACGAAAGAGTCAAGATAAGGCCGGAACACACCGTGCATTAAGTGCATAAAAGCTACTGGCACATTGGTCAGCCCAAATGACATCACAAGGAACTCGTATTGACCATACCGAGTCCTGAAAGCAGTCTTCGGGATATCTGGCTCCCGAATCTTCAACTGCTGATAGCCGGAACATAAATCAATCTTGGAAAACACCCTGGCACCCTGTAGCTGATCAAATAAATCATCAATATGAGGCAATGGATACCTGTTCATCACTGTAACTTTGTTCAGCTGGTGATAATCAATGCACATACTCGTAGAACCATCCTTCTTCTTCACAAACAAGATATGAGCACCCCAAGGTGACACACTGGGCTGAATGAAGCCCTTATCAAGCAACTCATGTAACTGCTCCTTCAACTCCTTCAACTCAGGAGGAGCCATACGATATGGAGTAATAGAGATGGGTTGAGTGCCCGATAATAAATCAATGCCAAAATCAATATCTCTGTCGGGCGGCATGCCCGGAAGATCAGTTGGAAACACATCTAGAAAGTCCCTCACTACTGGAACTGACTCAACTCACATAAGCTAGATACATGTCACACCCCTTCTCAACTATTCGTTGAGCTGTAAGAAATGAAATAACTCTGCTGGGAGTATACTCTAAGGTACCTCTCTACTCTAATCGCGGCAGACCTGATGTCACGACCCAAAATCCATTAAGATCGTGATGGCGCTGGACACCACTGTCAAGCAAGCCAACAATAATTACTTAATTTGGTTCTCATCTATACACCAGAGTCTAACAAAAGAAGTACGAAAGGTAAATGACATAGGAGAGAATAGAGGGGGACTCCGAGGTCTGCGAACGCGGCAAATATACCTTGAAGTCTCCGTACAACAACAAGCACTCTCAGCTAGTAGCGGGGCTGATAAGAAGCACCTGGATCGGCACATAAAACATGTGCAGAAGAGTAGCATGAGTACACCACAATGGTACCCAGTAAGTTCCAAGCCTAACCCTGGTGGAGTAGTGATGAGGTCAGGTCAGGCCCACTGGTAAATAATAAATAAGGCATGAGAATATACAGAATAATAAGAGACTATAATTTAACAAAACGAAATAGAGCAAGGCAACATTACCTCACATATTGGTAAACAATAAGGGATCTCCCGTGATACAGTCTCGTAGTCCCAAAATAAATATGTAGGGAGAACTCCCGAGGTACTGCCTCGTAGTCTCAAAAGTAAATATACAGGGAGAACTCCTGAGGTACCGCCTCATAGTCTCAAAAGTAAATAGACAGGGAGAACTCCCGAGGTACTGCCTCGTAGTCTCAAAAGTAAATATACAGGGAGAACTCCCAAGGTACAACCTCATAGTCTCAAAAGTAAATGGGCAGGGAGAACTTCTGAGGAACTGCCTCGTAGTCTCAAAAGTAAATGTGCAGGGAGAACTATCGAGGAACCTCCTCGTAGTCTCAAAAGTAAACACACGACTCAAACCGATAAATACAACAGTTAACAACAAGATTTCTACATTTATACTGATAAGGAACAAGGAAAAATAAGAAATAAACTAGGCATGCTTCACAGAGTTTAAATAAGCAATTAAATCACGTAGACATGTGATATTAGAATAAGCAAGATAACTACACATACTGGAATAGCTGAATTAAGAATGAAAATAGACTAATACTCATTTAAACGGTATAACTCAAATAAAAGGGAAAACAAGTTACTACTCAGTTAAATAAATCGGGTTTTACAACAAATAGCCTGTGTACGTACTCGTTACCTCACGTACACGGCGCTCACATATCACAACAGTACCAAATCCTAAGGGGATTTCCTTCACACAAGGTTAGGCAAGCCACTTATCTCGAACCAAGCTCAATCAATTGGTAACAATGCCTTCTCCACGAATATCTGACTCCGAATGGCCCAAATCTAGCCAAAATCAATTACATACCATAAATACAACTATAAGAAACTAATATAATTAATGAAATCAAAGCTAAAGCAAGAAATTAGAAAATTTCCCCTAAAAGTCGAATCGGGCCCATGTCTTGGAATCGGGTAAAAGTCACAAAATATGAACATCCATTCACTCACGAGTTCACTCGTACCAAAATTATCCAAATCCGATATCAAAAATCCGAATCAAAACTCAAAAATGTATTTGAAGAACTTCTCCCATTTTCCCCAAACTTTTCAACCCAAATCCGAAATTAAAGGATGGAATTAATGATAGATTAGTGGAATATAACCATAAATGGGTTAAGAATCGTTACCCAAAATCTTCCTCTAAAAATATCCCAAATTATCGCCTAAATCCGATCTCTCAAAGTCCCAAAATTGAAAATGGGATAAAACCCTCAAACTTGGCATTTTCTGCCCAGAGATTTCGCATCTGCGTGCCTATAATCGCACCTGCAGAAATTCCATCGCAGGTGCAGACTTAACTTAAGTCCCCTAGGTCATCATGTATGAGAGAAGCGTCGCACTTGCGGATGCGCTCCTGCGACCAAGGAGCCACACTTGCGGCCCTCACCGCTCCTGCGCACCATCCCACCGCAGAAGCGAGGCCGCTTCTGTACAAATAGATCCGCACATGCGAACCCATCCTGGGCTTTCCAAATCCGCATCTGTGCTCCTCCTTCCGCACGTGTGAGTCCGCACCCGTGGTCTCCCCACCGCAGGTGCAAAAACACCAGAAACCAGAAACTTCAGCAAATACATAAGTCTAATTTTCGATCCGTTAAGCATCTGAAATACACCCGAGGCCCCCGAGACCTCACCAAACTTACCAACATATCCTAACACACTATACAAACTTAGTTGAGACCTCAAATCACATCAAACAATGCTAAAAACACGAATCACCCTCCAATTCAAACTTAATGAACTTTGAAACTTCAAACTTCTACAACAGATGCCGAAACCTATCAAATCGCATCTGATTGACCTCAAATTTAGCACACAAGTCATAATTAACATTACGGACCTACTCCAACCTCCGGAATCGGAATACGACCCCAATACCAAAAAGTCCACTACCGGTCAAAATTTCCAAAAAATTGACTTTCACCAATTCAAGACTAAATTAGGTACAGACCTCCAAAACACAATCCGGACACGCTCCTAAGTTCAAAATCACTCAATGGAGCTAACAGAACCGATGAAACTTAATTTTGGAGTCGTCTTCACACAGTCCCGACTATAGTCAAAATCCTAAGACTTAAGCTTCCATTTAGGGACTAAGTGCCCCCAATTCACTCTGAAACCACAACAACAACATCCTGGCAAGTCACATAAGCAGAAAAAGATACGGGGAAAGCAGTTAACCGAGGAGCGGGGCTATAACTCTCAAAATGACCCGTCGGGTCGTTATAGATACCCCAATAGTTATTGCTATTTTGGATATCACCCTTGTTCTTGTATACAGGTACCATCGTTCTCCACCTCCGCTCTTCGGGTATCTTATTCTTTCTTAAAATGATATTAAATAACCTAGTGAGCCACTCTAGGCCTGCCTTGCCCACACTCTTCCAAAACTCCACTAAGATTTCATCTAGGCCGGTCGCTTTGCCCCTGCTCATCTTACGCATAGCCCCCTCAACTTCATCAACTTTAATACTCTTACAATATCCAAAGTCACAACGACTCCCGGAGAGTTCCAAATCACCCAGTACAATGCCCTTGTCCCCCTCCTCGTTCAAGAGACTATGAAAGCAGGTATGCCATCTCCGATGGATAAGCCCCTCATCCAACAAAACTCTACCTTATTCATCCTTGATGCACTTCACTTGGTCCAAGTCACGCGCCTTCCTTTCTCGCGCCTTGGATAACCTGAAAAACCTCTTATCCCCCTCGGCCCTCGAGTTCCTCATACAAACGACTAAAGGCTACAATTTTGGCCGCCGTAACTGCTAGCTTTGACTCTTTCTTAGCCAACTTATATTGCTCCCTATTCGCCCTCTTCTCCTCTTCGTCAACACTTTCCACTAGCTTCAGATACGTTGCTTTCTTGATTTCAACTTTTTCTTGCACCTCTCTATTCCATCACCAGTCTCCCTTGTGACCACCAGAGTAACCCTTTGAGACCCTTAATACCTCTCTCACGGCTTCCCTAATGTACTATGCAGTCATGGTCCACATAGTGCTTGTGTCCCCACTACTTTTCCAAGCCCCCATAGTCACCAGCTTAACCCCCAACTCTTGCACTTTAGCTTTTGTCAAGGCTCCCCACTTTATCCTATGTTGGCTATACATCACCTTCTTCCTCCTCTTTCTCGTGATCTCAAGGTCCGTGACTAGGAGTGTAACGATTCGATCAGTCATTTTGAGCCCTAGAGCATCGTTCGGTAGTTTGAGGCCATGAGTAGCTTATCTTCAGGTATTATGACTTGTATGTGTGGTTGGAATTGAATTTCGGGAAGTCCAGAGTTGATTCAGAAAGAAAATTCTCATTTTGGAAGCTTTAAGTTGGACGAATTTACTAAAGTATTATTTCATGTAAATGACCTTGGAATCAGGATTTGAAGGTTCCAACATGTTTGTATGATGATTTTGGACTTGGGCGTATGTCCGGATTGGGTTTTGGATGACCCGGGAGTATTTCGGTGCCTACTGTGGAAAGTTGGCATTTTGGAAGGATTTCATAAATTTGGGTTGACATGCATTTCAATGTTATCGATGTCTGTTTGGGATTCTGATCCTGGGAATATCTCCGTATGGTAATTCTGGACTTAGGGGCACGTCCGGAAGTGGATTTGGAGGTACGTATGTCGTTTAGGGGTCATTTGGCGAAAAATAGAAATTTGAAGTTTTTGGAAAGTTTGATCGAGGGTGGACTTTTTCATATCAGTTTTGGATTCCGGTTTCAAAAGTTGGAGTAGGTCCGTAATGTCATTTAAGTCAAACACGCAAAATTTTGCGTCATTCCGAGTTGATTTGATAGGAGTTGGACATGCGAGAGTATTTTTAGAAGGTTTTGAGTTTATGCGTTAATCCCTGCGTTTTGGCATCTGATTCATGGGTTTTGATGTTATTTCAGTGTTTCTATCACTCGAGAAAGTTTGTTTGATATTTTTATACTTGTGTGGGTGTTTGGGGTGGAGCCCCGAGGGCTCGTGTGAGTTTCGGACGTTCGGGAGGATGAGAAAAACTTCAATTTTTCTGGTGTTTCTTGGCAGCTGTTGCAGGTCTCGCAAATGCAAGAATTTGTTCGCATTTGCGAACCTCTCATTCATGAGGAAGGCTTCGCAATTGCGAAGAAGCCTGAGCTGGGCAGTGTTCGCATTTGCGACCTTGGCAGTGGGAGCCCAGGTTCGCATTTGCTATGCGTTTGTCGCATTTGCGAACCAGGTGTCGCAAATGCGACATCTGCGACCTGTACACAACCTTATTAATGCGGGACTTAGGCCATTTAGCTCATTTTCTTTCATCGCTTGGGCGATTTTTGGAGCTCTTGGAAGGGGGTTTTCACCTAGCACTTTGAGGTAAGTAATTTCTACACAACATGAGTTAAATACATAGATTATGAGTAAATTAACATGTAAAATTTTGGTAAAAGCAAAAGTTTAGATGAAAACCTAGATTATGGATAAAAATGGGATTTGACAACGAAATTGGTTATGGAATGTAGTAAAAATCATACATTTGAGTTCGTGAGGTTATGGGTAACAACTTTCTACAAATATTTCCGAAATCCGGGTACGTGGGCCCGAGAGTGAATTTTAAGCATCTTACATTTAGGGTTGGGTAATCACTTTTATAGTTGGAATATGAACTTTCGAACATGTATTGATTAATATATATACTATTTTATTAGTTTTGGATTGTTCGGCACCAAATTGAGGGTTTGAGCATAACCTTGGATCGAAAAGTAGGCTTTGAGGCGAGGTAAGTCTCTTTTCTAACCTTGTAAGAGGGTATTAACCCCATAGGTGAATTGAATTAAAACGTGCTTCTATTTGTGGGGGCTACGTATGCACGAGGTGACGGGAGTCCGTACGTTGCTACTAATTATGATATTTTACGGGTAGTCTAGGACCCATATCATGCTATACTTACAATGTTTGTACCCTACTTGTTAACTTAATTGCTTAAGTATTTTGAAACATGATAAAAGAATTAAATTTCACTTACTTGAATTTGTGAATGGAACAGTTTACTGTTATTGAGAATTTGTATTTTCCTTAAAATATTTTCTATTTCTGGAGCGAACCGAATGCCTCGGTAGCAGATAGATGCATCTATGGTCTGTGCCGTTCGACCCTCGGCAATGCACAGTTTAAATATTATGTTATATCGGGACATACGACCTCATCATAATTTGCACATGATAAATCTTTGGAACCAATTATAATTCATATTGTTTCTTTGGCTTGAATTATACATTGTTAAATGATAAAAAATAAATTTGGGATTTAATATTGGTGAAGGGATTATGTACTATTTCCTGTTATTGAGTTTACAGTTGTTTCATACAATCCATGCTTAAGTATAATATCAGTATTTATTGTTAGCCCATAGTAAGTGTCGGAGTCGACCCCTCGTCACTATTTCTTCGAGGTTAGGGTAGATACTTACTAGGTACGAGTTGATTTACGTACTTATACTACACTTGCTGCACATTTTTGTACAGGTGAATATATGTCTAGCACAATTGTGGGCGCAGAGGTTCGGCTATTTCGGAGACTTAGGTGAGCTGCATCCTATGTTACGAATTCGCACCACATAGAGTCTCCATCATAGTTATCTACCCTCTCCTGTCTAATTGTACTTTCATACAGATGTTGTATTTCTAATATATTTCCTAGTTGATACTCATGTACTTGTGATACCGGGCTTTGGGGGTGATTATGGGTTGTTTAGTATTGTAGTTGTGAAAATACTATCATTTACTTTGTAAAGTCTATCTCTTACTATTTAATTAAAGTAAATTTTGATTTCAAAAATACTGAAATGAGTAATTAAGTTAATCAATTATTTTTGGCTAGCCTGACAGCGGTGTTAGGTGCCATCACGGCCTCTAATGGAATTTGGGTCGTGACAACTTGGTATCAGAGCACTAGGTTCACTTAGGTCTCACGAGTCATGAGCGAGTCTAGTAGAGTCTTGCAGAAAGTAATTATACTAATAGGATTCCTAAAGGTAATCATGTAGGATTCCTAACGTGTAGTATTATGTTCTAAAACTAATAAGATTATAAGATTAATATCTAAAATTTCAGTTATGCCCTTTTATTATGAGTTATTATGCTTAATATCTAGTAGAGTCTTGCGAAAAGTAATTATACTAATAGGATTCCTAAAGATAATCATGTAGGATTCCTAACGTGTAGTATTATGTCCTAAAACTAATAAGATTACAAGACTAATATTTAGAATTCTAGTTATATCCTTTATTTGTGTATCAAACAATCTTTTCCTCGAAATAAATTTGTGCATCAAACAATCTTTCCCTCGAAATAAGTACACATGATTCATCACCAAGATTCATGGACCAATCTGGATATTCACTATGTATCATCACATCATTTGAATATCTATGGTAAGTAACCAAAGTCCACAAGCTTCTTCAATGGGTGTGCGTCTCCGCATTAAGGTACATAGATCTCATCTAAATCCCAATACAAATAAAACACAATTGTTGTTAGTTTTTCTTTATATTAAGCCAAATTAAAGCTAGTTTTATATTGAAGAATTAGCTGCCCAGCCAACCGTTTAAACTAAAAATAGCTGGTGGATGTACAATATATGCATAATTTTTATATAATATGTGTATAATCATATATAATTTATGTATATCTATTAGAAAAATAAATAATAAATTTCATCGGATATTTGTATAACAAATCTTTTTATATTTATACGACCTTTGATTATTTCCTCATTTCATTGCAATGCTGCTACTTTCAGCCACTCCCTTCTTGAGGCCTAATACAACAATTAAAAATAGGGATTGTTACACAAATAACCGGTCAGATTCAATGTTTACTTTTTCTAGCCGATATACATAGATTATACATTGACTAATTTGTGGGTATATACACGCTATGTTAATTTTAGTTTAAAAAATTATATGGACAGTTATTTGGGTTAATTCTTCTTGAAAATATGAATTGAATGTGCAAGCAAAACATTACCCCCAAAGTAACGTAAAGCCCAGAAAAAAGATCAATACAGCATGGAGTTTACTCTTATAAAGGCCCAACATCTTGATTCTAATAGCCCATGTGAATGGCGGACAAGCTAACATATTTGATTATTAGTGAAGTTTCAAATTTGTCTCAATATTATTCGAATTTATTCAATTATGACGTTACACTTACCTTTGCAGTTAGCAAATCATGTCTGATTTTCAGGGGCAGATGTTGTGTTAATTCGACTCAGTAGCTTTGGCTCAGATCTTATATATGTGATATATTTGAGCAATGTATACTTTAGTCGCTCCTAAAAATAATAGTTGACAAAATATATATCTTTTGTATATATTTTGTATATCTGTGTATTATATACATATAATATACATATTGTATATATTTTGTTGGCTAGCAAATGCGATTAGTTTTCCCCGACCAGTAGTTTTACATTTTCACTAATTAAGTACTCCGTACATATAACAGATTTCGGACCCAGTTATATTTATTAAATTAAATACTGTGGAAAATTTTCAAACTCGGATTTATAAAGCTTAAATTATGAATCCGCCTCCGTTAGATTTTAAATTATGCAGGTTCTGAATCTGCATCCGTTAGATTTCAAATTATGCAGGTTCTTTAACTATATATCCACTCTAATTATGTACATTTGTTCTGAATTATTGGATCATCGCTTTTGGTGCTGAACAATCTGTAAGATTCCAGCAAATTATAGTAAGTCATTATCCAAAGTATAGAAAATGGAATAGGTTTAGCTAATAAATTGGAAACTATTGTTAGCTTCCTAGTTCCCGGCCAAATCATAGTAATAGTAGTGGTTAAAGAAATGCATCTTGGTTGGTTAAAGAAATAAATCTGGTCCATGAAGTATTTAGCGGGACACGTGTAAACCACTCAGCGTAGAATCGGGAAAATGGAGCGATAATTAACTGGAGGAGCAAGGTCCCTCCCAGGTTCAAGTTCTATGTATTAATAGTGTAAAAAGTATTTATATGACCTAATCATCATAAGTTAATTACATATAAATTTTCTAATTAGTATTTATTTATAAACTGATAATACATTAATTAGTCAACATGTTATCACAAATTGGCTTCTCTTCATTTTCAATAATTTGTTTCTTTTCAAAACAAAGCTAGAGACCATAATGCAACAAAATTTGTGTTTGAAAATTGCAAATATGTATGAAGAAGTTGCCACTAATGTTGCCAATCGAGTGCGAACTAATTGGAAGAAACTCAATGCTAAGGTCAAGATCCAGCCGAGTCCCATGATAGGTGAAAAGATTTAAAAATAGCTAGATTTATAACTGGTAATTAAAAAATATCCAAGGTTTCAAAAATAATCAAAATTTACCGATTTTTTCATGTAAAGATAAAATCTAAACAAAAAAACCTTTAAAAATCCGAAACAATCCAAGCATAATATGCTGGAGCTCGAATTTTTGCATATGAGATTCCACCATAATGTGCTGGAGTTTCATGATGTGCTGGGGTTTCAATATAATATGCTGGAACACTACTAGAAATTCAGATACATCCGTCCAAAAAAACCGACCAAAGTAGGTCGGTAATGGCCAATAACTGTCCAAAACGTGATCATTAACGTGTGGTAGGTATTTTGAAGGTCGGAAGGGCATACCGACCAAAGTTGGTCAGAAATTACTGACCAACTTTGGTCGGTCAATTAAATTCAAAAACAAAATTGCCGAAAAACCCGACCAAAGTTGGTCGGTATTTTAATTATATAATTAAAAAATACACTATCTGTGAATCGAACCGAGGTCTGTACTGTGGTAGGATACTATTCTACCACTAGACCATTGGTACATTTTATTTTAAGACTGTCTTTTATTTAATTTAAACTCTTTAATTGAATTTTCACACGAAAATAATCGACCAATGTCTGTCGGTTTTATTAAAAACAAATTACCGATCGAATTCAGTCGTTTTTTTAAAATGACCGACCGAATTAACCGACTGATTGCGGTCGGTATTTTTAATATTAATGTTAATTTATTTTATATGAAAAACCGACCAAAGTAGGTCGGTTTCTTAAAAAATAAATTTTGCGGGATTCAAAAATAGTTTCTCCCATTTTTGAGCCTAAGAAATCTGACCAAAGTTGGTCGGTTTCGTAAAACAAAATTAAAAATAAAATATTTTGAAAAACCAACCAACTTTGGTCGGTTTTTTGGCCGATTTTTTGACTGACCAAAATTGGTCTATCGACCGTGGTCGGTTTTTGCCGAATTTTTAGTAGTGCTTGTAGGTATTCAATACCTCCACGATTAACTATAATATATATATATATATATATATATATATATATATATATATATATAAAACCGACCAAAGTAGGTGGGTTTTTGGCCTTTTTTTGACCGACCAAAATTGGACGGTAGATCGCGATCAATTTTTGCCGAATTTCTAGTAGTGGAAGTTCAAATGCAGGAGCTCCAATGTCCAGCATATATATATTATAACCGCCGGCTAATTTTAGTTTAAGAAATTAGGTGGATAATTATTTGGGTTATTTTCTTCTTGAAACTATGAATTGAATCTGCATGCAAAACAATACCCGCAAAATAACGTAAAGCCCAGAAACAAGATCAATACAACATGGAGTTTTCCCTCATAAAGGCCCAACATCTGGATTCTAATAGCCCATGTGAACGGTGGACAAGCTAACATATTTGATTATTAAGGAAGTTTCAAATTTGTCTCTATATTATTCGAAAATTTTCAATTATGACGTTACACTTACTTTCACAGTTAGAAAATCATGTCTGATTTTCAGGGGCAGATGTTGTGTTAATCTGACTCAATAGCTTTGGCTCAGATCATATATATGTGATATATTTGAGCAGTGTATACTTTTAGTCGCTCTCAAAAATAATAGCTGACAAAATATATATCGTTTGTATATTTGTGTATTATATACATATAATATACATATTTTCTACACTTGTTGGCTAGAAAATGTGATTAGTTTTTGCCGACCAGTAATTTTACATTTTCACTAATTAATTACTCCGTACATATAACAGATTTCAGACCAAATTATATTTATTAAATTAAATATTGTGAAAAATTTTCAAACTTGTAACGACCCGGCCGGTCGTTTTGAGTGTACTAGCCCTGATTCCATATTTACTGTTTTCCCCGTACCTGTTTCTGCTTATGTGACTTGCCAGGAGGTCTTGTTTTTTATTTTGGAGTGTTTTGGGACACTTATTCCCTAAATCGGAAGCTTAAGTCTCAAAATTTTGACCTTAGTCGAAAGTGTGTGAAGACGACTCCGGAATGGAGTTCCGTCGGTTCTGTTAGCTCCGTTGGGTGACTTTGGACTTAGAAGCGTGTCCGGACTGTGAATTTGAGGTCTGTAGCTAATTTAGGCCTGAAATGGCGAAAGTCGAATTTTGGAAGTTTGACTGGAGGGTTGACTTTTTGATATCGGGATCGGATTCCGATTCCGAAAGTTGAAATAGGTCCGTAATGTTGAATATGACTTGTGTGCAAAATTTGAGGTCAATCGAGCGTGGTTTGTTAGGTTTCGGCGTCGTTTGCGGAAGTTGAAAGTTTAGAGGTTCTTTTGGCTTGAATCCGGGTGTAATTGACGTTTTGATGTTGTTTTGAATGATTCGAAGGCTTGACTAAGTTCGTATGATGTTTTGGGATGTGTTGGTATGTTTGGTTGAGGTCTCGGGGACCTCGGGTGAGTTTCGGATGCTTAACGGATCATTTTTGGACTTGGCTTAATAGCTGAAGTTCTGGTTTCAGTAGGTTCTAGTTTCCTGGTACGCGATCACTGGGATTCATTCGCGATCGCGTAAGCTCATTTGGGGCAGAGGTGAGTTTGTTCTATGCGATCACAGAGTTAGGAATGCAATCGCGTATGTGTGCGAAGATGTGCTTCGCGAACGCGTGGCTAAGGCCGCGTTCGTGTAGAAGGATTTCAGTAGGAGGGGAGGTGTGGCCGATGCTCTATGTGATCGCGTGAGTACGTATGCGTGAGAGGCAGTGATCCGCGATCGTGTGGGTGTTATCGCAATCGCGTAGGGTAAAAATGTGGGGCAGCATAGTTGTGCTTCACGATCGCGAGGAATGTTCCGCGATCGAGATGAAGGATATCTGGGCAGGCAATATTAATTTCAAAAATAAGGGTTTGAACCCATTTTAACATATTTTGAGCTAGAGAACACGAAATTGGGCGATTCTTGAAGGGAATTTTGTGGAGTTGATTGGGGTAAGTGATTCTACTTGGTTTTGGTTAAATCCCATGATTTCATCTTTAATTTTGTCATCTAATTTGTGATTTGGGGTGAGAAATTGGGGAAAAAGAGGAAGAACTCTTGAGTTGGGATTTTGAGGTTTTGAATGAGATTTTGTTATCGGATTTGAGTAAATTTGGTATTGTTAGATTCGTGAGTGAATGGACTTTTCAGGTTTTGTGACTTTTGTTGGATTTTGAGACGTGGGCCCGGGGGCCAGGTTCGTGCCAATTTCGGATTTTTGGCTATAATTTAGCACTTTTCTTGTGGAATTGATCCCTTTAGCCTATATTGATTGTATTGTTCTACTTGTGGCTAGATTCAGGGCATTTGGAGACTGATTCGAGGGCAAAGGCATTGCGGTATAGGATTTTGCGCGATTTGAGGTAAGTAACAATTTTAAATCTGGTCCTAAGGGTATGAAACCCCGGATTATTGGATTATGTGATTATTTTGGAGGTGACGCACATGCTAGGTGACGGGCATGTGGGTGTGCGCCGTAGGAATTGGGACTTGGTCCATTCCATGAAACTGTAAAGTTGAATAACTTGTTGCTAGCTATATGCTCTCCCCGTGTTATAGAAATATAACTGCAAATCATGTTAAAAATCATGCTTAGGCTATGTGATGGTACTATTTGGACCCCAGAGGTCGCGTACTTGTTGAATTACTTTCTAACCGCTGTCTTGTACTCAATCATGGTTTTACTTGTGTATCATATCTCAGTATCTTCTTGATTTTGTTGATACACTATGTTATCTTTGTTTCGGCTGATCTTTGTGATTTCTGAGACCCCGAGAGACTAGAGAGGTTGATGACTGAGTGAGTCCGAGGGCTTGTCTGTGAGGTCTTTATACTATGGCGCGTGAGTTATCCGTGCGGTTCCAGATATTGATACTATAGCATGTGAGTTTACCGTGCAACACATGAGCTGTCCGTGCGGATATAGCGCTTGGGCTAAAAGGTGCCCCTCCGGAGTCTGCACACCTCCAGTGAGCGCAGGTACCTATTGAGTGTGAGTAGTGAGGGGTGAGAGCCGAGTGATTGAGCTGTTGTGACGAGTTGAGTATCTGTTGCCCTGAGAGGATGTACTTATTTTCCATTTATTGATGCACTTAGTTGCTATCTGACATTGTGGTGAAATTTCTGAAAGATTCTATATTCGGATTACCTGCATTGTAACTGTATAAATTGATTTGACTTGAACTGCAGGATTTGAAAGCATGTCTACTCTTTGCTGGAATTATTGAAAATGAACAGTATTGTATATCTCTTCACTACCTTCTCAGTTCTTTATTTATTTCTGTTACTTGCTGAGTGGGTTGTACTCATGTTACACCCTGCATTTCATGTGCATATCTAGGTGTGTTTTATCATGGAGGTCGTTGAGTTCGTGCACGATCGAGTACCGAAGACTACGAGGTAGCTGCCGACATCTGTAGACCTTGTCTCTCCTTCTATGTTTTCTTTCTTTTGAGTATTGATACTCAGACATTGTTTGTATTAGACTGGATATTTAGATGCTCATGATTCAGTGATACCCCGATGTTGGGCTATTTTTCCACACTTATGTTTTATTTGGGTTTACCCCCGTTTTTATGAAAGACTCCGGTTAGGTTAAATGTCTTAATTTATTTTTGTTAAATTTTGAAAGTGTTTTGGAAAGGTCGGCTTGCCTCGTATTGAGATAGGCGCCATCACGACAGGTGAGATTTTGGGTCATGACAAGTTGGTATCAGAGCCTAGGTTACATAGGTCTCATGAGTCATGAGCAGGTTTAGTAGAGTCTTGCGGATCGGTACGGAGACGTCTGTACTTATCTTCGAGAGGCTGATGAACCCTTAGAAAACTTCACATTCTTGAATTCTTGTCGTGCAAATCGTTTGATTTTGGTAACTAAATTTCTGTTGCTAAAATTCTCTCACAGATGGTGAGGAGGAGTACTATGGGGCAAGATGGACAGTCACCAATACTAACAGTCTGGGCCGTGAGAGGCCGAGGTTGCGGTAGAGGCCGTGGTAGTGGCAGAGGTGCAGCTCGCACCGCAGCTAGGACAACACCTGCAGATCCACCAGTTGCCCCAGTTTAGGAGTAGGCTCCAATTGTGGATGAGCCGATGGGACCGGATCAGGCACCATATGTGCCCATGGTGATTCCAGGCCTTCAGGAGGCCTTAGCTTAGGCGGTCTCTCTTCCGGCCGCAACAGCCACTTCTCAGGCTGGGGGAGGTGCTCAGACTCCCACCGCCCGCACACCAGAGCAGGTGGTACAGGGATTTCAGACACCGGGGGCACCACCAGCCCAGCCAGTTGGAGCTGCTTAGGACTATGTGGTATATGTGATGCTTGATGATGAGCAGCGTTGATTGGAGAGGTTTGGGAGACTCCGGCCTCCATCTTTCATTAGTACCGAGGGAAAGGATGCACGTGGCTTCTTGGACATGTGTCAGAGGATACTCCGTACAACAAGTATTCTGGAGACTAGTGGGGTCTCGTTCACTACCTTCCAATTCTCTGGAGCTGCCTTCAGTTGGTGGGAGGCTTACGAGAGGCGTAGGTCGGTCGACATAGCACTCCTTACATGGTAGCAGTTCTCCGGTCTATTCCTGGAGAAGTTCGTGCCTCAGTCCCTTAGAGAGGAGCTGCGTAGGCAGTTTGGGCAGCTTTATCAGGGTGATATGTCTATGATGCAGTATGAGATGTGATTCTCAGAGTTGGCCCGTCATGCTATCTGGTTGGTTCCCACAGACAGGGAGAGGATCAGGAGGTTCATATATGGCCTCACTTTTCAGCTGCGATTGCTTATGACTAGAGAGAGAGTGTCTGGTGCTACTTTTGATGAGGCTATCGACATTGCTCATCAGATTGAGATGGTTCACAACCAGGAGCGGGTTGAGAGGGAGGCCAAGAGGCCTCATGGACAGGGTGGATTTAGCGGTGTCCCTTATGGGGGCAGTTCCACCACAGTAGGGGTCATCTTTTCAGACATGCTCAGACTGCTTGCCCAGTCCACCATGGTGCATCATCTAGCCATGGGTCACACAGTCATCAGCAAGGCCAGTCGTCGTTCAGTGCACTACCATCACAGAGTTCTCACCATGCCTCGTCAGCTCAGGTTTCCACGGGTAGTTCCTCTGGGCACCATGCACAACAATTCCGTCAGAGGAGGGGTTGTTTCCTGTGTGCAGATTTTTGTCACATCAAGAGAGATTGCCCTAGGTTTTTAAGTGGGACTCCATAGTAGAGTACTCAGCCGATAGCACTAGCACCAACAGCTCCACCACCCGTCTAGCCAGCTCGAGGTAGGGCTCAGTCAGCTAGGGGTCGCCCGAGAGGGGGAGGCAGATCAGGGGGTGGCCAGGCCCATTTCTATGCCCTCCCTGCCATACCAGATGCCATTGCTTCAGATGCTATGATTACAGGTATTGTCTATAAAAGATGCCTTTGTATTATTTGACCCTGGTTCCACTTATTCATATGTGTCCTCGTATTTTGCTCATTATCTGGATATGCCCCGTGAGTCTCTAGTTTCATTTGTTCATGTATCCACTCCAGTAGGCGATACTATCATTGTAGACCGTGTATATCGGTCATGTGTGGTGACTATTGGGAGTCTAAAGACTAGAATGGACCTCTTGTTGCTTAGTATGGTTGATTTTGACGTGATTTTGGGTATGTATTGGTTGTGTCCATGTCATGTTGTTCTAGATTGTCACGCTAAGACCGTGATGTTGGCGATGCCGGGATTACCGAGGGTTGAGTGGAGCGGCTCTATAGACTATGTTCCCAGTAGAGTGATTTCATACCTGAAAGCTCAGTGGATGGTTTAGAAGAGTTGTCTATCTTATCTGGCCTTTGAGAGGGATGTTAGTGTAGAGGCCCCTGTTATTGATTCTGTTCTAGTGGTGCGAGATTTTCTGGATGTGTGTCCTGCAGACCTGCCGGTTATGCCACCCGATAGGGATATTGATTTGGTTCTGGGCACTCAGCCTATTTCTATTCCACCGTACCATATGGCACCGGCTGAGTTGAAAGAATTGAAGGAGCAATTTCAGGAACTCATTGATAAGGTGTTTATTCGGCCTAGCATGTCACCTTGGGGTGCACCAGTTCTATTTGTGAAGAAGAAGGACGGTACCATGAGAATATGCATTGATTACAGACAGTTGAACAAGGTCACAATCAAGAACAAGTATCCTTTTCCGCATATTGATGATTTGTTTGACCAACTTCAGGGAGCGAGGGTGTTCTCCAAGATTGATTTGAGGTAAGGGTATCACCAGCTGAAGATTCGAGGCTCGAATATTCTTAAGACAGCTTTCCGGACCCAATATGACCATTATGAGTTCCTTGTGATGTCGTTTGGGCTGACCAACGCCCCAACAACGTTCATGCATCTGATGAATAGTGTGTTTCAGCCTTATCTTGACTCGTTCGCCATTGTATTCATTGATGGCATCCTAGTATACTCTCGTAGCTAGGAGGAGTATGCCCAGCATCTGAGAATTGTGTTACAGAGATTTAGGGAGGAGAAACTTTATGCAAAATTCTGCAAGTGTGAGTTTTGGCTCGGTTCAGTGGTGTTCTTGGGACACGTGGTGTCCAACAAGGGTATTCAAGTGGACCCGAAGAAGATAGAGGTGGTGCAGAGTTGACCCAGACCGTCCTTAGCGACGGAGATTAGGAGCTTTCTTGGTTTAGCAGGCTATTACTGTCATTTTGTGGAGAGTTTCTCATTTGTTGCATCGCTCTTGACCAAACTGACCCAAAAGGGTGCTCCTTTCAGGTATTTGGACGAGTGCGAGGAGAGCTTTCAGAAGCTCAAGACTGCTTTATCCACGACTCCAGTTCTAGTTCTGCTATCAACTTCTGGTTCCTACATAGTGTATTGTGATGCCTCGCAGATCGGTATTGGATGTGTTCTGATATATGAGGGTAGAGTGATTGCTTATGCTTTGCGCCAGTTGAAGCCTCATGAGAAGAACTATCCTGTCCACGACCTTGAGTTAGCAGCTATTGTTCACGCCTTGAAGATTTGGCGACACTATTTCTACGAGGTTCATTGTGAGATTTACTCTAATCATCAGAGTTTGCAGCATCTATTCAAGCAGAAGGATCTTAACTTGCATCAACAGAGGTGGTTTGAGCTTCTTAAAGTCTATGATATCACCATTTTGTACCATCCAGGGAAGGCTAATGTAGTGGATGTTGCCTTGAGTCGTCGGGTGGAGAGTTTGGGGAGCTTAGCATATCTTCCAACAGAAGAGAGGCCATTGGCATTGGATGTTCAGGCCTTAGCCAGCCAGTTTGTTAGATTGGATGTTTCTGAGCCGAGTCGAGTATTGGCTTGTGTGGTCTCTCGGTCTTCTCTTTATGATCGTATCAGGGAGCGTCAGTGTGATGAACCCCATCTGCTTGTCCTTAAGGACATGGTCCAACAAGATGATGCTAAAAAGGTCACTATTGGGGATGATGGTGCATTGAGGATGTAGGGCAGGCTATGCCCAATGTAGATAGTTTGCGTGAGTTGATTCTCTAGGAGGCTCACAGTTCGCAGTATTCTATTCATCCGGGTGCCGCAAAGATGTATCGGGACTTAAGGCATCATTACTGGTGGAGGAGGATGAAGAAGGACATAGTGGGGTATGTAGCTCGATACCTAAATTGCCCGTAGGTGAAGTATGAGCATCAGCGGCCAGGTGGGTTGCTCCACAAGTTAGAGATTCCAGAGTGCAAATGGTAGAGGATCACTATGGATTTCATTATTGGGCTTCCACAGACTCAAGGGAAGTTTGATGCAGTTTGAGTGATTGTGGACCGGCTAACCAAGTCAGCACATTTCATTCCTGTGATGACTATCTATTCTTCCAAGCAGCTGGCTCGAGTGTATATCCGCGAGATTGTCAGGCTTCCTGGTGTACCGGTATCTATCATCTCCGACCGGGGTACGCAGTTTACATCACGGTTCTGAAGGACCGTACAACATGAGTTGGGTACTCGAGTAGAGTTGAGCACAACATTTCACCCTCAGACGGACGGACAGTTCGAGTGCACTATTCAGATATTAGAGGATATGCTCTGTGCGTGTGTGATGGATTTTGGAGGTTCGTGGAATCAGTTCTTACCACTAGCGTAGTTTGCCTACAACAACAATTATCAGTCGAGCATCCAGATAGCACCGTATGAGGCTCTGTATGGTAGGCGGTGTAGGTTTCCAGTGGGTTGGTTCGAGCCGGGCGAGGCTAGATTATTGGGTACATAGTTGGTTCAGGATGCCCTGGAGAAGATTAAGGTGATTCAGGATAAACTACGCACAATCCAGTCCAGACAGAAGAGTTATGCAGATCGGAAGGTTCGCGATGTTGAATTCATGGTTGAAGAGCGGTCTTTGATCCGGGTGTCACCTATGAAGGGTGTTATGAGGTTCGGGAACAAGGGCAAGCTGAGCCCGAGGTTTGTCGGTCCATTTGAGGTATTGCGACGTGTTGAGGAGGTTGCTTATGAGCTTGCCTTACCTCCCAATCTAGCAGGTGTTCATCCAGTATTCCATGTTTCTATGCTCCAGAAGTATCACGACGATCAGCCTCACGTGTTGGATTTTAGCTTATTCCAGTTGCACAAGGATTTATCTTATGTTGGGGAGTCGGTGGCGATCTTAGATAGGCAGGTTTGAAAGCTGAGGTCGAAGAATATTGCTTCTGTGAAGGTTCAGCGGAGGGGTCAGCCGGTTGAGGAGGCGACTTGGGAGACCAAACATGATATGCGCAATTGTTATCCTCATGTTTTCACCGCTTAAGGTATGTCTCTATGATCATTCTAGGACGAACGATTATTTTAAGAGGGGGAGGATGCAACGACCCGGTTGATCGTTTTGAGTGTACTAGCCCTGATTCCTTATTTACTGTTTTCCTCGTATCTGTTTCTGCTTATGTGACTTGCCGGTAGGTCTTGTTTTTTGATTCAGAGTGTTTTGGGACACTTAGTCCCTAAAACAGAAGCTTAAGTCTCAAGATTTTGACCGTAGTCGGAAGTGTGTGAAGACGACTCTAGAATGGAGTTCCGTCGGTTCCGTTAGCTCCGTTCGGTGATTTTGGACTTAGGAGCATGTCCGGACTGTGAATTTGAGATTTGTAGCTAATTTAGGCTTGAAATGGCGAAAGTCGAATTTTGGGAAGTTTGACCAGGGGGTTGACTTTTTGATATCGGTGTCGGATTTTGATTCCGGAAGTTGGAATAGGTCCGTAATGTTGAATATGAATTGTGTGCAAAATATGAGGTCAATCAGACGTGGTTTGTTAGGTTTCAGCGTCGTTTGTGGAAGTTGAAAGTTTAGAAATTTTTTAGGCTTGAATCCGGGTGTAATTGGTATTTTGATGTTATTTTGAGTGATTCGAAGGCTCGACTAAGTTCGTATTATGTGTTTGGGATGTGTTGGTATGTTCGGTTGAGGTCCCGGGGACCTCAGGTGAGTTTCAGATGCTTAACGGATCATTTTTGGACTTGGCTTGATAACTGAAGTTCTGATTTTAGCAGGTTCTGGTTTCCAAGTACGCGATCGCAGGGATTCATTCGCGATTGCGTAAGCTTATTTGGGGAAGATGTGAGTTTGTTTTATGCGATTGCAGAGTTAGAAACGTGATCGCGTATGTGTGCAAAGATGTGCAGGAGTGGAGGTGTGGCCAATGCTCTATGCTATCGCATGAGTCAGGATGCGATCGCGTAGGTATGAGAGGCAGTGATCCGCGATCGCGTGGGTGATTCCTGTCTCACCCCCTTTTTCTTCTCGAAATCGGGTTTCGACACGTGACAACTATTTTAAGGAGGTATTAAAAGAGGAGAGTCTCCACCTAACGATTGTTAAGCTGCGTTAGGGCAACTATTATGCAAATAACTCTGTTTTAACTAGTCAATGCCACCAAAGATCGGGTAAGGGTATAAGTTACCTCAAAGAGAAGGTGTTAGGCATTCCTCGAGGTCCACAACTGTGCATCCTAACCGAACTTAAATTATATGGATTAGTCTATATGATCAAGTAAGCAAAGAGAGTACAAAATCTAAGAATTTTATTACGAAGAGATCTTGAATAGGGAGGTGCAACTATTTTTCCGTTCTAATAGGGGAGGGGTCCTATGTTTTTTAGCCTAAAGGATCACCTCATGCAACATAAATAATACTTGGCAACTCCCTTAGAATAGGGAGTTACTCATATTATTTAGCGGGCACAAACTATCATCTCCTGCTACCCGATTACTATGTTAAAGTTATTACCCAAAAGCATTCTAATTCAATTCTAAGTCGTACCCTATGCGTGCATTACCCGTCCCATACCTATGGTCGAGGAGGCATTGGACCTGTATTTAGGGTGATTCTAAACTTTACTTAAGCTATTCAAAATGATAAAACTAGGCAACATACAAAACCCATATTGGACTTCAAATATGGCAGTTAAGGGCTCAAGTTTGTCACCGCACTTAAGCAACAAATGCATGCAAGACAAATTTCAGGTTAAGCAATTCAGAATTAAGAAACTTAAATCCCTATAGACATGATTTCTATGTGATAAGGCATCAGGGTATGCAAGCAGTTTTAAGAGGCCAAGAGTTACTTATCTCCAAATTATACGATTGTTGCATGCTGATTTGAGATTTGCAGGTTTCCAGTTATTTAACCTATAGATATTGTGTCTAGGTGTGAATCACTAAGTGACAATGAAACCGATTGTAGGAAAGCCCAGAATTATTCATGCTTTCTAACAATAGCATACGTGAAACAAATGTTTGAGCGATTTAACATTAACAAATTAAGGCGAGTAATTATATCCTATAGGAAGGATCTCAAACGTTCAACACTTAAAGCTGATTTTATATACCTTAATCCTATAGGCATAACTTCTAGTGAATAGCTAAAGCGGATTGGAGGAAAATCCATTGACATTTGTTTCTATAGGCAGGTTTCTAATGTATTTGAAAGTAGTCATGCAAATTGAAGGAATGTTTACTTCCTATAGGCATGTTGTCTATAAATACGTAGCAGTAGACACAATATTGAACTCATGATTAATGGTAAGCAAGTTGTGTGTGTGTGTGTGTGTGCTTCTCCTAATATCATGATTTTGTATAGTGCTCATGCAATCGAACAACGCATATAGCAAACACATTCTTAAGTCATATAGGCATGTTATCTACCCGTTGCATGTAGATATTAAACTCTACCCATTCTCTTTTCGCTAACACCCCAATTATTTGTACAAAGGTTATTACATGCCCAATAATGAGTAAAAGTAATAAATGTTACATAACAGTGATAATAGATGCATAGCAAGACCAAACAAACAAATATCTAGCATTGCCTGGACCTTCAATAACTCTTACATGGCGTATCCAGGCCTTCAACAAAGAGCCACATTCAATATATGACTCAGGGATCCATAGAGGAGTCCAAAACCAGTTTACTTAACCACAACACCAAGTGTTGCATCACTTGAAGCAATCAATTCAGGTACACAACACATAACAGGGGAAATGGAGTGAATAGGAACAGTTTTGAGATTAAGGGAGTGTTTAAGGACCAAGCCCTAGTGTGTCAGAGTTTACAAGCGCCTCAATTGGACCCCGAGCAATGCTCACATTACGGAGGCCAACAATAGAACCTTGATAGCCTTGGCTTTCATCCGGCTAAGAGTGAAGGATTTAGAACAACATAAGTAGCAAGTAAGGAAGGTGGATAATGATGGAGGGACATAATTTAGGTGACACACTTATACTTAAAATAGACATAGCCAAGTTGAGCATACAAAACAATTAATCAAGCAGATCACAAGACTTTGTTCAGTAGAACTTCAAGATTTAGCAAAGTAGCACATAACAAATCCATATGGGGAAAATTAGAGGGAGGAACAGGTTTGTAAAGTTTGACAAAAGTTAACACAAATAGGTTAAGACCTAAGAAATCCAATTTAGGTTACGTATACATCTTAACATCAATAAGATAGACATATTAATTCTCATCAGGAAACATGACTGTATTGAGACATGATATAGAGCACACATTATGGCAAAACCACATGTAGGAAGGGTCAGGGGAGAAACAAGTTTGCAGTCACAGATGCACAGTACAGACAAGTTAAAACCTAAGAGATTATGCTAAACATTCATCCTAGTGTCATGCTAATCAGTATTTAGACATGATGTGGGATGCACATTGTGACAAGCCAAATAATCACTGAAAGAACATGATATTAGATAAACTATAGACATGCCGGGGAACTTATTGGCATAAAAGCAAGATCATAGAGAATGGTCTTAATACAAATTGAAACACATTGTACATGCAAGACAAACATTGCATAGATTTAGAGCAGTGTGAGGTAGCAAGTTCATTCCAAATAGCACATGTATGAATTCTAGGATTGACACAATAGACTAATTAACTAAAAAATATCTAAGTTATGCCATAAAATAAAATGGTTCAAACAGGGCAGAAAAAACAAGTTGAGGTAGCTATTAAGATCTCAGTCAATCACTAATGGGGTATGGGGATTATGCTGAGTGACACAATAGCAGGGGAACATGTCATAATTAATACAGGAAGTTCTAGCGCAAGTGTGAAAAATTCATTATAGAGATTAAGAACAAAGAAAATAAGCATGTTTTAGGGAACATTCAGGCACTAATATACTGGCTAAATGAAACTTAAGAGGGTCAGATTATCCAAGTTAGACTTAGGCAATCTCAGGACTAGCAACATTAGGAGGAAGTCAAATACTAAAGAGACTTAGAACAAAATAAAATTAACAGAATCGTGCACAAAAGGAATCCAGAAAACATATTAAGCCATGGATTCCATAGGTTAGAACACATGTAAATCAAAGACACGTAGGAATGAAATTGCAAAAGTTAAGCAGCTTACTAGTTAAACGGACAACAATAAAGAACAAAAGATCCACAAAAACCCAGAAACCTCGATGTGTCAAAGTTCCCAACAGCTTCAAAAGAACCCCGGGCATTGCTCGCACCAAGAAAAAGTTCGAACAATAGACTCTCAGTGGCCTTGGCTTTCAGCCGGCCAACACAAAATACAGAACAAGATAATGAAGGAATTAACAGAGCAAAGCTTCAAATTTTTAGTGAGATTATATCGATTTTTTCCCCCTCAAAGGGGAATGGGGAGGGGTTTATATAGTAGCAAAATTAGACGAATAAACAAGGAAACAAAGTAATAAAATCGATTCAGATCAATTTAAGAGAGAAAACGGGTAAACCCTAGTTTAGACGAGGAACAAAAAATGGCCAAATTCTTGCTGAATCGAAGCCAAGGAGTCTGATAGTTAATGTATCAGGTCAGAAACATGAAGATGATAGAGAATCAGAATCAAACGAACACAACAACTCAGCTTCCATAAATAATCAAGTAACCAGTACTTGTAGCATTCAAAAGATGGTAAATAACTCTGCTTATGCAAGAAAGGAAAGGAATCATGAATGGTTTCCATGTAATGTCGGATTGGGACTAAGATTTTAGTGAGGACGGCTAGGGTTTAGGTTTGAGATATGAGAGCGTGTGAGGATACAGAGGCGGTGGGGTGTGGATCTTTGTCTCTAGGGTTTGGGGTATTGGGGATATAAGGAAAGGGTAGGTTAATTATGGATCGTTGATCATTTAAGATCAACGGCCAAGATTGAACGGGGCAGCGGGGCGGGTTATTAAGCGGGTCGCGACCATGTTAATTTCAAGGGTCGTTTGGATTGGGATTTTGGGGGTTGGGCCAGAGATTTGCGGCTTGTTTGGTCCGAATATTGGCTCAAAATTTGGGCCAACCTTTAAATAAGAAATTAAGGGAAAATATATTTTAATAAAATAATTAAATAAAATATAAAAATGTTGTTTATGCACACTAATACCTTAAAACAACAGTATAATATTATAAAAATATAAGATATTATTTTGATCATGAATAAAATTATAGAAGATGCTTGCATAAATCTTGTAAATTAAATAATGATGCAAGTTAATATTTTGAAAGCATATACGCTTATTTGCAAAAATATGAGGGCAAAATTGGGTATCAACAGCTGCCCCTCTTTACCCGGGAATGATGAAAGAGCTGTCGGGTAAAGAAAATGATGACCGATTTTGACCGAACCCTGGTTCCTGAGTTTCCTACATATCCCTCGTATTACGGGAATCAGACCGTGTGTAGTTCTAGATCTAACGGTGAATGAAACCGGCGGGGTTGTTATAGGAATGACCGTATGCCTCAGAAAGGGTTCTGTTTTAGGTAGGACAGTATCAGATAAGTTTATACGGAATCTGAAACGTTACAGGTGTATCTCAAATCAAGTATCTGAATGGTTATCAAGTAAATGTGGGTAACTGATGGTGTTTGGTTACGCTTAAAATAATTGCAGGGTGTGAATGTTGTGAACGGAAATCGGAGTGAAGATTGCTCCTGTTAAGAGAACGGTTACTTCCCGGGTTACATGCAAAACTTAAAACACGATGCATGTAAGTATATAGATTATGGCAAGAATTTAAACATAATCCAGATTCCCTTCAGACCATGAGGGTTGTCTTTGGATGATGAGGATGGTGTCCTTAGACTGTGGCGCCATGTGCCATGAATCATGTGATAAGGGATTCGCAGGCCATGAAATGATGTCCTCGTGCCATGAGAATGGTGCCTCCTAACCATGACTCCTTTGAAAAATGATGTTCACTTTTAAGAGATCATCGGGCCATGGAATGATGTCTTCCGGCTTTGAGGATGATGCTTTCAGACCATGACGCCTTTGGACAGAATGGCGATATTTCAGCCCACGAAATGCAAAATATGATGTTTGGCCATATGCAAAGATGAGACAAGACAAAGCTTAGTCTTGGATAAGATGAAGGAAATTGTTAGCCTTGGGCGAGTAGAGGATAATGCTAGGTCTTAGATGGCGTAATGGAGATAGCATTTAATCATGAGGAAAAGGCAGTGCTTAGCCTTGTGGAATTAGGGAGGCAATGCTTAGCCTCATGCAGGATGAGGAGACAATGCTTAGTCTCATACAAGGGAAGGGAAGGGGTGCTTAGCTTCATGCAAAATAGGAGACAATGCTTAGTCTCATGCAAAGAAGGCAGTGCTTAGCCTTGGGCAGTTAAGGAGGCAATGCTTAGCCTCATGCAAATAGGAGACAATGCTTAGTCTCATGCAAAGAAAGGTAGTGCTTAGCCTTATGCAGTTAAGGAGGCAATGCTTAGCCTTATACAAATAGGAGATAATGCTTAGTCTCATGCAAAGAAAGGCAGTGCTTAGCCTTATGCAGTTAAGGAGGCAATGCTTAGCCTCATGCAAATAGGAGACAATGCTTAGTCTCATGCAAAGAAAGGTAGTGCTTAGCCTTATGTAGTTAAGGAGGCAATGCTTAGCCTCATGCAAATAGGATACAATGCTTAGTCTCATGCAAAGAAAGGCAGTGCTTAGCCTTATGTAGTTAAGGAAGCAATGCTTAGCCTCATGCAAATAGGAGACAATGCTTAGTCTCATGCAAAGAAAGGCAGTGCTTAGCCTTATGCAGTTAAGGAGGCAATACTTAGCCTCATGCAAATAGGAGACAATGCTTAGTCTCACGCAAAGAAAGGAAATACTTAGCCTTATGCAGTTTAACGAGGTAGGGCTTAGCCTCATGTAGGAAAACAATGAGTGATAGTGAGAAAGCAGAGTGTTTCTTTGCTGAAGATACGTTTGCGTTTGGCAACTTTGTCGCTATGAAGGTAGTGATTATGATGTGTATATGTATTTGCGCATATTCTTGTTATATTCATTGTGCCTGCATCCAAAGAAAAAATTGTGAGTTTGCAGGGAAGGTTGGTCCGTGCTTTCGCCTTCTCGCTTTGCTTTTGCTCCTGTCTTGAGATCCCGTTTGAGTTACCCTTGGCAGCATCTGGCGGTTTATAAAAAATAAAGTTTTTCAAAAAATATGCGTGCATTTGACGATTGTCGTTATTTAAATTTAGTAGTATGTAATATCATGTAATTTAGATGAACCAATGACTGTGACATATTTTAGAGACAATGCGACTTTTTTGCTTTAGAATTTTAAGGTTCTCCTCAAAATTTTGCCCCCAGTTTAAAAGCATTTCTTTGACTGTTCTGTGTATGGCGAAGTTGGCTGGACTTGCTTCAGAATTTTGAGGGTCCTCCTCAAATTTCTGCCCCTATTTCTGACCATAGAAAAATGAAGGTTTTATTGAGATGTGACCAAACCCATAGGGATGCTTACGTATCCCCTCTTAAACGTGAATCAGGTCAAGCGTAGTTCAGTTACATCAAATGAAGAAATGTAAACAATATAAACATAATATCTCTTGATTGCGTTTGATTTGATAGGTTTTGGCCAAATTTCTCCGTCCATTTCTGCAAGTATGAGCGCTCCTCCTGTTAGTACTCTGTGAACCATGTAGGGCCCTTTCCAATTGGGTAAAAATTTCCCTTTGGCTTCATCTTGATGCGGGAAGATCCTCTTTAGCACCAACTGCCCTGGTGTGAATTGTCTAGGCCTAACCCTTTTATTGAAAGCTCTGGACATTCTGTTTTGGTAAAGTTGACCGTGACATACTGCATTCATTCTTTTCCCATCAATGAGAGCCAGTTGTTCATAACTACTTCGTATCCATTCTGCATCACTGAGTTCAGCCTCTTGTATGATTCTCAAAGAAGGAATTTCTACTTCGGCGGGAATGACGTCTTCAGTACCATAGACCAGCAAATAAGGAGTTGCCCTAATTGATGTGCAAATCGTGGTGCGATATCCAACTAGGGCAAATGGTAACTTCCCGTGCCATTGTTTGCAATTATCTACCATCTTCCTTTGTATCATCTTGATGTTCTTATTGGCGGCTTCCATAACTCCATCCATTTGTGGCTTGTATGATGTGGAATTCTTATGCTTGATCTTGAAGATTTCACACATGGATCTCATCAAATCACTGTTAAGGTTGGTGGCGTTGTCGGTGATATTTGATTTCGGTACCCCGAATCGACAGACAATATGATCCCTAATGAAATCTGCTATGACCTTCTTAGTTACAGCCTTGTAAAATGCGGTTTCAACCCATTTTGTGAAATAGTCTATGGGCACTAGAATGAACTTGTGCCCATTTGAAGGGGTGGGTTCGATTGGACCGATGACATCCATCTCCAAGCGGAGAAAGGCCAAGGTGCACTTGTTGCATTGAGTTCATTGGGTGGCACTCGTATCATATCAGCATGTACTTGGCATTTATGACACTTTTGGACATACCTGATGCAGTCTGTTTCCATATTCATCCAAAAATACCCTGCTCTTAATATCTTCTTAGCTAAGACAAAGCCATTCATGTGTGGTCTGCAAGTTCCAGCATGTATTTCTTCGAGCAATTTGGATGTTTCCTTGGTGTCGACATACCGTAATAACCCCAGATCTGGAGTCCTTCTATACAGAATCCCTCCGCTTTAGAAGAAGTGGTTAGATAATCTTCGAAGTGTGCATTTCTGAGTATGATTTGCATGCTCCGGGTATTCTCCTTTTTCCAAATATTCCTTCATATAATGGAACCATGGATTTCCATCAATTTCTTCTTCAACGTGAGCATAATAAGCTGGCTGGTTATGAATCCCTACCAGGATAGGGTCGATGAAATTCTTGTTTGGGTGTTGTATCATCGAAGATAGAGTGGCCAATATATCTACGAACTCATTCTGGATTCTCGGAACATGTTTGAACTCTATCTTTTTGAATCTCTTCTTTAATTCTTGTACATAGTACAAATACGATAGTATTTTGGTATTCTTTGTAGCCCATTCTCCTAGAACCTGATGTACCAAAAGGTCTGAGTCACCAATTACCAGCAATTCCTGAGCGTTCATGTCAATGGCCAACTTTAGTCCCAAGATGCAAGCCTCATATTCTGCCATATTGTTGGTACATGGAAACTTGAGCTTTGCTGATACTGGATAGTGTTGAGCTATCTCTGATACTAAAACTACTCCAATACCCACTCCTTTGAAATTTACAGCTCCATCGAAGAACATTCTCCAACCATCATAGGTTTCAGTGGTTCGTACTCTATGTCTACAGTATTGTTTGCCAGACGATCCGCCAATGCTTGCCCCTTGACAACCTTCTGAGTTACATAGATGATGTCGAACTCACTTAGTAATATCTACCATTTTGCTAACTTCCCTGTGGGCATGAGTTTCTGGAAGATGTATTTTAATAGATCCATCCTTGATATGAGATATGTGGTGTGGGCACAGAAGTAGTGCCTCAACTTTTGAGCTATCCATGTCAAAGCGTAGCAGGTGTGTTCCAACAAAGAATACCGTGCTTCGTAAGGTGTGTACTTCTTGCTCAGATAGTATATGGCATGTTCCTTTCTTCCCGTCTTGTCGTGTTTCCCCAAGACACAGCTGAAAGCCCCATCTAGTATAGATAATTAGAGTAGCAGAGGTCTCTCAGGTCCCGATGGGACCAGAACAGGTGGTTTGGATAAATATTCCTTGATCTTGGTAAAGGCTTTCTGGCTCTCTTCAGTCCAACTTGTTGTTGCGTCTTTCTTCAACATTTTGAAAATCGGTTCACATATCACAGTTAATTGTGCTATGAAATGACTAATGTAATTGTGATGCCGTAAGAAACTCATCACATCTTTCTTGTTCTTCGAAGGTGGAAAATCCTGGATAGCCTTGACCTTTGACGGGTCTAGCTCAATTCCTCTGCGGCTGACGATGAACCCTAATAGCTTTCTAGCAGGGACTCAGAAGGTACATTTTACGGGATTCAGTTTCAGGTTGTACCTTCGAAGTCAATCAAAATATTTCCTCAAATCTGCTGTATGATCTGTGCTTCTCTTAGATTTGATGATGACATCATCCACGTACACCTCTTTTTTCTTGTGTATCAAGTCATGGAAAATGGTTTTAATGGCCCTCATATAAGTGGCTCCAGCATTCTTTAGGCCAAACGACATCATTTTGTACAATATACTCCCCATGGTGTAATAAAGGCTGTCTTTTCGGCATCCTCTTCATCCATCTAGATCTGATGATATCCCGCGAAGCAATCCACAAAGGATTGAAGTTCATGCTTGGCACAGTTGTCAATCAGTATGTGTATATTGGGCAAAGGAAAATCATCTTTGGGACTTGCTCTGTTTAAATCCTGATAGTCGACACACACTCTGACCTTCCCATCTTTCTTTGGAACTGGCACAATGTTAGCCAACCAGGTCGGATATTCAACCACTCTGAGAACCTTGGCTTTGATCTGCTGGGTGACTTCCTCCTTTATTTTCAGACTCATATCTGGTTTGAACTTTCTGAGCTTCTGCTTTACAGGCGGATACATAGGGTTGGTAGGTAGTTTATGAGCCACTATGGACGTGCTCAAACCGGTCATATAATCATAGGACCATGAAAAAATATCCCCATACTCCTTCAAGAATCGGGTGTATTCTTCTTTCTCTGACGGCGATAGGTGAATGCTTACAAGAGTTTCCTTGACTGTTTCAGAGTCTCCCAAATTAATGGTTTCAGTCTCATCCAAATTGGACTTAGGCTTGTTTTCAAAATTTTCCACTTCTCAGACAATTTCCTCGGGTATTATATCCTATTCCAAATCCTCTTAATCACTATCCTTATGTTGCGTTGTCTCGTTACATATCACAGTCGTAGGTTCATCAGAATAAGTAATAATAATGTTGTAGAGAGAAAATGTAAAGGATAATAATAAATACTAAAACAACAATCCATTGATAAATATTTAAAAATGTCAAACATATGCAGTTCAATGATTCGAGCAATTATTTCAAAAGAAAAACGTTAAAAAACAAAATACTGAAAATGTCTTAAATTCCCATAAAATTGCTTTTAAAAAATAAATGATGTTAATTGCCAGGCTACCCAGGAACTCGATGGGACCTTGATGACGCAGCAGTCAAATTCTTGAGAACAATTTCCTTCTCCATTGTCTGAATAATAAGGTCTTCCCCCTCCTCCTCCTCAACTATCGCACTGCAGTCCATGTCTTCATCATCCAAAAACAGATTCCTTGTGCCAGCTAGAACTTCATCTTCTTCGGACCCCCACATCATGTCAGCTTGATGAAACAAATGGCTCAAATGTGGTACTAGATGCTCTAGAGGGTAATAAGGACCACGCCACGGTGGCGACAAATTATGATACTCGTGCCAGGTGTATTCATACCCAAGCCTAAAGGTTGTGCAGTGACGCTTTAGCTGTATCGATTTTGTGATCCCCTGAAGATTCTTACTGAGACCCTTGCCAGGTCTATACCATGTCCATGCCAATATTCCTTCTATCTTACTTCTCCACCATTTGTCTTTTTCAATTGCGTTAACGCGCTCGATGCGATGGTATGTTTCTCCACCGAACTTCATTTTATTCTCGACGACCAAAATAATTTGATTGGTGTAAATGGATTACTTCCGTCCCTATGGATGATCACTTCCTGATGGTTTCACTCAAGCATCATGACCTGATGTTGAGAAAAAGCCATGGCCCCAGCGGCATCTATCCACGGTCGCCCCAACAACAGATTGTATGTAGCAGATATATCCAATACTTGAAACTCAACATCAAACTAGGTCGGGCCTATCTGTAGGCTGAGGTTGCTCTCCCCAATTGTGGCCTTTTGAGACCCATCAAATGCTTTCATATTCATACTCCCTGCTCGTATCTCGTGCATACCTTTACCCAACCTTTTCAAAGTAGTTAGTGGACAGATGTTGAGACTCGAACCGCCATCTATCAGGACCATGGCAATGAATTTGTCCTCAAATTGCACTGTGATATATAGTGCCCTTTTGTGACTTAGTCCTTCTGGTGGCTTCTCGTCTTCATGAAAAGTTATCTTGTGTCTTTCCAACACTTTCCCTACCATGTTGGCCATCTCTTCACTGATGATGTTATTGGGTACATAAGCTTCATTCAACACCTTCATCAAGGCATTCCTATGCGCCTCGGAGTTTTGCAGCAGTGATAAAATGGATATTTGAGCAGGGGTTTTATTCAGATGATCAACCACAAAATACTCTCTCGCATGTACCTTTCTCCAAAGATCATCTGGTCCAGTCTCAATGACAGGCGGCTTAGAGACGGCTTCTTTTCTTGTTCCTCCCAAATGCTCGGGTGTATAAACCCTACCAGTTCTGGTCATGCCTTGTGCTGCACCTATTTCTTCCATTTTTACCTTTCCTTTCCTTCTTGCTTCCGCAACATAATCCCAAGGTATAGAATTAGACTTAAAAGACGGTGTGGGTTCCATCATCACGATGAAGGGTGTTGTTACCTCAACCTCAAACAGAGTTGGTGTGGCTACCTTAACTTCAATCGGTGCCTGAGTTTGTACCACGATAGGTGTGAGAGTGACTGGAGATGTTTTAGGATTATCCCCTTCTTGAATGAGTCCAATTGAACCCTCTAAGTCCCATTCTTCATCGGTCTCTATCACGTTTACCCCTTCACCCATGTGATCCGGGAGAGGATTGTTACGGACATTGGGTGCATCCTCCTTTGCCTGTATGACTTTGGTGTCAATTAATATATGAATCTTATCCTTCAAAGTACGACACTCATCAATAGTATAACCCTTCATGCATGAGTGATAGGCACATGTCTTATTTGGATTAATCCACTGGGAGGAGTTTTCCATAGAAACAGCGGGAATGGGAGTGACATAACCGGCAGCCTTCAGTCTCTCGTATAGTTGGTCTATGGGTTCAGCAATTGGGTAGTATTGTCTAGGTGGTCTGCAGTTGAAATTTGGTCTAGGTTTTTGGTAGTTTTGGTAGGCTGGTGGTGAGTGGTAGTATACTAGTTGGGTGTTATAAGTATGGTAAGTGGCGGTAGGCTGTTGGTATTTGGGAGGTGAAGGCTGATATGTGGGTGGGGGTGTCTGGTATGTAAGAGGAGACTTTGGACTTTGGGCTACTATCACCACACCTACTTCTTTCTTCTTGGAGATACCTCCTGACTGTAAGGCTTAATTTGTGGCTTGGAGTGCTTCAAAATTTTTCACCATTCCACCTTTGATCCCTTCTTCGATTATTTCTCCCAATTTGATGATGTCAGAAAATTTATGGTTTTTAATAACCATCAGTCTTTCGTAGTATTGCGGATCCTGAGCTCTGCCGAAGAACTTATCCATCTGTTCTTCTTCTAGTGCTTGCCTTACTTTTTTAGCTTCAGACCTCCACCGAGTAGCATACTCGCGGAAAGTTTCCGTTGGCTTCTTCTTGAGATTCTGAATGTAGAAAACGTCTGGTGCATTTTATGTGTCAAACCTGAACCGATCCATGAAATATGATACCATGCTCACCCAATTAACCCATTTCTTTGGGTTCTAACTGATGTACCAAGACAGGGCATCTTCAGTGAGTCTCCTTATGAACAACTTCATGCAAATTCTTTCATCCTTGCCAACTCCTACAAGCTTGTCACAATACGTTCTTAAGTGCACCTTCGGATCACCAATCCCGTTGAACATTTCGAACTTAAGAGGTTTGTAACCTTCTGGCAGTTCTACATCTGGTTGAATACACGAATCTTCATAATTCAAACCCTCAATGTATTTTCCCCCTTCGATACTTTGAACTCTGCCAATAAGTTTCTTGAGTTCTTCCGCCATCTTCTTGATGAGCAGGTCCTTCTCGGCAGATTCAGGTATGTATAGGGTCTGTTGTGGGGTGTGGGGTAAAGTTTCCACATATATGGGATTGTCTTCGTAGACTCCGGGAATCTGGGCGTAATGGTGGTCATTGGTTGAGTTTTGCGGGTTAGGAGTAGGATGTGGTACATTCTGAGGGGTGTGGTATGTGGTTGCTTGTGGGTATTGAGTTGGGTGGTGATGGTGTTGTTGAGGAGTAGGTACCGGTGTAGGGTTGTGCTTCTGAGAAAGTGTGGCGTATCGATGTGGTGCGGGAGGATTTTGCGGATTTTGCCTTTGTGTTTGGGGAGGTGCCGGGTTTTGGGCATTTATGTTTTGTTGGTTAATGTCGGGGACGTTTAGGGTGAGGGAAAGGTTTGGCAAGTTCTGCTCAAGTTCCCCTTGTAGCTCCAATATTTTCGGTTCCAGATGTAGGACTAATTCATTCTGCGCTGGAGTATTCTGTCCGTCCGAAGTTTCAATGTTCTCTGCATTGTCCTTTTTGATACCGCTTAAATCATCTTGTTTTCCTTTCCCTTTGCTTTTGCCTTTAGGATCACTTGGTGGAGGAGGAGGTGGAGAACCTCTGGATCTAGTGTGATATTCTGACGATTCCAGTATGCACGAACCAACCTTTGGGGAATGGGAATAAACAAAAGCAAAGAAAAACTAAAAGGTAACCAAGTCAGTAAGGAGTAATTGATGCTAATTGCCAGGATACCCAGGAACTCGACGGGCCTGACATGGTGCAGCAGTCCAGTTCTTGAGAACAACTCCTTTATCCATGGTATGAATAGTAAGGTCTTCCTCCCCCTCCTCCTCAACTATCACACTGCAGTCCATGTCTCCATCATCCAGAAATAGCTTTCTTATGCCAGCTAGAGCTTCATCTTCTTCAGACCCCCACATCAAGTCGGCTTGATGAAATGTCTGGCGTAAATGTGGTACCGGTTGTTCCAGAAAATAATAAGGACCACACCATGGCGGCGACCAATCTTGATACTCTTTCCAAGTGTATTCATACCCAAACCCAAAGGTTGTACCATGACGCGTCAACTGTACCAGTTTGGTGATCCCTTGGAGATTCTTGTCGAGACCTTGCCAGGCTCATACCATGTCCATAGCAATATACTTTCTATATTGTTGTTCCACTATTTGTCCTTCTCACTTGCGTTGACGTGCTCAATGCGATGGTATGTTTCTCCACCCAGCTTCCTCTTGTTCTCAATGATTGGAACATTCTGATTGGTATTGATGGGATTACTCCCATCTCCATGGATGATCACTTCCTGATGATTCCATTCAAACTTCACAACCTGATGCAGATTAGAAGCTACGGCCCCAATGGCATGTATCTAGGGTCTTCCCAATAGTAGATTGTAGGTAGTAGATATATCCAGCACTTGAAACTCAACATCAAACCAGGTTGGGCCCATCTGTAGGCTGAGGTTGATTTCTCTAATTGTGGCCCTCTGAGATCCATCAAATGCCTTCATATTCATACTTCCTGCTGGTATCTCATTCAGACCTTTACCCAACCTCTTAAGAGTAGTCAGCGGACATATGTTAAGACATGAACCCCCATCTATCAGGACCCTAACGATGAATTTGTCCTCAAATTGCACTATAATATGTAGTGCCCTATTGTGACTATGACCTTCCGGTGGCAGCTCGTCTTTATGAAAAGTAATTTAATGGCTTTCTAACACCGGCCCGACCATGTTGGCTATTTAACCCATTGGTGATGTTGGTGGGTACATAGGCTTCACTCAGCACCTTCATCAGGGTGTTCCTGTGTGTCTCTAGATTTTACAGCAATGATTATACACCTTTATCAGAGTATTCTCTTGCTTGCACCATCCTCCAAAGGTCGTCAGGGCCGGTCTCGACGACAAGTGGCTTAGACGCAACTTCTTTGATTGTTCCTCCCAAATGCTCGGGTGTATAAACCCTACCGGTTCTAGTCATGCCTTGTGTTGCACCTGTTTCATCCGTTTTTGCTTTTCCTTTCCTTCTTGCCTCTGTAACATAATCCCATGGTATAGCTTTATACTGGTAAGATGGAGTAGGTGCTACCATCACAGTGAAGGGTATGGTTATCTTAACTTGAAATGGCATTGGTGCGGCTACTTCAACCTCAATGTTTACCTGGGTTTGCACTATAATGGGTATGAGGGTGACTGGAGATATTTTAGAATCATCCCCTCCCAAATGAGTCCAATCGACCCTTCTGTATCCCATTCTCCATCGGTATCTATCACCTTTTCTCCCTCACCTCTATGATCTGAGAGAAGATTGTTACGAACATTAGGTGCAGTATCCTTTGCCTGTATGACTTTAGTATCAATTAATGTCTGGATCTTCAGAGTGCGACATTCCTCAATGGTGTGACCCTTCATGCCTGAGTGATAGGCATATGTCCTGTTTGGGTTAATCCACTGAGAAGAGTTTTCCATAGCAACAGTGGGAATGTGAGTGACATAACCAGCAACCTTCAGTCTCTCGTATAGTTGGCCTATGGGTTCAGCAATCAGAGTGTATTGTCTGGGTGGTATGCGGTCGAAATTTATCCTTGGTTTTTGATAATTCTGGCGGGCTAGTGGTGGTGAGTGGTAATATGCGGGTTGGGTGTTATAAGTATGGTAGGTGGAAACAGGTTGTTGGCATCTGGGGGGTGAAGGCTGGTATGCGGGTGGAGGTGTTTGGTATGTGAGAGGAGACTTCGGACCTTGGGCTACAATTACTGCACCCACTTCTTTCTTCTTAGAGATACTGCCCGACTGTAAAACTTTATTTGTGGCCTGGAGTGCTTCAAAATTCGTCACCATTCTCTTTTTGATTCCTTCTTCTATTCTCTCTCCCAGCTTGATGATGTCAGAGAACTTATGATTTTCAATAACCATCAACCTTTCATAGTATTGCGGGTCTTGAACTCTGACAAAGAACTTATTCATTTGTTCTTCTTTAAGTACCGGTCTTACCTTCGCAGCTTCAGACCTCCATCGAGTAGCATACTCGCGGAAGGTTTCCGTTGGTTTCTTCTTGAGATTTTGAATGTAGAAAATGTCTGGTACATTTTTTTTTGTTGAACCTGAATCGATCCATGAAATATGACACCATGCTCACCCAATTAACCCACTTCTTTGTGTTCTGACTGATGTACCAAGACAAAACATCTCCAGTGAGGCTCCTCATGAACAACTTCATATGGATTCATTCATCTTTTCCAACTCCTACCAACTTGTCACATATATGTTCTTAGATGCACTTTCGGATCACCAGTTCTGTCGAATGTTTCAAACTTGGGAGGTTTGTAACCCTCCGGCAGTTCTACATCCGGTTGTATGCATAGGTCCTCATAATTCAAACCCTCAATTCCCTTGCCACCTTCGACACTCTGAACTCTACCAATTATCTTCTTGAGTTCTTCCGACATGTTCTTGATGAGCCTGTCCTTCTCGGTGGATTCCGGTATATATAGGGCTTTTTGTGGGGTGTGTGGTAAAGTTTCTACATATATGGGATTGCTTTGGTGGACTTTGGGAATCTGGGCATAATGGTGGTCATTGGTTGAGTTTTGTGGATCAAGAATAGGCTGTGATGCATTCTGAGGGGTGTGGTATGTGGTTGTTTGTGGGTATTGAGTTTGATGGTGATGGTGTTATTGAGGAGTAGGTACTGGTGGAGGGTTTTGGTTCTGATGAGGTATGGCGTATTAATGTGGTGCGGGAGGATTTGGTGGTGGGTTTTGATTCTGTGTATTTTGGAGAGTTGTCGGGTTTTGGGCGTTTATGTTTTGTTGGTTGATATCGGGGACGTTTAGAGTGAGGGAAAGGTTTGCCAAGTTTCGAACCTGCTCAAGTTTCCCTTGTAGCTCCAATATTTTCTGTTCCAGATGTAGGACCAATTCATTCTGTGCTGGAGTATTCCGACCGTCCGAAGTTTCAACATTCTCTGCTTTGTCCTTTCTGATACCGCTTAAATCGTCTAGTTTTCCTTTCCCTTTGCTTTTGCCTTTAGGATCACTTGGTGGAGGAGGAGGTGGAGGACCTATGGATCTAGTGTGATATGCTGACAATGCCAGTATGCACGAACCAACCTTTGGGGAATGGGAATAAATAAAAGAAAAGAAAAACTAAAAGGTAACCAAGTCAGTAAGGAGTATTAAAAGAGTGTTTGCGATATTTAACATGTGTTGCAAAATAAAGTAATAAATTCGCGTCCTAATTTGAGGGACCTCATTGTGCCCGAGGTAGGCCTAGGCAACACATAGACTTTGAGAAAGTTTATACCAATAATTGTGTCATTTCATTAGTGTGAAAACGAGTCAAAGCTTTACTAAAATGACAATAATGAGAAAAGTCACTAATGGCATGTGCCTTATTACAATCAAAATCTAAATGTTTTTAGAAAGAAGTAAAGACATCATTTCCTAATCTACTTGACCCCAGAGAGACCTTCTTCATGCTTGGTCTTCTCGGATCCATCAATCAAGTTCCCCAGGTCGCGCATGTCCAATAGTAGGTAAGCCCATGCTAGATGCCCTCCTTCATTGCCTTCGGTATTCTGACAATCCGAGAGTCTCTTCCATATCTTCCCCTTAAGTTCCATTAACCCTTGCTCCAAATATTCCAATCTTTCTGTTGATTTAGTAGCAATTTCTTTCCATTCATTGATTGCTTCCATAGTCACTTTGTGATGTTCCAAATGCCTAGCTTCAGACTCGAAAACCCTCTTGCGCAGCATCCTATACTTGACTTGTGCTTCAGCAGCGTCATCTATAGCCCTATTTTTTCAGATAAATCCCTGGCTTGACATCTCCCGCTATATCATCTACCAACAATGATGGGTAGAAGTATACATGGCCGGCATGGTACCTGTCTGGCTCGATAGTGTCTTTCTCTACAATGACCTTTTGATTCCACATATGTTGTGCCTCGAACTTGAACGGAATGATGTTCCTTTTAAAGTCTGCTCTGTACTGGACCATGTTGGAAAATCGAGGTATAACCTTCTTTCTTCCCGCTTGCCTCATTACCCTTATAGGAACATAAAGATAGATTCCTCTTAACCAGAACAACACTAAATGAGTGGTTTCTCTTGACCTGATGATGAATTTGCTGCTAGGGGGTAACCATTCGAACATCCAATGTAACTTTTCGTCAGTCAAATTGCTGAAGAAGCGCACCCAACTCACAGCACTTCCATGTTGTGCTAACCTATCTGGAATAAATGTCAATTTTTTGGATGATTGTAGGCTACGTAGTCATTCAATGGTCGTCGTTGAAGCTTCTGACGATATTCACCTCTCTGGAAATGTTCTAATAACCAAACCTGCAGCAACAGATTACAACCCTCAAAGTGACCATACCCATGCTTGCATCGATCTAGGGCTCGATATATTTCGGCCAAGATCATGGGGATGATAGTGTAAGTTTGTCCCTCAATTCCTCCCATTAGAGTCCTAGCGACCATGGCTAAGCGAGTCTGGATCCTCCCCCCTTTCATCGGAAATATCAGCAACCCCAAGAAACAGACAATGAACACAAAAATTTGGCGGTATGTCCAACCCAAAGAAGTAATTGAAAGTTCATCATGGTGAAGGCGATATGACTTGCTATGCCCATAACGTTCATAAATGAATTCAAATGGTATGTATGACTTCTTCAGACAGAGTAACTCATCATTTTTCTTGAAACTCATCATTTTCAAAAACTGCGGGGAGTGCGATTTTTTGGTACTAATAAACCCGGACTATCCCATGGCAGCCTAGAGAATCCTCCTATTTCCTCTAAGAGAGGAGTCATTTCTGCATCACCAAAGCGAAAGACAGCTCTTTTCTCATCCCAAAACATAGTGGCGGCCTAAATCAATGCGTTATTTGGCCGAATGTTCAATAAGGAAGGTAAATTTTCAAGGACCCTTTTCACATGATTCTTGTCACTAGGTGAAAGGTTCTTCCACCAATCAAGCAGCAAAGGTGGGATGTTTTGAACCATGCCGAACCTGGGGACTTCGTGCCTCATTTTCTGCAAAACAAATAGATTAGCCTTTTCCCCCTATGGGTCTGACTATTTACACATTAATGATCAACATACCGGCATGTTTTCTTCAAGTAATGCACATAACGTGATGCTGTCCATTGGGATTATGGAAATCCCATCGGACTTTGGACAAGGCTTATCTTAGTGGATTATCACGCGGACAACGTTCTAAGCCATACTAGGTTTGACATGATGCATGCACAGTTGATATTGGAGCGAGGTTTCTAGAAGGGTCTAGACCGGTACTCTCAAGTGGGCAACTTGAGAGGGAAAGACACAAAACCATCGATTGCACCGCTGATCGACTAGTTTACCACAAATAAGCCTTTCCAATTCAAAGGGTAATTTTGGAAGAGTGAGGACACTCATCAAGTGCCGCTATGGTATTAGTTGGGCATGAGTGGAATATGATGTGGAGCATGCTTAATGCAAAGATAATAATACATTGCCAAGTATTTGCATAATAAATATGTGAAAGCAATAAATGTAGTATTAAGGTAAAACATAAAGGACATAAAAAGAAAGACAAAAGAAGAAGTTAGTTCATAGAATATATGGACTATAATAAAGTAAGCAAGGGAATAGGGGTGGGAGAGACATGATGTAGCAATTTTTAAACCAATGAAGAGCATTTTTAGAGCAAATTAATATGAATAGGAAAAGGGATACGTATGTTATAACCAATTTAAGCAAGGAAGGGTGGAGAAGGGAAGAGATTCCCATATTACAACGAATTCAAATAAAGGGAGAATAGGGGAGGGATGTGCATGTAAAAGCAAAATAAAAAGGAAGAGGGAAGCACGTTTTATCAAAGAAGACTAATCCATATAAGCCAAATTCACTATGGTAAAAGCCTAAGCGTAAATCCCGAGCAGAGTCGCCATGTTGTCGCACCCCTTTTTCTTCGCGAAATCGGGCTTCGACACGTGAAAAATCTTTTAAGGAGGTATTAAAAGAGGAAAGTCGTCACCTAATGATTTTTAAGGTGCGTTAGGGCACCTACAAATAACTCTCTTTTAACTAGTCAATGCTACCAAAGATCAGGTAAGGGCTCAAGTTACCTCGAAGAGAAGGTGTTAGGCACTCCTCGAGGTCTACAACTGTGGGTCCCAGATGAACTTAAATTATATGAATTAGTCTATATGATCAAGTAAGAAAAGAGAGTACAAAATCTAAGAATTTTATTACGAAGAGATCTTGAATAGGGAGGTGCAACTATATTTCCGTTCTAATAGGGGGGTCCTAAGTTTTTTAACCTAAAGCATCACCCCGTGCAACATAAATAATACTTCGCAACTCCCTTAGAATAGGGAGTTACTCATATTATTCAACGGGCACAGACTATCATCTCCTGCTACCCGATTACTATGTTAAAGTTATTACCTAAAAGCGTTCTAATTCAATTCTAAGTCATACCCTATGCGTGCATTATCAGTCCAGGAGGCATTGGACCTCTATTTAGGGTGGTTCTAGACTTTACTTAGGATTCGCAAAATGATAAAACTAGGAGACATACAAAACACATATTGGACTTCAAATATGGCAGTTAAGGGCTCAAGTTTGCCTCTGTACTTAAGCAACAAATGCACGCAAGACAAATTTCAGGTTAAGCAATTCAGAATTAAGAAACTTAAATCCCTATAGACATGATTTCTATGTGACAAGGCATCAAGGCATGCAAGCAGTTTTCAGAGGCCAAACGTTGCTTATCTCCATATTATACGATTGTTGCATGTTGATTTGAGATTTACAGGTTTCCAGTTATTTAACCTATTGGTGCCATGTCTAGGTGTGAATCACTAAGTGACAATGAAACCTATTGGAGGAAAGCCCAGAATTATTCATGCTTTCTAACAATAGCATACGTGAAACAATGTTTGAGCGATTTTACATTAACAAATTATGGCGAGTAATTATATCCTATAGGCAGGATCTCTAACGTTCAGCACTTAGAGCTGATTTTATCGTCATACCTTAATCATATTGGCATAACTTCTAGTAAATAACTGAAGCAAATTGAAGGAAAATCCATTGACATTTATTTTTATAGGAAGGTTTCTAATGTATTTGAAAGTAGTCATGAAGATTGAAGGAATGTTTACTTCCTATAGGTATGCTGTCTACAAATACGCAGCAGTAGACATAGTATTTGAACTCATGATTAATGGTAAATAATTAGTGTGTGTGTGCTTCTCTAATATCATGATTTCTATAGTGCTCATGTAATCGAACAACGCATACAACAAACACATTATTAAGTCCTATAAGCATATTATCTACTTGTTGCATGTAGATATTAAACTCTACCCATTCCCTTTTTTCTAACACCACAATTATTTGTACAACGGTTATTACAGGACCAATAATGAGTAAAAGTAATAAATGTTACATAACAGTGATAATATACCCATAGCAGGCCCAAACAAACAAATATCCATCATTGCTTGGACCTTCAATAACTCTTACACGGCGTATCCATGCCTTTAACAAAGAGCCACATTCAATATACGACTCAGGAATCCATAGAGGAGTCCAAAACCAGTTTACTTAACCACAACACCAAGTGTTGCAGCATTTGAAGCAATCAATTTAGGTACACAACACATAACAGGGGAAATGGAGTGAATAGGAACAATTTTGAGTTTAAAGGAGTGTCTAAGGACCAAGCCCTAGTGTGTCAGAGTTCACAAGGGCCTCAATTGGACCCCAAGCAGTGCTCACACTAGGGAGGCCAACAATAGAACCTAAATAGCCTTGGCTTTTATCCGGCTAAGAATGGAGGATTCAGAATAGCATAAGTAGCAAGTAAAGAAGGTGGATAGTGATAGAGGGACAGAAGTTAGGTGATACACTTATACTTAAAATAGACATAGCCAAGTTGATCAAGCATATCACAAGACTTTGTTCAGTAGAACTTCACAATTTAGCAAAGTAGCACATAACAAACCCATATTGGGGAAATTAGAGGAAGGAACAGGTTTGTAAAGTTTGACAAAAGCTAACACAAACAGGTTAAGACCTAAGAAGTCCAATTTAGGTTAAGTATACATCTTAGCATCAATAATATAGACATATTAATTCTCATCAGGAAACAAGACTGCATCGATTTTTTCCCCCTCACAAGGGAATGTGGAGGGTTTATATAGTAGCAAAATTAGATGAATAAACAAGGAAACAAAGTAATTAAAACCTAAAATAAGGAAATAAAGCACGAAAAATCGATTCAGATCAATTTAGGAGAGAAAACGAGTAAACCCTAGTTTAGACGAGGAACAAAAAATGGCCAAAATCTCGCTGAATCGAAGCCAAGGAGTCTGATAGTTAATGTATCAGGTCAGAAATATGAAGATGATACAGAATTAGAATCAAACGAACACAACAACTCAGCTTCCATAAATAATCAAGTAACCAGTACTTGTAGCGTTCAAAAGATGGTAAGTAAATCCGCGTATGCAAGAAAAGAAAGTAATCATGGATGGTTTCCATGTACTGTCAAATTGGGACTGAGATTTGAGTGAGGACGGCTAGGGTTTAGGTTTGAGAGATGAGAGCGTGTGAGGATACAGAGGTGGTGGGGTGGGGATTTGTCTCTAGGGTTTGGGGTATTGGGGATATAAGGGAAGGGTAGGTTAATTATGGGTCGTTGATCATTTAAGATCAACGGCCAAAATTGAACGGGGTAGTGGGGCGGGTTATTAAGCAGGTCGCGACCGGGTTAATTTTAGGGGTCGTTTGGATTGGGCTTTTGGGGGTTGGGCCAGAGATTTGGGGCTTGTTTGGTTCGAAAATTGGCTCAAATTTTGGGCCAACCTTTAAATAAGAAATTATGGCAAAAAATATTTTAATAAAATAATTAAATAAATTATAAAAATGTTGTTTGTGCAAATTAATACCTTAAAACAATAGTATAATATTATAAAAATATAAGATATTATTTTGACCCTGAATAAAATGACAAATGCAATACAATTGTAAAATATAAGCTATTATTGCGAGATTGTACAAAAGGCCTGAAAATACTAATATAATTATAAAAAATAGAGTAAAATACCTAAAGCAAATATTATAGATGCAAAATAAGGATTTAGGTAATCGAGTCATCACAAAATAATTTGAAGGAATAATTAATAATTAATCAAGAAATTTAAATACAAAAAATCAATTTAAAAGCTATAAAAATTATGAAACATTATAGAAGATGCTGGCATAAATCTTGTAAATTAAGTAATGATGCAAGCTAATATTTTGAAAGCATATACGCTTATTTGCAAAAATATGAGGAAAAAATTGGGTATCAACAATTTCGCATTCACGTAGGGTAAAAATATGGGCAGAATAGTTGTGCTTCGCGATCGCGAGGAATGTTCCGCGATCGCGATGATGGATATCTGGGTAGGCAGTATTAATTTAAAAAACGAGGGTTTGAACCCATTTTTACATATTTTGAGCTAGAAAATACGGAATTGGGCGATTCTTGAAGGGATTTTCGTGGAGTTGATTGGGTTAAGTGATTCTTACTTGGTTTTGGTTAAATCCCATGATTTCATCTTTAATTTTATTATCTAATTTGTGATTTGGGGGTGAGAAATTGGGGGGAAAAGGAAGAACTCTTGAGTTGGGATTTTGAGGTTTTGAATGGGATTTTGTTGTCGGATTTGAGTAAATTTGGTATGGTTAGACTCGTGAGTGAATGGAATTTTTGGGTTTTGTGACTTTTGTCAGATTTCGAGATGTGGGACCGGGGGCCGGGTTCGGGTCAATTTCGGATTTTTGGCTATAATTTAGTACTTTTCTTGTGGAATTGATCCCTTTAGCCTATATTGATTGTATTGTTCTACTTGTAGCTAGATTCAGGGCATTTGCAGACTGATTCGAGGGGCAAAGGCATTGCAAAATAGGATTTTGTGCGGTTTCAGGTAAGTAACAGTTTTAAATCTGGTCCTTAGGGCATGAAACCCCGGATTATTGGATTATGTGATTATTTTGGAGGTGACGCACATGCTAGGTGATGGGCGTGTGGGCGTGCACCGTAGGAATTGGGACTTGGTCCATTCCGTAAAACTGTAAAGTTGAATAACTTGTTCTTAGCTATATGCTCTCCATGTATTACAGAAATTTAATTGCAAATCATGTTAGAAATCATGCTTAGGCTATGTGATGGTACTGTTGGAACCCGCAGAGGTAGCGTACTTGTTGAATTACTTACTAATTATTTTCTTGTACTCAGTCACGGTTTTACTTGCGTATCATATCTCAGTCTCTTCTTGATTTTGTTGATATACTATGTTATCTTTGTTTGGGCCGATCTTTGTGATTTCCGAGAGCCCGAGAGACTAGAGAGATTGATACCATACAACACGTGAGGTATCCGTGCGGATATAGTGCTTGGGCTGAAAGGAGCCCCTCCGGAGTTTGCACACCCCCAGTGAGTGCAGGTACCTATTGAGTGTGAGTACTGAGGGCTGAGATCCGAGTGATTGAGCTATTGTGACGAGTTGAGTGTCTGTTGCCCTGAGAGGCCGTACTTGTTTTCCATTTGTTGATGCACTTAGTTGCTATCTGACATTGTTGTGAAATATTTTAAAGATTATATACCTGGATTACCTGCACTGTAACTGTATAAACTGATTTGACTTGAACTGCCGGATTTGAAAGCATGTCGACTCTTTGCTGGAATTATTAAAATGAACTGTATTGTATAGCTCGTCACTACCTTCTCAGTTCCTTATTTATTTCTTGTAACGACCCGACCGATCGTTTTGAGCTCTAGCATGTCGTTCAACAGTTTAAGGCCATGAGCAACTTCACTTCAGGTATTATGACTGGAACGCGTGGTCGGAATTGAAATTTTGGAAGTTCAGAGTTGATTTGAAAAGAAAAATCTCATTTTGGAAGCTTTAAGTTAGAAAGAGTGACGGAGGTGTGATTTTTGAGTAAATGACCTTGGAATCGGGATTTGAAGGTTCCAACAAGTTTGTATGATGATTTTAGACTTAGGCGTATGTTCAGATCTGGTTTTGGAGGAGCCGGGAGCATTTCGGCGCCTATTATATAACTTGGCATTTTGGAAGAATTTCATTAATTTGAGTTGAAGTGCATTTCAATGTTATCAATGTCCATTTTGGATTTCGAGTCTGGAAATCGCTCCGTATGGTGATTCTGATATTGGGAGCGCATCCAGAAATGAATGTGGAGGTCCGTAGGTCATTTCAGGGTCATTTGGTGATGGTTAGAAATTTGAAGGTTTTTGGAGAGTTTGATCGGGCGTGGACTTTTTGATATCTGCTCGGATTCCAATTCCGGAAGATAGAGTAGGTCTGTAATGTCGAATGTGACTTGTGTGAAAGATTTGAGGTCAATCGGACGTGATTTGATTCGTAGTTTCGATGTTGTTGGATGTGATTTAAAGGCTCAACTAAGTTTGTAATGTATTTTGGGACGTGTTGGTATAATTGGTTGAGGTCCTGAGGGCCTCGGGTGTATTCCAGATGGTTAACGGATCGAGTTTGGACTTGGAAGGAAAGATGAGGCAGCTGATATCTAGTGTGATTGCATCTGAGCAAAAAGGGCCGCAGGTGCGAGCCCATGGTTGCAGGTGCGGTTTGGGCGAAGCTGGGCACGACTGTAGGAGCAAAGGATTGTCCGCACTACGAGGTTGCAGATGCGGAGGTGTGTCGCAGGTTCGAGAGTGAGAGAAGAGTCTAGGAGCGCAGGTGCGAGGGTATGTCTGCACCTGCGAAGAGAGTAACGTAGGTGAGGGAATGGGCCGAGCTAGAGTTGCACCCGTGATGGGATTTCCGCAGGTGCGGGACCGCAAATGAGGCCAAGGCACAGCAAGTGCAAACGGTGGGGCTGGGCAGTGTGTTCTTTAAAGAACGAGGGCTTGGTTCATTTTCACCCCATTTTCTCCATGAGAGCTGGTCTTGGAGCGAGTTTGGAGCTCACTCTTCGTCATCAATGCCAAGGTAAGTGATTCCCACTTATTATAAGTTAAATACATGGTTTGTATAGGGATTTAAACATGGAAATTAGTATAAATTGTGGGGTTTTTGGTAGAAGACCTAGAATTTGGTATTTATTTTTATTTTGACCATGCAATTGGGCATGGAATTGAGAATAAACTATATATTTGAGTTCGTGAGGTTATGGGTAAAGTTTATCTTCGAAAATATTTGGAATCCGGGAACGTGGACCAGAGGGTAATTTTTATCGACTTTTCGATCGGAGGTTAGAAATTATTATAAATTGGATTATATTGAGTATTTGAGTATATATTAATAGTTTTGCATTATTATTGGCTAGTTTTGGAGCGTTGTGCATCGATTCGAGTTGTACAGGTTCGGGGTCTTATACTGTATATTGTGATGCATCGCGGATTGGTCTTGGCGCGGTGTTAATGCAGGACGGTAGGGTGATTGCCTACGCGTACAGACAACTAAAGGTGTATGAAAAGAACTCTCATGTCCACGACCTAGAGTTAGAAGCTATTGTTCATGCCTTGAAGATTTGGCGGCACTATTTGTACGATGTCCCTTGTGAGATTTACATCGATTATCGGAGTTTGCAGCATCTGTTCAAGCAAAAAGATCTTAACTTGCGTCAGCGGAGGTGGTTGGAGCTACTTAAGGACTATGATATCATCATTTTGTACCATTCAAGGAAGGACAATGTGGTGGCTGATGCTTTGAGTCCCCGTGCAGAGAGTTTGGGGAGTTTATCATATCGACCAGCAGCAGAGAGGCCATTGGCGTTGGATGTTCAAGCCTTAGCCAGCCAGTTTGTGAGATTGGATATTTCTGAGCCGAGTGGAGTATTGGCTTGTGTGGTCTCTCGGTCTTCTCTTTATGATCGTATTAGGGAGAGTCAGTATGATGACCCCCATATGCTTGTCCTTAAGGACACGGTTCAGCACGGTGATGCTAAGGAGGTCACTATTGGGGATGATGGTGCATTGAGGATGCATGGCAGGCTATGTTTGCCCAATGTAGATGGGTTGCGTAAGTTGATTCTCCAAGAGGCTCACAGGTTGTGGTACTCCATTCATCCGGGTGCCGCGAAGATGTACCAGGACTTGAGGCAGCATTACTTGTACAGGAGGATGAAGAAGGACATAGTGGAGTATGTAGCTTGGTGTCTAAATTGCCAGCAAGTAAAGTATCAGCATCAGCGGCCAGGTGGGTTGCTTCAGAAGTTAGAGATTCTGGAGTGGAAATGGGAGCGGATCACTATAGATTTCGTGGTTGGACTTCCACGAACCCAGTGAAAGTTTGATGTAGTTTGGGTGATTGTGGATATGCTGACCAAGTCAATTCATTTCCTTCTTGTGATGACTGCCTATTCTTCTGAGCAGCTGGCTCTAATTTATATCCGCGAGATCGTCAGGCTTCATGGCGTACCGGTATCTATCATCTCTGACCGGGGTACGTAGTTTACATCACGGTTCTGTAGGGCCATACAATATGATTTGGGTACTCGAGTGGAGCTGAGCACAACATTTCACCCTCAGACGGACGAACAATCCGAGCGCACTATTCAGATATTAGAGGATACGCTTCATGCATGTGTGATAGATTTTGGAGGTTCCTGGGATCAGTTCTTGTCACTTGCGGAGTTTGCCTACAACAAACATTATCAGTCGAGCATCCAGATGGCACCGTGTGAGGCTCTGTATGGTAGGCAGTGTCGGTTTCCAGTGGGTTGGTTAGAGCCGGGCGAGTCTTGATTATTGGGTATAGACTTGATTTAGGATGCTTTGGAAAAGGTTAAGGTGATTCAGGATCGACTTCGCACAGCCCAATCCAGATAGAAGAGTTATGCGGATCAGAAGGTTCGTGATGTTACATTCATGGTTGGGGAACAGGTCTTGCTCCGAGTGTCACCTATGAAGGGTGTTATAAGGTTCGGAAAGAAGGGCAAGTTGAGCCCAAGGTTTATCGGCCCATTTGAGGTGTTGCGACGTATTGGGGAGGTTGCTTATGAGCTTGCCTTGCCTCCCAGCCTAGCAGGAGTTCATCTAGTATTCCATGTTTCGATGCTTCGAAAGTATCACGGCGATTTGTCTCAGTTGTTAGATTTCAGCTCTGTCCAGTTGGACAAGGATTTGACTTACGAGGAGGAGCCGGTGGCTTTTCTAGCCCGACAGTTTTGTCAATTGAGGTCGAAGAGTTATCCTTCAATCTGAGTGCTATGGAGAGGTCAGCCCATCGAGGCAGCTACTTGGGAGTTCGAGTCGGACATGTGTAGTAGATATCCCCACCTTTTCACGAGCACAGGTACTTTTCTATGTCTGTTCGAGGACGAACGGTTGTTTTCGTAGTGGCAAATGTGATGACCCGATAGGTCATGTTATGTTTTAGAACCTAATTTTGTGCTTTGAAGCCTTAAATACCTCATTTTAATTTCCTCGATTTGCGTGCACAATCTGGGTTTTTTTCTGGAAAAAACCGAGAAAATATGAAATTTTTGCCTTAAAATCCATTTGAGTTGACTTCGGTCAACGTTTTGATCAAACGGACCCGAATTCATATTTTGATGGTCCCGATGGGTCCGTATCGTGATTTGGGACTTGAGCGTATGCCCGGAATTGAATTCAGAAGTCCCTAGCCCGAGTGATCGCACTTTGTTGAACTTTGAAAGTTAGAGGCTTTATGACTTTGAAATGTTTGACCAATGTTTGACTTTTGGATATTGGGTCCGTATTTTGGTTCTAAAACTCAGTATAGGTCCAATACAATATATATGACTTGCCTGTCAAATTTGGTAAGAAACAGAGTTGGTTTGTCATGATTCGGACGTCCGGTTGTGAAATTAGAAGTTCATGAGTTTTCTTGAAAATTTCCTTTGATTTGATGCAAATTTCATAGTTGTATATGTTATTTTGGCGATTCGATCGCGCGGACAAGTTCGTATGATATTTTTATACTTGTGTGCTTAATTGGTTTAGAGCCCCGATGGCTCGGGTGAGTTTCGGATAGGCTACAGAGTGGATTGGACTTAGAAAATATTGCTAGTGTGTCTTAGTTCTGGTGCAGGCCTCTGATCTCGCATTTGCGTGGTCAGGCCTCGCATTTGTTATATGGCAGCAAACCTGTCCGTTGCGCATTTGCGAAGAGACCCAGTTGTACAGTTGCGACCAGGTCTTCACTTTTGCGATGGGGACTGGAGGGGAGCTACTTCGTATTTGCGATTGATGGGTCGCATTTGCGATCAGGCCAGTTCTCATTTGCGAACAATTTGTCGCATTTGTGATGGAAGTAGAGATGTGAAGATTTTAGCATTTGCAATTGATTCTTTGCATTTGCGGGGTTCGCATTTGCGAACCCCATATCGCAAATGCGACATCTGCAACTGATCAAAATGGGACTTAGACGGGATTTTAGTTCATTCTCTCAAATTTTCAAAACAAGAAACCCTAGAGGCGATTTTTCAAAGAACCTTTCTTCCCCAAATTATTGGTAAGTGATTAAACTAGTTTTTTTCAATCTTTCACTATATTTATAATATTTCAACCAAAACTCTTGTGTTTTCATGGTGGAAATTGGGAGTTTTCGGTAGAATTAGGTATTTTTGTAAAATGGGGATTTAGACCTCAAATTGAGGTCGAATTCCAAAACAAATTACATAACTGAGCTCGTGAGTGAATGGGTGTTCATATTTTGTGACTTTTACCCGATTCCGAGACGTGGGCCCGGGGAGGCTTTTTGGGGCGATTTTCTAATTTCTTACTTTAACTTTGATTTCATTAATTAGATTAGTTTTTTATAGTTGTATTTATGGTATGTAATTGATTTTGACTAGATTTGGGCCATTCAGAGTCGGATATTCGTAAAAAAGGCATTGTTACCGATTAATTGAGCTTGGTTCGAGGTAAGTGGCTTGTCTAATCCTATGTGGGGGAAATCCCCTTAGAATTTGGTACTGTTGTGATATGTGAGTGCCATATACGTGAGGTGACGAGTACGTACACTGTCTATTTGTTGTAAAACCCAATTTGTTTCACTGAGCAGAAACCTGTTTTTTCTTTAATTTGAGTTATACCGTTAAAATGAGTATTAGTATGTTTTTCATTCTTAATTGAGCTATTCCAATATATGTAGTTATCCTGTTTAGTCTAATATTGCATGTCTACGTGCTTTAACTGCTAATTTGAATTCTGTGAAGCATGCCTCATTGATTTCTTGCTTTTCCTTGTTCTTTATCAGTATAACTGTAGAAATCTAGCTGTTAACTGTTGAATTTATCACTTTGAGCTGTGTGTATACTTTTGAGACTACAAGGCGGTTATTCGGGAGTTCTCCCTGCATATTTACTTTTGAGACTACGAGGCGGTTCCTCGGGAGTTCTCCCTGCATATTTACTTTTAAGACTACGAGGCGGTACCTCGGGAGTTCTCCCTGCATATTTACTTTTGAGACTACGAGGCGGTACCTTGGGAGTTCTCCATGTATATTTACTTTTGAGACTATGAGGCGGTACCACGAGAGTTCTCCCTGTATATGGTTTTTGGGACTACGAGACGGTATATCAGGAGATCCCCTGCTGTCTACCCTTGTGTATTGTACTGTTGCTTTGCTATGTTTCCTTTTGTTAAATTATAGTCTCTCATTATACTGTATATTCTCCTGCCTTATTTATTTTTTACCAATGGGCATGGCCTGACCTCGTCACTACTCGACCGAGGTTAGGCTTAGCACCTACTGGGTACTATTGTGGTGTACTCATACTACTCTTCTGCACATATTTTTGTGTGCAGATCCAGGTTCATCATACCAACCTCGCTATTAGTTGTGCATTTGCTGTTGTTCTGGAGACTTCAAGGTATATCTGCTCGCCTCCGCAGACCTCGAAGTCCCCCTCTATTCTCTCCTATGTCATTTACTTTCCATACTTCTTTTATTAGACTCTGGTGTATAGAGATACTAGTTTCCTTCTGTAGCTTGTGACTTACGATGTTCTGGGTTTTAGGAAGACTGTGTATTTATAGAGTATTGGTTATTGTACATGCTGAGTGGCATTGTTACTAGTTATTTAGTTATCCACTATTGTTAGTTGCTAAGTTTTACTTTCGTTTTGTTATTTTCCACAATTTGTTAGGCTTACCTAGTCGTAGAGACTAGGTGCCGTCACGACATTATACTGAGGGCGTTTGGGTCGTGACAATAGCAAATCCATAAAATAAGAGATTAATTATATTGAACTGAAAAGAAGAGTAACAAACTCTCGTAGCTCAATTGGTTGGAGTACCCGCTAAGCTAGTGGAGGTCTTGAGTTCGGCTCTTAACAAGAATATATATTTTTTGATACAAGTTGTATTCCTTGCATGTTTGAATACAAGTTAGTAACAATTAAATAGTAGATATGAGTGGTAATTAGCCAAATTATAATTACTGGACTCTAAACTATAGTGATTTATGAAATTGAATCTGCAAGCAAAACAATACCCCCAAAATAACGTAAATCCCAGAAACAAGATCAATACAGCATGTAGCCCATGTGAATGGCGGACAAGCTAAAATATTTTATTATTAAGGAAGTTTCATATTTATCTCTAAATTATCCAATATTGTTAAATTATGACGTTGCTCTTACCTTTGCAGTTAGCAAATCATGACTGATTTCCAGGGGTGGATGTTGTGTTAATCCGACTCAGTAGCTTTCAGATTATATATATGTGATATTTAATAAATGTATATTTTTAGCTGCTCCCAAAAATAATAGCTGATAAAATATATATTTTTGTATATATGTATTATATACATATAATATATATATTTTTAATACTTTTTGGCTATCAAATGCGATTAGTGGCCGACCTGTAATTTTGCATTTTCGCTAATTAAACACATATAATATATTGTGAAAACATTTCAAACTCGAATCTATAAAGCTTAAATTATAAATCCGACTCGGTTGATTTCAAATTATGCAGGTTGATCCTTGTAACGACCCGACCGGTCGTTTTGAGCTCTAGCGCATCGTTCAGCAGTTTGAGGCCATGAGCAACTTCACTTCAGGCATTATGACTGGTACGCGTGGTCGGAATTGAAATTTCGGAAGTTCAGAGTTGATCTGATTCTCATTTCGGAAGCTTTATGCTTTAAGTTGGATTTTTGAGTAAACGATCTCGGAATCGGGATTTGAAGGTTCCAACAGGATTGTATGATGAATTCGGACTTGGACGTATGTCCGGATCGAGTTTTGGATGACCCGAATTTCATAAATTTGGGTTGAAGTGCATTTCAATGTTATGCATGTCCGTTTGGGATTCCGAGTCTGGAAATAGTTTCGTATGGTGATTCTGGTATTGGGAGAGCGTCCGAAAGTGGATTCGGAGGTCCGTACGTCATTTTGGAGTCATTTGGCTTACGCTAGAAATTTAAAGGTTTTTGAGAAGTTTAACCAGAAGTGGACTTTTTGATATCGGGGTCGGAATCTGATTCCGAAAGTTGGAGTAGGTCCGTAATGCCAAATGTGACTTGTGTGCAAAATTTAAGGTCAATCGGATGTGATTTGATAAGTTTCGGCATAGAATGTAGAAGTTTGAAATTGTAAAGTTCATTAAGCTTGAAATGGGGTGCGATTCGTGAATTCGACATTGTTTGATGTGATTTGAAGGCTCAACTAAGTTTGTAATGTGGTTTGGGACGTGTTGGTAAAATTGGTTGAGGTTCCGAGGGCCTCAGATGGATTCCATATGGTTAACGGATCGAGTTTGGACTTGGGAGAAAAGAAGAGGCAGCTGATATTTGGTGTGATCGCACCTGCACAATAAGGGCCGCAGGTGCGAGTCAGGGGTCGCAGGTGCAGTTTGGGCGAAGCTGGGCAGTGACCGCAGGTGCGAAGGGTTGTTCGCACCTGCGAGGTCGTATATGCGGAGGTGCGTCGCGAGTGCGAGAGTGAGAGAAGAATCTGGGAGCGAATGTGCGAGGGTATGTCTGCACCTGAGAAGGCGCATAAGCGGGAGGGAAGGCGCAGGTGTGGAGTCAAGCTAGGCAGAGGGAATGCGCAGGTGCGAGGTTATGGCCACACCTGCGAGACCGCAGATGCGACGAAGAGGCCGCATGTGCGGAAGTCGGGGCTGGGCAGTGTCTTCTTTAAAGCGAGGGCTTGGCTCTATCTCATTTCATTTTCTCCCATGGGAGCCGATTTTGGTGCACATTGGAGTGCCATCGTCATCAATCATAATGGGGTAAGTGATTTCTTCACAATTTTGAGTTAAATACATGAGTTCATATGGATTTGAACATGGAAATTAGTATAAATTGTGGGGATTTTGGTAGAAAACCTAGAATTTGGTATTTTGGATTTTGACCACGAATTTGGGCATGGAATTGGGAATCAATCAAATATTTGAGTTCATAAGGTTATGGGTAATGATTATCTTCGAATATTTTCAGAACCCGGGCACGTGGGCCCGAGGGTGGTTTTTATCGACTTTTCGAACTGAGATTGTTATAAATTGGATTATAATGAGTATTAGAGTATATATTTATGGATTTGCTCATTTATTGACTAGTTTTGGAGCGTTTGGGCATCGATTTGAGTTGTTTGAAGGGCTCGAAAACTGGTTATGGAACTTCGGAGCGAGGTAAGTCTCCTTTCTAACCTTGTAAGAGGGAATTAACCCCATAGGTGAATTAAATAAATGTTTGTACCGAATTGTGGGGGCTACGTACGTATGAGGTGACGAGAGTCCGTATGTAGCTACTATTATGCTATTGTCCAGGAAGTTTAGGACCCGTATCATGCTATACTTGGAATGTTTTTGCCCTTACTTGCTAATATAATCACTTAGTCATGATAGAAATTGATAAAAGAATTGTATAAGGTTAAATTCACTTACTTGAAGGTTTGTATGAGATACTTGACTGTAAATGAGAAACTTGTGCTTTATTGAAAAAAAATATTATTTATGGATCGGGCCGAGTGCCTCGGTAGTAAATAGATGCATCTATGGTTCGCGTCATTCGACCCTGTAGCAGTGCACAGTTTAAATATTTGTCGGATCGGGTCGTACGACATCGGCATGATTTATGCATGCTTGTGTTTGTTGCCTTGAAACTTATAAATAATGATATTGCCTCCGCGGCATGAGTTAAATTGTTAACTAATGGGATAAATTTGGAGATTTCTTAATTACGAAAAAACTGCTTACTTACTTCAAAATATTGAGCTAGCAACCGTTCATATAATCCATACTTAATTATATCATTGATGCCCCATTTATAGCCCATAGTAAGTGTCGAAGTCGACCCCCCGTAACTACTTCTTCGGGGTAAGGCGGGATACTTACTGGGTATGCGTTGATTAACGTACTCATACTATACTTCCTGCACATTTTTGTGCAGGTACACATATGTTTAGCGGCCTTGTGAGCGCAGAGGCGCGATTATGGTAGGGACTTAGGTGAGTTGCATTCTATACGACGCACCGCAGCCAGCAGAGTCTCCTTCATAGTATTGTATTTTCTTTCCTGTCCAATTTGTATTCCGGTCAGTTATTGTATCTTATTTTAAATTCCTAGCAAATTCTCATGCACTTGTGACACCGGGTTCTGGGATGATTACAGGATGTTCAGATCTACACAATCAATCTCCTCTAATATCTCCACCGTATCTTTACATGCCAACCCCTCTCCTCCAATGACCAACGTTCCCACACAAAGCACACACAACTACTTGAACTAATAGATCGCCATCAACTTTAAAGCTCCGTGAAGATCATCTTCTTTGAGCCCTCAACACCCGGAACACCGATTTAATCTTGAACCACCGCACACTGCGATCTCTGACAGCCGCTTCCTCGGTACTATTTCACAATACCCTGCCCTGAAGGCAAATTGATGAAGACCATACCACTGGTGAACTTAACACATTTAATCAAGGGCGACGACACCACATTATTGGTGAAAATTCTACCACGCTCGAAAATACCAAATCTTGTTATTCCATCAACCCAAATCTAAACATTCCTAGTCCGATTGCCTTTCCTTCATCGAAAATAAAATACTGGGTCTCTGAATCAGGCACTGAGTAAACCTCCTTCCAAGTCATTCACTGCTTTGGGGCATTGACAATCATCTTTCCATTACACAAAAATGGTGTGATAGAAATGCACGAATCGTCATACCAATTGGCGCATAGCCCCAAAACCATCAAAAATACAGCTACTGAGCTGAGATGACAGAACATCCTTCCACAATGCGACGACCTTAGCCCCAATCGAATACGTAGGGAGAAACATCCTGCTCTACATCATTAGTGATATTAAAATTCCTCTATTCCAATTTGTAATAAGCGCTTCGCGTCGTGTAAGATTGAATATGAAGGAAATGAAGGCAGAAACCTCAAAGGAATCGAATCGTACGATGAGGAATCAAGAAGGGAAGTGCTCCTAACAGCCCTGTAGCCTCTCCAAGATAAGTACAGACGTGTTCGTACCGATCCGCAAGACTCTACTACACTCACTCATGACTCGTGAGACCTAAGTGAACCTAGTGCTCTGATACCATGTTGTCACGACCCAAAATCCATTAAAGGTCGTGATGGCACTGGACACCACCGTCAGGCAAGGCAACACTAAATAGTTAATTAAATTCTCATTTTAATATTTTTAAAATAGTAAATTTACTTCAAGTTATTTAGTAAAAGATGAATTTACAGAATAATAACAATATTTTCCAATTTCAAGCAGTGGTTAAACTTATAGAAGGCCAAGTGTGAGAAACATGAGTCGAGTGGTTGCTTAAAGGAGAGGGTTTGACCAAAGTGGGAGAGTGGCAAGGTAGCATATGGGTTACGGGGTAGGATAGCTACATGTCTTGAGGAAAGTTTGGAGTGATTGGGATTCATGGTGGATAATGACTAGGTCTACGGGCGTAATTTGGAATATTGGCTGCTATATTGAGGAAGATTAGGTATGAAAGGAGGGGGTAGCTTAATATGAAAAAGGATACAACATGACTTTGGATTGGAATGTATTGTCGCACGTTTAGTTGATGCCAATGTCGAGTGAACGGGCTGGTGCAGCTGGTGAATGAGCTTGAACTCAGAATGGTCTACTGATTTCGTAGTAATTATACCCAGTGCAACAACGTTGGAATATGTCGGCATATAATTTGCACATGTGGAATATCTCTTGTGAGCAGGTTAGCGGTCGCGTGGTGTTGACGAAGCTTCTGCGACGAATTCTAATGGCTACCCGGTAAGAGATTGAATATGTAAATGTGGCTGGTGGTTCGGAGTGTTCATTAAAGGTTAATGGAAGGATTTCGAGGAATTTGGCGGGTTGATTGTGCTGGATCATGTTGATTAAGGAAGAATCTTGGTGGGTTCCAGGTTTAGGAAATAATAGCTTCAAGATAAGTGGGAGAGTCCCACCGCCTACAGCTGGATTGCATGGTCGTCTATTTGTAAGATTTTTTGGGTATCGGCATATTGATGGGTTGTTACGACTAAGGAAAGAGAACATCAGTGGTAATTTGAGCAAGCGATTTGAGGAATGTGTTCTATAGTTGGCCTTATCGATTCATGCTCGGGCTTTGGGAAGACTCAGGATTTATGCTTCGTGTAGATGCGAGTTACAAGGAAGACGATTCAGCCGGGTGCTTATTGAGAGAATGTTCAAGTGCTAGCAGAGCCTTTGAGTTGATTATATTCCAGACCAGGTCAGAATGGGTGACTCTCAACAATGGTCCTAGTGGATTCAAAAGTTAAAGTGCGGTGCCTAAGGATTTCGAGCTTGTAGTATGGTTAAGTATCGAGCTTTTGCAGCAGATTATGAAAGGAGCTTGGAGTGTTCTACGTTAACTTCAGATTACGGTGTAGCATTGGAGGAATGGAAGAAAATAACTTCGGATTCATAGAGGAATTTTCCAGAATAGGTGTACCAGTTGAAGATGTGAACATGCGCACAAGGAGGGTATGAGATGGTTCGTGGGATTTGAGATAGCGTGGTCTCGTGAAATAAGGTCACTAGGGATGAGTGCGGAATTAGGTTCGTGATGTAATGATTGGAGCTATTATTATTTCTAAGGCAAGTTAAGAATAAATTAGGAAAGGACGATTCAGCTAAGAATGGTTGAATTGGCATGATGGTAGCAATGATCAGTTCTTTCAGTGTATTGAGTTATGCATGTGATTTGTGGCGGTATGTGCGAGGCTTGACGGCCGCCGTAATTGATTTTATTTGGAGAAATTCAAGTATTATGGCATGTTATGTGTAGATGGATCCCGGAAGAGTTATGGTGGTTAGACTACTACTTGAGGTTGGTATTTTCTACGGATATGAGAATTCAGTCATGTGTTTCAGTGGTTCTCTTGAAGTGAGTTAAGTAGAAGGTTTCTATATGATGAAGTGTTTACCCTATTAGTGGTTCAGGAGTTATGATGAATTCTTGTACTCTTGCGCATTGGCATGATTTAGTGCATCAAGTAGCATCGGATTCAAATGTTGAGGATTTGAGATTGTGGTTCGGTGTTGACAAGGATGTCATGAGCTCGGATAAGCAGGAAAAGGTATTTAGATGTTTAAAGTAAGATGGTATCATTTTCGGCATGACCTAAGGTCGATGTCATGTGTAAGACACCTTGTGTATTGATTTGTGGATTCTTGATTTGCTTTACAGCTTTAGTGCGGTCGATGGTATGGATGTGCAGACTTGTTACCTGGTGCGGAAGGTCGTGGGAGCGTATCCCACGGGAAAATGGTATAAGTATGATGTGTAGTCACTTGATTGAGTGAATATTGAAACCAAGTATGAAGATTGTGGCAATATCGCCAATTCAAGAATTTATGCCTGGAGGGTGCTCGGTTCATTTGGTTGTGGGATGTGGAAGTTTGTTCCGGTTTTGATGGTTGTTCTTGTGTGTTATGGGAAAAAAGGGTTATTATGGATCCTTGAAAGGTTATTAGCCTAGTACAGTGTGATCAGAATCGGCTTGAGGTCTGTGGAAGGATTTAAATATGAATATGGGCTCTGTATCAGGCTGGATGTGTTCATTTCAGCATAGTGCTTCTTATGGAGGAGTATTGGGATGTTGGATGTCGTTTCATCACCGGCTTTTTCATATAATGCTATATTATGCCGTGTGAGTTGTGAAACGGCTTGATAAATTTCACATGTGTTGAGGTTCCATGTAGCAATGATGTTATGTGAGCAGGATGGCTCTCGAGATTCAGATCATATGTCACACCTTAGTTGTGCTTGAGTTTTGTAGTGTATGGCACTGTTGGTCCTCCCAGGTATGGTATTATGCACTTAACGTGCTTGTGTCCGATATTCAGATATTTTGTAGTAATGAGCATTCTAGCTCGTTAAGTATTTCCTTATAGATTCTTTTTGTGCAGATCGGGTGGCACACAACCACGGGTATGTTGTTTGGATTGGGTTGCACGTCGCAACAGTGTGATGTTGAGTACAGTCCCCTATATCTATTTTCGTGTGTTCTGTTTTCTATTTTCTGAGGAAGGTTCGTAACACCTTTTCGGTTTTCTAGTTAGTTACGTGGGTTGAGTAGTTCTTTCCAGAGTTCGTTTTCCTTATGTATCACATTCGAGTTGGTAGCTTGTTGGCACATTGTGGCATCACATGAGACTTTTGATCGTGTCTGAGGTGGCTTACTGCCTGAGCAGCTTGTACTGGAGTGAGACGATATTATTGGATCCGGGATCAGTGCGATCAGATTATATGAAGTATAGTAAAGAGGAAATACCATTATTTGGTTCATAATGGGGTGATGATTCTAGTTAAAGGTAGAGATTCAATGATTTGTTGGCTCTGCAGTTGGTTATGAATTTCTACACATCTCTTCCATCGTGGCGGTATTGCAAGAGTTGGAACCACACTTATATATGTCATGAGGTGCATGATGAGCATCAGATTCGGGGAATGTCAGCTATTATAATCAGAGAATGTTATTATGGTCATGTGAATGTTGCGGTGCATGGTGTGAATTCGGCAAAGGTATGCAATCGTGCTCTGGTACATCGTGTGGCGATTGATACAATGTTCGTATGTTGGAAGCAGGCCTGGCAGAGAATTCTGGATGTTGGAAATGGTCTCTAAGGCTTATTTGCCTAGATAAAAGAGAATATCTTAAGATTTGATCAAGCTAATATGATCAACTGAGTTGTTGTAGCACGGATAGGTGCATGAAGTATTTAAACAGTGATTTCGGACAACCTCAGAGCAGTTCTTAGCACGTTCGACGATGAACATATATTTAAGTGGGAGAGAATATAACGACACAACCAGTCATTTTGAGCTTTAGCGCATCGTTCAACAGTTTGAGCTTTAGCGCGTCGTTCATGTAATATGACTGGTACACGTGGTCGGAATTGAAATTTCTGAAGTTCAGAGTTGATTGGAAAAGAAAATTCTCATTTCGGAAGCTTCAAGTTGGAAGAATTGACTAAGGTTGGAGTTTTGAGTAAACGATCTCGGAATCGGTATTTGAAGGTTCCAACAGGTTCGTATGATGAATTTGGATTTGGACGTATGTCCGGATCGGGTTTTGGATGACACGAGAGCGTTTCGGCACCTATTGTGGAAGTTGACATTTTGGAAGAATTTCATAAATTTGGGTTGAAGTGAATTTCAATGTTATCCATGTCCGTTTGGGATTCCGAGTCTGGGAATAGCTCTGTATGGTGATTCTGGTATTGGGAGCGCGTCCAGAAGTGGATTCGGAGATCCGTAGGTCATTTTGGAGTCATTTGGCTAAAACTAGAAATTTGAAGGTTTTTGAGAAGTGTGACCGGAAGTGGACTTTTTGATATCGTGGTCAGAATCCGATTCCGAAAGTTGGAGTAGGTTCGTAATGTCAAATGTGACTTGTGTGCAAAATTTGAGGTCAATCGGATGTGATTTGATAGGTTTCGGCATCGAATGTAGAAGTTTAAAATTCTAAAGTTCATTAAGCTTGGAATAGGGTGCGGTTCATGAATTCGACGTTGTTTGATGTGATTTAAAGGTTCGACTAAGTTCATAATGTATTTTGGGACGTTTTGGTATAATTGGTTGAGGTCCTGAGGGCCTCGGGTGGATTTCGGAAGGTTAACGGATCGAGTTTGGATTTGGGAGAAAAGATGAGGCAGCTAATATCTGGTGTGATCGCACCTGCGCAATAAGGACCGCAGGTGCGAGCCAGGGGTCATAGGTGCAGTTTGGGCGAAGCTGAGCAGTGACCGCAGGTGCGAAGGGTGCGTCATAGGTGTGAGAGTGAGAAAAGAATCTGGGAGCGCAGGTGCGAGGGTATGTCCGCACCTGCGAAGGCGCAGATGCGGAAGGAAAGGCGCAGGTGCGGAGTCAAGCTAGGCAGAAGGAATGCGCAGGTGGGAGGTTATGGCCGCACCTGCGAGACCGCAAATGCGACGAAGAGGCCAAAAGTGCGGAACTCAGGGCTGGGCAGTGTCTCTTTTAAAACGAGAGTTTGGCTCTATCTCATTTTATTTTTGCCCATGGGAGCAAATTTTGGTGCACATTGGAGTGCCGTCTTCATTAATCATAATGAGGTAAGTGCTTTCTTCACAATTTTGAGTTAAATAAATGAGTTTATATAGATTTGGACATGGAAATTAGTTTAAATTGTGGGGGTTTTGGTAGAAAACCTAGAATCTGGTATTTTGGATTTTGACCACGAATTTGGGCATGGAATTGGGAATAAATCATATATTTGAGTTCATAAAGTTATGGGTAATGATTATCTTCGAAAGGTTTCGGAACCCGGGCACGTGGGACTGGGGTGGTTTTTATCGACTTTTCGAATGGAGTTGGGAATTGTTATAAATAGGATTATAATGGATATTAGAGTATTGTAAATTGAATTGCTATGAGTATTAGAATATATTTTCATTGGTTTGCCCATTATTTGGCTAGTTGTGGAGCGTTAGGCATCAGTTTGAGTTGTTTGAAGGGCTCGGAAGCCGGTTATAGAACTTCGGAGCGAGGTAAGTCTCATTTCTAATCTTGTAAGAGGAAATTAACCCCATAGGTGAATTAAATAAATATTTGTACCTAATTATAGGGGCTACGTACATACGAGGTGAGGAGAATCCGTACGTAGCTACTATTATGCTATTGTCCGGGTAGTTTAGGACATGCATCATGCTATACTTGGAATATTTATGCCCTTACTTGCTAATATAATTACATAGTCATGATAAAAATTGATAAAAGAATTGTATAAGGTTAAATTCACTTACTTGAAAATTTGTACGAGATACTTGACTGTAAATGATAAACTTGTGTTTTCTTGAAAAACATTGTTACTTGTGGATCGGACCGAGCGCCTCGGTAGTAAATAGATGCATGCATCTATGGTTCGCGTCATTCGACCCTCTGACAGTGCACAATTTAAATATTTGTTGGATCGGGCCGTACGACCTCGGCATGATTTGTGCATGCTTGTATTGATTGCCTTGACACTTATAAATAATGATATTGCCCCCGCGGCCCGAGTTAAATTGTTAAATAATGGGAGATAAATTTGGAGATTTCTTAATTACGAAAAAATTGCTTACTTACTTTAAAATATTGAGCTTGCAACCGTTCATATAATCCATACTTAATTATATCATTGATACCCCATTTATAGCCCATAGTAAGTGTCGAAGTCGACCCCTCGTCACTACTTCTTCGTGGTTAGGTGGGATACTTACTAGGTACGCATTGATTTACGTACTCATACTATACTTGCTGTACATTTTTGTGAAGGTGCACATATGTTTAGCGGCCTTGTGGGCACAGAGGCGCGATTATGGCAGGGACTTAGGTGAAGGTGCAAACATTTCTATATGACGCATCGCAGCCAGCAGAGTCTCCTTCATAATATTGTATTTTTTTTTCTGTCTAATTTGTATTCCGGACAGTTATTGTATCTTATTTTAAATTCCTAAAAAATGCTCGTGCACTTGTGACACCGGGTATTTGGATAATTATAGGATGTTCAGTATTGAAATTGGAAAATATTATTATTATTCTGTAAATTCATCTTTTACTAAATAAATTGAAGTAAATTTACGATTTTAAAAATATTAAAATAAAAATTTAATTAACTATTTAGTGTTGACTTGCCTGACAGTGATGTCCGGCGCCATCATGACCTTTACGGATTTTGGGTCGTGACAATCCTTCTAACTAAGATGGGGCTTTATAAAACAATCATGCGATGTAGAGAGATAACGCTACCAAATATGCCACTAGCTTAATGACCAAGCCAGCTGCGTGAGCTATCCTTTTTTGGTTTTATAGCTATATATATATATATATATATATATATATATATATATATATATATATATATATATATATATATATATATATACTATACTATACTATATATACATCTTAAGTTATGAATTATTGGTTATCGCTTTTGGGGCTGAACAACCTATAAGATTCCAGCAAATTATAGTAAATCATTATTCAAAATGGAATAGGTTTAGCTAATAAATTGGCAACTATATTTAGCTTTCTAGTTGCCGGCCAAATCATAGTAATAGTGGTTAAAGAAATGAATCTTGGTTTGTTAAAAGAAATAAATCTGGTCCATCAAGTATTTTGAGGTACACGTGTAAACCACTCACCCTAGAACCGGGGAAATGGAGAGATTATTAACCGGAGGAGCCAGGTCCCTCCCAGGTTCAAGTTCTATGTATTAATAGTGTAAAAAGTATTAATATCATCTAATCATTTGTTTACCCGTAAAACGATACAGTTGAATTTATACGTGATTTTTAGATAAGTGGACTAATTTGATCCTGAAATAATACAATAATTGAAGAAATGTACAATACTTAGCCTTTAAAATGTGGATGAAACAACAGAGATGACAGTTCCGGGAACAAAGTTTCTGGGCACAGACAATGATGAGATCAAAAAGTGGAAAAGTAAGATTGTATTAAGCTTTGTATATTATATAGTGTAAGTTTAGCCAGAAAATACGTGTCCTTTACAATGATAACTGGGCTCACTATTTATAACTGTGTCTAGGGAAGGAGATCCTATGATCGTGTCCTCCTTTAATGTCAATTACGAGGGTCATTGATGAAGATGTAACGGTGATCATAAATACCAAATTATCTATAACGAGTCGTCGCTCTTGATGCTGCAGAATATTCCTTATTAAATACGACTGGGCACAGAGCATTTAATACATCTTTATGAATGTTATATCTTCCGGTGACAAACGGAATTGATGCGTTCGGTCTTCGGCCATCCCCGTCTTGGTTTCCACGTGTCTTTTCTTTCGATGACCACATGTTATATCATATTTCACCCTATACAGATAGTCCCCCTGCATTTCGGTGACATAACTTTGTATTACCGGGAAGTTGGCAGAAATATTCTTTTGACGGGAATTACTATAACTCCCTATGAAGGCTTCTGACGGTTGATGAGACGCACATGTCTCTGTATTTAATGTCCCGAACACGCGTCATCCCACGATTCAGCACAGCTTTTACTGATTATCGAGGTAATCATGACCATGAATTTAGCCGCCAAAATTTTACCTATACGCATCGTTCTTTTCCTTTGCACTTCCTAATTTCTCGAGCTTCTGATTTGCATCTTTGTTCTCCATCCTTTCTCTAATTCTCTTCAAACAAAAACCTTTTCCTTCTTCTTATTCAATGGCTTCTTCCTCCAAGTGTATCGGTTCTTCAAAGACCAAGAACAAAGTTGAGGACTCTGCTCTTCTAGCGGTGGGTTCTATCATCCCAAGAAGACTCAGTACCACAAAAACCTTTGGATAGAAATTCCCTACTACTAACCCTCGTACATGGGCTATAAGTAGGTACCCTTCTTCCATTTATCCTTTCAGTATTACTGCTGTAAAGGAAGACTGTCACTTCCATGAGTTAATTATCATTGCTCCTGATCTATCGGAGCGAGTGACCATTCCCAAGGGAGGTTTTACATATTCTTACATGTATCCCTTTACTTTGGGTGCGTTTTCTTTGAGTGGAGAGCTTGATTCCGTAATTGCGGAGTTTTTCCTTCGCTACCAGGTGTGTTTGGCACAGGTAAGTCCTTCAGTGTGGAGGACGATCTCTTGCCTTCGATACTTGTACCAAGAGACTAGAGAAGAGCTGGCATTAGCTCGTATGATGAATCTCTACTCCCCCAAACTTTTCCGTGGGGATATGATAAACCTCTGAAAATATGGTCACCATGCTGTGTTGATTAGCATGGATGATGTTAACGACCGTGGGTGGATGGAATGGTTCATTGCAGTTGCCACCAATAATATCATTCCGACAACGGCTTCATCCTTTCCAGCTACTTGGAACCGCACTCGTAAGATCTTTATTTAATATTTTTTCTTTTACCAAATATTCTCCTATGGCCGTATCGACTCTTCACCCTTCATATGTTTCAGCAACTCGATGGACCGCACCGGTGGTGGAACGCATGGACCGGTGGGTTCAGAAGATCTTGGACATCACGATGCCCGAAACTCATTTGTGGAAAGAACTGGCCCTTAAATACGGGTGGAAGGCCAAAACTCATGGTAATTTTAACTTACCTTGCTTTCATTTATTCTTTTATATGGAGAACTTGGTTGAACCCTTCTGACTTGTTCACGAAATTCGGTCTACCTGCAGGCTCTGTTGCTGTCCCCGAGGAGGATGTCTTGGTTGATCCTGCTGATGGAGCGAGGCTTCTTCGGGAGGTACTTACTTGAACAGGTACTCCCGGGCCTACTTTCAGCACAAATATTTCTTTACGGAGTCCCCGGCCGGAGGATAAACAACCAAAGAGAAGACGTTCCTCTGCAACTAGGGAAAAGAATAAGAGGGTAAAGATTGATGCCCCCAAGTCATCTCCGGTGGTGATGGTGACTGGTCTTCCTTCCGGTCTGGTCATGGACATTGTGATGATTGATAATGATCAAGAATCTAGTGATGAGGGAGCTTCTCTACATAGAAGACAATGATCCTCATCATCTTAACAGGATGCCCTACCTGTTGAGAGAGTTACACCAATCGCGGACGATGCCTCGGCACTTTGGGGGAGAGTTTAATTTGGTAGATAATGTCAACTCCCATTTTCGGGCACCAATTGTTGTGCCTGGTACTGCGGGGCTGAGTACCGTGTACTTGTCATCTTTAGTTAACGAGCATCCAACAGCTAGCACTGCATTTGATGCAGCTACTTCTCACTCTTCAACTCCATCAGATTTATCTCCGTCTTCATCAATACCAGCAACTGCTACATCACTTCCATCTTCATCCACTCTTCCACCAGCAATTGCTACATCACCTCCACCGGCCGCACCTGACCATGAAGAAGGTGTTCCTTTTCCACAGTCCCTAATTCTTGGGTATTTGGGCAAAATTATGATGCCCCTCCTGAAGATCCACAAAGGAGGAGGAACGTTACTCTTCCGGTCTCTACCGAATGCAACTTGCTATCCCGGCCGGTGGAGCTTGCTAATTATCTGAAGCTTTTGGCTTCAGAGAAAGACTGAAAAAAGATTCAGGCACACTAGGGAGAGTGACTGAACCTCTGAAGGCTCTCTGGAAAACGATGCACAATGCCGCAGTGGTACGTTCATTTCTTCCTTTATTATTTCATCTATTTTTGGGTGTAAGCATATCCTGAATTTTACCCTTTTTACTTTGTAGGCCAACTTTCTTGCTTCTGAGGGCCTTTAGAGGTTGATTCGTGAAAAGGAAAATATTACCTCTACACGGGATCAGCTTTTGACATAGCACGAGCAACATGTCGCTCGCCTTTTGGGACTGGAAGCCAAAGTTGTTGAGGATGTTGTATTGGACGCTCGTTTGTGGCAAAGTGGGTAAGAAGTGGTAACCCTTAGCAAAGAAATTGGTCCGCTGAGGGTTAGATTTGACAAAGCTAGGGCCAAATGGGTTGAAGTCCATAATGTCATTTTTGCTGCAACCGATCGTGAGGCTGCCTCCGCTGAAAGAGTGATTAACTTAGAGGCAGCCTTGAACTCCAAAATTAAAGAGCTTGCTGCTGTGGGGGAGAAACATGCCCAGTTAGAAGAGAAGAACTGGAAAACTATCGAGCATAAAAGGCTCTTTAGTTCAACTATCTGCGACCTTGATGTCAGCCTCAAATCTGCTAGGTCCACCAGGGAAAACCTTTTAGCCGAGGTAACCCAACTCAAAGAAGAACTCAAGTGTCGAGAGGCTTCCCTCATTGTTGAGAAAACTTACTCCATGTAAAATATGAGGAGAAAAACCTTGGAAGAGGCCAAAGTTGGTGTCATTGATTTTGATGCCGAAATTGCTAAGACACGCTAGCTTGAGATAACTGCTAAAACTGGACTCCCATCGAGGTCTGATGTACCTGGCCCTTCTAGTTTTGGTTTCGAGGTTTGGGGAACTAAAGTGCAATCGGAGGGTGACGATGCTGAAGACCAGACTAAGGAAAATGTCGAGCCATCGATGGACCCACCTACTTCTCTCGGGGATGCGGGCACTTCTTTTCTTCCTGGTTCCAGAGACACTGTAGTTTAGATTTTCTTTTCTTTTTCCTATTTTGTACTTTTACCATTTTGGCACGTTCTTGTTAATAACTACATATTTTTTCTCAATTATTGTTTTAGTCTTACTTTCGTTTGAATATCCATGCAAGTCTTTAACCTTTGCATTTGCTTAAGAATTTTGCGCATGTTTTTCTGTTCGCACTTTACTATGTGTAGTCTCGGATTCATTTTCCTCAAAGCACTTTGGTTATGAGCATTATCCCTTTTACATGAGGGTTTCTATAAGTATTTACGCAAGTTTACTTTTTACGTCCTTTCGTGTACGTCTTCGGGTGCATATTTCCTCAAAGGCATTTTGATTCCGGGCACAAATTCTTCTGAAACCAACCCTTTAACGTGAGAGTTTTCATAAGAGGGCGCCCCCTTATGTTTACGGTGCTCTTGAAGAGGACATCTCATGTTCATTATGACACTAAAATTTGAAGTACTTGTTTAACTTTCTAATGACAAAGTTAGTTCATCGTTCAAACAAGAAACAAGGTAAAAACAAAAAGATTTCATTTCATATAATTCCTACTATTTTTAAAAGTACACAAGCATTTATTATGCTAAAATGAAATTGCCATTACTTGTGGCTATCTTGTACAATGTGTTTCTATGGGGCTAGTTGTGCAGTCCCTGGTCTTGATGATGCATTTTGTTTTCAATTTTCGTTTCCACGTTGACGTGGCAGTCAATGTGTTTCCGTATCCTCATATCATTCCCCCCCTCCAGTGTTCGAATGCGAAGAATGCGAATTGGAACACTGGAAGTCTTGTGCCTTCAAAGATTTCCTCCAATGAGTTGCTAGATAATCATTAACTCTGCAACATACCTTCGTTCCCCTTAGGAATCCATGCTATCTAGCAAACGAATATCTAACAATCCTTTAGTGGTTTGTGCTCGTGAACGGTCGGGTAACCTTTTTTTGGTAGCAAACTTAATTCCCAGTGGGAATTTGCTATCGAACCAAAGATTATCTAACCATCCCCGAGTGGAAGCTTGTTTGTTTGCCTTGCTATCAAAGGTCTTATTGTTGCTGTCTTCGTAGTACGCTTTCTATCGCTGCCTCATTAAAAACCTTGCTAGAAAAACCCAATTGGGAAAAAAATTGAAAGAAGGGAAAAAGAGTGCATCACATACTTTTCGCTTGAATAATGTTCATCAACGATAATATCTTTTTGAGATGTGCCACGTTCCAGGTGTTAGGCAACTTGTCTCCATTCTGGTTCTCCAACTCGTATGAACCTTTCCTAGTGATAGCTGAAATCCGGTAGGGACCTTCCCACATTGGATCCAGCTTCCCCGCGTTGAGTTCCCAGGTATTTTGGGTTACCTTCCTCAGAACCAAGTCTCCTACTTTGAAATAACAGAGGTTGGTTCTTCAATTATAATTATCTCTCCATTCTCTACTTTTGAGCTGCCATTCTTACACGTGCCAAGTGCCTGCGTTCCTCGAGCAGTTCTAAGTTTATTGACATTTCTTCGTTGTTTGATTCTTCCTCTACCCGAAAATATCTCAAAGTGGGTTCACCCACTTCCACTGGGATTAGAGCTTCATCACTGTACACAAGGGAAAAAGAGTTTCTCCTGTGCTTGATTTGGCCGTTGTTCGGTAAGCCCATAGAACTCCGGAAAATTCTTCGGGACAATTGCCTTTTGCTGCTTCCAACCTTTTCTTGAGGTTTTGAATAATCACTTTATTTATTGACTCCTCTTGATCATTTGCGCTCGGATGATAAGGAGAAGATGTGATCCTCTTTATTTTCAAATCTTCGAGGAACTTTGTAACTTTTGCACAGATAAATTGTGGCCAATCATCGCATGCTATCTCTTTAGGTATTCCGAACTTGCAAATTATATTTTCCCACAGGAAATTGACCACTCTGCGTTCTCCAATCTTCTAATAAGGACTTGCTTCCACCCATATAGAAAAATAGTCAATCAGAACTAAGAGAAACCTTACCTTTCTGGGAGCTGGTGGCAGTGGTCCGATGATGTCCATCCCCATTTCATGAATGGCCATGGGGACAGAACTGAGTGTAAGGGTTCTGCCGGTTGGTGTACTAGTGGTGTGTAGCGTTGGCACTTATCATATTTTGTACAAAGTCTTTGGCGTCTTGTTCTATGTGAGGCCAGTAATTTCCTGCCCGTACCAACTTCAGAACCAAAGAATCTGCGCCCGAGTGATTGTCACATATCCCATCGTGGACTTCTCTCATGACATAATTAGCTTCTGACGCTCCTAAGCACTGAGCCAGGGGGCCTTGGAAAGATTTTCTATACAATTGGCCTCTCTTGAAGCTATAACGTAAAGCTTTGGCGCGTAATGCCCGTGATGCTTTGGGGTCTTCGGGCAACTTCCCGTGCTTGAGATAGTCGATTATTTCATTTCTCCAGTCACAGACCAGACTAGTCAAATTTATCTCATAGTAACCATCCATATCCAGGACTGAGTTCATCAGTTGCACTACCGTCTCGGACTCTGATCCCTTTATTACCATCGATGATCCTACCTAATGCATCTGTTTCTATGTTATCCTCCCTCGAGATATGAGTTATTGACCACTCCTGGAATCGTGCCAAAAGAGCCTGGACCTTGACCACGCATTGTTGCATACATTCTTCTTTGGTATCAAAGATCCCATAGACCTGATTTACCACTAACTGCGAGTCATATTTGATTTCGATAACCTCGGAATCAAGTCCCCAGGCTAATTCGACCCCAACAATCAAGTTTCATACTCTGCTTCATTATTAGTTAATGGGATCGTTCTGATGGCTTGCCTTAAGGTTTCCCCCGAAGGAGTCATTAAGACTATTCCGAGACCGGACCCTTTTACATTGGAAGCTCCGTCTATAAATAAGGTCCAAACCTCCGATGTGGATTTTGACACCATTACTGCCTCCTTGGTTTCCAAAGGCAGTAGTCCCGAACTGAATTCGGCCACAAAGTAAGCCAAGACTTGCGACTCAATTGCAGTCCTTAGTTTATATTCTATGTCAAACTCACTCATTTCGACGGACTATTTGACCAATCTACCCAATAGCTCGGGTTTATGGAGGATGTTCCGTAAAGGGAAAGTATTCATCACAGCTATCGGATGGCATTTGAAGTAGGGCCTTAGCTTCCGAGCGGCGACTACGAGAGCTAAGGCTAGTTTTTCCAAATGTGGGTAGCGTGTTCATGCTCCTGTTAAAATTTTGCTAACGTAATAAATGGAAAATTGCGTACCTTCGTCCTCCCGGACTAAAACCGCACTTACCACAACTTCTGAAACTGCAAGGCAGACTAGCATTATTTTACCTTCTTTTGGTTTTGAGAGAAGTGGAGGGCTTGATAAGTACTTCTTCAGGTCCCTCAGAGCATGCTGGCACTCCGGTGTCCCTTTAAAATTATTTTTCTTTTTGAGCAGTATAAAGAAATGATGACATTTTTACGACGATTGGGAAATGAACCTGCTCAAAGCTTCTAATCTTCCTGTGAGCCTTTGGACTTCCTTTACGTTCGATAGTTGATTCGGGATATCCTCTATGGCCTTGATTTTATCGGGGTTTACCTTAATTCCCTTTTGTGAGACCAAAAATCCCAGAACTGACCCTGAACGCGCACTTTTCGGGATTAAGTTTCATGTTATGCTTCCTCAGGATGTCGAATGTTTCTTACAAATGCTTAAGGTGGTCACGTGCATTCAAAGACTTAATAAGCATATCGTCTATATAAACTTCAATAGTCTTTCCTATTTGCTTTTCAAACATCTTATTTACGAGTCGTTGATAAGTGGCTCCAGTGTTTTTCTCAACTCGAAAGGCATTACATTGTAACAATATGTACCGAGATTTGTTATAAATGAAGTCTTTTCCTAATCTTCCAGGTTCATCTTAATTTGGTTGTACCCGGAATAAGCATCAACAAAACTCATCAGTTCGTGCCTGGTCGTGGCATCAATCATTTGATTGATATTTGGCAATGGAAACGAATCTTTCGGGCACGTCTTATTAAGATCGTTATAGTCTACACACATGCAAAATTTATTGTTCTTCTTAGGAATTGCTACTGCATTGGCTAGCCAGACCGTACATCTTACCTCTCAGATCGAACTGATATTAAGCAAGCGGGTTACCTTTTCTTCGACGAATATATTCTTGGCCTCAGCAATAGGTTTCACGACCCAAAAATCACACTTGTCGTGATTACACCTATTCCGATACTAGGCAAGCCGACAACATCAATAACCCATAATTTCTTTTAAATACTGAAAACATAATATTTAAATTTAAGAGTAAATACCACAAACATAGATATAAACACTCCCAAAACCTGATGTCACTGAGTACATGAGCATCTATGCATTACAAGTCTGGGAAACCGGGTCTATAATAATCCAAGACCAAATACAATAAACAAAAGGATAGGGAAGGAGAGACAAGGTCTGCGAAACATAGCAGCTATCTCTGAATCTCCGAAAAATCAACTGTGTGAAAGAATCAACACCCACTGTGTCCGGGATCACCTGGATCTGCACACGAAGTGCAGGGTGTAGTATGAGTACAACCGACTCTGCAAGTAACAATAATAAATAAGGAACTGAAAGTAGTGACGAGCTTCTCAGCTAAGTCCAAATACAGTACTTTTCAACATAAAAAGATAGGCACGCTCTCAAGTTCAACATTTAATATTTCACAGAAATTTCATATCAAATTTGACCGACACCGAAAATAATATTTTTTCGAATTTTCAAAATAGTGATATATGACAGCTGAAAAGCAGCAAATAATGCAAATAATGTATCCTCTCAAAGTAACAATCACTCAGTCCTCCCATTCACTCAAATCTCACAGTCACTCTTTCCTCACAGACATTCATTCCTCTCAGTCACTTAGCATTCGTCACTCGCACTCAGTAGGTACCTGCACTTATTGGGGGTATGTATAGACTCCGAAGGGGCTCCTTCAGCACAAGCGCTATAACAAGTCAATCATGGCATAAATCAATAAAACATGTTGCGGCGTGCAGCCCGATCTATAAATATCCTCACAATTAGGCCCTTGGCCTCACTCAGTCATCAACCTCTCTAGTCTCTCTGGCACTCAAAAGTCATGATAATCAGCCCAGAATTGATAATATGAAGTTTTAATAAATAGCAACAGAGACTAAGATATAATATGAAACGAATAAACATGATTGAGTGTGAAATTACTATTTGAACATATAATTCAACCACAGAAATGACCCCAATGGGTACCAATAATAACAGCATATGACTATGCATGATTTTTAATACGACTCTCAGCTCAATTTTCCCTAACACATAGAGAATATACGGATATCAACAGATAATTCAATTATACAGTTCCATGGAATTTGACCAAGTCACAATTCCTACGGTGCACGCCCACACGGCTGTCACCTAGCATGTGCGTTACCTAAAAACCAATCACATAACACATGTTCCGGAGTTTCATATCCTCAACACAAAATTTAAAACTATTACTTACCTCAAATCATGTAATTCTTTATTCGGCCTCGTGAATTGGCCTCCAAACACCTCGAATCTAGCCACAAATAATTCGATTCAGTCAATAAAATTTATGAGAATTAATTCCATAAGAAAATATTAATTTTCCATCAAAATCCAAAATTTAGCTCAAAATTGCCCATGGGCCCCACATCTCGGAACCCGACAAAAGTTATAAAAATCCGGAAGCCCATTCAACCACGAGTCTAACCATACAAATTTTACCAAACTCCGACCTCAACTCGACATCCAAAACTTCAAATCTTATTTTCAAATCCCTGATTTACACCTCAAAAACATGTAATCTAGTCGGATTATTCGATGATAATTCAATATTATGAAGTAGAAATGATCACAAGTGACTTACCTCAAGATTTTCCGTGAAAACCTCGCTCAACTTCGCCCATCCCGAGCTTGAAATGCCCAGAAATGACAAAAGCTCGGAACCTCTCTGTTTTTGTACTGCCTAGGGGTTTCCGCTTCTGCGAGATTTTGTGTGCATCTGCGAACACGCTTCTGCGAGGAGTTGTCCGCTTCTGCAAAGCTGCCTCATCAAGTACCCTTATGCTTCTGCGATCAAATGCCCACATGTGCGGGGCCACTTCTGCGGCTACCTGCCGCTTCTACGATCGAAGCCCCAGCCACTCCCTTACGCATCTGCGATGGAAGGCTGGCTTCTGCGAGCTCGCACCTGCGATGGAAATTCCATAGGTGCGATTACATCAGATGGCAGAAACCTTCAGATTTTCTTCTAAGTCTGAATTCAATCCGTTAACCCTCTGAAACTCACCCGACGCCCCCGAGACCTCAACCAAATATACCAACAAGTCCTAAAACCACTAATCATACCCCAATTCAATCCTAATGAACTTTGAGATTTCAAGTTTCCACAAACGACGCAGGAACCTATCAAATCAAGTCTGGTTGACCTCAAATTTTGTACAAAAGTCATAAATGACATAACAGACCTATTAAAATGTTCAGAATCGGATTTTGACTCCGATATCAAAAAGTCAACCCCCGGTAAAACTTTCCAAAAATTTGACTTTCGCCATTTCAAGCCTAATTACACCACGGACCTCCAAATAATTTTCCGGATATGCTCCTAAGTCCAAAATCAGTATATGGAGCTATTGGAATTATCAGAATTAAACTCCGAGGTCGTTTACACATAAGTCAATATCTGATCAACTTTTCCAACTTAAGTTTTCAATTATGAGACTAAGTGTCTCATTTCACTCCGAATTCCTTCCGGGCCCGAACCAACTAACACGGTAAGTCATAAAACAACTGTAAAGCATAACTTGAGTAACAAATGGAGGAACGGGGTTATAATACTCAAAACGACCGGCTGGGTCGTTACATTCTCCCCCTCTTAAACAAACGTTCGTCCTCGAACGGGCTTAGAATCATACCTGGAGTCTCAAATAGGTGTGGATATTTACTCCGCATCTCCTGCTCAATCTTCCAAGTAGCTTTTCCGACTGGATGGCCTCTCCACTATACCTTCACTGATGCTATGTTCTTTGACCTTAGCTTTCGAACCTGCCGGTCTAAAATAGCCACTGACTCCACATCATAAGTCAAATTACCGTCCAGCTGGACTTTATTGAAATCCAAAATATGAGACGGATCCCCGACATACTTTCGGAGCATCGATACATGGAACACTAGATGAACACCTGATAGACTAGATGGCAAAGCAAGTTCATAAGCCACTTCCCCAATTTTCTTAAGTATCTCAAAAGGCCCAATATACTGAGGGCTCAACTTTCCCTTCTTCCCGAACCTCAACACACCCTTCATTGGTGAAATCTTGAGTAGAACCTTTTCCCCAACCATGTAAGCAACATCACAGACCTTCCTGTCGGCATAACTCTTCTGTCTAGACTGTGCCGTGCGAAGCCGCTCCTGGATCACTTTAACCTTCTCCAAAGCATCCTGAACCAAGTTAACACCCAATAGCCTAGCCTCACCCTACTCAAACCAACCAACCGGAGCCCGACACCGTCTCCCATATAATGCCTCATACGTTTCCATCTAAATACTCGACTTGTAGTTGTTATTGTAAGCAAACTCCGCGAGTGGCAGAAATGTATCCCAAGAACCCCCAAAATCAATGACACAAGCGCGTAGCATATCATCCAATATCTGAATAGTGCGCTCGGATTGTTCGTTCGTCTGAGGGTGAAATATTATACTTAACAAAACCTATGTGCCCAATTGTCGTTGCATTGCTCTCCAAAACTGTGATGTAAACTGTGTACCAAGAGTTGTTCCTAAACCTTCGAATCACTATTCCACCTTACTATGCACAAACCACGGGATGATTCCACGTTGCCTTATTCTATATAGGCCTGCCAACACAACATAATTAAAAATCATTAATTTAACCATGGACCCTAATTTCGAACATCCAAAATTCTGTTCAAGACCCGAATCTCACATCCACACATTGTATAAGTCTGAACAAGTTGTATCAAGCCATAACCATAATCCCAGATATAATAACATAACATACCACACAACTCGCATACTCGCAGCACCATTTCCGATCTCGGTAACTACTCCAAACCAACCAAGTACTATATTAAACCCCACATCCCGCAAAACCTCGTTCCAAAACGTTCGTACACTACTGATAATAAAAGAAACACGTGGAATCTCATAACCCCTTATCAGATCAACAAGTCATGGAGTTATCTTGCCCCAACCATAACCATAATCACTTTCTAAGCCGATTTTCAATGCCATCCTCCCGAATATACCATAATCAAACCTGATAGAACCCATTCTAGGTCCAATGACCATATATTATTAAACATAACTCTCCCACAAACATGCCATGCTAATCTAACTCAAGCTGCAAACTACGCAATCCGTGTACCTAAAAATGAAAAATATTTCAAAGAAGAGAACCGTTTCGCAAGTTCAACAAGCGCTTCTACAATCGACCTGCTATGAGCTCACCATATATGGTAAAACCAAGACACACGAATCTAATAATGGTAACCAGCTCTCCTATAGCTCACATTAAGATCAACCCGCACAGACAACTCACGTGCTATCGTATCAATATCTAGACCCGCACGAATAACTTACGTGCCAATAATATCAGTATATGGATCCGCACGGATAACTCATGTGCCAATAACATAAACCGCCTGGCATGGTCACAGGCCTCTAGTCCAAGAAAATCATATAGGAGCAATCAAATAAGTACACATGTTTATGATAAATGAAATAAAATTCACATGCTCCTGGATTGGTATAAATAACACGCCATAGAGTAGGCATGTCCAAAGTGCGCTATAATAACTCAAATCGACAAGTGAATGCAGAAATAGTAACTACCCAGTTTATTCAGGGAATTAGCCTCTTTGTAACCTCAAGTATAGCCCAGATAGTTCTCAACAAAGGTACGAATATGAGAAACGTCATAACTTTAAGCTTAACCATCAACTCTAGGCATATCATAGTCTAAACATTTTCCCGAGTCTGAATACTTTCCCCGATGCCCGTACATGGGCTCAAACCTCATATATATATATATATATATATATATATATATATATATATATATACACTCATAGCACGTAGTCATCACAAAGGCAACTAGTGCCTCCACTGAGTTAAAATAAAATACCCACCTCAAACAGGCTGACCCTGAAACAACATGCTTTTAAGAACTCTTAGTTCCCCAAATTCATAGAACACATGAACCATTGTAACTGATCACAACTCCAGCACTTGAATGACTATCACATCCTTCATGCATGATCATCCCACTAGGAATATTTTCATAATTCTTTCGTGCCACATATCAATAATTTGAATATCAACAGTCTATTAACTAGGTGAGTATCACAATACCGATGACATCCGAAAGTCAAAACATAATGCGCCTTTTGAAATGCGCACCGTTCTCAAGGATTACCGAGCAGTTATAACATTTATCTAAATATATAAAACTGACCATTCTATTCATAATTCGTGGCCTTCCCTTCAAGAATGAACTGCCACCTTGTACATGTAAATCTTAATCCCGCACAACACACCACATCTATTATGCCATCATGTGACAAGCACAAGAATCTCCTTATCAACTTTGAGTCACCAACAATTTACATACCCGGTTAGTTAGAAACCTTCCTCTTGCTTCCTTTCAGGAGGAAATCACAATACACAACACGTTCCCCACACTGGTAGAAAATATCTGGTTCAAACAATGGTAGAAACCATCAAGAACACTTTGAAACCCATTTGCGCCTAATCAAACTATCACAACTAAATTCCTCTAATTTGACCAAGCCACGCAGGTCATCAAACCCAAGAATATTTATACCAAAATATCTTTAGAGCCTCACCACATCATAATTTCCCTCAAGTTGACACTTCTCCTTCTCAGAACACTACCATCCTTACCCAAAGCTCACTACAAGACATCCTAACATAAAATGACACTGCCCTAAGGCCCATAAGCCATTTTGTTCTTCTTAAGTACCACAAAGTACCACAACCGAGACACCCACTCTAAAGGACCTTATGTGAATTTTAAAATTATTTCTCTTTCCTTTTTATACTGAAATGTAGAATCCATAGTCATACAGACTTACCGCAAGTCCCGATACCATCCAATGTAAATAACTGATTCTAGCGATATATGAATCCGAAAAATTTTCAAATGCCACATATATATTTTGAATCAATCAGAACCCTCTCGAGAGTCACCCACTTTGCTCAAATCCAAATTGTACTGCCCAAACGGGCCGAAAGACACATGCCCCCTTAGCACAGCACCCAAAGAAGTAACCCTGCCTTAACACCACCAATCAAATTCATACTTCGTTCGTACTACATCCTTCACAATAACAACTCATTTATCCCATAATTTCAATATACTCATAAAGTGCAATATAACTTGTATCCAAGAATTTTCTTACTCGAGTCATCTTCGATCTCTACCTCTGCAAGTCATAACTAACCCATAAGTATGCCTCAAACAAAAACTAAAATTTAACTATCCATGAAATTGAATTGTCAATAGCATGCTTCCACACTTGACTCAAAGCCATAGAACAAAACACTCGATAACTCACAATACCCATACTTTATTACTGCCGTAATATTGCAGTCAGCTCAACAAAACATTTTCTCAAGCTTATGCAACACCCACAATAAAATACCTAAATCATCCGTTAAGTTCATATTTATTCTCGTGACAGTCAAGTCAACTTTCTCAACCGGATTCAAATTCAAATCCCAACACATACGCCCCACTGGTAGAAAATAAACTCTCTACTCAATATTATAAGGAACACACCTACGTAGATTACTCCGCAGGAGATAACCCACATACTTAGCCTCAAATTGGTATCTTGCTATACCCTTTCGCATCCACAATTACCACGGAATCACTTAATATTTCTGAGTTTGAACTCATCAACACGACATGAAAATATACTTTGCTCCACAATTAAACAACATGAAAGATCCCTCAACGCATTAACAACTCAAGACTCACGTCACATCAAAATAGGAATCAAGTACCCAATAGCAGACTCTTGAGTCACAAGTAAACTTTATTCGTCTCATTCAACCCACCTGAACACATACGGCATTCACATCATACTTATCATATAGTCATTCAACCGCCCATCAAGCCACAAATTCCACCCATAGGGATACTACCGACGCATAAGTCCAAACGCACAAGTTCTCACATCCGAAATTACCGAGCTTAAGCTATGGTCTAACTCCGGCCTCAAGTCCTCCAGACTGGCCTATCAACAAAACACAGAATACTCATATCGAACCTCGTTCATGGAATTACAAGCCAGTGATACATGGCTGATACTGAGCGCTCACATGCGTGGAAGGAATTCAAAGAATTATGTTTCAAGCTAAATCAATTCTGCATGATAGAATAAAAGAAAGTGAAATTTTCCTAAGGGTTCGGCAACCTCTCGAAGATAAGTAGAGACGTCTCCGTACCGATCTGCAAGACTCTACTAAACCTGCTCTCATGACTCATGAGACCTATATAACCTAGGCTATGATACCAACTTGTCACGACCCAAATATCACACTTGTCGTGATGGCGCCTATCCCGATACTAGGCAAGCCGACAACATCAATAACCCACAATTTCTTTTAAGTACTGAAAACATAATATTTAAATTTAAGAGTAAATCCCACAAACATAGATATAAACACTCCCAAAACCTGGTGCCACTGACTACATGAGCATCTATGCATTACAAGTCTGGGAAACCTGATATATAATAATTCAAGACCAAATACAATAAACAAAAGGATAGGGAAGGAGAGACAAGGTCTGCGAAACATAGCAGCTACCTAATCTTCAAAAAATCAACTGTGTGAAAGAATCAACACCCATTGTGTCTGGGACCACCTGGATCTGCACACGAAGTGCAGGGTGTAGTATGAGTAGAACCAATTCAGCAAGTAACAATAATAAATAAGGAACTGAGAGTAGTGACGAACTTCTCAGCTAAGTCCAAATACAGTACTTTCCAACATAAAAAGGGTAGTCATGCTCTCAAGTTGAACATTTAATATTTCACAGAAATTTCATATCAAATTTGGCTGACACAGAAACTAATGTTTTTCCGAATTTCCAAAATAGTGATATATGATAGTTGAAATATAGCAAATAATGCAATCAATGCATCCTCTCAGAGTAACAATCACTCAGTCCTCCCATTCACTCCAACCTCACAGTCACTCTTTTCTCACAATCACTCATTCCTCACAGTCACTCAGCACTCGGCACTCGGCACTCGACACTTGCACTCAGTAGGTACCTGCGCTCACTGGGGGTGTGTACAGACTCCAGAGGGGCTCCTTCAGCCTAAGCGCTATATCAAGCCAATCATGGCATAAATTAATAATACATGTTGCGGCGTGCAACACGATCCATAAATATCCTCACAATTAGGCCCTCGGCCTCACTCAGTCATCAACCTCTCCAGTCACTCGGGCTCTCGATAATCATGATAATTATCCCAAAATTGATAATATGATATTTTAACAAATAGCAACAGAGACTGAGATATGATATGAAATGAATAAACATGACTGAGTGTGAAATTACAATTTGAACATATAATTCAACTACATAAATGCCCCAGTGGGTACCAATAATAACAGCATATGACTAAGCATGATTTTTAATACGAGTCTTAGCTCAATGTTCCCTAACATATAGAGAATATACGGATATCAATAGATAATTCAATTATACAGTTCCATGGAATTTGACCAAGTCATAATTCCTACAGTGCACACTCACACGCCCATCACCTTAAAACCAATCACATAACACATGATCCGGGGTTTCATACCCTCAGGACCAAATTTAAAACGGTTACTTACCTCAAACCACGTAATTCTTTATTCTGCAATGTCTTTGCCTCCTAAATTGGCCTCCAAACGCCTCAAATCTAGCCACAAATAATTCGATTCAGTCAATAAAATATGTTGGAATTAGATCCATAAGAAAATATTAATTTTCCATCAAAATCCGAAATTTAGCTCAAAATCTCCCGCAGGTGCTGGGTCGCTTCTGCGGCTACCTGCTACTTCTGCGATCGAAGCCCCAGCCACGCCTGGACGCATCTGTGGTGGAAGGCTGGCTTTTGCGAGCTCGCGCCTGCGATAGAAATTTCGCAGGTGCGATTACATCAGATGGCAGAAACCTTCAGATTTTCTTCTAAGTCTAAATGCGATCCGTTAACTCTCTTAAACTTACCCGAGGCCACCGGGACCTCAACCAAATATACCAACAAGTCCTAAAACACCATACAAACTTAGTCAAACCCTCAAATTACCTCAAACAATGCTAAAACCATGAATCATACCCCAATTCAAGCTTAATATACTTTAAAATTTCAAGTTTCCACAAACGACACTGGAACCTATCAAATCAAGTCTGCTTGACCTCAAATTTTTCACACAAGTCATAAATGACATAAATGACATATTAAAATTTTCAGAATCGGATTTCGACCCCGATATCAAAAAGTCAACCCCCCGATAAAACTTTTCAAAAATTCGACTTTCGCCATTTCAAGCCTAACTCCACTATGGACCTCCAAATAATTTTACGGATACGCTCCTAAGTCCAAAATCACCATACAGAGCTATTGAAATCATCAAAATTAAATTTTGAGGTCGTTTACATATAAGTCAATATCTGGTCAACTTTTCCAACTTAAGTTTTCAGTTATGAGACTAAGTATCTCATTTTACTCTGAAATCCTCTCGGGCCCGAACCAACTAGAACGGTAAGTTATAAAGCAACTGTAAAGCATAACGTGAGTAATAAATGGGGGAATGGTGTTATAATACTCAAAATAATTGGCCAGGTCGTTATAATAGGGCGTTGTTTTTATCTTACTGGAGGTATGTTGGGATCCAAACTCAGCTTATACACGGCTAATTCCGTCGGGATACATGCCATAACCTCGTGCGACCATGCAAAAAATCGGCATTAAATTTAAGGAATGCAATAAAACTAGACCTGAGCTCTGGGTGCAGTCTTGTCCCCAAATGGAATTTTCTTTCTAGGAATTCTTCAAACAATGCGACTTGCTCCAGTTCCTCCGTCGTGGACTTCGTTGCGTCCGTCTCTTCTAGAACTTGAAAATATCTCGGCACCTGATAATGTTTTGACGACTCTAATCCCGGGCTAACTTCTTCTAACTCGGGAGTAGGTATCGGTTCCTGTAATTTTTATGTCGTGTGCTCCTTCCCTTTTCTACTGGAAACCGAAATTGCATTCATCTCCCTTGCTGTCGGTTGATCACCTCTTATCTGCTTGATTCCTTTGGGCGTTAGAAACTCCAGCAATTGGTGATATGTTGAGGGTACAACTTTCATCTCGTGTAACCATGGCCTTCCCAGGATGATATTGTATCCCATATCACCATCTACTACTTCGAAGAGGGTTGTTTTTATTACTCCTTCAGCATTCGTGAGTTGCAAAATCTCCCCCCAGGTCATCATGCTCGCAAGGTTGAATCCAACGAGGAGCTTTGTTGCCGGAATAATGCTTCCAGTGAGTTTAGCTTGATCCAATACTCTCCATTGTATGATATTAGCCAAACTTCCTGGATCCACTAAAACACGTTTAATCTTAAAATTCAACACATTTAAAGAAATTACTAGTGCATCATTGTATGGTAGCAGCAATCCATCTACGTCCTCCTCTGTGAAAGTAATATCATCTTCCTGGAGTCTTATACTATGAGTTATTGATACTTTCGTCTTCTTCGCTGCCGAAAGGGTGACCCAGTTAATCTCATTCCCTCCAAAGATCATATTGATCGTTTGGCACAGGGAGTTCTTCTCCTGCTTTCGAAGGTTCCATGTTGTCTCTGTTACGACCATAATTGTTCTTAACTCGGTCACTCAAGAATTCTATGAGGTGATCATTCTTCAATAGTGTTGCCACCTCTTCCCAGAGGTGTCGGCAGTCCCCTGTTCGGTGGCCGTTCATCCCATGGTATTCACACCATAAGTTGGGATCCCTCTGGTTAGAATCGAATCTCATAGGTCTCGGGAATCGTGCCTCTTTAATGTTTCTCATTGTTGACACCAGCTCCATTATACTAACGTTGAAGTTATATTCCGATAACTTGGGGTAAGAAGGATCCTGAGACCCTGACGTCTCTTTATCCTGAAGTGATATATTGTTTCGACCATGATCGGTCCCTCTGTCAACGGTGAACTAGTTTGCTGCCATGAAGTTTCTGCCACGACCTTCGGTCCGCTCGTAAGGCAAAAGTCGGCCCCTCAAAGTTTGTCTATCCACGTCGTAGTCATCCTTTAATTTTTTTCTACTCTTCTCCTGTCCTTTGACCGATGATTAGAATCGACCTGGTCATCTTTGATACTTATCTCTGACTCATACTGGTTGTGGACATCTGCCCAAGTTGTTGCTTGAAACTCAAGCAGGCTCTCCTTCAGCCTTCGGGAAGCGTCTGAGCTTCTCGGATTCAATCATTTGGTAAATGCTTTAGCTACCCATTTATTTGGGATAGCCGGGAGCAACATTCTTTCTTTCTGGAATTGGGTAACGAACTCTCGTAATAATTCGGATTCTCCCTATGCGATCCTGAATATGTCGGCCTTCCGGGCTTGTACTTTTTTGGCCCCGGCATAAGCCTTGATGAAATAATCCACGAGCATCTGAAAGGAATCTATAAAATCCTCGGGTAATAATGAATACCACGTTAGAGTTCCCCTCGTGAGAGTTTCTCCAAATTTCTTTAGCAACACAGATTCAATTTTGTGAGGAGCTAAATCATTTCCTTTTACCACCATTGTGTAGGAGGTAATATGCTCATGTGGGTCTGAAGTCCCGTCATACTTTGGCACTTCAGGCATTTTGAACCACTTTGGGATTAGTTCTGGTGCCACGCTCGGCTTATACGGCAATTGAGTATACTTCTTCGAGTCCGGGCCTTTCAATATTGGTGGCGCGCCCGGGATATGATCCATGCGGGCGTTTACTTCCCTCATAAATTGTAGAAGTTCATTCTTGAGCGGGTCGTTCTCGTTATTGAGACCGGATCCTCTCCCCGCTACCCCGTCGGAGCCAACTTCACCCCTGGGAGTGTTGTTGTCGGCTCTCTACGTTGTTTGGTTTGTAGGAAAATCGGGAAGAATTGGATCTCGTCTTTTGCATTATTCGAAGCCTACGATAGCGCCTGCTTTAGCTCTATCATAACCTTATCCTGCGGCGTGAGATGGCCTAGAATGATCGCTTGTTGCTCTTGCAGGACCCTCACCGCATCCATGACATGCTCCTCATTAGCATCATCGGGAGTTGTCTCACGTACCTGTTGAGGGTTCTGCCTGTCATGCAACGGCGTGGCGTCATTTCCCTCATTGCGGGTGTCACTGATTGAATCCTCGAAATGAGGTCAATCCCCTCGAATTCCAGGGTTGTGTGTTGTTAACATGGGGTTATCTTCCATTTTTTGTTATTTTTTCTAAGACAAAATAATCATATCATATTAGTAAAAAAGGCAAGGATCAATTTAATTGCACGTCTGTCTAGGCCTCACGGTGGGCGCCAAACTGTTTACCCATAAATGGTATAGTTGAATTTATACGTGGTTTCTAGACAAGTGAACTAATTTGATCCTGAAATCATGCAATAATTAAAAAAAATATACAATACTTAACCTTAAAAATATAGATGAAACAACAGAGATGACAGTTCCGGGAACAAGATTTCGGGCACATCAATGATGATATCAAAAAGAAGAAAAGTAAGATTGTATTAAGCTTTGTATAGAATATCGTGTAAGTTTAGCCAGAAAATCTGTATCATTTACAATGATAACTGGGCTCATTATTTATAGCTGTGTCTAGGGAAGGAGTTCCTAGGATCGTGCCCTCCTTTAATGTCAATTATGAGGGTCATTGATGAAGATGTAAGGGTGAACATAAATAGCAAATTCTCTGTAACAGGCCGTCGCTTTTAATGCTGCAAAACATTTCTTATTAAATGCTACCGGGCGCAGAGCATCTAATACATCTTTATGAACGTTATCACTTCATGTAACAAGCGGAATGGACACGTGTCTTTCCTTTAGATGACCACGTGTCATATCATATTTCACCCTATACATCATCATAAGTTAATTACACATAAATTTTATAATAAGTATTTATCTATAGTCTGTTAACACGGTAATTAATCAACTTGTTATCACAATTAAACTGTAGTAATAGTGTAAAAGATCTTTTTTACTGTTAGTGTGTATATATATATTCATCTAAAAGTGTGTGAATATGTGAGTGATGAACTCTTAATAGGTCGATGTATACAATGATGGATGCACCAATACTTCCTTTATTAGTTTCTTGTGTTTTTTTTGTTTTTGCGGGGGTGGGGGGTGGGGGGGTGGGGGGGCATACTTACTTAAATTCATTTTGACCACTTTATTAATTACAATACATATAAAATATAGAAGTGTAGACGTAGACAGTATCAAAATGGGCATGCATCGAGAAGGCAGGACCCCTTCCCCTAGTCGAGTGGGTGGGGGTGTTTAGCTTCTTGTTTGACATCTGCTAAGGTTTATGACTACTAGGGTTGATTAGGATGGTGACTTCATTAGTGGGGTTATTCACTAATTGTAGATTAATGAATGCACGCACCGAAAGTGGTTAACATGACCACCTACTTCTCTTTGCTTCAACCATCATTAATGGGTTTCTCTTCAAATTGAAGAGTAACAAACTAAAAAGAACGTAAATCACTACCACATAATGCAAAGAAACTCTAGTGCATGTCGTGGAATGTCCATAGTTTCATTATTTTTTAGTAGTCTGTGAAAGAAGAATGTTACCTTTTTATATTTAAAAATAATTTAATTTTAAAATTCTCATATATTAGTGTCACATGAATCTTATAGTATATTTAAGATCACATAATTATAAAAAAAAAAAAAAAATTGCTTTTTGTGTCTAATCAAATTGCGATACATAAATAATATACCTGCTAGAGCAAGTGAATGTGATGAACAAGTATATATTATGCGGCATAAAGTAAACTTTATAATTAGAAAGAATATTGGTGTTCTACTATGGTGTTCCTGTAGTCATGAAAGTGCATCGGAGAACCTGTTCCATTTGCAAGTTCTGTCTAATTCATGCTTGACCTTACTTAGATCCTCCTTTAGGATTCTTACCTGCTCCTCCCTTTTATACAACTCATCTTTTATTTTTTCTATATTTTCTTCTAGAGTGAGTTGTGTGCGATCAACTGTCTTTTTACCTATTCCTAATTTCAGTTTTAGATTTTCAGATTTAAGCTCTAGGACAGTTGAGTCAAGTGCATGAACCTGGTTTACATAGTATTTTCACTTACAATTTCACTAACCCTAAGTTCTAGGTTTTTACGCTTAGCCTTCAAAATCACACATTCTTTAGACAACTGTTCCTTTTCACTGTTTACATCCTCAGATTCATCAATTAGTTCTAGGAGTAACTCAAACAACCTTTCTTTAGACAACAATTTAATTTTGTCTTTGAGATGAATTATACTTACCTCAGTTTCTTCATCAGATTCCCCGATGGCCATAAGTACTTGTTCATCCTCATCATCGTCTGAGCTTTCATCTGAGCTTTCTCCCCAAGCAGTGACCATAGCCTTGGTTGATCCTTTGTTGTTGCTTTTCTTGGGTTGAACCTGTTCCTTCTTCCTCTTCCTTCGTTCAGCTATTTTCTTCTTCCATTTAATTTCCCATAAAAGACAGTTCTTGATGTGGCGATTAGTCTTTTCACACTTGTAGCATCCATCATTGGTTTGCTTCTCGGGAGCTTTTGACTTGCTATAGTTTTTACTTCTTGAAGAGCATTTTCCTCTCCTCAGGTACTTCTTGAAGTCCTTTGTGCTCATAGCCATTTCATCTTCTAGATCAGAACCTTCAGTGATTTTGAGTGCGAAGCTCCTTTCCTTCTTAGGTATATCCATTTTCATGGTTTGTCTCCTAAGTTCATAGGCAGTGAGATTTTCAATTAATTCATCCAGTGGGAGAGTGGCAATATTTTTTATTCCTGAATGGTAGTGATTTTTCTCTCCCAAGAGATAGGTGAAACCCTAGTCAGTATCTTCTCGACTCTATCTTCTTCAGGAATAATCCTTCTAAGAGACTTTAGTTTATTTGTCAGTGTAGTGAACCTTGTATACATCTCTTGAATTGATTCTCCTTCCTTAATAGCAAAGTTCTCATATTGAGAATACAGTAGAGTTCCTCTAGATCACTTTACCTGAGGTATTCCTTCATGAGCCACTTGCAATGTGTCCCAAATTTGTTTAGCAATAGTACAGCTTTGGATTCTGTTATAGGACCAAGTCCACAAACAAGTCATTTCTTGGCTTTAGCATTCTTCTCCCATTTCTTCAAGTCCTCAGCAGTGCAATCTGCTCTTGTCTTTGGTACCTCTACTCCTTCAGCATTTATCTTCGAGGTAGCCAGTGGACCATCGGTGACAATGTCCTATAGCTCATAGTCTTCTCCTATAATATGATCTCTCATCCTGTTTTTCCACCAAGAATAGTACTGGACGTTAAGGAGTGATGGCCTAGCAGTGGATTGCCCTTCCCAGTTTTCAGGTGGTGCACTCATGTTGATCTTCTCCTAAGGTGTAAGCCTTTTCAAGGAGAACCCGCTCTGATACCAATTGATGTTTTATACTTCAATGCCACACAATAGGGGGGTGATTTGTGTGGTGTTCAATTTTCGCGTGCACTAATTATAGAAAGACCTGGTTCTTCTATGTGCTCCTTATACATACTGTTGAAATAGTAAAAGCGAAAAGTAAAGAACACAAGTATTTTTACGTGGAAAACACTCAGCTCAAAAGGTAAAAAAAACCATGACCTACTACTCAGTAGGATTTTTCCCAACACATCACTAAATCACTGAGCCAAAATAGCATTTACAAAACTCTTTGTAAACCTAAGAATTACCTCTAATCCCATTGTAGCAATCAACCTCTAACTGTTGCGACAACTTCAAGTTAACTCTAACTTGAATACTCAGAGTACCTAATACAATTGCCTCTAGATAAAGCTGAAAGGTACAATTTGAAAAGCCCTACTACAATTGAACTAGAATAAAAGACAGACACTTGGAACAGATTCTTCTATCTGGTTCATGTAGCTTCTGGTTCGCACACTTGAATCTCACAATAATTGTTTGCAAAATGTCTTGCTATTTTGCTCTCAACTCACGTTTAACTTCAGCGTTTGTGCATTCCTGTAGAATGAAAACATCTTGCAATATATAGAGTTAGTAGAATGGGAAATAACTATAGTTCTAATGCTATTCTTACTTGGTGGAAGAGTTCTAGTTATCTTTAACTTCTAACTCCTCCCTTATCTTGGATAAAGTTCTCTTCGAGTAAGGAGTCTTTCTCCTTATCATTTATGCAACCTTTTCGATTAGGAGATATTAGATATAACAACTTAAGCTTATCTCCTTCACGTGCATCCCTTATGCTCGAGTCTGCCCGTGTCTGTGCACACTGTTTATGGACCTAGTTCATGCTCGTTCCTTTATCAATCATCAAAACAAACTTTACTTGAGCCAACAACGTGTAAACCACTCAGCCTAGAACCGGGGAAGTGGAGAGATTATTAACGGGGGGAGCCAGGTCCCTCAAAGGTTCAAGTTCAATGTATTAATAGTGTAAAAAGTATTAATATGATCTAATCATCATAAGTTAATTACACATAAATTTTATAATAAGTATTTATCAATAACCTGATAACACGGTAATTAATCAACTTGTTATCTGTCACGACCCGAAATTCTCACCTTCGGGCCGTAATGGTGCCTAACATGTCACTTGCTAGGCAAGCCAACGTTAGAATATAATTTGTCATTTTAATAAAATTTTAAATTAATTAATAACAAAGAAACAAATGCAAAAATAAAGTCTAAAATAAAGTAAATAATCCATAATAATCGCGATGTCTACATACCATCCCAGAACTGGAGTCACAAGTGCACAAGCTTCTAGAATAATACAAATAAGGGTCTAAATAAAATAAAGATGTCTAAAAGAAAGTACACAACTAAAATAAAGTAGACGGGGAATTCAGAACTGCGGACGTTGTGCAGTTATACCTCAAGTCTCCTCTAGGTAGCTGGAATCCGAGCAAGTCTATAGTAAGTCGCTAGTACCAACTCCGAAATCTGCACAAGAAGTACAGAGTGTAGTATGCGTGCAACCGACCCCATGTACTTTGTAAGTGTCGAGTCTAACCTCGACGAAGTAGTGACGAGGCTAAGGCAGGTCGCTTACATTAACCTATACACATTAATAATAATAATAATAATAATAATAATAATAATAATAATAATAATAATAATAATAATAATAATAATAATAATAATAATAATAATAATAATAATAATAATAATAATAATAATAATAACAACAACAACAACAACAACAACAACAACAACAACAATTGAAGTCAATTCAGCAGTCATAATCCCTCAATTTATTTCTATTGCGGCGTGCAACCTGCTCCAACAATATAAACTTAGAATAAACTCCGTTGCGGCGTGCAACCCGATCCAACAATATAACCTTTCAATTAAATTTTGTTGCGGCGTGCAACCTGCTCCAACACTATAAACTTTAAATAAATCTGTTGCGGCGTGAAACCCGATCCCCCAATATATTTATTTTTATTTCCCTTGCGGCGTGCAACCCGATCCCCCAATATTTTTAATAACTTTTAAATATAAATTAAAAAAATACTTCAATAAATACCACGTTCAATGAGAAACTATTAATCATCAAGTCATACAATAATTATAATTTATGTATAAAACAAATAATGACAAGTAGCAATTAATTGTGAAAATAAGGGAGAAAATAGACAGTTTGATATTTAATATGCTAAATGTCAAGTAGCAATTAAGACACATAAATCAAATAAACATGCAACAATTATTGCAGGAATTTAAGAATTAATATTTGAAAAGGACTATAAGAGAAACAATGATTATAACAATTAATTCGTGTCTTAAAACAATTTAAGATATCAAATAATTAAGCAAACAATTAATTTGGCAAAGTATAGGCACTTGCCACCTTGCCTGTACATCGTTACACATGAAATTCACGTAGCAAATAATTCAAGGGTTCTATTCCCTCAAGTCAAGGTTAACCACGACACTTACCTCGATTTGCAACCAACTCAAGATTCTAATAAACCTTAGCCTCGCGAATTATTGTCCAAAATCCTCAAATCTAGTCATAAACAATTCAATATACTCAATACAAATCGTAAAAAATGATTCCATATGAATTTACTAATTTTTTGAATTTAAATCCAAAATTTATTTCAAAACTCAATAGTGGGACACACATCTCGAATCCCAAAACAACGACACAAAATCCGAACACCCGTTCCGATACGAGTTCAACCATATAAAAATTATCGAATTCCGACATCGGATTGGCTTTCAAATCTTCATTTTACATTTTTGGATGATTTTATAAAAATCTAATTTTTCTTCCATAAATTCACGGATTCATGATGTAAATGAATATGGAATCATGAAACATAATCAACATAGGATAAGGAACACTTACCCCAATGTTTTCCCTTAAAACTCGCCCAAAAATCGTCTTATCCGAGCTCAAAATCGAAAATGGTAGAAAATGGGTCGAAATCCCATTTACAGAACTTAAGTTCTGTTTGTCCAGGTTTTTACTTTATGCGATCGCAGAAATTCCTTCGCGATCACGTAGCACGCCTTTGCCCAGCTCCATTTTACTCTTCGCGATCGCGGATGATTCTTTGCGATCGCGAAGCATATTTTGGCTGCCCGTATTTTTAACTATACGTGATTGTGTAAATGGCCATGCTATCGCGGAGAATATTTTTTCAGCCTTACGTGATCGCGTACTGCCTTGTGTGATCGCGTAGCATAATTGGCGTGCCCAGCTTATGCCTTTATTCCTTCTACGTGGACGCGATCAACTTTACGTGTTTGCGATGCACTAGGAGCTAACCTTCCGCGATCGTGTGCCTATCTTCGCGAACACGAAGGGTAAAAATCACGGCTCACAATTTTCTCTTCGTGATCGCGGGAATGGCTTCGCGATCGCGAAGCACCATGCACCAGATGACAGTTGAAGCTCAAAACCCAGATTTTTCCAAAGTTCAAAAGGTCCGTAGGCTATCCGAAACTCACCCGAGCCCTCGGGGCTCTAAACCATATGTGTACACCAATTGAAAAACTTAATACAAACTTGCTTGGGTAATCAAAACACCAAAATAACACTTAAAATTACGAATCAGATACCAAATAAAATGAAGGTTTTAAGAAAACTTTAGAATTTCTATTTTAACAACCGGACGTCCGAATCACGTCAAACCAGCTCTGTTTCTCACCAAATTTAATATAGAAGTCATAAATATAGTAATGGAGCTATACCGGATTCCGGAACCAAAATACGGACCTAGTATCAACAAAGTCAAACATTAGTCAAATCTCTTAAGTCATTAAACCTTTAAACTTAAAAATTTCGACAACATGCGATAACTCGAGCTAGGGACCTCCGAATTCGATTTCGGGTATACGCTAAAGTCCCAAATTACGATACGGACCTACCGGAACTATCAAAATACTGATCATGGTCTGTTTGTTCAAAATATTAACCAAAGTCAACCCAATTGAGTTTTAAAGCTTTATTTCACATTTTAATCGATTTTTCACATAAAACCTTTTCGGAAAAATTTACGAACTGCGTACGCAATTTGAGGAATAATGAATAGTGCTATTTGAGGTCTCAAAACACAGAAATAATTTATTAAATTTAAATATGACCTTTTGGGTCATCACATTCTCCACCTCTAAAACAAACGTTCGCCCTCGAACGGAATTAGAAAAGTACCTGAGCTGGTGAAAAGGTGTGGATTTTTACTCTGCATGCCTGACTCGGACTCCTAGGTAGCTGTCTTAATTGATTGACCTCTCCATTGCACCCGAACTGAAGGATAACTCTTAGACCTCAACTGTCGGACCTGCCTGGCTAGAATAGCTACCGGCTCATCTTCGTAAGTGAAATCCTTGTCCAATTAGACTGAGCTGAAATATAACACACGGGATGGATGACCATGATATTTCTGAAGCATAGACACATGGAACACCGGATGAATCGCTGATAAACTAGGTGGTAATGCAAGCATGTAGGCTACTTTACCCACCCTTTCAAGAATTTCGAAGGGTCCTATATACCTAGGGCTCAACTTGCCCTTCTTTCCGAACCTCATTACACCCTTCATAGGTGAAACCCGGAGAAATACTCTTTCTCTAACCATGAATGCAATAACACTAACCTTAAGGTTGGCATAACTCCTTTGCCTAGACTGAGCTGTGAGAAGTCGATCCTGAATAATATTGACCTTCTCCAAGGCATCCTGAACTAAATCGGTACCCAACAACCGAGCCTCTCCCGGTTCAAACCAGCCAACAGGCGAATGACACCGCCTCCCGTATAATGCTTCATATGGAGCCATATGAATGCTCGACTGATAGCTGTTATTATAGGCAAACTCCGCAAGTGGCAAGAATTAATCCCAAGAACCTCCAAAGTCTATAACACAAGAGCGAAGCATATCTTCCAATATCTAAATAGTGCGTTCTAACTGTCCGTCTGTATGTAGATGAAATATTGTACTCAACTCAACTGGCATGCCTAATTCACATTGTACATCCCTCCAGAAGTGTGAGGTAAATTGTGTACCTCTATCTAATATAATAGACACGGGCACACCGTGAAGGCAGACAATCTCACTAATGTAAATTTCAGCTAACTGCTCTGAAGAATAGGTAACTGTCACTGGAATGAAATGTGCCAACTTCGTCAACTTGTCCACAATAACCCATACTGCATCGAATTTCCTTTGAGTCTGTGGGAGTCCAACAATAAATCCATAGTGATACGCTCCCACTTCCACTCAGGAATTTCTAACTTCTGAAGCAAACCATCAGGTCTCTGATACGCGTACTTGACTTGCTGATAATTTAGACACCGAGCTACATATGCAACTATATCCTTCTTCATTCTCCTCCGCCAATAATGTTGTCGTAAATCTTGATACATTTTGGCGGCATCTGGATGAATAGAATACCTAGAACTGTGTGCCTCGTCAAGAATTAATTCACGAAGCCCATCCACATTAGGCACACAAATACGACCTTGCATCCGGAGAACTCCATCTTCCCCCACAGCAACCTGTTTGGCATTACCGTGCCGCACCGTGTCCTTAAGGACAAGCAAATCAGAATCATCATACTATGGCTCTCTGATGCGCTCATATAAAGAAGACCGAATGGCTGTGCAGGCTAGAACCCGACTGGATTCTGAAACATCTAACCTCACGAACTGATTGGCCAAAGTATGAACATATGCAGCTAATGGTCTCTCACCAACCGGAATATACGCAAGACTGCCCATACTCACAGCCTTTCTACTCAAAGCATCGGCCACCACATTGGCCTTTCCGGGGTGATACTAAATGGTGATACATAATCTTTCAATAACTCCAACCATCTTCTCTGCCTCAAATTTAGATCTTTTTTTCCTGAACAGATATTGTAGGCTACGATGATTAGTGAATACCTCACACGAGACACCATAAAGGTAATGCCGCCAAATCTTCACCGCATGAACAATGGCTGCCAATTCTAACTCATGAACAGGATAATTCTTCTCGTGAACTTTCAACTGCCGCGACGCATATGCAATCACTATGTCATCTTTGATCAATACTTCACCAAGTCCAACGTGAGATGCATCACAATATATCGTATATGATCCTGAACCTGTGGGTAATACCAACACTGGCGTCGTAGTCAAGGCAGTCTTGAGATTCTTAAAGCTCAACTCACACTCGTCTGACCATCCGAATGGAACACCTTTCTGGGTCAGTCTGGTCAATGGGATTGCCATAGATGAAAACCCTTCCACGAACCGGCGATAATAACCTGCCAAACCCAGGAAACTCCATATCTCCGTAACTGAAGTAGGTCTAGGCCAATTCTGAACTGCCTCAATTTTCTTAGGATCCACTTTTATGCCTTCAGCCGATACTACATGCCCCAAAAAGGCAACCGAGTCTAACCAAAATTCACATTTTGAAAATTTGGCATATAACTGATTATTTTTCAAAGCCTGAAGCACACTCCAACGATGCTGTTCATGCTCCTCTCAACTGCTGGAGTAAATCAAGATATCATCAATGAATACAACTACAAAAAAATCAAAATAGGGCTCGATTCATCAAATCCATAAATATTGTTGGGGCATTTGTCAGCCTAAATGACATCACTAGGAATTCGTAATGCGCATACCGAGTCCGAAAAGCTATCCTAAGGACATCAGATACCCTAATCTTAAACTGATGGTAACCAGACCTCAAGTCGATCTTTGAAAATACCTTGGCACCCTGAAGCTGATCGAATAAGTCATCAATTCTTGGCAACAGATATTTGATTTTGATAGTGGCCTTATTCAATTGCCGATAATCTATACACATCCGCATAGAACTATCTTTCTTCTTTATAAATAATACTGGTACACCCCAGGGTGAGACACTAGGTGTAATGAATCCCTGATCAAGCAAGTCTTGTAATTGCTCCTTCAATTCTTTCAACTCCGGCGGGGCCATATGGTATGGTGCGATAGAAATGGGTTGAGTGCCCGGAGCTAAATCAATACAGAAGTCAAAATCTCTGTCGGGTGGCATCCCCGGTAGGTCTGCAGAGAATACATCTGAAAATTCACGGACAACTGGAACTGAATCCATAGAAGGAACATTCGCACTAGAATCGCGAATATGAGCCAAATAAGCTAGACAGCCCTTCTCGACCATACGGCGAGCCTTCACATAAGATATAACCCTGCTGGTGGAATGACCAGGAGTTCCTTTCCACTCTAACCAAGGTAACTCCGGTATGGCTAGGGTCACCGCCTTGGCATGACAATCCAATATAGAATGATAAGGTGACAACCAATCCATAAACAAGATGACATCAAAATCTACCATATCAAGAAGTAGAAGATCCACACTAGTCTCAATACTACCAATAGTAACCACACACGAATGATAGACATGATCGACCACGATAGAATCTCCTACCGGTATGGACACACACATAGAAGCACTCAGAGAATCACGAGGCACTACCAGATATGAAGCAAAATAGGTGGACACATAAGAATAAGTAGATCCTAGATCAAATAGAACTTAAGCATCTCTATGGCAAACTAGAACAATACCTGTAATCGTGACATCGGATGACTCGGCCTCAGGCGTAGCTGGAAAAGCATAAAATCGAGGCTGGGCCCCACCACTCTGAATTGCGTCCCTAGGACGGCCTCTAACTGGCTGGCCCCCACCTCTCTAACTGGCTGGCCTCACCTCTCTAACAGCCTGACCTCCGCCTCTAATTGTCTGACCTCCACCTCTAGCTGCATGACCCCTACCTCTAACTGGCTGAGTAGGCGGTGAATCAACTGGTGCCGGTATGATGGCACGAGAATTCTACCGAGATCTGTTATCCGATAACCTATATTTTAATCGATTTTTCACATTAAACCTTTCCGGAAAAATTGACGGACTGCGCATGCAAGTCGAGGAATGATGAATAGTACTATTTGAGGTCTCAGAACACATAAATAATTTATTAAATTTAAAAATAACCTTTTGGGTTATCACATTATCACTAATTAAACTGTATTAATAGTGTAAAAGATCTTTTTTACTGTTAGTGTGTATATATATATTCATCTAAAAGTGTGTGAATATGTGAGTGATGAACTCTTAATAGGTCGATGTATACAATGATGGATGCACCAATACTTCCTTTATTAGTTTCTTGTGTTTTTTTTTTTTGGGGGGGGGTGGGGGGGCATACTTACTTAAATTCATTTTGACCACTTTATTAATTACAATACATATAAAATATAGAAGTGTGGACGTAGACAGTATCAAAGTTGGGATGCATCGAGCAGGCAGGACCCCTTCCCCTTGTCGAGTGGGTGGGGGTGTTTAGCTTCTTGTTTGACATCTGCTAAGGTTTATGACTACTAGGGTTGATTAGGATGGTGACTTCACTAATGGGGCTACTCACTAATTGTAGATTAATGAATGCACGCACCGATGGAAAGTGATTAACATGACCACCTACTTGTCTTTGCTTCAACCATCATTAATGGGTTTCTCTTCAAATTGAAGTGTAACAAACTAAAAAGAACGTAAATCACTACCACATAATGCAAAGAAACTCTAGTGCATGTCGTGGAATGTACATAGTTTCATTATTTTTTATTAGTCTGTTCTTAAAAAATAATTTACCTTTTTATATTTGGAGATCACAGTGTACTAAAAAAATTTATCTTTTTATATGAGGTGCGGATATCTCCCTCTCTTTAAGGAGATTCAAGTCACTCCAGTAAAATCTTCACTGGTCCAACATTAATTTTTTTTGACTTGTCTCCCACCGGATACAACAATCCGATCACAGTGTATGAGTCATACAAATTCTGGACAAGTTGTTGAGTCCAAAGTTTCATCACTTGAAACATCTTACTTCAACAAAGTAAAACTCTCTTTTATTTTCTTTCACAAATTTAATCTTACTTTTTCATGCATTCGATAATATTTTTCACACACTACATTATAAAAGAAATACTCTATTTTAGGTGTAGAAATTCTTGTTAGATTAAATTGGAAGAAAATAAAATAACAAGTTACGAGACATCAGGAGGAATACGGGTTAATGGATGAATTAGTGTGTAATATGTGGTAGATTATGGGAGAATAGTTACAAAAGAATTAGGATCATTTTCTACGTCATGAAATAGCGGGTTAGTAAGAGTTATAACCACTTGTCAAACATGGGTTAATGGAGATTAATAAGAGATCTTGGCATAATATAATTTTAATATTAAAATGCCACGTAACAAAATACACCAACAAACGTCAAGAATAGAATAGGAAGTTTAGGTGACGCACGCAATCATATCCGACTTTGATGAGATGAAGATTGACATATTAAAACGGAAAGAAGAAAAATACAAAAGGAGTAAACTAAAGCAGAAATGTTGTCTTTTTCCCACAAAACACCTTCCCTGGTTATCCAATTCCCCTAATTAACTTCAATATCTTTTATAGGATAAAGTCCACAGTTCTAAGATAAAAGAGGAAGCTAATATTTAGTTCAATTTACTTGTCATTCCTACAAATGTCAAACAAACCTCGCAACATGTACATCACCAACAAATAAATAACTGAAACCCTGCTTTATTATCTCTCATAGTTTAATATTAATTTCTTGGCAGCTTCATTGCTGTTCTTCAAACAGTCACCTGCTTCATATATAGAGAGAGACCTCAAAAAATTTTCATGTTCACCATTTATCAAATGGCATATTTCAACAAGATCACAATTTCTGTCTTACTATTTTCACTCTTTCTTGTTCTTCCTATTCCTTGTTTAGCCAATTCAAGAATACTTGCTCTAGTTGAGCAACCCCCACTTGTTCTAAAATACCATAATGGTGCTCTATTAAAGGGACATGTCACCATTAACCTTATTTGGTATGGAAAATTCTCCTCTAATCAGCGCGCCATAATCATAGATTTTATCCAATCTCTCAGCCCCAACCACACCCGCCGTCAACCTCACCCTTCCGCCGGTTCGTGGTGGCGCACCACGGAGGAGTATAAGGGAGGTCCATCTGTCATTTCTCTAGGCAAACAAATTTTTGATCAGAAGTACTCACAGGGAAAATTGTTGAAAGATCCTCAACTTGAAAGTTTGGCTTCTAAGGCAACTCAATCCAACTCTATTGCCGTTGTTTTAACAGCAGCCGACGTAGCAGTTGAGGATTTCTGCTTGAACAGGTACGATGATTATATTGACGGGCTAGCTAGTAACTTCAAGTGCATGATATATATGTTGGATAATTTTGTTAACTAAATTCTAAATCCCTCTTTATATATTAGAATTACATGAATTATCCTAGGAAGTTCTATTTTACGTTACACTATTTTTTTTATTAGCCTGCTTAAAAAGGAATAATGTATATCTTTATTTTGAAGATAATTTTATATCTTCGAACTTTCTATTTTAACAGTAATGGCTTGCGTTTATAGCCACAAAAATCTCGTGACACATTTAAAATCACAAGCCCGTGCCCAGTTAAACTACTTTACATAAATTGAAATTGTGAGAGTAATTTTTTTATGGTAAATAAATTTTATTACCTAGCTGAAAGAATTACAGCATAATGTTGAGAGTGGAGTTACCCGAGGAACCAAGAAGTTAACTGTAGTTAGTATTAGTAGAGTTAATTATCTGTTAGAAGTTAGTCAAGTAGTTAAGTCTAGTAGTATATAGATAGATGTACACGTGACTTGTAAAGATATAGCGTTCAATATACCCTAAGTTTTTCTCTCTCAAAATGATAGTCGCCCCATTCTGCTGATCTACATCTGCTTTTCTCATCTTCAATATTGTGGATTCTATAGCTTAGATTCATACTTTTGACACATAAAACTTGGTTCTGGAGAATAGTCCAGGAACAACAGGCTCCTCTATGCTTCTAAACTATGCTCACCATTAGACAGTTTACGTACAGGATAGAAATTCAAACATTTAAGCTTCTGAATATTTCTGTGCAGGTGCGGCATGCACGAATGGACTCGAGGGAAGAAGGGAAGCAAGTATGCATACGCTTGGGTGGGTAACTCAGCAAGCCAATGTCCGGGTCAATGTGCATGGCCATTTTATAAGCCGATCGTCGGACCACAAACGCCGCCGTTGGTTGCTCCAAATGGCGACGTTGGAGTGGACGGCATGGTGATCAACCTAGCAACAGTATTAGCGGGTACTGTAACAAACCCGTTTGATGGCGGGTATTACCAAGGCCCAGCTAACGCACCCTTAGAAGCTGTGTCTGCTTGCACCGGGATATTCGGGTCGGGTGCTTTCCCCGGGTTCCCGGGTAACACTTTGGTTGATAAAACAACTGGTTCTAGCTACAATGCGGACGGAGTAAATGGTAGAAAATATTTGCTTCCGGCGATGTGGAATCCAAAGACCTCAACTTGCAAAACACTAGTGTGAATATTGATGAAAAAAATATATATATTTTGATATGAAATTTCAAATTTTTGTTTGTTCGTTCGATTGAATTTGCGTGTATAGCCTGTATTCATGAAAGAACAGACCCTAAAGAGAAATAAAATGGATTCTATAAAATTCTTTATTGCGTGTATGTTGATTTAATAATAAAGTTGAAATTCTCCTTCTGAAAAATAATAAAGTTGATTTAAAGATCTCCTATGTTTTTCTATAACGTATTGTACACTACATACTGTCAAATTTTGTTACAATAATATGGTTGGCAAGATGATCTTTTCATATTCAAAGTACCAAACTCTTGACCGTCATGATTGGTTTCTGAAACACAATTAACTTAGACAAACTTGAAAAAAGTTATTGAATCCGTTATTACTATGATGCGAAACTGCTTGCCAACGCCCAACGGTAGCAAACGTATAGCCCATTTGTCCAAAAAAAATATATATATATATTTTGAGAAGTATTTTTTGTCAAAAGTATTTTTGGTGAGAAACAAGTTATTTGGCTAATTAATTTGAAAAGTATTTCTGAGCAATAATTAGTATTTGACCATTCTTTTAAAAACTGCTCATAAGTATATTTTTCTCAAAAGTGCTTTTCAAAAAGTACTTTTTTCTCTTTCCAAAAGTTTGGCCTAACACTTCAATTTTGAAAAATATATCTTTTTTTGAAAAAAAGTACTTCTAAGATAGGAAAAGCTTGGCCAAACATACTATTAGTTTCTCAACTGAGGCTTTTCCCTCTTCCGTGTCTCTTTAATTTACTCTTTCTTTTTCACTTCTGTTTCTAATAGAAATTATCTTTGAATATTTTTTAAAAAAATAATTAATTCTAAACTTGTCATTTTACCTCCGTATGACTAAGAAAATGTAATTATAACATATTGAACATCATAATTGCTGTTGCTCTCGTAATCACACGTCAATGAAATTTTAATTAATTATACTCATAAAAAATAGCTTCCTGGAGCTTTATCTGTCTTGTCTTTCTTTCTTGAAACCCTTGCCTAGTCAAACGTTGATAGATTATTTATATACATTTATCTACTTTTAGATGGATAGAATTGATTGATATTTTTACTTCATATTTAATACATTTGTAATAATAGGCAGTATTATTGTTGGGGCTAGATACCTTAATAAGTTATGCGTCTTTTGTTTTGATGATTTGATAAATTTCATGAGAAAACTAGAAAAAAAATAATTAATTCTAAACTTGACATTTTACCTCCGTATGACTAAGAAAATGTAATTATAACATATTGAACATCATAATTGCTGTTGCTCTCGTAATCACACGTCAATGAAATTTTAATTAATTATACTCATAAAAAATAGCTTCCTGGAGCTTTATCTGTCTTGTCTTTCTTTCTTGAAACCCTTGCCTAGTCAAACGTTGATAGATTATTTATATACATTTATCTACTTTTAGATGGATAGAATTGATTGATATTTTTACTTCATATTTAATACATTTGTAATAATAGGCAGTATTATTGTTGGGGCTAGATACCTTAATAAGTTATGCGTCTTTTGTTTTGATGATTTGATAAATTTCATGAGAAAACTAGAAAAAAAATCTGATACAATTAGTTCATTTGCATTGAGAGTAACTAGTCAGATGTCTGGTTCAATTCTCAATGAAATCAGATAAAGGAACAACCGAGGTAATAGGTAGAGATCAGTTCCCCTTGTCGCCGGGCATCAACTCTACAACTGTAAAAGTCGATGAATTGTACCGTCTGGTAAGTTGTTGCACTGTACCGTCTGGCAGCAGTACAGCAACACAACTGTAACTTGCTAAGACCAAACTAAATGATATTTTATTGCATCATCCTTGATGACATCACACACATATATTATCAACATGAGGCAAGGGATTTCATCTCTCTAACACTTGAAAATCAAAAGAAAATATTCACTCAAGTGCTAGCCATCATCTCTCTCAAGAACAAAGTTGTTGCAACCTCAAGGACCAGGACCAGATCCAAAGATTAAAGATATTTTAAGTCCTTAGGTTTGTTAAGTCTTTGTTATTTTGTTCTTCATTTGTATTCCTACACTACTTTCAAGAAGTGTCTTTGTAGGACATATTTAAACCACTGTTTGGTTTAGTTTCTTGACTAGAATTAATCAAGATTTGTTGCTTTTGTAATATTATTATTGCAAAGGGCTTACAATAGAGTTATTGTAAGGGGTGAGGGATTAAGAGTATAATTCCTAGATTGACTAGAGTTAGTCAATATTTGTTGCTTTGTAATAGAGTTATTACAAAGGGCTTACAATAGCGTTATTGTAAGGAGTAAAGGATTAAGAGTTTAATTCCTAGATTGCAATAGGTTGTAATCTGAAGTTTGCTCGGTTTAGTGGAATTGAAATCCTACTAGGGTAGGTCATGGTTTTTAATCCCTTGAGCAAGGAGTTTTTCACGTAAATATCGCGTATTCTTTATTTACTGTCGATTTACTGTGGGAACTAATAGAGAAGTTGGCTCCCTATACTATTTAGTTTTACGGTCTGTTGCTTACCGTGGGAACTGATAGAGAACCAGATTCTCTATACAGTTTGGTGGACTCCTACTTTCTATCAATTGGTATCTGAGCAAGTTTTTTCTAAAAAGTTAACACCTAGAAATTATCTTTATCATGGTTGCTCCACCAAACTTCGAGGAAGGACAATCAACCTATTGACCCCCAAGATTCAACGGCCAATATTATGGTTGGTGGAAAATAAAAATGCATGACTTCATCATGGATGAGGTCTCAGAGTTGTGGGATGTAATATGTGATGGACCTTTTGTTCCTATGACAACTATTGGTGAGGGAACAATTACAGTCCCAAAAACAAGAAAAGAGTACAACGATACTGAAAGAAAGGCTATTGAGAAGAATTTCAGGGCAAAGAAGATTCTTGTTTGTGGCATCTGACCAGATGAATACAACCGCAACTCATCTTGTCAGTTTGCTAAGGAGATCTGGGAAGCTCTTTAAACTGCCCATGAGGGAACTACTCAGGTTAAGCAGTCCAAAATTAATATGCTTACTACTGAGTATGAGCTTTTCAAGATGAAGAAGGATGAGTCTATTCAAGATATGCACACACATTTCACCTCCATTATCAATAAGCTTCACTCCCTTGGAGAAGTCATCCCAAGAAACAAGTTGGTCCAGAAAATACTCAGTGTTCTACCAGGTTCCTGGAAAAGAAAGGTTAATGCTATCACTGAAGCCAAAGACCTATAGAAGCTGACTATTGACGAGCTTATTGGAAATCTCAAAACTTATGAGATGAAAAGAAAGGAAGGATCTTGAAAGAAGAGAACCCAAGAAGGAGAAGAACCTGGTTCTCAAGGTTGCCAACAATGACTCAAGTAGTGATGGATCTGACATGGAGTATCTCACTCGAAGTTCCAAAAGATGATTCGAAAAAATGGTGGGATTCCAAAGAAAGAAAATTCCAACAGAAATTTCAAAGGAAATGCACTACAAGAATATGGAGTTATTACGACGGTTATTTTAACATATAATGGTGGTTTACAACCATCGTAATACACACTAATGGTGGGTTTTGAAAACGCCACAATCTCGTCCGCCAAAATTATATTATGGAGGTTCTGGCAAAACCGTCATAATTACGTTTGAAAACTGCCGTATTTTAATCTGGTTAATGCGGCTTGTTGGTTTGATTATTGTGGCAATTTTAAACCGCCGTGGTTGCAAAAAAGAATTGCTACTATAATGCCAGTATCCTTTCACAATTTATTTGTTCACATTTACAATCCTATTTATTGAATGTCATGCTTTGAAACTTCCATAACACTTCATAATCTTTTTAACCAGATATATAAGATTAAATAAGAAAAATATTTATTATATAAATAACACAATTATACCAAAATCACATCATCAAAATATTAATGCTTTAAAGTGTATTTCAATAGTAATATCCAAAAGATTCATAGTTGATCCTATAAAATAATCACTAATTCACACTTGGACGATCATCATTGTTACTTTCATCTAAAGATATTCTTAGTTCAGCTGTTGATGGTGCACCACTTCCTAAATTCGGTGCCTGAAAAAAGAGAAAAAATACAGTGAATAAGCAAATAACTAAAATTTTAACTAGCGAGCTGAAGTAGTGAGAACTCCCTAAGTGTTGAAAGAGTTCTGCAGCTATACATGTGAAAAACGACTTAGGACTTAAAATCCTTCTAGTCTTGCATTTTTTTATTACACTCAATATGCTTATCAGAACAATTTCAATCTTCCCAAATACATGTCATGACCCAATTCTATTTTAGGCAGTGATGGCGCTCAGCATCGTTGCTAGGCAAGCCAACCTAAATATTTCTAGGGATTTTCATTTTTAATAAATTTTTCCAAGTAATTAACCTTCCTTAATTTAAAAGATTGGATGGATAACAAAATTAAAATAATTAAAACAAAAGAAACTAAATGCAATCATAACCGTAGAAATAAAATCAAAACCACAAATCTAGTAGTGTGTGCCAAGACCTAGTGTCATAAGTGTAAGGACTACTAGTAGGATATACAAAAGAGTACAACACAATTGTCTGAAATAAAATAGACAGAAAATAAGGCAAAAGGAAGACTTCGGCTGCTACAGAACGAGCTCGGAAGATAGCTCACCGCAAGTCTCGTAGTGTAAGATCAAGTGTGCGCGCCGGGCTGATATCCAGATATATCTGCCTCAGATCCTGCATATTTAAGTGCAGAAGTGTAGTGTGAGTACATAAACAACGTGCACCCAGTAAGTATCTAGTCTAACCTCGAAGAAGTAGTGACGAGGGGGTCGACTTTGACACTCACTACGGGTCAATAATATAACAATGTAAAGTTCTAATTTAAACATGAATTATACAATGATAATAGAAGTCAAAGCAGGAAATAAGAAAAACAATCCTTTCGTTCAAGTAAGAACCAAGTCATCTCTTTTATCTAAACCTTTCACTTTTCAACTCTGTGAATCAATATTAAATATAAAAGGGGATTTCAGTATCTTTGCGCACCAATTATGTCGAGGACGTACGGCCCGATCCAAATATACATAATAATATAATGTGCACTGCTGAGGGTTGAACGGCCCGAACCATATAATATATCAATAAATCCTGCCGAGGCGAACGTCCCGCTCCCATGAGAGTAATGAAAATTTATCCAGCTTGCGGAATATATTTGCGAAGCGGTTGAACGTAGATTTTCTCAATTTATCAAAGTATTTCTCACTTCCTTTTAAAAATAAGAAATTCAACTTGGAACCTTTAAAATATTGAAACCCTCAACTTACGCTTTAATCCAACAACTAGTAAGCATAAACAAGTAACGGTATCAATAAAGTATGGTGTAAGTCTAAATCTACCCGGGCATAAGCATGAATAGTAGCTACGCATGGATTCTCGTCACATCGCGTATACGTAGCCCCCACAAGTAGAAATACATATTGGTTTATGTGAACCTATGGGGTTAATTCCCTCTTACAAGGTTTTGTAAGGTTAGAAAACAGACTTACCTCGTCTCAATCCTATTTCCTGGTTCAAGAACGCGCTCACACCCTCAAGTCGGTGTCGAATCAATCCAAAACTAATCAAATAGTATATAACTAATTAATACATGTTCAAAAGTTCGTATTCCAGCTATTAAAGAGGTTACCCAACCTTAAATGTAAGATTCTAAAAATTCACCCCCGGGCCCACGTGCTCGGATTCCAGAAATATTTTGAAGAAAGTTGTTACCCATAACCACATGATCTCAAATATATAATTTTTACTAAATTTCATAATCAATTTCGTGGTTAAATCTCATTTTTATCAAAAATCTAGGTTTTTGCCTAAACCCCAAGAGTTTCACTAATTTACATGTTATAATCCACCCATAATCTATGTATTTAACTCATATTTGATAGGAAATACTTACCTCAATTAGTTGATAAAAATTCCCTCTCTAACCAGCTCCAAAATTGCCCCTAAGAAGTGTATAAATGAGCAAAAATGCTAGAACCCCGAAATAAACACCACTGCCTTCAGCGAATCTCGCACCTGCGGTGAGTTGGCCGCATTTGAGGTACCGCATCTGCGACGTTTTGGCCGCTTCTGCGGAGCTCCTCAAGCCAACGAAGGTCGCTTCTGCATAGGGGAGGGCCACACCTGCGGACTCTGCTTCTGCGTCAAGGGCACCGCTTCTGCGGAGATAGCCGCTTTTGCGGTCAAGGGCATCGCATCTGCGCTCTCACAGGTGCGCCAAATCTCCTTGCTCCTGCGAATTTTGGGCAGCCTTGGCTTGCTCACTTCTGCGACTCCTGGCTCGCACCTGTGAGCTCACACCTGTGGCTAGCCAAGTGCAAGTGCGATTATGACAGCAGCTAGGAGCTTCAGCTCTGGCTCCCAATTTCCAACTTGGTCTAAGCCTCGTCCGATTGACACTCGGACCCCCCGGGGCCCCGCCCGAACATATCCACAAGTTTGAAATCATAAAACGGACTCGATCGAACTCTCGGAATGCCCATAACAACAATGAAACTAAGGATCACACCCTGAAACCAATCGAATCAAACTTATGAACTTCAATTCTTCAATTTACTCCCAATGCGCCGAAACGTACGTAAACTACTCGGAATGGCGCCAAATTTTGAGTGCAAGTCTTAAATGACATTACGGAACTATTTCCGATCTCGAAATTTCATTTGGACCTGGATATCACCAAAACCCACTCCAAACCAAATTTAAAGAATTTCTAAACCTTCAAAGAATTAATTTTCACTATTAGGCGCCGAAATGCTCCCGGGTCTTCCAAAATCCGACCCGAGCATAAGCTCAAGTCCGAAATCACTATACAAACCTATTGGAATCGTCAAATCCCGATTCCGAGGTCATTTATTCAAAATGTTGACCGAAGTCAAACTTAGCCTTTTTAGCCAACCTTAAGGAACTAAGTGTTCCGATTTCAACCTGAACCCTTCCAAATCCCGAATTAACCATTCCCGCAAGTCATAAAATGGTAAAAGCACATACGAGGAGTCTTATTTAGGCAAAAAGGGTTCTAGAAATTAAATCGACCGGTCGGGTCGTTACAGTGCAGACCCTATGGAGGATACAAAATCTTTTGAATTATCAACCTGCTTTGAGTAGTTGGAACAATAACACAAATTTCTGTAACTCATCTTTTTCTCCCTCTACAGAGACATATATACACAAAAGCCAGATATATATATATATATCTTCCAAGCATCTAAAACATATCATTCATGAATACCTGTTTAATCGTTTGAAAATGAGATGCAAGCCAGCAGCAGACAAACCAAAGAAAAAGCACAAGAAGGGATTGTGGTCTCCAGAAGAAGACCAGAAGCTCAAACACTACATATTTTGAGGGATAATATATAACAATATAAGAAAACTATGAAGTGCACGTTTTATCATTTTGGAGTCATCTTCTATATGTATCGACCAGAAGCACAAGAAGGGACTTTGTGGATTAGGCTTGTCAAATGTTTTTTATGCTTCTGGAAGAGAAGATTTAGCACCAGAATCCCTCTCCATATCTATGGGTTTATTTCAACAGGTACTGTATTGACCCTAACATGCATGCTTAGCAGTCCTCAAAAAATTTTGTTTAGTGATATAAAAGCATATTTGGAATTATATTTCAGAAAATAAGCACGTTAGAGATTATCTCAAATGCTTAAAAAGGAATAAACTAATCAGATTCAATTTCTAACAGCCTATTATAAATTAAAACCAGGAGAGAAACCACTTTATGTCAAAAAAGAACCATAAGAAAAGTAAATAACTAAAATTTTAATGTAGCAAGAGAACTTATACATGTGGAGGAGTGGAAAATAAGTGAGCAAACTCCTCAGGAATATTCCCAATGTTCCTTTCATATAAGCTAATTAGTGCATTTAATTTTGATTTCATATCTGTCATCTCTTGCTGCCACTGTGGAGTTGGAGCGGTAGAGCTAGTTAAACCCACATAACCACGACGATATCTCACAAATGTGTGTTTGAATGCTACAGTTGGAACAACACCCAAGCCTAAACCTCGAACACGGCCGGGGTGCTCGGGACCGAATACTATGTCAAGTGCATCATTTGGTGAAGGTTCATCAAGACTTTTTGTTCTTTGACTTCAAATTTCTTCACTTCTTTCCTACAAAATTTGAATAAGCATAAATTAAGCAATAGATCAAATGACTGGTACATTTGAAAGACAGGTACTGAAAACATGTTATGGTCTTAGTTCAAAATTTACTTCTCAATTTAAAAGATCATATAGTGAACGCAGAATTATGTCTTCACTCTTCACAAGCAAAATATTTATTAGTAAGCTAGATTTGAGCAGCTGTGATTTCAAGTTCACTTTAATACTTGGTTCACATAAATCACATGGCTATTTCAGAAGATGGCCAGATGGAATAACGCAAGGGAAAGAAAAAGAAATAGCTGTGAAAACTTCATTTTATATTGAAACCAAACACAACTGAGAATATAAAAGAAAAACAAGAAAATAAGCTGCAATATTCATCTACTACTTGTTGCCTAGTAGCACAAGACATTATCCTTTTTATTTCGTGGATGTCTTCTATATACACATTGTCATAATAAGTTTATTGGTACTAGCAACAAGCAGTGAATCAAGACAAATAGTATTTTATTTCTAATTGAGAACTGAGATACTGCAGTAAATAGTGCAAATCTATTGATAAAGTAGGCTCTAATTCTTAGATAGAACCTATGAGAAAACCTTTAAGGCTGAAACTTAGCATCTGATCTTGATTTGATCAACTAGTTAAAGAAATTACCTAATAAGAAGCCTCTTAGTGATATAAAAGTGCAAATAGAAAATATTTACTTCTTCCATTAGAATTAAGACATAACTATCAGAAGCTCTACATGTAGCAGCCTGCAATAATTAGTGAATATTTTCACTTAATCTGAACTAAGTTCTTCTCTCAAAAATTTTGCTTATACATGTCAAACTGTTAACTTACTACTTCAGATCATTTGCCAACTTACTATAAAAAAAAATATAATGTCCAATCATACATGACTTAAATTTCACTCCTACTCAAAAACTTACTAAAACAGAAGTCTACCAAAAACTTATTTTATGTCCTCATCATTCCGGTGCACTTTCATTAAGCCTTCTTAAAGTAAATACCTTTTATCGATATTAAAGAGAAATTGGAATAAGTTTTATCGATATTACAAATGTATATTATTGATTAACAAACTCTATGACTAATTTACACTGATAAGAGGTAACTCAACACTAAAAAATAATCAATTTACCTTTAAAATAATAAATCTGCTCAAAAGAAAGGACAAAACTAAACTGAAACGAGTTATACCTATCAAATGTCTAACTGTCGACGTTGATCCCAATAGCTTCACCAGCAGTTTTTGATCCCTCGGCTACCTATCAAGCACATATATTATATTTAGGTTAATATAGCAAGAACAACAACTTAAAATATCAAAATTAAGTGCATGCAATCGAAATACCAAACAAAGCAGGAAATATTTAAAGAAATACCAAACTAATTGAACAGAAAAATAACAAAAAAGAAAGATTACTATTTTGGATTAGTAAAAATAAAAGAAAGAAGTACATAAACCATTAGATTAGTAATATTTTCTAATAACAGCAATCGTAGTTCTGTTGTCTTTTTTTCTAGTAATAGATTACTATTTTGGATGTTATATATTCAATTGACTGAATGAATCATAGATTATCGGATTGAGGGGAAACAATTATAACAGAATAGGGAAAAATCGCTACACTTCCAAACATGCATGACCCTAATAATTAGAAAAGAACTTTTGGTACTAAATATGCATCATTACCTGAAGATTATTGAAGTTGCTAAATGGTGTCGCCCAAACTCACACCACTAATTGGGATTGTGAGGCGGTCGATGCAATTATAAATACCTAACGCAAGTCGGGGTCGATTCCACATAGAGCTTTATGTTGGATTAGGTATATACCTAGTCTAAGTATATGACATGCCCAAGATTGCACTCCCACATATTCGATTGTTTCTTTTCTACTTTAATTTTTATGCTAATGCATGTAATTGTAAAGCTAGGGGACAATATTTTTGGTATTGTTGCTTTTCAGGTTATAAACGATCTAGGATTGTAACTTCCTCCTAGTTGGTTACCTAACGATTTGAAAGCTTTAGGGCATGTTTGGTTAGTCGGGATACAATATAGCAATCACACGCGATTACTCACTCTATACCTCTAGGTAATTTGAATGATTTTTTCCATCTTGGCTTTCTCAAGTCCAAATGGGTATCTCATGAAACAAGTGATAGATGTTCAAGTCGGGTCTTACTATCTCTAGATTCGACCCTTTAATTGGGGCTATCAATTTCTCGAGTTCACCCCAATTTCTTGTTAGCCAAGTTTTCCTAGACTTAGTCTCTCTTTCTCAAGTAGAGACTAAGTCGATTAGGCATGAATTAATGTTTGCAACCATCAATTCTTAAATTCAAGCAAGAACTAGGCTAAATATCATATACCCAACCATAAATAAACCCTAAATCAATCACCCATTAGATACCCATACTAGGGTTGAGTCACAACCCTAGCTAAGAGTTTTAGCTACACATAGGAAATGAAGAAATTAAAGAAAAAACTAAGATAAAACTCATAATAGATGATTAAGGGAAGAAAATCTAATCTTAAAATGATAAACTATTACAAAGTTGCCCAAAACAGTAAAGAAAAACAACTATCTATTTTCTGGAGTTCAAACCTTGACCTAAAAATGACAAAAAGATCTATTTATACCCAGCTAAAATTATCGGATAAAATTGCTCCTACGGAGGTTGTGCGGCCGCATAATTCTGTGTGCGGTCCGTACAATTCTGCGTGCGGTCCGCACTTTGAAGCTGACTTGACATCGTGGTCTTTTGCGACTGCATAAATCTGTTGTGCGGCCGCACTTCCTCTGATTGTGCGGACCGCACATTTATGAGTGCGGCTGCACTTTTGCATTTTGCTGCAGCACAATAATAGTGTAGTCCACACATCTTCAGGTCCCCAAAACACATCTCTCTAAACCTTATCTTCTGCGGCCGCAGAATAATTATGCGGTCCGTACTTTGTGAAGGAATTCTGATAGTGGCTCTTCAGAGTCTGTGGCCGCACACAGTATTATGCGGTCCGCACTTTGGTCCCTTTTGCCTTATTTTGGTTCTTGTCCAATTTTTACTCCTTCTTAGTTGATTTTCATTTCTTTGGCTTGTTTCCCTATATTTTGCAAGAAAGCACATTTCATTAGTTCTTGAAAATACCTTTAAGCATTTTTTAGTAAAAACGTAAGTAAAAGAGAGCAAATAAGCAGTCAAAATCCCTACTTATCAACTCTCCCAAACTTAAGCTTTTTCTTGTCCTCAAGCAATTAAGGCAATTTCCACCTCCACTAGAAAAGTGTTAGTTCAACTAGTCTAAGTTGAATCAAACACACATCAATTGGGACCAACAATTACCCACACACTCATGAATCATTAACAAGCCTATGATTTGAATGTTAAAGCACATATAGCTCTAATGTGACTCTTGAGCATCAAGAGTTGACTTAATTCCTCCAGGAAGTACGCACTTTCATATAGGTCGTTGTGGATCCCAAATTCCTCCTCTTATACTCTCCGAAAGCTCATCTCACTTAAGAATATAGCACTCAATGCAATGAATCGAGAAAGGTTCACTCATCACTTTCAAAAGAATGTCACAAGCCCCGCTCTAAGTACCATATGCTTGCCCCTCATGTAGATCACCACTAATGTAAGTTTACCCGGCTTGAAATCACGTAGGCCTTTTCGACATGTAATGAAGGCTTTTGGACTAAGGAGGGAAATATTGAAATGGAATTGGTTCATTTTTCCTTTAGCACTCCATTTCTCTTTGTGGCTCATATTTTGCCGACTCTTTGAGTCATTTTCTTTTTTCTTAGGGGAACTAGAGAGACTTGACATCACTCTTTCTTGGTCATGATATTCATATTCTCCTTCTTTGTTGTCTCCATACTTTGCACTTTTGCTTTCTTTTGAATCTTTTCAACCCTTTCACATTATTCACTTTCTTTTCGTGTTTTTCTTTTGTTCTTTCTTTTTTTTCCCTTTCCTCTTAGTTTTTTTCTTTTTATGCCTTGATACCATCTTTAAACTCGTCTCTCTCCCCCCCCCCCAAACTTATGTTTTTACATTTATTTCTCATGAGTGCTAAAGAAAACTTGGGTGCCAAGAGAGGGTCACTACAAAACGGGTAGAGGCTTGCAACGTGGTTATCGAATAAAAGATGCTTTAGGCTCAATAGGGTTGAATAAGGATGATATCATTTTTGGTCCATAGAAGGTTTCAAAATGGGTCAAGAAGAGCCTATAATCACTTCTTAAGCCAAGCTAACTTAGAATTTTGTCTAGAAACACATTCGGGGCAAGTTCTAGACCATTCGCACGGGTACTTGAACTTGTAACAAAATACCTCACTTCTCACACAACCGGATTGTTAAAGAGAATAGAGTCGATGGCCCACAACAACCGCATTCAGGATTGAAAATCGCGAATAGTTCAACTAAACCACCCGATGATTGCCTAAGTCAACACAAGAGTCACAAGGTCACTAACTAGAGCCATTTCTTTCCAAAACCTTATTTTTAACCATAAGTGTGTAGTTAAGTGTGTTGGTACCAAGTGAAGCATGCTTGACCCTTATTTATTCATTAATACTACTGTTTCTACCTAAACATCAAGAACGGACTCGATCCCTTAAGAAGGTTGTCACGCCATTCATCATTGGAAAAAGCCACTCACACAAAATCCACCTTTGGAAAGAACCATGGCATAAAGAAAACCAAAGGATTATTGTTCACTTAAACATAAAAAGAAGCTAACAAATTAAAAAGGAGCTAATATACTATTAAGAAAATAAAATGAAGAAGTTATGAAATAAACTACTGAAAGTAAGGCAAATGAATATACTGACCGAGAGAAATAGAATATATATAAGAGGGATGAATATATACATAATGAGGGAGAAAATAAATATAAAAGAAAAAGAGTATTAAAATTATTACAGGCCAATGTCATCAAATGTCATCAAATCAAACCAAAATAGACCACTACCCCTGAATAAGAACAAGCATTGTCCTCAATGCTTAGCAAAATCAAAATAAGGGAGGGTAGAGAGTAGAGAAAACTCTCTATGAGGTATCAGGGTGACTGTCAGCATCACCACCCCCGGGCTCCTCCAACTGTATCTCATCATCATCTGGCTGGGGAAAAACAGGGTTGGCGAGCATCTGAAGCATCTCCTCAGCAGTGTGGGTAGCAAGATCTGGCTCATCAGACTGGCCAGCTGGTGCCTCTACTGATGGTGCTGTTGGGTCTGCTAGTACTGATGGATCTATCTCCATCAGTAGGTCAAATGGAAAATCATCTGTGGCTGCGATCTTCGTCACTTCCTTCCTCAATCTATCCACTGATTTCTTTGAAGCTTAGGATTTCCTCTTCTTCTTTGCCTGCTTTCCCAACTCCTCAATAGCTCCCCCATGAGCCACCAGTGTATCCATAATGGTCTTCTGGTTCTCCAAAATCTTCTTTAATATTTCCTCCACTGACAGAGGGACCTGTGGTGCTGCTGGGGTAGAAGACTATTCTGCAATAGCACTGGATATGTCAGACAGCTTAGAAGTAGTTGTCTGCATCCAGTTGTTGAGACTCACCAATGTCTGGAAGACTCGCAGTACAGTGAGTAGATAAGTGGATGAAGCTGGTACTGGTACTGAAGCTGATGGTCTAAAAGATGAAGGTGGTGGCATGTCAGCTATCTCGGTGGAAGGATCGACTGTTGAAGAAGGTATGGGAGTTGTAGATGGCTCAGCAGCAGACTCTATACCACCGCTGATGGCTCATCAGACTGACCAACGGTGGTAGTGGCCTTACCCTTGAACATTGGGTTGTCTGCACCCTGCATGTGGTACCATGAGAAGGGCTTCTTGGCCTTCACTTTTGTATCAAATGTCCTTGGCTCCACCTTTGCATCGTTGAAATATTCTGTGACGGTGTTGGGATATGGGTAGGAGTTTTAACCTTTTCGGACAGCTATTGTCATGTTGGCCAACATGATAGCACCCACATTGATTGGGTACCTGCCATAATCGAAGCAACCAAAACTGCTCGGGGAAGAGAAAGATTGTTCTCATTTCTGCTCGGGTCTATACGGCTGCACACAAAGGCCTGCCACTCTTTTGCTTCAAACTTTATGGTGGACCAGAGGATAGTAACCCATGTTGTGATCCATGTTGGTGGTGGTCCTGGTGCTGCCAACATCTCTGCTAGCCAAGGGCGAGATGCATCACCCAAAGCAAGCTTATCCAACTACCAGATTGCCTCTACCTCTTCGAGTCCCAGGTAAGTGTTGAGAGTGATTGGGTCGAATCTGACTTTCAAATTTCTCACTTTGGTCACTTTGGCACCCTTCATGATGTGTGCCACATTGGCATAAAACTCTCATACCAAGTGCTCATTTGCATCGATGACACTTTTGGGTGAACCCCATCCACCCTTTTTTCTCCCGAAACTATCGAAGGACATTTGGATTGAATTTATCCAAATTCTTCATTAAGAATTGTCGCTCAAGTATGAGCGATCTCTGGGGCAACCACTCTCTGAACCTTGTGAATTCTGTTAAACTCACAAACTCCTCCCATGCTTCCTTCTTCTTCGACCTCTCTAGGCCGTCCACTAGAGTGTCACCTCCCCTACCATCATCATCATCATCTATTGCCAGTGGTGCCAGAGGGGTAGTTATAGAGAAGGGATCTGAACCTTGGCTACCGGTATCAGAACCCTCAGAAGAACTTGCTGTGGTTGAGGGTTAGTCGCGCAATTGATATCTCATAGTGGGTTATGGTGGTTGGGACTGGGCCTCAGGTTGAACCTCCATTGACTGACCCTCGGAGGCTTCCCTAGACGGAGCATAGGAACTAGATTCAGAGGGATTTGTGGCCCTACCTCTCCCAGTGGTCGGATTTTTTGTGATTACTTTAGATTGCACTCCTACTGAGTTAGTGCCCTTTTTTCTACCTCAGGTTCTACCTCGTGAACGAACCATTGTCTGCAATACGAGTCACATAAGTCAGTTGAAGTTCAAGACAAGTTAAACATTTGCAGTACAGTTGTAGGACAACAGGTTACAGAAGAGACAGTGTGGACCGCATAATTTTGAGTGCGGCCGCAGACTGTCATGTGCGGACCGCGCAATTTTATAGTGCGATCGCACACCCTAAAGTGCGGACCGCACAATTTTGAGTGCCTCCGCACATGCTGAAGTGCGGACTGCATAAGTTTGAGTGCGGCCACATAATTCTAAGCTGAGACACTAGTTCTCTGAAGTTCCAATGTGCGGTCGCAAACGTTTTTCTGCGGCCGCACAATTGTTTCTGCGGACCGCACAATTTTGAGTGCGGTCCGCACTTTTCAAGCACATGTTTACCCTAACCGACAGATCTGTGGACCACACAATTTTGTGTGCGGTCGCAAAATTTTAAAATATACGGCAATGACTTTAGGTTTCTTGCAATTATTTCACAAATTAGACATGGTATTTGCAAATAAACATGATCAATGGTCTACCCAGTCCCCAATGAACATACATGAAATTACTTACATGGTTTTAAGCACATATGAAGAATATTTGACATTTTTAGGCTTAAAAATAACTAAACTAATCAACAACAAAAATTAATAAAAATGGCAAAAGTCTAACATGGATTGAACATACCACTGATGAAGGAATGCAGGTGAGAATCTAGACTTGATGAATTGATTATGAAGTGTGAACTATTTTGTGATGCACAGTGTTTGCTTAGGGCTCAAGAGTTCAGAGAGTGTAAAGTGTGAATAGTGTTCAAAAGCCTTATTTATAGTTTGACCAAGTCGGTCACAAAGTGAGCTGAGTGCGGCAACATAATTTTGAGTGTTGTCCGCACTCTTTAGCTTGACTTGTGCTGAGATTCTACGGTTCGCACAAAAGTGAGTAATCATAATTGTGTGGTCCACAATTTTTCAACACTTGGCCTATTTTTCAATCACAATACCTACAATGCACACTCATTCCTGTAAATCACTTCAAAACTAGTTAGCTCAATACAAAACCTATCTAAAAAGGAAGATAATGTAAAATGAAAAGAAACATGGGTTGCCTCCCAAGAAGCGCCTGATTTATGGTCGCGGCACGACGCAGGTTACCATCAATCACTTGAAATGAATTAACGCCACAACGTGGCCATCATCAACTTTGCCAAGATAATGTTTCACCTGGTGACCATAGACTCTAAACACTTCATCATTCTTGTTCTTCAAGTCTAGTGCACCAAAGGGTGTTACATGCACAACCTCAAATAGACCACTCCACTTGGACTTCAACTTTCCCGTAAACATCTGCAACTGAGAATTGAACAATAGTACAAGATCACATTCTTTGAACTCCTTGTTTCGGATGTACTTGTCATGGAGGTACTTCATCTTGTCCTTGTATAAGGACAAACTTGAATATGCATGGTACCAAAATTCATCAAGCTCATTCAATTGTGCCACCCTTAAGTTGGCGACGATATCCCATTCAAGATTAATCTTCTTCAATGCCCACACAGCCTTGTGCTCAAGTTCCACCGGTAGGTGACAAGCTTTCCCGAACACTAACCGATATGGATACATACCAATCGGTGTTTTGTAACCCGTCCTATAAGCCCAAAGAGCATCATCAAGTTTCTTCAACCAATTCGTCCGGTTGGCATTCACAATCTTTGACAAAATACTCTTGATCTCCCGGTTGGAGACTTCGAATTGCCCACTTGCTTGAAGATGTTGACACTTTGTGAGTGACACCATACTTTATGAGTAAGGTATCAAAATGTTTGTTACAAAAGTGTGATCCCCCATCACTAATAATGGACCTTGGAGTACCAAATCTCGTGAAGATGTTCTTTTTCAAAAATGCCACCACACTTTGAGCTTCATTGTTGGGTAAAGCCACAGCTTCAACCCACTTTGACACATAATCCACAGCTACCAATATGTAAGTGTTCCCACAAGAGCTCACAAACATATCCATGAAAGCAATACCCTATACATCAAAAATGTCAATCTCCAAGATGGTGGTGAGGGGCATTTCATTTTTCTTTGAAATCCCACCGGCCCTTTGATATTCATCACAATGCTTGACGAGATCGCCAGCGTCCTTGTAAAGAGTAGGCCAATAGAATCCACAACTCAACACTTTTGTTGTCGTTCTAGCTCCCCCATGGTGACCACCATATGGTGAAGAGTGACAAGCCTCAAGAATTTCCATTAGTTCCTCCTCCGGAACACATCGTCGAAGGACACCATCAGTACAAATCCGAAAGAGATACGGCTCATCCCAATAATAGTCAAGGCAATCCCGTTTGAGCTTCTTTCTTTGGTTTGAAGAGAACTCATTTGGTACAATACCACACACATTATAATTGGCTAAATCGGCGAACCATGGCATCCCAGTCATTGAAATGGCTAAAAGCTGTTGGTCGGGGAAGTAATCATTTATCTCAAGGCCGTCATGTGGCCTCCCCTCCTCCTCCAAACGAGACAAGTGGTCCGCCACTTGGATTTCACTACCTTTGCGGTCTTGAATATCTAGATAAAACTCTTGCAATAGAAGCACCTACCGCATTAATCTTGCTTTAGAATCTTTCTTGCTCATCAAAAATCGAAGCGCCACATGGTCGGTGTGGACAATCACCTTTGTACCCATCAAGTATGGGCGAAACTTCTCCATAGCAAAGACAATAGCAAGGAGCTCTTTTTCGGTCACTGTGTAGTTGACTTGGGCATCATTCATGGGCTTACTAGCATAGTAGACCGGGTGGAAGATTTTATTGATATGTTGCCCCAACACTGCTCCAACCTCCATGTTACTTGCATCACACATGAGCTGGAAAGGCAAGCTCCAATCTGGTACGGTGATAATAGGAGTAGTAGTCAACTTGAACTTGTGCAATTCGAAAGCCTTCATACAATCCTCATTGAAATGTAACTTGGCATCATTATCCAAAGGTTTACACAAGGGGTTCACCACCTTAGAAAATTCTTTGATGAATCGGCGATAGAACCCTGCATGACCCAAGAAGCTCCTCACTCCCTTCACGGATGTAGGGGGGAGTTTGGAGATCACCTCGATTTTGGCCTTGTTGACCTCAATACCATGCTTTGAAATTTTGTGGCCAAGGATTATGCCTTCCTCGACCATAAAGTGACATTTCTCCCAATTTAAAACCAAGTTTGTTTCCTCACATCTTGCCAAAACTTTATTCAAGTTGTCCAAGCACTAATCAAAAGAATTCCCCACCTCGAAAAAGTCATCCATGAAGACCTCAAGAAAATCCTCCACCATGTCGGTGAAGATGGCCATCATACACCATTGAAACATCACTGGTGTATTGCATAACCCAAATGGCATTCGCGAGAATGCGAAAGTACCATAGGGACAAGTGAAAGTATTCTTATCTTGATCCTCAGGAGCAATAATAACTTGATTATAGCCAGGATATCCATCGAGGAAACGATAAAAAGCTCGTCTGACCAACCTATCAAGCATTTGATCAAGAAATGGAAGTAAAAAAATGATCTTTCCGAGTGGCTTTGTTGAGCTTCCTATAGTCCATGCAAACTCTCCACCCGGTGACTGTTTTGGTCGGGATCAACTCGTTTTTGTCATTTGTTACCACAATCATGCCACTTTTCTTTGGGACACATTGCACTGGAGAGATCCACGAGCTATCAAAAATACGGTAAACAACCCCGGAATCCAATCATTTTATGATCTCCTTCTTCACCACCTCTTGCATTGCTTCATTTTATATTCTTTGATGTTCAATGGAGGGTTTGGAATCCTCCTTCAAAATAATCTTGTTCATGCAAAAAGCCGGACTTATACCCCGAATATCCGCCAGTGTCCATCCTATAGCTTTCTTCCTCTTTTGAAGCACCCCCAAAGTAGAATCTACCTTCACGTTAGTCAAGCAAGAGGAAAGAATAATAGGTAAAGTAGAACATGGGCCAAGAAACTCATACCTGAGATGTGAAGGCAATGGATTTAACTCCAAAGTGGGAGGCTCCTCGATTGAGGGATTTGTTGGAGGAGTCTTCCGGTTCTCAAGATCTAAGGACAATTTTCGGGGTTCATAAGTGTACGAGCCCATTCCTCGTAATGCATTTACACATTCCACAAAGCCTTCCTTCTCGTCATCATCATGATTAAGCAATACGGCCTCCAAAGTATCATCAACATTCATCATGGCACTAGCATTATCAACAATCACCTCGGTCACTAAGTTTACAAACGAACAAACTTCGTTGCTATTTGGTTGCCTCATAGATTTGCATACATGGAAAACCACCTTTTCATCACCCACCCGAAAGGTGAGCTCACCGACTTTCACATCAACAAGAGCCTTCCCCGTAGCAAGGAAAGGTCTACCCAAGATAATAGGTACCTCATAGTCCACTTCGCAATCAAGAATCACAAAGTCAGCCGGGAGGATGAACTTATCAACACGAACCAACACATCATCAATAATAGCCAATGGTCTCTTTATAGTACGATCTGCCATTTGTAACCTCATATATGTGGGTCTTGGTTGCCCATTTCCCAAAGTTTTGAACACCGAGTAGGGCATCAAGTTGATACTCGCCCCTAGATCTCATAGAGCTTTGGCAAAGTCGGCGCTTCCAATAGTTTAAGGGATTGTGAAAGCGCCGGGATCTTCCAATTTCAGAGCCATTGAGTGCACAATAACACTCACTTAATGTGTCATATTGATAGTCTCACAGTTCATTGATCTTTTCTTTGTCACCAAATCCTTCATGAACTTTGCATAGCTGGGAATTTATTCCAACGCCTCAACCAATGGCACATTAATGGATAAGCTCTTCATCATGTAAATAAACTTCTTGAATTGGTTCTCTCTATTTTGCTTGGCGAGCCTTTGAGGGTATGGAGGAGGAGAACTGGGCATTGGTGCCTTGTCCTTTAGCACTACCTATTCTGGTATATCAATCACGTGTTCCCTAGACGGGTTCACTTCTTCTTGCGTCTACTCCACATTTTCATCAATATCAATTCTCACTTCTTTATTAACTTTAACCACATTGCTTGGAATTTCATCTTCGTGAATCACTACATCACCATCCACAATTCTTCTTTGGTTTGATGTTGTTGCCTCCCCACTTTTTCCACTCCTTGTGGTTACGGCCATGTCATGTTCCGTGTTGTTCCCACCCTTCGGGTTCACCATCGTATCACTAGGTAGTGCCCCCTTAGGACGAGTGTTTAAAGCTTGCAAGATTTTCCCCAATTGAACTTCTAAATTTCGGATTGAAGTGTTGTGAGAGGCTAATTGAGCATCAGAGTCAGCATTTTTCTCCATCATTTGTTTGAACATATTTTCAATTTGTCCCATCTCATTGTTGGAAGAACTAGAACCTTGATACGGATAAGAAGGCAGGTTGTTTGGTTGTTGATGCATCGGGGGCCTTTGAAGCCCGACCCCCGATTCCCTTGGTTATTGTTCCAACCCCCTTGGTTGTTGCCTCCCCAATATCCTTGATTGTTGCTACCCCGATTGCCTTGGTTACCTTGATTATTCCAATTGCCTTGATTATTATTATTGTTCCAATTACCTTGATTGTTGGTACCACTGCTCCAATTGCCTTGGTGGTTTTGATAGTTCCAATTTCATTGATTTCCTTGAGATCGCCATTGTTGTTGATTCGGGCCTTGAGAGTTGTTTCTTTGCCCTTGGTAGTTATTCACATATTGCACTTCTTCCTCTTGCTCATTGTTTAATTCGTCTTGGTCAAACCCAATATCATCTTGCATAAATTGTTCCACATGGTTTTGCACTTGTTGACCCTTTTTCCTTCGCTTGTTCACCATCATATTGACACCTTCCATTTATTTACTTGCTTAGGACCTTGAACCTGTTGAAGTTGAGCTTTGGCTAATTGATTCATTGTGGTCGTTAACTCGTCAATTGCTTGCCCATGATCGTGCAATTCCTTATGTAGGTGAATCACATTTGGATCACCTTGAGGAACATTAGCTCTACTTTGCCATGCCGATGAAGTATCCGCCATTTCATCCAAGATTTCACAAGCTTCGGCATATGGCGTTGTCATGAAATTCCCACCGGCAAGTTGGTTGACCACGCATTGATTGGTAGTATTGATCCCCCTGTAGAAGGTTTGTTGAATCATAGCCTCAGTCATGTCATTATTCGGGCACTCTTTCACCATAGTGCGGTACCTCTCCCATATCTCGTGCAAAGGCTCATTGGATTCTTGTTTGAATGCTAGAATCTCGTCTCTAAGAGTAGACATATGCCCGGGAGAAAAGAACTTGGCAATGAAGTTTTTCGCCAACCAAGATTGCACTTCCACATATTCGGTTGTTTCTATTCTACTTCTAATTTTTATGCTAATGCTTGTAATTGTAAATCTAAGGGACAATGTTTTTGGTATTGTTGTTTTTCAGGTTATAAAATATCTAGGGCTATAAATTTGCCTAGTTGGTTACCTAATGGATTGAGAGCTTTAGGGCATGTTTGGTTGGTCGGGATACAATATAGCAATCACACACGATTACTCATACCTCTCGGTAGTTTGAGTGATTTTTTCCAACTTGGCTTTCTCAAGTCCAAATGGGTATCTCACGAAACAAATGATAGATGCTCAAGTCGGGTTTTACTATCTCTATATTCGACCCTTTAATTGGGGCCATCAATTTCTCGAGTTCACCCCAATTTCTTGTTAGCCAAGTTTTTCTAGACTTAGTGTCTCTTTCTCAAGTAGAGACTAAGTCAATTAGGCATGAATCAATATTTGCAACAATCAATTCTTAAATTCAAGCAAGAACTAGGCTAAATATCATATACCCAACCATAAATAAGCCCTAAATCAATCACCCATTAGATACCCATACTAGGGTTGGGTCACAACCCTAGCTAAGGGTTTAGCTACTTATAGAAAATGAAGAAATTAAAGAAGAAACTAAGATAAAACTTATAATAGATGATTAATGGAAGAAAATCTAATGTTAAAATGATAAACTATTACAAAGTTTCCCAAAACAGTAAAGAAAAATGGCTAGAATTATCGGACAAAATTGCCCCTACGGAGGTTGTGCGATCGCACATTTTTGGGTGTGGTCTGCACTTTGAAGCTGACATGACAGTGTGGTCTTCTGCGGCTGTATAAATCTATGGTGCGGACGCATTTCCTATGATTGTGCGGACCGCACATTTCTGAGTGCGGTCGCACTATTGCATTCTGCGGTTGCACAATAATAGTGTGGTCCACACATCTTCAGGTCCCAAAACACATCTCTTTGAACCTTGTATTTCGCGGCCGTACAATAATTATACAATCCGCACTTTGTGAAGGAATTCTTACAATGGCTCTTCAGAGTCTGCGGCCGCACACAGTATTGTGGGGTCCGCACTTTGGTCCTTTTTACCTTATTTTGGTTCTTGTCCAATTTTTACTCCTTCTTAGTTGATTTTCATTTCTTTGGCTTGTTTTCCAATATTCCTGCAAGAAAGCACATTTCATTAGTTATCGGGAATACCTTTATGCATTTTTGAGCTAAAACGTAAGTAAAAGAAAGCAAAAACGCAGTCAAAATCCCTACTTATCACTAAACGGATTTCATGTACTTTTTCTAATTTAAATCTCGATTCTTCTAGCTAGAGAAATAGAAGAATCTGTAGTTAGAAAATAGAACGAATCGGGGGAATTGGGGGAATAGGATGAACGGGGGAAGGAATTGGGGGAAAGAGAAACGAGAGACCTATTGAGGGAAGGAGTTGGAGGAATTCCAGACTTAGCAAATTCTAGAGGGAGTCTCAAATTGTGAGGGGGAAATACTAAAACCTATTGAGGGAAAATAATTAAAATGTTGTTATTAAAACATTACCGGCAGTTCTAACCGCTACAATATGAAAAAACTGCCATTATAAAATAACATTAAATCGGCGGCTTCTAAAACATCATTTTATATTAGATTTTGTGGTGGTTATTTGGAACCGCAGTAATATAACCACCATAATAATTCTGATTTTTTGTAGTGATGATTGTTGTGTTAAGTGTGGAAAGTCTGTACACTTCATTAAAGATCGTCCTCTTCATAAGCATGATCATTACAAAACTAACACTGATAAGGTGGCTAAGAGGAACTAGGTCCCTGACAGGAAGTTCAAAAGAAGAGATGTTGCTGATGGTGAAGCAAACTTTGGCTGACTGGGAAGATTCCTCCAGTGAGTCTGAAGGTGAAGATGACCAAGGAGATATATCTACGATGGTTGCTGATAATGGATCTTTAGAATATGCGTCATTCTTTGCACTCATGGCCAAATCTGATCATGATGAGGACAAGGAGGAAGATGAGGTAAGTTTTCTTGATGTTCAAAGAAATTTGAAAACTTACTCCAAGAAAAAATTGATGTCCTTAGCAAATGTGTTGATTAATGCCTATCATAGCCTCATTAATGAGAAAAATGCTTTAATAGAAAAAATTGGTGATATAGGATAAGAGAGGGATGGTATGGTAATTTTTATTGTAGACTTGAAGGAACAAGTGAGAGATGTAACTAGAGAAAATAACTTGTTGAAAAAACAAACGAAAAAATAGATGGACAACACTAAGGGTAAAGAAGTGGCTAGTGAGGCTCAACTTGAGCTTGAGAGTGAGCTTAAGAAAGTTAAAGCAAGTCTTGTTGCTGAGCTTAAAAAGAATAGACAACTTCAAGAGGAATTGAAAAGGGTTAAAAATGATCTTGATAAGTCACTTAAATGTACCTGATCCTCTGATGTAATAACGTCTATGTACAAGAATAATGGTGGAAACAAGCAAGGAATCGGGTTTCAAAAGGCTAAAACCTCATATAATCCCCATAGCAAGTATGTAATTGTGGCTGATAATTGGTTGTGTACTCATTGTGATCAAACGGGTCATTACAAAGACTCTTGTAAAACTAAAATTCAGACTTTGCAGAAAAATAAAGTATTTGTTGAAAAGAGGCCTACTGTTGAGGAACATGGTTCCCTGAAAAGAAAATATGTGTTGCTTGCATGGATAAAAAGAAGTTTGATTTTGCCCGTTCTATCATTATAAGGGACCCAAGCTTGCTTGGGTTCCTAAGTCTAATAAGTAATCTCCTGTGCAAACTAGAGTGATAGGTAACAGTAAAAAAATGGTATATGGATAGCGGCTGCTCTAAGCATATGACTGGAAGAATGGATGATTTCCTCTCTCTAGGCTTTCCAATATGGGAGTGATCTTTGGAAACGGCAAGAAGGGCTATATTCTTGGTATTGGCAAAACACTCTCCCATGCAATTGAAAATATATGTACCATGTGAGTGGCTTGAAATAGAGCTTGTTGAGTGTGTCTCAAATCTGTGATAAGGGAAAATGAAGTGAAGTTCTTGTCCAAATCTTGCACTGTCACCAATCTCAAAACTCGTGAAGTGGTGTTGATAGCCAAAAGGTTCAAGAACATCTATGTTGCAGACCTTGATTCACTGAATGGTGGTAATCTAACATGCCTAAGTGTCATTGATGATGATGCTGAGTTATGGCGTAGACGATTGGGGCATGCGAGTTTTTGTTTGGTGAACAAGTTGGTTATGGAGAACCTGGTTTGTAGGCTAAAGTGGTCAACACCGTATGCTACTTGATTAACAAGTGCATGATCAGGTCCCTTCTCAAGAAGTCTCTCTGTGAACTGCTCAATGGGAGAAAACCCAAGCTGACTTACCTGAGAGCATTTGGATGCAAAATATTTTGTTCTAAACAATGGTGGCAAATGGTCAAATGCTCCTGGTGAAGCTATATATATTGCAAATAGAAAGACTGATTTGATGTGTCAAGTCAAGCAGAGCGATGAAGAAGATGCAGCAAAATCTCCAAAAGGTGTAGAGGAACCTGGTCCCTCTATCACCTCGACTGAAGCTGAATATAGGGTTTCTGATGTTGCATCATGAGTACCTGATGCAGAACAAAGAAGTGAAAGTCATAATTCTGTTGATGTCAATGATGTTTTAAATATGGAGGAACCTGGTCCTTTCAATTTAGAAGTTTAAGTACTTCAAGGAGCTGCTGAAAAGATTTGAGATGGAGAATGTTAAAACCATTGATACACCTATTACCACTACTACTCATTTATAAATGGATGAACCTGGTTCTCCTGTCAATGAAACTATGTATAGGGGTATCATTGGATCTCTTCTGTACTCTTGTCAATGAAAATATGTATAGGTGTATCATTGGATCTCTTCTGTACTTGACTGTTAACAAACCTAATATTATTTTTAGTGTTGGGTTGTGTTGTGGGTTCCAATCAAGTCCAAACGAATCTCGCTTGAAGGCTGCCAAAAGAATTTTGAGGTATCCTAAGGTAACGTAGGACCTAGTCCTCTTCTATCCTTCACGAGATAATTTTGAGTTGGTTAGATATGCCGATGCTGATCATGTTGGATATTTGGTGGATCAAAAAGAGAACATCTGGAATGGCACATTTTCTGGGGTCATGCTTTATCTCATAGGGTACAAAGAAACAAAATTGTGTGGCTCTTCTACTATTGAAGCTGAATATGTGAATGTTGCCACTTGTTGTGCTCAACTGTTGTAGATCAAGCAACAACTAGAAACATTGGGTATGTTTACATATTGTATTCTATTGTTGTATGATAATACAAGTGCTCTAAACATTACAAAGAACCCGGTATAACACAAGGAGACAAAGCATATTGATGTGCGATATTACTTTTTAAGGGACAATGTAAAAAATGGCTTATTTGTATGAAGGTTTGCAAAATGGAGGATCAGGTAGCCGATATCTTCACCAAAGAACTGAGCAGAGAACACTTTGAAAGAGGCTGTTTCTAGAGTTAGGGTTAATCAAGCTCAACTAAGGACCTGATCCCTCGATGATTGGCTATGTAAAGAAGGAAAGGTACAGTGTTAAAAAATATTTTTCTAGTGGAATCTAACTCAATTCTATACCGTTACAAGTGTACACACATAGCAGTTTCAGGAGAAAACAAGTATGAGTGACATTGCAATTCTAGGAGTTTTTGATCAAATTTTCAAAATTCGTCAAGGAACTTGGTTCCTGTTACTCAGGTTAGTAGTCTCTTCAATACTTATATGCCTTTTTAAATTGCTGAAGTTTTATGTCATTAATTTATTCCCACCTCTCTCTTAATTTTTGAAGTCCTAAATGTTCAACCTTTCTGAACAAATCTGTTGCCCCAAAGAAAAAAAAACCATTTCCTTCTCTGACACCCAACCAAAACCAATTCTTTTCTTCAAAACCAAATCAACCTTATCTCAAAAAGAATCCTTCTCTCCAAATATGCCAGAAGTGAATCCAACTCTGTCACCTTCCAAAATTCCCTTGTTGGCCTAGTTTATATATATATATATATATATATATATATATATATATATATATATATAATAAAATAAAATAAATTCGAAAATATTTAGTATATGTGCACTACATACATCCTATTATCAACTTTGAGCTTGTGTAGCTAAAAATTGATATTACAATATGATCTACTAAAATTATGCAAAATAAAGTTTAAAAACGTATAAAAAACTAGCCTATTACACATATAGCCAATTACTGCATTGTCGCGCCTTTGTTGTCCAATCTTTCCAGCTCTGTTATGATTATCCACTGTGTTGTGATTCCATGATCTGCATTCTTTGATCTTTGCATCTTCAGAGTTCCAAAATTGGTTACCTGCTGCAAGCACTGCCCAGTACATGTTTCCTGTAATGTTCGTGCATTTTAACTCCCATAATTTGATTTCATTCCTTGACTGAACTTGTGATCGTCCTCCCAGTTAGTGTTCCCTGAATGTCCTAGTAGCTGTAACTGGAATTTTGACTTTTTCAAATTTGTACATAGCTTCCTTAAATCCATGTGATAAGTGCTGCCTCGACAATGAAAAACTGATCATTGTGTGACCTTTATATCTCTGTCTAGTTCTTGAAAAGTCCATTATCATGCTTGTGCTTTCCCTAGCTTGCCCCCCAGTGGATTGAGTACATAGTACTAATACCACCACTTGGAAGTTGGGCCATGTAAAGGGCATGATTACAGTAATGTTTCCTGCTATGCATATTGTCCAGTGCTAAACTTCTGTGCTGATCTTGGCTTTTCTCGTCCTCAATTCAAGTGTTATCCATGAACGAAACTGTGATCTTCCTCTCCTATTTTGTTCATCATATATCTTACTAGTTGTATGTGATACATTTTTTTATATATCATACTGCTCAACCTCCTTGAAACCTGTTGTAAAGTGCTGCCTCGACATTGAAAAGCTGGGCACCTTCTGACTGTGTCTAGCGGAATGAGTATATAGTACTAATACCACCACTAGGAAGTTGGGCCAAGAGAATGACATAATTACAATAATGATTACTGCATCTGTGTACCATCTGTGAGCATATGTGTAACAGTCCCTTTTGTAACTATATAAGTGTGGTTGTTGCACATTTAACTCGATTACTTCTTGTGTATATGAGGTGTTAACCTCCTCTTGCGCATCTTGTCCAAGGCCTTCATATGTTGCTGATGTATGTTGCCAATAGTACCTGCTAATGAAGAAAAATTTGGGCAGCAGAGTACCCTTCTTTGCTTCTATGTTTATGCATACCCGTGACTTCCTCTCAGTGGAATGGGTGCATAGCACTAATATCACCAGCTGAGGTTCCATCATAGGGTATGGCATAAACACAGAAAAATAACCTGCAAAAAGGAAACAAGGTTAGTATAAAACAAGATCAGCATAGCCATCTCCCAAGGGATTAGACTATACGGATCTGCAGATCCATATGCTTCCTCTAATTCTTTCACTTTGTGGCAAATTTGCCTTAGTCTTAGGTGCATGATCCCACACTAGGTTTGTTGAGTCTTTGTTATTTTGTTTTTAATTTGTATTCCTACACTACTTTCGAGAAGTGTTTTGTAGGACAGATTTAAATCATTATTTGGTTTAGTTTCTTGACTAGAGTTAGTCAAGGTTTGTTGATTTGTAATAGAGTTATTGCAAAGGGCTTATGATAGAGTTATTGTAAGGGGTGATAGATTAAAAGTTTAATTCCAAGATTTACTAGAGTTAGTCAATGTTTGTTACTTTGTAATAGAGTTATTACAAAGGGCTTACAATAGAGTTATTGTAAGGAGTGGAGGATTAAAAGTTTAATTCCTAGATTGCAATAGGTTATAATATGAAGTTTGCTCGGTTTAGTGGAGTTGAAATCCTACTAGGGTAGGTCGTGGTTTATAATCCCTTGAGCAAGGAGTTTTTCATGTAAATATCGCGTGTTCTTTATTTACTGTCGATTTACTGTGAGAACAGATAGAGAAACTGGTTCCCTATACTGTTTGATTTTACAGTCTTGTCGCTTACCATGAGAACTTCTAAACAGTTTGGTGGTTTACTAGTTTCTATCACACCTACTGCAAGTATTTTTCGCTTTTAAATCCTCTATCTCTAAAGCTTTGTTCCTTGGTGCGTGTAGAACAAAAACTTGTGGTCTGAACTCTGAAGGGCATGAGGAATGTAATCAGATGGTAAAGCGAGAAATCTTCTCAATCAATTTATCTCTTAACTGGAATAGCTAGTTTAATTATTTATTTTGTTTTGGTATTGTACCTGGTAAAAATATCAAGAGGTTTATTAAAGAAAAGAAAGAACCTCTATCCGTGCAAAGCCTCCGATAAGGGGCTTTGTAAAACTCCAATTTAGTATTCATATTTGAGGGGAGAAGGCCCCGCACCGCTTCATTCAATTGCTCTGTCGAGAATGAAGTTTTTATTCTGTACATGCCAGATCATGAATTAGTAACTGCTTCCAATTTCCAAAAAAAAATCCCAATTGTGTCGAACTTTCCATTTTTGAATTTCTTTTTTATATCTTTCCCCCTCCCCCAAAAAAGAAAAGAAAAACAACTTAACATACATTAATTAACCAGGGTAAGATATAAAATATACGTAGAAGACACGTCTCATATATTTATAAGATATAAAATATATGTAAAAGATACGTCTCATATATTTATTGATTTGGTGAAATTATAGAATGTTGGTAAGTTGTTTTTAGAAAGATAATGGGGTTCAGAATTAACTGTAGTATTATTCGACCTCTTTTAATTTACTGTAAAATTATTATGTTATCCGAGAGCCATTGTGTTGGTAGAAATGACATCAGGTACTCACTCTAAAAAGCTGTTATTTAGGAATTAGTTAATGTATTTTGAACTTTAATTTTTTAATTTTTTGTAAAGTTATGATTTTTAAGTTTAGAATTAGAACAAAATAAATACTGATTAATCTCTAAATATTTTCGCTGAAAAATAAATACTGACTATGCACTTACCCCAATGTGTTGAGCTAGGGTGTGAACAACGAGGAGCTTAAACCTCGAGTCCAGAGAAAGTCAAGCACAACTTAGACCTGGTGCGTCTCACCTCATGAAGTTGAGGGATAATGAGCCAATTCTTGGAACTTGCAACTGAGAAGTTCTTATTTTGGACCCAAATCTTATTTTGAGATGATGGACCATTCAAAGAGTTAACCAGGCCCAATACACAGTAATACAATTCCGAAGGAAAAACTACCGATTTTGACCTTTTTAGAGCAAAAATGTTATCAATATTAGCCAATTCATAATATACTATCAAAATACCAAATGCTATCAATACTAGCCCTAAATCCTTTTTCTATTAGTAATCTTCCTTCAGTTTCGAAGCCTTCAATGATCCAACTGTTTGGCAGTTGAGAAGTAGCAATATTAATCGTTTATTTCTAGTTCACTCATCGCGATTTGAATTGAGTGACATAGAAATATTTCTAGTTCACTAATTTTCCTCAAAGTTTCACATATTGATTTTGATAATAATAAGACAACATATTTATTAATCAAAGAACATTTACACGTGGTAATCTTATTCTTGTACATGTTTGTTCAAGGAAGAAGATGTTGGTAAAGAACCAAAGAAATATGAGAAGGAGTATATCATGTGAAGAATTTATGAGCAAAAATATTATCAAGGAAGATTATTTTCAGAGATTTAATCTCCAAGCGTCATGGAAGGAATAATATTTGAAAGTCATATTTTAAATATGGAATGATTTACTATAATATCATAAGAATACTCTACGAAAATTATGGAAGGAAAGTTCTTAAATATCTTGCAAGGAAGGTTGCTAAAATCCTATAGAAGATCTATTATTTTGTGAAAGGAAGAAAGATACTCTATGGAAGAGATACTACAAGGCAAAGGAAGAATACATGTTCTATGGAAAGAAAAATATATTATGGGTGAAGTACAATCTATATTGCACATCAAGCACATCAAGCTTACTGGATACTTTATAAGATATAAATGAGTGGTCCAAGTCCAAGAAGAATTTGGCAAGAAAATATTTACTACAGATTGTGATGGAAGTAAGAATATTCTTATTACAACTTATATGTTGGAAAGTATTTGAATTTGAGGAAATGATATCGTTTGGAGATCCAGGCAGTAAAAAGTCCAAGTTCAAGATGGCGCACGCGACTAGATTCAAAGTAATACAAATCAAGATCCAATAGAAAGAAGAGGAGTGTCATTATTCGTTACTTTGGTGAGCGAGTAAAAGCCAAAGAGTCGTTGTTGGTGAGCGAGTAAAAACGAACATTTTGCGTTGTTGGGGAGCGAGTTAAAACCAACCTTTGTTCGTTGTTGGTGAGCGAGTAAAAACGAACATTTTGCGTTGTTGGGGAGCGAGTTAAAACCAACCTTTGTTCGTTGTTGGTGTGAGCACCTAATTTTTGACCATGCTTGAATTTTTTCCAACTCCCTTACGTCACTTAACACACATCTTACCACCAACACAATTATTCCCTCACAACTCACACTCCCACTCTTCCTCTTTAACAACTCACACTCCACTCTTCCTCTTTAGCAACTCACACAAGCACTTCCTCCACATGATCCCTCCAAAAATACACATGGCACTCACAAAAGAAATGAGCTTCATCTCCACTCTAAAGACCAACAAAACCCTCTATATAATTGCTGCAAAAATCAGCAATGAAGGAAGGAGAAACTAACAAAAAACGAGCTGAAAACAGCCCAAAGAACGAGCTGAAAACTAGTCCACCCACAGCTGCCGATAACCACACAAAACAACCACTTTTCTCCAGTTAAACACCCCCAAAAATGAGCTGGAAATCCACCCCCAAAACCCACCTGAAAACAGCCTTGAAACAGCCATGAAAACCAACTGAAACTTCACTCGAACCCACACCTGAAACCAGCCGTGAAACCACCAAACTTCAGCCACTAAACAACTCCAAAAACAATTATAAACTACCTAAAGCTGTTCCCGTGTTCATCGGTCAGGCAAGGCTTCTATGTCGAGGTTCCGCTTCGCAATTTCAGCGTTTTCGTCCAACGATTGTTGATTTGTTATTTCGATTGAGTTGCAAATTTTCAGCTTTATTCATCAATATAAAGGTCCATTCGAATCCATTTTTCTCAGTATTTGTTTACATTTTTAGTATATACTTGCTTTGATATATTAGTGTTTCTATCTGCTCGTGATGAATTTCATTTGCTTTATGGAAATTATTTGATCTCTTTCGTATTGTTTGTGTTCAAATTGCATATTATTTGGTTTATATATTGGTTTTAAAGATTAATTCGTTTGAGTACATGTAAGTTTGTTTTGGACGATTTCTGTTAAATATGATATGAACTTTGATTTAGTTTTCTTACTTATATGGTCATGTTACATTTCTTTTGTTTTAGCATGTTGAAATGGTGATTTAAGTGAGTTTGTTAAATTGGATAGATGGATAATTAAAGTTGTTTCTTTCTTGGCAAGGAATTAGAATAGGCCATGAGTGGTGTTAAGTGAGAAGAATGTATAACTCTTAAGCATCACAATAATCTCAAACTTAGGAAAATAATTTTTGATTATGTTAGAGTGCTTTAAGCGCTCCCTAAATTAATCAAATCATCATATATTATGTATACGTTCGCGTGACATAATTACGATTTCCAAAATTAAAATCGAAGTACGTGTTCGCGCAACTTTGGTCAAAACAATCTTAATATAATAAAATGCTATTAATTGTGTACACGTACGCGTGACATGCTTTTGGCACAATAAAAAAACGGATTCACACACGTGATTCATTTCAAAGATAATTCCATGTTTGAATAATTAAAAGCGGATAGATAAAACATGAAAACTAATAAATCACAATTTATCCAAAATTAATTCAAGCCAAATTGTAGTCAATAAAGCGACCATGCTAGAACTACGAGACTCGGGGAATGCCTTACACCTTTTCCCCAGTCAACAGAATTCCTTACCCGAACTTTGTTTTCGTAGACCAATAGAGTCAAACCTTCCTTTGACTAGGAATTCAAACAAAAGGTGACTTGGAACACCCCAAAACTCAATTCCAAGTGGCAACTCTGTAAGTAAAATAATCCCTACTCAAGTTTGTCACTTTAATTAGAAAAACTCTTTAACCCACCACATACCACACACACATATCTTCTGGGGTAGAAAAGGGGTGTGACAGTTGATGAGCGAGTGAAAACTAAGGTGAACGTTGAAAATCACACAAACTGTACACAACTCATATTGCAAAGAGTTCAAGAGATAACATTCTTGCAACCCAAGGAGATTAGAGTAGGATACCATTTTGGTTCCGAACCAGTACAAAATTCCTGGTGCCATATACCTTACTGTTTTTATATTTTATTATAAGCAATTATTATTTGTTGAGATTAGTATTTGATTGAATCGAAGTACTAACAGTATTGTGCATTGTACTTTCACAGATAATTCTATCCCCTTTTTTTAGTTTCTACTTTTTTACCATTTTTCCACTAGTATTAATTTATTTGGGTCAGAACAAAGATAAAATACCTATGTATAAGAGTGCACTTTAAAACTGACAAAATTAACATATGAATTGGAGATTAGGAAACTGTTCGGTTGCTTGAAAAGTGAAAAAGAAGAGCCAAACCTTTTTTGAAAAGATATTGAAACTCGCTTAAATTTGGGTTTGAAATTAGTATTTGTTTCAAGGGGATGCTATTGGAATAGACTGCGGAATTGGCACATGTTGTCCCCCAGCCGTTTGGTATTTAATATATTTTCCCATTTTATAGTCTTTTTGCTAAAGTATGCTCCTTTTATTTCACTAATTTTACCATACACGCATGAACCTTATATCAAGAAGTATGTATTTATTTTAAAATCACATAATAATTATTACTAAAAAAATTCTAGTTACTTAAAATTTACTTCAAAAATATTTTAAAAAGACCATCCAAACACCATCTAGGCCTTTTCATAATTATATAAATATTTATTCCGTATAAGTACTCTTTCATACTTGGTCATTTATTTCTGAAAAGTATAGTGCACTATCAAATTTTTCTTATTGTAATTAAGAATATTTTAGTAAACTTATTAGTTATTGTACAATATGGTGCAGTCAAATCAAATATAAATGTGTTATTAGACCATAACAAATGATACAATATAGGCCAACATTATATTCACAAATAATATAATATAATATAATACGATATAATACAAATTAATAAATTATCACAACGAGTAACAACCATCCAAACAAAGTATAAATATTCTTTGTCAAGTTTAGCTCTCGACCAACTTCTATTATGTACTAGCGCTAAAAGACTTTTAAGTTGTCCACCCTAATGGTGTAAAAAACCATACATCATTTATACAGTTTTATCAACAAACTATTGACGTACAAAATATAACACAGATGCACTTTTTTGAATCCCAAGCAAGTAAATGTACAATAGTTAAGAAATAAGAATCGTTGATGAAGATGAATTTGTATTGGTTTATGCATTCTTTTTTGAGTACTTACATTCTCTGTATTTCTTCATTATGACTATTTTCTTGTACAAACATGTTATAGCTCCAATGAAGAACAATCATACTCTTTCTTACATTGTATTAGAAGAACCTATGTACACTTTTGATGTACCTTAGCTAGTATATATAGAATATTGTGATGTAAGGGAGTCTCCCTCATTTACTTTAGTAGCTAGGACCAACTGTAAAGAGAGGAGTACGTCCTCCTATCTTAGGGGTATGGTAGTTATCTATCCTACTAACCCACCTCTACAGCTCTACTAGTGAAACAAACTGAATATTACACCCAAACCAACTGACTATATTAATCACTAAACATAATTACAATAACCAAATATTACACCCAAACCAACTGACTATATTAATCACTAAACATAATTACAATAACCAAATATTAATAGAACAGTAGAAAACAACACTAGCGAAAATAGAGAGTAGATGAGAAAAGAAATTGCAACCTAAAGATAAGAAGAAAGGGGATGAGAGACAAATTCAGTAGAGGAGATGGGAAGAACAGACTGAGCCGAGGCTTCAACATAATTCGCATCCTTGTATCTCCCCCTGGATTCCAAATATAACATCCTACCAATCCATTCGAGTGTTTAGTCATTGGCCTTCTTCTCACTTTAACTTCTGGCCTAAATGTCCCAATTGGATCAACCTTATTCGACATTTCTGGCCCATAATTCCTTTCCTACTCAACTTGGTTCACAACAACTAGCACTTTGGTTGATTTATTAAATATAATCATCTTTATTGGCAAGAATGCCAGCAAGTGTAATTGTGTAACTGTCACGCCCCAAACTCGGGGAGCGCGACCGGCGCTCAACCGAGTGAATTCGGCCGAGCAAGCCTACTAGATACTTTCTACCCCAAACTCACTCATGGAAAAAGAGGTGACATATATTCATTAATTAGACAATAGGGAGATCATGAATACAATACCAAAACCTTTCTATTAGTTTCTTCATCTTTAATATCTCAAAATACACATTTTTTTATAGGCTAAAGTGGAACAAGTGATTCATTCACATATAAACATGAATTGTTTGACTTCCCCCAACACCGACATACAACCCCTATAATATCTACAGAGCCTCTAAAAGATACAAAATGGTACCATGATAGTGCCGGTATTAAGACTCCGGCTATACCTCCAAATATGATAACAAAATATACAAAAGATACATGACCCCGGAATGAGGTGGGGCTCACCAAGTCTGCTAGGAGGAAGGTGTACTGCTATCGCTGGTCGATGCTACCTGCTGTGGAACCACCTGCATCCATTAAAGATGCAGCACCCCCGGCAAAAGGGACGTTAGTATTGTCGAATCGTACTAGTATGTATAACCAAACACCATTTCAATAGAATGAACAATAATACACGAGAGAAAATCATGATATCAATAGAAGCCTCAAACAATACCAAAACATCAAGTTAAGAACCACATAAGTTTTCAAGTCACTTTCCATGTTTTTAGGTGGGAGCTCTTTAATTCTAGTATACCATTATTCACAATACCACCGTACTTTTATACGGAGTCCGATCACGGCCCGATCGGCTAGGCCGCCTTATTTGTGACATTAACCACAATCACAATTTCCAGCACAATCACCATCATGAGTGCGACATGGCGTCCGATCACGGTCCGATCGGCTAGGCCGTCTCACCCGAGACATTACATTTTCTATCAATCATCTCACGTCATACTTTCTTCATATCTATTCAATTCATCGGCACTTATGTCCACAATTATAATATCGTTCTTGGTACTTGGCCGAATTTCATATTCCATGCTCCCCTTTTCATTTTCACACACCATTACCATTATCGACAACAAGACTCTTCAATTCAAGGCTTTTAGGTACACATGAGGGCAACTAAGAGTCTTAGACATATAGAGATTTTGTTCACATAATTTGGCATGATAACCTTCACTCAAGTATAACTTGAAATCGTAACAATTATAACACACACAGCCACACTTTGAATATATACTCAAAAGATAACATAGCTTGAATAAATACATTTGAAACACATATTGAGCATGTATCTCTCAACACAAGATTACTCGGGATAACCGATTTCATAATGATCAACTAGGGTCTTACAAAACTTACATGAACGCCATGGAATTCGATTCTAAGAGAGGGGTTTATCCAACATACCTCAATTGAGCTTCCTTATACTTTTAAAATATTCCGGAATTCTTAGCAACTTCAATCTATTTTAGAAATATAACAAATTGAACTAAAATTAGGAAGATGATCATGATTCTAGCTCATTTGAGCATATTATCAAGCACTAGGTGTGCATTAAGGTTTTAAGACCTTTTACGAAAGATTCCATCATCCCTCAACCCATTCTTTATCATTTTTAGCTCACAACCTTCCTACATTATTTGATAACACATGCATGCAAGATAACAACTCTCACGCCCAAAAATTATCTTGCTAATTACTCTATTTTTAGTAGATTTTCGAAACTAAGAGCTAGGACATAGACGCTTACCTTTAGGATGAAGACTTTCCTTGTTAATCTTCAATGATTGAGTAAGAATTGATGGATAATAGGTTGAAGGTTACTCCCCTAATCTAAGTACTCTTTCTCACTCTAAAAGTAATAGAAATTTTGTTCAAAATGGACTATGGCATATGTTTTAACGAAGTAGGGTCGGGTTATAAAAACCCAAAAATAAAGCCCCGGGACAGGATCTGTGATCGCATATGCGACCGCATAATGATTCTGCGGTCATCGAAAAATGGCCTCCGGAACTGGGCTAGCCTGCTTTACTTTGCGGCCGTTATGCGGCCCGCAAACCTGTTCTGCGGTAACATAATGCGCCGCAGAACCTCCCTCCGCAAAATTTGAAGGTTGATTATGCGATCAAAGTGTGCCCCGCAAAATGGTTGTGCGGTCGCATAACTGGCCACGAAATTGACATAAAAAATAGCCCAAATAGCTGCTTCACTCTGCAGCCATTTTGCAGCCCGCAGAGTGATTATGCGGCCGCATAATGGGTCGCAGAAATGCCCAACCCTGCAAATTATTTTCCTTCAACTCCCCAGCGCACAGTTCAATCCAAAAAGTCTGAACCGCGTCTCGCAAATCTGTCGCAAAGAATTTCTACTATTATTAACCTTTATGCCTACCCCAGCATCACTGATCCCCGATTTTTAGGAAAAACAATTCACGGGGTGATGTTTTAACTGCAATACCACACAAGAGGAGGGGTGATTTGTGTGGTGTCTAACTTTTCGCGTGCACAGATTATAGAAGGAACTGGTTCTTCTATGCGTTCCTTGTACTACTGTTGCGGAATAATAAATACAGAAATTAAAGAACACAAGTATTTTACATGGAAAACACCCGGCTCAAAAGGTGAAAAAATCACGACCTACTTCCCAGTAGGATTTTCCCAAACTCTCCACTAAATCACTAAGCAAAAAACTGCATTTACAAAATACTTTTGTAAACTTAGGATTAACTCTAATCCCGTTGTGGCAACCAGCCTCTAACTGCTGCGACAACTTCAAGTTAACTCTAACTTGAATACTCTAAGTACCTATTACAATTTCCTTTAGATAAAGCTGAAAGGTACAATATGAAAATACATACTACAATTGAACTAGAATAAAACACAGACACTTGAAACTGGTTCTTCTATGTGGTTCATGTAGTTTCAGCTTCGCATACTTGAATCACACACGAACTGCTTGCAAAATGCCTTGCTATTTTGCCCTCAATTTACGTTTAACTTCTGCTTTTATGCGTCCCTTGTAGAATGAGAACATCCTGCGATTTATAGAGTTAGTAGAGTAGAAAATAACTAGAGTTCTAATGCTACTCTTCCTTGGTAGAAAAGTTCTAGTTAATCTCAACTCCTAACTCCTTCCTTATCTTGGATAATATTCTCGTTGAGTAAGGAGTCCTTCTCGTTATTAATTATGCAATCTTTTCGATCAGGAGACATCTATTATTATGCCAAATTTCGTTTATCTCCTGCATGTGCATCTCACGTGCTTTGAATCTGCCCGTGTCTATGTCTACCAGTGATGGACCTGGTTCATCTCTGAGTTCCTTTGTCAATCTTCAAAACTATTCTTTACTTGGGCCAACAAATTCCCCCTTTTTGATGATGACAAACTCTGTGCTTCTATAAGTTTAGGCCATGTTTCAACTTAGCTCAACATCAACACAATGTTAGAAATATTTTTCCTTTTTATCACTTATCATCAAGGACCGGGTTCATTAGGTTATAAACATCATTGTTCAAAGTGTAAGGCACAACCTTTTTCTCCCTTTTGGCATCATCGAAAAGTTGCATAACAAATATAAGATAACCAGATTTTAAAACTTACTCATGGCCACTGGGGCTACTTCAAATGCAATCATGGATTAATCATCATAGATCAACTAAAAATTTTAACCATCAAAGAAATATAAACAAAACATTAGAGCAAAAATAGTGAATTTCATTGATGATTCATAAGATTCTACCACAAAGCATAAGAAGAAATAAAAATACTGGAAACATGAGTAAAACAAATCCCGAACTGGGTCACTGGTTAATCTACACTAGGCTAGGAGCTTAAGGTTTGGAAGAACTAGGTGCTTGGTTTTTTTTTCTTGGAGGAGTTTCAGCATATCCTGAAGAATGCCATCATTCTTCTCTTTTTCTCTTGCCAGCTCAGTTCTGAGAGCAACTCTCTCTATCTCCACCTCAGCCAACCTTTTCTTCAGCCTCTCAATCTCAGCATCCTTAGCCTCACTTTCTTGCACCAAGGCTCGCACCTTGCTATTCACTGGTACCTTCTTAGATGAACCAGGTTTTTAGGAGTGACATGGACTTCATATTCACAAGCAGGCAGCATATTTGCCCTAAAATGGTCCTTGTTTGTACCAACCTCCATTTATTCTTTGGATTATAACTTTCAGTCTTTTTCTTCAGTAGGTCTGCGAGAGTTTCTTGTTCAGATGAAACAGGTTCATCTATATTTTTCCAAGTTGAACCAGCCCTTCAGCGGTTTCGCCAGACCCATTTCCCCCTATTGTCTTTACACTATCCTCTACTCCAGCAGATTTTTCTCCCTAAACAACCATTGCACATATGTCTTTGGTTAAACTCATAGGAGTGGGTGAAGAATAAACCACTCTTTTACCCTTTCCCATCACAGCACTTCGAACACCCTTGCTATCTTTTTTTTTCTTTTTTCTTTTTCATTTTTACCACCAATTCCTCTAGACTCTGTAGTTTCAACACCTGCTATAGACCCTACCAGCACAAACCTATTCTCCAAATTTGTTCTCTCCCTTGCGAGCAAGCATCTTTACTCTTTTCTTAGAGGTTTGGGGTGGTGGAAGGGATGATAGTGGGTGTGGAAGTCTAATCAAACTGAATTTCAATTTTGAAAAGACTTTGGAGTATATCCCTAGAATCTCAGTACTTCAATTCGGTTGGGATGCTTTTGAATAGAATTGGTTCAATTGTAACGAATAAGTCTAAAAGGAGTTTGGAATTAAGTAGGACTCTGCTCATGATCCAAATATTATTATTTCAAATTATGCAGAGTGTAGAAAACATACCGTGTTATCTTGATGAACCAGGTTCTTCACTGAGAATACTCTTGTGTAAGTCTAAATTTGCCAAAATAGAGAAAATATCATTAGAGATTAATGAGTCATTTTAAAACATGGCACATGAGTATACTATTGAAAGTATGATACTGAGCAAAAATTAATCTAATTATGTACACAATTTTCAGATTTTCTAACCAAATTGTTTTTGTTTTTGTGTACTCTGAACTGGTCCTTTTAGGTGATCGTAATCATCCCTAATTCTAACATATTTCTTTCAAAGTGATCTCTACTTAGGACTTTTGTAAAGATGTCAGCTATTTGCTTGTCAGTAGCACAAAATTCCACAGTGATCAAACCCCTTTTCATAGTTATCCCTCAAAAAGTGATGCCTAACATCTATGTGCTTAGTTCTCTTGTGGTGAACCGGGTTCTTGGTCATACTGATAGCACTAGTGTTATCACAAAAAATGGGAATACAACCAACATCAATTCCAAAGTCCTTTAATTGCTGTTTGATCCACAACAATTGAGCACAACATGAAGCAGCGACAACATACTCAGCTTCAGCAGTAGATAAGGCCACTGAATTTTACTTTTTTGTGGCCCAAGACACAAGACATGAGCCAAGAAAGTGTGCCATACCTGAGGTGCTCTTTCTATCCACAAGAAAACCTGCATAATCAGCATCAGTATATCCCACAAGATTGAAATTACTACCTTTTGGATACCAAAGATAAAGATCAGTGGTGCCTTTTAGATATCTCAAAATTCTTTTGATAGTAGTCAAGTGAGACTCCTTCGAATTTGCCTGAAATCTTGCACAAAGGCCTACACTGAAAACAATGTCAGGTCTACTAGCAGTGAGATACAACAATGAGCCAATCATTCCCCTATACAACTTCTGATCGACAGATGAACCCGGTTCATCCATATCCAACTTTGTAGTTGTTGCAATAAGAGTGTCAATTTCTTTGGAATCTTCTATTTTAAACCTTTTAAGCAACTCTTTTACATACTTCTGTTGATGGATCATAGTTCCATTTGAATTTTGTTTAATTTTTAAGCCTAAAAAGAAATTAAGCTCACCCATCATGCTCATTTCAAATTCACTCCCCATTAGTTTAGCAAAATCTTTACTTAACTTATCAGTAGTTACTCCAAAGATTATATTATCAATGTATATCTGAACTACCAAAAGCTCTTTACCTTTTTCTTTCAAGAACAAAGTATTGTCAATTTTACCTCTCTTGTAGTCATGCTCAAGCAAAAACTTTGATAATCTTTCATACCATGCTCTTGGCGCCTGCTTGAGCCCATAAAGTGATTTGTCAAGTTTGTACACATGATCAGGACTCTCCTTGTTTTCAAACCCTGGAGGTTGCCTGACAAACACTTCTTCCTTTAGATAGCCATTGAGAAAGGCACTCTTGATATCCATCTGGTGGAGGGTGAATTCCATATAAGCAGCAAAGGCTATGAGGAGTCTTATTGCTTCCAACCTTGCAACTGGAGAAAAAGTTTCATCATAGTCTATGCCCTCCTTTTGGCTATATTCTTGAACTACCAATCTTGCCTTGTTCCTTGTAACCGTTCCATCTTCATTAAGTTTGTTTCTGAAGACCCATTTTGTGCCAATTACTGGTCTGTCCAAGGGTCTTGGCACCAGATGCCAAACTCGACTCCTTTCAAATTGGTTGAGTTCATCTTGCATTGCATTTACTCAGTCTGCATCCTGCAAAGCCTCAGTAACATTTTTAGGTTCAATAAGAGATAAGAAAGTATCAAAAGCACAAATATTCTTTAATGAAGATCTGGTTTGATTCCTGAGGTTGGATCATCAATTATGTTCTCAATGGGATGAGAACTTTGATACTTGTAAGGTTTCATAACCAAATGGTTTCTCCTTGATGTTCCTTCAATGCTTTGTTGTTGTGGAACAGGTTCATGGACAGGTTCCCTTGAGGTTTGAGAATCATTTCCTCTTTGTTCTATTCCCCCTGCCAGGTTGCCCTGGGTAGAATGACCTGTTCCATCACCTGTTCCTTCTTCCAGTGCAGCTTCAGTCTGGGCTGTGATTTCATTTAAGTTTCTTACCAGCCCAATTGCTTCATCATCATGTTCCTGTCTCTCAGAAAGAATGTTAGTTTCATAAAAAAAAACCACATGAACACTTTCTTCAACACACCTAGTTCTTTTGTTATATACCTTATATGCTTTACTATGTGAAGAATATCCCAAGAATACTCCCTCATCACTTCTGGGATCAAACTTGCCTAGCGAGTCTTTACCATTATTGTGCATAAAGCACTTGCATCCAAATTCCCTAAGATGGGATATATTTGATTTTCTTCCTTTAAGTAACTCATAGAGAGTCTTCTCTACAAGAGGTATAGTCATACACCTATTTATGATGTAGCATGCAGTATTTACATCTTCTGCCCAGAAGCTATGAGACAGTTTACTAGAAAGAAGCATAGTCCTAGCCATATCTTCAAGTGTCCTATTCTTTCTTTCAACTACTCCATTTTTTTGTGCAATACTAGGACCAGAAAAATTATGATCTATGCCATGCTCATCACAAAATACTGCAAATTTAGCATTTTCAAATTCAATGCCATTATCAGACCTAATTGATGCAAGTTGATTACCTAGTTGTTTTTGAGTTTTTCTAACAAAAGAAGAGAACATGTCAAATGCTTCATATTTAGAGGTTAAAAATAATGTCCAAGTAAACCTAGAGTAATCATCAACAAGCACCATCACATATCTTTTACCACCTCTGCTTAATGTTCTCATTGGACCACAGAGATCCATATGGACCAGTTTCATCGTCCTGGTGGTGCTTACCACTTTCTTGCATTTAAAAGAGGATCTTACATGCTTCCCCCTTGCACAAGCCTCACAAACTTTGTCTTCCTTGAACTTGATGTTAGGTAGCCCTATCACTAGGTCCTTGGAGACTAATTTGTTGAGCTGACTCAGACTTGCATGTCCAAGTCTCTTGTGCCAAAGGAGGGGATCATTGTCCAACACACTTAAGCAAGTGAGGTCATTTTCTGACAGTGTGGATAGATCTACAATATATATGTTGTTCACTCTCTTTTTCCCTGCAAAACAATCTTGTCAGTGGTAAGATTAATCACAAAGCATTTTGTAGAGGTGAATGCTACCAAGTTACCTCTATCACACAGTTGTGATACAGTAATTAGACTGTATTTTAGGCCATCTATCAAATAGACATTCTCAATCGAGTGAGAGTCAGTATTACCTACCTTACCAACCCCAATGATCTCACCTTTCTTCCTATTTCCAAAGGAGACATTACCTCCTTTGAGGTCCTCAAGTGAAAGGAATTGGTTCTTGCTTCCTGTCATATACTTTAAGCAACCACTATCCATGTACCATATTTGGCTATTCCCCTTCACTTGGACCTGAAAAAGGAAATCAGGGGTTAGTCTTAAGAACCCAAACTAGTTTGGGTCCCTTTCTATAGGCAAAAGGATGAATCAAATACTTTTTAGCCCAACCTGATAACCTATTTTTCCCTGAACAAACTTTTATTCTTTTGACTAGCCTTTTCTTTTGCAGTGCATTCACTTTTATAGTGACCAGTCTTACCACACTGTGTGCAAATTCTGTTCTCAGGAAGTGTGAGATACTTGCTTTTGGGATCCCATTTACGTGGCAGATTCCCAAAGCCAATTCCTCTTCTATTGCTACTGTGATGTTCTTGTAGCCATGACAGTGCATCAGAGGACCTGTTCCATTTACAAGTTCTATCTAGTTCATGCTTGACCTTGCCTAGATCCTCTGTCAGAATTCTTACCTGCTCATCCTTCTTATACAACTCATCTTTTAGCTTACCTACATTTTCTTCTAGAGTGAGTTGTGTGCAATCAACTGTCTTCTTACTTGTTCCTAATTTCAGTTTTAGGTTTTCAGATCTAAGTTGTAGGACATTTGATTCAAATGCATGAACTTGGTTCTTTAGTGCAGTATTTTCACTTACAGTCTCACTAAACCTAAGTTCCATGTTCTTACACTTTACTTTTAAAATCACACATTCCTTAGACAACTGTTTCTTTTCCTTGTTTATATCCTCAGTTTCATCAATGAAATCCAGAATTAACTCAGATAGCCTTTCTTTAGACAAAAACGTAATCTTGTCTTTTAGATGGATTATACTTGCTTTAGATTCCTCATCGGATTCTCTAATTGTCGTAAGTGCCTGTTCATCTTCATCATCTGAGTCCTCATCTGAGCTTTCTCCCCAAGAAACAACCATAGCCTTTATTGATCCTTTGTTCTTCTTGGGATGAACATGTTTCTTCTTTCTGTTTCTTCGTCCAGCTCTTTCCTTCTTCCATTCACTTTCCCATTGAGGGCAGTTTTTGATGTGGTGATCAGTCTTCCCACACTTGTAGCAGCCCTCATTGGTCTGTTTTTCAGGATCCCTTGGTTTGTTGTAGCCTCCACTTCTTGAAGAACCCTTTCCTCTCATTAGGTACTTCTTGAAGTCCTTTGTGATCAAAACCATTTCATCATCTTCTAGATCAGAACCTTCAGTGATTCTGAGTGCCAGGCTCCTTTTCTTTTTGGGTACATCCATCTTCATAGTTTGCCTTCTAAATTCATAAGCAGTGAGATTTCCAATTAGCTCATCCAACCTAAGAGTGGGAATGTTCTTTGATTCCTGAATAGCAGTGATTTTGCTCTCCCATGAGACTGGCAGAACCCTTGTCAAAATCTTCTCAACTTTGTATTCTTCAAGAATAACCCTTCCAAGAGACTTAAGTTCATTTGTTAGTGTGGTGAACCTTGTATACATATCTTGGATGGTTTCCCCTTCCTTCATGGTGAAATTCTCATATTGAGAATATAGTAGTGTTCCTCTAGACCTCTTCACTTGAGGTGTTCCTGCATAGGCCACTTGCAAAGTGTCCCAGATTTCCTTGGCAGTGGTTTAGCTTTGTATTCTACTATACTCATCTGGACTGAGTCCACAAACAAGCCATTTTTTGGCTTTAGCATTCTTCTCCCATTTCCTCAAGTCGTCAGCAGTGCAGTCAGCTCTTGTTTTTGGAACCTCTTCTCCTTCGGCATTTATCTTCATGGTAGCCAGTGGACCATCTGTGACAATGTCCCATAGCTCATAGTCTTCTCCTATGATGTGATCTCTCATCCTATTTTTCCATCAAGAGTAATACTGGTCGTTGAATAGTGGTGGCCTAGCAGTGGATTGCCCTTCCCAGTTTCCAGGTGGTGCACTCATCTTGATCTTCTCCTAAGGTGTTAAACTCTTCAAGGATAACCTACTCTGATAGCAATTGATGTTTTAACTTCAATACCGCACAAGAGGGGGGGGTGATTTATGTGGTGTCCAATTCTTCACATGCACAGATTATAGAAGGACCTGGTTCTTCTATGTGTTCCTTATACTACTGTTGCGGAATAATAAATGCAGAAATTAAAGAATACAAGTATTTTACGTGGAAAATACCTGGCTCAAAAGGTGAAAAAACCACGACCTACTTCCCAGTAGGATTTTCCCAAACTCACTACTAAATCACTGAGCCAAAAACTACATTTACAAAATACTTTTGTAAACCTAGGATTAACTCTAATCCTGTTGTGGCAACCAGCCTCTAACTGTTGCGACAACTTCAAGTTAACTCTAACTTGAATACTCTAAGTACCTATTACAATTGTCTCTAGATAAAGCTGAAAGGTACAATATGAAAATACATACTACAATTGAACTAGAATAAAAGATAGACACTTGGAACTTGTTCTTCTATTTGGTTCATGAAGCTTCAGGTTCGTACACTTGAATCACACACGAACTGCTCGCAAAATGCCTTGCTATTTTGCTCTCAATTCACGTTTAACTTCTGCTTTTGTGTGTCCCTTGTTGAATGAGAACATCCTGCGATTTATAGAGTTAGTAGAGTAGAAAATAACTAGAGTTCTAATGCTACTCGTTATTAATTATGCAATCTTTTCGATCAGGAGATATCTATTATTATGCCAGATTTCGTTTATCTCCTGCATGTGCATCTCACGTGCTTTGAATCTGCCCGTGTCTATGCCTACCAGTGATGGACCTCGTTCATCTCTGAGTTCCTTTGTCAATCTTCAAAACTATTCTTTACTTGGTCCAACACGGGTCCTTACATCCTCCCCCACTTAAGATCATTCATCCTCGAATGAGGGTCAAGGTTCACTATTAGCATCTTATGCAACTCAGTTTTCATACCACATACCAGCAGCCCCAAATTTGACTAACTCCCTAAATTTCCAAAACTTTCGCTAGAGTTTCTCGTATAACAAGGCCTATCCACCTGTCAGAGAGCCCCAGAAACGCATCCTTAAAACATATACATAAACCAATGACATAACATAACTCATAACAACACCAATCCGTGGCCTTATATATATATATATATATATATATATATATATATATATATATATATATATAAAGAAGCACCTTTACATTAACTGAACAAGTGATACAAAAGAAATTCATAGGCGACAGTTTTATAAAAAGGTTACATAGCTTATACAAACAAGTAACGATACTTCTTTTTCATCTTTTCCTCGGCCTCCCAAGTAGCCTCTTCAACTTGCTGGTTTCGCCATAACACCTTCACGGAGGAAGTTTCTTTATTCCTCAACTTTCGGACTTGCCTATCAAGAATGACAACTGGAATTTTTTCATATGACAGTTCTTCATTAACCTCAATGGTCTTAACCGGTATAATAGCTGACGGATCTCTAACTACCTTCTTCATCATAGACACATAGAATACTGGATGCACTAACGACATCTCGGGTGGTAGCTCAAGCTTATACGCCACCTAACCAATCCTTTGAATAATTTTGTACAGTCCGACATACCTTGGACTCAATTTACCTTTCCTTCTAAGCCGCATTATACCCTTTATGGGGGAAACCTTCAAGAATACCCAATCATCTTCTTTGAACTCTAAGTCTCTGTGACGAACATCCAGATAGGATTTTTGAAAACTTTGAGCAGTTTTCAACTGCTCCTTAATGATTTTAACCTTTTCCATAGCCTGATGCACAAGGTCTGGTCCTATCAGCTCAGCTTCTCCAATATCGAACTACCGAATGAGAGATCTACATCTCCTACCATATAACGCCTCAAATGGTGCCATCTGAATACTAGCATGGAAGATATTGTTGTAAGCAAATTCTATGAGTGGAAATGATCATCCCAGCTACCCTTGAAGTCAATAATACAAGAACGCAACATATTCTCAAGCGTCTGAATAGTCCGCTCTGCCTGCCCGTCGGTCTGTGGATGGAAGGCTGTTTTAAGATTCACATGAGTACCCAAACCTTACTGAATTTTCTTCCAAACATTGGTCATGAACTGAGCTCCTAAATCCGAGATGATAGAAACCGGAGTGCCATGCAGCCTGGCTATTTCCTTGATATACAACTAAGCATACTGTGCCGCTGTGTCGGTAGATTTAACTGGCAAGAAGTGTGCTGATTCCGTGAGTCGATCCACAATCACCCACGTTGAGTCAAACTTACGCGGAGTACGCGATAGTCCTACCACAAAATCCATATTAATCATTTCTCATTTCCACATTGGAATTTCTATGTTCTATGCCAACCCACCAGGTCGTTGGTGTTCGGCCTTTACTTGCTGACAATTCAGACACCTTGCCACAAAGTCCGCCACATTTGTTTTCATGTCATTACACCAATAGACTTCCTTGAGATCATGATACATCTTTGTAGATCCCGGGTGCACGGAATACCTGGAAGTGTGAGCCTCGGTCATGATTCTTTCCCGGAGACCATCTATATTCGGAACACATAGCTACCCTTGGTACCTTAGTGTACCATCATCCTCGCCAAGAGTAAAATCCATAGTTTTATGTTTGTAAATCCCTTCCTTCAATTGTACCAACAATGGATCGTCGTATTGCTTCTCTTTGACTTCCACAACGAGCAATGATTCGGCCCTATTCTGCACAATTACCCCTCCTTCACTAGAGTCCGCAAGACGAACTCCCAAACTAGATAACTGGTGAACCTCCCTGGCCAATAGCCTCTGACATGCCTCCAGGTGAGCCAAACTACCCATATATTTCTAGCTAAGAGCATCCGCCACCACATTGGCCTTCCCCGAGTGAAATAGGATATCGATGTCGTAATCTTTGAGTAACTCAAGCCATCTTCTCTGCCTCCGATTCAGCTACTTCTGTTTGAAAATATATTGAAGGCTCTTGTGGTCCGTGAATACATCCACATAGACCCCATACAAATAATGACGCCAAATCTTCAATGCAAAAACCACTGCCGCAAGTTCTAAGTCATGTGTTGGATAGTTCTTTTCATGATTCTTGAGTTGCCTAGAAACATAAACTATAACCTTGTTGTGTTGCATTAATACACACCTAAGCCTGATCCTTGAAGCATGGCAATATACCACAAACCCATCTGTACCCCCTAGCAGGGTCAACACCAGCGCCGTAGTCAATCTTGATTTCAACGGAGTCAATTTAATACGGAGTACACATACCACAAACCCATCTGTACCCCCTAGAAGCTCCTTTCATAACTATCGGACCTTTGGAACTTAACCGCTTTCTGAGTCAATTTAGTCAATGGATAGACAAGAGTAGAGAACCCCTCTACAAACTTCCTGTAATGCCCTGCTAAGCCCAAGAAACTGTGAATCTCGGTTGATGTTGTAGGTCTAGGATAATTCTTCACCGCTGCAATCTTTTGAGGATCAACCTTAATTCCTTCTCTGGAGACAACATGACCCAAGAATGTGATAGATTCCAGCCAAAATTCACATTTTGAAAATTTTGCGTACATTTGGTGCTGATGAAAAGTCTACAAAACTGCCCTACAATGATCGGCATGGTCCTCTCGACCTTGTGAATACACAAGAATATCGTCAATGAACACTATCACAAAGGAATCGAGAAAAGGCTTGAAAACCCAATTCATAAGATCCATGAAAGTTGTCGGGGCATTTGTTAGCCTAAAAGACATTACCGGAAATTCAAAGTACCCATACCGGGTCCTGAAAGCTGTTTTCGAAATATTCTACTCCCTGATCTTCAATTGGTGGTACCCGGACCATAAATCAATTTTGGAGAAGTACCTAGCACCCTGTAACTAATCAAACAAATCATCTATCCTGGGTAATGGGTATTTGTTTTTGATTGTGACTTTGTTGAGCTACCGGTAGCCAATACACATCCTCAGTGATCCATCTTTCTTCCTCACAAAGAGAACTAGTGCGCCCCATGGTGACACACTTGGTCAGATGAAACCCTTCTCTAACAAATCCTTCAATTGTTCCTTTAGCTCCTTTAATTTTGTTGGTGCCATCCTGTAGGGCGGAATAAATATAGGTTGCGTATCTGGCATCACATCAATGGAGGAATCCCATGGAGCTCATCAAGAAAGACCTCCGGAAATTCATTCACCACTGGCACAGACTCGAGTGTAGGTGCCTCAACATCGGTGTCCGTAACCCAGATCAAATGATAGATTCACCCCTTGTTAATCATCTTCGTGGCCTTAAGGTAAGAAATAAACCTACCTTTTGGCATCACATTATCTCCCTTCCATTCAACAACAGGCTAATTTGGAAATTCAAACCTCACAGCTCTAGTTCGGTAATCGAGCTTGGCAAAGCATGAATAAAGCCAATCCATTCCCATAATTACATCAAAATCGACCATTCCCAATTCAATGAGATCGGCCACGATGTCCCGACCACGTACCGTGAAAACACAACCCCTATAAACTCGTGCGGCTACAATAGACTTGCCAACCGGAGTAGATACAGAGAACGACTCAAGAAGTTGTTCCGGTTCTATCCTAAATTCAATAGAAATATAAGGGGTAATATAGGACAAAGTAGAATCGGGATCAATAAGAGCATGTACATCATGAGATTGGACAGTCAATATACCTGTGACAACATCTGGAGATGCCTCTGCACTCTGGTGACCACTCATAGCATAGAAACGACTGGGTCCTCCCGAACTCTGCACACCATCCCTAGATGCACCACATCATGCGGGTGCTGGAGTGCCTCGAGCTGGAGGGGGAGCTGAAGATGTAGTAGTTGTAGAACTGGATGGTTGTGTTGTGCCCCTGCTCGCACCCTGGCGGGATGATTGACACTCCCTTTGAATATGACCACTCAATATGCACCCGTAACATATAGGTAGGTCCATGTAACATATCCCCAAGTGCATCTTCCCACACCTGGGTCATGGGCACCTCCATTGTTGCTGGAATCTCCCTCCTGATCGGCCCTGCTGGTGGGGTCCCCTGCTGCCCTGATTGGGCTTGAAATGACTCCCCTGCTGCTGACTGGGCCCAGCTGGCGGTGCACTAACTAAAGACTAAGCAAAATACTGGGATGGCCCTGATGACCCTCCCCTAAAAGTTAATCTTCCCCCACCAAATGACTCCGCAAAGTTGCCTGCAGACCGGGCCTTGCTGCTACCTTTCCGCTCCATTCTATTCTTCAACTTACGGTTCTCTGTAGCTTGAGTAAATGCTACAATCTTCCCATAGTTCATATCAGAATACAAGGCAGCTTTAGCGGCCTCATTGATAATCAAGGGGCTAAGGCCATGCACAAACCGACGCACTCTAGCCTCCATAGTAGGAAACATGAGAATGGCATATTTAGACAGGCGCACGAACTCTATGTGGGACTCCCACACACTCTTACTACCTTGTTTAAGGTCTCAAACTTTGCGGTACGGGCTGCCCTAGTCTCAGCAGCTAAGAAATGGTCCATGAAAGTGTCAACAAACTCACTCTACCTCGCTGGAGGGCTCCCCTCCTCCCGAGAGTCCTCCCAATGCTCAAACCAAGAATAGGCCACCCCTTTCAGGCGGTAGGCGGTAGGTGGCCAACTCCACTCCCTCCATCTTAGTAGTGTGCATAACCTAGAGATCTCGTTTGCATCTCATCAATGAAGTCCTGTGGGTCCTCCTCGGGATTAGCACTCGTGAACACCGGAGGATCCAGCTGAAGAAACATGTTCATCCTGGAACCACTAGAATCCCCTTGTTGGCTAGAAGAAGTGGGTGCAACATTTGATATCTGGGCCTGATAAGCCACTATCTGTGTCAGCATCTAGATGGCTCCCCTAACATCCCCATCGGAAATACCAGAACCAGAAGCTGGGGATGGAGGTGGAATCGAAATATCAGTTAGAGGAATCGCTGCACCCTCAGTAGGTGCAGGAACTAGTATGGCCTAGTCAGGTGTAGTTGAATCATGCATTATAGCAGTCGGGGGATTATCCCCACCCCTCGGGTATTCACCCACATCATCAAATAAAGGGTCAACTGTCACTCCTTCGGCGGCATTAGCTCCTTGGCCAGTTCTTGCTCTCTTCTTAGGTGTCATGTACTGAAAGTTAAAGGAATGCACGAGTTAGAGGAGGATCAGTTTCACAATCTGTTTCATCGCACGATCCAGAATATCAAAGAAGGGTATTAATCCTAAATGTCCAAGAAGCCTCCAACTTATAGATATGGTCGACAATACACCGATAAGGAGGACTCTACTAGGAACGGCTTTGAGACATCCTAGGACACTTTAAAACCTTAAGCTCTGATACCAAATTTGTCATGTCCCAAACTCGGGGAGCGCGATTCGTGCTCAATCGAGTGAACCCGACCGAGCAATCCTGCTAGATACTTTCTACCCCAAACTCACTCATGGAAAAATAGGTGACATATATTCATTAAATAGACAATAGGGAGATCATGAATACAATACCAAAACCTTTCTATTAGTTTCTTCATCTTTAATATCTCAAAATAAACACATTTTATAGGCTAAAGTAGAACAAGTGATTCATTCAAATATAAACATGAATTGTTTGACTTCCCCCAACACCGACATACAACCCCCACAATGTCTACGGAGCCTCTAAAAGATACAAAGGAGTACCATGATAGTGCCGACAACAAGGCTTCGGCTATACCTCCAAACATGATAACAAAATATACAAAAGATACATGACCCCGGAATGAGGTAGGGCTCACCAAGTCTGCTTGGAGGAAGGGGTACTGCTATCGCTGGTCAATGCTACCTGCTATGGAACCACCTGCATCCATTATTGATGCAGTTCCCCCGGCAAAAGGGATGGTAGTACTGTCGAATCGTACTAATATGTATAACCAAACACCATTTCAATAGAATGAACAATAATACAATGGAGAAAATCATGATATTAGTAGAAGCCTCAAACAATACCAAAACATCAAGTTAAGAACCACATAAGTTTTCAAGTCACTTTCCATATTTTTAGGTGGGGAGCTCTTTAATTCCAGTATACCATTAGTCACGAAACCACCGTACCTTTACACGGAGTCCAATCATGGCCCGATCGTCTTGGCCGCCTCATTTGAGACATTAACCACAATCACAATTTCCAGCACAATCACCACCATTCGTGCGGCATGGCATCCGATCATGGCCCGATCGGCTAGGCTGTCTCACCCGAGACATTACCTTTTCTATCAATCATCTCACGTCATACTTTCTTCACATCTATTCAATTCATCGGCACTTATGGCCAAATTATAATATCATTCTTGGCACTTGGCCGAATTTCCTATTTCATGCTCCCCTTTTCATTTTCACACACCATTACCATTATCGACAACAAGACTCTTTAATTCAATGCTTTTAGGTACACATGAGGGCAAATTAAGAGTCTTAGACATATAGAGATTTTGTTCACATAATTTGGCATGATAACCTTCACTCAAGCATAACTTGAAATCGTTACAATTATAACACACACAACCACACTTTGAATATATACTCAAAAGATAACATAGAATGAATAAATGCATTTGAAACATATATTGAATATGTATATCTCAACACAAGATTACTCGGGATAACCGATTTCATAATGACCAACTAGGGTCTTACGTAACTTACATGAACACCGTGGAATTCGATTCTAAGAGAGGGGTTTAGCCAACATACCTCAATTGAGCTTCCTTAAACTTTTAAAACGTTTCGGAATTCTTAGCAACTTCAATCTATTTTAGAAATATAACAAGTTGAACCAAAATTAGGAAGATGATCATGATTCTAGCTCATTTGAGCATATTATCAAGCACTAGGTGTGCATTAAAGTTTTTAAGGCCCTTTACGAAAGATTCCATCATCCCTTAACCCATTCTCTACCATTTTTAGCTCACAACCTTCCTACATTACTTGATAACACATGCATGTAAGATAACAACTCCCACACCCAAAGGATGAATATTTCCTTGTTAATCTTTAATGATTGGGCAAGAATTGATGGATAATAGGTTGAAGTTTACTCCCCCACTCTAAGCACTCTAAGCACTCTTTCTCACTCTAAAAGTATCAGAATATTTTCTCAAAATGGACTATGGCATATGTTTAAACGAAGTAGGGTCGGGTTATAAAAATCTAAAACTGAAGCCCTGAGACAGGATCTGACATAATGATTCTGCGGTCCGCGAAATGGCCGCGAAAAACGGGCTCCGGAACTGGGCTAGCTTGCTTCACTCTGCGGTCGTTATGCGGCCCCGAAGACCTGTTGTGCGGTCGCATAATGCGCCGCATAACCTCCCTCCACAAAATTCCAAGGCTGATTATGCGATTAAAGCGCGGCCCGCGAAATGGTTGTACGGTCGCATAACTAGCCGCGAAATTGATATAAAAAATGGCCCAAATAGCTGCTTCACTCTGCCGCATAATGGGCCGCAGAAATACCCAACCCTGCAAAATATTTTCCTTCAACTCCCAGCGCACTGTTCAATCCAAAAAGTCTGAATCGCGGCTCGCAAGCCTGTCGCAAATAATTTCTACTATTATTAACCTCTACGTCTACCTCGGCATCACGGAACCCCGATTTCTAGAAAAATATTTCACGGGGCCTTACAATAACCACCATTAGAATTGGATGTTATACGTTTATGCATCTATCCCTCTTTGTTGTTTTTGGTTAATATACGGGATATGAGTCATGTCAAACTTCTACAGCTAGCTAGGAGAGGAAAGCCAAGATGGATGGATTTAACTAAAAAAATCACGGGTTCATGTGCCAATGATTGGGGCTATAAATCCGTCCTTGCTAATGGTGTAAAAAAATCATACATCATTTATATAGTTTTATCAACAAACTATTGACGTAAAAAAATATAACACATGCACTTTTTTGAGTCCCAAGCAAGTAAATGCACAATAGTTAAGAAATAAGAATCGTTGATGAAGATGAATTTGTATTGGTTTATGCATTCTTTTTTGAGTTCTTTTTTGAGTACTTACATTCTCTGTATTTCTTCATTATGACTATTTTCTTGTACAAACATGTTATAGCTCCAATGAAGAACAATCATACTCTTTCTTACATTGTATTAGAAGAACTTATGTACACTTTTGATGTACCTTAGCTAGTATATATAGAATATTGTGATATAAGGGAGTCTCCCTCATTTACTTTAGTAGCTAGGACCAACTGTAAAGAGAGGAGTACGTCCTCCTATCTTAGGGGTATGGTAGTTATCTATCCTACTAACCCACCTCTACAGCTCTACTAGTGAAACAAACTGAATATTACACCCAAACCAACTGACTCTATTAATCACTAAATATAATTACAATAACCTAATATCAATATATAGAACAGTAGAAAACAATATTAGAGGAAATAGAGGGTAGATGAGAAATAGAAATTGCAACCTAAAACTAAGAAGAAAGGGGATGAGAAACAAATTCAGCAAAGGAGATGAGAAGAACAGACTAAGCCGAGACTTCAATATAATTCGCATCCTTGTATCTCCTCTCGATCCCAAATATAACGTCATAGCGTTCCATTCGAGTGTTTAGTCATTGTGCTTCTTATCACTATAACTTCTGGCCCAAATATCACAACTGGATCAACCTCGTTCGACATTTCTGGCCCATAATTCCTTCCCCACTCAACTTTGTTCACAACAACTAGCACTTTGGTTGATTTATTAAATATAATCATCTTTACTGGCAAGATAGCCAGCAAGTGCAAGTGTGTAACCACCATTAGAATTGGACGTTATAAGTTTATGCATCCCTCTCTTTGTTTTTTTTTGGTCAACATACGAGATATGAGCCATGTCAAACTTCTACAGCTAGCTAGGAGAGGAAAGCCGGGATGGATGGATTTAACTAAAAAAAAGTAAGTAAATATCACTTATCATATAATTGAATGATCTATAACAGTGTACATTTTTCTTTTGTACGAAAAACAAGTAGTAGAGTAGTGGTTATCCTTGTCATAATCCACTTTTTCACAATTGAAACTTTTCCAAATTATCTAACATTACAAAAAGAGAAAAGTGACGTAAATCAAAAAAGTAACCACAGCAATAAGCATTATTGGCATTACTTTTTTATAGAAGATAGAACATCTAACTTTGACACTTTAAGATTTCATCAAATTCAAGAATTAATAATTAACAATGCTTTGATCGATATTCTAGTCGCTTATTACTAGGATGTTCTACTTTTCTTCCTTTACATAAGTGGCTTGTGCAACAATCGGCCTCTCCATTTGACAATAATCATTTATCTTTTTAGACATTTAAATATTATTCATATCCTGATTTAACTTATTAGTACTTATTATTATCAATAATTACTCATAGTTATTCTCAAGTAACCTGATAGTGTATGAATTTTTTACATTATTATTGTATAAAAGTTAGAATACGCTTTCTCTCTTTGTCTTATCCGTTTAATTATTTCAGCAAATGAGCAGTCTCATTTCCAGGGCTGGCTATAGGGTAAAGCTTCTAAAGCATTTGCTTGAGGCCCCCAAATTTGGAGGCCCCATTTTTTAAAATACCAAAATAGGTTTATAGGCTGTTTTATGAAAATAATGAGTAGTTTTTACCTGAAATTAGATATTTTTTTTATAAAAGGAAAGAATAGATGTGTAACTAATTGAAGCGAGCGTAATACTTTTTATAAATGTGAATTTCTTTCAAACCTTTTTTTTGCATGAACAAAAAATCTAACAAGTGAAATTATTATATTCTACTTTTTATCCATTTTTTCATTAGAAAATATGTAGTACTAAATCATATTTTTATACTATTCATTTTCTTTCTTGGTTTGTCCAAGAGTTAATCGCTCGCATAACTTTATACTCTTATATATTCTCTTTCTTACTTTTTTCGGGTTTAAGTCTGATAACTTTGTACGTGTAGTATTATTCGAAAACCCACATAGCTTAAAAGTACTATTGATATCATATATCGTGCATTCGTTTTTGTTTTTCCTGAAGTTTCAAGCATTTTGTGTTATTGAAGGAGCAAAAAGTTATCTTGAAATTAAGTCATCATTTTTCTTGAATTAAATTCTATTATTATAACTTTCAAGTGTTATTATCATCTCATTTTATTCTTACTTCATAGTTATATATTGTCTTTTATTCATTTATTAGAATTTAAAAATGCCACGAAAAATATGAATCACGTTGTTCAAAACTAAAATAAAAGAGTTAAAAACTATTTTAATATTGTCTAAAACATTTTTAGGAGAGATCGATTATAAAAAGTTATTAATAATTTTGTATCTCAAAATATTAGAAAAATAGAATTTATTTATTTATATATATATATCACGTATGTGTGTGATTTTTTTAAAAAAAAATAAAGTTTAGGGCCTCTTATTAACATTGGCTTTAGGCCACAAATGGTGTTAAGCAGCCCTGCTCATTTCTAGCAGCACTAACTAGAATAAATATCTTGATTTCACAGAAATCTCTCTATAGCGTGCAGAAAAAAATGGATGAAGTACAAAGAGAGCAAGAGGGAAAAAACTGTAAGCCTAGGAAACTCAAGAATTTCATGTCAATCAAAACACTGCTTATTGTCATCAACTGCATCTTCCTGGCAGTTGGCCAAATAGCAGGTGTTATGCTTGTTAGGATTTACTTTTTGCATGGCGGAAAAAGAAAATGGTTGCAAGCTTTTTGGCTTACAGCAGGGTTCCCAATCTTGCTTTTGCCAATTGCCATTTCTTTTGCAAAAAGAAGAAAAGCCAATAAGACAGAAACTAATAGAGTTTTACTCACACCAAAACTAATATTAGCAAGTGCTATATTAGGTCTCCTTCTTGGTGTTTGTAGCTACCTCTACACTTTTGGCATGTCTTATCTTCCCGTTTCAATTTCCTCCCTCCTCGCTTCAACATCACTGGCTTTCACGGCGATTTTCGCGTATTTTATCGTGAAACATAAATTCACACATTATTCTGTAAATGCTGTGGTTTTGATGACATTCGGATCCATCATATTAGGGCTACACATGAATGGAGATAGGCCTAAAGGAGAATCGAATCGTCAATACGTTTTAGGGTTTGTCATGACAATTGTTGGTGCTGCTCTTCATGGTTTTTTAAACGCAGGAGTGGAATATAGCCATATCAAAGCTGGAGTTGCTGTTACGTTTGATCTTGTCATGCAAATGCAGTTTCTTATATCTATGTTCTCCACTTTGTTTTGTGTCGTCGCCATGATTATCAACAAAGATTTTCAGGTAAAACTTTATTACTCCTAATTTAACATCTTTTTAGGCTATATTTGTCTCTAAAATTGCAGTAGGCATGTAGATATAATAACGTACGACTACCTCCATTTTATCAGAGTAGTTCTTTAATATGTTATAACAAGTTATTTAAAAAGGCTTACATAGTTATCATATAGAAGTTTAATTATTTATCCTATGATAAATTAGTTTGATACAGAAAACATCATATTATATTCAAAAGTTGAAAAGTAATTAGATGAAAGAAAATTCTTAAAAGTTGTGATAACTATATAAAAATAATATTTACTCCCTCCGTCTATGTGACACGCTTTAGTTGTTAGTTTATTTTAGAATGACACTTTAAATTTGCAAACAATTAACTTTATCCGGTATATACACAATAAATTTTTTTTATAACCATACAAATATTTTATGTCATGTTTAAGGACACAAGTTTCTAAAATTATGACATATTTTGACCAAAAGTTTTATTTAGTTCTTAAACCGCCAATTCAAACAATATCACATGTATTGAAAGAGAGGGAATATTATCGGTGTAGTGGAAATATATAGTACATATAAAAGGAAAAAAGTTGAGTAACAATGACAAGAACTTTCTAGGTTGAGAGTGAAACATAAGCTTTTATAAAGATCCCTTATTTAATTCTTTGCAAAGATAATCACACGACGGGATCTTCAAAAGTAAAGAAGAAAGAGTGCCATAAATAGTGGAAATATGAAATGAAAAAAGTAGAGTCACAATGACATGAACTTTTTTGGTTTAATTTAGAGTGAAAAGTATAAAGCTTTAACATATCTAGTTGTTTTCAAAGATAATCAAGTGGTATATATATCTTCATGCATTTTATTATGTTTTTTAAAATATATGCAGACCATCCATAGAGAGGCTGAAGCATTTGGACTGGGGCAGAACAAGTATTATATGATATTAGCATTATCAGCAATAGCTTTGCAAATTATGATTATTGGAAATCTTGGGTTGATCTTTAGCTCCTCAGCTCTATTGTCAGGGATATTTAACTCTCTTCTAGTTCCAGTACAGCAAATATTTGCTGTGATGTTCTTACCTGAAAGCTTCAATGCAGAAAAGTGGATGGCTTTAGCTATGTGTCTTTGGGGTTTCGCCTCTTATTTCTATGGTGAATATAAGGCCAGCCTGAAGAAGGTCACAAAAACCAAACCAGACCAAGTTTGAGTAAAAATTATACTTCCTATGTAATTTACTGAATAGTGTCGATCTATTATTATAATTCAGCTTGTACACAAGTTCTAATCTGGCGCTGTGGGCTATTGAAGGCTTTACTTCCTATTGATGTTGGCAACCTAATATATTATGTATGCAAGGGCGATATTATGTATGCAAGGGCGGATGTAAGTCTTGTTCAATTGAATTCATAATTTTCGACACAAAGTATGAATTTTTATGTAAATATTTACTAAAATTTCAACAAATATTAAATTTGAACCCATAATTTTAACAATACAATGAGTTTAATATTAAAATCTTAAAAGTTGAACCAATTAAACATAAATTGTGAATCAGCCTTTGTATGTATGCATGTGTGTATATATTAATTTTGTTAATGTAATAAACAAAAATAAGTAATATGAAACAATGTCGGATGGCACTACTTTGATTCAAGGTGTCTCTGCCACTGAATATACAAAAAGAAAGGGCATAATTAATGTAGCATATGTACATAAATGGAAGATGGTCTTCACCTGCTTGTTGGATCGCAAATGAGTTTTAAACGTAATCTGTTATATGATTTAAAAGAACTCTGTTATACAATTTAAATACTTTTTTATCTTAGTGGACGGCTTTCTAGAGCTATTTTGGACTAATTTATTTTGCTCCAAATGGAATGCCATGTCTGTGTCCAATTAAGGGTATAATTTCTTATTTCTATAGGCTGAAATTCAATTTTATCCACCCGTCGAACTTTATCCGCAGTGATAATAATGCTTTAGAACTTGCATCTCTAAAATGAAAGGTACAATTACAAACTCTTTACCGAGAAGTGCACAAACATTCATTCTTACTGTTATTATTTAGGGATTAGTCCGTACTTATCTTGTCATGACAATTTGAACTAAAAATCTTATTTTCAGAATAATTCTTGACATTTGTGTCCCGAAAAATTAAACTGAAAAACTAAAACTCAGCATGCATCGGTTAATTCCTAAATAGTAACCCTTAGATTAGCTACCTGGTGTCATTTCTACCTCTTTACCATTAACTCCTAACTAATGTAGCGATTGAATCAAAACGGTGGGATCATCCAACCAGGTTGCCTGCTACAGCACATAAATGCAACCTGATTGTGTAAAATTTTCTTTTACAATTGATGAATGTTAGTTAAAACTCTTGAACTAAGTCTAAATAGCAAGAACAACTTTATGTCCAGTCCGATTTTGGAGGTAGAAATCGCACGTAATTTGTTCAACTAGTAAGGCGAAAAAACTGTAATCTTCATACTTCAATTTTTTCATCGAGTCATTCTTTGTTTTTCTTTTTCTTTTCCCAAGTCTTATTACTGCTTGTAAAACTTCCTTTTTGAAAAAAAAAAAATCACATGTTACTTCCTGAATTTCTGTTTGTTGTCACAGCTGGATCCAGGATTTAAACACTAGTGGTTTAACCTTTACAATTTTTGGTGTTGAGCACATTATATTTTTAAAGTTATGGGTTCATATCTAATATTTATTGCAATTTTAGTTAATTTTTAGACATAAATTTATGCTCTGCGTCGAAAGTTATAAGTTCAATTGCACCGACGTAGGAAAGAAGTTCCACCTAGCTAGTAAAAAATAGAAGCTATCAGCACATAGAGAACTCACAGTCAGTTGCTGAGGAGTGAGGAATTTACAACATTGGGGAAGTGAATTTACAGCATTCTAACTCATTCTCTTTCGGTAAGTTACAACATTGCCCACACATCACATTTCACAAACAAAATCACCACTTGTTTCTATATCTTCTATATCAGCATCATCTAATTCATCAAGTTCCATACTCCCTTCACATGAATTTGCTACAACCTTAGGAACCCGCAAATCAATTCTTGCCTCCTCTATTACTGCCAATACTTCTTCCATGCTCTGACTCGGGTTATTTACATCAACGCATTCGTGTCGTCCTTCTTCCATGAATTCGACAGGTAAGTTTTTCAAAAACCAGGGATGCTTTTTAATTTCCGGAATGGTTATTCTCTACAAGAGAATTCAGCAAACAACAATATTATTGGACTACTCCGAACACATTTAAAAATGGAGGCATGTCCGCGCATAATGCAGTGGAATGAGAACTTGAATATCAAGGTCTGTGATTATCGATAGGATATACTGAGATGACAAGGTAATAACTGATTAATGATCGTGTCGCTCAAACAGTTATGAACAACATTTCACATAAAAGATTTATGATGATATAAATTTTTGGCAAAAGAGTATTATTACCTTATCAGGATCTGCCACAAAAATCCTGGATAAGAGATGCTCGCATTCCATGGAAATGTGGACATGTTTTGGAATTGAGTACTGGACGCTAAATATTCTCTGTTATGAAAAATTAACTCAATCAAAGTGCTGCAGAAAATAGGCTTTACAACATTCAAAATATAACAGTTCGTTTTTTATCTCTTTTTATAAATCAGATCAAGTTCTTTACTATCTATCACAAGTGTACGTAATTCTTCATATACTCACAGAAATGGTCTTTCTGAAGTTTTTTGGATCACTGGGATCTTCAAATGGATAAGCTCCAACCAGCATTACGTATAAAGTAACTCCACAAGACCAAACATCTGCAACCTATAGATTCAAGAATTAAAAAGAGGAGTAAGCATTTTTATTACATAAACATTACGAAAATGTTGGGTGAAAGATCAGAAACAATTAGCACCTTTCCGTCATATTCTTTCTTTGATAAGATCTCTGGTGCAACATAAGCTGGTGTCCCTACAGTGGACTTGGGTTGAGAATGAAAGACAGATGACTGCAAACAAGTAAAGTAGTTGATCGGGAATGTTAACAGAAAGTCTAGAATGGCAGTCAGAAATAATTTTTGCCAAAAGATTATTGACCTTGGAGTAACCAAAATCGCATATTTTGACTCGTGGTGCAGCACTTCCATCCAGTAATGTATTTTCCAATTTGAGATCTCTATGACAGATTTGCTGCAGCCAAATAGTAATACTCCGTAGCATAATAGGTCCAAGAAAAACTCAAACTAGTTGAAACTTGAGAGTGTGAGAAGTATTAATGTTTTACCATGAAATGGCAGTAACTAACCCCTGATATCAATTGCTGAAAGAAGAATCTGGCCTGACCAAAAATAAAATATATAAACAAATTAAAGTACACAATTAATTACCAGCTGACTTTGAAGTTTAAATAGAAAGCATTCTGCACTAAGCAGTATTAGTATGTACATGTGTGTGTGCGTGCGCGTTATACACAGACAAATACATACATATACATGTAAAAATACGAGAATTAACAATCTCAAAACATGAGAAATTTTAGAAGCATATCCATTCTCCGTTTAAAGTTTTAAGATGTCAGTACTCAGGAATGAAGACGGGTAAACAACAAGCATGATCCCCCGTAACCCACACTAAGAAAAAAAAAAAGAAATTGCACCAAAGATCCGAAGATGACAAGTACAAGTTATTTGTCAGAAGTTAATCACTAGAAATATGTAAAATGCAAATTGAATCTTCTAACTATCGTCTAATACCTCATCTTCGTTGAATCTTCCAGCTTTACAAATCCTCTGAAAGAGTTCTCCGCCTGCAGCATATTCCATTACTATTGCTAGATGAGTAGGTGTCAGCAATACCTGGAAGAGGTGAAGATCCATTCATATAAAAAGCCATAAACAGAACCGAAAAGTGTACTTGCTGCTAAATACATTCATGCTAAACCTACTGCTAGCAGCAGTGGCGGAGCCACATGCACCCAAGGGGTGTCAACCGACACCCGTTCGTCGAAAAATTACACTGTTTAACTCGGTAACTTTTTTAAAAATATGCATATATACTATATAATGATACCCCTTGACTTCTTGGTGAGCTTATTTCTTTATATTTTGACTCCCTTTAGTAAAAATTTTGGCTCCGCCACTGGCTAGCAGTCATCAGGAATGCCAGCACAAACAAATTAAGAGATCATCAAAAGGATCGGTAAATCCAATTTCATGAAAAGCAAAAGTTGCATTTGGTTGCAAGATGCAGAGTCCTTTAAAATAGAGGCAGAACTAACTTATTACTCACAATTAACCCTCTAAAAGAATTCAAAAACAAGAGCAACAACGACAGTTGGGAACTGGCTAAGAAAAACCACACACTGTACGCGCAGAAAAACATTAAGGAAGAAAGAAGGAAGACAAGATTGCTGTGACAAAAAATTTTTAAAAAAAAAATAAAGAAAGAAAATATATGGTTACAATGCTACATACATGGTTTAGACGACTTAAAAATTAAAGTAGCTTAACCAGCCACTTTCAAAGCAACAGAGTATGTAGACAGACTAGACTTCTCAGAGGAATCGGCTAAGATAAATACTCCCTGTCTCAGTTTCAATTTATAAGACGTAGTTTCACTAGACACGGCGTTCAAAAAAGAAAGAAAGACTTCTGAATTTATTTCTTAAACATGCCACGAGATTTTTCTTTGACTATAAAAGTATGTCATTAAGATTAAAAAGAAAGTTTATAGTTAAATTGTTCCCAAACATAAAAGACTGTTATCCTTTGAAGACGAACCGGAAGAACTAAGTTTTATTCCCTTTTACTTGTCCAGTATATTTAAATAAATTTTTCCTTCTACGTGTCTATATTAACAAATGAAGAGATAACTAATTAGTACTTATTTTTTCTATTTCCCAAGCTAATCGAACTACCAGTAGTCAAATTAAGATTTCAAAAGTACCATTAATAAGGATAATTTTGCAAAATAAATACTTAATAATGATTTCTTAACGGGTGTGCAACATGCAAGCTGGACAAGTGAAAAAGAGAAGGTAGGTATAATGAAAAATATTTTATTTCCAACAGTAAGAGGCTGAGTACTATACCTCTTTGAATCTGATAATATTTGGATGACTCAATGATCTATGATTCATAATTTCCCTTTGTACATGTTCATCAATCTGCAGACCTCGAAAGATAGAAAAAAAGAAGAGAAAATTGGTGATTATAGCCAAAAATAAATACGTAACTAAAATCCCCAAATAAACTGATGGCATCAAATACTGCGACCTTTTGGCCTCTTTCAAAGAACTTCACAGCAAAGAGATCTTTGGTAATTTTATCTCTAACAAGCTTAGCTACTCCAAAATTACCAGAACCCAAATCCTTCACAAACTCATAACGCTCCATTATAAAGAAAAAGTAAAAGGGTTTCAAGATTCTTTAGATTTCACAAGATGCAATTGTTTCTTCAATACCTACTGAGATTGACTAACAGAATTCATATAAAAAAGTCAAAAGTAGAACAAGGGTATCCAAGTTTGAGGTTTAATTAGTTGAGGAGAAAGTCTAGTGTTCGTGTTAGTAGTGATAATAATATTCTGTACTTGTCTAGTCATTGATCAGCTCAGTGTACTTTAATTTCTGCAAAAGTGACACTAACACTAACCGAATGAAGACAAGAAAGCGTGTTTTGCAGCAGTTAAAGTTTCAGACCGGAAGAACGATTAGCCACGTAGTTCCAAATAAAAAATACTAGCGATACCTAAAGCAAATTAAGTAGAGAGAGACAAACACGAGATCCGACTATATACGAAGTACCTGGGCATGGGAATAATCAATATACTAATGGGAGACACCAATTGATTGGAATTATTGACAAAATTACATTGGATACATACCTTCCAAGTTGGATTATTTGGGAAACCAAGTCACCAACCATCCTACCGAGGCAAGTGCACATATTGCGACTACGAAATCAAAGTATGGTTCATTTGGACTCAAGAAACACAAATAGATTAAAATAAATTGGGCATCATTTTATATATAGCCCGGTATTCATCGCGTTATATCTTAATAGCAGTTTTGTTCGTTAAGGTATAGCGTGGTGAATAACCGCGCTATATATAAAATGGTGCCCCACCAATAAGTCATATGCACTTAACTGACGCACCAATAATTCATATGGGTATAGCGCATATTATGGATGCGTTATACATCAAATAATTGTACTCCCTCGGCTAGGTTTTTTCTTATTTAAGTAGTTTCAGAATATGGTAAAAATCCATTTAGCATCCTTCAAGTCTTTCGAAATATTTGTTCGTTAAGTTATTTTGCATTTTGTTATAATGTCCGAAGAGCGAAAAATTAGAGTTTTATTATATTGGGGGGTGAGGTTGTGGCGGAGAATAATACGGTATAGTTGTTCTCCACAGTGTCATGTTATGTTGCCACTTACAATGGAGTACGATAGATTGGTATCATTGTTATGTAAAAAAATGAGTGTGAGCAAACGTTCAGTGAATATTAAAGTAACTAGGAGATATCCGTATTTTGTTACTCCGCAAGGGGTTGCTTGTTATGCTGAGTTTAACATCGAAGGCGATGAAACTCTGACAGAATTTTTGAGGACTTCGGATGAACACCGGGAACTTCTTGTGATAAAAATGTTGGAAATGTACGTCATGGTTGAAGACGTTCGTAATAATGAGGTTCCGCAAAGAAGGGATATCCCTCAATCATTGGGTAATTTTTTTTGGAGCAATTTTAGCCGAACAGGTTCCAGGTAAAAGCGTTTAGCCTAAACTTATCTCCACGGTCGAATGAGGAGCGATGGCATAATTTATCCCCAAGTTTACATAATCCACAAGCCGAGTGGTAAACTTCATTTTTCCTTTGTATTACGAAGTTTCTTTTTATGTGTTGAATTTGTATTAAAACTCATGTATTCCACATGGGATACCGGTCAGATATGAATTTTACAAGCTATGAACCAACGGGCAGTTGGAACATGTCTAATTTTGGTGTGTTGGATAATGGTGGTCCAACCGGGAGTCATCAGCAACAGGATATTGTGCATCATGGGATATCAACACATTTTAATTTGTAAACTAAGTGATAAATTTTTTTATAAAATTTGGATGAATCTGGGAAACTCATTATTTAATTGATTGTGCAGTGAAAATGAGCAACTTGAAGGGGTCCTTAATCAATTGCCCGAAGACGACATATTTAATCGGGATTTGGCAGATGCGCAGAGTCAGGAAGATGATAGTGATTATAACAACAATGCTGATGAGTCCGGAGATAACACACCCTTCCCTGATGAGGGTGATGATGATGAGGACGAGAATGATGAACCTGATTTGACGAGGAAGCATGCTCCACCTCCCGTTAGACCAAGAGTGTACGAGTCCCATGTGCCATTTTATTCAAGGGTGATTCCTTACCTTGATCAGTTGCCAAGTATGCCGGATGTCCATGCCCTCACAAGGGAACTTGAAAAAATTCGGATAACAATGTGGGATGAATCTAGAGAAACGGTGTTGTCAAAGGGCATGCTTTTTGCTGATAAAGCGCGCCTAAGCAGGGCGGTGAGAATGTACAACATAAAAGAGTGTTGTGAGATCGTGGTTCATGAGTCATCTCCTGAAGTATACAAGGTTATTTGTCGTAGATGGTTTCAAGGTTATAATTGGATGCTGCATACGAGAAAGTTGAAAACAAATATATGGATTGTAGGAAAATACATAGGCACCCACAATTATGAAATGGACACATTCAGTGGTAATCATTTTAACTTGAATGTTGACTTAATTTCTCTTGTCTTGATTCCACACATTAAAGCATCCATAAGGTACAAGATCAAAGAGTGTATAACATTTGTCCACCAGGTATATGGATGTATTTAACCAATAAAGGCATTTCTCGGGCGTAAACGTGCGTTTGAAATTGCTTATGGTAACTGGGATAAGTCATTTGCCGCTCTACCCAGGTACATGGCTGCATTACAACACTTTAACCCTAGGAATGTTATTGAATGGAAGCTTGAGTGGAGTTCGGGAATACCAGAATACATATTCAGATATATGTTCTAGGCATTTAAACCAGCCATTGATGGTTTTGTGCATTGTCGGCCGGTAATATCCATAGACGACACTCATGTCTATGGAAAGTATGATATTACGTTGTTGATCGTCATTGCTATAGATGCTAATAGAAGTATATTTCCCCTAACATTTGCTATTTGTTCCAATTAAAGCCAAGAGGCGTGGACATTATTTCTGAACCACTTGAAGGAGCACGTTGTCAAACAGTGGTAAGGTATTTTTCTTATATTTTATCGGCATGGCGGTATTTTAAGTTCTGTATAGAATTTGCGTGCATAGCAGGAACCGTATGCCTACCACAACTGTGGGAATAATATACACACTGTCAATGAAGCCAGAAGATTATGCTCTTGTGGAAAATGTCATTCTATCACTTTCCATGCTCACATGCCATGAAGTGCTTTCAACATATAGGTTTCGCGGCAGCGAGGTACTTTGATGAAGAATATAGTATTGTTGCATACTTAAACACCTATAGTGGACAGTTGCATCCAGTGGGTGCTGAGCATTATTAGCCGCCGGAACCATTTAAAATGGTGTGTAACAAGGATTATGTGCGACAACGGCAAGTGCAAAAAAGAATGCGTATACGGAACCAAATGGATGTTGATGATACCATTTATACGCGTAAATATGGCATATATTCCCAAACAGGACACGACCGCCATAAATGTCCTTCAACTGGTTTAGGAAGAGGTGGTAATTCAGCACCAGGTGCCAGTTCATCTAATGTGCCCAATTATCAAGGATAAACGTAGTATTTTATTGGAGTAATTTTGTTGTACTAAATTTATGTAAATGTTCAGGTTGCCAAATGTATGAAATAAAATTATGTTTCCAATGGAATTAAATTTAATTGTTATTTAGAATTAAAGATTCAATACAACAGTTTAACATACAACCCAAGGAATAAAAAAAAATCATTCGCCATTATCATTGTTGTCTGGCACTATTTCGTTGTCACCGTCTTCATCTTCTTCGTCAACATCTTGTACGCACCATTCGAGACCAAGGGCATCGTAATCTAGGCCCACAGTTGACACACATTTTACGTATTTTATCGCTATCATCAATAAGACCACTTGCTTGATTTCTACAACAATATGGGACTCCTACGTCCAACGTTTGTGGTAAAAACTTAGGTAGTCCCTCCCACTCGACAACTGTTGGGAAAACAGGATACTCATTGTCTCTGTGCAATTTTTCATTTTTTAATAAATCCAGTACTGATCCTCCGTTCCTTCCAGATAGTTAAGATCATCAATAATATGATGAACAACATGTGCCTTTTCCATCTCTAGAATCTCCTTCATCAAATGCCGAATCAATTCTGGCTCATCTTTGTGTGTGTTTGTTTGGAAGGTTACAAACAATGCTTGTGGTACAACAAGCCCATGCCAGTAACATAGTACTTCATAATCACCATTTTGAGTAAAGGGGAACCTATTGTAGTTTTTCACCCCGAATTCGCATATCTTCAGGCTTTGTAGAATATGCTTCGCCCTCAATAATGTGCCCTACAACTTTTAGATCAGTGTGTATATTGATAAGCTTATTTTCCAAGGGACGCAGAACACCATACCACTTGTCATCAACCAAATCAGTATAGCAACCTAGCATATATTTTTCAAGGTAGGGATCGATTGTTGTTATGACGTGTTCCATTTGGATCTTTTGAACTACCTTTACCTTTTTGCCTCTTCGTAAACCACTTATTAAATGTTTGTGGCATTTCTGAATTGGATGTTGTTCTGGTTCTTCAAATGGTATTTGAATATTGATTTCTTGGTTCAAGTTAAGAAGAACTAAGTTGCATGTCGACCTGTATGAACGCGAAACATATCGCCTCACCAATATGCGGTATGTGTATTATCATGTCAACCTGAAAAAGTTGTTGACATGAAATACTAGACCCACTTGTACCCGAATGAATCATTATCATGTGAAACATAGCGCCTCACCAATATGCGCTATGTGTATTGTCATATCGACCTGAAAAAGTTGTCGGCCTGAAAAAACTGTTGACATGAAATGTTGGACCCACTTGTACCTGAAAGAATCATTATCACACGAAACATAGCACCTCACCAATATGCACCATATGTATTGTCATGTCGACCTGAAAAGGCTGTCGGACTGAAAAAGCTGATGACCTAAAATGCTGGACTAACCGAAAGAATCATTATCACGCGAAACATAACGACTCACCAATATGCGCTATGTAACCTAAATTCACTCTTAGCTGCCTATAAAAATCTTGCTCATTTCAGTTATTATTTGCGTCGTAACGAAACGAATAGAAAAACTTTCCATTGATTTTCAATTTTCGAGCATTACGACATATTTGGATGCAATTACGTACCAAGGTGTTACTGTAGCAAACATGCGATTTTGAAGCCGTGTTGGTCAAATTGCAATCTAGGGCGCAGACGTTGGATGTGTAAACAAGTTGTAAGTTATTATTCTTGGAAGCAATGTTTGTTAATATTTTTTTATAACATGTTAATTAATAGTCTTGTGTTATTCTCTCATTGGTAAGACGAAAAGAAATGTGGTTTTGATGAAGGGTATGATGAACCCATTAATCAGGAATACTACAAATGATGTTTGCTAAACATTTGGAATCTGATCGGTGAATACAAACTCCAGATCATGAAACTACAAGAACAACTTGCGGCATTGCAGGAGAAACTAAAAGAGGCAGAAGAAGAAAATATAGGTTGGAGGAGAAATTTAAGTGGTTGAAGTACAGAATAATAGGCGATAGTGACTAAACAAACACATTGATGTGCTGAGTATAGTATTTTATTTTTATGTTGTACGTGTCATGTATTATCTTTAATTTATAACGAGTTTAAATTTTATGTTAAGCTGTCATTTTTTTTTGTGTTGAAGTGTTAAACTAATAAATATCTCGAGAAATAAAAATTCAAATTATGTAAAGCATAAATAATATGGCTATTATATATTTAATGTCATCAATAATAATAATAATAAATGTCAATGTGTCCCACAACCTGTATGCTTTAAAGCATTGGCTGGCCTGAGGCGCATCTCATCCCGCCCGGCTACGCTATCAGGATCATCCTCATCACGTCGCCTCTTTATTGGAGGATGCGCTGTAGCATGATCGTCGGTTAGGCTAGCAGACTCGATAAAAGTGGCCATCGGGTCAACAGTAACCTACAGAATAATAAGATATTTTACTATATGAAATAATAATTAATAACATGCGTGTTAGGTTTTTTTTAATGGTCATACCATGGTCTCAGCGGGCTCTTGGATAAGATCATCCGTCTCCGGCATCTCAATATCGCACAATGCGGCCTCCATGACGGGCGATGCCGATGTCTTTTAAAAAAAAATAAAAACGCTTTAGATATTACTGACTAATCAATGAGATAAAAACAAATAGAAATAGCAGTAATACAAACAAACCTGGGCATGAGTAGCGCCGCAAGGCTCTGTCGGAACATCAAGGTGCACTGGAGTAGATGAAGTATGTTCTAGATCCTCAGCATCCCTTGGTGATAAGCCATAACTCAGTCCTCCCCCACTATTCACCTCTCGTGTCGGATGATAATCAGCAACCGTCGATGGCTCTAGGGGATCAGGAAAATACTGATCTCACTCCTGTCGCATAATGGCCGTGCCCGCGATCAATAATGGAGCTGACGGGTCACCTGCGAAGTCCCTGGCGACAAGTGAAGGCTGAATGACGGCATGTCATGATGAGCATCGTGTTGCTCAGGGTGGTCACCCGGTTGATCATCTCTAATATCGTTCTTGGGTGCCTCAACGCCCCCTTGCTGGGGACCCCATACTCGCCGACCACCACGACCTCGTGGGACACCCCTTCTTCTCTGCCCACGCCTACCACGTCTACCACGTTCATGCTCCACTAGTGGCCCATGATGGTACTCCTCTGGAGGCAGATAGGCAGCCTCATATCCTAAGCGCTCATTATCTCGGGCATGCCTCAATGTCTGGTTAGCCAAATCTGTAACCTACCGGCCATACACGTGCAAACAGCCTGCATAACAAGTAAAATATTAATTATTAAAGGATAATTTAAAGTTATAAGTAAGTATAACAAATAACATACCAATGCCTCATGCCTCCCGAAGTATGGAATGTACCGACCACCAGCGCGATGAACGGGATTCCCGACGAAAAGTCGGGTAACACTGCAATACCAACCCATATACTCATGCTCGCCATCCGTATGCTGAGGTGCAGGGAGTGGAGAAATCAGGTCATACCTCTGGTCCCAAACCTCAATCTGGGCCTCTAGCCAGGCCAAGTATGTCTGGTCAGCCCTGGAACGATCATCCCGCTGGTTATGTATCCTAATCCAAGTGGGTGGAATAGGTACAAGCTGCGGTTAACCAAACTGGTGAAGGACTCGCTCCGTGGCATGATGCTTGACAATATCGAGACATATTAGTGGGACGGAAGAGCTCCACATAGCTCGGTCGCGGGAGCAATAATCGGGCAAACCAACTATGAGCGCGTCACTGTATGGCCTCCATAAGAACTATTAATTAAAGACAGGAATCGTGAGTAAACGCAACATATATAAAGCCAGGCCAAGTAAACTTAAGTATGCATATACCTGCGCGCCTTCAAGCAAATCCAACAAATCCCTATCAACCCACCTCCAACCTAAATGGAGAAATGGTGGAGGTGGTGCATCCAAAGCGATGGGTAGTAGAGGTGGCTCGAACTGCAAGAACCGCAAGAACCAAAACTAATATAGATAATGGACGTAAAATTTAAGGTATTATTTTACTGTGTATGTTATAATCATGAAAAGAATTGACTATGTTTTCACCTGCAGCGGCGGTAAAAATTCGGCAACGTCTCTCTGGTTGCCCATGCTAGCCCGGCACATCTGCCTATACAGGTAACCTAGCACAGCTGCACCCCAGCTGTAACTAGGTAAATCATTTAGCCGCTCAAGATGATGTCGAAATCTCAAGCTGACTAGGTTTCCCGAAGTGTTCGGGAAAAGTACACCACCAAACATCAGCAGCAACAACAATATCGTGTGTCGGTCGATAACCTTTGGCGGTGAGTCATCCGTAATCTCCGCATCCATCGCCTCCAGATGTTGCCGGACGGGCGTCAGCTGCAAACGAATAGCCCCACACAATGCAGTCTCCTTCGCTGGCTGGGTATCGGTGAGCCACTGCAATATATGCAGGTAATGCAATCCCCTATAGTCTCTAAGAGCATGAGGGTAAGCTACAGGTAATCCATCAACCGGCAGCCCGAAGAGAACCTCCACATTCTCAAGCATGTTGGTAGCCTCGCCGATGGGTAGATGAAATGTGTGCGTCTCCGGTCGCCACCGCTCTATCATAGCCGTGATCAACGCCCAGTCGAACTGCAACCGGTCGATCTCTATGATCCTGTAGAAACCCGTATCCTGAAGGCGTCTAACTATATGGGGATGCAGTGGGTGGTCCCTAATGAACTCCCACATATCGTTTATACGTCTGGGGCAGAATGTCTGGGACAAACACTGCCCATCCCATATGTATGAAGACCTATGGTTGGCCTGTAGCAATAGTAGCTCTAGAGATGCAGGTCCGGGATGCATAGGGGGAATCTCCATGACGATGTCTGTAAATTGAAAAATATTAGTTAAAGTATTTTTCTTTTTAAATGCTTAACATCTTTAAGTATATTGCAATATCTTTTATATTAATATCTAATCGATATTTTTACTATATTGTTACTTAGGTTGATATATTTTCTATATTATAATTTTATACGTTAATTTATTATCTTATATGTTAATTTATTATTTTATATGTTAGTTTGTTATTTTATATGTTAGTTTATTATTTTATATATTAGTTTATTATTTTATATGTTTCTTTATTATTCACCTATTTTTGGGTATAATAGAATTACATAATTAATTTGTATATGAATACATGATTTAATTAATAAGTATTTATATACAAATAATTAGTTTGATAAATATTGTTGTTTTTAAGTTATTTTCTTACATTTGTTGACTAGAATTCGAGAGATTTTGTGTTTGAACTATCATCCCTTTTCAGATATTTTTTGGGGTTAACAGATAATTAAATAATTAATTTCAATCATTACAAAGATACTACGCTAAAGGCCTCTATATTGTACTACGCTAAAGGGCACTACATTACAATTACAGGTAGTACATTAAAATTACGGGCACAATATAACACTAAAGGGAACTAAATAATATTAATTATTCATAAAATAATAATTTATCTATTTTACTAATCTTTTAGCACATAAATAATCTAATCCGGATAACAAAAAACAAATTAATTTAGTCACAAAACAATCACAAAAATACATATACCACAGTAAAAAATAACTAATAAATATTTTTTATAATAACTAATAACATTAATTATTGATAAAATAACAATTTACCTATTTTACTAATTTTTTACCACAACAATAATCTAATCCGGATAAAAAATAACAAATTAATTAAATCACAAAACAATCACGAAAAAACATAGATCATAGTAAAAAACAACTAATACGCATTTTTTATACATGAGTTTTAACAAAAAGTAAGTCGGAATACCTCGATTTATAATTTTTTGAAAGGTGAGGATTTGATGATTTGGGGGCCGAAACGAGCAATCCACTACGCTATAACGCCTTAGATCAGATGTAAGCTTGCTATAATACCGAGAAGATACACTTTTTTGGGACGGGTGGGTTCCACTGAGTTTTGTTTCTTTAAAAATGGAGGGGGGACCGCTGGAATGGAGGGAAAGGGGGAGGGCACTGGTTATGGTCGGGGAAGATGGAAGCTCGCATTTTTATGTATGTATAGCGCATGTATTCACTGCGCTATACTATAGCGCCCTGTGTACTTGCACTATACTATAGCGCCCTGTGTACTTGCGCTATACATCCCGCCCTTTTTGAGTTCAAATATAGTGCGGTTATTCACCGTGATATACCTTAACGGACAAAACTATCGTTAAGGTATAGCGCGGTGGATAATTGCGCTATATATAAAATGGTGCCTAGTTTTTTAAACCTATTTGTATCACAACCCAAAATCCACTAGTGGTCGTGATGGCACCTAACACCATCGTCAGGGAATCCAACATTGATTAATCAATTTAATTACTCATTCGTGTACCTTAAAATCATAATTTTTATTAATTAAATAGTGTGAAATAGAATTTACACGAACTACAATAGTGAACAACCCGCAGGAACTCCCAAAATCTGGTGTCACAAGTGCATGCACATAAACTAGGAAATATAATAATATATAACATCTTTCTGGAATACAAATTAGACAGAAAAATATAAATAACTCTGATTGAGACTCTGCATGCTGCGGATCGTAGCATGAAATGCAGTTCACTGTAAAGTCCCCGCAATGGTGGCGCCTCTGCGCCCAAAGGACCACCAGACATATAAGTACCTTCACAAAAGTGCAGTAAGGTAAATCAACGTATACCCAGTAAGTATCTAACCTAACCCCAGAGAAGTAGTGAGGAGGGGTCTATATCAACACTTACGAGTGGTCCAATAAGATAGATACAGTATAAGTAAATAGATGTGAGTCCGAGTAAATAAATGAAATAACAAGTGTAAATACGTGTTACAATCTCCTCTCAACAATAACTCAAGCTCTCAGCTACCGGTTACCTCCTCATTTGGAGTATATATATAATGGACCTCACCAGATGGGTCATCACAGTTCAATTCAGGAAAAACTCACAGATATGCTGGCTTCTTGCTAATTATTACGCACGATTTCATAAGAGTATTTTATAGAAATGTCGAGGCGTACAGCCCGATCTATCATAATATTTCCAAACCATAGAGGCGAACGACCCGTTCCTATGAGAGTGTGGTACATAAATCCTGTCGAGGCGTTACGACCCGATCCATCATAGTATGCTCACTGCTGAGGGTCGAACGTCATGAACCATAGATATGTCTATCCTGCAGAGGCGAACGTGCCCATCCTATTAGAATAAGAAGCTTTGATGGGTCCTTGACCCCACTCACAAATAGACGTGTGAGTTATAAACTTTAAGGGAAACCTTTCGATGAGAACGCATAAAGCGGGAAAAATTCGTAAGAGGAGAACAATTATTTCGCGGCTAATCATGAAGCCCGTCGAATCTATACAATAGCAAGTCTATCACTCTACACAAGTCTAGTCTCAAGCTACAACGTAAAATAAAGGAATTTAATAGGCAAGAGACAGCTCAAATAGTTAAGTTATAACATGGCGGGAACCTATGTCTACTCGGACATAACATAAATCTAGCTACACACAGACTCTCATCACCTTGTGCGTACGTAGCCCCCCCCCCCCGCAATAAGTAGCACATAACATATACATTACCTAGGGGTAGTTTTTCCCTCACAGAGTTAGACAGGAGACTTACCTCGCTCCGAAGTTCCAAAACCGGCTCCGAGGCCTCTCTAACACCTCAAACCAAAGCCCGTCGATCCAAAACTATTCAAACAATATGCAAACCAATCAAATGATACTTTAATACCCATAATTAATCAATTTAAATAATTCCCAACTCCGCTCGAAAAGTCTATAAATTCAACACTCGGGCCCACATTCCCGGATTCCGAAAATGTTCGAAGATAAATCTTACCCATAATATTACAAACTCGAATATACAATTTATTCTTAATTCCATTTCCAAAACTGTGGTCAAAACCAAAATTATCAATTCTAGGTTTTCTTATTAAATCCCACAAAGATTTCCTAATTTTTATTCCTTAAATCCACATATAAACCTTACATTTAGCTCGCAACAAGTGGGAAATTACTTACCTTGTGTTACATGATGAAAGCTCCTCAACATCACCCAAGAACCGCGCTCCAAAATTCCCAAATGAAAATGACGAATTGATCAAGTTCCATCCCTTATGCTCTGCCCAGTTTCCGCTTATGCGAACAAAATAATTGCATATGTGAAGTCGCTTCTGCAACTGCAAATGCGCATCTGCAGAGTCCACTGGTCAGCAGTCCCATTGCACCTGCGGACTCCTCTCCGCTTCTGCGCAACCGCAGGTGCGAAGCCATAGCCGCATCTACGCTACAGCTCGCTTATGCGACCACTCTATCGCTTCTGGGAAGCTGTAGAAGTGTTCCATTTTCCCTTCTTCTGCGAAGCCTTCCCTAGCCAGCCTTCCTCGCTTCTGTGACGAGATCCTCGCTTCTGCGATGTCGCTTCTGCGACCCAGCTTCCGCAGAAGCGATCGCACCAGCAACCAGAAAAATCCCAGCATTTTCTTAGTTCAAAATCGATCTTTTAACCATCCGCAATCCACTCGAGGCCCTCGGGACCTTAACCAAATATACCAACATATCCCAAAATACAATACAAACTTAGTCGAGGCCTCAAATCACGCCAAACAACGTTGAAGTTATGAATAGCGCCTCGAATCAACTTACAAATTTTCAAATTTCCAAATTCTATATCTTGTGCCGAAACGTATCAAATCAATCTGGAATGACTTCAAATGTCGCACATGAGTCACAATTGACATAACAAAGCTATTCTAAGGCTCAAAACCCGAACAGACATCGATAACAAAAAAATCCACTTCAAACCAAACTTATGAAATTCTTAAACTTTTAAAATGCCAACCTTCAATAATAAGCACCGAAATGCTCCCGGGTGATCTGATACACAACTTGAACACACGTCTAAGTCTGAAATCATTATACGAACCTATTAGAACCTTCAAATCTCGATTCCGAGGTCGTTTACTCAAAGGTTAAACCCTTGTCAATTTTTCCAACTTAAAGCTTCCGAAATTAGAATTTTCTTTCCAAATCAACTCTGAACATCCCGAAGTCCAATTCTGACCATACGTACAAGTCTACCTGAAGTAAAGCTACTCATGGCCTCAAACCGCCAACGCACTAGAGCTCAAAACGACCGGTCAGGTCGTTACAATTTGTGTCGCTTGAGTCCAAATGAACCACACTTTGTTTCTGATCCTATATATTGCCCATCTTGGGATCTCTATCGAAGTAGGCGTTTGGCATATGTTTTGTAAAGAAAATTTAAAATATTTTTATAAATAGAATTATATTTAAGGTGAATGTCTATATTTTAGAGAGATTTTATGGTTTGTTACTTGGTGGCTAAGTCACATTTTCCTTATAAATAGAGCGGTTCTATTCCATTGTAAATCATCCCATAGGCAATATGAATTCTCTCTCATTTTCTCTGCAATACTCTTCTTCTTTTATTATTTTATAACACGTTATTATCATGAGACTCCAACCAATTGAGTATAGGCTTTAGACTACGTGCATGGTGCTCAACTAATACATAATATTGAGCATAATTATTGTCAATTTCTCAATGAACTTCCCTCGAGAATAAATTTTGGATTTAAGGTAAGTATTTTACCTTATTTTTTTCTTTTAAATTCTTGAAATTCTATAATTTGATTTTAAACACAAGCAAAGAAAATAAATTTTGTTTATAACTCTAATAGAGTTTGTATGAAATTATAACTACCCGAAGTAGTAAAATTTCTATGTCTTGCCATGGCCAAGTTCATGTATGATTATAAGCACAAGAAGTGGAAGCCCGTCTCATTGAATTTGCTTCATTCTCGTTCCCTCAAGAGAATGTAGTAGCAATATATAATAAGTCTGAAAGAATACAAAATTATTACCGTGAAGGTAACAATTATGTGGACGTGGCAACAAACGAAATTATAATCAACATCATTGTGGTAATGAGAATAATAAGGATTCTCAAAATAATCTGTCACTCTGTGAAAGTAATGTTTGTCATTTTTTTGACATGAGATTTTGTAAAGCACATATAGATGATTATGGCCCATTCATGATATGAATGTGACAACATGTGATTTATGAATACATATTCATTATTGGAAGAATATGAACGTGCTAGTGGTAGTGAATATACCACACTCACCTCTAGAAGGAGGTTTGAGATGAAATAAGAAAATAATTTTATTATTATGACATGAATAGTCATTGATGACGTACCTATTGTGATTATGGCAAAATATTATGGCAATGTGATTATTACAGGGCAAAAGTAATGTAAGCAACATATCTTGCCTATAATAATTTTTTACCATGACCATAATAGTATAACTTCACCATATGTATGTTTATGAATATGTGGTAGTACAAAACTAACTGAAAACTCTAGAAGAGCCAATTGTACTATTTTGGAGAAATAAAATTGATTATCAATAAGGTATTGAATCGTAGTAAGTCTCAAAGAAACTTATTGAGTTTTCAACGTATTCGTGAAAGCGATTGGTTATATTGAGACTATAAATAAAGGAAAGATTTCATATCTTCTATTACTACAACTTGTAGCAGGGTAACATGCATATGAAAAGCTACCCGCTTTATTCTCCATATTGTACTACACAAATAAAATAATACCACAATAAAGTATAAGTTTATTGATATAAAAACCCATATCATAATAAACTTGGAGTTTATTGATAATTGCACACGTCATGGTGTAAACTTGAAGTTTATCAATATTGATAATATTATCCAGTTTGCATAATTGGTTTAGCATTTTAATTTACGTATGATTTGAAAAAATAAAAGAGAATTCACATGGGTAAATATTAAAGAACTAGATAGTTCTTTACGAATTCTTTTGTGTTGCTTGTTCTTATTAATTAATAGACCAACTAAAATTGTGATTGAATCCCATGAATGCTGGAAATATCAAATATAAATATGGGTCCATTCACCTGCCATGTATACCACATAAGATGAATCTATGATATGGTTACATGTGTGATTATTATTAACCCGCAACCTGGTGTTTGCGAGGTAACTTGCTTAAAATTTTAAAATTAGTGCATAATTTTTATATTTTCTATTCAAGACAATTCATCTTGATAAGTTGGTTTACATCACAGTTGGTTTAGCAAAATAAATTATTGAGTGCCTCAATTTAATAGCTAAACTATTTCTTATGAGAACAATGTTATCCTTATCAATTTGATATACATTATATACGAAAGTATATTACATCATTCCCTCACAAGTGGTTCAAAGTCGGGAACCAAATAATTCTATATTATTTATTGATGTGCAGTATATATTTTGATTAATACCGTAACACACAAAGGTGGGTTTCCAAAGTTGAGGAAGCAAGTTAGTTTTTCTAACATGAGGGAGAGACGTGATAAACAATTGAGAAAAAGTTTCGTGGAATGAATTATCATTTCTACATCTAGATCCTCGAATAAGATAATATGAACTTGAAGTTCATAAAAAGATAATTCACCTGCAATATATTGTAAAGCATGACAGACGCATTTGCGGACCCAAATAAAGTAACTATATTCTTACTGTAAATGAGCATAATAGAATAAGTCCTAGAAGAACAAAGTTTATAGTACGCTTAAAGCGTATAGACAAATCGGTTTGAAAATAAACTTGATAAAGAAAATGATCATAATAAGAAGGCGAGTGATCCAGAAGATCACATGACATAACACTTCATAAAATCTCAGGAGAGATTCAGGTACTTGAAAATATGGATGAAGAGATCTCTATGTCATGCCTTTATGAAAAACGGTGATTGGAACCGATATAAAATGTTTGTCGATTACATCTATGATAACGCTAAATATATATATATAGTCTGGAGAAACAATTCAAGTAGAATTTGTTTCATATGAAAGTGTAATGACCCGACTTGTCATTTTGAGAATCAACGTCCCGTTCAGCGACGTAAGGTCCCGAGCAGATTCGTAATGTGTATTATGACTTGTGTGTGTGGTCGAGTTTGGTTTTCAGATGATTTGATATTAAATTGAAAGAACAATTCTTATTTTTGAAGCTTAAGTGAAAAGAGTTGAACAGAGTTTGACTTTTATACAAACGACTTCGAAATGATGTTTTGATGATTCCAATAACTTTGTATGGTGATTTTGGACTTAGGCGTGCGTCCGGATTTGGAGGTCCGTATTTGAAGCATTTTGGAGAAAATTGAAAAATTAAAGTTTTGGAAGGTTGAGAGGTTTGACCGAGAGTTAACTTTAGTGATATCGAGGTCAGAGTGTGATTCATAGAGTTGGATTAGCTCTGTTATGTCATTTGAAACTTGCATGCAAAATTTGGCATCATTCCGGGTTGATTTGATATGTTTCGGCGTGAGTTTTTTTTTATAAGTTTGATTCGTGGTGCAATTTGTAATTTCGACGTTGTTTGATTTGATTTGCGGCCTCGAGCAGGTCCGCGTTTGGTTATGGAACTTGTTGGCATATTTTGACAGGGTCTCGAGGGCCTCGGGTGTGTTTTGGATGGGTTATGGACCATTTTTTCAGTCTTTTGAGTTGTTGGTTTCTGGTGTTGTTGTTGCTCATCGTGATCGCGAAGATGAAGACGCGATCGCATAGGCTATTTGGTTAGTGAATCATTTTCCTTCTTCGCGTTAGCAATATAAGGTTCGCAATCGCGAACATGTACATTCTCCTTCATCGTGTTCACGTTTAGAGATCTGCGTTCGCGTAGCTCAACTTTAGCAGCTGGTGTATTTTCTCTTCACGATCGCACATTCTAGTTTGCAATAACGTAGTACATTCTTGGGGTATCAGTTGGTTCCTTCTTCGCGATCGTATGCATTTGTTCGCGATCGCGCAGTACAAATTCTAAGGCAGTGGTCATTTCCTTCTTCGCGATCGCAATTGCATTTCGCGATCACAATGTATAAATCGCTGGGCAGCAGAATATATTTCCAAAATCGTGGGTTTTTTCCATTTTTTCATCTTTTGAGCTAGAGACCTCGGATTTTGAGTGATTTCTGAGGGGTTATTCACGTGGTTGATTGCGGTAAGTTATCTTTACCCGGTTTTGATTTTATTTCATGGTTTTATCTTTGTTTTCATCATTAAATTAGAGAATTAAGTTGGAAATTTGGGAAAATTTGTAAAATCTTTTAAAAGTATAAAATGATAATTTGAACGACGAATTGATGTCGGAATTTGATTATTTTGGTATATTGAACTCGTATCGGAATGGGTGTTCAGGTTTTGTAAATTTTATTGGGTTCCGAAGTGCGGGCCCGAGATTTGACTTTTGGCTTTACCTTTTAGTTTTTAATTAATAATCGAAGCTTTATTATCCGGAATAGTTTCCTATGAGTTTTATTTATGATTTGAAGTTATTTTGGCTAGAGGTGAGCCGTCCATAGGTTGTTTCACTCGAGAAGGTCATTTGAGAATATTGGTCTAGCTTCTTTGAGGTAAGTATCTTACCTAAATTGATTCATGGTGGTTGTCAACTCACCTATTGTTTGCCCATGGTCATGTAACTCTTTATGAAGAAGAATCACATTTGGATCACCTTGCGGGACATTGGCTCTAGATTGCGACTCCGATGAAGTATCCGTCATTTCATCCAAAATATCATACACCTCCACATAAGGCGTAGTCATGAAGTTCCCATCGGCAACTTGATTCACTACACATTGGTTGGTGTTATTGACCCCCAGATAGAAAGTTTGTTGAATAATGTTCTCCGCCATATCATTGTTGGGGAACTCTTTAACCATTGTCCTATATCTTTCCCATATCTCGTGTAGTGATTCGTTAGGCTCTTGCTTGAATAGAATTTCATCCCGAAGAATAACCATGATCCCGGGATAGAAGTACTTTGAAATAAATTTCTCCGCAAGTTCATCCCATGTACGAATGGAATGATTTGGCAAATGTTCCAACCATTCTAAAGCTTTCCCCCGTAGAGAGAAGGGAAAAAGCCTTAGCCTCAAAGCATCCCCGGAGACATCTGTTTGTTTGCTTCCCCAACAAGTATCAAAGAACCCCTTCAAATGTTTATATGTATTTTGACCCGGTGCACTGGTGAAGAACCCTCGTTGCTGGAGCAAAGTGAGCATCATATTGGTTATTTGAAAGTTGTCCGCCCTAATACGGGGTGGGACTACAGCACTTGCATACCTTTCATACGACAACACCCGATGTGGAGCCGCTCGTAGTAGAGGTGGAGGTGGAATAGGCATATTGTCTTGAGGCGGTCGGCCTCGTCTATTGGCTTGAGGTTCAAGAGGGACCTCATCCATTACATCATCAGCAACATCCACATACCCACGACTATGTTTCGGAACTCGTTGTTTGCCATGATTGCGCATACAATTCTCACACGTTAGTAACAAGGAAGGAAAAGAAGATATTCCAAAAACACACCTAAATATATAGCTAACACCATTTTTTAGCTCCCCGACAACGACGCCAAAAATGATCTCGTCGAATTTCACTCCTCTATTTGAGGATATGAAAACGGTCGATGCAATAGTAATACCCAACAAGGAGTCGGGGTCGATGTTTCACATGGAACTATGAATGGGTCTTAGGGATATATATTATAGTGTATAAACTTGAATTATCTCAAATTGCACTTCCTCAAACTTGGTTTGTTTTTAGGTCTAATATTAAACTAAGATTACAAACTAAGAATTTAAAATAGAAAATTGTTTTTGGTTGTTTTTTAAATGATATAAAAGGCCTAGGGGTATAACCTTCACCTAGGTGTTCGCTTAATGGGTTGTAAGCCTTAAAGCTTGTTTTATTGGTCGAGGTATATTATAGCTATCAACACTCAAATACCCACTCAATACCTCTCGGTCAGAGAGTAATTTTTTCCAATTTGGCTTTCTCAAGTACAAATGGGTATTGAACAAAGCAGTTGATAATAAGCTCAAGTCGGGTTTTACTATCTATAGATTCAACCCTTTAATTGGGTTTATCAATCTCTCGATTGACCCAATTCCTTTCTAGCCAAGTTTTCCTAGACTAAGTCTCTCTTTCTCAAGCAGAGACCCAGTCAATTAGGCATGAAATAATGTTTGTAACTATTATATCTTCAATTAAAAGCAAGAACAAGGCTAGATAATCAATACCCAACCATAAACAAGCAATAAATCAAACACCCATCAAGTTCACACACTAAGGTTGGGTCACAACCCTAGTGAAAATCTAGCTACTCATGCTTAAATTAGAAGATAAAGAAGAAGAAGTGATAATTAAAACCATATTAATGACTAAAATGATAAAACTAATATTCAAAAAGCTCAAAATAGCTAAAACTACTAAAAGAAGCAAAGTAAACGGCTGCTGATGTCAAAAGTTACAAAAGTTGACCCAAAAATGTGAAACTATTTTATTTATACAGTGCTGGAATTTTCGGAAAATATTACCCTTTCGGAGGTTCTGCGGCCGCACAATTCCATGTGCGGTCCACACTTTTCTTCAGCTTACAGGATTGGACATCTGCGGCTGCACAATTCTGAACAGCGACCGCATCTCTCTCTTTCTGCGGTCCGCACATTTCTGAGTGCGGCCGCACATGGCTCTTCTATGGACCGTACAAATGCAGTTGCGGCCGCACAACTGATCTTCTGCGGCTGCACAATAATTGTGCGGTCCGCACTTACTTTAAGCTTGAAATGACAACTCTCTGAACTTTTGATCTTGCTTAGCTTCTGCGGCCGCACATTTCATGTACGGACCGCACTTTGCACTTGTCTCTGATAAGCTTGCCTTCACAATCTACGACTACAGATGCTATTCTGCGGTTCGCACTTTGAGCTTCTATGCCTGTTTTTGTTCTTGAGTTCAGATCACTCCTTCATGAGTTGGATTTTATCTTAGTGGCTCATTTTCCAATACTCTTGCAATTAAGCATATTGTATCAGTATTTGAAAACACAATTAAACGCTTTTGGACTAAAACGAAAGCTAAAAGTCGCTAATAAGTAGTCAAAATCTCCACTTATCAACTCCCTCAAACTTAAAATTTTTCTTGTCCTCAATCAAATAAGGTAATTCCCACCTCCACAAGTTAAGAGTTATTCCAACTAATCTAAGATGCATCAATCACACATCGATTGGAACCAACAATTACCCACAACACTTATGAATTATCAACAAGACAATGATTTGAATTTTTAAGCACAAATAGTTGTAATATGACACTTGAGTATCAAGAGTTGACTTTATTCATCAAGGAATCTCGATCTTTCATGTAGGTCATTGTGGATCCCAAACTGCTCCTCTTCTACTTTCCGTTAGCATATCTCACTTAAGAATGTAGCACTCAATTAAAAGATTTGTGAAACGTTTGCTCATCTCTCTCAAAAGAATGTCACAAGTACGGATCTAAGTACCATATGCTTACCCTTCATGTAGATTACCACTAATGTAAGTTCACTCGGCTAGAAAGCATGTAGGGCTTTTTCGGAACGTAATGAAGGCTTTTGGACTAAGGTTGGATATATTAGAATAGAACGGGTTCATCTTTCCTTAAGCACTCCATTTTCTCTTTTCGGCTCATGCTTTGCCTACTCTTTGAGGCATTTTCTTTTCCCATAGGGGAATTAGAGAAACTTAGCATCACTCTTTCTTGGTCATGATATTCATTTTCTCCTTCTTTACTTTCTCCATGCGCATCATTACTATTTCTTTGAATCCCTTCGACTCTTCAACTTTTTCACTTTCTTTTTGCATTTTTGTTCTTTCTTTATTTTTTTTCTTGCCTTTCCTTTTCTTCATTTCTTTTCTCTTTTTGTGCTTTGATACCTTTTTCAAACTCCTCGTCTCTCCCCCAAACTTACGTTTTAGCCCATTATTTCTCAAGAGTGTTAAGGGAAGCTCGGGTGCCAAGAGAGGGTCACTAAATAAATGGGTAAAGGCTTGTAACATAATTATCAAATGAGAAAGGTTTTAGGATCAAATGGGTTGACTATGGATAACAACATTGGTGGGTCATGGAAAATTTCAAACGGGTCAAGGAGAGCCTACAATCACTTCTCAAGCAAAGCAAAATTTAAAATTTCGCCTAGAAACACATTCGGGGCAAGTTCTAGACCATTTGCACGGGTACTTGGACTTGCAACAAAAATATCTCACCTCTCACGCAGCTGGATTGTTAAAGAAAAATAGAGTCGAGGGCCCACAACGACCATATTTAAGATTGAAAATCACTATGGCTCGACTAAACCACTCGATGATTGCCTAAGTCAACACAAGAGTCACAAGGTCACTGACTAGAGCTATTTCATTTTCAAAACCTTGTTTTTAGCCATAAGTACATAGTTAAGTGTGTTGGCACAAGTGAAGCATGTTTGACTCTTTGAGCTTAGCTCAATTAGGTCTTTTTATTCATTATTACTACTATTCTTACCTAAACATCAAAAATGGAATCAATCCCTTAAGAAGGTTGTCACGACATCCATCGTTGGGAAGAATCACCTGCTTCACACAAAAACTACCTTTCGAAAGAACCATGGCATTAAGAAAATCAAAGGCTTACTGACCACTAAAAACATTTTAAAAAGCTACAAAATTAAAAAGAAGTTATTAGACTAAACAAGAAGCTACTGAATTAAACACTGACTAATAAGAAAACAAAATAAAGAAGCTACAAAGCATAAATGAATATACATAATGAGAGAGGAAAAGAGAAAATATATACATCAATAGAGAGAAAGAAGAATATATACATAATGCAAAGAAAAAGAAAAGAAAATGTTATCAGTTATTACAAACCAAATGTCAAATTATCCAAATATCAAATAGACTTCACCCCCCTCCGAATAAAAATAAGCATTGTCCTCAATGCTTAACAAAATAAGAATAAGGAAAGGTAAGAGTAAAGAGGACTCCCTATGTGGCCTTGGACATCTATGTGTCCACAACAGCGTCACCGCCCTCAGTCTCCTCTAACTGGATCTCATCATCCCCGATTCTGGGAATAACTGGGTTGATGAACATCTGGCGCACCGCCTCAGCAGTGTCGGCAGCCATGTCTGGCTCCTCAGACTGGCCAGCTGGTGCCACTGGAACATGTGGTGCTGTTGGAGCTGCTGGTGCTGGTGGGTCTGACCCTATGAGCAAATCGAATGGAAGCTCCCCAGCTGCTGCTATCTTGGTCACCTCTATCCTCAACCTGTCAACTGATTTCTTTGACGCCTGGGATTTCCTCATTTTCTTTACCTTCTTCCCCAACTCCTTAATCACTGATCCATGTGCTACCAAGGTGTTCATGATGGTGGTCTGGTTCTCCAAGATCTTCTTCAATGTGTCCTCCACTGTCAAAGGAATCTAAGGTGCCGGGATGGATGACTGTGCTGCAAAAGCACTGGATATGTGAGTCAGCTTTGTTGTGGCTATCTACATCCAGTTGTTGAGGATCACCAGTGTTTAGAAGACTCGCAATGCAGATAGTGGATGAGTGGGCATGGGCACCAGCTTCAAAACCGATGTGGAAGGCACTGATGCTGAAGGACCTGAAGAAAGAGGTGGAGGAATAGCTACTGCACTATAAGAAGGATCTACTGAAGTAGATGGCATGTCAACTTTCCTAGCAGGGCTGACCCTTCTTCTTTGGGATTCCACCATCCATCAAAGAATACCATGAGAAAGGCTTCTTCGCCCTCACCTTGGTGTCAAAATACCTTGGTTCCACCCTTGCATCTGTAAGGTACTCAGTGATAGTGTTGGGATACGGGTAGGAGGTGTCACCTTGCCTAGGAACCAAGGACATGTTGACCGACATCACGACACCCACATTGATTGGGTGCCTGGTCATGATCGAGGCGACTAGCACTGCTCGCGGGATTGGTAGATTTTTTTCATTCCGGCATGGGTCTATTTTGCTACACACAAACGTCTGTCATCCCTTTGCCTCAAAATTTAGGGTGTTCCGCTGAATTGGAATCCCTGTTATGATCCATGGTGGTGGTGGTCCCGGAGCTGCCAGAAGCTCAGATAGCCATGAGCGAGCTGCATCGCCCATAGCCAGCTTTTCCAAGTATGGCACCGACTCCACATCCTCCAACCCTAAGTATGTGTTCAGGGTGGTTTTGTCAAACCTCACTTTCAGATTTCTCACTTTCGTCACTTTGGTCCCCTTCTTTAAGTGCGCCACATTCGCGTAAAATTCCCGGACCAAGTACTTTTTGGCATCTACCACATCTTGAGTGAACTATGTCCATCCCTTCCTCTCTATGAACTGCCTCAGCACTGTTGGGTTGTATTTCACAAGGTATTTCAACAAGAACTGATGCTCAAGAATGAGCGATCTCGACATCTCGGAAACTATTGAATACAGTTAGACTGACGAACCTATCTTCCCAGATTTCTTTCTTCTTTAACCTTTCAAGGCCGGCAACTCTGGTATCTCCCCCTCGGCCATCATCCGGGATATCATCCACTTCTACTATAGTAGCTGGTGTGTTGGAGGCATATGTAGATGAAGGCTCTGAAGCGTGACTGTTCCCTTCCAGCCCCTCAGAAGTACTCTCAAAAGAGGTAGGCTCATTTCTCAGTTGGTATCTGTCCTAAGGCTGTTGTGGCTATGATTGCACAGCAAGCTGCTCTTGCACTGAATTGCCCTTCGATGCTTAACTAGAAGGGGCATATGAACTTGATTCGGAGGGCTCCGACTGTCTACCTCAGCCTGCTGTGGTTTTCTTACTAATTAAATTTTGGAGGGCGAGGGGTAAAGTGCTTTTGACTCTGCCTCTGGAAGGTTCACCCCTCCCCTTTGATGTATCACCATGACCACGTGATCTAACCATATTCTACAAAAAATAGCAGTAAGAGTCAATTCTAGTTCAAGTGCAGGTAAGTAGAAAATTTGCATAACAAAACATGTTGCAGGGTGGGGAAGTGCGGCCACAGGTGTGGTTCTACGGACCGCACAATTTGAAAGTGCGACCGCAGAAATAAAATCGCGGTCCGCACAATTTTGAGTGCGGTCGCACAGTTGAAGTTCGGACTGCAGATTTTGAGCGCGGCCGCACATTGAAGTCCTTAAAACTGGAAACTCTCTGAAGATAGAGAATGCTCCGATCTGCGGCCACACACACTTTTCTGCGGCCGCGATTGAATTTCTGCGGACCATACAATTTCAAGTACGGTATGCATTTTTGCCTAACCAAATGCCCTAAGCATGCAATTTTGCGGATAGTGCTTTAGGATTTCAATTTTTATGCACAAATTAGACATGGTAGAAGCAATTAATCATGATAAACCAATTACCCATTCCCCAAATAGCAACTAAGAGTTTACCCAACACAATCTACAGCTCACCTGGATATGAATTTGACAGATGGTCTAAAAATAACTAACAAATTATGAACTAAATTAAGAAAATTGAAAATTTCTAGAGATGATTTGAACATACCAGTGATGAATTGGTGCTAAGGAAGGATCAAAGGTGTTGAATTAAGTGTCTGATGAGTGAATCAGTTGAATGCACTAGTTTTGCCTTTGTTTTAATTTCTCAGAGGTTGTAAAGCTTCAACAGTAGAGTGAAGCCTACTATTTATACTTACAGGGTTGGCCAAAAGTTCAAGAGACGAGTGCGGCCGCAAAATTCCTTCTACGGTCCGCACTCTTTTACCTGATGTGCATTTACCCTTTGTTGATCTGCGGCCCGCAGAATTCTTTGTGCGACCGCAGATTCTGGTGCGGACTGCATATTTCCTTGTGCGGACGCACAATGGCCATTTCTCTGACAAATAAACTTCAGAGAGTTTGCAATTTTTTCATCTCAAGTTGTGTTGTCCACACAAGAATATGCGACCGCAGATCCCTTTCTGCTGTGGCATTCGAAATTGTGCGGTCTGCACAATACATGTGCGGTCCGCACTTTTGCCATACTTAGCCAATTTTCCTGAGCACAACCCCTGTAAAGCACAACCATTTCTGCAATACACTTCAAACTAGTTTGCACAAAATAAAACATATCCAAAGAAGAAGAAAAAGGAGAAAGAAACATGGGTTGCCTCCCAAGAAGCACTTGATTTAACGTCGCGGCACGACGCAAATTACCATCACTTCAAATGAATCACTACCACCACGTGGCCATCATTAGCTTGTTCCAAATAATGCTTCACCCGATGACCATTGACTCAAAATACCTCATCACTTTTGTTCTTCAAGTCCAATGCACCAAAAGGTGTCACACCCACAATTTCAAAGGGACCACTCCATTTGAATTTCAACTTTCCGGGAAACATCTTCAATCGTGAGTTGAACAACAAAACAAGATCACCCACCTTGCATTCCCTGTTTTGGATGTATTTTTCATGAAGGTACTTCATTCTTTCTTTGTACAAGGACGAACTTGCATATGCATGGTACCGGAATTCATCTAATTCATTGAAATGTGCAACCCGCAAGGTGGAAGCTGCATCCCAATCAAGATTTAACTTCTTCAAAGCCCACATAGCCTTGTGCTCAAGTTCCACCGGAAGTTGACAAGCTTTGACAAAGACAACCGGTATGGAGCCATCCCTATAGGAGTTTTGAAAGTAGTCTGATAAGCCCTTAGTGCATCATCAAGCTTCTTTGACCAATCTGTCCGATTAGCATTCACTGTTTTGGACAAAATACTCTTTATCTCCTGGTTGGAGACTTCCACTTGACCACTTTCTTGAGGGTGATAGGAAATCGTAACTTTATGAGTGACACCATACTTGCTAAGCAAGGTGTCAAAAGCTTTGTTACAAAAATACGACCCCCCATCGCTTATGATAGCCCGCGGAGTACAAACCTTGTGAAAATGTTCTTCTTCAAAAATGCCACCACACTTCTTGCTTCATTGTTGGGTAGATCAACGGCCTCAACCCATTTTGACACATAATCAATAGATACCAAGATGTAAGTGTTTCCACAATAACTCATAAAGGGACCCATGAAGTCAATACCCTACACATCGAAAATATCAATCTCCAAAATGGTGGTGAGGGGCATTTCATTTTTCTTTGAGATTCCACCGGCCCTTTGACATTCATCACAACGCTTGATGAGATCACTTGCATCCGTGTAAAAAGTGGGCCAATAGAAACCGCAACTTAACACTTGGCCGCCATTCTTGCTCCACCATGGTGACCACCATATGGCGAAGAATGACAAGCCCCAAGAATTTCACATTGTTCCTTGTCCGGTACACATCTTCTAATCACTCCATCTGTACAAATCCAGAAAAGGTACGGTTCCTACCGGTAATAGTCTTGACAATCCCGTTTGAGCTTCTTCTTTTAGTTTGAGAGAACTCATCCGGGATGATACCACTCACAAGAAAATTTACTAGATCCGCGAACCATGGCACCTATTTCATTGAAATGGCTAAGAGTTGCTCATCGGGGAAGGAGTCATTGATTTCAAGACCATCATGCGGCCTCCCCTCTTCCTCCAAACGATACAAGTGGTCCGCCACTTGGTTTTCACTTTCTTTTTGGTCTTGGATGTCTATGTCAAATTCTTGAAACAAAAGCACCCATCTCATCAACCGGGCTTTGGAATATTTCTTGCTCATAAGGTAACAAAGTGCCGCATGATCCGTGTGGACAATCACTTTTGCACCCATCAAGTGCGGGCAGAACTTCTCAATAGCAAACACAATAGCAAAGAGCTCTTTTTCGGTCATAGTATAATTGACTTGGGAATAATTCATTATCTTACTAGCATAGTAGACCGGATGAAAGATCTTGTTGATACGTTGCCCCAAAACTGCTCCAACCACCACATCACTAGCATCACACATGAGCTCAAAAGGAATGCTCTAATTCGGGGCGGTGATAATGAGAGTAGTTATCAACTTGAACTTGAGCAATTCAAATGCTCTCATGCAATCATCGTTGAAGTGAATTTTAGCATCTTTCTCCAAAAGCTTGCACAAGGGGTTCACCACCTTGGAAAATTCGTTTATGAAACGCCGGTAGAACCCCGCGTGACCTAAGAAACCTCTCACGCCCTTCACGGATGTTGGAGGTGGAATTTTAGAAATCACCTCTATTTTCGCCTTGTCAACCTCTATTCCCTTCTTTGAAATTTTGTGGCCAAGGGCAATACCCTCCTCGACCATGAAATGCCATTTCTCCCAATTCAACACCAAGTTCGTTTCTTCACACCTTGCCAAAACCTTATCTAAATTTGCCAAGCAATCATTAAAGGAATCCCCATACTACCGAAAAGTCATCCATGAAGATTTTAAGGTATTCCTCTACCATATCCGTAAAGATCGCCATCATACACTATTGAAATATTGTCGGTGCATTGCATAAGCCAAATGGCATCCGCTTGAAAGCGAAAGTTCCATAGGGACAAGTGAAGGTTGTTTTCTCTTAATCTTCCGGGGCAATAAGGATTTGATTGTAGCCCGAATATCCATCTAGAAAGTAACAGAATGCCCGGGCGGCCAACCTATCAAGCATTTCGTTAAGAAAGGGTAGTGGGAAATGGTCTTTTCTTGTGACTTTGTTTAGCTTTCGATAGTCCATACACAATCTCCACCCGGTCACCATTCTTGTTGGAATCAACTCGTTCATATCTTTGGTGACCATAATTATGCCCCCTTCTTCGGAACGTATTGCACCAGAGAAGTCAACGAACTGTCAGAAATGTGGCAGACAACCCCGACATCTAACCACTTTATGATCTCCTTTTTGAATGCCTCTTGCATTGTTTCATTGAGTCTCCTTTGATGTTCAATGGAGGGTTTGTCATCTTCTTCCAAATTAATCTTGTGCATGAAAAATGCGGGGCTTATTCCCCGAATATCCGCCAAAGTCCACCCAATAGCTTTCTTCCTCTTGTTGAACACCGCCAATGTAGAGTCAACTTGCACGTTAGTCAAACTAGAGAAAAGAATAACCGGTAAAGTAGAACAAGAGCCAAGGAATTCTTACCTGAGATGTGAAGGCAATGGCTTCAACTCCAAGATAGGATGTTCTTTAATTGAAGGCTTTGTAGGAGGAGTTTTCCTATTTTCGAGATCCAAGGAAAGTTTCCGAGGTGCATAATTGTATGACTCCATCCCTTGCAAAGAATTGACATATTCCATGAAGCCATCCATTTCATCATCATCAAAATTTAGCAAAACGACCTCCAACATATCACCCACATAAATCGTGGCACTTGTATCATCAATAATTATATCGGTCACCAAGTCCACGAACGAACACGCTTCATTGCTATTCAGTTGCCTCATAGATTTGCACACGTGGATCACCGCCTTCTCATCACCTACCCGGTAGTGAGTTCACCAGCTTCCATATCAACAAGAGTCTTTCCCGTAGAAAGGAAAGGTCTACAAAGAATAATCGGCACCTCGTAGTCCACTTCACAATCAAGAATCACAAAATCCGCCGGGAGAATGAACTTGTCAACCCGAACCAATACATCCTCAATCACCCCCAACGGTCTCTTCATTGTATGGTCAGCCATTTGTAATCTCATAGATGTGGGTCTTGGTTACCCAATTCCCAATGTTTTGAAAACCGAATAGGGCATCAAGTTATACTCTCCCTGAGGTCACAGAGAGCTTTTGCAAATTCGGCATTTCCAATGGTACAAGGATTGTGAAAGCACCAGGATCTGCCAACTTTGGAGCCATCAAATGCACAATTGCACTTACTTGGTGAGTGACTTTGATAGTTTCAAAATTCATCGGTCTCTTCTTTGTCATCAAGTCTTTCATAAACTTAGCATATCCGGGCATTTTCTCCAAAGCTTCAACTAATGGAACATTTATAGAGAGACTCTTCATCATATCAATGAACTTCTTTAATTGATTCTCGTCATTTTTCTTGGCAAGCCTTTGAGGATAGGGAGGAGGTGTCTTAGGAAATAGTGCCTTAGCTTTTTGCACTACCGTTTCCGGTATGTCAATCATATGATCCCTAGACGGGTTCACATCCTCTTGAGTCTCTTCCACTGTGTCATCAATATCAATCTGCACTTCATCATTTGTTTGCACCACATTGTTCGGGATCTCCTATTCTTCTACCACTTGCTCATCATCCACAAGTTGCTTTTGGCTTGAGGTAGGTGCATTCCTACCTTTTCCACTTTTTGTAATAACGGCCATGGCATGCCCCGTAGTGTTCCCACCCTTCGGGTTCACTACCGTATCACTTGGTAGTGCCCCTTTAGGACGAGAATTTAAAGCTTGAGAGATTTGACACATTTGCACTTCTAAGTTACAGATTGATGTGTTGTGTAAAGAAAGTTGGGCATAAGAATCGACATTCTTCTCCATCATTTGCTTGAACATGTTCTCAATATGACCCATTTCATTGTTGGAGGAACTAGGAACATGAGAAGGATAAGGAGGTGGGTTTCTCGGTTGTTGGTACATATGGGGCCTTTGAAAACCCGATCCCTGATTTTGTTGGTTGTTGTTCCACCCGCCTTGGTTGTTGTCTCCCCAATTGCTTTGATTATTATTATTTTTCCAAATCCCTTGGTTACTGCTTCCATTCCAATTTCCTTGATTGTTGCCACTATTCCAATTGCCTTGATTGCTAGAATTCCAATTGCCTTGATTGCTAGAATTCCAATTGCCTTGATTATTCAAAGGCTCCATTGATGTTGACTAGGGCCTTGGTAGTTGTTTCTTTGCCCTTGAAAGTTGTTCACATAGTGGACCTCTTCATCTTGATCATTGTAAGAATTTCCTTGATCAAACCCACTATCATCTTGCACAAAATTGTCCATTATTTGTTGCACTTGTGGACGTCTTAGTCTTCTTTTGTTTACCATCATATTGACTCCCTTCATAGCATTGACGTGCCTCGTAGTTTGCACTTGTTGAAGTTGAGCCTTTGCCAATTGGTTCATGGTAGTTGTAAACTTGGCTATTGCTTGCCCATGGTCATGTAACTCTTAATGAAGAAGAATCACATTTGGATCACCTTATATGACATTGGTACTAGCTTTCCACACCGATGAACTATCCACCATTTCATCCAAAATATCACGCGCCTCCAGATAAGGCGTAGTCATGAAGTTCCCACTGGCAAGTTGATTCACTACACATTGGTTGTTGGTATTGATCCCTCGATAGAAAAATTGTTGAATCATGTTCTCCATCATATCATTGTTGGGGAACTCTTTCACCATTGTCCTATATCTTTCCCATATCTCGTGTAGTGGTTCATTAGGCTCTTGCTTGAATGCTAGAATTTCATCCCGAAGAATAGCCATGTGCCAGGGAGAGAAGTACATTGAAATAAATTTCTCCGCAAGTTCATCCCACGTACGAATGGAATGATTTGGCAAATGTTCCAACCAATCTAAAGCTTTCCCCCGTAGAGAGAAGGGAAAAAGCCTTATCCTCAAAGCATCCTTGGAGACATTTGTTTGGTTGCTTCCCCAACATGTATCAACGAACCCCTTAAAATGTTTATATGCATTTTGACCTAGTGCACCGGCGAAAAACCCTCGTTGCTCGAGAAAAGTGAGCATCACGTTGGTTATTTGAAAGTTGCCTGCCCTAAAATGGGGTGGGACTATAGCACTTGCATACCTTTCATTCGGTAACACCTGATGTGGAGCCGCTCGTGGTGGAGGCGGGGGTGGAACGGGCACATTGTCTTAAGGCGGTTGACCTCGTCTATTGGCTTGAGGTTCAAGAGGGACCTCATATATTGCATCATCATCAACGTCCACATCCCCCATGGCTATGTTTCGGAACTCGTTGTTTGCCATGATTGCACCTACAATACTCACACGTTAGTAACAAGGAAGGAAAAGAAGATATTCCAAAAACACACCTAAATATATAGCTAACACCACTTTTTACTACCCGGCTAACACCAAAAATTGATCTCGTCCAATCTCACTCCTCTATTTGAGGATATGAAAACGGTCTATGCAATAGTAATACCCAATAAGGAGTCGGGGTCGATTTTCCAAAGGGAGCTATGAATGGGTCTTAGGGATATATATTATAGTGTATGAGCTTGAATTATCTCAAATTGCACTTCCACAAACTTGGGTTGTTTCTAGGTCTAATTTTAAACTAAGATTACAAACATAGAATTTAAACTAGGAAATTGTTTTTGGTTATTTTTCAAATGATATAAAAGGCCTAGGGCTATGACCATCACCTAGGTGTTCGCTTAATGGGTTGTAAGCCTTAAAGCTTGTTTTATTGGTCAGGGTGTATTATAGCTATCACCAATCAAATACCTACTTAATACCTCTCCGTCGGAGAGTATTTAACAAAGCAGTTGATAATAAACTCAAGTCGGGTTTTACTATCTCTAGATTCAACCCTTTAATTGGGTTTATCAATCTCTCGATTAACCCAATTCCTTGTTAGCCAAGTTTTCCTAGACTAAGTCTCTCTTTCTCAAGTAGAGACCTAGTCAATTAGGCATGAAATAAAGTTTGCAACCATTAAATCTTCAATTAAAAGCAAGAACAAGGCTAGATAATCAACACCCAACCATAAACAAGCAATAAATCAAATACCCATCAAGTTCACACACTAGGGTTGGGTCACAACCCTAGTAAAAATCTAGCCACTCATGTTTAAATTAGTAGATAAAGAAGAAGTGATACTTAAACCCATATTAATGACTAAAATGATAAAACTAATATTCAAAAATCTCAAAATATCTAAAACTACTAAAAGAAGCAAAGTAAACAGCTGTTAATGTCAAAAGTTACAAAAGTTGCCATAAAAAAAATAAAACTATTCTTTTTATACAGTACTGGAATTTTTGGACAAAATTGCCCTTTCGGAGGTTCTGCGATCGCACAATTCCATGTGCGGTCAGCACTTTTCTTCAGCTTGGCAGGATTGTGCTTTTGCGGTCGCACAATTCTGAACTGCGACAGCACATGGCTCTTCTTCGGATCGCACAAATGCAGTTGTGGACGCACAACTGATTTTCTGTGGCCGCACAATAATTGTGCGGTTCGCACTTCCTTTTATCTTGAAATGAGAACTCTCTGAACTTCTAATCTTTCTTAGCTTCTGCGGTCACACATTTCATATGCGGACCGCACTTTGCACTTATCTTTGATACGCTTGCCTTCACAATTTGTACCCGCAAATGATATTCTGCGGTCCGCACTTTGAGCTTCTATGCCTGTTTTTGTTCTTGAGTTCAGATCACTCCTTTATGAGTTAGATTTCATCTTAGTGGCTCATTTTCCAATACTCCTGCAATTAAGCATATTGTATCAGTTTTTTGGACAAAATTAAACGCTTTTGGGCTAAAACAAAAGCTAAAAAGTTCTAATGATTATTCAAAATCCCCACTTATCTGATGCTCGGGGCTTTATGGATAAGTACGAGCGGATGCTTTGTACAACGGGTATTCTGGAGACCAGTGGAGTCTTGTTCACTACTTTTTAGTTTTCTGGGGCTGCCTTCAGATGGTAGGAGGCTTATGAGAGGCGCAGGCTGGTCGGTGCAGCACCACTTATATGGCAGGAGTTCTCCGGTCTCTTCTTGGAGAAGTTCATGCCGCAGTCTTTCAGAGAGGAGCTCCGCAGACAGTTTGAGCATCTTTGTCAGGATGGCATGCCTGTGACGCAGTATGAGATGAGGTTTTTTGAGTTGGCCCGTCACGCAGTTTGGCTAGTTCCCACTGATAGGGAGAGTATTTAGAGGTTCATCGATGGCCTCACATATTAGTTGCGGTTGCTTATGACTAGGGAGAGGGTATCTGGTGCTACTTTCGATGAGGTAGTCGACATTGTTCGGCAGATAGATATGGTCTGCAGTCAGGAGCGGGTTGAGATGGAGGCCAAGAGGCCTCATGGGTTAGGAGGTTTTAGTGGTGTTCCTTCTGGAGGTCAGTTCCACCGCGGCAGGGGTCATCCTTATAGGCATGCTTAGACGGCTCGTCCAGTTCACCATGGTGCATCATCTGGCAATGGTTCATACAATACACATCAGGGCCAGTCATCTCTCAGTGCCCTTCCAGCTCAGAGTTTGTCCCATGCACCTTCAGTTCAAGTCTCATCGGCACCAGGTCCTTCTAGTGGGTATTCTGGTGCTCGGGGCTCCCTCTAGTCCCCACCTCCATTCGCAGGGAGGGGTTGTTTCGAGTGTGGAGATATGGGTCATATAAAGAGGTATTGTCCCCACCTTATGGGAGGTCCAGCTCAGCAGAGGAGTCAGCATATGACTTCAGCACCCGTTACTTCACCACCCGCCCAGCCAGCTCGGGTAGGAGCCCAGGTAGCTAGAGGTCGCCCTAGAGGGGGAGGCCGAGTAGGGGACAGTCAGGACCGATTCTATATACTCCCTGCCATACTAAATGTTATTGCTTCAGACATAGTGATCACATGTATTGTCTCAGTATGTCACCAAGATGCTTCTGTATTATTTGACCCTGGTTCCACCTATTCATATGTATCATCGTATTTTGCTCATTATTTGGATATGCCCCATGAGTCTTTAGCCTCATTTGTTCATGTATCTACGCCGATGGGCGATACTATTATTGTGGACCGTGTGTACCGATTGTGTGTAGTGACTATTGGGGGATTAGAGACTAGAGTTGATCTCTTGCTGCTTAGTATGGTCGATTTTGACGTGATCTTGGGTATGGATTATTTGTCTCCATGTCATGCTATTTTGGATTATCACGCTAAGACCATGACGTTGGCGATCCCGGGGTTACCACAGATTGAGTGGCGAGGTTCTCTAGATTATTTTCCCAGTAGAGTGATTTCATACTTGAAAGCCCAGCGGATGGTGGGAAGGGTTGTTTATCCCAGTAGAGTGATTTGGCCTTTGCGAGGGATGTTGGTGCTAATACCCCTACTATTGATTCTGTTCCGATGGTGCAAGATTTTTCGGATGTATTTCCTGCAGACCTGCCGGGCATGCCGCCCGACAAGGATATTGACTTGGTGCCGGGAACTCAGTCCATTTCTATTCCACCATATCGCATAGCACCAGCTGAGTTGAAAGAATTGAAGGAACAACTTCAGGAACTCTTTGATAAGGGGTTTATTCGTCCTAGCGCGTCACCTTGGGGTACACCAGTTCTATTTGTGAAAAAGAAGAATGGTACTATGAGGATGTGCATTGATTATAGGATTTTAAACAAAGTTACAATCAAGAACAAGTATCGTTTACCGCGTATTGATGATCTGTTTGACCAACTTCAGGGAGCGAGGGTGTTCTCCAAGATTGATTTGAGGTCTGGGTATCACCAGTTAAAGATTCGGGACTCGAATATTCTAAAGACAGCATTCATGATCCGTTATGGTCATTATGAGTTCCTTGTGATGTCTTTTGGGCTGACCAACACCCCAGCAGCATTCATGCATCTGATGAACAGTGTGTTTCAGACTTATCTCGACTCATTTATAATAGTGTTCATTGATGATATCCTGGTGTACTCTCGTAGCCAGGAGGAGCATGCCCAGCATTTGAGGATTGTGTTACAGTAGTTGAGGGAGGAGAAGCTTTATGCCAAGTTCTCCAAGTGTGAGTTTTAGCTCAGCTCAGTGGCATTCTTGGGATATGTAGTGTCCAGTGAGGCTATTCAGGTGGATCTGAAAAAGATAGAGGCAGTTCAGAGTTGGCTCAGACCGTCCTCAGCTACGGAGACTCGGAGCTTTCTCGGGCTGGCCAATTATTATTATCGCTTTGTGGAGGGTTTCTCATCTATTGCATCCCCTTGGCCAGATTGACCCAAAAGAGTGCTCCTTTCAGGCAGTCGGATAAGTGTGAGGAGAGCTTTTAGAAGCTCAAGACTGCCTTGACCACAACTCCAGTTCTAGTTTTGCCTTCAGCTTCAGGCTCTTATATAGTATATTGTGATGCTTCTCGGATCGGTATTGGATGTGTTTTGATGCATGAGGGTATAATGATTGCTTATGCTTCGTGCCAGTTAAAGCCTCATAAGAAGAACTACCTTGTTCATAATTTTAAGTTGGCTTCCATTATTCATGCATTGAAGATTTGGAGGCACTAACTCTATGGTGTGTCTTGTGAGATGTTTACAGATCATCGGAGCCTCCAGCACTTGTTCAAACAGAAGGATTTAAATTTGAGGCAGCGGAGATGGTTGTAGATGCTAAAGGACTATGACATTACTATTCTGTATCATCCGGGGAAGGTCAATGTGGTGGCCGATGCCTTGAGTAGGAAGGCAGTGAGTATGGGTAGTCTTGCATTCATTCCTGTTAGGGAGAGGCCTCTTGTAGTTGATGTTCATGCCTTGGCCAACTAGTTCGTGAGATTAGATGTTTCGGAGCCCAGCCGGGTCCTATCCTGTGTGGATTTACGGTCTTCCTTATTTGATCGTATCAGAGAGCGCCAGTATAAGGATCCTTATTTGCTTGTGCTCAAGGACAAGGTTCATCACGGTGATGCCAGAGATGTGACTATTGGAGATGATGGGGTGTTGAGGATGCATGGTGGGATTTGTGTGCCCAATGTGGATGGGCTACGTGAGTTGATTCTTGAAGAGGCCCATAGTTTGCGGTATTCCATTCATCCAGGTGCTGCGAAGATGTATCAGGATATGAGGCAGCACTATTGGTGGAGGAGAATGAAGAAGGATATAGTTGGGTTTGTAGCTCAGTGCCATAACTGTCAGCAGGTGAAGTATGATCATCAGAGACCGGGTGGATTGCGTCAGAGGTTAGAGATTCTAGAGTGGAAGTGGGAACGGATCACCATGGATTTCGTAGTTGGGCTCCCACGGACTTCGAGGAAGTTTGATACTATTTGGGTGATTATGGATCGGCTGACCAAGTCTGCGCACTTCATTCCAGTTGGTACTACTTATTCTTCAGAGTGGTTCGCTGAAATTTATATCCGCGAGATCATCCGCCTTCATGGCGTGCCAAAGTCCATCATTTCAGATAAAGGCACGCAGTTTACATCACAGTTATAGAGAGCAGTACAGAGAGATTTGGGCACCCAGGTTGAGTTGAGCACAACATTTAACCCTCAAATGGACAGACAGTCCGAGCGCACTATTCAGACATTGGAGGTAATGCTACCCGCTTGTGTCATTGATTTTGGGGGTTCGTGGGATCCATTTCTACCACTGGTGGAGTTTGCCTACAACAACAGCTACCGGTCAAGCATTCCGATGGCTCTGTATGAGGCTTTATATGGGAGACGGTGTAGATCTCCGGTGGTTTGGTTCGAGAGGAAGATAGGCTATTGGGTACTCACTTGGTTCAGGATGCATTGGATAAGGTTAAATTGTTTCAGGAGTGGCTTCACACGACACAACCCAGAAAGAAGAGTTATGCCGAAAGGAAGGTCCGTGATATTGCTTACATGGTTGGGGAGAAGGTTCTACTGAAGGTTTCACCCATGAAGGGAGTTATGAGATTCGGGAAGAAGGGCAAGTTGAGCCCTCAGTTTATTGGGCCTTTTGAGGTACTTTAGAGGAATGGAGAGGTAGATTATAAGCTTTCCTTGCCACCTAGCTTGTCGAGTGTGCATCCAGTATTTCATGTTTCTATGCTCCGGAAGTATGTCGGCGATCCGTCTCATGTTTTGGATTTCAGCACAGTTCAGTTGGATGGTGATTTGAATTATGATGTGGAGCCGGTGACCATTTTGGATCGGCAGGTTCGAAAGTTGAGGTCAAAGGATATAACTTCAATAAAGGTGCAGTAAAGAGGTCAGCCCGTGGAGGAGGCTACTTGGGAGACTGAGAGGGAGATACAGAGCAGATATCCACACCTATTTGGGACTCCAGGTATGTTTCTAGACCCGTTCGAGGATGAACATTTGTATAAGAGGGGGAGGATGTAACGACCCGACCGATCATTTTGAGTGTTGTAGCCTCGTTCCCCTAATTACTGCTCCTTTTGTGTGTTACAGTTGTTATATGACTTACAGGTTAGTTGCTTCGGGTCCGGAGAGGTTTAAGAGTGAATTGAGACACTTAGTCTCATAATGAAAAGCTTAAGTTGGAAAAGTTGACCGGATGATGACTTACGTGTAAACAACCACGGATTTGAGTTTTGCTGGTTCTGTTAGCTCCGTTGAGTGATTTTGGACTTAGGAGCGTGTCCGGATTGTGATTTGGAGGCCCGTAGTAGAATTAGGCTTGAAATGGCAAAAATTGGAATTTTGGAAAGTTTGACCGAGGGTGGACTTTTTGATATCGGGGTTGAATTGGATTTCCGGAAGTGGGAGTAGGTTTGTGGTGTCATTTGTGACTTGTGTGCAAAATTGGAGGTCAATCGGACGTGAATTGATAGGTTTCGGTGTCGTTTGTAAAATTTGGAAATTTCAAAGTTCATTAGCCTTGAATTGGGGTGCGATTCATGTTTTTGATGTTGTTTGAGGAAGGCAGTGATTATGGGTAGATTGCTTCAAAGGTTAGAAATTCTAGAGTGGAAGTGGGAGAGGATCACCATGGATTTCGTAGCTGGGCTCCCACGGACTTCGAGGAAGTTCGATGCTATTAGGGTCATTGTGGATCACCTAACCAAGTCCGCGCAGTTCATTCCAGTAGGTACTACTTATTCTTTAGAGCGGTTGGTTGAGATTTACATCCGAGAGATCGTCCGCCTTCACGGTGTGCCAGTGTCCATCATTTTAGATCGAGGCACGCAATTTACATCATAGTTCTGGAGAGCAATAAAACGAGGGTTGGGCACCCAGGTTGATTTGAGCACATCATTTCACCTTCAGACGGACAGACATTCCGAGCATATTATTCAGATATTGGAGGACATGCTACGCACTTGTGTCATTTATTTTGGGGGTTCGTGGGATCAATTTCTGCCACTCGCGGAGTTTGCCTAAAACAATAGCTACCGGTCGAGCATTCAGATGGCTCCGTATGAGGCTTTGTATGGGAGACGGTGTAGATCTTCGATGGGTTGGTTCGAGCTGGGGAGGCTAGTCTATTGGGTACTGACTTGGTTCAGGATGCATTGGACAAGGTTAAATTAATTCGGGAGCGGCTTCACACGGCGCAGTCCAGATAGAAGGGTTTGTGATGTTGCTTGCATGGTTAGGGAGAAGGTTCTACTGAAGGTTTCACCCATGAGGGGTGTTATGAGATTCGAGAAGAAGGGCAAGTTGAGCTCTCGGTTCATTGGGCCTTTTGAGGTACTTCAGAGGATTGGAAAGGTGGCTTATAAGCTTGCTTGCCACCTATCTTGTCGAGTGTGCATCCAGTATTTCATGTTCCTATTCTTTGGAAGTATGTCGACGATCCATATAATGTTTTTTATTTCAGCACAGTTCAGTTGGATGGTGATTTGACTTATGATGTGGAGACGGTGGCCTTTTTGGATCAGTGTTTCGAAAGTTGAGGTCAATGGATATAGCTTCAGTGAAGGTGCAGTGGAGAGGTCAGACCGTGGAGGAGGCTACTTGGGAGATCGAGCGGGAGATGCGGAGCAGATATCCACACCTATTTGGGACTTCAGGTATGTTTCTAGACCCGTTCGGGATGAACGGTTGTATAAGAGGGGGAGGATGTAACGACCCGACCGGTCGTTTTGAGTGTTGTAGCCCCGTTCCCCTAATTACTGCTCCTTTTGTGAGTTACAGTTGTTATATGACTTACCGGGTTAGTTGGTTCGGGTCCGGAGAGGTTTCAGAGTGAATTGAGAAACTTAGTCTCATAATGGAAAGCTTAAGTTAGAAAAGTTGACCAGATATTGACTTACGTGTAAACGACCCCGGATTTGAGTTTTGATGGTTCTGTTAGCTTTGTTTAGTGATTTTGCACTTATGAGCATGTCCGGATTGTGATTTGGAGGCCCGTAGTAGAATTAGGCTTGAAATGAAAAAAATTAAAACTTTGGAAAGTTTGACCGGGGGTGGACATTTTGATATCGAAGTCGGATTGGATTTCTGGAAGTGGGAGTAGGTTCGTGATGTCAGTTGTGACTTGTGTGCAAAATTTGAGGTCAATCGGACGTGATTTGACAGGTTTCGGCGTCGTTTGTTGAATTTGAAAATTTCAAAGTTCATTAGGCTTGAATTGTGGTGTGATTCGTGTTTTTGATGTTGTTTGAGGTGATTTAAAGGCTCGACTAAGTTTGTATTGTGTTTTAGGACATTTTGGTTTGTTTGGTTGAGGTCCCAGAGGCCTCGGGGTGATTTCGGATGGTTAACGGACTTGGAAGTTAAATTGAGAAGTTGGTGAAGAGTGAAGGTTGCTGGTGTAATCGCACCTACGGATAGGGAACCGCAAGTGCGAGCTCGCAGATGCAGAGAGGGAAGCGCATATGCGGAGTTTGAGGTGAGGCAGCATATGGTCGCAGGTGCGATGGTTTTCCCACACCTGCGTGACCGCAGATGCTGTAGTAGGACCGTAGAAACGGAAGTGGACTGTGGACTGGGCTACGCATAAGCGGACATTTCCTCGTAGAAGCGAGCCCGGAGGAGCGGGATTTTGTTCTATAGGAGCGGAATCCTTCGCATAAGCAGGTAACTTGGTCGCACCCGCGAGGCTGCAGATGCGGGTTAGTGGTCGCAGGTGCGGAAAGCCTGGGTAGAAACTATATAAGCGATGGTTCCGAGATTTTCACCATTTCTAACGTTTTGAGCTCGGATTGTGGAGGTTTTTGAGAGAATTTTTAAGGGGATTCTTGAGGTAAGTTCCTTGTGTTCATTTTTCTTCTATAATGATATCTCCAGTTGGTGTGTTTTTGAGGTGTAATTTGGGGGTTTGAGGCTAGGGATTTGGAGAGTCGATTTTGGGGATTTTAATGACCAATTGGTGTCGGATTATGATGAATTTGGTATGATTAGACTCGTGAGTGAATGGGCTTTAGGGTTTTGTGACTTTTGTTAGATTTCGGGACGTGGGCACAGGGGTCGGGTTTGAGCCGATTTCGGATTTGTGAGTTATAACTTAGTAATTTCTTGTAGCATTGATTCCTATAGCCCGTATTGATTGTATTGTACTGCTTGTGGCTAGATTCGGGTCATTTGGAGGCTGATTTTCTAGGCAAAGGCGTGTTGGAGTAGAGTTTTGCCAGGATTGAGGTAAGTAACACTTCTAAACTTGGTTCTGAGGGTTCGAAACCCCGAATTTATGTGTTATGTGATTGGTATTGAGGTGACGCACGTGCCAAGTGACGGGCGTGCGGGCGTACACCGTGAGAATCGTGACCTGGTCGATTCCATGGCACTGTCTAGTGGTTCTATCTTGTTGATATCCATGTTTTCATTATGTGATAAAGTAATTGAGCTGTCAATCATGCTAGATATCATGTTTAGGCTTTATGCTGGTACTGTTGGGACCCATAGTGGTCGTTTCTTGCTGTTGTCTTACTAATTTCATTGATATTTCGTACTCAGTCATATTCATTCATTTCATATCATATCATAAGTCTATGTTGTTATTTAATGATACATCATATCATTATTTTCAGGCTAGTTTCATGACATTGTGAGCCCGTGAGAGAGAGACTAGAGAGATTGATGACTGAGTGAGGCCGAGTGCCTGATTATGAGTAACATTTATGGGATCGTGCCGCATGCCGCAGCGATTATACTAACTTATAATAGCGCTTGGGCTGAAGGAGACCCTCTGGAGTCTACACACACACCCAGTGAGTGTGGTTGCTTATATTGAGGGATGGCTCTTCCCTGGACATGGATCTTGTCCGAAGCATTATATACCTGGAGATGGATCTTCTCCGTGGGCTGGATTGGCCGTACTCAGTACTGGGTGACTGATGGTTAGTGATGTATATATTCCGGGATGGATCTTCCCTAGGTCGTATGGGCCAAATACAGTACTGAATGATTGAGCATTTGAGAGTGTGAGCACATGAGACTGTCAGCATGGTGTGTTACATACAGCATGTGCATTGGCATGTAGAAGTAGAGGAGTTATATTCTTCATATCATTCAGATTTTATCAATTTTACTGTTTTGAGATATCTATCGAACTTGAAAGCATGTCTACGTTTCTGCATTGTTATTTTCTATATTGAACTATGCCCGTTGAGTTCGTTACTACTTTCAGTCCACAGTTTGGATTTGTTACTTATTGAGTTGGTTGTACTCACGCTACACCCTGTACCTCGTGTGCAGATCCAGGTATTTCCGATTACGGCGACTGCTGAGTGATGAGTCGAGATCTTGGAGACTATCGAGGTAGTTGCATGGCGTTCGCAGGCCTTGACTCTCCTTCATTATATTTATTTGTATTTCAGTTCTTATTCCTCAGACATTGTAGTAGGCTGTATCCTGGTATAGATGCTCATGTACTTGCTGACACCCCAATATTTGGGAGAGATTTGTATTGCGTTGCGGGTTTATTTCTGTTCTAAAAAAGGTATTTTTTTTCTTAAATATTAATTGCTTCCGTATATATTTTTCAAAGCTTTTACTGTGTTGAGATGGTTGAGTAGTGGCTTGCCTAGTTCCACGATAGGCGCCATCACGACGGTTGATTTTGGGTCGTGACATCGGGCTTATTTGTGGAAATTTGACCGTTTAGGGCCCTTAGGTTCTTAGGTCCATTGAATATGAAGTTGTTTGTCATGTTAAATTCTCCATTTACTAAATTCACTCTTACGTGTCTTAATTGGAATTAATTGTTTCATGTTCTACCCTTATTGATAATTAAACTCTTATATGCCTTAACTGAAGTTGTTGCTTCTTTTATTGCCATGTTATCCTTTCCGTAATTGTTTATCCTTGATTGAAGTTATTATTATCTTTTTCGTAATTGCCTATCATTAGTTTAACTTATCATTATCTTTCTCATAATTTGTTTATCCTTAATTGAATTTGTTGTATCTCTTCCGTAATCACTCAACCCTAAATGAAGATTTGTTATCCCTTATCATTGTTAACTTATCGTTAACTGGAATCATTGATTCATGTTATCCCTCCTACTATTGAATTGTACTTTTGTGGAATCATTGCTATACATTATCTCTTCCTTGTTGAGCTATTGCTATGTTGTACCATTATTTCTTGTTGTGTCTTTCTTTGTGAGCTCATTCTTCCGTTTTCTTTGTATTCTGAAGTTACTAAGTTGATTTACTTTTCGTATTCTTGTGTTATTGTCATTGTTGTTGTTGTATTCAGTGTTGTTGAGCCGAGGGCTATGTGTGGTTGTGATATTGAAACTGTTTTGAGGAAATGTTGTGGCATGTGGGCATATATTGTGAAAGTCATTTATTGAGTTATTATATTTATGGCATACGTGTTTTGTTGAGAAAATTGTTATGTTGTTTCCACAAGATTGTTTCCGTGCAGTTGTTATTGTGTTTGTACGAGGTTTCTATCGTGCGGATGTTATTGTGTTTGCACAAGGTTTCTGTCGTGCGGTTGTTGTTATATTTGCACGAGGTTTCTATCGTACGGTTGTTATTGTGTTTGCACAAGGTTTCTGCCGTGTAGTTGTTATTGTGTTGTACGAGGTTTCTTCCATGTTATTGTTATTACTAATACGCATATGGTTGTATAAGGTCTGGGTGTTGAAACGCATGCGGTGAGATAAGGTGTGCTTGAAATGCGTGGCTAGTAGGGGAACTACTAGAAGCCATGCGTTGCTATAAGGTGGGTTAAAATGTGGGATGCTATTTTGGAAAAATGATTTTAAAAACTAAATATAATGCTCCCGCGGAGATATAAGGAAAGATTGTGATTCATTTTACAATTTGATATTATGAGGCGGTACCTCGGGAGGGCTCTTGTTGTCATTTCCCCCTTTTCTGTGTATTTGTCTATAATTGTTGTTTTCCTTAGCATACTATTAATTGTTTTCCTCCGTGTTGCACTATTTGCTCAGTTCTATGTAGCTAATCTTATTTTGCTGGTCGTTGCTTCAAACTTCATTACTGCTTTTATTACAATGTACATTTCATGGTGATAGTTTCTTATGTGTCATTCATTGTCTCTATTCTTATTTGTTGACTGGAATTATGGTAGAACACTTGCACAAGCATACACGTAGTTAAATCACCCATATCGATTTTAAAAGGTAAATCCTGACGTCATTAACCATTATACGTACTCTTGTCTTCTTGCCTTCTCTGTGAGGATTGTTCTATTGGCAAGTGAGTCGTCCGTGTTGTTATGAGTTGTAATGTGGACACAAGATGCCAAGTGATTAGGGTTCATGAATTGGGATCCGTGAGCTGTGATTATGAGGTTAGGTACCTCGTGGAAATGCTTGAACAGATCTGGTATGAAAGTGGTTGTTCTTATTGAGTTGTTGCTGGTTTCCCTTTATTTGGTTTCCCCGGACTTAGACTGTGATCAATTATTCTACAACATTATTACATGACTGCTTCCTGTTGAATATTGTTGTTACTAGTGTATCATTGCAAGTATTGTTTTGTATTCTTTGTCCTTCTTTTAATATTGTTTCTCTGTTAGTTCATCTACACACTTGTTTAGGTTGTTTGGTCCAGTAGGTATCTTGACTGTCCTTCGTCACTACTTCACCAAGGTTAGTCTTGATACTTACTGGGTACCGCTATGATGTACTCATACTATGCTTCTGCATATTTTTGTGCAGATCCAGGTGCCTCGGTTGTTGTTGATTACAAGCTGGCTGGTCCAGCATTTCTGTGGGGACTCAAGGTAAACCTGTCATCGCATTCGCAAGCCTCGGAGTCACCTTCTGATATTATTCTTGTACTGTTTAATTATATTCTGAACAGTTGTATATAGGAATTTTCTAGCAAACTCAGTAGAGCTTATGACTTGTACTAGCAGTTTTGGAAATTATAATTATGTATAAAATGTTTATCTCGTATTTATCATTCGATGGTTGAATTCTTCTATTTATTTAGTAAGTGTTAGGCTTACCTAGTCTTAGAGACTAGGTGCCGTCACGACATCCTACGGAGAGATATTGGGGACGTGACAGAAAGACATGTAGTTTTGGACATGTAGTTCGAACACTCGAAAATCTAAAGTCAATGTTGTGTGCAATCACTTTCATGTATCTTATATGTCTGGCATGACATAAAAACTTGATATGCATCTAAAGTCCATTCATATGGCTTATATGACTTAACTTATGTGGCAATCCCTAAAGGATTTAAATTGCTTAAAGCATATAGAATTCTTGGTCATGAAGTACTACATCCTAAGTGCAATTTGTGCACATATATATCTTGCTATAACTATAAGCATGATAATACGATAGTAAGAGTCTTTACCCCTATGTGAAGATATTGAAATGACGATTCCAACAAGATCATATGAAGACAATACATCTTATCAGGAATGATGATTTCAAAGTGCAACATATTTATTCAAGTTAATATCTCTGATTTGTTCACCAAATCTTTACCGACGTCAACCTTCAAGAAGCTAGTGTATAAGATTGGGATGTGAAAGGCTTAAAGATGTGAATTGATGCTCTCATCAGGAGGAGTGAATACGCGTTGTATTCTTTTTTCTTTACAAGGTTTTGTCCCATTGGGTTTTCCTTGCAAGATTTTTAACTAGGCAACCAAAAGGCGTATTGTTAGATATGTGTACTCTTATTTTTTCACTAGAATATTTTCCACTGGGTTTTATTTTAATTAATGATTTAACGAGCTACATTATCTGTTGAATAGACATTTAAGGGGGAGTGTTATAAATAGTATTATATTTAAGGTGAATATATATATTTTAGAGAGATTTTAGGGTTTGTTATTTAGTGGCTAAGTCACTTTTTTCCTATAAATAGATGGGTTATATTCCATTGTAAATCATCCCATAATCAATAAGAATACTCTCTCCTTTTCTCTGCATTACTCTTCTTCTTCTTTTATTGTTTCATAACAAATATATATTGAATTAATTTAGTTTTTGAGAGATTTTGAAAACCAAAACTTCGAATCCCAAATATAGCTTAAGACCTTTTTTTGGGCCAAATCATGACCATTTGGAACTTTTTAGCTAGAAAAACAAAAGAGATATTTTCCTTCCTCTACAATATTTGAAACTTATTTACCAAAACTGTCTAAATTTTATATATTACTCGCCCTTAATAAACTTTTCTTAAAATTTATATACAATTCATTATTAGTTCCTTAAATTAGAGGACTTTTTTCTTGGAAAAGGGCATAACTAAAGGAAACGAAATCCAAATTGTTCTTCCATCAAATTAAAACTCCTTCCAGTTGTGTGTTACCTATTTTAAGCTATAATTAGCGCAATTCTTCTATCTCTTTACCATAATTACCTATTTTAAGAAAAAAATAATGTATGGTACAACAACATACAAATTTAATTAAAACTCTTATATATCTATAACATACATACTAAAAAAATTCATACAACTAATTATACAGTATACAACTTATTTACAACTTATCTACAACTTTTATACATCATTCTTACGTGATTAAAATACAACTACATCATCATACAACTTAAATAAAATTTTCATACAAATTTTATACAATATCTTTTGTATGTATTTCTTTCATATATCATTCTTACCCCATATTGTATTTCTTCCATACAATATCTTTCATACATCATTCTTACTCCATTATACAATATATTTTATATGTGGTGTGTTCTTCTGCTTCTTCTTCGAATTTCAATATGAAAATCCAAGCAAATCAAATCTAATCTTCACCAAATACCCTCAAAACCTAGATATAAACTCCATAAAATATTCGCAATCGTTTGCAATAACACTCAATCCAAACAAAAATATTTTTTGAAAATCTGAATTTGAATTCAAAGTTTCAAAGCTTTTTAATGGAGGTCAATGGTGGAGAGTCAAACACCTTCTATCACGACCCAAATTCCCTATAGGCCGTGATGGCGCCCAATGTCGCCGCTAGGCAAGCCAACGATGAACTAACCATGTGATTATTCTTTTAACATTTTAGAAATAGTTGATTTTTAATTATTAAATAAGTAAGAGGTGAGAAATTTAGTAAAATGAAGCGTAATCAATTATAAGAACAAATGTGGTGAAGTAAATACTCAAAATCATCAAGTGTCTACTAGAAAAATTTCAAGACCTGGTGTCACAAGTGTATGAGCTACTAGTCGAATATACAAAATACTAAACTACTGTCCGAGTGGAGTAGACAGAAAATAAAAGCAAAAGAGCGACTTCAGGTTCTACAAGATGAACTAGGAAAGTAGCTCACCACAAAGTCTAGAAGTATCAGGGGTGAGCGTCGGGATATCTACCAGATGCACCTTCCTCAGAACCTGCATGATTAGTGCAGAAGTGTAGCGTGAGTACATAAACAACATGTACCCAGTAAATATCTAGTCTAACCTCGAAGAAGAAGTGACGAGGGGTTGACATCGACACTTATTATGGCCAACAATAAAATACATAAGCTCTTAATAAGCATGGATCATATAATTAACAAATACAATTCAGTAACAAGCAGTGAATAATAATTCTTCGACTAATAATAAATTCCAAGTCAATTTATGTCATTAAGTAATTATGACTGCTCAATCCATAAAGTAATATCAAATATAATTGGGCTCCGAGTATTATCACGCATGATATATGTCGAGGTCGTACGGCCCGATCCAGAAAATATACCGTGTGCACTACCGAGGGTCGAACAGCACGAACCATAGATGTATCCATTAACCCACCGAGGCGAACAACCCACTCCTATGAGAGTATAGGAAATTTACCTCGCTCGTGGAAATACTTGCGATGCAAATAAACATGGATTTATCAGAGCTATTATAAAATTCTTCAATTCTTCCCAAACATAAAAAATCCAAACTAGAGACTTTAAATCTTAAAATCCTTAATCTCAGACCTCACATGAAATTTAGCTACGCACGGACTCTCGTCACCTAGTGCGTACGTAGCTCCCCACACATGTAATTCACAGCAAATACACCTAAGGGGAGGAGTTCCCTCTAACAAAGTTAGTCAAGAGACTTACCTCGTTCTCAATCTCACTTCCGATCTACAAATATACTTTAAATTCTCAACTTGGTGCCAAACGACCCGAAACTAGTCAAATGTTATATAAATTAATCAATACATGTTCAAAAGTCTGCAATTTAACTATTAGAATAATTACCCAACCCAAATTGGAATATTCCTAAAATTTATCCCCAAGCCCACGTGCCCGGATTCCAAAAATTTTCAAAGATAATTGCTACCCATAACCTCACGAACTCAAATATATAATTTTCACTCAAACCCTCAACCATTTTCGTGGTTAAATCCCATTTTTTATCAAAACCCTAGGATTTTCATCTAAACACATAATTTCCACAATTGTACATGTTAAAATCTACCCATAATCTATGTATTTAACTTATATTGGATAGAAATTACTTACATCTAATAGCTAGGTGAAAATCCTTCTCCAAGAAGCTCCAAAATCGCCCAAGAAGTGAGATAAATGGGTTAAAAATACCCTAAGTCTCGTAATAAATGAACCTTTCTGCCTCCAGGTCTTCTGCTTCTGCGGCTCCGTATTTACGGAAAAAGCCACACAGATGTGGTTCCCCCTCTGATGGCCTCTTCCGCATCTGCGAACCTCAGGCCCGCTTCTGCGGGGCTGCTGCTGCGACGCGTGTGCTGCACCTGCGGCTTCGGCCGCTACTGCGGTAGCTTCCTTCGTACCTGCGCGATCGCAGATGCGCACCCTCACCCGCATCTGCAGTTTTTGGGCTGCCTATTATAATGACCTGACCATTCGTTTTGAGAGTTGTAGCCCTGTTCCCCTATTTACTGCTCATAGTTTACTTTATAACTGTTATGTGACTTGTTAGGGTAGTCGGTTCGGGTTCAGAAGGATTTCAGAATGAAATGAGACACTTAGTCTCAGTGTTGGAAGCTTAATTTGGAAAGGTTGACCGGATGTTGACCTATGAGTAAATGACTCCAGAATGGAGTTTTGATGGTTCTGTTAGCTCAGTTGGGTGATTTTGAACTTAGGAGCATGTCTCGATTGTGATTTGGAAGTCCGTAGTTGAATTAGGCTTGAAATGGTGAAAGTTGGAAATTTGGAAAGTTTGATCGGGAGTGGACTTTTTGATATCGGGGTCAGATTGGGATATCGGGAGTAGGAGTGGGGATCGCAGTTTCTAGTGTAATCGCACCTGCGGAGTGGGGATCGCAGGTGCGTTCTCGCAGAAGTGAGAAGGGATCCATAGAAGCGGCCAGGAAGGAAGTGAGCAGAGGTCGCAGGTACGATGTTATTTCCACACTTGCATGGTCGCAGATGCGGCGATAAGGGCGCAAAAGTGGAGGGCTCGTAGGTGCGATGGGTAATTTCGCACCTGCAGTTGTGCAGATGCGAGGCGAGAACCGTAGAAGCGGAAGCCCAGCTCCAGTGTTTCGCCGTAGAAGCAGAATTTTGGTCGCTTCTGCAATACCACAGATGCAGTTAAGTGTCCGCATAAGCGAAAAGGCTGGACAGAAAGCTAAATACAAGGGTTCGCGATTCTGGCTTCACTTCAAACATTTTGAGCTCGGGGTTTGGCGATTCTTGAGAGGATTTTCGAGGGGATTCTTGAGGTAAGTCCCTTGTGCACATTTTTTATCAATAATCTTGTTTCCCCGTAGATATTTTCCCACCTAGTTAGTATGTATTTAAGGTGTAAATTGGGAGTTTTAGGTTAGGGATTTGGAGAGTTTGATTTGGGGATTTGGGTGATGATTTGGCGTTAGATTTTGATAAATTTCGTATGGTTAGACTCGTGGTGGAATGGGCTTTCGGGTTTTGTGACTTTAATCGAATTTTGAGACGTGGACCCGGGGGGGAGACTTTTGAGTTGATTTTTGACTTTTGATTAATTGCTTAGCATTTTCTTACAGAGTTAATTCCTTTAGCCCGTATTGATTATATTGAATTATTTATGGCTAGATTCGAGGCATTTGGAGGCCGTTTTGTGAGGAAAGGGTATATTGGAGTAGAGATTTGCTCGGATTAGGGTAAGTAACAGTTCTAAATCTGGTTCTGAGGGTATGAAACCCCGTATTATGTGCCTTGTGACTGGTTTGGAGGTGACGCACATGCTAGGTGACGGACGTGTGGGCGTGTACCATAGGAATTATGACTTGGTCAAATTCCATGGAGCTGTATAATTGAAATTTTGTTGTAATTCGTATATTCTCCGTATGTTATAACAAATGAACTGCAAACCATGTTAGAAATCATGTTTAGGTTATGTGCTGGTACTGTATGGACCCACAGAGGCCGTGTTACATGTTAAATTGCCTGCTAAATTGCTATTGTACTCGGTCTCCGCTTTACTTACATATCATATCTCAGTCTCTTTTGTTCCTTGTTGATACATTACATCATTTCTGTTTGGGCTGATTTTCATGACTCCTGGGAGCCCGAGAGACTGGAGAGGTTGGTGACTGAGTTTGGGCCTAAGAGCCGAGCTGTGAGTGATATATCTCAATATGTGGATCGGGTTGCATGCCGCAACAATCCTTATGGTTGTATATATGTGGATCGGATTGCACGGCACAATGAGCCTTATGGCTATATTATTTATGGGATTGGGTTGCACGTCGCAACGTGTTTCATTGATTTATGCCATGATTGACTTGATATAGCGCTTGGAATAAAGGAGCCCCTCCAGGGTCTGTACACACCCCTAGTGAGCGTAGGTACCTACTGAGTGTGAGTGCCGAGTGCTAAGTGAATGGGAGGGCTGAGTGACTGTGGCCCTGAGAGGATGCATTTGATTTCATTATTGTTGCACTTAGCTGCCATGTATCACTATCTTGAAATTTCTGAAAGATATTACACTCTATTTCACTTAAACTTGTCATGAAGTAACTGTTTTGACCTGATTTCTCGAACTTGAAAGCATGCCTACCTTCCAATGTTATAATCACTGTAATTGAACTATAACTGTGAAGCTCGTCATTACTTTTAGTTCTTTATTTAGTCTTGTTACTTTCTGAGTTTGTTGTACTCACGCTACACCCTGTATTTCGTGTGTAAATCCAGGTATTTCCGGATACGGTGGGTGTTGATTCACTGTGCAGTTGATCCTTCAGAGATTTCGAGGTAGCTGCTCGGCATTTTCAAAGACCTTGTTTCTCCTTCCCTATCCTTCCTCTTATTGTATTTAGTTTCGGATTATGATAGACAATATTTTCCCAGAGTTGTGATGTATAGATCCTCATGTACTCTATGACACCCCGATGGTTGGGAATTTCTGCGTTTTTTTTGGGTTTCTATCTTGTTTATGAGAAATTTTATTATTTAAACTACTTTAATTCATTTTCTATTAAAAGTGTTGGAGTTATTTGGAAATGTCGGCTAGCCTAGTGCCACGATAGGCGTCATCGCGACAGTTAGGATTTTGGGTCGTGACACCTACGCTGGGCCGCTATTGCGGCTGCTGGCTCATTTTTGCAAGCTCGGATCTGCGGCTGGCCCTCTGCAGGTGCGATTAAACTAAAAGCTGGATGCTTCAGCTCTTCGTCCAAGGACAAACAACTTCCGCGCATCGTCTGAATGGCATCAGGGGACCCTGAGGCCCCGTCCAAACATACCAACAAGTTTGTAAACATAAAACGGACCCGCTCGCATCCTCAGAACACGGAAAACAATATTAAAAATAAGAATCGCAACCCAAAACCAATATGATCAACTTAGGAACTTCAAATTCATCCAACTTACTCAAAACGCGCCGATTAATAAATAAACTACTCGGAATGATACCGAATTTCGCGTGCAAGTCTTAAACCACCATACAGAATTATTCCCACACTCTGAATCCCAAATGAACCTCGACAACACCAAAACCTACTCCAAAACAAATATAAAGAACTTTAAAACCTTTAATGCGCCAACTTTCAACTTTATGCACCGAAAAGCTCCCGGGTCATCCAAAACCCGATCTGAACATACGCACAAGTACAAAATCATCATACGAAACTACTGGGACCGTCAAATCCCAGTTCTGGGATCGTTTACTAGAAATGTTGACCCAAGTCATAAAACAGTAAAAGCAAGACGACTGGTCGGGTCGTTACATTCTCCATCTCTTAAATAAACGTTCGTCCTCGAACGGGTCTGAAATTGTAGCTGTTGTGCTGAATAGGTGTGGATATCTGCTCCGCGTGTCCTCTTCGGCCTTCCAAGTCGCCTTCTCAACTGGTTGGCCCCTCCACTGAACTTTTACCATAGAAATCTTCTTGGACCTCAATTGGAGAACCTTCATGTCAACAATGGCAATTGGCTCCTACTCATAACCCATGCTCTAATCTAGTTGAACCGTGATGAAGTCTAACATATACGACATGTCGACATGATACCTCCGGAGCATAGACGTGTGGAAAACTGGATGAACTCCCGATAGACTAGGAGGCAAAGGAAGCTTATAAGCAACCTCCCCAACTCACCTTAATACCTCAAATGGACCTATAAACATTGGACTCAACTTGCCCTTCTTTTCAAACCTCATGATTCCCTTCATCGACGAGACCTTCAAGAGAACCTTCTCGCTCACCATAAATAATAAATCATGCACCTTCTGAACCACATAACTCTTCTGTTTGGATTGTGATGTGCGAAGTCGCTCCTGAATCAACTTTACCTTTTCCAAGGCATCCTTCACTAAATGAGTACCATATAACTTAGCCTTGTCGGGCTCAAACCATCCGATGGGCAAATGACATAGCCGACCATATAAAGCCTCAAATGGAGCCATCTCGATGTTGGAGTGATAACTGTTGTTGTACGAAAACTTAGCCAAAGGCAAGAAATGATCCCATTGCCCTCTGAAGTCCATCATACATGCTTTGAGCATATCCTCCAAGATATGAATCATCCGCTTCGACTGCCCTTCGGTCTGTGGATGAAAGACTGTGTTGATCTATACCCGGGTCCCCAACCCACTATGTACTGCCCTCCAGAAATGCGAAGTAAACCGAGGGCCTTTGTCTGATATAATGGAGACAGGCATGCCATGCAACTGAACAATCTCTTGAATGTAAATCTGGGCCAATCTCTCTAAAGAATACGAGGTCACAACCGAAATGATGTGTGCCAACTTGGTCTACCTGTCGACAATGACCCAAACTGCATCAAACTTCCGCAAGGTCTATGGCAACCCAACTACGAAATCTATAGTAATGCGCTCCCATTTCCACTCAAGTATAACCATCTGCTGGAGTAGGCCAACTGGCCTCTGATGCTCATACTTAACATGCTGGCAATTAAGGCACCTTGCTACGTACTCAACTACGTTTGTCTTCATCTGTCGCCACCAATAATGCTGCCTTAGATCGCGATACATCTTCGTAGCACCTGGATGAATAGAATACCGAGAACTGTGTGCTTCCTCTAGAATATTTTCCCTCAATCTATCAAGATTAGGGACACATAGGCGACCATGGAGTCGCAGAACACCATCCTCCCCGATGGTAACCTCTTTGGCACCATTTTGTAGTACCGTCTCTCTGAGAACCAATAAGTGCGGATCATCAAATTGACGAGCCTTGATCTGCTCGAATAGTAAAGACTGGGCGACAACGCATGCAAGAACTCGGCTAGGCTCTAAAATATCCAACCTCATAAGTCTGTTAGCCAAGGACTGAATGTCCAAAGCTAGTGGCCTCTCCTCTGCTGAAATGAATACCAAACTACCCACACTCTCCGCCTTTCTGCTCAAGGCATCCGCAACTACATTCGCCTTACCCGAATGATAAAGGATGGTAATATCATAATATTTTAGTAACTCAAGCCATATGCGCTACCTCAAATTGAGATCCCTCTCCTTGAACAAATGTTGCAAGCTGCGATGATCGGGGAAAACCTTACAGGACACCCTATAAAGATAATGCCTCCAGATCTTAAGAGCATGAACAATCACGGCCAACTCCAAATCATGAACAGGGTAATTCTTCTCGTGGGGCTTCAGCTGACGTGAAGCATATGCAATAACTCACCCCTCCTGCATCAATACACAACCCAAACCAACGTGTGAAGCGTCACAATACACTATATACATCCGTGAATCAGAAGGCAGCACTAACACCGGTGCTGAAGTCAAGGCAGTCTTGAACTTCTGAAAGCTCGCCTCGCAATCATCGGACCATCGGAATGGAGCACCCTTCTGGGTCAATCTAGTCAGAGGTGTTGCAATAGATGGAAAACCATCTACAAACCAATGATAATAACCTGCTAATCCCAAGAAGCTCCTGATCTCAGTCGTTGTGGTAGGACGAGGCTAGTTCTGAACTACCTCGATCTTCTTGGGATCTACCTTAATACCCTCGCCTGATACAACATGTCCCAAGAATGCCACAGAATCTAACCAGAACTCACACTTGGAGAACTTAGCATATAACTTCCATTCCCGCAAGGTCTGAAGCACCACTCTCAAATACTGCTCGTGCTCCTCCATGCTACGTGAGTAGATCAAAATGTCATTAATGAAGACAATGACAAACGAGTCAATATATTGGCCTGAACGCCCGGTTCATCAAATCCATAAACGCTGCCGGGGCGTTAGTCAAACGAAGGACATTACTAGGAACTCATAATGGCCATATCTAGTCCGGAAGGCCTTCTTCGGAACATCCGAATCCCGAATCCTCAACTGATGTTACCCCATTCTCAAGTCGATCTTAGAGAATACCCTAGCACCCTATAACTGATCAAACAATTCATCAATATGCGGCAACGGGTACATTGTTCTTAATGGTAACTTTGTTCAACTGGCGGTAATCAATGCACATCCGCATAGTCCCATCTTTATTCTTCACAAATAACACTGGTGCACCCCAAGGCGACACACTCGGTCTGACAAACCCCTTCGCTAGCAACTCCTCAAGTTGTTCTTTCAACTCATTCAACTCTTTCGGAGCCATGTGGTATGGTGGGCTAGAGATAGGCTGGGTATCTGGAGCCAAATCAATACAGAAATCAATATTATGATCTGGTGGCATACCTGGAACATCAGAAGGAAACACATCGGAGAACTCCCGGACCACGGGCACTGAATCAATCGTCGGAGTTTCTGTAGTAGTATCCCGAACATAAGCTAGATAAGCCAAACACCCCTTCTTGACCATGTGTATCCTTCATAAAGGAGATAAACCGACTAGATGTACTGACAAACGAACCCTTCCACTCCAATCTAGGCAACTCTGGTATCTCCAAGATAACAGTCTTGGCATGGAAATCAAGGAGGGTGTGATATGTGAACAACCAATCCATGCCAAGGATGACCTCAAAGTAGGTCATATCGAGCAACAGAAGATACGCTCTAGTCTCATAAACCACAGAAAATAACAATGCAGGATCGGTAGATCCGATCCACGACAACAGAATCGCCCACTAGAGTGGACACATAAACAAAAGTACCCAAAGACTCACGAGTAACGCCCAAGAAATGAGAAAACATATATAAAACATAAGAATACGTAGACCCTGGATCAAATTGTACTAAAGCATCCCTACCGCAGACAAAAATAATACATGTGATCACGACATCTGAGGCCACTGCATCTGGTCTGGCCGGAAAAAACATAGAATCTAGCTGGAGCATATTACTATAGATTTCGTAGTTGGGTTGCCATAGACCTTGCGGAAGTTTGATGTAGTTTGTGTCATTGTTGACAGGTAGACCAAGTTGGCACACTTCATTCCGGTTGTGACCTCGTATTCTTTAGAGAGATTGGCCCAGATTTATATTCAAGAGATTGTTCAGTTGCATGGCATGCCTGTCTCTATTATATCAGACAAAGGCCTTTGGTTTACTTTGCATTTCTGGAGGGCAGTACAGAGTGGGTTGGGGACCCGGGTATAGATCAACACAGTCTTTCATCCACAGACCGAAGGGCAGTCAAAGCGGACGATTCATATCTTGGAGGATATGCTCAAAGCATGTGTGATGGACTTCAGAGGGCAATGGGATCGTTTCTTGCCTTTGGCCGAGTTTTCGTACAATAACAGTTATCACTCCAGCATCGAGATGGCTCCATTTGAGGCTTTATATGGTCGGCTATGTCGTTTGCCCATCGGATGGTTTGAGCCCGACGAGGCTAAGTTATCTGGTACTCATTTAGTGAAGGATGCCTTGGAAAAGGTAAAGTTTATTCAGGAGTGACTTCGCACATCAAAGTCCAGACAAAAGAGTTACGTGGATCAGAAGGTGTGTGATTTATTATTTATTGTGAGCGAGAAGGTTCTCTTGAAGGTCTCTTCGATGAAGGGAATCATGAGGTTTGGAAAGAAGGGCAAGTTGAGCCCAATGTTTATAGGTCCATTTGAGGTATTAAGGTGAGTTAGGGAGGTTGCTTATAAACCTCTTCATGTGGCTAGGATCCCCGCACTCGTAATAACCCCTTGGAATGGCGAACTGCTGACCGGAAGTCTAACACTGATGGCCTTAATACCCACTAGAGGAACCCTGAATAGCTGGTGGCCGGTAGGAACTCTCGGGCATGGCGCTGAAGTAAGGCCGCAATGGAGCACCCCAAGTAGGCGGCGGTGCTGGATATGTAGGCCTGCTAGATTGACCCCTCACGAACTGACCCCTGCCCCCAACCAGGGCACCACTGAATGCTCTAAAATATCAAAACTACTTTTCCCTCGTCGCTTGCTCTCGGCTCCACTGATGGACATCCTTGATCCTCCGAGCTATCTCCACAACTAGCTCGTAAGAAGTCCTCATCTTAATCTCTCGGGCCATAGTGGCCTGGCTACCAGAGTGCAAACCCGCAACAAACCTCTGAACTCTCTCTGCATCGGTCGAAAGTATCATAAGTGCATGGCGATACAACTTAGAGAATCTCGCCTCATAGTCGGTGACTGACATCTAGCCCTGATGGAGCTGCTCGAAATGAAATCGCAACTCCTCCCTCTAAGAGGGTGGAATATATCTGTCAAAGAAGAGTCATGTGAACTGGTCTCAAGTCATGGGAGGAGAACCTGTTGGTCTGCCGAGAAGATAAGACTGCCACCATCTACGGGCCCTGCCCTCCAGCTGAACAGTGGACACCCCGTGGGACTCCAATATCCTCATATTGTGCAGTCTGTCCCTACACCGACCAATAAAGTCATGGGGGTCCTCACGTCGCTCACCTCCAACGGCATGAGGATGTAGCCTGGTCCATCTACCCAATAGCATATGCGGATCGCCGGCCACAACTGGTATGGGCTCAGGTATAGCTGCTGCAACTGACTGAGCTCCGCCCACGAGTAGTGCGCCCGGGGTCTGATACATGGCTGCTGCATGCCCTAGAGCCAGAGCGGTATGGGTCTATGCTCCCCCTCCCGCCTGAGAGGTGGGTGGCTGCTTGAAATAAACCAGCCTGAGTCATAGAATCCATGAATCCCAGCATACGGACCATGACCACCTGGAATCCTGGCGCGGACATGAAATCCGCTGGGGATGGCTCCGCTGCAGGCGCCTCGCCCTACTCCTCAATAATAGGATCCTCTACCGGATCCTATGGTGGCACAGCTTGGGAAACTGTAGGACACCCTCGTCCTCTACCACGATCTAGAGCCCTCCCTCGGCCTCTGTCTCGGCCTCTAGCAACCTGGGGAGCAGCCCCTCTATGATCAGGTACATATTTCGCGCGCGTTCTCACCATTTGTGAGAGAATAAGAGAAAGATACATAGTACAACATCAACTACATGATATGAGATGAATAAAGAGTAGTTTCCTAACACCCTATAGCCTCTTGAAGATAAGTACGGACGTCTCCGTACCGATCCACAAACATATATTAGGCCTGCTGATAACTTGTGAGACCTACGTGAACCTAGTGCTTTGATACCATGTTGTCACGACCCAAATTCGCTATAGGCCGTGATGGCGCCCAAAATCGCCGCTAGGCAAGCCAACGGTGAACTAACCATGTGCTTATTACTTTAATATTTTAGAAATAGTTGATTTTTAATTATTAAATAAGTAAGAGGTGAGAAATTTAGTAAAATGAAGCGTAATCAATTATAAGAACAAATGTGGTGAAGTAAATACTAAAAATCATCAAGTGTCTACTAGCAAAATTCCAAGACCTGGTATCACAAGGGTATGAGCTACTAGTCGAATATACAAAACACTAAACTATTGTCCGAATGGAGTAGACAGAAAATAAAAGAAAAAGAAAGACTCCAAGTGCGTCAAGATGGACTAGGAAAGTATCTCACCACGAAGTCTCGAAGTATCAGGAGTGCATGCCAGGATATCAACCAGATGCACCTGCCTCAGAACCTGCATGATTAGTGCAAAAGTGTTGCATGAGTACATAAACGACATGTACCTAGTAAGTATCTAGTCTAACCTCGAAGAAGTAGTGACGAGGGGTCGACATCGACACTTATTATGGCCAATAATAAAATACAGAAGTTCTAAATAAGCATGGATCATATAATTAACAAATACAATTCAGTATCAAGCAGTGAATAATAATTCTTCCACTAATAATAAATTCCAAGTCAATTTCTGTCATTAAGTAATTATAACCGCTCAAGCCATTAAGTAATATCAAATATTATTGGGCTCCGAGTATTATCACGCACGATTTATGCCGATGTCGTACGGCCCGATCCATAAAATATACTGTGTGCACTACCGAGGGTCGAACGGCACGAACCATAGATGCATCTATTAACCTGCCGAGATGAACAACTTGCTCCCATGAGAGTAGAGAAAATTTACCGCGCTAGCAGAAATACTTGCGATGCGAATGAACATGGATTTATTAGAGTTATTATAAAATTCTTCAATTCTTCCCAAACATAAGAAATCCAAACTGGAGACTTTAAATCTTGAAATCCTTTATCTCAGTTCTATTTAAGACAATTAATATGCAATATCAATATAACAGTGCAAACAAATCATGATGTAAATCTAAGACTACCTGGACCTAACATGAAATTTAGCTACGCACGGACTCTCGTCATCTAGTGTGTACATAGCTCCCTACACAAGTAATTCACAACAAATACACCTAAGGGGAGGAGTTCCCTCTTACAAGGTTAGTCAAGAGACTTACCTCGTTCTCAAGCTCACTTCTGATCCACAAATATGATTTAAATCCTCAACTCGGTGCCAAACGACCTGAAACTAGTCAAAATATTATATAAATTAATCAATACATGTTCAAAAGTTCGCAATTTAACTATTAGAGTAATTACCCAACCCAAATTGAAATATTCCTAAAATTAACCGCTAGGCCCACGTGCCCGAATTCCGGAAATATTTGAAGATAACTGTTACCCATAACCTCACGAACTCAAATATATAATTTTCACTCAAACCCACAACTATTTTATGGTTAAATCCCATTTTTTATCAAAAACCTAGGCTTTTCATCTAAACCCATAATTTTCACAATTTTATATGTTAAAATCTATCCATAATCTATGAATTTAACTTACATTGGATAAAAATTACTTACCTCTAATAGCTAGGTGAAAACCCTTCTCCAAGAATGCTATGACCCAATTTTCGCTCTGTGTGACGTCGTGACGGCACCTAGTTTCTACAACTAGGTAAGCCTAATATTTTGCGGAATAATGAAATAAAAATATGAATTTAACCAATTATTCAAAAATACACAACAAATCCCAAAATCCGGAACATCGTAAATCACATACTACAGAAGGAAAAATCTAGTGTCTCTATACATCAGAATCTAACAAAGGATATAAAGAAGATAATGGACATGAGAAAGAGTAGAAGGGGACTCTGAGGTCTGCGGACGCGGCTGATATACCTTGAACTCTCCAAAATTGTCTCGCTCACTGATAGTGCGGCTGATAAGGTGCACCTAATCTGCACACGAAAAATATGTGTAGAGAGTAGCATGATTACACCACAATCGGTACCTAGTAAGTGCCAAGCCTAACCTCGGTCGAGTAGTGACGAGGTCAGGTCAGGGCCTTACTGGCAAATATATAATAAAAACAATATAGAGTGTAATACCGCAATAAAATAAAGGCAGGAATTGAACAACAATGAAATCATAGAAGGTAACAGCTCAGTACACAGAAATCACAACGGGGAATCTCCCGAGATACCGTCTCATAGTCCCAAAAGTAAATGTGCAGGGGAATCTCCCGGAATACCATTGTGTAGTCCTAAAGTAAATATGCAGTACATGGGGATCTCCCGGAATACCGCCCAAAGTAAATATGCAGTACAGGGGGATCTCCCGGAATACCGTTCCATAGTCCCAAAGTAAATATGCAGTACAGAGGGATCTCCCGGAATACCGTTCCGTAGTCCCAAAGTAAAAATGTACCGTGAATGATAGAAATACAACTACATCACAAAATTCTTACAATTTAGACTAAGTACCAGTCAGGGAAGAAGCAGGAAATTCACTAAGCATGCTGCACAGAATTCACATAAACAATTAAGAAACGTAGACATGTTGTATTAGACTAAACATGATAGCTACACATATTGGAATAACTCAATTAAGAATGAAAATAAATTAGTACTCATTAAAATGGTATAACTCAAAATAATAGGAAAACATGTTGTTGCTCAGTAAGAAAAATTGGGTTTTACCACAACTAGCCCGTGTACGTACTAGTCACCTCACGTACACGGCGCTCGCATATCACAATAGTTCCAAATCTTAAGGGGATTTCCCCCACACAAAGTTAGGCAATCCACTTACCTCGAGTCAAGCTCAATCAATCGGTAAGAATGCCCTTTCCACGAATATCCGGCTTTGAATGGCCCAAATCTAGCCAAAAGCAATTACATATCATAATTACAACAATAATAGACTCATCTAATTAGCGAAATCAACATTTTAACGAAAATTCTGAAATTAACTCAAACTTCGCCAGTGGGGCCCACGTCTCGAAATCGGGTAAAAGTCATAAAATACAAAAGCCCGTTCACTCACGAGTCTAACCATATCAAATTTACTAAAATCTGACACCAAATGGTCCTCCAAATCCACAAATCAAACTTCCAAATCCCTAGCCTCCAATTCCCAATTTTCACCTTAAATACACACTAACTAGGTGGGAACATACATGGGGAAGCAAGATTATTGATCAAAAATAAGCACAATGGACTTATCTCAAGAAATCTCTCAAAATTTCTCTCAAAATTCGTCCTTAACCGAGTTGCAAAGTTCAAAAATGACAAAAATCACGAAGCCCTTCGGTTTTAACCACTGCCTAGGTATTTCCGTACCTGCGGAGCCTGGGCTCGCTCCTGCGGGTACGCTTGTGCGGAAAAATGTATGCATCTGCACAAATTACTTACCCCATCTGCCTGCACACCTGCGATGAAAGGGCCGCATCTGCGCGTGCGCGCCTACGGAATTCCTTTCCGCTTCTGCGGACCTTGCGCACCTACGAAGACCCCTAACGCATCTGCGGGCATCGCATATGCGGAAATTGACTCGCACCTGTGACCCCTGGTACTCCTCCATTTTCCTGCTTCTGCGCCAATTTTCTTGCACCTACGGGCAGCCTTGCGCAGGTGCGATTACAGCAGAACTAGCAAAAGCACCAGATTTTTCTAAGTCCAATTTCATTCCGTTAAGCATCCGAAACACACTCGAGGCCTCCGGGACCTCATCCAAACCTACCAACCAATCTTATAATACCATACAAACTTAGTCGAGCCTTTAAACCACATCGAACAACACCAAAAATCACGAATTAAGCACGGATTCAAGCCAAAGAACTTATAATTTTCCAAATTCTACAAACGACGCCGAACTACGTCAAATCTAGTCTGAATTACCTCAAATTTTACACACAGGTCACAAATGACACTACAAACCTACATCCACTTTCAGAAATCCATTTCGAGCTCGATATCAAAATTTCTACTATCGGCCGAAATCGCCGAAAATCTAACTTTCGCCAATTCAAGCCTAAATTTACTACAGACCTCCAAAACACATTCCGGACGCGCTCTTAATCTATAAATCACTCAATGGAGCTAACAGAGTCGACGGAATTCCATTCCGGATCCGTCTTCACTCAGTTCCGACTACGGTCCAAATTGTAAGACTTAAGCTCTCATTTAGGGACTAAGTGTCCCAAAACACTCCGAAACTCAAAACCAATCATCCCGGCAAGTCACAATAGCAGAAATAGATATAGGGAAAGTAGTTAATAGGGGTTCGGGGCTCCAAATCTCAAAACGACCGGCTGTGTTGTTACATCCTCCCCCTCTTAAAACAATCGTTCGTCCTCGAACGAGCATAGAGACATACCTGAAGCGGTGAAAAGATGAGAATAAATGCTGCGCATATCCTTCTCGATCTCCCAAGTCGCCTCCTCGACCGGCTTTCCCCTCCAATGAACCTTCACGGAAGCAATGTTCTTTTATCTTAGCTTTCTGACCTGCCTGTCTAAAATAGCCACTGGCTCCTCAACATAGGATAGATCCTTGTCCAATTGAACTGAGCTAAAATCCAACACATGGGATGGATCGTCGTGATACTTTCGGAGCATAGAAACATGAAATATCATATGAACTCCTGCTAGACTGGGAGGCAAGGCAAGCTCATAAGCAACCTCCCCAACTCGACACAATACCTCAAATGGTCCAATGAACCTTGGTCTCAGCTTTCCCTTCTTTCCAAACCTCATAACGCCCTTCATAGGCGAAACCCGGAGCAAGACTCGCTCTCCAACCATAAATGCCAAATCGCGAACCTTCCGGTCCGCATAACTCTTCTGCCTGGAATGGGCTGTGCGAAGTCTATCCTGAATTATCTTCACTTTTTCCAAGGCATCCTGAACCAAGTCGGTACCCAATAATCTGGCCTTATCGGGTTCGAACCAACCTATTGGGGACCGACACCGCCTACCGCACAGAGCCTCATATGGTGCCATCTGAATGATGGAGTGATAACTGTTACTGTAAGCAAACTCCACAAGTGGCAAGAACTAGTCCCAAGCACCCCCAAAATCTATCACGCACGCACGGAGCATATCCTCTAATATCTGAATAGTGCGCTCGGACTGCCCGTCCATCTGAGGGTGAAATGTTGTGCTCAACTCAACCCTAGTACCCAACTCATGTTGTACAGCTCTCCAGAACTGTGATGTAAACTGCGTACCCCGGTCAGAGATAATAGATACCGGTACGCCATGAAGCCTGACAATCCCACGGATATAGATTCGAGCTAGCTGATTGGAAGAATAGGTAGTCATCACAGTAATGAAATGATCCAACTTGGTCATATCTTCTTGCTTAAACAGATCGTCAGGGGGATCTCCCGGAATACCGTTGCGTAGTCCAAAAGTAAATATGCAGTAGAGGGGATCTCCCAGAATACCGTTCTATAGTCCCAAAGTAAATATGTAGTACAGAGGGATCTCCCGGAATACCGTTCCGTAGTCCCAAAGTAAATATGCAGCGTGAATGATAGAAATACAACTACATCACAAAATTCTTACAATTTAGACTAAGTACCAGTCAAGGAAGAAGCAGGAAATTCACTACGCATGCTGCATAGAATTCACATAAACAATTAAGACACGTAAACATGTTGTATTAGACTAAACATGATAGCTACACATATTGGAATAACTCAATTAAGAATGAAAATAGATTAGTACTCATTAAAATGGTATAACTCAAAATAACAGGAAAACATGTTGTTGTTCAGTAAGAAAAATTGGGTTTTACCACAACTAGCACGTGTACGTGCTCGTCACCTCACGTACACGGCGCTCACATATCACAATAGTTCCAAATCTTAAGAGAATTTCTCCCACACAAAGTTAGGCAAGCCACTTACCTCGAGTCAAGCTCAATCAATCCGTAAGAATGCCCTTTCCACGAATATCCGGCTTTGAATGGCCCAAATCTAGCCAAAAGCAATTACATATCATAATTACAACAATAATAGACACATCTAATTAACGAAATCAATATTTTAACGAAATTCCGAATTAACTCAAAATTCGCCGGTGGGGCCCATGTCTCGTAATCGGGTAAAAGTCATAAAATATAAAAGCACGTTCACTCACGAGTCTAACCATATCAAATTTACTCAAATCCGACACCAAATGGTCCTCCAAATCCACAAATCAAACTTCCAAATCTCTAGCCTCCAATTCCGAATTTTCACCTTAAATACATACTAACAAGGTGGGAAAATACATGGGGAAGCAAGATTATTGATCAAAAATAAACACAATGGACTTACCTCAAGAAATCTCTCGAAAATGCTCTCAAACATCGCCCTAAACCGAGTTGCAAAGTCCAAAAATGACAAAAATTCATGAAGCCCTTCGGTTTTAACCACTGCCCGGGTATTTCCGCACATGCGGAGCCGGGGCTCGCAACTGCGGGTACGCTTGTGCGGCACAATGTGCGAATCTGTGCAAATCACTTACCCCCTCTGCCTTCACACCTGCGATGAAAGGGCCGCATATGCGCGTGCGTGCCTGCGAAATTCTCTTCAGCTTATGCGGACCTTGCGCACCTATGAAGACCCCAAACGCATCTGCGGGCAATGTAGATGCGGAAATCACCTCGCACCTGCGACCCCTGGCACTCCTCCATTTTCCCGCTTCTGCGCCAATTTGCTCCCACCTGCGGGCAGCCTTGCGCAGGTGCGATTACAGCAGAACTAGCAAAAGCACCAGATTTTCATAAGTCCAATTTCATTCCGTTAAGCATCTGAAACACCTCAACCAAACCTACCAACCAATCCTATAACACCATAGGAACTTAGTCGAGCCTTCAAACCACATCGACCAACACCAAAAATCATGAATTTAACACGAATTCAAGCCTAAGAACTTAGAATTTTCCAAATTCTACAAACGACGCCGAACTACGTCAAATCTAGTCCGAATTACCTCATATTTTACACATAGGTCACAAATGACACTACGAACCTACAACCACTTTCGGAAATCCATTCCGAGCTCGATATCAAAATTTCTACTATCGGCCGAAATCGCCGAAAATCTAACTTTCGCCAATTCAAGCCTAAATCTACTACAAACCTCCAAAACACATTCTGAACGCGCTCTTAATCTCAAAATTACTCAACGGAGCCAACGGAATTGACGGAATTCCATTCCGGATCCGTCTTCACATAGTTCCGACTACGGTCTAAATTCTAAGACTTAAGCTCTCATTTACGGACTAAGTGTCCCAAAACACTCTGTAACTCAAAATCAATCATCCTGGCAAGTCACAATAGCAGATATAGATATGGGAAAAGCAGTTAATAGGGGTTCGGAGCTCTAACTCTCAAAACGACCGGCCGGATCGTTACAAAGAAGCTCCAAAATCGCCCAAGAAGTGAGAGAAATGTGTTACAAATGGTCTAAGTCGTGTAATAAATGAACCTTTCTGCCTCCAGGTCTTTCGCTTCTGCGACTCTATGGCCGCATCTGCGGAAAAAGCCTTGCAGATGCGGCTCCCCCTATGATGGCCTCTTCCGCATCTGCGGATCTTGGGCCCGCTTCTGCGAGACCGCTGCTGCGATGCGTGTGTCGCACCTGCAACTTCGGCCGCTTCTGCGGTAGCTTCCTTCGCACCTGCGTGATCGCAGGTGTGCACCTTGAACCGCATCTGCGGTTTCTAGGTTGCCTACACTGGGTCGCTTCTGCGGCTGCTGGCTTGCTTCTGCGAGCTCACACCTGCAGCTGGCCCTCTGCAGGTGTGATTGCACTAGAAGCTGGATGTTTCAGCTGTTTGTCCAAGGCCAAACGACTTCCGCGCATCGTCCGAATGGCATCCGGGGCCCCCGAGGCCCCATCCAAACATACCAACAATTTTGTAAACATAAAATAGACCCTCTCGCTCCCTCGGAATGCAAAAAATTAACATTAAAACTAAGAATCGCAACCCAAAACCAATGGGATCAACTTAGGAACTTCAAATTCTTCCAACTTACTCCGAATGCGCTGATTCATACCTAAACTACTCAGAATGACACCTAATTTTACGTGTAAGTCTTAAATCACCATACATAACTATTCCCTGGCTGGAATCCCAAACGAACCTCGATAACACAAAAACCTACTCCAAATCAAATTTAAAGAACTTTAAAACCTTTATTGCGCCAACTTTCAACTTTATGCGTCGAAACGCTCCCGGGTCATCCAAAACTCGATCTGAACATACGCCCAAGTCCAAAATTATCATACGAACCTATTGGAACCGTCAAATCCCGGTTCCAGGGTCGTTTACTAGAAATTTTGAGCAAAGTCATACTTAACATTTTAAAGTTAATATTAAGGAACTAAGTGTTCCGATTTCAACTCGAATTCTTTCAAATCCCGAACTAACCATCCCCACAAGTCACAAAACAGAAAAAACGCATACGGGAAGTCTTATTTAGGGAAACGGGGACCTATGAAGTAAAACGACAGGTCGTATCGTTACAACATCAAAATTTATTGATTGACATTTTCAATTCAAACAATTCAGCCAAATAATTAATATATATCTGCTGCTAGCCCGCCATCGGAACACCAACAAGAAAAAGGGTAGCCCAGAAAAGCTCCAAACTCCAGCCATGTTAAAATTCAAATCGATAAAAAAATAATCCCTTTCTTCGTCATTGTTAAAGAAAGTTATGAGCGTTAGAAGAAAAAGTCTTGTAGAATCGGTGTACAAAGATGGTTGATTTTAAAGAGAAAAAGAGAAAATTCTTTTAGAAAGATTGGGATTTGTATGGTTAAGTAAGAAATTGTGAGGATATTTTGGGATTTACTACAATCAAGGGATACTCATTTAAAATTAATTTGTATATAATTGGTAAATTGTATATGACCATGTAATTAAGTTAAAACTTGATTAGAAAGGGTAAATAAATTTCATATGTAGTACAGATAGATAAAAATCCCCCCAAAAAGGACTTTTTAACACGTTAAAACTTGTCCCAAAATTTATGCCCAAACATATTTTTAATGTCACATCAAACTTCACCAAAATCAGCTTTTTCAAAAAATATTTGAGAATCTATGTCCAAATGGATCCTAAATCATGGCCTAACTATGAAGTTTTATAAGTCTAGTCACTTCAGAAATAAATTTAGACACAGAGAATTGAAGTAACAAAAATCAGCGTCAGAAGTTAATTTTATTTTTTAAAGTTTGATATATTAATTTTGCCAGCAAATTTTCGACATTACGCATCTGTAATTCGGCTTGCCAAAGCCAAACTTCCGATATTTTTCTTCTGAATTTGTAGGATTATTGGCAAGGAGAAGCGAGAAAGATAAATTGGAAGGTCACATATATTACTGAATTTATAGCATTTATATGTGAAGTTCAAGCATATATAATTGAACTTTAGGCATTTACACCCTAACTTCAGGTATATATGACAGAACTTCATGGAACTTCAGGCATGTTATGTCTCTCAAACATCCTACTTACTTTACTGCAAAATATCAAAAACATAAATAAAGTTAGTCTTCACACCTTTTAATGCTTTCAAGCTTTTTCAACAACATTCACTTGATTTAAACTCACTTTTTATATTTGAAATTCAAGATCAACTTCTTCGGGCTTGCAACAATGGTAATTTTATATGGTATTTTAATTTACTCCGGGAATTAACTTATAGAAGAACTGCTGGAAGAAGAAAATAAGTTTTTCTAACAACACCCACTTAAAATAAACTCACTTTTCATATTCAAAATTTAAGACCCATTTCTTCAAACTAGATATGATTTAATTCATTCCAAGGTGAAAATTGGCTACGGGTGCACATAACTCATCATATTGACCCAAATAGGTCGGATTCTTCAGTCTTGCTTCACCAAATTTGCTAACAAAATAAATACTCTTACCCATTCCAAAATAAGAAGAGATTCAGAATGCGGCCAAGAATATTCCTATTAAGAGAAGTTGTGCGAATATGAATTTCGGCAGAACTTCTCCGTCTTTTCTCCCTCTCCCTTCTACCCTATTCTTCTTTTCCTCTTTCTCCATCTTCTGAATTCCTCTTCCCCCTCCTTTTTCCGATATATTGTGACGAGCACATAACTAAAATTAAAAAAGTATGAGATATGTGATGCAAAAAATTGATCATTCTTTACTTATTTGTAGTTGAAATTATGTGGATAGCGTTCCATTGAGCTTATATACCGTGTATCCCTATTGGTTTAGAATTGGTCTGGTTAAAGAAAAATTAAATCACACTATTGTTCGATTTTGTTGAGCTGGAAAAACTTTGGAGCGACAAAGTGAGTCTATTGACTCTTTAAATATTTGGGCTGAACCATTGTAAATTTTTGCGATTGATATTAGAAGGTTGGATATCAAATTTTGAAGTTTATTTTGGACCAATTTTGAAGCAAAATATGAAATTTTCACACGGTAAGTTATGGCGATTCGTTAAAATTTAATGACCAAATTCTGGCGCTCCAAATTTCCGCATTCTATCAGGATGTGTGACACTGACAAGGCAAGTTCTGCTCATCAGCTTAAAATCTGCCAAGAGTTGTGGCCAAATGCTAGCTATTGTGATCTGTGATTTGGTCACAAATCTTGGTGATTTGCATGTTTTACCCGTCAATTTAAGTTTTACCATTCATTAGGATTTTGCTATCTAATATTGGCCATGAATCTATTTTTGTAAAAGTTGTTAAAAAAGGTCAAAACTAAAACGGTGGCACGGAAAGATCCTATTTGTGCAAATATCTAGAATGCAACAGTCAAATGTTTAATTTTTTGTTTATATTTGGACATTAAATTTTTTATTTTATAAAGTAAAGTTTAAACAATCGAGAACGATATAAGGTACCATATATTAAAACATTTTAAAATTAAAAGTATTTAAATAATATACCATTTCATAAAAAAATGCTTTAATTTATTGCAGATAGTTGATAAATAAGCAAAGAATATCCATATTTATTTACTCTCTTTAAGATCTCTTTTCCTCCAATTCCACGCAAACACTTCCCTCCACAATTATGGATCCGTAACAAATCAAGATGATGGAAAGAACATGACATGAAATTGACTTTGTACTTCTTAGGGTTTTTTGCTTGACTTATCCAACAAAGCCAAGAAAATAAGTTTTTCTTTCTTTCTGAAGTGTGTCAAAAGTCACTCGCAGAGTTAAGGTGGGAAAGAAATTAAGAGTCCACCAAACTGTATAGAGAACCAGATTCTCTATCAATTCACACAGTAAGTAATTGACTGTAAAACCAAACAGTATAGGGAACCAACTTCTTTATTTGTTCCCACAGTAAATCGGTAGTAAATAAAGAACACGCGATATTTACGTGAAAAGCTCCTTGCTCAAGGGATTAAAAATCATGATCTACCCTAGTAGGATTTCAACTCCACTAAACCGAGCAAACTTCATATTATAACCTATTGCAATCTAGGAATTAAACTCTTAATCTCTCACTCCTTACAATAACTCTATTGTATGCCCTTTGTAATAACCCTATTACAAATCAACAAACCTTGACTAACTCTAGTCAATCTAAGAATTAAACTCTTAATCCATCACCCCTTACAATAACTATATTGTAAGCCCTTTGCAATAACTCTATTACAAAGTAACAAACCTTGACTACTCTAGTCAAGAAACTAAATCAAACAGTGATTTAAATCTGTCCTACAAAGATAATTTTTGAAATTAGTGTAGGATTATAAATGAAGAACGAAATAATAAATATTCAACAAACCTAAGGACTTAAGATATCTTCAATATTTGGATCTGGTCCTTGAGGTTGTAGTAGTTTTGTTCTTGAGAGAAGTGGTGGCTAGAACTTGAGAGAATATGATTTTGGATTTTTGCAAGTGTTAGACCAATAAAATCCCTTGCCTCATGTTGATAATATCTGTATGTGAGGTCATCAAGGATGATGCAATAAAATGTCCTTTAGTTTGGCCTTAGCAAGCTACAGTTGTGATGTTGTACTGCTGCCAGACGGTACAGTGCAGCAGCTTGCCAGACGGTACAGTGCAGCAGCTTGCTAGACGGTACAGTGTAATAGCTTTTATAGCTATAGAGTTGACTGTACGACGATCAGGGGAACTGATCCCTCTTTGTTCCCTATATTGTTCCCTTATCTGATTTCATTGTGAATTAAACCAGACATCTAACTAGTTACTCTGAATGCAATGGAACTAATTTTATCAGGTTCCTTATTTGGTTCTCTCATGAAGTTTGTCAAATCATCAAAATAAAAGACGCATAACTTATTAATTTCCCCCTTTTTGATGATGACAAACTTAGAATTGATAGTCCCCATGAGAACCAGATCTCCATATTATTCCCCCTACGAATCAGCCATATTCCCCTTGAGAACCAGACCAAAGGAACTGATCACAACTAGGTCCTCGAGACTGTTTGACAAATCATCAAAATACAAAATAACATAACTTATTAATTTCCCCCTTTTTGATGATGACAAACCCAGAATTGATATTCCCTTGAGAATCAGATTCCTTATATGTACTAATCACATCTGGCCCTACCTGGTTCCTCGAGAACGTTTGGCAAATCATCAAAATATAAAATAGCGTAACTTAGAGCAATTTTCCCCTTTTTGATGATGACAAATCCAAAATTGATGTTCCCCATGAGAATCGGATTCCTCACTTGTTCCCTTGCGAATCAGACCTATAATCAACATATTATCAGCAACGTTCCCCCTGCGAAGCAGAGCTATCTTTCATGAACAACACATCATATCAATTCGATTTTGTTCCTTCCCCCTGTTGACACCTATATAACTTCCCCTTTTTGGCATCATTGAAAAGAATAACAGAAGAAGCATAACCAAAAAAAAGTTCAGCAATATTAACTCATGCCACTTGGGCAACACAGCCAAACAATAACAAGAATAACAAGTGAATGCCATTGCACAAAATAGAGTGATTGCCCATAATATAGTAATTATAATAAAAGCACAGTAGTTTCAACAATATAGAATATGACAATTTAAACAACTAAAGTACCAATGTCATCAAATTAGGGATCAAAAGAAGATAGAAATTTGAGGGAATTTGGAAGGAGTGAAAGACATGGATCACTAGGCAGGAAGAAAATTAAGGGGCTAAAGCCTTGATGATCATGTCTATTCGTTCATTCACAATCCTTTTATCAATGATCATCTGCTCTATCAGGTCCTCCACATATTTCCTCAATCTTTCATTCTCACCCTTCAATTGAGCACTCTATTCTGCCAAGGGTCTACGAGGACCTGGTTCTCTACCTATCTGAGTAGGTTGAACCATCAATCAGATCACCAAGAATCTCCCCAAGCTTCTCCTTATCAAGAACAAACTCAGTCCCAGTTTTTACTTCTTCTTCATAAACATTGGGAGTTGGAGGAACAAAAGAGGTGATTCTATTTTTGGAACTCAACAATGTCAAGAAGTTCCTCCATTTTTTAGCAATATCAGAGACAACACTTTGCCTAACAACACTTTTTGAGACTTTAGACTCTTATACCTCTCTAAACTCGATAATTCAACCTTTTGCTTCTGTAAGGAACCAGGTTCCTCACTCACACTGACCCTTTTTTTTCCTGAGCGGCCATGTCTCCCTCTTCTTCTTCTCAATCTGTTCACCCTTATCCTCTGTTGCATCTATCTCAGCCAACTTTATTTTCTCTATTTTGCTTTTTTTTAAAAATTCTTTCTCATAAGCGAAGATTTTTCTACTTCATTCTCTCTTCCACAATCACCACATCAGTAGGTCACGCTACTTCATCATCAATCAGCCTACTTTTCATCAATCCTTTGTACTGGATCATAGGTTCGTTTAAGCACAGAACTCAAGAGAAAAAGATCATCATCAAAATTAACATCCTAAGAAGTATTTGAGGGACCAGGTCCCTCATTCAGTTCTCTCTTTTCCAACACATTTGCCAATTCCTCCATCCTTCAAGGTTTCTAAAAACTCAACAATAATTTCAGCCTCACTCTCTAGAATATTAGATCTACCCCATTCCCTTCCAGTTAAAGTCCCATCAAAATGTACCAAAGACTTCTTGGGGTTTCAATTCAGATAGAGTTAGGATTTTGGAAAGTGACAGATTTGGGTTCACTTCTTGCATATTTGGAGAGAAGGATTCTTTTTGAGATAAGGCTGATTTTGGTTTTGAAGAAAATAATCGATTTTGGTTGGGTGTGAGAGAAGGAAATGGTTTTTTGGGGGCAACAGGTCAGTTCAAAAAAGTTTAACATTTTGGACTTTAAAAGTTAGGAGATAGGTGAGAATAAATTAATGACATGACACTTCAGCAATTTAAAAAGGCATATAAGTATTGAAGAGACTACTAACCTGAGTCATAGGAACCAGGTTCCTTAACAATTTGAAAATTTGAGGAAAAACTCTTAGAAGCGCAATGTCACTCATACTTGTTTTCTCCTGAAACAACCATGTGTGTATACCTGTAACGGTATAGAATTGAGTTATATGCCACCATAAAAACATATTTTAACATTGTACCTTTCCTTCTTTATATAGCCAATCATCAAGGGATTAGGTCCTTAGTTGAGCTTGATCAACCTCAACTCTAGACGATCTCTTTCAAAGTGTTCTCTACTCAGTTCTTTGGTGAAAATATCTTCTACCTGATCCTCCATCTTGCAAACCTTCATACAAATAAGCCACTTTTCAACATTGTCTCTCAAAAAGTAATATCATACATCAATATGCTTTGTCCCCTTGTGCTGTATCGGGTTCTTTACCATGTTTAGAGCACTTGTGTTATCACACAACAATGGCACATAATCTGTAAACACGCCCAAATCTTTTAGTCGTTGCTTGATCTATATCAGTTGAGCACAACAAGAGGCAACATCTACATATTCAGCTTCAATAGTAGAAAGAGCCACAAGGTTTTATTTCTTTGTACCCTAAGAGATCAAATATGACCCCAGAAAATATGCCATTCCAAATATTCTCTTTCGATCCACCAGATATCAAACATGATCAGCATCAGCATATCCAACCAAGTTAAATTTATCTCCTGAAGGATAGAAGAGGACTAGGTCCTACATTCCCTTTGGATACCTCAAAATTCTTTTGGCAACCTTCAAGTGAGATTCTTTTGGGTTTGATTGGAACCTACAACACAACCCAACACTAAAAATAATATCAGGTTTACTAATAGTCAAGTACAGAAGAGATCCAATGATACCCCTATACATAGTTTTATTGACAGGAGAACCAGGTTCGTCCATGTCTAAACGAGCAGTAGTGGCAATAGGTGTATCAATTGTCTTAGCATTCTCCATCTCAAATCTTTTCAGCAGCTCCTTGAAGTACTTAAACTTCAGAATTCGAAGGACCAGGTTCCTCCATAATTGAAACATCATTGACATCAACAAAATTATGACTTTACTTCTTTGTTATGTATCAAGAGTACCTGATGCAACATCATAAACCCTATGTTCAGCTTCAGTCGAGGTGATAGAGGGACCAGGTTCCTTTGTGCCTTTTGGAGATTCTGCTGCATCTTCTTCATCGCTCTGCTTAACTTAACACATCAAATCAGTCTTTCCATTTGAAATATCTATAGCTTCACCAGGAGCCTTTGTAAATTCTCCATCTTCATCTTCTTTGTTGTGTGACCCTTTGCCACCATTGTTGAGATCAAAACAGTTTTGCATCCAAAGGCTCTTAGGTTGGTCAGCTTGGGTTTTCTCCTATTGAGCGGTTCATAGAGAGACTTATCAAGAAGGGACTTGATCATGCACTTGTTAATCAAGTAGCAGACTGTGTTCACTGCTTTAGCCCACGAACCAAGTCCTCCAAAACCAACTTGTTCAGCAAATAAAAACTCGCATGCCCCAATGTCTGCGCCATAACTCAGCATCATCATCAATGACACTTAGGCATGTTAGATCACAATCATTCAGTGAATCAAGATCAGCAACATAGATGTTCTTGAACCTTTTGGCTATCAACACCACTTCACCAGTTTTGAGATTGGTGACAGTGCAAGATTTGGACAAAAACTTCACTTCATTTTCCCTTATCATAGATTTGAGACACACTCAATAAGCTATATTTCAAGCCACTCGCATGGTACATACATTTTCAGTTGCATGGGAGAGTGTTTTGCCAATTTTTCCAACACCAAGAATATAGCCCTTCTTGCCATTTTCAAAGGACACACTCCCACCTTGGAAGGCCTAGAGTGAGAGAAAATCATCCATTCCTCCAGTCATATAGTTAGAGCAGCCGCTATCCATGTATTATTTTTTAATTGCTACCTCTCACTCCAACCTACACACGGAATCACTGATTAGACCTAAGAATCCAAGCTAGCTTGGGTCCCTTATAATGATAGAATGGGTGGATCAAACTTCTTTTCGCCCGTGAAGGCAACATATATTTTTCTCTTAGAGGACCAGATTCCTCAACAATATGTTTATTTTCAACAAAAACTTTATTTTTCTGTAGAGACTGAATTTTAGTTTTATAAGAGTCCTTATAATGATCAGTTTGTCCACAATGAGTACACATCCAATTATCAGCCACAATTACATACTTACTATGGGGATTATAGCAGGTTTTAGCCTTTTGGAACCCAATTCCTTGCATGTTTCTTTCATTACTCTTGTACATAGACGTTATTATATTATAGGATAGGGTCCATTTAAGTGACTTATCAAGATTATTTTTTACCCCTTTTCAGATCCTCTTGAAGTTGTATATTCTTTTTAAGCTCAACAACAAGACTTGTTTTAACTTTCTTAAGCCCACTCTCAAGATCAAGTTGAGCCTCACTAGACACTTCTTTACCCTTAGGGTTGTCCATCCATTTTTTCGTTTGGTTTTTCAACAAGATATTTTTTTCTAGTTACTTTTTTCACTTGTTCCTTCAATTCTATAATAGAAACTACCATATCATCCCTATCTTGTTCTATGCCACCAATTTCATCAATTAAAGTATTTTCTCATTAATGAGACTATGATATGCATCAATCAACACATTTGCTAAGGACAATAATTTTTTCTTAGAGTAAGTTTTAAAATTTCTTTGAACATCAAGAAATTTTACCTCATCTTCCTGCTTGTCCTCATCATCATCAGATTTGTCCATGAGTGCAACGATTGACTCATATTCTGAAGATCCAATGTCAGCAATCATCATAGATGTATCTCCTTGGTCATTTTCATCTTCAAAATCACTAGAGGAATCTCCCCAGGAAGCCAGGGCTTGCTTCACCATATTATCAGCAACATCTCTTCTTTTGAATTTTCTGTTAGGGACCTGGTTCCTCTTAACCGCCTTTTCAGTGTTGGTTTTGTAATGATCTTTCTTATGAAGAAAACAATCTTTAATGAAGTGTCCATGCTTTTTACACTCATGACAACAATCATTTCCTTTGAAGTTCCTACTAGAACTTCCTTTCTTTGGCATCCTACCATTTTTATGAATCATTTTTTGAAATCTTCGAGTGAGATACATCATGTCAGATTTATCACTACTTGAGTCATTGTGGGCAGCTTTGAGAACCAGGTTCTTCTCCTTCTTGGGCTCTCTTCTTTCAAGATCGTTTTTATCTTTATCTCATAGCTTTTGAGATTTCCAATGAGTTCATCAATGGTTAGATTTTGCAGATCCTTAGCTTCAGTGATAGCATTCACTTTACTTTCCCAGAAACCAGGTAAAACACTGAGTATTTTTCGGACCAACTTGTTTCTTGGGATAACTTCTCCAAGAGAGTGAAGCTCATTGATAATAGAGGTGAAACGTGTGTTAATATCTTGAGTAGACTCATCCTCCTTCATCTTAAAAAGCTCATACTCAGTAGTAAGCATATCAATTTTGGACGGCTTAAACTGAGTAGTTCCCCCATGGGCAGTTTGAAGAGCTTCCCAGATCTCCTTAACAGACTGACAAGCTGAGATGCGGTTGTATTCTTTTTTGCCCTGAAATTCTTCTCAATAGCCTTTTTATCAGTATCGTTGTAATATTTTCTTTTTTTTGGGACTGTAATGGTTCCCTCACCAACAGTTTTCATGGGAACAAAAGGTCCATCACAGATTATATCCCACAACCCGGAGTACTCAGCCATGATGAAGTCATGCATTCTTGATGGTCTGTACGTTGATTGTCCTTTCTCGAGGTGGAGCAACCATGTAGATCCCTTCTAGATATTAACTTTTTAGAAAGAACTTGCTCTGATACCAATTGAAAGAAACTAAGAGTCAATCAAACTGTATAGAGAACCAGGTTCTCTATCAGTTCCCACGGTAAGCAACAAACTGTAAAACTAAAAAGTATAGGGAACCAACTTCTCTATCTGTTCCCACAGTAAATCGGCAGTAAATAAAGAACACGCGATATTTACATGGAAAACTCCTTTCTCAAGAGATTAAAAACCATGACCTACCCTAGTAGAATTTCAACTCCACTAAACCGAGCAAACTTCAGATTATAACTTATTGCAGTCTAAAAATTAAACTCTTAATCCTTCACTCCTTACAATAATTCTATTGCAACTCCTTTGTAATAATTCTATTAAAAAGCAACAAACCTTGACTAACTCTAGTCAATCTAGGAATTAAACTATTAATCCCTCACCCCTTACATAACTCTATTGTAAGCCCTTTGCAATAACTCTATTATAAAATAACAAACCTTGACTAACTCTAGTCAAGAAACTAAACCAAATAGTGGTTTAAATCTATCCTACAAAGACACTTCATGAAAGTAGTGTAGGATTACAAATGAAGAACAAAATAACAAAGACTCAACAAACCTAAGGACTTAAAATATCTTCAATCTTTGGATCTGGTCCTTGAGGTTGCAATAGCTTTATTCTTGAGAGAGGTGATGGCTAGTACTTGAGAGAATATGATTTTGGATTTTGCAAGTATTAGATCAATGAAATCCCTTGCCCCATGTTAATAATTTGTGTGTGTAAGGTCATCAAGGATGATGTAATAAAGTGTCCTTTAGTTTGGCCTTAGCAAGCTACAACTGCGCTGTTGTACTGCTGTCAGACGGTACAGTGCAACAGCCTGCCAGACGGTGCATTGCAATAACTTTTACAGTTGTAGAGTTGACTGCACGACGACCAGGGGAATTGATCCCTATTTGTTCCCTCTGTTGTTCCCTTATCTGATTTCATTGAGAATTGAACCAAACATCTGACTAGTTACTCTAAATGCAAGGGAACTAATTGTATCAGGTTCCTTATCTAGTTCTCTCATGAAGTTCGTCAAATTATCAAAATAAAAGACGCATAACTTATTAATTTCTCCCTTTTTGATGATGACAAACTTAGAATTGATATTTCCCTTGAGAACCGGATCTCCACATTGTTCCCCCTACGAATTAATCATATTTCTCCTGAGAACCAAACCAAAGGAACTGATCACAACTGGTTCCTCGAGACTGTTTGGCAAATCACAAAATAACGTAACTTATCAAGGTGTATAAGGAATATTTGAAAAGAAATCATGTATTAAGCCGTCTACAAGGGCGTTGCACAAACCATGCAATATAAGTTCGGCAAGTTTACATAACAACGAGATCGGACAACAATATTATAGTCATATACAATGCAAACAAAATGCAACTAATTTCGAAAAGAAATACTCACATTTCTAGTTGCAAAAATGGAAGAGCAGGAACTTATATAAATTAAAAAATCAAAAGTAAAACAAACCTTAAAATGCATTTTTCTTTGTTTTTTTTTGGGGGGGGGGATGTATGGGGTGGTTGATGTTGTATAAAATAAGCCTAGCCTCTATTTTGACTCTTAACTTTATAGCTTAATCAAAGGACATTGATGAAGAATGCAGAAGGTGGTTGTAAAGAATTAAAGAAGTTTATTAGGTTTATAGAGAGAGTTGAAACTTTTATAGCTACTAAATAAATACAAAGTTTTGCGCCATTTTTGACAAGGAAAATGACGAGTGGCAACTGGTGATTGTGGTATCAAGGACGGTGCTATTTCGTTCGGTTGTTTTTGTGGTCTTGTCCACACCGTTCCCACAATACGCTTGCCATAATATAACAAAAAATAATGAAAAAACACACATTTCTGATTTGTACCTTTTGTCATAAATATATCAGTTCAACTTTTATATGAAGATGATATATTTTTTATTTTATATATCGATAGGGTTATAATTATCTACTTTTGAACTCTCTTTCCTTCTAGTAGAGCAATAAAAATTAAAAGATAAGAACTGTTTATAAATTGCTACCATATGCTAATTATGAACTTTAAACCAAAAACAAAAAATGCTAATTATGAACTCAGGTGATTTTAGACTAGCATGTAGATATTTGAAGTTTATGCCTGCACAAATAGCTCGAATATCATTATAATTTTAAAAACTACCAATTTGTCCACATCACACGGCCTCATCTCCAAGAATTAAAATAAATGTGCGACTTCCACAAGAGAGGTGAGTGGCAGGCGACTTCTTATTTTAGAATCATTCTTCCTATACATAGTACTCCATCCGTTCAGCTATACTAAAAATATATTTTAATTTTTACTTGTCATTTTACGCATATTAATAGAAAACAATTATTTTTTCATATTTTACCCTTAATTCATTAACCAACATTTCTTGAATAAATAATAGTTAATTGTAGCTTTTCAATGCTAGATATTGGAATTCACAGAACTCTTCATTGTCACGTTAAACACAAAAGTCCACTAAAATCATCTTTTATTCTCTTATTAATTGGAGTATTTTTTTCTTCAAAAGTTATTTGGGAATTTGGGTTCAATTATTGAGTATCAATTAATAGGATTATTGTGGTAAAATTATTATGTAAATAATTATTTTTTAAGGGACCTGAAAAATCAAAATGTGTCAAGTAAAAGTGAACGGAGTAGTAGCCAAACAAAAGAAATAGCTAAAATCAACCAAAAAAAACAATGGCTAAAAACAGACATTGATTGGTTAAAATACGGGCCGGACGTGACAACCCACGTAGCCCAATTTCGGCCCATATCCGTCCAATCACAGCTTCCAAAATCCAGCTGTCAATCACTTGCTTTTCCAAAATCTCCTAATCCAACGACTTATATTTAACCTACGAAATCATAAATAAAGAAATTTAAAAAACAAATAGAAAAAAAAAATCCTAAAATCTCTCCCGTCCCTAAAAAAGTCCAACAGCAAATGCCCTTGTTCTCACTAGTTTTAAATCCACTTGAAAACACACACAAACTCCCCAGATCTCAAAATTTCCACATTAACACAACCAAAAAGAAAAGAGATCCCTAATTAGAATCCATTATGGCGCGTGAGGAGAACGTGTACATGGCTAAGCTTGCCGAGCAAGCCGAGAGATACGAGGAAATGGTATCGTTCATGGAGAAAGTCTCGACATCCCTAGGGACGTCAGAGGAACTCACGGTAGAGGAGAGAAATCTCCTCTCCGTGGCGTACAAGAACGTTATCGGGGCTCGTAGAGCCTCGTGGCGTATAATCTCCTCCATCGAACAGAAGGAGGAGTCGAGGGGAAACGAGGACCACGTCAAATGCATTCAGGAGTACAGATCTAAGATTGAATCTGAACTCTCCAATATCTGTGATGGCATTCTCAAGCTCCTTGATTCTTGTCTTATTCCTTCGGCTTCAGCTGGTGATTCTAAGGTGTTTTACCTTAAAATGAAGGGTGATTATCATCGTTATTTGGCTGAGTTTAAGACTGGCGCTGAACGTAAGGAAGCCGCTGAGAGTACTCTCTCCGCTTACAAAGCCGCTCAGGTATGTCATTTTTTCCCTTATATCTTCAAAATGGTGAATGTTCATAGATCTATTTGCTTAGATTTGACCGTGTTTTATTTGTATATGTCTCATTAGAAATCCCATTGATTATTTATTTTCAGAATGGATTTATCTGATTTCCCGGAGATTGATGTTAATTAGGTTTTGTTTTGGGTTGAATTAATGATAGGAATAAAATAAGATATTATAGAACGTAGGGCTACGATGTGGCTTAGGTTCACAAACTTGAATGAATGACGGCAAGAATTTGACATGCCTTTTCATTTTTCCTCTCCTAATTTAGATTATTTCAGAAAAAGGTGTCTAGACTAAAGAAAGTGTGGCAATAAGATGAAATAAAAAAAGTAAGGAAAAAAAAAAGTACTCGTTTCAACTTAGATTATTTACTTGACTTGACACAAAGTGTAAGGAAAAAACTTTTGAAACATGTGGTCCTAGAAGTTTAAGGGGCAAAAGTTTTGTATGCCGTGATATTTTTGTGGCAAAGCTAAAGTGGTTAAAATAAAAAGTTTAAAGTTAAATTGTTTCTGAATATAGAAATGTGTCACTTTTTTAAACGGATTAATAAAGAAAATGTGTCATTTAAATTGAAACAGAGGGAGTAATATTTAGTGAATCCCTGAACGACCAAGTTATTGCTGCGAAAGGGTTGTGGTGACCAACTTGAATCTCTATTTCAAATTAGATGAGTTACTTTTCTTTTTAGCCTGTTCCAAAATAAATGACATATTTTTAAATTTGGAAATAATTTAATTTTAAACTTTTCATTTTACCCATTTTTCTCTTAATGAGAAGCTTTTACAACCACAAAAATGTCATGGTCCTGTAAAGCTTTTGCCCCTTAACTTTTAAGACAATAATTTTCAAAAGTTTCTTCTTTTTCTTAAACTCCGTGCCGAGTAAAAACTACCTCATCTAAATTGAAACGGAGTGAGTACAAATTTTTATCGAAAGAAATGATCTCTTGTGTCCATTTACATTTTGGATAGAAATAAATAACCCTATAAATATCTTGTATTTTATTTATGAATTTCTATGCTATATTTTTATTGACCTCATTTGAAAAATTATAAAACTGAAATAACCTCTGTAATGAACTACAAACTAAATCTCCCTTCTCTGAGAGAGAATCAACAACCTAAATACACGATGGGTATGATAAGTGGCAGGGTGGCCTTATCACTACAATTCATTAGGACTCAATTATTTGTCGTTATGGGTTGTAACTTGTAACAAAAAAATACTTAGTGTTAAGTAATTAATATAATTTAAAGTTTTATAAAAAATTTATCATTTAACTATTCTTGTTAAAAAGTAATACTTCATCTGTCCCAATTTATACGACGGTGTTCGAATTTCGAAAGTTAAACGAGTTTTTTTTACCGCAATTTTTTCATATACTTTTTAATAATTTAAATTATTAATTATTGTGGCTTATAGTATTTTCTACGTGATTTTTAAATACGTAAATTTTATTTCGAAAAACGAAAAAGTATCACCTAAATTGAGACAAAAGTGAGTAACAATAATAAAATAATGGAGGTGAGTGTGATATCTTAAAGTGCAAAAAAGGTTAGTTTTACAAAATCAAAACAGAGGAGATCTTGGAAGAGTTCCCAATTTTTCAGTTTGCTTCCTTTGTATTTTCCACTCTATCCTATTTGACATAATTAAAGGTCATTCTTTTTCAAAAAATAAGGCATCAGATCTATTTGTATTTGCTCCACTTATTTTTTCCCAATATGAGTAAAGATTATTTTGCTCATTATGGTCTCGATGCTTGCAGGATATTGCAAATGCTGAACTTGCCCCAACTCACCCAATCCGACTTGGACTGGCTCTCAACTTCTCTGTGTTTTATTATGAGATTTTGAACTCTCCTGATCGTGCTTGCAATCTTGCTAAACAGGTATGAATCTTTTGTCATTGCATCTTGATTTGAATAAGGCATAGTAATTAGTGCGTAGGAGCTTTGTTTGGAACCGATGCTTAATTGATTAAATGAGGTCCAACTGGAATGTAATGGATAGTTGACCCCGACTAGCCAGGATTGAGGTTTAGTTTTTGTGGACGGTGAAAGGTATCTTCCTTTTCATCTTATTTTGTTTTTGATTTATGGCTAGGCCTTTGACGAAGCAATTGCTGAGTTGGACACACTGGGAGAGGAGTCTTACAAGGATAGCACTTTGATCATGCAACTGCTTCGTGACAATCTTACTCTCTGGACCTCTGATATGCAGGTAAATAACTCTGCTATTTTGAGTACTTTGTTTATATCTGTTTCCTTCTTGTCTGTTAGCTGTATTACTAGAGTTCTTGCCCTCGAAATCAAAAAGCATTTGGCCGAAAATTGATAGTTTTACATTTCTGCTTGTGATACAGGATGATGGCGCAGATGAAATTAAGGAAACCAAAGCTGACAATGAACAACAGTGAGGGAACTGCCCCTCAAATTGTCTTTTGACTTCTTCGAAGTTGTTTCTTTTTATTTCCTTTCTACTGTGGGTTCCCTCTAGCGTTCTCTTGTCCGTCGCAATAACAACTTTGATTATTGATGTTCAATGTTCATCTTTAATTTGATCTGGTTCTGGTGCTTTGTTTCTAGTAAAGCATTTCAGTTGTATTTGTGAACTGGATTTATTAAAATGGTACACCGAAGTGATACTCAGCAATCAAATTTCAATCAAGCTTTCTTTTTTATGTTTGTTCCTTTCCTCGTTTCTTTCCTTCTTAACGTTGGTTATAATAAAAGGAGGAAGGTCTTTCCTGTGGAAGAGCGCTATTAGTCAATTAACCTATATTGGTATGAAATAGCTGGGGAAAGACAGGAAAGACAGCTAGGTGTAGGGGCTGCTTATCGGGCGGATTGGGCAATTATTTACTCTTAATGGTTTGACTTATCGGTTATTGGCTTTTAAATGTATTAATCCGCTAGCCACCCGATAAGATATCGGGCGGATTGGTATCGGTTTAGCTATTATCGGGCGGTTTATCGGCCTAGCTGAATCTATATTACAGAGGCCTATTTTGGTCCTTCGTGTTACACTGTTACTAATAAATACTAGCAAAAAGCCAGTTTACTTTGCATGTATTCCCACTATTTTTCACCGTTACCTTCAATGGTCGTAAAACACAAGCCATCGCTTGTTACTATCTTCTTTTGGCCAACAATCTGGTCCATGTGGTGGCATTAGGATCTCATTTACCTATATATTTATAACATGCAAAGAAGGAGATTGTTGGCATGTTATAGGTTTGAGCAACAAAAAAATGGAAATTCTTCAACAATGGATAAGTGGAACTGTGGAAGGGATATTTAATATATATATTATATATAAATTCTTAACGGATTAACGGTTTATCCGATAAAAAAATTGAATAATCCGTTCCCAAATCGATAAACCGTTAATAATAAAATTTCAATTCGTTTCTCATCCGTTAAACCGATAACCCAATACCAATAAGGCATTAAGCCACTTTTGCGGTTCGATTTTCGATTTCGGTTCGATTTTGAACACCTCTGCTTGCACTTGCATCACCATAGTCCAATTTCTATTGGAGCTCATGATCAATCATTGTCAGATAGAATCTGTGTTAGGAATCAGTTCTTGCACAACCACAAACAATGATTAGGGCCCGGGTATCATATGCTGTTTGTTGGAGGTTGATAGTTCAATTGGCGTACTTTAAGCTTTTTGGTAGGTTTAGGGTTGTTTTCTTATTTATGAACACATCTTTCGGTTGACTATTGGTTTAATTAGGAGTGTTCATCATTCGGTTTGGATCTTTTTTTCCCTAAAAAAAAAATCAAACTAAGTAAATCGGTTCTTCAAATATTGGAACAAAACCAAATCAATTAAATCGGGTTTTTATCGATTCGGTTTCTATCGATTTTGTTCGGTTTTTCGGTTTTTAGGTTATTCATCGGGTTTTTTCCTTAAATATGAGACATACACTACCAAACACATATTTTGGAGACTACATTTTCAACGTAACACTATCAAACCAATTGCTCTTTGAGAAATCTATCATTTACCAAGATATATTGATGATAATTGAATTAAAAAGTGATGAATAATTTAAGTACTCAATTAAAAATCAATTATTTTTAACATGAAATAAATTCTTGTACTTAGCAAAAGAAAACTACCAACCAAATTAGAATGTAAAAGCAAAGAATTAGATTATTATTATAATAGCAAAAAACTAGACTTAAAATATAAACCATTAAAATTTTAGAAATTTTATATAAAAATACACACACACACACACACACACACACACATATAGGTGTAACAATAAATTTAAATAACTACTTCTATAGTCGGTTTGGTTCGTTTTTTGGTTATTTTTTTATTAAAATCATAACCAAACCAAATTTGATCGATTTTTAAAATTCAAAACCAAAACCAAACCAAATCTAAAAAGTATCAGTTTTTTGGTCGGTTTGATTCGATTTGCAGTTTGGTTCAATTTTTCGGGCTTTTATGAACTCCCCTAGGTTTAATGCAAAAGGCTGCTAGATCAGAAATGATCACTCACAGGATTATTGTTTAAGTTAAACAAATTTCTTTAATGAAAATGACTGCTGGGCTGACTGGGTTGGTATACGACAACAATCGTATTTGTTTATCATCATTTTTGGCGCCTCAAAATTGGTGATGATTTTAAAAAGGAAATTTTACCTCCTATGGTTAGGTTTACACCTTATTTATTATAAATTAAAACTCTTTTAAAATATTATTTTTTATAGCTATTTTTTATTTTTTTAATAGCAAAATAGATATTTATGGTATACACTACCATTAAGGCATTAAATACGCTATGTACCATTTTTCTCTCTCATTCTTTCCGTTATTATTTCCCAAAATCACAGCAAAATATTTCTTCTTTCTTTCTCCACGATCTCTCTCTCACAGTAAGATTGTATTCATGATTTTTGAAGCACGATACTCTCTCACTTTCAACATTTTTGCTCTCGTGGTAAGTGTTAAAGTTTTTGGGTTTTTGGTCGGATCAAGCTTTTTTTTCTCTTCACTTTTTTTAAAAGCATCTTCTCCACTGTTAGGTTTTCAGCAGAAAACTTCAAATTTCCTCTTCAATGGCTGATTCTACAACTTTGAAACAAGAGGGCCACTACGGCTTTCTTCTACGCCGGATATTGAAATAGATTCCTCTATACGGATACTACAATTTTTTTTACGGCGGAGAAGATTCGAGGGCCGGGGTTTTGTTCGTCTCCACTTTTGTTTTAATACAATCTATACAATATTTTGCTTGGCCGAAAAATGCCATCTCCGGCAAACTTTCTTCTCTTCTTTGCTATTTAGTCACATACAATGATATAAATAAATTGTATTATGTACAAATTCACTCAAATACATTGTATTTTTGCATAAATACATTTTTTTCTTTTATTTATGGATTTCGAAAGTTTGTATATTTTTTAATACAGCTGAATACATCTGTATTCATGCATGAATACAGGATGTAAACATTGAAACACACTGAATACAAATATTAAAATAGAACAAAATATAAACAGTGAATACATTTAGATTTAAAATACAATAAAATACAGTGAATATAACTAGAAATACAATGAATACAACCATGAAATGTACTGAATACAGCAGTAATAACATGTATTAGGAATAACTAAAATACTGTTTGTAACGACCGGATCGGTCGTTTTGAGCTCTAACACGTTATTCGATGGCTTGAGGCCATGTATAGCTTCACTTCGGGTATTATGACTTGTACGTATGGTCGGAATTGAAGTTCGGGAAATTCGGAGTTGATTTGGAGAGAAAATTCTAATTTCAGAAGCTTTAAGTTGGAAGAATTGACTAAGGTTTAACTTTTGAGTAAACGACCTCGGAATCGGGATTTGAAAGTTCCAACAGGTTCGTGTGATGATTTTGGACTTGGACGTATATCCGGATCGGGTTTTGGATGACCCGAGAGCGTTTCGGCACCTATTGTGGAAAGTTGGTATTTTGGAAGGATTTCATAAATTTGGGTTGAAGTGTATTTTAATGTTATCGATGTCCGTTTGGGATTCCGAGTTTGAAAATAGCTCCGCAGGTGATCCTGGTCTTAGAAGCGCATCCGGATATGGATTTGGAAGTCCGTAGGTCATTTTGAGGTCTTTTGGTGAAAGTTAGAATTTGAAGGTTTTGGGAAGTTTGACCGGGAGTGGACTTTTTGATATCTGGGTCAGATTTTGATTCCGGAAGTTGGAGTAGAACCGTAATATCGAATGTGACTTGTGTGCGAAATTTGAGGTCAATCGGACGTGATTTGATAGGTTTCAGAATCAGATGTGGAAGTTCGAAGTTCTAAAGTTCATTAAGCTCGAATTGGGGTGCGATTCATGATTTCGATATTGTTTGATGTGATTTGAGGCCTCGAGCAGGTCCGTGTTATGTTATGGGACTGGTTTGTATGATTGGACGGGGTCCCGGGGGCCTCGGGTGTGTTTCTGGATGGTATCGGATCAAGTCGAGCTGTTTTGGAACTGATGTTGCTGGTTCTGGTTTTGTCCTTCACGAATACGAAGGGAGTCCCGCATTCGCGAAGAGGAATTTTGGGGCTGCTGAGAATTAGCCTTCGCGAACGCGAGGCAGAAGCTGGGCAAACCTTCACGAACGCGACACCGGGGATGCGAACGCGGAGAAGGAATAGGACTGGGGGACCTGGAGTCATTTAGCCTTCGCGAACACGAAGCTTCAACTGCGAACGCAAAGCAGTGGGGCATGAAGGCATCACGAACGCGAAGAAGGGGCGACTGTGCTGGGCAGAATGTTTTAAAAAAAGCGGGATTTAGCCCATTTCACTCATGTCTCTCTTGGTTGGGCGATTTTTGGATTTTTTGAAGAGGAGATTTTCATCATTTATGTCAAAGTAAGTGATTCCCATCTATTTCAAGTTAAATACTTGGATTATAAATAGATTTCAACATGGAAATGCATGAAAAATTAGTGAAAATTTTGGATTTTGGTAGAAAATCTAGAAATGGGTATTTTTGAATTTTGACCACGAATTTGGGCATGGAATTGAGAATAAATCATATATTCGAGTTCATGATGTTATGGGTAATGTTTATCTTCGAAGATTTCCGAAATCTGGGCACTAGGGTCGGGGGGTGAATTTTAGGAATTCTTCAATTTGGATTGGAAAATCACTTTAATAGTTAGAATGTGAACTCTTGAGCATGTATTGACTATTTTATATAATATTTGTCTAGCTTCGGGTCGTTTGGCACCGAGTTGAGCATTTAAAGCATAATTTTGGACCGGAAAGTAAGCTTTGAGATGAGGTAAGTCTCATGTCTAACTCTGTGAGGGGAAAACTACCCCTAGGTGATATATTTAATATGTGAAACTTGTTGCGGGGACTACGTACACACGAGGTGATGAGAGTCCGTACGTAGTTATATCCATGTTATTATCCGGGTAGACTTAGGTTCACCCCATGCTGTACTTGTACTATATGGATTATCCTTGCTCGTTTAATTCTTTTATTTCGCATTACAACTTGAGACTAGACATGCGTAGAGTAATAGACTTGCTATTGTAAAGTTTTTGCGAGTTTCATGACTTGCCACGGAATAATGGTGTTCCTTTTACGGATTTCTCACGCGATATGCATTTTCATCGAACCATTTTCCTAAAAACAAATTATAACTCACATGTTTATTCGTGAGTGGGGGTCAAGGACCCGTTTAAGCTTCTTATTCTAATGGGATCAGGTCGTTCGCCTCGGCAGGATTTATGTACCACACTCTCATGGGAGCGGGCCGTTCGCCTCAACAATTTAATAGATGCATCTATGGTTCGTGCCGTTCGACAGTGCATAGTTTAAATATTTATATTGAATCGGGTCGTATACCTCGGCATTTCTATAAAAATATCCTCATGGAATCGTGCGTAATATTTGGCAAGAAGCTAGAGTATCTGTGAGTTTTTCCCTGATTCTAATTAAGAGCTTGAGTTTATTGTAAGGAGGATAATTGTACCACATATTTACACTTGTTTATTTCATTTATTTACTCTGCCTCATAGTTGTTCACCTCCTTACTGTACCTGATATTATTGGAGTACTAGTGAGTGTCGATGTCGACCCCTCATCACTACTTCTCCGGGGTTAAGCTACATACTTACTAGGTACACGTGGATTTACGTACTCATACTACACTTGCTGCACATTTTTGTGCAGATACTTTTATGTCCGGTGGTCCTTTGGGCACGAAGGCACGGATGATGCAGGGACTTGCCGCGAGCTGCATTTCAGGTTATGATCCGCAGCCAGCAGAGTCTCCTCCAGATTTATTTATATTTTTCCTGTCTAATTTGTATTCCGGACAGATGCTGTATTTAGTTACGTCCTAGTAGATGCTCATGCATTCGTGACACCGGGTTTTGGGAATGCTTTTGGGTTGTTCTGTATTAAAGTTTTAAAAATATTTTCATTTACTTTGTAAATTTTATCTCTTACTCTTTAATTGAAGGAAATTTACGATTTCAAAAAATACTAAAATGAGTAATTAAGTTAAACTTTTATTGTTAGCTTGCTTGACAGTGGTGTTTGGTACCATCACGACCTTTAATAGATTTTGGGTCGTGACAACATGGTATCAGAGCGTTAGGTTCATATAGGTCTCACGAGTCATGAGCAAGTCTAGTAGAGTCTTGCGGATCGGTTCAGAGACGTCTGTACTTATCTTCGAGAGGCTACAGGACTGTTAGGAGCACTTCACTTCTTGATTCCTCATCGTGCGATTTGATTCCTTTGAGGTTTATGCCTTTATTTCTTTCCTATTCAATCTTATGCGACGTGAAGCGCTTGTTATCAATTGGGAATCGAAGAATTTTAATGGTATTGCAGAGGTGGTGCATGATGTTTCCCCCTGCGAATTCGATTGGGTTAATGTCGTCGCCTTGCGGAAGGATGTTCTGTCATTTCAGCTCAGTAGTTGTATTTCTGATGATTTTGGGGCTATGCACCAATTGCTATGATGTTCATGAGTTGTTATCGCACATTATTAAAGTAATGGTAAGTTTCTTGTCTATGTGTAGGGACAGTGAATTATTTGAAAGGAGGTTTTTCTCAATGCATGATTCAGAGGTTCATTATTTTATTTCCAGCGGAAGAAAGGCAATCGAACTAAGAATGATCAGGTTTGGGTTGATGGAGTAACGAGACTTGGTATTTTCGAGCATGGTGGAATCTTCATCCGTGATCTGGTGTCGTCGTCCTTGATGAATGTGTTAAGTTCGTCGGTGTTATGGTTTTATTCAATTCGCCTTCGGGGCAGGGTATTGTGAAATAGTGTCGGGGAAGCGGCTGTCAGAGATCGCGGTGTGCAGTGGTTCAGAATCAAATCGGTGTTCCTAGTGTTGATGGCTCGAGGAAGATGATCTTCGGGGAGGTTTAAAGTTGGTAGCGATCTAGCAATCCAAGTGCTACAGAGATGGATTTTGATTTAAAGGCAATAATTGGGCAGCGAAGAATGAGGAAGGACATGGCGAAAGGGAGTCTCGCGGTTGTTGAATTACTAGTAGGTTAGGTATGAAAAGCAGAAGTCGGGAAGTTGCCTAAAGGATAGGGTTTAACCAAAGTGGGAGATTGGTAGAGTATCATATGGGTTCTGTGGTAGGATAGCTACACGCCTTGGGGAAAGTTTAGAGTGATTTGGGACTTATGGTGGACAGTGACAAGGTCTACGGACTAATTTGGAATATTGGCTACTATATTGAGGAAGATTGGATACGACAGGAAGGAGTTGCTTGATATGAAGAGAGATGCAACATGACTTCGGACTGGAATGTATCGTCACACCTGTAGTTGATGTCAATGGGGGAGTGAACGGACTTGCACAACTAGTGGAGGGGCACGGGCTCAGAATGGTTTATTGCTTTCGTAGTAATTATACTCGGTACATCGTCGTTGAAAGAGGTCGACATGGAATTTCCACAGGTGGGATACCTCATGTGAGCAGGTTAGTGGTTGTGTGGTGTTGACGAAGCTTCTGCGAAGAATTCTACTGGCTACCCGGTATGAGGTCGAATATGTGAATTTGGCTAGGGATTCAGAGCATTCATGAAATAGTTAACAGGAAGATTTCGAGGAATTTAGCGGGTCGATTGCGCGAGGTCATGTCAGTGAGGAAGAGGGAATCTTGGAAGGTTCCAAGGTCATGTAATGGTAGCTTCAAGCTAAGTGGGAGAGCCCCACCGCCTACAATTGGATTGCATGGTTGTCTACTTGTGAGGTTTCTGGTTATCAGCATATTGGCGGGTTATTACGATTAAGGAAAGAGAACATCAGTAGTGATTTGAGCAAAGGATTTGAGGAATGTGTGCCACAATTGTCCTTATCGATTCATGTTCAGTCTTAGGGAAGACTCAGAGTTTATGCTTCGTGTAGATATGATGTACGAGGAAATTGATTCAGCCGGGTGCTTCTTTGAGAGAGTGATTCATATGCTAGCAGAGCCTTGGATTTGATTATAATCGGGACCAAGTCGGAGTGGGTGACTCTCAGCAACGGTCCTAGTGGATTCAAAACGTTAAAGTGCGGTGTCTAAGGATTTCGAGTCCGTTGTATGGTTAAGTACCGAGGTTTTGCAGCGGATTAGGAAAAGGGGCTTGGAGTGTTCTATGTTATCTTCGGTCTGTGGTGTAGCATTGGAGAAATGGAAGAAAATGACTACAGATTCATAAAGGAAATATCAGAATGGGTGTACCAGTTGAAGAGGCGAATATGCGCACAAGGAGGGTATGAGATGGATTGTGGGTTTTGAGACAACATGGTCTCGTGAAATAGGGTCCTTCTAGATAAGTGCGAAGTGGGCTCGTCATGTTTTGAATGGAGCTATTATTCCTAAGGCAAGTCCAGAGTAAATTAGAAGAAGTTGGATCGGTTAGCAATGGTTGAATCAGCATGATGTGGAAATGATCAGTTCATTCAACATGTTAAGTTTTACAGGTGGTTGTGGCGGTATGTCCTAGGCTTGACGGCCACTGTAATTGATTTTACTTGGAGGCATTCGAGTTATTATGGCATGTTATGTGTAGATGGATCCCGGAAGGGTCATGGTGGTTTAGACCACTACTTGGGGTTGTATTTTTTGCGGTTTGAGAATTTAGTTGCGTGTTGCATTGGTCCTTCTGAAATGAGCTATGTAAAAGGTTTCTACATGATGAAGTGTTTATTCTATTAGTGGACCAGGGGTTATTATGGAATTCTGGTACCCTCACGTGTTGGCATGTTAGGTGCAGTGAGCGGCATGGGAAATTAGAAGTTGAGGATCAAGGTTGCGGTTCGGTGTTGACAAGAATTTCACGAGCTCGGACGAGCAGGAAAAAATTCAGTTGGTTAGAGAAAGCTGGTATTGTCTTTAGCATCACCTGAGATTGGCATCCTGTGTAAGAGGCTTTGTGTATTGATTGCGGATTCTTGATTTGCTTTACAACATTAGTGTGGCCGGTGGAATGGATGTGCAGACTTGTTACCTGGTACGGAAGGTCGGGGGAGCGTATCCCACGGGTAGATTGTATAAGTGTGACATATAGTCACTTGATTGATTAAAGATTGAAACCAAGTATGGAGATTTTGGTATTATCGCTAATGTGAAAGTTTAGGCCTGAAGGGCACTCTCTTCAGTTGGCTGTGAATTGTGGGAGTTTGTTCCGGATTCAATGACTGTTCTTGTGTGTCCTGGGAAAGAGGTCATTATGGATCCTTGAGAGGTTATTTTCCCAAGCATGGTATGATCAGAATCGGTTTGAGGTCCGTTGACGGATCCGATGTGGATGTGTACTCTACACCAGCTTGGGTGTGTTCATTCAGCATAGCATTCCTTATCGAGGAGCGTTCAGGCGTTGGATGTTATTTTTGTCGTCAGCTATTTCATGTACTACTCTATTGTGCCGTGTGGGTTGTGAGACGACTTGATTATTAGCACATGTGTTGTGATCCTGTGTAGCTTGCGGTATTATATGAGCAGGATGGCTCTCGAGATGCAGGTCATTCATCGCACCTTAGTCGTGCTTGAGTTTTGTAACGTATGGCGCTATCTGTCTCCCCAGGATTTGTATTATGCACTTCCCGTGCTTGTAGTTGATATTCGGGTATTTCGTAGGTATAAACATTTCTGGCTTGATGGGTATATCCCTATTTATTATTATGTGTGGATCGGGTGGCACGTCACCACAGAGATGTTGTTTGGATTGGGTGGCACGCCGCCACGGGTATCATGGTTTGATCGGGTTGCACGCCGCAATGGTATCATGTGTGGATCGGGTTGCACGCCGCAACAACGTTATGTTGAGTACAGTTCCCCATATCTATTCTTGTGTGCTCTGTTTCTCCCTTTTTGGAGGAAGGTTCATAACATCCTTTCGGTTGTTTAACTAGTTACGTGGGTAGAGTAGCTCTTTCCAGAGTTCGTTTCCTTATGTATCACATTCGAGTTTGTAGTTTGTTGGCACCTTGTGGCATCATACGAGACTTTTGGCAGTGTCTGAGGTGGCTTATTGCGTGAGCATCTTGTACTGGGGAAGACGAGATTATTGGACCTGGGATCAGTGCGATCATATTTATATGAAGCATATTAAAGAGCAAATATCATTATTTGGTTCGTAATGAGGTGATGGTTCTTGTCAAGAGGAGAGACACGATGATTTGTTGACTTGGCAGTTGGTTATGAATTTCTACACATCTCTTCCATCGCGGCAACATCGCAAGAGTTGGAACATGACTTATATGTGTTATGAGGTGCGTTGTGGGCATCGGATTCGTAGAATTTTGGCTATTGTTATTAGAGGACATTATTATGGTCATGTGAATTATGCGGTGCATTGTGTGAATTCAGTAAGGGTATACAATCATGTTTGGTAGAATGTGTAATGATTGATATGGTGTTTGTATGCTGGAAACAAGCCTGGTATGGAATTTCGGATGTTTGTATCTCACTCTAAGGCTTTTTGACTAAATAAATGGGGGAATCTTCAGACTGGCTCGAGCTAATGTGCTCAACTGGGTTGTGGTAGCATGGATATGTGCTCAAGGGGTTAAAACAATGATTTCAGCAAACTCCAAAGCAGTTCTTAGCACGTTCTAGGACGAACGTATGTTTAAGTGGGAGAGAATGTAACGATCCGACCGGTCATTTTGAGTTCTTGCGTGTCATCGTTTGAGGCCATGGGTAGCTTCACTTCGGGTATTATGACTTGTACCTGTGGTGGGAATTGAAGTTCGGGAAATTCGGAGTTGATTTGGAGAGAAAATTCTAATTTCGGAAGCTTTAAGTTGTAAGAATTGACTAAGGTTTAACTTTTTAGTAAACGACTTCGGAATCGGGATTTGAAAGTTCCAACAAGTTCGTATAATGATTTTGGAGTTGGGCATATATCCGGATCGGTTTTTGGATGAACCGGGAGCATTTCTGGGATTTCGATTCTGGGAATAGCTCTGCATGGTGATACTGGTCTTAGGAGCGCGTACGGATGTGGATTTGGAGGTCTGTAGGTTATTTTAGGGACTTTTGACGAAAGTTGGAATTTGAAGGTTTTGGGAAGTTTGACCGGGAGTGGACTTTTTGATATCGGGGTCGGATTCCGATTCCGAAAGTTGGAGTAGGTCTGTAATGTCGAATGTGACTTGTGTGCGAAATTTGAGGTCAATCGGATGTGATTTGATAGGTTTCAGCATCGAATATGAAAGTTTGAAGTTCTAAAGTTCATTAAGCTCGAATTGGGGTGCGATTCATGATTTCGATGTTGTTTGATGTTATTTGAGGCCTCGAGCAGGTTCGTGTTATGTTATGGATCTGGTTTGTGTGATTGGACGGGGTCCTGGGGGCCTCGGGTGTGCTTTGGTATGGTATCAGATCAAGTCGAGCTATTTTGGAACTGTTGTTGCTAGTTCTGGTTTTGTCCTTCGCAAATGCGAGGGGAGTCCCGCATTCGCGAAGAGGAATTTTAGGTCTGTTGGGAATTGGCCTTTGCGAACGCGAGGCAGAAGCTGGGCAAACCTTCGCAAACGCGACACAGAGGTCGCAAACGCAAAGAAGGAAGAGGACTGGGGCACCTGGAGTCATTTAGCCTTCGCGAACGCGAAACTTCAATCGCGAAAGTGAAGCAGTAGGGCCTGAAGGCATCGCGAACGCGAAGAAGGGGCGACTGTGTTGGGCAGAATGTTTTTAAAAAGCGGGATTTAGCCCATTTCACTCATGTCTCTCTTGGTTGGGCAATTTTTGGAGTTTTTGAAGAGGATATTTTCATCATCTATGTCAAGGTAAGTGATTCTCACCTATTGCAAGTTAAATACTTGGATTATATATAGATTTTAACATGAAAATTCATGAAAAATTAGTGAAAATTTGGGATTTTGGTAGAAAACCTAGAAATGGGTATTTTTGGATTTTGACCACGAATTTGGGCATGAAATTGAGAATAAATCATATATTCGAGTTCATGATATTATGGGTAATGTTTATCTTCAAACATTTCCGGAATTCGGGCACGAGGGTCAGGGGGTAAATTTTAGGAATTCTTCAATTTGGGTTGGAAAATCACTTTAATAGTTAGAATGTAAACTCTTGAGCATGTATTGACTATTTTATATAACATTTGTCTAGCTTCGGGTCGTTGGCCACCGAGTTGAGGATTTAAAGCACAATTTTGCACCGGAAAGTAAGCTTTGAAACGAGGTAAGTCTCATGTCTAACTCTGTGAAGGGGAAACTACCCCTAGGTGGTATATTTAATATGTGAAACTTATTGCGGGGACTACGTATGCATGAGGTAACGAGAGTCCGTACGTAGTTAGATCCATGTTATTGTCCGGGTAGACGTAGGTTCACCCCATGTTGTACTTGTACTATAGGAATTATCCTTGCTCGTTTAATTCTTTTATTTCGCATTACAACTTGAGACTAGACATGCGTAGAGTAATAGACTTGCTATTGTAAAGTTTTCGCGAGTTTCATGACTTGCCACGGAATAATGGTGTTCCTCTTACGGATTTCTCATGCGATATGCGTTTTCATCAAACCATTTTCCTAAAAACAAATTATAACTCACATGTTTATTCGTGAGTGGGGGTCAAGGACCCGTTTAAGCTTCTTATTCTAATGGGATCGGGTCGTTCGCCTCGGCAGGATTTATGTACCACACTCTCATGGGAGCAGGCCGTTCGCCTCGGCAATTTAATAGATGCATCTATGGTTCGTGCCATTCGACCCTCAATAGTGCATAGTTTAAATATTTATATTGGATCGGATCGTACGCCTCGGCATTTCTATAAAAATATCCTCATGGAATCGTGCGTAATATTTGGCAAGAAGCCAGAGTATCTGTGAGTTTTTCCCTAATTCGAATTATAGCAACCTATTTGCTGAGGTCCGTTATACATACATACATATATGAGGTTCATTATACATATATATATATGCTCCGGTTGAGGAGGAATTTGCTAATTAAGAGCTTGAGTTTATTGTAAGGAGGATAATTGTACCACATATTTACACTTGTTTATTTCATTTATTTACTCTGCCTCATAGTTGTTCACCTCCTTACTGTACCTGATATTATTGGAGCACTAGTGAGTGTCGATGTCGACCCCTCATCACTACTTCTCCGGGGTTAGGCTAGATACTTACTAGGTACACGTGAATTTACGTACTCATACTACACTTGCTGCACATTTTTGTGCATATACTTTTATGTCCGGTGGTCCTTTGGGCACGAAGGCACGGATGATGCAGGGACTTGCCGCGAGCTGCATTTCAGGTTACGATCCGCAGCCAGCAGAGTCTCCTCCAGATTTATTTATATTTTTTCTATCTAATTTGTATTCCGGACAGATGCTGTATTTAGATACGTCCTAGTAGATGCTCATGCATTCGTGACACCGGGTTTTGGGAATGCTTTTGGGTTGTTCTGTATTAAAGTTGTAAAAATATTTTCATTTACTTTGTAAATTTTATCTCTTACTCTTTAATTGAAGGAAATTTACGATTTCAAAAAAATACTAAAATGAGTAATTAAGTTAAACTTTTATTGTTAGCTTGCTTGACAGTGGTGTTAGGTACCATCACGACCTTTAATAGATTTTGGGACGTGACAATATGGTATCAGAGCGTTAGGTTCACATAGGTCTCACGAGTCATGAGCAAGTCTAGTAGAGTCTTGCGGATCGGTTCAGAGACGTCTGTACTTATCTTCGAGAGGCTACAGGACTGTTAGGAGCACTTCACTTCTTTATTCCTCATCGTGCGATTTGATTCCTTTGAGGTTTATGCCTTCATTTCTTTCATATTCAATCTTATACGACGTGAAGCGCTTGTTATCAATTGGGAATCGAAGAATTTTAATGGTATTGCAGAGGTGGTGCATGATGTTTCCCCCTGCGAATTCGATTGGGTTAATGTCGTCGCCTTGCGGAAGGATGTTCTGTCATTTCAGCTCAGTAGTTGTATTTCTGATGATTTTGGGGCTATGCACCAATTGCTATGATGTTCATGAGTTGTTATCGCACATTATTAAAGTAATGGTAAGTTTCTTGTCTATGTGTAGGGACAGTGAATTATTTGAAAGGAGGTTTTTCTCAATGCATGATTCAGAGGTTCATTGTTTTATTTCCAGCGGAAGAAAGGCAATCGAACTAAGAATGATCAGGTTTGGGTTGATGGAGTAACGAGACTTGGTATTTTCGAGCGTGGTGGAATCTTCATCCGTGATCTGGTGTCGTCGTCCTTGATGAATGTGTTAAGTTCGTCGGTGTTATGGTTTTATTCAATTCGCCTTCGGGGCAAGGTATTGTGAAATAGTGTCGGGGAAGGGGCTGTCAGAGATCGCGGTGTGTAGTGGTTCAGAATCAAATCGGTGTTCCTAGTGTTGATGGCTCGAGGAAGATGATCTTCGAGGAGGTTTAAAGTTGGTAGCGATCTAGCAATCCAAGTGCTACAGAGATGGATTTTGATTTAAAGGCAATAATTGGGCAGCGAAGAATGAGGAAGGACATGGCGGAAGGGAGTCTCGCGGTTGTTGAATTACTAGTAGGTTAGGTATGAAAAGCAGAAGTCGGGAAGTTGCCTAAAGGATAGGGTTTAACCAAAGTGGGAGATTGGTAGAGTATCATATGGGTTCTGTGGTAGGATAGCTACACGCCTTGGGGAAAGTTTAGAGTGATTTGGGACTTATGGTGGACAGTGACAAGGTCTACGGACTAATTTGGAATATTGGCTACTATATTGAGGAAGATTGGATACGACAGGAAGGAGTTGCTTGATATGAAGAGAGATGCAACATGACTTCGGATTGGAATGTATCGTCACACCTGTAGTTGATGTCAATGGGGGAGTGAACGGACTTGCACAACTAGTGGAGGGGCACGGGCTCAGAATGGTTTATTGCTTTCGTAGTAATTATACTCGGTACATCGTCGTTGAAAGAGGTCGGCATGGAATTTCCACAGATGGGATACTAAAATAAGTAATTTAGTTAAACTTTTATTCTTGGCTTGCCTGACAGTGGTGTTAGGCGCCATCACGACCTTTAATGGATTTTGGGTCGTGACACTGTTAATACAAATACATTTGAATACACTGTATATAAAATAGTGAATACGGTAAATACAAACATTGAATCTAATGAATGCAACAGTAAAAAAAAATTAAAACACACTTAATACAAAAGTTATATACAACTGAAAAATTATTCTAATTAATTGGTTTGATAATGAGGCATGTTGGAATTGATTTTGTTGAGTTATATTAGGAGTGTATCACGCTAATTGATATTTTTTTCCCTTATTAGACAGCTGGACATACCTATTTTTAAGGTGATTGTCGTTACTGTATTCATGAATACATGACGCGAATACATGTGAATACATGTGCGTACAGCTGGACTGCCCGCCCTTTTTGTTGCTGTATTCATGAATACAGCAGCACGAATACATGTGAATATATGCACGTACAACTGTATTGCTCTGATTTTAGGCGTTTTTTTACTTATGTATTCATGAATTGAATATATCAATAAAAAGCGCCTAAAATCATGTTAGCTCTGCCATCGTGCTTCGTCCTCCAAAGGGTCCTAAGTATCTGCTGCTTCTCCACTTTCGAAGCCCTGATAAAAGCTTAATTGTGATTCAAGAAATTTGTTGTTTTTTGTGTCAATTTCCCTTAGACATTGCCCTGCATTTGGGTACCCAGTATTTGGAACTTATTCAGTGTGCAATGTACTGGCGTTTTTCCATTTTCTGATATCATTGCTAACGTTGATCGTCAAGCTTCATTGTCACTCTAACTAGGTGGTTATCCAGGATTTTGTGCAAATTGTGTTGACCTATTATCATAATTCAGTTTGTACTTGAGTTTAAGTATTGCAGAGGTTTTATAATTACGTTTTTTGAAAAAACATTCAGTCTATATGTACACGGTACATATTACTTTTTAAAAAGTGCTATTTACATGTAGTATAATTTTAGGGGATCTTTGTAATAAAAGTCTTAATTTACACTCTTGACAGATGAGTGTCTCCGTCTCGGATCTGACCAAAGGTTGAGCCAGTGCCCTGCCACCAAGAGATAAGCATAAGCTCTAAATTAAAGAACCATTTTGAGGCGGCTACTTAAAAGTTAAAACCCCTACTTTATTTTGCAGTAACAATATTTATAAAAAAATATTTTGCAGGAGTAATAGTATTGTATATGAGGTCAAATGGGACTAGTGGTGGCAAAATGGATAAAAAATATAGTTATTAATTTAAAAAAAGATGGGTTAGATAATAATCTTTTTTAAAAATGGGTCAAATATGGATAAGATCCATATTATCCATTTAAAAATGGATTACCAATGAATAACTAATGGGTTTAATTTATAAAGACTCAAATTGGGGGTTCCTCAAGTTTGGGAGATTAGGAATTCTCCCAAAAGTGATTATATTCAAGAAGCCATGGATAATATGTGTATAGGCCAAAATCCGTCCTTAGGATATTTAGTGTAATATAGCATTAAAGAAAGAGTCGTTCGAGCTCGCCCAAGATGCAGCGAAGTCATTGGCCGAGGTGCCGACATGAGCCGTAATCGAGATGTTGACAGGGATCGCAGTCGAGATGTCAACAAGGGTCGAGATCGAGATTGACTATTGATGATAAGACTTGTAACGGCTAATTTGTCAGGATATGATACTAAAAGGAAATATTCTAGTGGATATTCCCTGCATTTATACTACTAGGGTTTCCTAGGAAACATGCCCCATATATATAGAAAGAAGTGACAATGATAGGGGCATGTAATATTGATTCTGATAAGAACACTTTTGAGAAAAATACTTTCTCTCTCACAAAAATACAAAGACTACCTTTTGATAAAGATTCTTGTTGATATTATTCCCACCTTTCCACCAGATCCGAGGATTGTTCATACGAATCTTGGACCTATTTGTCATTCATCATTGTCAGGAGAAATATTCGTTCAACCCATTCATTAGTGGGTTAATCTTTCTCCTTATCTACTTAAATGCCATTTATTGCTATTTATTGTTAGTTATATCCCCATTAATGTTCATGCTCCAAGAATATTTTGCATTCATTGTCATAAACCATTTACTGGATCTGTCCCATCTGCTGTACGTTTTAAAGATTAGTGTCTAGAGTTATTATCCTTAACTATATTTAACCCCTTGTTACATAAATTCAATAGTTTAACCGGAAGTTATACTTTTTGGTCAAACAATTTGGCACCGTCTGTGGGGACTTTATAGCTAAGTCTTTTAGTTTCTTCTAGATCTACAACCGACACTGGTTACTGGCGCAAAAAAAAAAAAGAAGACAAAAAGAACCTTCTTCTCTTTGTATGCATAGATCTAACATGGCAAGTAACATAGAAGAAAGAACGAGAATAATTAGTGACCTCCCAACCAACCTCATGGACATCATCCACGAAAGCTCTGAAGTAGTGGACGAGGACACAACGCCCAATGCCTCTCCTAGGCGAGGTGGATCACCCCCTCCCCACTGCAGCATCACAAAATCCCATGGCAAGACAGCCTCCACATCCGTGGGAGATGAGACACCACTAGAGATAAAGAAACTCCTTGAGGCTTGGCTAACTGATACAATGACCAGCGTCCTCCATAAGCCCGTCCAGGACGTGGCCGCAGTAAAGGAGAGAACCAGCGTCGCACCACTAGTGGACGAGCAACATGACCAGACTCCTACTCCTCCTCCTCCACCCACAACGACAGGTATTACTCACAGTGTTATTAACAATGCAGGAGACGACGCTCTCACAACCATTCTAAAAAAGGATGGAGGAAATGGAAAACAAGAACAAGACACTTCAGGATCAAATGAGAGAGCACCAAGAAAGGGTCGATAAAATACCGGGCGCTCCTAAGTTATTGCCGAAGAGAGACGCCGGTCGGTTCGTCGAGCAGCCGTATAGTGATAATACTGCCCCACATGCCATACCAAAGACCTTTAAAATGCCACCTTATCTGAAAATATACGATGTCTCAACCGACCCCGAGGATTATGTGACCCATTACGTCACCGCCGTGAAAGGCAATGACCTTGCCAAAGAACAAGTATCCTCCATTCTGCTAAAACAATTCGACGAAACCCTCACGGCTAAAATAATTTGGCGAAACCCTCACGGGAGGTACATTAACCTGGTACTCGCAACTGCCAGCACGTTCCATCGAAACCTTTGAGGAAATGGCCGATAAGTTCGTGACGGCCTATGCTGGGGCCAAGAAGGCCGAGGCAAGAATGAATGACATCTTTGCTATCATGCAATCCCCGGGAGAAGGACTGAGGGACTTCCTTGCCCATTTCAACTGAGTAAGAATGACTTTGCCCAATGTATCAGAAGGAATGGCTGTAGCTACTTTTCAAAATGGGCTGAACAGAAATGGTTCAAGGGCGACAAGAAAATTATTAAGTCGGCTTATAAAATATCCCCCGACAACTTGGGACGAAATACATAATGCGTACTGTGCCAAAGTCCGAGCAGATGAAGACGACCTCAATGGGCCGACTCATCGACTGACCTCAGTACAAGCAGAATCCAGAAAAGATCAGAGAAGTGATATTAGAAGAGATCCAGTGGCCCCACGGCCAAACCGGGAATGACATCTCCCATATGTCAGAACTACCATTGTATCCTCATCTCGCCATGAAGAAGGCCCCCCCGATTAAGAACAGGGACTCACCAGAATGAGAGAGGTATGCCCCATTTACTATCCACTCACAATTTTTGTGTGTCACCTACAGAGATCGTCTACGCCTTGGAGAAGCTCGGACCAAAGGTAAAGTGGCCACAAAAGATGAGGTCAAACCCGAATACCATAAAATCAGGCGCCATCTGCGAGTTCCATCAAGAGCGATGATACAAAACCTAAGATTTCATCGCCCTAAGATAGGAGGTAGTAAATATGTTGCGACAGGGACACCTCAAAGAGTTGCTGAGTGATCGGGGAAGGACCAACTTTGCCAGGGGATGCGAACAACATCAATGGCCTCTGAAGCTGCCCTCGCTAGCCCGCACCATCCGCATGATCATCGGTGGCAGGGACGACACTTCCATCAATAACGTGAAGTTCACCACAACCCACAAGCTCAAACGGTCGATCACCCACGAATGGTATGATGAATTCAGAGAAAGTATCACCTTCGATAAGTCAGATACCGACGGTTTGGCATTCCCTCACTATGACGCTCTCGTTATTACTTTACAAATTTTAGATACCTACGTAATATGAATTCTTGTATATGATGGGAGCGGCGCGTGTATTATCCATCCCCGAGTACTCACACAAATCAAACTTCGAGGACAAGATAGTACCATGTTGCATCACACTAACAGACTTTAGCAATGCAGTTGAACGAACATCTGGCAAGATCACACTCCCCGTCCTGGCGGGTGGCGTCACTCTGGAAACCACTTTCCATATAATGGACCAGGACACGGTGTACAACACCATAATAGGGCGACCATGGATACATACCATGAGAACTATACCCTCCAGCTTGTACCAAGTCATCAAATTCCCAAGTCCATGGGGCAAATTCAGCATACACGGGGAGCAACGCACATCCCAAGAGTGCTACTGCATTGCCCTAGACTACACGACCACCCAACAAATGAGAGATAGAGAGAAAGAGGCATAACAATCAACAAGGTCGAGGTCGGTAAGTGATGATAGTGGGGACATCATCAGAGACCCCGATATGGCCGAGGCCACATGATTGACCATAGAGAACCTCAACCCCGTTCAACTAGATAGCGACGACCACAGCAAGAAAGCTTACATCGGTTGCAAACTTCAAGAACCAGGTAATTTTTGTGAATTTGTAACTGCTAACGTGGACTTGTTTGATTTTAGCCATGCAGATATGCCAGGTATACCAAAGGAGATCGCCACACACAAATTAAACGTCGATCCACTCTACCCCCCGGTGAGGCAGGTTCGACATAAGTTCAACTCCGCAATCAATGACGCAGTGCGTGAAGAATTGGAAAAGTTATTGGAAATTGGCCCCGTCAGAAAGTCGAAGTACCCCCAATGGTTAGCTAACGTGGTCATGGTGAAAAAGAAGAATGACAAGGGGCAGATGTGTTTAGATTTCACCGAATTGAACAAAGCTTTCCCCAAGGATTCGTTTCCATTACCTCATATCGACTAGCTCATCGACGCAACAGCCGGGCATGAGTTGCTAAGTTTATTAGATGCCTAATCGGGCTACAACCATATCCTTATGGAGGAAGAGGACCAGGAAAAGACCACCTTCATCACCCACCAGGGGACGTACTGCTACATGGTCATGCCTTTTGAATTGAAAAATACGGGGGCAACTTACCAAAGGTTGGTGATGAATATGTTCAAAGAACAACTTGGAAAAATGATGGAGGTATACATTGACGACATGCTGGTCAAGTCCAAAAGGAAAGATGATCACATCGACCACTTAATAGAAGCATTTGACATACTCATGCAATACGACATAAAACTGAACCCCGAAAAATATGCATTCGGCGTGGCCTCAGGGAAATTCTTGGGTTTTTTAGTGTCACAGTGGGGTATCGAGGTCAATCCCAACCAAATCAAGGCCATCGACAGGATACCAGAGCACTTGACTACCAAAAAGCAGGTCCAGAAGCTAACTGGTCGTATCGCCGCTCTTTTGAGATTCATCTCACGATCCTCCGATAGGTGCCATAAGTTTTTTGGCATACTCAAAAAGGAGAACGACCTCTAATGGAACCCTGAGTGCGTCCAAGCCCTGAAGGAGTTAAAGGTGTACTTGTCCTCACCACCGTTGCTCTCAAAATCGAAACCAGGACAACCTCTCCTCATCTATCTGACCGTGTCCAAAGTAGTTATGACTGCAGTCTTAGTCCAAGAAAATAAAGTTAAGCACTCTCCCATCTATTACATTAGCAAGACACTAGTCAACACCAAGACCAAATACCGCCATCTTGAAAAACTGGCTCTGGCCTTAGTCGTAGCTTCACAAAAGCTTAGACTGTATTTCCAATGCCATCCCATCTCAGTCGTCATGACTTTCCCCTTAAGAAACATTTTACACAAACTCGAACTATCGGGCAGATTGGCCAAATGGGCCATCGAACTAAGCGAGCATGATATTACATATCGACCGAAAACGGCGATAAAGTCTCATGTCCTCGCCAACTTCGTCGGCGACTTCCGTACGCACATACTGCCCGAAGTAAAAAAGGAAGTCGTCCATTCTTCTTTCCAAATACAAGACCTCTGGGTCCTATACACCGACGATGCATCTAACGCGTTGGGGTCCAGGTTGGGACTCGTACTCGAAGTCCCAACAGGCTAAATGATTCGCCAATCCATAAGGTTCCCGAACATGACTAACAGCGAGGCCGAGTATGAGGCCGTAGTTGCAGGACTAAGACTAGCACTCAAGTACGGGGCGAAGCGGCTAAGGTTGCGCTACAATTCTCAGCTCGTGGTCAACCAAGTCACAAAGACTTTCCAAATCAAGGAGCAAAGGTTACAAAAATACCAGACCGAAATCTGCAAACTACTACCCGAGTTTGACGAATGTCAACTCGACCAGATTCCCCAAGCATAGAATATCGAGGTGGAGGGCCTAGCCAAATTAGCAACACCCACCAAAAACATTACAACCGGAGACCAAAATGTGGTCCACCTATTCAACTCGTTGATAGACCAAATCAAGGTAAGAATCATAAACCTAACTTGGGACTGGCACAACCGTATTATTACATATTTGCAGGATAGCGTACTCCCCAACGATAAAAAAAAGGCCAAGAAGCTGCAAATGCAAATGGCCAGATACAATATCGTTCACAACGACCTGTACAAAAGGATATATGGTGGACCTCTAGCGAAATGCTTAGGCCCAAATCAAATGCGGCGCGTCCTTGAAGTGGAGCTCACTCTGGCAATCGAGCTTTGGACAGGTGCCTCATACGAGCGGAGTATTACTGGCCCACCATGAAAACACAGGCCGTGGATTTCGTGAAAAAATGTGAGCAATGCCATAAATATGCCCCAATGATCCACCAAGCAGGCGAACACCTACACTCAGTAACTTCTCCTTGTACGTTCATCAAATGGGGAATGGACATCGTGGGCCTCTAATCTCGTCCAAGTTCACATCTCAATTCAAGGTTATGAAACGGTCGATTGCAATAGTAATACCCAACAAGGAATCAGGGTCGAATTCCACAGGGAGCTATACGTGGGATTTAGGAGTATAAATTGCAGTGTATGAGTATGAACTATCTCAAATTACACTTCCACAAATTGATGCTTGTTGTATGTCTATTCCAAGTTAAGATTGCAAGATTAAGTAATGAAACTAAAAAAATATTTTTGTTGTTGTTTTTAAAATACTGTAAAAGGCGTAGCTATGACCTTCACCTAGGTGTTTGCCTAACTGGTTGTAAACTTTAAAGCTTGTTTTATTGGTCGGGGTGTATTATAGCTATCAACACTTGAGTACCTACTCAATACCTCTCGGTCAGAGAGTGACTTTGCCCAAATTAGCTTTCTCAAGTCCAAATGGGTGTTGAACAAAACGGTTGATACAAAGCTCAAGTCGGGTTTTACTATCTCTAGATTGAATCTTTTAATTGGGACTATCAATCTCTTAATTCATCCCAATTTCTTGTTAGCCAAATTTTTCTAGACTATGTCTCTCTTTCTCAAGTAGAGACCAAGTCAAATAGGCATAAACTAATATTTGCAGCCATTAATTTTACAACTAAAAGCACGAAGAAGGCTAAATAATAAATACCCAACCATAAACAAGCAATAAATCAAACACCCATTAAGTTTACACTCTAGGGTTGGGTCACAACCCTAGTAAAAATCTAGCTACTCATGCTTAAGACGGAAGAAATAGAAGAAGAAATGATAATTAAACCCATATTGATAATTAAAATAAAGAAATTTATGTTTAAAAAGCTCAAAATGGCAAAAATTACTAAAGAGAGTAAAGAAAAATGGCTACTATAGCTGCTGATGTCAAAAACTTGATCTAAAAAAGTGAAACTCTTCTATTTATACAGAGCTAAAATTTTCGGACAAAAATACCCTTTCGGAGGTTCTGCGGCCGCACAACTCCATATGCGACCCGCACTTTGCTTCAACCTGACAGGATTGGAATCTTGCGGCCGCACAATTCTGAACCGTGGCCGCATCTCTCTCTTTCTGCGGTCCGCACATTTCTGAGTGCGGCCGCACAAATGCAATTGTGGCCGCGAAGATGATCTTCTGTGGCCGCACAATAATTGTGCGGTCCGTACTTCCGTTGAACTTGATATGTAGGTTCTATAAACTTTTGCGCTTGCCTAGCTTCTACGGCCGCACTTCTCACAGATCTCTGATAAGTTCTTCTGCATAATCTGCGGCCGCAGATGAGGTTTTGCGGTCCACACTTTAAGCTTCTGTGTCTTTTTTTGTCCTTGAGTGCAGATCACTCCTTCTTGAGTTGGATTTCATCTTGGAGGCTCATTTTCCAATATTCCTGCAATTAAGCATATGTCATCAGTTTTCAGGAACACAATTAAATGCTTTTGGACTAAAACAAAAGCTAAAAGGCGCTAATAAGTAGTCAAAATTCTCACTTATCAATTCCCCCAAACTTAAGCTTTTGCTTGTCCTCAAGAAAATAAAGTAATTACCACCTCCACAAGTTAAAAGCTATTCCAGCTAATCAAAGATGCATCAATCACACATCAATTGGGACCAACAATTACCCACAACACTTATGAATTATCAACAAGGCGATGAGTTGAGCTTTTAAGCGCAAATAGTTCTAATGTGACACTTGAGCATCAAGAGTTGACTTTATTCATCAAGGAAGCTCTCTCTTTCATGTAGGTCATTGTAGATACCAAACTACTCCTCCTCTACTCTCCATAATGTTATCTCACTAAAGAATGTAGCACTCAATTCAAAGATTTGTGAAAGGTTTGCTCATCTCTCTCAAAAGAATGTCACAAGTACGACTCTAAGTACCATATGATTGCCCCTCATGTAGAACATAATGTAAGTTCACTCGGCTTGAAATCACGTAGGACATTTTCGGAATGCAATGAAGGCTTTTGTACTGAGGTTGGATATGTTGTAATAGAACAGGTTCATCTTTCCTTAAGCACTCTACTTCCTCTTATCGACTCATGTTTTGCCAACTCTTCGAGGCATTTTCTTTTCCTTAGGGGAACTAGAGAGACTTAACGTCATTATTTCTTGGTCATGATATTCATTTTCTCCTTCTTTTCTTTTTCCATTCTTTGCATCATTACTATTCTTTGAAATCCCTTCAACTCTTCAACTTATTCACTTTCTTTTTGCATTTTTCTTTTTGTTCTTCTTTCTTTTTCTTGCCTTTCCTTCTCTTCATTTCTTTTCTCTTTTTGTGCATTGATACCTTTTCCAAACTCCTCGTTTCTCCCCCAAACTTATATTTTTTAGCCAATTGTTTCACAAGAGTGTTAAGGAAAGCTCGGGTGCCAAGATAGGGTCACGATAGAACAGGTAAAGGTTTGTAACATAGTGATCAAATTAGAAAGGGTTTAGGCTCAAATGGGTTGACTAAGGATAACAACATTGGTGGGCCATGAAAAATTTCAAGCGGGTCAAGTAGAGCCTACAATCACTTTTCAAGCCAAGCAAAACTTAATATTTCGTCTCGAAACACATTCGAGGCAAGTTCTAGACCATTCGCACATGTACTTGGACTTGCAACAAAAACATCTCACCTCTCACACAACTGGATTGTTAAAGAGGATAGAGTCGAGGGCCCACAACGATCATATTCAATATTGAAAATCATTATGGTTCGACTAAACCACTCGATGGTTTCTTAAGTCAACACAAGAGTCAGAAGGTCACTAACTAGAGCTGTTTCTTTCTAAAAACTTATTTTTAATCATAAGCACGGAGTTAAGTGTGTTGGTACCAAGTGAAGCATGTTTGACTCTTCGAGCCTGACTCAATTAGGTCTTTTTATTCTTGATTACTACTATTCTTACCTAAACACCAAAAACGGACTCAATCCCTTAAGAAGGTTATCACGCCATCCATCGTTAGGAAGAGTCACCCGGTTCACACAAAAATTACATTTGGAAAGAACCGTGGCATTAAAAAAACTAAAGGCTTATTATCCACTCTAACATAAAAAGAAGCTACTAGATTAAAAAGAAGCTATTAGATTAAACAAGAAGCTACTGAATTAAACATTGACTAATACAAAAATAAAATAAAGAAGCTACAAAGCAAGCTACTGCAAGCATAATGAATATACATAATGAGGGAGGAAAATAGAAAATATATACATCAATAGAGAGAGAAAGAGGAGAATCTATACATGATAAAAAGAACTAGGAAAATGTTATCAATTATTACAAACCAAATGTCAAATCATCCAAATATCAAATAAACTCTACCCCCCAAATAAAAGTAAGCATTGTCCCCAATCCTTAACAAAATAAGAATAAAGAAGGGTAAGAGTGAACAGGATTCCCTATGTGGCTGTGTCCATAGCAGCGTCACCGCCCTCAGTCTCATCTAACTGGATCTCATCATCCTCGGCTCTAGGAGTAACTGGGTGGGTGAACATCTGGCGCACCGCCTCAGCAGTGTCGGCAGCCAGGTCTGGCTCCTCAGACTGGCCAGCTGGTGCCACTGGTGCTGATGGATCTGCTAGTGCTATTGGATCTGTCTCCATCAGCATATCAAATGGAAGGTCCCCAATGGTTGCTATCTTGGTGACCTCTCTCCTCAGGTTGTCTAATGATTTCTTGGATGCCTGGGATTTCTTTATCTTCTTTACATGCTTCCCAAGCTCCTCAATCACTTATCCATGTGCTACTAAAGTGTTCATGATGGTTTGCTGATTCTCCAAAATCTTCTTCAATGTATCCTCCACTGTTGGAGGAATCTGGAGTATCGGGGTGGATGACTGTGCTATAACAACACTGGATAAGTCAGACAGCTTTGCATTAGCTGTCTGCATCTAATTGTTGAGGCTCGCCAGTGTCTGGGAGACTCGCATCGCAGATAGTGGATGAGTGGGCATAGGCAACGACCTTAAAGTCGAGGTGGAGGGAACTGATGCTGAAGGCTCTGAAGAAGGAGGTGGAGGCATGGCATTTGCACTGGTAGAAGGCACTGCTGAAGTAGAAGGCATGTCTGCTGACTCTGCAGCTACCATCGAAGGCTCATCAGACTGGCCTACGGTAGTAGTCGGTTGACCCTTTTTCTTTGGGTTTCCACCACCAATTAAATAATACCATGAGAAGGGCTTCTTCGACCGCACCTTAGTATCAAAATCCCTCGGTTCCACCCCCGCATCCGTAAAGTACTCAGTGATAGTGTTGGTATACGGGTAGGAGGTGTCACCTTGCCTGGCGACGAAAGACATATTGGCCGACATCATGGCACCCACATTGATTGGGTACCTGGCCATGATAGAGGAAACTAGCACTGCCAGAGGAATTGGAAGATTTGTCTTATTCTGGCACAGGTCTAGTCTGCTGCATACGAATGTCTGCCATCCCTTTGCCTCGATGTTTAGAGTGTTCCTGTGAATAGGAACCCCTGATGTGATCCATGGTGGTGGTGGTCCCGGAGCTGCCAGAATCTCAGCTAGCCATGGGTGAGCTCCATCACTCATAGCCAGCTTTTCCAAATATTGCACTGGCTCAACATCCTCAAACCCCAAGTAGGTGTTCAAGGTGTTCTGATCAAACCTCACTTTCAGGTTCCTCACTTTTGTCACGTTGATCCCCTTCTTTATGTATGCCACATTGGCATAAAATTCCCGGACCAAGTACTCTCTGGAATCTATCACACTCTTAGTGAACCATGTCCACCCTTTCCGCTCACGGAACTGCCTTGACACCGCCACATTGTATTTATCAAGGTCTTTCAACAAGAATTGACGCTCAAGAGTGAGCGATCTTGACGGCCACCACTCTCTGAAACTAGAGAAGGCTGCAAGACTGACGAACCTATCTTCCCAAAATTCTTTCTTCTTCGGCCTCTCAAGGCCGGCTACTCTGGTATCACCCCCTCGACCATCATCCGGGAGATCATCAATATCTATTATGGTAGCAGGTGCATTGGGGACATATATGGATGGAGGTTCTGAAGCCTGACTGTTACCTTCCGAACCCTCAGAAGTGCTCTCAGAAGAGGAAGGCTCGTTTCTATGTTGGTATCTGTCCTTAGGCAGATGTGGTTGTGATTGCACAGTAGGATGCTCTTGCACTGAGTCTCCCTCTGATGCTTCCGAAGACGGGGCATATGAACTTGATTCGGAGGGTTCCGGCTGTTTACTTCGGCCTGCTATGACTTTCTTACTGATTACTCTTTGGAGGGCGATGGGTAAAGTGCTTTTGCCTCTGCCTCTGGAAGGTTCACCCCTCCCCTTTAATGTATCACCACGACCACGGGATCTAACTATTTTCTGCAATAACAGTAGCAGGAGTCAGTTCTAATTCAAGTGCAAATAATCAGAAGTTCACAGAACAAAACAGTTTGCAGGGTATGGAAGTGTGGTCCGCACAATTGCAAGTGCGACAGCAGGTCTGGTTGTGCAGACCGCACAATTTTAAAGTGCAGCCGCACAATGGGCACCTGAAAATGGCAACTCTCTGAAGACAGAGAATGCCCTGATCGCATAATTTCAAGTGCAGTCCACACAATGTTACTTCAACAAAGCCCTAATCTATACTTCTGCGGACCGCATAATTCCTTGTGCGGCCGCACATTTCAAAACTTAATCAGGCAGAGTTCTTAGGATTTCAATTTTATTCATAAATTGGACATTGTAGTAGCACTTAAACATGAAAAACCAAATACTCATTCCCTAAATAGCAACTAGGAGTTTACCCAACACAATTCACACCCCACATAGATATGAAATAGACAAATGGTCTAAAATAACTAACAAATTGTAAACTAAATTAAGAAAATTGAAGAATCCTAGAAATGTTTTGAACATACCAGTAATGAAGTGGTGTTAAGGAGTGATCACAGATGCTCAATTGAGTGACAGATGATTGAATCAGTTGTGTGCAAGATTTTAGCCTTTGTTTTAATTTCTCAGAGATTGGAAAGTTTCAACAGTAGCATTAGGGCTACTATTTATACTAACCGGTTTTGGCTAAGGGTTCAAGAGACGAGTGCGGCCACAGAATTTCATCTGCGGTTCGCACTCTACTACCTGTTGTTCAAGTTCCCTTCGTTGATCTACGATCCGTATAATTAGCTGCGCAACCGGAGATGTTCATGTGGTCCGCAGATTTCCTTGTGCGGCCGCACTTTGGCCATTTCTCTGACAAACAAACTTCATAGAGTTTGCATTTTCACATCTCAAATTGTCGGCCGCAGTTGACTTCTGATATAACATTCAAAATTGTGCGGTCCGCACAATACATGTGCGGTTCGCACTTTTTCCATACTTAGCCAATTTTTCTAAGCACAGTTCCTGCAACACACTTCAAAACCAGTTAGCACAAAATAAGACATATCTAAAGAAAAAGAAACATGGGTTGCCTCCCAAGAAGCGCCTGATTTAACGTCGCGGCACGACGCAGATTACCATCATTTGAAATGAATTGCCGCCACGATGTGGCCATCGCCAACTTTTCCCAGATAATGCTTCACCCGGTGACCATTGACTCTAAACACCTCATCATTTTATTCTTCAAGTCCAAAGCACCAAAGGGTGTCACACACACAACCTCAAACTGGCCACTCCATTTAGACTTTAACTTTTTGGGAAACATCCGTAACCGTGAATTGAACAACAATACAAGATCACCCTCTTTAAACTCTTTGTTCCAAATGCACTTGTCATAAAGATATTTCATCTTCTCTTTGTATAAGGACGAACTTGTGTATGCATGATACCAGAACTCATCCAACTCGTTCAAATATGCCACCCTTAAGTTGGCAGCGACATCCCACTCAAGATTCAATTCTTTAAAGCCCACATGACTTTGTGCTCTAGTTCCACCGGAAGATGACAAGCTTTTCCGAACATCAACCGATATGGAGACATTCCGATAGGTGTTTTGTAAGCCGACCTATAAGCCCATACAACATCATCAAGCTTCTTGGACCGATCCGTCTGGTTAACATTCACTATTTTGGAGAAAATACTCTTTATCTCCCGGTTGGAGACTTCCACTTAATCGCTTGCTTGTGGATGATAGGGAGTTGTGACTTTATGAGTGACACCATAATTGGTGAGTAAGGTGTCGAAAGCTTTGTTGCAAAAATGCAATCCTCCATCACTTATGATAGCCCTTGGAGTACCAAATCTTGTGAAAATATTTTTCTTCAAAAACGCCACCAATCTTCTCGCTTCATTGTTGGGTAGAGCAATGACCTCAACCCATTTGGACACATAATCAACTGCGACCAAGATGTAGGTGTTTCCACAAGAACTCACAAAAGGACCCATGAAGTCAATACCCCACAGATCGAAAATATCAATCTCCAAAATGGTTGTGAGGGCCATTTCATTTTTCTTTGAGATTCCACCTGCCATTTGACATTCATCACAACGCTTGACTAGATCACTTGCATCCTTGTAAAGGGTGGGCCAATAGAAACCGCAATTTAGCACTTTGGCCGTAGTTCTTGTTCCACCAAGGTGACCACCATATGGCGAAGAATGACAGGCCCCAAGAATTTCAACTTGTTCCTCCTCCGGTATACATCTTCTAATCACTCCATCTGTACAAATCCGGAAATGGTACGGTTCATCCCAATAATAGTCTTGAAAATCCCGTTTGAGCTTCTTCCTTTAGTTTGAAGAGAACTCATTCGGGATGATACCATTTACAAGGAAATTTGCTAGATCCGCGAACCATGGCACCTTTTTTATTGAAATAGCCAAGAGTTACTCAACGGGGAAGGAGTCATTGATTTCAAGGCCATCATGCGGCCTCCCCTCCTTCTCCAAACGAGACAAGTGGTCCGCCACTTGGTTTTCACTTCCTTTGCGATCTTGGATGTCAATATCAAACTCTTGCAATAAAAGTACCCATCTCATCAACCGGGCTTTGGAATATTTCTTGCTCATAAGATAGCGAAGTGTCACATGATCCGTGTGGATAATGACTTTTGCACCCATCAAGTACGGGCGAAACTTCTCCATAGCAAAGACAATGGAAAGGAGCTCTTTCTCCATGACGGTGTAGTTGACTTGGGCACTATTAATGGTCTTACTAGCATAGTAGACCGGATGAAAAATCATGTTGATGCGTTGCCCCAAAACAGCCCCTACCTCTACATCACTTACATCGCACATGAGCTCAAAAGGAACACTCCAATTTGGAGCGGTAATAATGGAACTAGTAGTCAACTTGAGCTTTAACAATTCAAAGGCTTTCATGCAATCATCATTGAAGTGGAACTTAGCATCTTTCTCCAAAAGCTTGCACAACGAGTTCACTACTCTAGAGAAATCCTTGATGAAACGTCGGTAAAATCCTGCGTGACCTAAGAAACTCCGCATGCCTTTCACTAAAGTTGGAGGTGAAAGTTTAGAAATTACCTCAATCTTTTCCTTGTCGACTTCAATTCCATTCTTTGAGATCTTGTGGCCAAGGAAAATGCCTTCCTCGACCATGAAATGACATTTATCCCAATTGAGCACTAAGTTTGTTTCTTCACATCTTGCCAACACTTTATCCAAGTTTGCGAGACAATCATCAAAAGAATTCCCGACCACCGAGAAGTCATCCATGAAGACTTCAAGGTAATCCTCCACCATGTCTGTGAAGATCACCAGCATACACCTTTGAAAAGTCGTTGGTGCATTGTACAACCCAAATGGCATCCGCTTGAAGGCAAAAGTACCATAAGGACATGTAAAGGTAGTCTTCTCTTGATCCTCCGTAGCAATAAGAATTTGGTTGGAGCTGGAATACCCATCAAGAAAACAATAGAAAGCACGGCCGACCAATCTATCAAGCATTTGATCTAGGAAGGGAAGTGGAAAATGGTCCTTCTTTATGACTTTGTTGAGCTTACGATAGTCCATACACACTCTCTACCCGGTCACCGTTCTTGTAGGAATCAACTCATTCTTATCATTGGTGACCACCATCATGCCTCATTCTTTGGGACACATTGAACCGGAGAAGTCCACGAACTATCGGAATTGGGATAGATAACCCCGGTATCCAACCACTTGATGATCTCCTTTTTGACAACTTATTGCATGGCTTCGTTGAGTCTCCTTTGATGTTCAATATATGGTTTAAAACCTTCCTCCAAGTTAATCTTGTGCATGCAAAATGTAAGGCTTATCCCCTAAATATCTGCCAATGTCCATCCAATAGCTTTCTTCCTCTTTTGTAGCACCGCCAATGTAGAGTCTACCTGCATGTTGTCTAACAAGAGGAAAGAATAAATGGTAAAGTAGAAGAAGGGCCAAGAAATTCATACCGAAGATGTGGAGGCAATGGCTTCAACTCCAATATAGGAGGCTCCTCGATCGAGGGCTTTGTTGGAGGAGTTGTCCTATTTTCAATATCCAAGGATAACTTGCGGGGCTCATAAGTGTACGACCCCATTCCTTGCAACGAGTTCACACATTCCATGAAGCCATCCATTTTGTCATAATCAAAGTTGAGCAAGACGGCCTCCAATGTATCATCAACATTCATCACAACACTTGTTTTGTCTACAATCACATCGGTCACCAAGTCTACGAAAGAACACACCTCTTTGCTATTAGGTTGCCGCATGGACTTACACACATGGAAAACCACTTTTTCATTACCAACCCAGAAGGTAAGTTCTCCGGCTTCAACATCAACTAGATCCTTCCACGTAGCAAGGAAAGGTCTACCAAGAATAATTGGCACCTCATAATCAACCTCACAATCAAGAATAACAAAATTCGTCGGAAGAATGAATTTATCAACACGAACCAATACATCTTCAATCACTCCTGATGGTCTCTTTATGGTACGATCGGCCATTTGTAATCTCATAGATGTGGGTCTTGGTTGCCCAATTCCCAAAGTCTTGAAAACCGAATAGGGCATCAAATTGATACTTGCCCCAAGATCATAAAGAGCTTTTGCAAACTCTGCACTCCCAATGGTACAAGTAATCGTGAAAGCGCCAGGATCCTTAAACTTGGGAGCCATTGAATTCACAATTTCACTCACTTGATGAGTCATTTTTATAGTTTTAAAATTCACAGATCACTTCTTTGTCACTAAATCCTTCATAAACTTTGCATAATCGGGCATTTGTTGCAAGGCTTCAATCAATGAAACATTGATAGATAGGCTCTTCATCATGTCAATGAACTTTTTGAATTGATTCTCGCCATTTTTATTGGAAAGCCTTTGAGGATATGGAGGAGGAGGACTAGGCATTGGTGCCTTATCCTTTTGCACTACCGATTACGGTATGTCAACAATGTGATCCCTATACGGGTTCACTTCCTCTTGAGCTTCCTCCACATTGTCATCAATATTAATCCGCCCTTCCTCATTTGCTTTCACCACATTATCCGGGATCTCATCTTCTTGAATCACTTGTTCATCATCCATAAGCTTCCGTTGATTCAAGGTGGGTTCATCCCCACCTTTTTCACTCCTTGTATTAATGGCCATGGCATGTCCCGTATTGTTTCCACCCTTTGGGTTCACCACCGTGTCACTTGGTAGTGCCCCCTTAGGATGAGTGTTTAGGGCTTAAGATATTTACCCTATTTGGACTTCCAAGTTTCGGATAGATGTATTGTGAGAGGCAAGTTGGGCATCGAAGTCGACATTTTTCTCCATCATTTGCTTAAACATATTTTCAATTCGTCTCATCTCTTTGTTGGAAGAATTTGGACCATGGGAAGGATAAGGAGGCGGGTTGCTAGGTTGTTGATACATCGGGGGCTTTGAAAACCCGACCCTCGATTGCCTTGATTATTGTTCCATCCCCCTTGGTTGTTGTCTCCCCAACATCCTTGATTATTGCCACTCCAATTGCCTTGGTTATTACCACCACTCCAATTTCCTCTATTATTGTTACTATTACAATTCCCTTGAGTGTTGCCACCATTCCAATTACCTTGGTTGTTAGAATTCCAATTTTCTTGATTACCTTGAGGTCGCCATTGTTATTGAGTCGAGCCTTGAGAGTTGTTTTTTCGCCCTTGAAAGTTGTTCACATATTGCACTTCCTCATCTTGTTCATTGTAAGATTCATCTTGATCAAACCAACTATGTTCTTGCACATAATTCTTTGCACTTTTGGACCTTTGGGCCTTCTTTTGTTCACCATCATACTAACTCCCTCCATGGCATTGACTTGCTTAGTATTTTGCACTTGTGGAAGTTTAGCTTTGGCTAATTGATTCATTGTGGTGGTCAACTCGGCAATGGCTTACCCATGGTCATGCAATTCTTTATGTAGGTGAATCACGTTCTGATCACCTTGAGGAACATTTGCTCTACTTTGCCATGCCGAATAAATATCCGCCATTTCATATAAAATCTCACAAGCTTCCGCATACGGCGTTGTCATGAAATTTCCCCCGACAAGTTGATTAACCACGCAATGATTGGTAGTATTGATCCCCCGATAGAAATTTTGTTGAATCATAGCCTCCATCATGTTATTATTTGGGAACTATTTGACCATAGTTCGGTATCTCTCCCATATTTCATGCAACGGCTCATTGGGCTCTTGTTTGAATGCTAGATTCTCGTCTCTAAGAATAGCCATATGCCCGAGAGAAAAGCACTTGGAAATAAATTTCTCTTCCAATTCATCCCATGTATGGATGGAGCGATTTGGCAATCTTTCTAGCCAATCCAAGGCTTTCCCCCATAGAGAGAAAGGAAATAGCCTCAACCTTAAAGCATCCTCAGAGACGTTTGTCTGTTTACTCCCCCAACAAGTGTCCACAAACCCCTTCAAGTGTTTATATGCATTTTGACTCGGAGCCCCGGTGAAGAATCCTCGTTGCTCTAACAATGTGAGCATTACATTCGTGATTTGAACGTTGCCCGCCCTAATGCGGGGCGGGACAATGGAACTTGCATACCCTTTATTCGGAAACACCCGGTGTGGAGCCGCTCTTGGTGGAGGTGGAGGTGGAACTGAGACGTTGTCTTGAGGTACTCGGCCTCTTCTATTTGCTTGAGGTTCAAGAGAAACCTCTTCAACTTGGTCATCTTCAACGTCCACATCCCCCAAAGGCATGTTTCCGAGTTGATCGTTGTTGTTTGCCACTATGGTACCTATAATTGATTCACACAAATCAGTAACAAGGAAGGAAAAGAAGACAATTCACACAAAAACCAAATATATAGTTAAATCTTTTTTTAGCTCCCCGGCAACGGCACCAAAAATTGATCTCATCCAAGTTCACACTTCAATTCAAGGTTATGAAATGGTCAATTGCAATAGTAATACCCAACAAGGAGTCGGGGTCGAATTCCACAGGGAGCTATACATGGGATTTAAGAGTATAAATTGTAGTGTATGAATATGAACTATCTCAAATTACACTTCCACAAATTGATGCTTGTTCTATGTCTATTCAAAGTTAAGATTACAAGATTAAGTAATGAAACTAAGAAATTGTTTTTGTTGTTATTTTTCAAATACTGTAAAAGACCTAGGGCTATGACCTTACCTAGGTATTTTCCTAACGGGTTGTAAACTTTAAAGCTTGTTTTATTGGTCGGGGTGTATTATAGCTATCAACACTTGAGTACCTACTCAATACCTCTCGGTCAGAGAGTGCCTTTGTCCAAATTGGCTTTCTCATGTCCAAATGGGTGTTGAACAAAACGGTTGATACAAAGCTCAAGTCGGGTTTTACTATCTCTAGATTGAATCCTTTAATTGGGACTATCAATCTCTTAATTCATCCCAATTTCTTATTAGCTAAATTTTCTTAGACTAAGTGTCTCTTTCTCAAGTAGAGACCAAGTCAAATAGGCATGAACTAATATTTGCCACCATTAATTCTACAACTAAAAGCACGAAGAAGGCTAAATAATAAATACCTAACCATAAACAAGCAATAAATCAAACACCCATTAAGTTTACACTCTAGGGTTGGGTCACAACCCTAGTAAAAATCTAGCTACTCATGTTTAAGACGGAAGAAATAGAAGAAGAAATGATAATTAAACCCATATTGATAATTAAAATAAAGAAATTTATGTTTAAAAAGCTCAAAATGGCAAAAACTACTAAAGAGAGTAAATAAAAATGGCTATTGTAGCTGGTGATGTCAAAAACTTGACCTAAAAAAGTGAAACTCTTCTATTTATACAGAGCTAAAAATTTCGGACAAAAATACCCTTTCGGAGATTCTGCGGCCGCACAACTCCATGTGCGATCCGCACTTTGCTTCAACCTGACAGGATTGGAATCTTGCGGCCACACAATTCTGAACCGCGACCGCATCTCTCTCTTTCAGCGATCCGCACATTTCTGAGTGCGGCCGTACATGGCTCTTTTACGGTCCGCACAGTAATTGTGCGGTCCGCACTTTCGTTGAACTTGATATATAGGTTCTCTATGCTTTTTCTCTTGCCTAGATTATGCGGTTGCACTTCTCACAGATCTCTGATAAGTTCTTCTGCACAATCTACGGCCGCAGATGATGTTCTGCGGTCCGCACTTTAAGCTTATGTGTCTGTTTTTGTCCTTGAGTTCAGATCACTCCTTCTTGAGTTGGATTTCATATTAGAGGCTCATTTTCTAATATTCCTGCAATTAAGCATATGCCATCAGTTTTCAGGAACACAATTAAACGCTTTTGGACTAAAACGAAAGCTAAAAGGCTCTAATAAGTACTCAAAATCCCCATTTATCAGCCCCCTCCTGGCGGGACAAGGTAACGTACAATTTCTCTTGGTTTTAACTGACTATTTATCAAAATGGGTGGAAGCAAGAGCATTCGACCTAATACGCGAATAGGAAGTGATCGCCTTCATATAGAAAAACATCATATGTTGTTTTGATCTCCGCAAAGAAATCAGTTGCGACAACGGACCTCAATTTGCAGGAAAGAAGGTCGCTGACCTTTTTGAAAAATGGCCCATCAAAATAATATTGTCAACACCTTACCACCCCACGGGCAACGGGCAAGCAGAGTCCTCCAATAAGTCAATACTGAACATCATGAAGAAGAAGCTCGAAGACGCCAAGAGACTCTGGACGAAAATATTACCAGAAGTACTCTAGGCCTATCGAACAATGCCAAAAATGAGCACAGGGGAAACGCCATACTCATTAGTCTATGGGACTGATGCAGTAATACCAGTCGAGGTCGGGGAGCCTAGCCTAAGATGCTTCCGTAAAAGCGGACCCCAGAACGATGACAGTAGAAGGCAAGAACTCAACGAAGTTGTGGAACAAAGAGAGATGGCCTACGTGAGAATGGTTACCCAAAAGCAACAAGAAGAACGCTACTATAACAAAAGAGCAAAGATCAGGACACTTAAAGTCGGGGACTACGTGCTTAAAGCTAAAACAAGAGAAAGCAAAGATCCACGGGAAGGCAAACTAGGAACAAACTGGGACGGCCCCTGCAAAATCATGGTAGCAGCAAGCAAAGGGTCATTCATACTAGAAGCAGTGGAAGGAAAGCGATTACCAAACAACTGTAACATTACACACCTCAAGTACTTCAAATTTTAAAGGATGAGGTCCCCAAAGTCGCACTCTTTTTCCCTCACTTGAGTTTTGTCCCAATTGGGTTTTCTCGAGGAGGTTTTTAATGAGGAGATGACGAGGATACTTCAGGAGTGAAGCGCGCACAGACGAAGACACTGGACGACTAGTTCATTGCTCGATCTCTTACTATTTTTCCATTTTGACCAATGAAGGGACTAGATAGACCGGGAAATAACTGCAAAAGCAGAAGTGCGGGAGGAGGATGGCTGAGCCAATAACTGCGCCTTCTCGGCCTCGAGAGCAGCAACTCAATCACTAAGGACCGAATCCTCTCTTTCCAGCTCCCCTATCTGCTCAGAACAACTCCGCCTTCTCTAAACCCACTGCCTTCTCAGTGACCTCACTACTCAGAGTGACCACTTTGAATTGACACTCCTCGAGCTCGGCGCGCAATGAGACCACTTGGGCTTGAAGGTCGGCACATCTGGCCTCGATCCCCCTGCTCACCTAGAGCTCCTCTTCTTTGTCCCTCAACGCCCCCTCGAGAACGTTGCATTTTCCAATGACCTTCATCAATTCATCATCCTTCTCCTTTAGTTCACCTCGGAGAGCCTGGAAAGTACCGCTTCTACCGAACCGCATACAGATCTCGTTTATCACGGTATTCACGATATTTTCGCTCCATCTTTAGGAAAATAGCCTTACGCCTCTCTTCTTGTCGGGAACTCTCGATCTCCAAAATCATGGTCTGAAAGAAAGACAAAACAAGTAAGAACAAAACTAGACTCGACATAAAAAACGAAGAAAGATCAAAAGGCTTACCCTAAGAGCGAGGGCGGTTATACTCCTCGACAAAGTGGCATCCTCTAGCTTCTTAAGGGTTTTACCCTCCACATCGGAATAGAGGGGACCAAGTGAAGGAACTACGTCCTCCGTATCAACCAGCAAATCGCAGTCCTGGGATCGCAATGGTCCGCGTGGTCTCCTCCAATCTCACCTCAAATCGGGTAAGTCCTTCCCCCATCATCCTCAACCCGGGAAGAAGGATCCTTAGCTGGTAGCGAGGTCGATGGCTCATCCTGCCGTAAGATGTCAGGGACTCTCAGCGACGGCCCTTCAAAATCCATCACGGCCTCGGGGAGAGACATACTCTCCTCGGCCCCCGACGATGGCGAAATCGTGGGCGGTAATTCGACGTCATCTCCAAGGTCTATGGTCATCGTTTCTCGGATGAAGAAATCCTCCATCACCGAACTCCCCGAACGGACAGCTCTTTCGCCGACATCTATAGATCACATCTTATGGGGAAGCAAGTTACCGCCATTCGGCAATGATTCCTCCTCATCGTCCTCGTTTATTAGATGATGCAAAGGTGAAGTCGAAAGCCCTGCTATAGGAATAGTCAATGACCGATCAGACCTCACCGCAACAGAAGCAGCCTTCCTCTTACGGAATGCCGAAGCAGGAGCTTTCTGCCTTCTCGAAGGTCCTCGGGCTAAAAAAAAAAATCAGAAGACTGTCACTTCTCATACAAAACCACAACGAGCAGGCAACCATGAGGTCAAAATGGTATAGACAAAAGGTAATAATTATATATGCATAAATAAATACATATAGACGAACTCACCGGTCACGAAAGGCGCAGGTCCGAATTTCTTGATAAAGGCCGGCCATTTATGAATTGCCACTGTGTGAGGCAAGACCTGGCTGACCCAGTCATGAATGTCCCCGACCAAGGGAGGGGGCAAAGTCTCAGCTGCACGAAGAAGAAATGGAATGTTAGACTACGACTAAAACAGGAAAAATGAATGCTCGGCAAAAAGATACTTACATGCGTAATTCCAAGCCTCAGGGAACCCGCTCACGTTGGCCACCACGTCCTCGGTCTTGATGAAGAAATAATTGAGCCAGAACCGATGATTCTCCTTATCATCCATCTTCACCACCAAACATTTACTTCCTACGTGGCGAAGGTGCAACATCACCCCCCTATAAAAACTAGGGCCGAAGAGACGCATTAGTTGGTGAAGTTATAATTTTTGGTAAAACAATATGGACATTCATATTATGCGTCGCTTAAGCCATTTTCTATCAGTATTAAATATGGATTGGATCGAATATTTTATTTATTTTTAACCGACTCATATATGACTTGATCCGTCCATTTAAATATAGAGAGATCGGAAACACAAATAAACTTGCAAGGTGCTACCTATGGCATGAATATGAGGAGCTTTCCATGCATTTTTGAAGTACTAGTTAACAGTTGTTTTTAAAATCTATTTTAAGAACTTTTCTAAAAATGTTCTGCCATTTTCTAGGGGAAGTATACAAATTCATTCTTAGGGCTGCTATTTAGAGATTAATCAATACTTATCTTAGCCTAAAATTTCAAATTAAATCTTAATTTCAGGATTGTTTGACCCAAAATTTAGATCTAGGTTTAAATAATTTGATTTTCTAATAGAATAGAGTTAATCTTATCCAATATTAATATCCAAAAGATTGTTTAACTGATTTTGTAGCAAGATGTCATGAGTATTATTCGGATAGCAATTAATAGCAACAATAAATCAATATTCAATGGCCCAAGAACAAAGAGAATAACATCATATAGTAGTAAATTATAATAAATGACATTTATGTAAATAAATACAAGTGAGTCACCCAAAAAAGGGTAAGATTCTTTGATATTCCCTATGATAAAGATGGGTGATGACAAGCCTTAGAATATTCAGATCCTCCTTGGATCATGGGAGAAAAGGTTGACATAGGTCTAAAGAAATGTGTATTTTGTATGTTAACAAAATAAGAATCTTCAGAGAATGTCAATGTATTATTTTTTTACAACTCAGTGTCCAATTCCCTCTATAATTCTATTTATAAGGGGACATGAGTAGCAAAAACCCTAATAGTACAAATGAAAAAAATATTCTCGAGAACATTCTTTATTAGGTTTTATCTCTAGAACTAGCCATTACTGCCATTCTGCTAAGTCAACTCGACCTCGTCTTCGTCCTTTGTTGAAAACACATCGATAACGCGTGGTAGCCTTCAAAGTCTCTCTTTTAATGTTGACTTATCCCACATATAATTATGATAATTTTTAGCCCATATAGTTAGTCCCTCCGCTTGTTGAGGTCGTCCTCGTGGGCGAGTTCAATAAGCAGATAATAACATTCATGGTCGTCTTCGTGGGCGAGTTCCATGAATAGATAACAACGGTCGTGATCGTTGTGACAAAAAGGCGACATGGCTCTTTCTAAACCGCATATTTCGAACCCCTAAATTTCCCGAGTGATTTGTTGGAACAATTTGTTCCAAGAAAAGAAGTAACATCATGATTCCATGCGTCATGATGATGCCGATTCCCAGTGCATTGCGTTGATTCGCGCATGACCCTTGATTGGCTCTGCCGTTTCGATTCTAGTGCCAATTATGATGAACTATTTCGGATTCGGTCCTAAATCTCTATAAATAGGGATTGTTTCTTCATTATTCAAACTTTAATTCCTTTCACACCATTCTTGCTCTTCATAAACTCCGTTCCTTTTCTTGAGTCTTCTTTGCCTTTTGAGCCTTAACTTTCTTTCATACTCTCATCTTCTTGTAAACTTCATAACCATGTCTAATCTTCCTTATAATTTTGAAGAAGAGAGCCATGCCATTCCTTTGGCTGTTGTGTTCCCTGCTCACGAGGAGGACGCTATCACCGTCGCAGAAGCTGAAGCTCTTCCTTCAGTGGAGGATATCATCCCCCGCAACCCTGAGGCTAGGTCTGATTTTCAATGGTCGTCGAACATGATGACCAAAAAATTTCAATCGTTGATGACGTCTACGCACTTGGCTGAATTCAAAACCAAGTTTGGCCTTCCCAGTCATGTAGAATTGATCCCTACTGGTGAGGATGAAGTGCACGTTCACCGTCCTGGGTATTGTGCTCTCTATGCCTACCCATTTACCATTGGCTACTCGTTCCCCCATCCCCCGCTGGTGGAGGAGTTTTGCTGCCATTATGACATTTGCCCCCCCCCCCCCCAAAGCTCGCCCCTTACATTTATAAGGTCATCAAGATGCTATCAAAACCTTTTTAGCTTGCTAGGGTCGAGGTCACAGTGATGCACTTGGTGCATCTCTGCGCACCTAGCTTCTACATAGGGACGATGTTGAACCTTCGACATCGTGGGGGCAAATTCTTGGTGGTAAAGATGGACGATAAGAGTAGTCTCCAATTCTGGCTCGACTACTTCTATGTCAAGGCTGAGATCGTTGTGGCTAATATAGAAGGTTTCCCCAAGGCCTGGAACCATAAACGTAAGTGTTTGATTTTTTTTGTTTTTACCTTTTGAAGCACTTTGTTCTTCTCTAATTGGTCGAATAATTCTTCTCTACTACATCCACTAGTCGTCCTCCTCCTCTGGCAATACGTATCACTGACTGGGTCAAGCAGGTTCTCCCCAACACCGTGGGGATTCGTGACTGCCTGAGCTTCTTTCAGAAGTTCAGATCGGCCCTCCCTTTGACAGGTAATTTTTCTCTTTTGGACGTGATTGTATTTTGTATTGGCTTGTGTCATTATAGACCCCTATGCTTCTTCGTTTTTAGGTTCATCTAGGGGGACTTCAAGAAGGAATAGCGTGCGTGTACCCACGTTTAGGAGGAGAAGAGCCGTCACACATTCCGCCTCTGCCCCCGTCTTGTCTACTGTGCTTTTTGCCTCCGCCCAAGTCTCAGCTGCTGCGCCCGCTCCTAAAATATTTTCACTCATCGATGAAGATGATGAAGTCTCTCCCTATGATGGGGACCTAAGGCCCCATAAGATGAAGGTTGTGGACTTCAGGGAGGGAGGGAGTTCCCTTGGCCGTCAATTCAGTAGAAGGTGTATTGACGCTTCGGGAGACGGCGATAACACACATTTGAGATGATGTTGGGGAGACATCCGGGGGCCCACAACTGGAAGAGGCTAACGAGGGCATGCCTTTCCATCCTGAAGGGGAGATGGTTATGGAGAGGATTCTTAGTGATGACTTCATATCTGCGAGGCAAGAGAAGGCTTCATCTTCCAGGCCGGCAACATATTCTTCTCCGGTCGATGAGGACAGAGGAAAGGACGTCATCATTGAGGGCGATAAGTCAGGCTCCGACATGGACCTAGACGATCTTACGATGATTGGTGAGGGAGTCATTCAGACCGAGGTGAGGATAGAGGGAGGCTCAGGGACCATCACGATCCCAATGGATCGTGATTTGCTGAGAAATAATAAGGAGGTGGTCCCAACTCTCGGTCCTCTTTGTTCCGACACTGAGTGTGTGACCCTCAAGGAGATAAATGACAGTACCCCGTCAAAGAACATTGCCAATCTGGCTCTCAGGGTAAGTATGGTTGTTGTTCATTCTTTTCTCTTTGTCTTAACTCATTTCTAAGTTTTAACCTTTACCTTTTCTTTGATTTGCTAACGGTTATTCTGGAAATTAAGAGTGCTCGGTGGGAGAAGAGACGTAAAGAAATTTAAGTGAAGTTGAAGGATAAGTACAAAGAGCACCGTGGAAAGTACCGGGACCTTCAGAGGCGGCTTCGTGAGGAGGGCGATGAGCCGACCTAGAGATAAGAGCTGAAAAAAAAGGACGAGGAGCTGATGGCGGCCGTGGAGAGTTTCAGCGCTCTTGAAGGAGCATTAAAGAGAAAAGAAGAAGAGCTTGAGCTAAGTAAGGGCGTGGAGGCCTAATGCAGCGACCTTCAGACTCAATTGGTTCAACTGCAAACCTAGTTGGACGGATGCAAGCTCGAAATCGACACTCCAAGGGGGGAGGTTGCAGAGAAACAACAGATGCTCGAGGAGACGGATTCCTCTCGATTGGAGGCTCGAAGGGAGTCAACGGTTTGGAGTTGGCGAACAGGGCTCTCCGTAATGAGCGGGGCAACATTCTATCTATGGCTAAAGCTAAGGAGGCTAGGCTGGAGGAGAGAGTTGGGGAATTAGGTAAGGAGAACTCTAAGTTGTATGACCGAATTATTGCTCTTGGGGCCAAAAATGACCAATTGCTTGCGCAGCCCTCTACGTCTACTGCCTCTGAGTATCCTATATTCCTCGAGATCAGTATGATGAGTGGATCCTTGTTGAAGCCTATATGGACGTGATTCGTGATTTGAATAAGACGGGCTTTGTCTACGAGACGGCTATCGAGGAGGCTCGGGTCACAGCTCGTGAGGCCCGACTTGCTTGTGACTACGACCTCGCAATGCCTCAGGCTGACTATGAGGGAGGTGATGAGGGAGATGTGGACCAGCTAATGGATAGTGCATTGCGTGACTCCGCTTACGGTCGATATGAGAAAGGAGAGGACGATGGAGACCGAGGCAGCGACGACCATTGATATTTTTGTGTTTTTTGCTCATCTCTTGTATTTTTGGCTAGCGTCTTCGAATGCCTTTGTATAAACTCTCTTTATGAATATAAAGGTACTTTTGGTTTCATATATGCCTTCTGTCTTTGTGCGTTCTTGTTTCTGTACTTGTGTTTTGCTTCTGTATTTTCTTCATTGTTATTTTCTATGTTACGATAGCCATGGCGTTGAGTGGCTGTGGGTGTATTGGCCTTTTTTCGAGTTAGTTGAATATATTTTTAATCACGTCAGAGGGCCGATAGGTATTTGTTTGAGATTGGTCGAATCATACCTTTAAATAAGTCGCGATCGAGGGCCGATAGGTGTTGTTCGAGCTGGTCGAACTTAGACTTTTATTAGGACGTGGCTGAGGGCCAATAGGTTGTTCGAGCTTGGTCGAACTTAATCTTTCATAAGTCACGACCGAGGACCGATAGGTGTTGTTCGAGCTTGGTCGAACTTAACCTTTCATTAAGTCGTGGCCGAGGACCGATAGGTATTGTTCAAGCTTGGTCGAACTTAACCTTTCATTAAGTCGTGGCCGAGGGCCGATAGGTGTTGTTCGAGCTTGGTTGAACTTAACCTTTCATTAAGTTATGGTCGAGGGCCGATAGGTGTTGTTCGAACTTGGTCGAACTTAACCATTCAAGATAGTAGTTTCGGTAAACGTACATTTCTATTATTTTGATATTGTTGCTCTGATTACATTATTTTTCCCTTAGGCAATTTTTGGGGAAAGTTACAAGTTTTGGGTGTTGGTGGCGTTCCAGTCCCAGTGAAGGAAAAAAGAGTACGACTTATAGGGCATTTCTTGTTTTTTTGAAGTTGATGTACTTGAGGTGGCTAATATTCCGATTGTTTGGCAAGGGTTTCCCTTCCATGGTTTCCAGTTGGAACGGACCCTTGTCTGCTTTGCCTATAATTTTATGTGATCCGTCCCAGTTGGTTCCAAATTTCCTTCTCGTGGATCCCTGCTTGCTTGGGTTTTGGCTTTGAGTACGTAGTCTCCGATCTTGAGCAATCAGACCTTTGTCTTTTTGTTGTAGTAACGCTCTGCTTGTTGTTTCTGGGCGGCCATCCTTATGTATGCCATATCTCTTCGCCCATCGACCTCGTTGTGATCTTGCCTCCTACTTTCGTCATTACTGGTGCCACTTTCATGGGAGTAACTCATGCTGGGTTCTTCGACCTCGACCGATATAACTGCTTATGTTCCATAGACTAGAGAATAGGGTGTCTCTCCTGTGCTCGTCTTCGGGGTAGTTCTGTGCGCTCATAATACCTCTGGGAGTACTTCCGACCATAGTCCCTTAACCTCTTCAAGTTTCTTTTTCATGATGCTCAGTATAGACTTATTCGAGGATTTCACTTGTCCGTTATCGGCTGGATGGTAAGGAGTTGAAAGTATCCTTTTAATATGCCATTTTTTGAAGAACTCGATGGTTTTTCTTTCCGAAAACTGGGGCCCGTTGTCACAACTTATCTCTTTGGGTAGGCTGAATTGGCAAATGATATTTTTCCATATGAAGGTGATTACCTCTTGCTCACGCACTTGGGCAAATGCTCCACTCACTTGGAGAAATAGTCAGTTAAAACTAAAAGGAATTTTACGTTGCCTTGTCCTGGTAGAAGTGGTCCCATGATGTCCATTCCACATTTAATGAAAGGCCACAGAGAAGTGACGGGGTGGAGGCGCTCGCCTACTTGGTGAATTATCGGGGCGTATTTTTTAGACACTGCTCGCATTTCTTCACAAATCCTAGAGCATCTTTTTCATGGTGGGCCAATAATACCCGGCCCGTATGAGGCACCTGACGAGTGCTCGGTCACCGGAGTGGCTGCAACAATGACCTTCTTGGATTTCCTCAAGGATGCGTTGGGTTTGGTTCGGGCCTAAGAATTTTACCAATGGATCGCCATACGTTCTTTTGTATAAGTCGTTGTGAAGTAGGTTATACCTGGCAGCTTGCATTTTTAGCTTTTTGGCTTCCTTTTTATCATTTGGGAGGGTGTCGTCCTGTAAATAGTTTATAATACAATTGCGCCAGTCCCAAGTTAGATTTACAAATTTTCCTTGATATGGTCCAATGCCGAGTTGAGGAGGTGAACTACACTCTTATCCCAGAGGGTTACACTTTTGGTGGCAGCAGCCAACTTGGCGAGACCATCTACTTTGACATTTTGATTTTGTGGAATTTGGTCGAGCTGCCACTCATCGAAACTAAGTAATAATCTGCAGATCTCTGTCTGATATTTCTGCAACCTCTGCTCTTTGATTTGGAAAGTCTCAGTGACCTGGTTTATTACGAGCTGAGAATCACAATGAAGCTTTAATCGCTTTGCTCCATACTTGAGTGCTAGTCTTAATCCTGCAATTATGGCCTCATACTCAGCCTCGTTGTTAGTCATGTCCGGGCATCTTATGGATTTGCAAATTATCTCACCGGTGGGAACCTCGAGTACGAGTCCCAGCCCAGACCCGCATGCTTGGATGCGCCATTGGTGTGCAGTACCCAAAGGTCCTGTGTCTGAAGAGAAGCTTAAGTGGCTTCCTTTTCAGCCTCGGACATTACTTTTGCGCTAAAGTCTACAACGAAGTCAATGAGTACTTGTAACTTTATTGTTGTGCGAGGCTGATAAGTGATGCCGTGCTCACTTAACTCGACTACCCATTTAGCCAACTTCTCTGATAGCTCGGGTTTGTGTAATATGCTTTTTAAAGGAAATGTGGTGACGACTGAGATATGGTGGCATTGAAAATAGGGTCTAAGCTTTCGTGAAGTTATGGTCAGGGCCAAGGCTAGTTTCTCAAGGTGAGGGTACCTCGTCTCGATGTCGATAAGTGTTTTATTGATATAATAAATTGGAGATTGCATATCTTTGTTTTCTCAAACAAGACTACACTTACTGCTACTTTCGAGACGACGCGGTAAACGAGGAGGCACTCCCCGGGCTCGGGTTTCGATATGTGGGAATGAATCTTTTGGGCATGCTTTGTTTAGGTCTGTGAAGTCCACATACATCCTCCATTTCCCTTTTTTTTTTTACCATCACCACATTGGTTATCCATTTGGGGTACTCTGCCTCCCTGATGGAGCCGTTTGCCAATAACTTCTCTACTTCTTCGCGGATGACCTCATTGATGGCGTGGTTAAACTTTCGTCTGACCTGCCTTACCGGGGGGTAGAAGGGGTCAATATTCATCTTGTGTGTTTCGATTTCTTTAAGGATACCTGGCATGTCTGCATGACTAAAGGCAAAAAGGTCTGCGTTAGTTATTAAGAATTGACTAAATTTACCTGGTTCTCGGAGTTTACAGCCAATGTAGGCCTTTCTACTGGGGTTGCTATGATCTAGTTTAACAGGGTCGAGGTCTTCTATGGTTGATTCAGCGGCTTCGACTGTCTCGGGATCCGTAATGACTTCCTCGGCTTCGCCTTATGGCGTCCTTGATCCTACTGATTGTTATGCTTCTTTTTCCTTTTCTTTCTTTTGTTGAGCTGTCGTGTTGTCTATGGCAATTCGGTAGCATTCCCGGGATGTACGTTGTTCCCCTCGTATGCTGAATATTCCCTAAGGTGTTAGGAATTTGATCACTTGGTATAGACTTGAGGGGACGACTCTCATGGGGTGTATCCATGGTCGTCCCACGTTGGCATTGTATGCGGTGTCCTGGTCCATGATATGGAATGTCGTCTCTAGAGTTACTCCGCTTGCAAGAACGGGGAGTGTGATGTCTCCTGAAGTTCGTTCAACCGCATTGTTAAAACCAGTTAGTGTGATGCAACGCGACACTAACCTTTCCTCGAGTCTCATCTGTGCGAGGACTCGGGGATAGATGATGCACGCTCCACTTCCGTCATCTACCATAATTCTCTTAACATCAGTATCTAAAATTCGTAAATTAATGACAAATGAATCATTATAAGGGAAAGTCAAATCGTCAACATTTGATTCATTGAAAATGATACTTTCTTCGAATTCATCATACCGTTCGTGAGTGATCGATCTTTTGAGCTTGTGGGTGGTGGTGAATTTGATGTTTTTGATAGAGGCGTTGTCACTGCCACTAATAATCATATTAATTGTTCGAGCCGGTGAATGGGGCTTTAGCGGACCTGGACGTTCTCGACCCATTGCCAAGGTGTTCTTGCCTTTGTCACTGAGCAGTTCTTTGAGGTGCCCGTGCTGCAGCAAGTTTGCCACCTCTAGCCTCATGGTGATGCAATCTTCTGTTTGTGTCCACTTTCTTGGTGGAACTCGCAGAGGGCGTCAGAGTTCCTTGCGTTTGGGTCCGACCACATCTTGGGTGGCCATTTGACTTTTGACCTAAAATTTAGGTCTAGGTTTAAACAATCAGATTTTCTAATAGAATAGAGTTAATCTTAGCCAATATTAATATCCAAAAGATTGTTTAACTGATTTTGTAGCAATATGTCACGAATATTATTCGGATAGCAATTAATAGCAACAATAAATCAATATCCAATGGCCCAAGAACAAAGAGAATAGCATTAAATAGTAGTAAATGATAATAAATGGCATTTATATAAATAAATGCAAGCGAGTCACCCGTAAAAGGGTAAGATTCTTTGATATTCCCTCTGACAATGATGGGTGATTACAAGCCAAAGAATATCCAGATCCTCCTTGGATCGTGGGAGAAAATATTGACACATATCTAAAGAAAAGATGTATTTTGTATGTTAATGATAAAACAAGAATCTTCAAAGAATGTCAATGTATTATTTTTTACAACTGAGTGTCCAATTCCCTCTACAATTCTCTCTTTCTATTTATAAGGGCACATGGGCCACAAAAACCCTAATAGTACAGATGGGAGGAATATTCCCGAGAATATTTTCTATAAGGTCTTATCTCTAAAACTAGCAGTTATTGCCCTGCTAAAGGAAGTGCTCGTCCTAGTCCTTCTGCTAAGTCAACTCGACTTCGTGTTCGTCCTTTGTTGAAAACACATCAATGATGCGTGGCAGCCTTCGAAGGCTCTCTCTTAATGTTTGCTTGGCCCATATATAATTATAATAATATTTAGTCCATATAAAAATAATTTAGAATATTTTATATCCTGAAAAAACTAAAATTTAGAATACATTAGATAATTCCTAAATAGTGACTCTTTAGAGTGACTACTTAGTGTCATTCTTACCATTTTCCAAACTAAAAGCGGCTAATTGGACACTTTACCCTGACCAAGCTATTCTTACCATTTTCTACACTAAAAGCGGCTAATGGGACACTTTACCCTGACCAAGCTATTCTTACCATTTTCTACACTAAAAGCGGCTAATTGGACACTTTAGCCTGACCAAGCTAAAGAAGCCCAGTAAAGATGGCGAGGCAGTTAAGCCCACGGGCCGCAGCTCGATATCTGCAACGTGTCTAACGGCTGATAGCCTCCCCGTTTCTTGCCTTCTCTTCAAGTAGAATAGATTCTTTACTCACCGTACTCGAGCTTTCTACCCAAAAACCTTAGCCCATCAGCTAATTTTCCTTCGCCAATGGCAGAAGTCGACAGCTCAAATTCCCCATCTTTATCTGAGGTACTTCTCTTTTCATTATCTCTTATCGAATTTCTCAGCAGATCTCAACTAATTCTGGATTGATGTTTAGTTGATTGATTTTCTTAATTTCTTAACCGACGAATTTGATTTTATTGAATGATGTATAGATTCAGAAATATGCAAATTTAAATGAGGATCTTTTATAATAAGAAATTAGTAGCACTGGAAGAAGGATCGGAAAGTCTCAGGCAAGTGTAATTGGCATGTATAGCTGAGAGCCTGATTTCTAATTCAGTTAAAGTTTAATTTATTTTTCTGATATTTTAAATTTAATTGTGGGTGTCTGTTCAACTACTTCAAAATATTCGCGATTTTGAGAGGAAACTAGAGCTAATAATCAGCTGACGGTCATTTGATAAAAGTTAGTTTTTGGCTCCTTGTTTGGCTGTTTTCCTATCTATCTATAGGATTTTGGTTTACACGAGGAAGTGACAAAAAGTTAGAGATTGGCAACAGGGCGAGGCAGGTCAAATCGTAATCATGAGAGATGGTTAATTTTTTTTTTCAATAATCAAAAGCGTCACAGTGTAGGGCGGATTAAATGAAATCTTAGAGAATAATAACACGTTAAACTCACTAGGTGAAAAAAAGAAAAGAAAAGAACTCTTAAGCGAGGCAGAAAGGGTTTATTCCGGGCAAGGGGCAGGTCAAAATAGAGAAAAATGCACGGGTCGGGAGGCTTAAAACTTTGTGGGTTAAGAAGGCTTCACCCTTTCACACTGCCCTGTTTGTCGTCCCCATCTAAAGTAAGTGGAATTTGCTATTTGCCTGATTAGGAATCTTTTAATAGTTACTTGGAGTTGGTTTTCTGGCGTGTCCGGTTTGCCAATTCACGAGCTTGTACGCTCTTCAGGTCTTCCTTTATTTGGATATTAATGATGAATGTGGGCACTCCCATGGAAATTGTTTTTATTGACTATAATTATGTGGGATTCTAGGGTAAGGTCTGCGTACATACTACCCTCCCCAGACCCCACTAGTAGAATTTTACTGGGTTGTTGTTGTTGTACTTATGTGGGATTCCAAATACCTCTATTATTGGAATTCCAAATACCTCTATTATTGGATGCATCTAAAACCATTTGCTTTGTTGTTCCGCTGAGATTTCTTTCCCCAGATAGAGGCTTTTTCTGCAAATGACAAACTTTTTTCCAAATCCTGACGTCTCCTTTGCCTGTTTACGAGTTTGTAAGCTCTTCAGGTCTTCTGTTATTTTGATACTATAGATGCATGTGGGGCACTCCCAGAGAACTTGTTTTTATTGACAATACTTCTGTTGGATTCCCCATAGCTCAACTACATGAAACATCTTAAAACCATTTGCTTCGTTGTCCCACTGAGATTTCCTCCCTCTGATAGAAGCTTTTCCAGCAAATGACAAACTTTTTTCCAAATCCTGGATGTGCAGCAATATTTGCTGAAAGAGATAGAAGAGAAATCTACCACAGTGGCAAAGCCAGTGGAAGAAACTGAGGTTAAGGCCTCTTCTACTGCTCCATCTGAGGAAGATACTTCCAAAACTGAGGAAACCCCAGTGGTTGAGAGCAGTGAAGTTGTCCCTGCTGCACCTGAAGAAAGCAGTGGAGCCTCTGATTCAGCAGCACCTGAAATTAATGAAGCCTCTCCTCCTGTAGAGGCTGCCAGTGAAGAAAGCACCGAAAGTACTGAAGACGAGACTTCTGGGAATGGGGATCAAGAATCAGCGGATGAGACCCCTGAGATCAAGGTTAGATTGACTGGACAATCAGTTTTGACTTCTGTGTATTGGCTATATCTTATCTATTGATTGTGTTGTGGTTCTTGTCGTGATTGTCAACTAGCTCGAGACGGCGCCTGCTGACTTCCGTTTCCCTACTACGAATCAGACAAGGCACTGCTTCACAAGATATGTTGAATATCATCGGTCAGTAAACATGCTATGCTGGTCATTGCTCTTTTGTGTTTGCATCTATTTTTGTGATAAATCCATGTAGCCTAAATGTATTTGGTTGGTTTGCCTTTCAGATGCATAGCTGCAAAGGGTGAAGGTGCTCCTGAATGTGACAAGTTTGCCAAGTATTACCGATCCCTTTGCCCTGGTGAATGGGTATGTTTATTTTGTATTTTTCAATTGCAAGATGAGATTAGTATGTATGTGTGTGTATACATACACATATTAATAAGTATATACATAAAGTGCTTGTATGTATGTAATGCCTATGCTCTTGGTTGTACGCTTGCCGTAATCCCACACTCATCTAAACGTCGGGCAAATATGAGGTAAAGTAGAAGTACAATATTTCCCTTGGATTTGGTTGGATGGAAGCAGTCAGGTCCTAAAGTGGAGGGATTGCCTTGATCTGTAAATTTGAATTGTTAACAATAGAAATCACTAAAGCATGAAATGTTAATGTATTGATTGGATTATAAGAGCCTTCTGAATGCAAACTTTACTTTATTAGCATTTGTGAAGACTGCAGTAATGATTCTCGGTGCTTTTTTCAACAATTGAGCAATCCTAAAATACAACACCAAATCCCTCTATACAACTAAATTGAAGAAACAGATTAGGGACACTATTCAGATTATGAGAAGTATGAAGGTGAACTTTGCAGTGGTAAAGAGGCCAAGAGGGTATCGAGGAGCTTTGACTATGATGCTCACAAATCAGAGACCATAAAATCCTTAAATCGGGAAAGCGGAGGTGTCTGGGGCTTGACTTGAGATAAAGTGACTGCAAACTCAAAAGGGTAGGGAGTGACTGCCTTTAACACCTTCCTCAGCAGAGAGGATCCAGAGGGGAGTGAGCATCTTCCATCTGTGATGGGAGAAGGTCAGAGCTGTCGAAAAATCTGGAGATGTGATCCAAAATGACGCCTCAGGATTTATTGAAATTAGCATACAATGGGGCCCATATCCATTGACTTTGTGTTCAAATCCTAGCACTGTAATTCATCCAAAGGGATGGGTGAGATGTGGGCTTGTGGATTGCCAGCAATCAGGTAATATGGTTCACTGGAACCAGTAGACATTCCTCTGCCTGTAGAGAATTTTACAACTCGCTTCATCTTTTGATAAATTATGCAACTTTCATCGTAAGGGTGAGATAACTGACTTCATTTTTCATTTTTCAATTGTCTTGATCGTGTTTAAGTGGAAATTGGAGATGGAGATGGGAGTTGAATGTTAGCGGTGGTCTCATGGTGTGGAGTTTAGTTGGTCTAAGAAATTTAGTAATTTGGTGTTCAAATTGATTGTAATTTGCTATGGGTTGAGGATAGATTGGTGATCCAATTCATGGTAGAGTTATAGCAGGTCAGATCTGAAGATCTTTGAGCCATACTTGGGGCTGTGATTGTGTTAGATCTGGCTCTGTGCGGTCTCCTCTGGTAAAAGGTGATTCAAATTAGAATCCTGCTGACATAATTTCTGAGTCTAAACAAGTCAATGCTACAGAATTACGAATATGTATGAATCTCTGTATGAACAAGTGGTTAAGTATACTTAAAAGGGGTGGTAATGAATGAACCAATGTGCCTATTCTTTAGAAATAACAGACGGGTGAAAGCAGCCTTTTATCTATTATTTTGAGGGAGCAAAGGAATTGTTGGCAAGTTTGATGCATTCTGGTCACTGTGTGATATTTGACTTTCACAAGTCTCATAGGTCGACTGAGGCTTAGACTTGAGGTGGATAATGCGTTTCTCGAAATTCATGATAATCCTCTCATGTTGTCAGATCTTTTTGGTGTTTCCTTTTGACAATGACATGTTTTGCTTTAATTGTGGCTGCAGATAGATAGATGGAATGAGCAGAGGGAGAATGGCACCTTTCCAGGACCACTGTAATCGGCATTTTTGGTTCCAACCCTGCTACATCTGAACTCTTAAATGAATAGGGAGGTCTCTTTGAAAAAATTGTGATCAATAAAGTTTTGCCTTTCCAATGGAACTAGTTTAAGCATACAATGAGTTTGCTGCTACAAAGAGAATTGTTCATGATCCATCCTTCTTAACTTACAATGCACATTTCTCTATTCTAACTCTTGTACTTGTTGAATATCCAGTAGAATCTGTTACACTTAAATATTTTCGGTCAGAGGATTAACATATCCTGGAATAAAGCTTATTTTACCATTGCATATCTTCCTCGTTACACTAGCACTACCTACCTCATCCCAAACATTATGCTACTTGCCGCACATATGATATAATACAGTTTTGAGTCATAACGTGGTGATGCTGTTTTAACCCAACAAGAAGCTAAACTACTATTCCATCGCATATCAAATCACATCTGCAAATTTGTGTCTTCAAATCAGTCTTGATGTCATGAGCAATTTACAAAGTAGCTTGCAGAAAGGAACTTTACTGATCAACACTCGACAGCTCCGAACTCTTCTAGTACTTCACTGCACCTTTTTTTGTTCAAAGAAGCTTTATGATAGACTTAGAAACAAATATTTGCTACTTGTTGAAATCTATCAGGAGGAATGAATAAAATGAAGTGCATCAGCTCCAGGTCTATACAGACTATATCTGATTGTGAGGCACTTCACCCCTCCAGTGGTTGGGCCAAGCTTAGCAGCCTAACTAATTGCGAACAGAATGTTTAATCTCTAATGGATAAAAGAATAAAAAATACAACAGATAAGACGATAAAACACAACTTCTTACATCTTGTTATACCAGAAAAGGAAATCCAACCTGCCTAAACATAACCATGTATGGAAATAAAAGCAGTAATTTTTTCGATTAATAATGAATTCATCAAACTCGTTTTACGTTCTGAGGGACTGGTGCATAATTCAGACAACAGGATCTTGAGTTTAAATACTACAATCAATCATGTTTCGTATCCAGGTGCCCTCTTATGGGGCTTGGCTTCAAATATGCATTGAGAATACAGGAAGTTGCACTCTTGCCACATTTTTGTTTTTTTCTTGTTTATAGTTTTGTTGCTTTGCTACAGAACTGAAAGAAAAAAAAAAACCACGTAATAAAGTCAGAAGCAGCAGCCATCTAGGTACCAGTAGTCAGGTAAAAGTGAATTTTGTGCATGCTGTACATAAATATACTATCTAGGTAAGATTCAATCGATATTATTCTTTTACTGAAAATGTCCAAGAATGGATTTTATTAAATAAGTGTCCAACAATGGGGGCAAAAAAAAATATAAAAATCAATGTACAAGTGCACCCTTGTGCTTCTCCTCAATGAGTCCCTCCCTCTACACAAAATATGACTGATAATTCATTTAATTTGATCAACTTCCCCTGCATGGAAAGTCTCATCTCAATAGAAATCATGTACTCTTTTATCATCTATACCTCCAAGTCTGTATATATACAATCTAATTCTCGTCGTGTATATATACATCCTGCACACTAATCATCTGCATTGCTGATGCCTGGTCGAGCTTCAATACAAGTTCAGGCCATTCTCTCATGTTTGCGCTTCACTGAACTACACGATAGCATTAGAATTGTTCGTGTATGCTGACTCCTTTTGACACAAGCAATCTGGTAAAGGATTTACATAAAATGCCTCCTCTGAACGGAACCTATCCATTCCCTTCGTTCCTGAAATAGGTCCTTTTCTCTTCCTAGGCGATCCTTGCCTGAGCAAGGAAGAAGATTAGATAACAACTATAAGCAGATGAATTAGATAATGCAGTCCACAGTTTCAGTAACCAAAGGCAATATAATATCTTGGTCATCAAAATGGAGACCATGGTCCAAATCCCAATAGAAACAAAAAAGGCAAGCACGTAATTTTATTCCCATCTACCCAAGTCATGGTAGGCAAAGCTACCCAGTAGCTTTGCTGGTGAGAGATAACAAATACTGTAACACCCTATACTTTAGACAGAGTCCCACATCGGCAAAACACAAGAGGGATGATGGGTATATAAGTTAACAAGCCTTAGACCCTAGTGACGCGTTTTAAACCCGTGAAGGCCTAGGCCCAGAGCAGACAATATCACTAGCGGGCTGAATTGTTACAAATACCTGGTGGAATAGTGGAGGTGCTGCAAGTTAACTCGAACACCACATTATATATGAATTAAAAAAAGAAGAGATGTTGGTCACTAAATGACTATAGGAGTCATGAACGTAGTCTTCACAACTAAGAGACCAAAAGATGGTTGAGTAAAGCAAGGATATTTTGAACTAATAAGAGCAAAACAAAGCTTGACATAGCATCACTTTAAGGCTTTAAAATAAATGTGAAAATGGAATGCTAATTTCAGGCCAAGGACATGGAACACTCTAAGCAAATCCTATTGCACTCCTTTGCTCAAATACACCACAATACATGACCAGCCTCGAGAAACATAGGACAAGAATAATAGCAAGCAGGTAACTCTTACAATTGTTACTAAGAAATCTTATGACTAAAATTTCCACGACTAAAAGAGAATTCATGTCACCAGCAATTTGATTAAGTATCACTTAGGATAACAAATTTTACTTTGAAATACCTTGTTCTGTGAACTTCAATAATGCGATCAGAAAGTTTTTTCCCCTCTATCATTGTACCTTGGTCAACTTTGTTGACAAGCCGGACGAGAGCTTTCCTGATGAATTAAACGAAAATATTAGCAGGTAGTTCGAATCCTGCTAGCAGACCAAGTACTAAGAGAAAGTTAAAAGGATATTGATACAGTGTATTCAGGAAAAAATCTTGCCTATCAGGAGATATTGTTTTCCTGTGCCCCAGAAACCGACGATGTCCCTCAACTGCTCTTGCCATATTCCCCGAGTACGAAGGGATGAATATGTCACTCTCAACTGACACAATATAATCAATTGCAGCTAATTGAGATGCATGCTTGCTGAATGGTTCAAGCTCCTCATAAGATGACAACTTTTCCTGCAAAAGACAAAGATTGTTCATTTAAGCAGGCAGTTAACGTTGATATGGAGGGGAAGATATTGGATTAGGAAATGAGATGGATTCTGTACAATATAATCATGGTGAGAAGAATCTCACTTTTCTTTTCATATCATTTCTTTAGTTAATGGAAATCTCCAAAGTTGACAGAGTTTGACACGATCATCAAGTCTCATATAAATCTATATGATTAAACAAATTTACTTTTCCACTCCTAAACGGAACAATCTACCAGTTCAATAGACGAACTTTTCCTTTTTATTGATAACCGAGAAATCCTCGAGGTCCAGTGGCACACAGTTCGAAACTCACTGGAGGCTTGGCTTCTCGCGCAACCTATCAATCTACACTACCAAGCTTAATCTTCCTCTTTTCAGTTAAAGCTGGCAACATTACTAGTCACATTGAAAGTTCTGCTGTCTGTCTCAACAATTACAACCTTATGATTTAGCTGTAAGGTAATACTTCTATCAGCCATATTTCACAGCAGCTATCAGTTAGCTCAGGAAAGATGTTCAACAGGATATGCTGAGGTAAGTAAACCTGCACACTTATTCTGCGTTCTCTCTTTGGATGCAAATAGAATCTCACACTTGGTTTCAAAAGCAGATATCAACAACCAGCAACAGAACCAGCTTTATTTTCAATAAACAACTACCAACGAAAACTTAAAGGGATATCATAGCGATGTATATTAGTGACAGAACGTTAAGCTGTGGTTTGATTTTACATATTTGACATAAAGAAAGTGTTCATAATAAAGCTAATTGATGGTATTTGGTGTTAGAGGTTAATCTCCTTTGCAGCTCAGAAAATATAAGTTTATGGGCGTCCACAGTCACAGTGATTCACTATTAAATTTTCAGAAATTATGATCCCAGAAATAAGGAAAACATCAAACAACTATTTGAGGTAGGTTTGTGAAGAACAAACCTTGTTCATTAGTAAGGGATAGCGAGACTGTAGATCAGACATATGGGAATCACCCCCATATATCTCTCCTGCAGCAATATAAATCGGGGTGTTCGATGTGAATCCAAGAGCAGAAAGGAACATCCCCACCTCCCTAGGAGTTAATGGACAATAGCCTTTGCCTCTTTGTTCTACAGGGTTAATGTCTTTCACTTTCCACCATGGGATGCTTTCCCTATAAATTGTAAAGACAATGAAATAAAAGCAACAACAACAACAACAAAATCAAACCCAGTGTAATCCCATAAAGTGTGGTCTGGGACGGGTAGAATGTATGCAGATCTTACCCCTACCTTGTGACAGTAAAGGAGTTGTTTCCGATAATGAGATAAAAGCAATTGTTATTATATTCAAACAGTCTTAAGTCATATGCGTTCTGTCTTTCTAGAAGCATTTCCTACTAGCATATGCTTCTAGATTTCAAACATCAGTTAGCTTCGTGTCATAATAACCTACCTGATTGCCCTTAGTTCTTCAGCTTCTTCTGGGGATAGATCATGTGTGCATCCACTAAAGGCAAGCATGTCTTTTTCATAGCGCAAATGTAAAGCAATGTATGGACCATAGGTTCGCATACGATCTACCAACAACTGCGAATAAAAGAGTGTATGACATGAAAGACTGTGACAATATAACAGTGGAGATATTACAGAAACAATAATAAGCATAAATAAAATGATCACCTTTCCCATTGCTTCAATTTGGGGAGAAAATTGGAGGGCTTGATAGCAAGCACGGCAGCGCAACTTCTGAATGTCAGGAGGCAGGTTATTATTTGCCAGCCTTGAGTCAGACTTGGCTGCTCGAATCACCTACAAAATTGTTTCGGATATATTAGCCATAATAAAGTACTTTCCTTTTTTTTTTGTGCTTTCCTTGTGTGAAAAAATGTGCAAGATATATACCTGGTATTCATCCCACATACTAGCTATCTCCTTCTCATAGTAATCTACACCAGACCAACTTCTGAAATGCTTAACTGCTCTAGCTGCAGATGCAAGTTCCTTTGGTAGCTTTTTGACAATCCGTACATCATTTGCCAATGAATTAATGAAATGGTCTTCATCAAACACATCAGAGAATTTGCTGCAATTCAAGAGCAGAAGAGTAAGTGTTTCCGCATACATGAGTTTGCAGCAGAGGCTGCTGATTAAACATAATAGGATGAAAACAATGCTACTATTCCTTTGCAATTTGACACTTAAATTGGAGCATGAAAATACTAAAAGAAAGGAAATGAACAATAAAAGTATCATTGCAGACCTAGAGTCCTTCCAAAGTGAGCGCTTATCGAGCTCCGGGATTACAAGAGTAGCATTTATGATACGAGCAACAGCAACCATGTCACATATCTACAAAACAACAATAACTGCTTTCAGTTCAAACAATGACATACCAAACTTATGCATAAATAGTTTGAACTTCACATTTATGGCTAAACTGTTACGCGGCTCAATATAAAGGAAAAGTGTGCCAAAAAAAGATACATCTAACGATGCACACTGTGTGACAAGGAGAAGGGAGTAGAAAAATACTGACCCCGGCCCTCATCTGATTGAGTCCACCATTTGTATGAACAAGCAGGTAGCCTCGAGACTCTGGAGGAGCTGGAGATGAAATGCACTAATATGAAAGATAAGAAACAGAATAGTCCTCTTTATGTTTGCTACAAGGATGACTAAGCTATTTTGAAGTATTTGTTGATAGGAAACAAGAAATGACTTACACGTATATAATGAAGTTGGTGCAACACAACGAACATAGTCTCGATTTGGAGGCGGTCTCCATAACTTATCCAAGGTCCAATTCCAATTTGCACCATCCAACTGTCAAATCTAAAGGAGTGAAAACATGAAAGATATATAACTACTCTCAATTTACTAAGATGAAAAGAATTCTTTTTTATTAAAATTGAGATATTAAAAGTTAAAACTTTAGTATATTTTTGAAAGAACATACAACCTTGCTAGCAGTAACAGGAGCTTTTGAGAAATGGGGTGGAGCAAATTCCTGAATCCAGCTTCGCTCTCCACTCAATCTTTGGTATGAAAACTCATGCTGCTATAGATATTCAGGCACCCTAGATCAGTATTAAAATCATACTACTAATGAACAAGCCTAAACGACAACAATAACAACTGCTACGCATTAATCCTCTGTATCCATTTCACCTATGTTTAAGCCCAATAGACACGCCTACAACAACAACAACAAAAAACCCAGTATAATTCCACAAGTGGTGTCTTGGGAGGGTAATGTGTACGCAGACCTTACCCCTAACTTATGAAGATAGAGAAGTTGTTTCTTGTAAACCCTCGGCTCAAGGAACAGTGAAACCAAAGCAACAAAAAATTGCAACAACAAGGTAACAAGGTAACGGAAGCGAATGACACAACATGTACTAATAGCGAACCAGGAATAAGAAAATACAACACGCCGACAAGCTAAAATTTAAAAAGCAAAGAAAAAACTCTGGAAATTATTTTCCAATATCATGAATCACCTAAAAACAGTAGCTTGATGAAAAATTTGAAATGGGATTTCAAAATACTTAAAAAATAAAATATTAATAAGACACAAACACGCATTGAAATAATAAAAATGCTCAAAACAAAGATCAAGAACAACAACAACATACCCAGTGTAGTCCCACAAGTGGTCTTGGGGTCTGGGGAGGGTAGAGCGTAGACATACCTTACCCATGCCTTTAAGAAGGCAGAAAGGTTGTTTCCGGTATATCCTCGGCTCAGGAAGGAAAAGGGGAGGGGCAATAACAAGCAAACCAATATGACGACCGAAGCGAAAATACAAAACCAAAGCTAAGTTATGCAACAAAACAAAGATCAAGATAACAGAGGAAAAATAAATTGAAGAAATATTTATATAGTTTCACTACATCTTGAACAAAACAGAAACTGTAGAAAGAGAGAGAGGAATTGCAGTTGTAGTACCATAGGAAGTTTGTTGTGAGGGAACCTAGTAACATCAAAGGAAGGGACATGAACATGTACTGATAGCAGAGCCACAAAAGTTATTACAGCAATGGCACAACTTAACACCTTTCGAACAGAATTCCTCCACCTTTTCTTCTTTTGCTGCATATCCACCTTGTGCCCAATGCAATAAACCAATAAGACAATAACAATAAGAACCTTGCGCTCTCTCTCTCTCTCTAGTATATTTCTATGTATAGATGTGTGTATGAAAGAGAAGTTGGCTGCTGCTGATTTTGATTCTTTTTTCTTGGTTTCACTTCGGCTTTTGTATTCTCTGAGTTGGGCTTTAGCGTTATTTCTGTCTTTTTCTTTTATGGTGTATTTATAATGTCAAATTAGTAATGGCTAGCACTTTGCGGAGAGTAACTATTATTTTATTTGACACAAATTTCTTTTTATTTGTCTTAAAATGAATGATAAATTCTTATATTTAAAAATAACTTCGTCTTAAACTTTTTTTTAACTTTTAATACTAATGTTTTATCATAACATAAATGTCCTGGTATGTTTTAGACCATAAATTTTAAAAAGAAATCTTAAAACAGTCAAACATCTTCACGTAAAATTGGATAGATTCAAGATGGAGTATATTATTTTATGTATGAGCTTTTCAAAAAACAATTAGCATAATTTTATTTCTGAAGAGTTTTTAAAAAATTTTACAGTTCAATTTATTATTTTATTCACAACTTAAATCTCGGAATATAATTTACCCTACTACATTAACTTTTTAAGTAATATTATCTTCTAGTAATATTTATATAATATTACTAATTAAATTAATATTTTAAATCCATATCTACAAAATAAATAAGAGAGAAAGGGAAAATAAAGAAGGTTGGAGGAAATTACGGAAAATCACTGAAAATGTGCTAATTCCATTACAATTGGAGTCAGGCAACTTCAAAAAGAAACGAAGAGACTAATAGATAAGCATTATCTCCTTCTAACCTAGTTTACCTCTAACTATAACTCCTACATTGTCTATCAATTCCAAGCTTCTATAAATTTTAAGATCCAAAATAATCCTATGAAGTTAGGATAAGAAAAAAAGTTAACTTGTTTGGGTATAAGTGTCCTAACTTAAGATATTCATAACCATATTAAGAAGAGATAATTGAAATGAATATCTTGTAATACTATTTTCTGTATACAAAAAACTGATATTTTTTTCAAAGTACTTACTTAGCACAAAAAGAAAATAATCATTCTTGTAACTCTTTTCTCATTATTTAACCAGGAAAAGAAGATTAGTTTATGGTAGGAAAATGGTTGCTATTTTCGAGAGGATATTTTTATTTAGTTCCTAATAGCCTAGCTATAAAAACCGTTGACTATCAAACATGTTTCTTTTAGATATGTTTTGAAATGTAAATAAGGATATTCCAAAGCCTTCCGTGCAAACAAGTGCTCTTAGATTGTTTTAACAAAATTACTTTTTTTTTTTTTTGGCATTAACCTATGTTCCAAAACATTTAAGAATTCTGTTTAAATTTCTAAATAGTGCAGCATTAAGAAATAAAGAAGAAGACGACCTAATGGTTGTAACTACACTTGTTTATGTTAGAACTCTTTATAACTGCATCCCTATATAATAGTCATTCACTATAAAAGTCTAAGTTTTCTTCAAAATCGATTTTTAAGTTATATTTTACCTCTCTATAACAGCTATTTACCTATAACAGCAACAACCATATTTATAGCAGAACGCTCTTTGTAAAATTACCCCTCTATAACAGACATATAGAATCTTTTAAGATTAGTAATTTCTAAAAATATGCATACAATCATTTCCATTAAATGAAGTTTTTATCTTTCAATCTCTAGGACGACCGTCTGCAAAACGAATAAAGGAAGTTAGAACTTACGAAAGAACAAAACGTAAGGAAAATAATGGACAACAAATGTACTTACCCGAAGGGCGAGACCAACAATGTTATTTGACAGGGTGCTGTCATTTATAGTCTCGAGGGTCGTACCCTCAATTTCAGAACAAAGATGGCCAAGGGAGGGGATTATCTCCTCGGTGTTTACAAGAATATTACGATCCATCGGGATCGCAATAGTCCTTGAACCCTCTTCCAACCTTACTTCGATTGAGTAAGCCCCTCATCGATCATCATCAACTTGTCTATATCAATGTCAGAGTCAGATCCAACATCCTCCTCAACAACAACCTTCCTTCTATCATCAGTCAAAGAAGGCACGTCCGCCGCGACCCCGGAAGATGTGACCTCCTTGCGCCTCGGAAGGGTAGGGCCGTCATTGCTCACCACGCCCTCGACTGCGTCCCCCATAGGACGCGTACTCGTATCCTCCAAGTGAGGGGCCTCGGGACTTGCCTCTGGGCTCTCTCCAATATGCATTGCGGCTGTTTCCTGAAGGACAATGCCACAATCTCCCACATCAATGGTTGTCGGCCTCTCTCCCCCGGTATCCACGACCCTCCTCTTACGAGGCATCAAACCACCGTCATCAGGAGAAACGTCATCCTCATCAACTAGCGAATAAAGTTTGGGGCAGGAGTCGCAGAAGAAACGGAGATAGGCTCCCGATCTACGGCAGTTGAGGTCGAGATCGGTACGAAAGACGTAGTAGCCGCAACAGGAGCCGAAGTCGAGGAGGCAACAACCACCTTTCGGAAAGAAGGCACTGGTGCCCGGCTCCTCCGAGAACCCCTACCTGAGAAAACGACAGCATTAAGTCAGCAAAACGAATCTGTACATAATAGGAAACGGAGTGGCCACGATCAAAGAAAGGAAATTACCAGTCGAAGGGAGAGTAGGCCCGAATTTCTTGAAAAACTTGGCCATTCACAAATCCCTACGATGTGAGTGAGGAGCCTCTCGACCCAGTTAGAAATATGAGCGTCCAAAGGAGGAGGCGAAATCTTGGCTACAAAAGAAGAAGACGAGAAGCCAAAATTCAGGACCGAACAAGGGGGAGAAACCAAAGTACTTACGAGTATAGTTCCAAGACTCAGGAAAGCCGTTGACATTGGCCACAACGTCCTCAGTTCTGACAAAAAAGAAGTTAAACCAGAATTTACGACTAGCCTTGTCGTCCATCTTCACCGCAAAGCATTTACCCCCTCAGTGGCGAAGGTTCAGCATCGTTCCCCTATAAGAACTAGGAGCGAATAGATGAATTAAGTGCCGCAGTGTCAGTTGGACCCCGACCAGCTCAGCAAACTTAGTGAGCATCTTTATAATTTTATAGACGTACGACGCGAGCTAAGTAGGAAAAATACCGTAGTGATGATAGAACTCCTCCACCAGTGGAAGGAGGGTAAAAAAATAGCCGACTTGGAAGGGGTAGGCATAGTGGGCGCAATACCCAAGATGGTGGACCTGTATTGTATCCCTCTCAGCCGGGATCAACTCGATATGATTGGGAAGGCCGAATTTAGCCTTAAGCTCCGCTAATTCCTTCACCGTCATCATTGATCGAAAAGCTCCAGGTGCGGCCTCTGGTGATTTGGTGAAATTTGATCTGGAATCAGGGTTGCGTGGGATTATCTCCTCCACCGACGGAATGGTTTCATCCTCAACGGTGGCTTGAACGCTCTCCCTATGGGAGGGGAACACCACTGCCAAGGGAACTACACGACTCCCCTCACTATCATCAGAAGACAATTTAGACATGATTTAACGCAGTGGAGAGAAGTAACAAACGAGAGGGAATGAAGAACGATATAGGTCAATGAAGCAGAAAAAAATTCGGAGAAGAAGAAGAGCAAGAGAAGGGTATGGTACTTTAAAACGTTGGAAGGTTTAAACTTCAAAATCAGGTTCAAAGATCTCTATTTATAAAGGTCATAGCACCAAAATCAAAAAACGGTTCATCATGATTGGTACCGGAACCGAAGCGGCAGGTCTAATCAAAGGTCACACGCTAAACAGAACAACACATCGGGAATATGCGTCATAATGACGCATGACATCATGACGTTATCCCAACCCATGGACAACATAACTCTAGCAAATTACCTGGGAAATTTGAGGCATTTGAAATGCGCGGCCTACAGAGGTCTACGTCGCTTGCTCGCCGCAACAACCACGACCTGTGTAGTCCGTCTGGTTAGCTCGACCCCCAATAACATGATCCGCTCATCAAACCCGCCCGCAAAGCCAACCTCAATAAGCGGAGGGACTAATTGTATTGGTCAAAATCTATCTCTAGTAGAAATAGTATTATTAAAACATTCCTAGGCCGCCACGTGTCGAAGTAATCTAATTAACAATGAAGGTCGTGGCTGAAGTGTCAGCAAAGACTGAAGTCGAGGAGTTGCCAAAGATCAAGGCCGAGGTCGAGTACCCTTGGCAGAGTTATAACGGCTAATTTCAAGATAGGGCATTAAAGAGAATATTCTAGTGGATATTCTCTACATTTGTACTATTAGAGTTTTAGGAATATGTTCCCTATAAATAGAAAGAGACACAATAACAGGGGGCATGTGATATTCATTTGTAAAATATACTTTGACTTTAAAGAGAGAATTTGATCTTATTATAAGCCTACAAAAATAAAATTTCACTAAGATTTTTATCCACACTTTTTCACCAGATCCGAGGACAACTCGAATATTCAAAGGCTTGTCCATCATTCATCATTGTTAGAAAGAACATTCGCTGATTTTATTCTTTTTCGGGTGACTCATTTGTTCTATTTACATAAATATCATTTATTGTTATTCCTCACTATTTCATGCTACATTATTTCTGTTTGTGTTCTTAAGTATTGTCCATTGTGTACCTTCATTACTTTTGGAAGAGATCTACGTATTATTTATCACACTATCAGGAATTTCATCTTTGAGATATTATTATTAACTAAGTTTAATACTCATTTGTATAAATTTAATTAATTGAACCAAGATCAATATTTTTTTGTCAAACACCAAACACACCCTTACAGCAGTTAGAAGGAAGCTAAGGGAGTAGAAAAGTGAGAATCTATATAGAATTAATTGCATGAAATAAAGGACTTAAATGCAAAGGTTTCACCAAGTATGTTGCTTAGTTGAGATCGCAAAGGTTTCACCAAGTATGTTGCTTAGTTGAGATCAATGATTTCATTGCATATGGCATTATTTTGATTGTCATAAGCTAATGAAGCAAAGCCCACATGCAATTTTCTTGAAAACCAGACTGCTCCAGTTGTCCTATTTATGATGTGTTGATCATTTACTTCCTTTCACATTAGCACTGTCTATTAAATAAGAGTCTAGCTTTTATATTAACAACATGAAAGGGTCTTACATTATAAGTCATTTAGTATGTACAATTAATTTTTCATAAGAAGTATTTACAAATATTTACAGACAATAACCTACTTTATCACATTATTAAATTATATTGATAATGTAAGCATATTTCATTATTATATTGTTATTTTATATAAGTTAAATCTTTAAATATTAATGATAAATCTGAATTTCAAAAGCAATCACATGACTCAATTTATTAAATGTACAAGGCACGGGTGTCCTAAATTAGAGTCTTTGTCATTTAGGTCCTCAGATTTGATTCCTTAAAGAATAAAGAAACAATTTATTTCCATATTCGTTCACAATTTGCTAATGACATTAAAAAGGAAAAAAACTAAAGACGGAAGCAGGATTGCATAGAGGTGTTCATAACACGCAGCAGAAGATAATAACAATCTTAGGCAGAACTTTTCGTGTTTAAAATTTATTTATATGTCAAAGATCGGATCTAAGATGTACCTGGTGAAGAGAGTCTTGTTTTAAATTTTTTCGATAGTGCGAAGACTCTATGCGTATCCACACCGAGACTGATCCTTGCTATCAACTCTTTGATCAATGAAATCCCGCGAACAAATTGAATGAAAATATTGTGTTGAAATTTTTCTCAAAAATCTCAACTCAAAGGTAGAAGAACAAGAAATAATTTTCTTGTACTAGTATTTTCTATCTTGGCTTTGTATTGCACTATTACTTTCTCAAAGCAATTTTCTTCTCAAGAATAACTCTCTTGGTTTTTACAATATGTATAAGATCTATATCACCCTAATTCTTAATTAGGACTCACACATATATATACACATAATTTCCATTGGTAAATACAACACATGCTTTATGGTAAATATTTAAAAAATATGTAACTAATTTATGGAATTCAATTCTAAATTGAATTCTACAACTTAGTCGTACTTTTTAAAATAAAAATGTGTAATTCATTTATGGAATTCAATTCTAAATTGAATTCTATAACTTAGTCAATATTTTAAAATAAAAACATGTAACTCATTTATGGAATTCAATATATATATATCAACCAAGAGATGTAATTTAATTTTCTTATTTAAAATAGAAAACTTCAACTTGTCCACAATATTAATTATATCCTCTGTGCTAGCAAAGAATATAATAATATTTTATTTGGACTAATAACTAAATTTATTTGACTAATTAAATTCTTTAATTTAATTATCAAATAATAAAGTAATTAATCCTTTAGCAAAGATCAGAACACTCGTTAGTGTGCGACCCCATAGGTTCAATACTAAACCGGTAGTAAATTGATCACATCAATATACTAATCAAGGGTGGCGTCTAGCAACACTCCTTAACGACCGAATAGCATGAAGTATACAATTTACTTTCAAGAATCTGTAGAAGAATAATGTATTAATTCCTTCCGTCCTTATAGCTCCGGGTCACCCTAGGATATGGTTCAACTGTCAAATCCTAATAGGTGGCCAACTATGTGTTCATGTAAAAAAATAATCGACTATTGAATGACCTAAGAAACTCTTTTCTTCTTTCATTCAATCGCCCTGGCCAAGGTCTTAATTTGGTCCGTTATAATTTATGACAACATGGAGCTTAAACTCATTACCAAGAGTTGACAAATTCCATCTTGATCAATCACTAATTCTACAAGTATTTAATCGTACTCAATATCCTTTCAACTATCGCTCTAGGGCCATAGGTGTCTAGTATCAAAGCACAATAAATAACTTGTCAATTACTATGATGATATCAGGTCAAAGGAAACTCTTATATCACATTCTTCAAGAGAATATCCTATTGATATTTTATGGTAATTCTAACCATTAGGAATTATCCAATGAATCGGTTCAATGATCATATCTATATATGCATCATCTATTTATGTTATTTAGTTAATGAGATCAACTAATCTTTATCCTATAAATACGATCACATAAATATTGATCTAACCGGATTACTAATGTCCAAATTAATAATCCTACGATCAAGAACAAAATTTAGGTTAAATTGTAAGAGACTTTACTCTCATTATCATGATCTCCATCATGATCACAAGTCTCAAAATTTAATCAAGGACCTTATTAAATTAATCAAGAAATTAATAATAAATATAATAAACGAATATCAAATGCCATATATTTTTATATCAAATAACATTCACAAAAATATGTTCAAATCATCAAATATGAGATTGGATCTAGGGCATATATAATATATCCCTAACAATCTCCCACTTGCACTAGAGCCAATTGCTCTTGTACTTCATTCCCAATTTCCACTTGTGCTTGTCAAACTCCTTTGCTCCAAGTGCTTTAGTGAATGGGTCTGCAATATTTTCCTTTCCATCAACCTTTTAAATTTCGACGTCTCCACGTTCAATGATCTCTCTTATCAAGTGATACCTTCGCATGACGTGTTTGGATTTTTGGTGTGATCTTGGTTCTTTTGCTTGAGCAATGGCTCCAGTATTGTCACACAATAATAGAACTGCACCTTCTATTGAAGGAACCACACCAAGTTCATTTAAGAACTTTTTCATCAATACAGCTTCCTTAGCAGCTTCACTAGCTGCTATATATTCTGCTTCAGTCACTGAATCAGCTACAGTAGCTCGTTTGAAACTTTTCCAACTCACTTCCCCACCATTTAAGGTGAATACATAACCATAAATAGATTTGCTATCATCTCTATCTGAAGAGATACTTGCATCAGTATAACCTTCAAGTTTCAACTTAGAATCTCCATAAATGAGGAATTGGTCTTTAGTCCTTCTTAAGTACTTAAGAATGGTCTTCACCACCTTCCAATGTTCCTCACCGGGATTTGCCTGATATCGACTAGTCACTCCTAGTGCATAGGCCACATCAGGACGTGTACATGTCATGGTATACATGATAGCTCCCACTGCACTAGCGTATGGGATCCTACTCACGCGTTTTCTCTCTTCAGGTGTTTTAGGACAATCTTCCCTGCTGAGAGTAATTCCAGTGCTTAACGGTAGATAGCCTCTTTTGGAATTATCCATGTTATACCTCTTTAAGATGCTATCAATGTACAAGGACCGGGAAAGCCCAAGTAGCTTCCTAGATCTATATCTATAGATCTTTATTCCCAATATATAAGCTGCTTCTCCCAAGTCTTTCATGGAGAACTATTTAGATAGCCAAATCTTGGTACTTTGCAATGACCGTGTATCATTTCCTATGAGCATTATATCATCAACATAAAGTATTAAGAATATAATTGTGCTCCCACTAACCTTTTTGTACACACAAGGTTCTTCTTCGCATTTAACAAAATTAAACTTTTCAATTGTCTTGTTAAAGCAAATATTCCAACTTCGAGAGGCTTGCTTTAGTCCATAAATGGATCTTTGTAGCTTGCAAGTTTTATTATGATCAGACGGAGATGTGAAACCTTCAGGTTGTGTCATGTACACATCCTCTTCTAGCTCACTATTAAGGAAAGCTGTTTTCACATCCATTAGCCATATTTCATAATCATAGTAGGCTGCTATATCAAGTAAAATTCGAATTGATTTGAGCATTTCCACGGGAGAGAAAGTCTCATCATAGTCGACTCCTTTTTTCTGACGATATCCCTTGGCAACAAGACGGGCTTTATAGGTTTCCACCTTTCCGTCTGCTCCAATCTTTTTCTTAAAAACCCATTTACAACCTATAGGTTTTATATCTTTTGAAGGTTCAACTAAAGTCCATACTTTATTTTCCTTCATGGATTCCATTTCAGATTCCATGGACTTTTGCCATTTCTCATAATCAGAACTTTGTATAGCCTCTTCATAGGTCTTAGGGTCATCATCATTATGATCAACCTCATTTGATATATCATCTTGTACCATTAGATTTAATCTAGTTAGTACATGACGTTCTCGTGTAGACCTTCTAAGAGGTGCTTGTACAACTTGTTCACCTTGTGCTGGATTTGGTTGTTGTTCAATTTGGTTTGGAACTGGTTTATTAACCTGTTCTTGAACTATATTTAGTTCTTGAACTTCAACCGTTGAAGATGGCAACTTCCTTGTCAACTTCAAAACATCCAATAAGGGTGCTTCAACTTGTGTCTCATAATCTTGATTTTGTGTTGATTCATTTATTTCTTGAACTTCATCAAGTTCTATTTCTCCACTATAATTTCCTTCCAAAAGAAATTCCCTTTCCAAAAAGGTTGCTCCTCTAGCCACAAACACTTTATAGTCAGAAGGGCGATAAAAATAATATTCCATTGTTTCTTTGGGATACCCAATGAACCTACACTTATCAAATCTTGAGTTAAGTTTATCAGATTGAAATCACTTAACATAAGCTAGACAACCCCAAACTTTAATATGCTTAAGATTAGGCTTACGTCCTTTCCATATCTCATATGGTATTGTAGAGACTGACTTAGTAGGAACTTTATTAAGTAAGTATGTTGCTGCTTCCAAATCATATCCCCATATATTTATTGGAAGATCAGTGAACTCCATCATAGATCTCACCATATCTAATAAGGTTCGATTTCTCCTTTCAGACACACCATTGTGTTGTGGTGTTCCCGGAGGCATCCACTGTGAGAGAATCCCATTCTCTTTGAGATATCTAGTAAAATTTTCACTAAGATATTATTCACCTCTATCAGACCTTAGTACTTTAATACTTTTACTAGTCTGTTTCTCAACTTCACTACGGAACCTTTTGAACATTTCAAAAGATTCAGATTTGTGTTTCATAAGATACACAAATCCATATCTTGACATATCATCAGTGAAGGTGATGAAATAAGAATATCCACCTCTAGCTTGAATTTTCATGGGCCCACAAACATCTATATGAATTAGTCCCAATAATTCAGTAGCTCTTTCTCCACTTTCAGTAAATGGAGATTTAGTCATTTTTCCTTTGAGACAAGATTCACAATTTGGATATGATTCAGAATCATACTTGTCAAGGTACCCTTCCTTGTACAACTTGTTAATTCTTTTTTCTCCAATATGACTAAGTCTACAATGCCAAAGGTATGTATGATTTACTTGATCATCTCTTTTCCTCTTAAGACTTGAAACATGCATAATCGAATTAGCATTCATATTAGGTAAGACATAAACATCATGTTGGAGGTAGACATTCACATATAAATTATCACCATAATAAATAGAGCAAATACCATTGCCTATATTAATGCGAAAACCACATTTGTCTAACATAGAAGCTGAAATTATGTTCGAAACAAATTTAGGAACGTAATAACAATCATCCAACATAAGTACTTTACCCGTAGGCATTATTAAAGAAATTGATCCTACAGCTACGGCCACAACTTTTTCACCATTTCCAACTTGTAGATTAATTTCTTCTTTCTTTAACCTTCTACTTATTTGGAACCCCTGCAATATATTGCAGATGTTATAACCACTGCCAGTATCTAATACCCACAATAAAGTATCAGTAATAGTTAAAGAAACTTTGAAAACATTTTTTATTTGAGTCTTACCTTGTTTCTTGTCATTTAGAGTTGCAAGATACTCCTGACAATTTCTCTTCCAATGTCCTATCTTCTTACAATGGAAACATTCAGCATCAGATTGGTCAGCTTTGCCTCTTTTGCCTTTGGGTTTGGTCACACCACCCTTAGGCGCAATAAGCTTCTTCTTGGGTTTATTTTTACCCTTACCCTTCTTCTTAGAAGAGTTTCCAACCAACATGACAATTCCTTTCTTCTTCTCAGATGCAAGTTGATTCTCATAATCAATTAGCATATTAAGCATCTCATGAAGATCACAATCCATTTTATGCATATTGAAATTAATAACAAATTTTAAAAAGGAATCAGAGAGTGACTGCAAGATCAAATATTGAGAAAGCTCTTTACCCAGTTTGCACCCCAACTTCTCAAGTTCTTCAATAAGATCAATCATATGATTGACATAGGGTCCAACTGGAGAGTTTCCAGTCAATTTGGATCCGAATAAACCCTTAGATAGCTGGTATCTAGCCGTCCTGCTTTGTGTACCAAACATCTTCTTAAGATGTTCAATGATTGCAGTTGGATCCATATCTTGATGTTTCCTCTGGAGCTCAGATCTCATAGAAGCGAGAATGATGCATTTGATAGTAAGACATTCTTCCAAGTATTTCTGATAAATCTTGGTGGCATCGTCATCATCCTCATTTGGAACTTCCTTGGCAGGCTTATCGATCACATCAATAAGCTTTTCATGCATGAGAACAATTCTCAAATTTCTGTACCAATCATCAAAGTTTGATCCTACCAACTTGTTGGCCTCAAGTATTCCACGCAGTGATATAACAGATATATTGATAAATCTAAAATATGGAAAAGAAAAGGCAATAACATTTGAACATATTTATATAATAATATAAGAACATATTTATATATATCATAAAGACATGGACTTTTATCTAAATGATATTTTCACTAATTATTTTAAACTATTTACCCTCATTATAGTTCAAGAAATCTCTATTTCTATTAGTGGAGTAAAGGAATCCTTCAACAATATTTATGAGCCCCTTGGATGTCAAGTCGTTTCTCACGTATATTTTTAAAGGTAGGTACTTTTACCAATTGTATCCCCATACAATATCCTTACATAGCTCTATGTTAAATAGTCCCCTGGTAGTCAGGTCGATCCTATTGACATAGTTGAGTTCAACCATCATGAAAGCAAAGAACTTATTAAATTTTATACTCCCCCGGGTAGACCAAGTGTCTAGTGCAAAATTAAATAATTCTTCCAATCCATATATCTAATGCAATAAATGATTTTATCATATTCTTGAACTATAAGTCTCCTGGTTTTGAGGCCGCTCCTTATAAACAAGAAATAAATAATATTATTTATGGATAGCTTCACAATAAAATATCTTATATTTTATTATTTAAGAACTCAAATTTTAGTAAGAGGGAATTATTACTAAAATAATTTTTAATAACATAAAGATCAAATCTTATATAGCATGTGAATTTAGTTCAAGTTGTCTACATGCTTATTCCAAAATTAATTTACATCACATGTAATAAATAATTCAAAATTATGTAATGAACAAACATGTGACATAAAAACGAAATTCAACATCTTCTAACATGTTTATCTTATATGTCACATAAAATAATTCAAGATAGACCATTATGTAATGACCGAACTGGTCATTTTAACTTTTAGAAACTCGTTCCCTAAAATAAAACTCCCCGAGCATGCTTTTATTAATTTATGACTTGCGGGGATGGTTGGTTCGGGATTTGGAAGTGTGTGGGTTGAAATCGGAACACTTGGTTCCTTAAGTTAGCCTTAAAAGACTAAGTTTGACTTCGGTCAACATTTTGAGAAAACAACCCCGGAATCGGGATTTGACGGTTCCAATAGGTTCGTATGATGATTTTGTACTTGGGCGTATATTCGAATCAGGTTTTGGATAACCCGAGAGCGTTTTGGCGCATAATAGTGAAAATCAACTATTTGAATGTTTGAAGTTCTTTAAATTTGGTTTGGAGTAAGTTTTTGAGAAATTGATGTCCGTTTGGGAATAGTTCCGTATAATGATTTAAGACTTGCACGCAAAATTTTGTGTCATTCCGGGTAGTTTAAGTATGTTTCGGCGTATTGGAAGTAAATTAAAGAACTTAAAGTTCTTAAGTTTGATTCAATTTGGTTTGGGGTGTGATTCTTAGATTTGATGTTGTTTTACACCTTCTGAGAGTTCGAGTGAGTCCGTTTTATGATTTCAAACCTGTTGGTATGTTCGGGCGGGACCCCGGGGGTCCCGAGTGTTTACTGGACGAAGCTCGGACCAATTTCGGACTTGGGAGAAAAATGCTGAAGCTTTCTGCTTCTGGTATGTTCGCACATACGCTTGGACAGCCGCAGGTGCGACCCTCGCAGATGCGAGCTTCAATCGCAGAAGCGAAAGCGGGAATGAAGGCCTGCCATCGCAGGTGCAGAACATTTGGGCGCACCTGCGAACGCGCAGGTGCGAGAATTATTGCGCAGATGCGACCGTGGCCTAGGCGAGTGGAACTCGCACCTGCGAGGAAGTTCTGCAGGTGCGGTACCCTTTCCGCAGGTGCGAAATCACTGCTTGGCAGAATGGTTAAAAATCGGGGCTCAGACATTTTGAGCCCATTTGTCCTCTATTTTCGGGCGATTTCAGAGCTTTTGAGAAGGGAGTTCAACTAACAACTTGAAGGTAAGTTAATTCTGCATCCCTTGAGTTAAATACATAGATTATAAATAGATTATAACTAGTAAATCTTAGAAATCAAAGGTTTAGATAAAAAACCTAGATTTTTATAAAAAGGAGATTTTAACCACGAAAATGGTTATGGAATTGGATAGAAATTATATATTTGAGTTCTTTAGATTATGGGTAACGTTTTCATCCAAACATTTTCATAATCCGGGCATGTGGGCCCGGGGTGAATTTTAGAGATTTTACCATTTTGGATAGAGTAATTTAATTAATAGATGAATTTCGAATTATTGAACATATATTAATTATTTTATATAAGTTTTGGATAGTTTCGGATTTTTTGACATTGAATCGAGAATTTTACGCAACGCGATAATCTGAAAGTGGACTTTGAGACGAGGTAAGTCTCTTGTCTAATCTTGTGAGGGGGAAATTACCCCATAAGGATTAAATTAAATAATTATTGATAATTGCGGGGGGCTGCGTACGCACGAGGTGACGAGAGTCCGTGCGTAGCTACTATTAATGCTAAAGTTCGGGTAGTTTAGGACTCAAAGCATGAATTACTTGTGTAAATTATATTCTTTGTTTAATTAATATTAATTGATATATATGAATATATTGTGAATTATTAGATAAAGATATTAAAGGATATTGTGAATTGTTAGATCAAAATATTAAAGGATGGAAAAATTTATATGTTTGATTTTCTGTTTAAATTAATTAATTATTAAAAGAAATTATTCTTCCTCCCGAATTTATCTCATAATAAATATACTCTCCTTCCGGAGGTACATAAGAAAATGTCCTCCTTTCTTGTGGAGCGGGCCGAACGCCTAGGCAGGATAGATGCATCTATGGATCGCGCCGCACATCCCTCGGCAGTGTACACGACACTCTGGATCGGGCCGTACGTCCTCGGCAGAAATCGTGCTTTATAATAATAATAATTACACGATACTTTAATAGCTTATTCAGCTTGCGGAGTTAATCGATAAAATGGAAAATCCTTGGAATTTAATGAATTATTACTCTTGCTTGTCAAATAATTAATTGTTATTCCTGAAAATGATATTTAATTAATAAATTAGAAATTATTCGAATTTAAGGAGTTTAATTAATATATTGAGAATTGTTGCATTTGAAGAATTTTGATTATTTCCGTTGATTAAATAAATTATTGTAAATTCTGTAAATCATGTTGATTTATATATCCTAGTTGTATTTCAATTATTATTATTGCCCCATAGTGAGTGTCAAAGTCGGCCATCTCGTCTCTACCACTTCAAGATTAGGCTTGATACTTACTGGGTACACGTTGTTTACGTACTTATACTACACTTGCTGCACTTTTTGTGCAGGAACTGGGGCAAGTACTAGTGGGGGACCTATCGTCCTACGCCCACGTTATCCAGGGACATAGTGGTAAGCTGTTTCTCTGATCTGTTCTGCAGCTACTAGTGTCTCTCTTTGTATTTTAACTCTGTCTATTTTTATTTCGGACAATATTTGGGGTTTTGAATAATCTACTAGATGCTCATACACTTGTGACGCCAGGTCTTGGCACACACATTGGTAGAGTTTGGGTTTTATTATATTTTCTTGGTTTTAAATTTTATCAATGCATGCTTAATTTATTGGTTGGCTTGCTTAGCTGTAGTGTTGGGCGCCATCACGACTTATCGATGAAATTGGGTCATGACAACATGGTATCAGAGCACTAGGTTCACTTAGGTCTCACAAGTTATGAGCAGGCCTAATAGAGTCTTGCGGATCGGTACGGAGACGTCTGTACTTATCTTCAAGAGGCTATAGGGTGTTAGAAAATTACCTTTCTTCATATTCCATTGTGCAATTAATGTAGTACTAAATATCCTTCTTTTATTCTCTCACAGATGGTGAGAACGCGTTCGAATGAAGTTCCACACCAGGGAAGAGCTACTCCCCCAGTTGCTAGAGGCTGAGGCTGAGGTCGAGGCCGAGGGAGGGCTCCAGCCCATGGTAGAGGGCGAGGACGTCCCAGGACTGTTCCAGTTTTGCCGCCAGTGGATCCAGCAGAGAATCCCATTATTGAGGAGCAGGGTGAGCTGCCTGTGGCAGAGCCAGCTCTGGTAGATTTCACATCTGCACCGGAATTTTAGGATGTCATGGGTCGTATACTTAGGTTCATGGAAAATATGACTCAAGCCAGTTTATTTTCGGCAGACCCAGCCACATCTCAGGCGGGCGAGGGAGTACAGACCCCTACCGCACATGCTCATGGATAGACATCTGCTATATATCAGACCCAGGGTGCACTACCCGTGGGTGGAGCCCATCCAGTGGCAGCAGCTACACCTGAGCCCAGGCCAGCTGTAACCGCCGATCCTCAGAAACTATTGGACAAATGGACTAGAATACATCCTCCTATCTTTGGGGGTGAGCGACATGAGGATCCCTAGGATTTCATTGATCGTTGCAGGGACAGACTGCACAACATGAGGATATTGGAGTCTCATAGGGTAGACTTTGCTACTTTTCAGCTAGAGGGCAGAGCCCGTAGATGGTGGCAGTCTTATGCTCTTAGCAGACCAGCAGATTCTCCTCCCATGACTTGGGACAGGTTCACCTGTATCTTCTCGGACATGTATATTCCACCCTCCCAGAGGGAAGAGTTGCGGTTTCAGTTTGAGCAGCTCCAGCAGGGTCAGATATTAGTGACTGATTATGAGGCGAGGTTTTTTGAATTATCTCGCCATGCACTTATGATACTCCCTACTGAGGCAGAGAGAGTGCGGAGGTTTGTAGCCGGTTTACATACTGGTATTCAGGCCACTATGACTCGAGAGGTTGAGATGGGTACTTCTTATGAGCGAGTTGTGGAGATAGCCCGGAGGATTGAGGGTGTGCGTTAGTGGAGTCGAGAGTAGATTATGAGAGATAAGCGGTTCAGGTACTCTAGAGAGTTCAGAGGTGCTCCGTCTGGGGGCAGAGGTCAGTTCGTGAGGGGGCAGTCCAGCAGACCCCCATTTCCAGCACCACCACCTCCTCGAGGTGCTCCAGTGCGACCTTATCTCAGTGCTATACCAGAGAGTTCCTACCACCCACCAGCTATTCAGGGTCCTCCCAGTGGGTATTCAGTTCCCCAGGGCTAGACACTTAGTCAACAGCCCATCACACCGAAAAGTTATTATGAGTGCGGGGATCCCAGTCACATGCGGAGGTTTTGCCCTAGGCTTCGGGGTAGACCAGTACAGGAGGGTCAATATCCTATGCTTACCGGACCAGTTGCTCCACCAGTAGTCCGACCACCAAGAGGTGGAGGACAGGTGGGTAGGGGTCGTCCAAGAGGTGGAGGTCAGCCAGGCGGAGGCCAGCCAGTTAGCGCTCCAGCTCGGTTCTATGCTTTTTCGGCTAGACCAGATGCAGAGGCCTCAGATGCTGTGATTATAGGTATTATTTATGTTTGTGGCAAAGATGCCTCAGTATTATTTGATCCAAGATCCACGTATTCATATGTGTCATCTCTATTTGCTCCATTCCTGGGTATTTCTTGTGAGTCCTTGAGTACTCCTGTTTATGTGTCCACTCATGTAGGTGATTCTGTTATTGTGAACCGGATCTACCGGTCTTGTATTATTACATTTTGTGGTTATGAAACTAGAGTAGATCTCTTATTGCTCGAGATGATCAATTTTGAAATTATTCTGGGTATGGACTGGTTATCTCCATATCGTGCTATTCTAGATTGTCATGCCAAAATTGTTACCTTGGCTATTCCATCTTTGCCTAGGCGGGAGTGGAAGGGTTCGTCGGTTAGTTCATTTAATCAGGTTATTTCTTTTATAAAGGCTCAACACATGGTTGAGAAGGGTTGTTTGGCTTATTTAGCCTATGTTTGGGATACTACTGTAGAGACACCGGCTATTGATTCAGTGCCAGTAGTTCGGGAGTTCTCCGATGTATTTCCTTTAGATCTTCCAGGTATGCCACCTGATCGGGATATTGATTTTTATATTGACTTGGCTCCAGATACCCAACCTATATCTATCCTACCTTATCGCATGGCTCTGAAAGAATTGAAAGAATTAAAAGAACAACTTGAAGAGTTACTAGCCAAAGGGTTCATCAGACCAAGTGTATTGCCTTGGGGTGCACCGGTATTATTTGTGAAAAAGAAGGATGGAACAATGCGGATGTGTATTGATTATCTCCAATTGAACAAAGTCACTATTAAGAACAAGTGCCCGTTGCCACATATTGATGACCTATTTGACCAGTTGCAGGGTGCTAGGGTGTTTTCTAAGATCGACTTGAGGTCGGGGTATCATCAGTTGAAGATTCGATATTCGGATGTTCCGAAAACTGCTTTCCGTACTAGATATGGTCATTATGAGTTTATGGTAATGTTTTTCAGTTTAACTAATGCCCCGACAGCATTTATGGATCTGATGAACATGCTATTCATGCCATATATTGATTCTTTTGTCATTGTCTTCATTGATGACATTTTGATCTAATCGCGCAGCAAGGAGGAACATGAGCAACATATGAGAGTAGTGCTCCAGACATTGTGGGAACAAAAGCTATATGCTAAGTTCTCTAAATGTGAGTTTTGGCTAAAGTCTGTAGCATTTTTGGGACATATTATATCGGATGAAGGTATTAAAGTTAATCCCAAAAAGATTGAGGCAGTTCAGAATTGGCATCGTCCCACTTCGGTGACTGAGATCAAGAGTTTCCTGGGTTTAGCAGGTTATTATCGTCGGTTCGTGGAGGGCTTTTCATCTATTGCAGCACATTTGACCAAATTAACCCAGAAGGGTGCTCCGTTCCGATGGTTTGATGATTGTGAGGTGAGCTTTTAGAAGCTCAAGACAGCATTGACTACAGCACCGGTGTTAGTGTTGCCTTCCGGTTCGGGGATGTATACAGTGTACTACGACGCTTCACGCGTTGGTTTGGGTTGTGTATTGATGCAGGAGGGGCGAGTTATTGCATATGCTTCACGTCAATTAAAACCCCACGAGCAGAATTATCTGGTACATGATTTGGAGTTAGCTGCGACTGTTCACGCCCTTAAGATTTGGAGGCATTATCTTTATTTGGTGTCCTGTGAAGTTTATACTGATCATCACAGTTTGCAGCATTTGTTCAAGCAGATGGACCTAAATTTGAGGCAGCGCAGATGGCTGGAATTACTAAAAGATCATGATATTACTATCCTATATCATCTAGGTAAAGTAAATGTAGTTGTAGATGCCTTGAGTAGAAAGGCAGAGAGCATGTGTAGTTTGGCTTTCACTTCAGCAGAAGAAAGGCCATTAGCTTTGGATATCCAGTCCTTGGCCAACAGACTTGTGCGGTTAGATATTTCAGAGCCCAGCCGAGTTCTTGCATGTGTCGTAGCTCAATCTTCACTATTTGAGCAGATCAAGGCTCGCCAGTATGATGATTCACACTTAATGGTTCTTTGAGAAACGGTGCTACGAGGTGGTCCCAAGGAAGTTACTATTTGAGCAGATGGTGTTCTGTGACTCCAGGATCGTCTGTGTGTTCCTAATGTGGATGAACTGAGGAAAAAGATCCTGGAGGAGGCACACAGTTCTCGGTATTCTATTCATCCAGGTGCTACGAAGATGAATCGTGACTTGAGGCAGCATTATTGGTGGCGACGAATGAAAAAGGACATAGTTGAGTATGTAGCTAGGTGTCTAAATTGCCAGCAAGTTAAATATGAGCACCAGAGGCCAGGTGGCCTACTTAAGCAGATGACTATACCAGAGTGAAAATGTGAACGAATTACTATGGACTTTGTAGTTGGGTTACCGCGGACCTTGAGGAAGTTTGATGTAGTTTGGGTGATTGTTGATAGGTTGACCAAGTCGGCACATTTTATTCCTGTTGTGACTACATATACTTCAGAGAGGTTGGCCCAAATTTATATTCAGGAGATAGTTCGATTGCATGGCGTGCCAATTTCCATCATATCAGATAGAGGCCCTCAGTTTACTTCACATTTCTGGAGAGCAGTGTAGAGTGAGTTGGGGACCAATGTAGAGCTTAGCACAGCCTTTCATCCGCAGACCGACGGACAGTTAGAGCAAACAGTTCAGATTTTGGAGGATATGCTCAGGGAATGTGTGATTGACTTTGGAGGTCAGTGGGATCGTTTCCTGCCTTTGGCCAAGTTTGCTTATAATAACAGTTACCAATCCAGCATCGAGATGGCTCCATTTGAGGCTTTATATGATCGTCGATGCTGTTCACCTATCGGATGGTTTGAGCCCGGTGAGGCTAAGTTATATGGTACTGATTTAGTAAAGGATGCCTTGGAAAAGGTAAAGTTGATTCAGGAGCGACTTCGTACAACACAGTCCAGACAGATGAGTTACGCGGATCAGAAAGCGCGTGATTTATCCTTTATGGTAGGTGAAAAAGTTCTCTTGAAGGTTTCACCGATGAAGGGGATTATGAGATTCGGAAAGAAGGGCAAGTTGAGCCCAAGGTTTATAGGCCCATTTGAGGTATTGAGACGAGTTGGGGAGGTTGTTTATGAGCTTGCATTGCCTCCCAGTCTATCGGGAGTTCATCCGGTTTTCCATGTATCTATGCTACGGAAGTATCATGCTGACCTATCACATGTGTTGGACTTCAGCACAGTTTAGCTAGATCAGAGTTTGGGTTATGAAGAAGAGCCATTTGCCATTGTGGATAAACAAGTTTGCTAGTTGTGGTCTAAGAGGATTTCTGCAGTAAAGGTCCAGTGGAGGGGCCAACCAGTCGAGGAAGCGACTTGGGAGGCCGAGGAGGACATGCAGAGCAAATATCCACACTTATTTAACACTCCAGGTATTATTCTAAACCCGTTCGAAGACGAACGTTTGTTTAAGAGGTAGAGAATATAATGAACCAACTGGTCATTTTAACTTTTAGAAACCCGTTCCCTAAAATAAAACTCCCTGAGCATGCTTTTATTAATTTATGACTTGCGGGGATGGTTGGTTCAGGATTTGGAAGTGTGTGGGTTGAAATCGGAACACTTGGTTCCTTAAGTTAGCCTTAAAAGGCCAAGTTTGACTTCGGTCAACATTTTGAGAAAACAACCCCGGAATCGAGATTTGACGGTTCTAATAGGTTCGTATGATGATTTTGTACTTGGGCGTATATTCGAATTGGGTTTTGGATAACCCGGGAGCGTTTTGGCGCATAATAGTGAAAATCAACTATTTGAATGTTTAAAGTTCTTTAAATTTGGTTTGGAGTAAGTTTTTGAGAAATTGAAGTCCGTTTGGGAATAGTTCCGTATAATGATTTAAGACTTGCACACAAAATTTCGTGTCATTCCGGGTAGTTTAAGTATGTTTCGGCGTATTGCAAGTAAATTGAAGAACTTAAAGTTCTTAAGTTTGATTCAATTTGGTTTGGGGTGTGATTCTTAGATTTGATGTTGTTTTACACCTTCCGAGAGTTCGAGCGAGTCTGTTTTATGATTTCAAACCTGTTGGTATGTTCGGGCGGGACCCCGGGGGTTCCGAGTGTTAACCGGACGAGGCTCGGACCAATTTCGGACTTGGGAGAAAAATGCTGAAGCTTTCTGCTTCTGGTACGTTTGCACATGCGCTTGGACAGCCGCAAGTGCGACCCTCGCAGATGCAAGCTTCAATCGCAGAAGCGAAAGCGGGAATGAAGGCCTACCATCGCAGGTGCAGAATATTTGGGCGCACCTGTGAACGCGCAGGTGCGAGAATTATTGCGCAGATGCGACCGTGGCCTAGGCGAGTGGAACTCGCACCTGCGAGGAAGTTCCGCAGGTGCGGTACCCCTTCCGCAGGTACGAAATCACTGCTTGGCAGAATGGTTAAAAATCGGGGCTCAGACATTTTGAGCCCATTTTTTCTCTATTTTCGGGCTATTTCAGAGCTTTTGAGAAGGGAGTTCAACTAACAACTTGAAGGTAAGTTAATTCTATACCCCTTGAGTTAAATACATAGATTATAACTAGTAAATCTTATAAATCAAAGGTTTAGATGAAAAACCTAAATTTTTATAAAAATGAGATTTTAACCACGAAAATGATTATGGAATTGGATAGAAATTATATATTTGAGTTCTTGATATTATGGGTAACGTTTTCATCCAAAAATTTCCGGAATCCGGGCACGTGGGCCCGGGGTGAATTTTAGGAATTTTACCATTTTGGATAGAGTAATTTAATTAATAGATGAATTTCGAATTATTGAACATATACTAATTATTTTATACAACTTTTGGATAGTTTCGGATATTTTGGCATTGAATCGAGAATTTTACGCGACGTGATAATCGAAAAGTGGACTTTGAGACGAGGTAAGTCTCTTGTCTAATCTTGTGAGAGAGAAATTACCCCGTAAGGATTAAATTGAATAATTATTGATAATTGCGGGGGCTACGTACGCACGAGGTGACGAGAGTCCGTGCGTAGCTACTATTAATGCTAAAGTTCGGGTAGTTTAGGACTCAAAGTATGAATTACTTGTGTAAATTGTATTCTTTATTTAATTAATATTAATTGATATGTATATATGAATATATTATAAATTGTTAGATAAAGATATTAAAGGATGGAAATCTCATATGCTTATATATTGTGAATTTTTAGATCAAAATATTAAAGGATGGAAAAATTTATATGTTTGATTTTCTGTTTAAATTAATTAATTGTTAAAAGAAATTATTCTTTCTCCCGAATTTATCTCATAATAAATATACTCTCCTTCCGGAGGTACATACGAAAATGTCCTCCTTTCTTGTGGAGCGGGCCGAACGCCTAGGCAGGATAAATGCATCTATGGATCGCGCCGCACATCCCTCGGCAGTGTACACGACACTCTGGATCGGGCCGTACGTCCTCTGCAGAAATCGTGCTTAATAATAATAATTACACGATACTTTAATAGCTTATTTCATCTTGCGAAGTTAATCGATAAAATGGAAAATCTATGGAATTTAATAAATTATTATTCTTGCTTGTTAAATAATTAATTGTTATTCCTGAAAATGATATTTAATTAATAAATTAGAAATTATTCGAATTTAAGGAATTTAATTAATATATTGAGAATTGTTGCATTTGAAGAATTTTGATTATTTTCGTTGATTAAATAAATTATTGTAAATTCTGTAAATCATATTGATTTATATATCCTAGTTGTATTTCAATTATTATTATTGCCCCATAGTGAGTGTCAAAGTCGGCCATCTCGTCTCTACCACTTCGAGATTAGGCTTGATACTTACTGGGTACACGTTGTTTACGTACTCATACTACACTTGCTGCACTTTTTGTGCAGGAACTGGGGCAAGTACTAGTGGGGGACCTATCGTCTTACACCCACGTTATCCAGGGACATAGTGGTGAGCTGTTTCTCTGATCCGTTCTGCAGCTACTAGTGTCTCTCTTTGTATTTTAATTCTGTCTATTTTTATTTCGGACAACATTTGAGGTTTTGTATAATCTACTAGATGCTCATACACTTGTTGTAATGACCCAACCGGTTATTTTAACTTTTAGAACCCCGTTCCCTAAAATAAAACTTTCTGTAGGTGCTTGTAATGATTTATGACTTGCGGGGATGGTTGGTTAGGGATTTGGAAGTGTTTGAGGTGAAACCGGAATACTTGGTTCCTTAAGTTGGCCTTAAAGTGCTAAGTTTGACTTCGGTCAACATTTTGAGAAAACGACCCCGGAATAGAATTTTAATGATTCCAACAGTTCCGTATGGTGAATTTGGACTTAGGAGCGTGATCGGAATTTTATTTGGAAGTCCGTAGTGAAATTAGGCTTGAAATGGCTAAAATAGAAATTTAAAGTTTGAAAGTTTGATCGGGGAGTTGACCTTTTGATACCGGAGTCGGAATCCAGTTTCAAAAATTTTCATAGCTCCATTATGTAATTTATGACTTGTGTGTAAAATTTGAGGTCAATCGGAGTTGATTTGATAGGTTCCGACATCGAATGTAGAAGTTGAAAGTTCTAAGTTTCATTAAGCTTGAAATGGAGCAGGATTCGTGATTTTAGCGTTGTTTGATGTGATTTGAGGTTTCAAATAAGTTTGTATGATGTTTTAGGACTTGTTGGTGTTTTGGGTTAAGGTCTCGAGGGCCTCGGGTGAGTTTCGGATGGTTAACGGATCAAAAGTTGGACTTAAAAAGCTGCTGCAATTTTCTCTTCTGCTGCATATTCTGGGCTGCGATCGAGGCTGTGATCGAGCCCCAGATATCGAGCCTTAGATCGAGCCCCAGATATCGAGCCCCAGATATCGAGCCCACGATCGAGGCCTGAGTCGAAGCCAGGGACGAGGCTCAGTATCGAAGCCTCGATCGAAGGCAAGGCTCGAGGGCATGATCGAAGGTAAGGCTCGAGGGCTAGGATCGAGACCCATGCTCGATGCCCTGATCGAAGGCTCAAGCTCGATGCAATGATTGAGGCTATGATCGAAGGCCCAACCTCGATACCGAGATCGAGCTCCCGAGATCGAGCTTCCAAGAACGAGCTCCCGAGATCGAGCTCCCGAGATCAAGCTCCCAAGATCGAGCTCCCAAGATCGAGCTCACGAGATCGAGCTCCCGAGAATGAGCTTCTAAGATCGAGCTCCCAAGATCGAGCTCTCAAGATCGAACTCCCAAGATCGAACTGGACAGATCGAGCTCCCAAAATCGAACTGGGCAGATCTGTAAGTTATAAAAACAGAGGCATTCAACCCATTTGCCATTTTTGACAAACTTGAGCTTGAACATAGGCTAATTTTGGCAGATTTTCAAGGAAAGACATTTGGGGTAAGTGATTCTAACTCGGATTTGATCAATATATACGAATATATCATTGTTTTCACAATTTAATTAGTGTTTTGAGATTGAAATTTGGAAAAAGTTTAGAAATCTCATAAAAACAAAATTTTGAGATTTCGGTATCGATTCGGAGTCGGATTTGAGTGAAACTGGTATGGTTGGACTCGTAATTGAATGGGTTGTTGGATTTCATAACTTTCGCTGGATTCCGAGATGTGGACCCCGCGAGCGAATTTTTAATTAATTTCGGATCTTTTCTTTAAAATGTAGTATTTTCTTATAGAATTGATTCCTATAATATTTAGTGATTGTATCGAATTATTTTGGCTAGATTCGAGCCAGACGGAGTTGGATAATCGTGGAAAAGGCCTTATAGTGGATTAAATTGGAGCAAGACGAGGTAAGTCTCTTGTCTAATCTTGTGAGGGGGAAATTACCTCATAGGTGATTAAGATTAAATAATTGTTGCTAATTGTGGGGGCTACGTACGCACGAGGTGACGAGAGTCCGTGCGTAGCTACTATTAATGCTAAAGTCCGGGTAGTTTAGGACTCAAAGCATGTATTACTTGTGTAAATTGTATTCTTTGATTAATTAATATTAATTGATATATATGAATATATTGTGAATTGTTTGATAAAGATATTAAAGGATGGAAATCTCATAGGCTTGATTTTCTATTTAAATCAATTAATTGTTAAAAGAAATTGTTCTCCTCCCAAATTTATCTTATAATAAATATACTGTCCTTCCGGAGGCACATAAAAAAATATCCTCCTTTCTTGTGGAGCGGGCCGAATGCCTCGACAGGATAGATGCATCTATGGATCGCGCCGCACGTCCCTCGGCAGTGTACACGACACTCTGGATCGGACCGTACGTCCTCGGCAGAAATCGTACTTAATAATAATAATAATTATACGATACTTGGACAGTTTATTACAGCTTGTAAAGTTATTTGATAAATTGGAAGTTTATTGAAATTAAATTGTAGCTTGTAAAGCTATTTGATAAACTGGAATTTTTTTTATTGAAATTGAAAGATTTACTTAATAGATTAGAAATTATTTGAAATGAAGGAATTTAATTATTATACTGAGAATTATTGGAATTGAAGGAATTTAATTACTTCTACTGGTTCAATAAATTATTGTTAATTATGTGAATCATCGTTGATATAAATATTTCTATTTTCATGATTATTTAATATTATTGACCCATAGTGAGTGTCATAGTCGGCCATCTCGTCTCTACCTCTTCGAGATTAGGCTTGATACTTACTGGGTACACGTTGTTTTCGTACTCATACTGCACTTGCTGCATATTTTATTGTGCAGGTACATATATGTATAGCGGCCTTGTGGGCGCAGAGGTGTTATAAAAATTGTGGGGACATAGGTGAGCTGCATTCTATATTACGATCCGCAGCTAACAGAATCTCCTTCAGAATTATTATATTTTCCTGTCTAATTTGTATTCTGGACAGATGCTGTATTTTATTTTAATTCCCTAGTAAATGCTCATGCACTTGTGACACCGGGTTTTGGGAATGGTTGTGAATTGTTTAGAAATTTAGCTACAAAAATATTTATCATTTACTTTATGAGTTTTTATCTCTACAATTTTATTAAAGAAATCTTTATTTCAAAAATACTAAAATGGGTAATTAAGTTAATTGATTATGGTTGGCTTGCCTGACAGTGGTGTCCGGCGCCATCACGACCTTTTGGATTTTGGGTCGTGACAACATGGTATCAAAGCACTAGGTTCACTTAGGTCTCACGAGTCATGAGCAAGTCTAGTAGAGTCTTGCGGATCGGTACGGAGACATCTGTGCTTATCTTCGAGAGGCTACAGGGCTGTTAGGAATACTTCCCTTTTTGATTCTTCATCGTGTGATTCAATTCCTTTGAGGCTTATGCCTACATTTCCTTCCTATTCAATCTTATGCGACGTAAAGCACTTGTTATACATTGAGGATCGAGAAAAATTTTAATGGTACTACAAATGTAGTACAAGATACTTCTCCTTGTGTAATTAATTGGGCTATTGTCATCGCCTTGCGAAAGGCCGCTCTGTCATTTCAAATTAAATATCAGTACTACCTAAGGTTTGAGATTTGGCATTGATTGTTATGACGATTCGTGTGTTGTTATCGCACAGTGTTTATGAAATGGAATAATGCCTGTCTATGTATCAGGGCAGTAAACGACTTGAAACAAGGTTTTCTCAGTACATGATTCAGAGGTTCCATGTTTTAATTCCAGCGGAGAAAAAGGCAACCGGACTATGAATGTTCATGTTGGGGGTTGATGGAGTAACGAAGCTTGATATTTTCGAGTGTGGTAGAGTTCTCAATTTTGATGTGGTGTCATCACCTTGTAAAATTCGTTAAGGTTCGCCAGTGTTATGGTTTTCTTTAACTCGCCTTCACGACGGGGTGTTAAGAATTGGTATAGGGGAAGCAGTCATTAGAGATCGCGGTGTGCAGTAATTCAGGATTGAAACAGCATTTCTAGTATTGATGTCTCGATAAGGATGATCGTCAGAAAGGTTTAAAGCTGGTAACGAGCTATTGGTTCAAGTGCTACAGAGACGGATTTTGAGTTAAGGCAACAACTGGGCAGCGAAGGATGAGGAAGGACATGTGGAAGGTGCCTTGCGGTGGTTAGGTTCCGAAAAGGCCAAGTGTAAGAAAATAGAAGCAGAGTAATTTCTTAAATGAGATGGTTGACCAAAGTGAGAGAGTGGCAAGGTAGCACATGGGTTACGTGGTAGGATGATTACATGTCCTGAGGAACATTATGAGTGATTTAGGATGTAAAATGGATAGTGACTAGGTCTATGGACTTAATTTAGAATATTGGCTGCTATATTGAGGAAGATTGGATAAAACAGGAGGGAGTTGCTTAATATGAAGAAGGATATGACATGACTTTGGATTGGAAGGTATTGTCGCCCCTTTAGTTGACATCCATGAGGAGTGAACAGACTGGTGCAGCTGGTGAATGAGCTCGGACTCAGGATGATCTACTGATTTCGTAGTAATTGCACCCAGTGCAGCGACGTTGGAATATGTCGGCATGTAATTTCCACAGGTGGGTTATCTCATGTGAGCATGTTAGCAGTTGCGTGGTGTTGACGAAGCTTCTGCAAAGAATTCTACTGCCTACCCGATAAGAGATTTAATATGTAAATATGGCTAGTGGTGCAGAGTGTTTATTAAAGGTTGATAAAAGGATTTCGAGAAAATTTGGCGAGTTGCATGTGCAGGATCATGTCAACGATAAAGAAAGAATCTCGGTGGATTCCAGAATTTTGTAATTGTAGCTTCAAGCTAAGTGGGAGAGCCCCATCGTTTATGATTGAATTGCGTAGTGTCAGGTTGTGCGATTTCTGGTTATCAGTGTATTGGTGGGTCATTGCAACTAAGGAAAGAAAACATCAGTGGTAATTTGAGCAAAGGATTTGGGGAATGTGTGCCATATTTGGCCTTATCAATTCATATTCAGGTTTTTGGAAGGCTTAGAGTTTATGCTTGGTGTAGATGTAATGCACATGAAAGTGAGACAGTCGGATGTTTCCTTGATAAAGTGCCTATGTGCTAGAAGGGCCTTGGAATTGATCATGTTTGGGAACAAGTCAGAGCAAGTGACTCTCAATAACGGTCTTAGCGGCTTCAAAAATTTAAAGTGCGGTATCTAAGGATATCGAGTTCGTAGTATGGTTGAGTATCGAGCTTTTACAGTAGATTATGAAACAGGGCTTGGAGTACTCTGCGTTATCTTTAGGTTGTGGTGTAGCATTTGAGAAACGGAAGAAAATAACTTCGGATTCATAAAAGAAGTATCAGAATGGGTGTAACAGTTGAAGATGAAAAAGTGCGCACAAGGAAGGGTAGGAGATGATTTGTGGATTTTGAAACAACGTGGTCTCGTGAAATAAGGTCACTTGGGATGAGTGTGGATTTGAGTTCGTGATGTAATGAATGAAGCTATTATTATTTCTAAGGCAAGTCGAGAATAAATTGAGAAAAAGACGGGTCGGCTAACAACGGTTGAATCGGCATGATGGTGGCAATGACCAGTTCCTTCAGCGCATAGAGTTATGCATGTAATTTGTGGCAGTACATGCGAGGCTTGGCGGCCGCCATAATTGATTTTATCTGGAGGAATTCAAGTATTATGGCATGTTATGTGTAGAGGGATCCCGGAAAAGTTATGGTGGCTTAGACCACTACTTGAGGTCGGTATTTTCTACGGATATGGAAATTCAGTCATGTGTTGCAATGGTTCTCTTGAAATGAGTTAAGAAGAAGGTTTATATATGATGAAGTGTTTACTCTATTAGTGATTCGGGAGTTATGATGGAATTCTTGTACTCCTGCGCATTGTCATGGTTAAGTGCACTAAGTAGCATGGGATTCGAAAGTTGAGGATTTAAGATTTTGGTTCGGTGTTGACAAGGATGTCATGAACTCGGATGAACAGGAAAGGGATTTAGATGTTTAAAGTAAGATGGTATTGTTTTTGGCATCATCTAAGGTCGATGTCAGGTGTAAAAGACCTTGTGTATTGATTTGTGGATTTTTGATATGCTTTACAGCATCAGTGTAACCGGTAGCATGGATGTGCAGACTTGTTACCTAGTGCGAAAGGTCATAGGAGTGTGTCTCACGAAAATATTGTGTAAAAGTGACATGTAGTCACTTGATTGAGTGAAGATTGTAACCAAGTATGAAAGCTCCCTATATCAGAGTGACATGTGTCTCTATATCAGGCCAGATGTGTTCATTTCAGCATAAAAGGTCCCTATGTTGGAGTATTCGGATGTGGGATGTCGTTTTGTCGTCGGTTATTTCATGTAATACTATATTGTGCCGTGTGAGTTATGAAATGGCTTGATAAATTTCTTATGTGATGAGGTTCCGCAAAGCGATGGTGTTATGTGAGCAGAATGGCTCTCGAGATTCAGATCATATATCGTACCTTAGTTGTGCTTGAGTTTTGTAGCGTATGGCGCTGTCGGTTCTTCCAGGGATGATATTATGCACTGAGCGTGCTTGTGTCCAATATTCGGATATTTTGTAGTAATGAGCATTTTAGCTCGGTAAGTATTTTCTTATAGATTCTTTTTGTGCGGATCGGGTGGCACGCCGCCACGGGTATGTTGTTTGGATCGGGTTGCATGCAACAACGGTATCATGTGTGGATCGGGTTGCACGTCGCAATAATGTGATGTTGAGTACAGTCTCCTATATTCTATTTTGTGTGTTTGTGTCCCTTTTTCTAAGGAAGGTTCATGACACCTTTTTCAGTTGTCTAATTAGTCACGTGGGTTGAGAAATCCTTACAGAGTTCATTTTTCTTATGTATCGCAATCGAGTCCGTAGCTTATTAGCTCATCGTGGCATCATATGAGGCTTATTGGTTCACTTTATTGTGTTTGAGGTGGTTTATTGCCTGAGCAGCTTATACTTGGTGAGACGAGATTATTGGATTTTGGATCTGTGCGATCAGATTATATGGAGTGTAATAAAGAGCAAATACCATCATTTAGTTATAATGAGGCAATGGTTCTTGTCATAAGGAGAAACTCAATAATTGTTGACTCGACAGTTGATTATGAATTTCTACACATTTCTTCCATCGTGGAAGAATTTCAAGAGTTGGAACATGACTTATATGTATCATGAGGTGTGTTGTGAACATCAGATTCGTGAACTTTTGGCTATTGTTATCGGAGGATGTTATTATAGTCATGTGAATGATGCGGTGTATGGTCTAAGTTCAAAAAAAGGTACGCAATCCTGTATTAGTGCATCGTGTAGTGATTGATACGACATTCATAGGTTGGAGACAGGCATGGTGGAGAATTCTGGATGTTAGGATTGTGCTCTAAGGCTTATTTGCTTAAATAAATGAGAGAATTTTAAGATTGGCTTGAGTTAATGTGCTCAACTGGGTGTGGTAGCACGGGTAGGTGCACGAGGTGTTAAACCGTAATTTTGGATAACTCCAGAACACTCCTTAGCACGTTCGAGGACGAACGTATATTTAAGTAGGAGAGAATGTAATGACCCAACCGGTCATTTTAACTTTTAGAACCCCGTTCCCTAAAATAAAACTTTCTGTAGGTGCTTGTAATTATTTATGACTTGCGGGGATGGTTGGTTCGGGATTTGGAAGTGTTTGAGGTGAAACCGGAACACTTGGTTCCTTAAGTTGGCCTTAAAGTGCTAAGTTTGACTTCGGTCAACATTTTGAAAAAACGACCCCGGAATAGAATTTTGATGATTTTAACAGCTCCGTATGGTGATTTTGGACTTAGGAGCGTGATCGGAATTTTATTTGGAAGTCCGTAGTAAAATTAGGCTTGAAATGGCTAAAATAGGAATTTAATGTTTGAAAGTTTGACCGGGGAGTTGACTTTTTGATACCGGAGTCGGAATCCAGTTCCGAAAATTTTTATAGCTCCATTATGTAATTTATGACTTGTGTGTAAAATTTGAGGTCAATCGGAGTTGATTTGATAGGTTCCGACATCGAATGTAGAAGTTGAAAGTTCTAAGTTTCATTAATCTTGAAATGGAGCATGATTCATGATTTTAGCGTTGTTTGATGTGATTTGAGGTTTCAATAAAGTTTGTATGATGTTTTAGGACTTGTTGGTGTTTTGGGTTAAGGTCCCGAGGGCCTCGGGTGAGTTTCGGATGGTTAACGGATCAAAAGTTGGACTTAAAAAGCTACTGCAATTTTCTCTTCTGCTGCATATTCTGGGCTGTGATCGAGCCCCAGATATCGAGCCTCAGATCGAGTCCCAGATATCGAGCCCACGATCGAGGCCTGAGTCGAATCCAGGGACGAGGCTCAGTATCGAAGCCTCGATCGAAGGCAAGGCTCGAGGGCATGATCGAAGGTAAGGCTCGAGGGCTAGGATCGAGACCCATGCTCGATGCCCTGATCGAAGGCTCAAGCTCGATGCAATGATTGAGGCTATGATCGAAGGCCCAACCTCGATACCGAGATCGAGCTCCCGAGATCGAGCTTCCAAGAACGAGCTCCCGAGATCGAGCTCCCGAGATCAAGCTCCCAAGATCGAGCTCCCAAGATCGAGCTCACGAGATCGAGCTCCCGAGAATGAGCTTCTAAGATCGAGCTCCCAAGATCGAGCTCTCAAGATCGAACTCCCAAGATCGAACTGGACAGATCGAGCTCCCAAAATCGAACTGGGCAGATCTGTAAGTTATAAAAACAGAGGCATTCAACCCATTTGCCATTTTTGACAAACTTGAGCTTGAACATAGGCGACTTTTGGCAGATTTTCAAGGAAAGACATTTGGGGTATGTGATTCTAACTCGAATTTGATCAATATATACGAATATATCATTGTTTTCATAATTTAATTAGTGTTTTGAGATTGAAATTTGGAAAAAGTTTAGAAATCTCATAGAAACGAAATTTTGAGATTTCGGTATCGATTCGGAGTCGGATTTGAGTGAAACTGGTATGGTTGGACTCGTAATTGAATGGGTTGTCGGATTTCATAACTTTCGCTGGATTCCGAGATGTGGGCCCCGCGGGCGAATTTTTTATTAATTTCGGATCTTTTCTTTAAAATGTAGTATTTTCTTATAGAATTGATTTCTATAATATTTAGTGATTGTATCGAATTATTTTGGCTAGATTCGAGCCAGACGGAGTTGGATAATCGTGGAAAAAGGCCTTATAGTAGATTAAATTGGAGCAAGACGAGGGAAGTCTCTTGTCTAATCTTGTGAGGGGGAAATTACCTCATAGGTGATTAAGATTAAATAATTGTTGCTAATTGTGGGGGCTACGTACGCACGAGGTGACGAGAGTCCGTGCGTAGCTACTATTAATGCTAAAGTCCGGGTAGTTTAGGACTCAAAGCATGTATTACTTGTGTAAATTATATTCTTTGATTAATTAATATTAATTGATATATATGAATATATTGTGAATTGTTTGATAAAGATATTAAAGGATGGAAATCTCATAGGCTTGATTTTCTATTTAAATCAATTAATTGTTAAAAGAAATTGTTCTCCTCCCAAATTTATCTTATAATAAACATATTGTCCTTCCGGAGGCACATAAGAAAATGTCCTCCTTTCTTGTGGAGCGGGCCGAACGCCTCGGCAGGATAGATGCATCTATGGATCGCGTCGCACGTCCCTCGGCAGTGTACACGACACTCTAGATCGGGTCGTACATCCTCGGCAGAAATCGTGCTTAATAATAATAATAATTAAACGATACTTGGACATTTCATTACAGCTTGTAAAGTTATTTGATAAATTGGAAATTTATTGAAATTAAATTGTAGCTTGTAAAGCTATTTGATAAACTGGAATTTTTTTTTAATTGAAATTGAAGGATTTACTTAATAGATTAGAAATTATTTGAAATGAAGGAATTTAATTATTATACTGAGAATTATTGGAATTGAAGGAATTTAATTACTTCTACTGGTTCAATAAATTATTATTAATTATGTGAATCATCGTTGATATAAATATTTCTATTTTCATGATTATTTAATATTATTGACCCATAGTGAGTGTCATAGTCGGCCATCTCGTCTCTACCTCTTCGAGATTAGGCTTGATACTTACTGGGTACACGTTGTTTTCGTACTCATACTGCACTTGCTGCATATTTTATTGTGCAGGTACATATATGTATAGCGGCCTTGTGGGCGCAGAGGTGTTATAAAAATTGTGGGGACATAGGTGAGCTGAATTCTATATTACGATCCGCAGCTAACAGAATCTCCTTCAGAGTTATTATATTTTCCTGTCTAATTTATATTCTGGACAGATGCTGTATTTTATTTTAATTCTCTAGTAAATGCTCATGCACTTGTGACACCGGATTTTGGGAATGGTTGTGAATTGTTTAGAAATTTAGCTGCAAAAATATTTATCATTTACTCTATGAGTTTTTATCTCTACAATTTTATTAAAGAAATTTTTATTTCAAAAAATACTAAAATGGGTAATTAAGTTAATTGATTATGGTTGGTTTGCCTGACAGTGGTGTCCGGCGCCATCACGACCTTTTGGATTTTGGGTCGTGACACTTGTGACACCAGGTCTTGGCACACACATTGGTAGAGTTTGGGTTTATTATATTTTCTTGATTTTAGATTTTATCAATGTATGCTTAATTTATTGGTTGGCTTGCCTAACTGTAGTGTTGGGCGCCATCACGACTTATAGGTGAAATTGGGTCGTGAAACATTATTATTAATTTATATCTCATAAACTAATAACAATAAAAATAATTATATAATCTAATAAACCTATTATAGATTACCGTCGTATCTTGTACGAAATTTCAATTTCAAGTTACGAACTATCTCAATAATTTAACTTATATGAATACATATTTTATTCACAATAAAATAATATCAATCCATATGCATTCAAACACTTTGACTATTGGACGAGACACATGTATTATGGTTTGAACTCTTCAAATATAATCTTAAAATATTTCGTAAATAAAATTTAGACACAATAAATCACGGCTTTGATACCACTGCAGGGTAGCATAGAAGTGTTCATAACACGCAGCGGAAGACAATAACAATCCTAGGCAGAAATTTTCGTGTTTAAAATTTATTTATATGTCAAAGATCGGATCTAAGACGTACCTGGTGAAGAGAGTCTCGTTTTAAATTTCTTCGATAGTGCGAAGACTCTATGCGTATCCACACCGAGACTGATCCTTTCTATCAACTCTTTGATCAATGAAATCCCGCGAACAAATTGAATGAAAATATTGTGTTGAAATTTTTCTCAAAAATCTCAACTCATAGGTAGAAGAACAAGAAATAATTTTCTTGTACTAGTATTTTCTATCTTAGCTTTGTATTGCATTATTACTTTCTCAAAACAATTTTCTTCTCAAGAATAACTCTCTTGGTTTTTACATGACTTTACAATATCTATATCACCCTAATTCTTAATTAGGACTCCCACATATATATACACATAATTTTCATTGGAAAATACAAATCACATGCTTTATGGTAAATATTTAAAAAACATGTAACTAATTTATGGAATTCAATTCTAAATTGAATTCTACAACTTAGTCATACTTTTAAAATAAAAACATGTAATTCATTTATGGAATTCAATTCTAAATTGAATTCTACAAATATTAATTATATATATATATATATATATATATATATATATATATATATATATATATATATATATATATATATATATATATATATATATATATATATATATATATATATATATATATATATATATATATATATATATATATATATATATATATATATATATATATATATATATATATATATATATATATATATAGAAAACTTTAACTTGTCCACAATATTAATTATATCCTTTATGCTAGCAAAGAACATAATAATATTTTATTTGGACTAATAACTAAATTTATTTGACTAATTAAATTCTTTAATTTAATTATCAAATAATAAAGTAATTAATCCTTTAGCAAAGATCAGAACACTCGTTAGTGTGCGACCCCATAGGTACAATACTGTCACGACCCCAAATTCCCTCCGTAGGATGTCGTGATGGCACCTAGTCTCTAAGACTAGGTAAGCCTATCAATGCGGAATAATAATAAATATCTGAAATAAATAAACTACAATTCAAACAATTTGAACTCCCAAAACCCGGTAGAAATAAGTCACAAGCTTCTAAGAATTTATTCTCAATGTCTCTATATGTCAAGGTCTAAATAAAATATAAGGAAGCAACATAAAATGATAGAAGGGGACTCCGGAGTCTACGGACGCTGGCAGATATACCTCGAAGTCTCCATGCGCAAGTAACTCACTGACGTCTAGGCTGGTAAAATGTACCTGGATCTGCACAAAAAGATGTGCAGAAGCGTAGTATGAGTACACCATAGCGGTACCCGATAAGTGCCAAGCCTAACCTCGGTAGAGTAGTGACGAGGTCAGGTGAGGCCCTACTGGAATATAATAATGGCATGGTAAAATGTTTATCAATGTAGTAAAATAAAATGACATTGGAAATGAATCAAATAGTATGTCACATCTAATGACATCAAATAATTACAAATAATATCTCGTGGAATCAAAACAGAATTTCCTTCAACTTTATGAAAATCACAACAATTAATCGAAAGCAACTATGGCCATAAATCAATATCAACAAGGGCACTCCCGAGGTACCGCCTCGTAGTCCCAAATCATAAATAAATTCACAATATCTCATTTTCTTATATCACCGCGGGAGCCTTCACAATTTATTTAAAGAAAATATTTTTTCCGAAATAGCATCCCGCGTTTTAGCCACCCTTATCACACCGCATGACTTCTAGTAGTCACCCCTACTAGCCACGCGTATCAAGCCACCCTTATCTCACCGCATGCGTTTCAACACCCAGACCTTATACCACCGCATGCGTATCAATATCACAATATATCACAATTTGCACCTCAAGTGCTCAAATAATTTAACTTGCCAAAATAATTCAACAACAATATTTTTTCACAATAAAGAGCTCACGACTCATGCCAAAATAAATCATCAATAATAGTTTGCCACAATAAAGAGCTCACGGCTCATGCCAAAATAAATCATCAATAATATTCTTCCACAATAAAGAGCTCACGGCTCCCTCACAATGAGTATAAAAATATTCAGGAGTAAATAATTTAGGAAAATAATATTTCAAAATCTTTACTACGTTGCTTCAATATCAAGTTTAAAAATGTCAAATACTTTATATTAATAATATTTAATTTAAAGAAAATCAACCTTCAAATAATGCACAGAATAAAAGAAACCAAGTTTCAACTAAACAGGTAAAACAATTAGTAAGAAAAGATCAAATAAATTTGAAGTATATATCTCACATCAATGATGAAGAATATAACAAGATAAAATAATTTAATAAATGCGCAACAGTGATCTACACAATTTAAAAATATAAACTTTCGCAAATTAACCCGTGTACACACTCGTCACCTCGTGCACATGACTTTCAACACATTTCAATAATCACATCAATACCAATCCTAGGGGAATTTTCCCCCACATAAGGTTAGACAAGTCACTTACCTCGACTTGCTCCAATTTAACCAAGTATTATGCTTTTTTCTCGATTTTACGACTCCGATCGACTCGTATCTAGTCATAATTAATTCGATACAGTCAACAAAAATTATAGTAATCAATTTCATAAGAAAATATTACATTTTCATTAAAATCCGAAATTAGCTCAAAATTTGCCCGTGGGGCCCACATCTCGGAATCCGGCGAAACTTATAAAATCCGATAACCCATTCAATTACGAGTCCACCCATACCAATTTTACCAAAATCCGATAACAACTCGACCTCCAAATCTTAAATTTTCGTTTTTGGAAGATTTTGCAAAAATCTTGATTTTTCTTCCATAAATTCACGGATTCATGATGTAAATGAGTATGGAATCATGAAATATAATCAATATAGGATAAGGAACACTTACCCCAATATTTTCTCGTGAAAATCGCCCAAAAATCGCCCAAAAACCGTGCTCCAAAAATCCAAAACGAAATGAATGAAATGAGCATTTTTGGTCCTTAAGTTTCTGCCAATCCGTCACTAAAAGTCCATTTTTCGTCACTAAAAGTCTACCAGAAATAGCTCTACCAGTCTTACTTCAATTGATCACAACTTTATGTACAAATGTTCAAATGATAAATGGTTTAACTTTTTGAAAACTAGAATCCACCGACTACAACTTTCATGTTTTGCAATTATTTTGATTCCTTATGCATTGCGAGATATAAGCTCCCAAAGTCGACTGCACGCATCAGAATTTCTGGCGAAACTGCTCTACCAGCCTTCATTCAATCCATCATAACTTTCTGTACAAATGTCTAAATAATGCATAGTTTAACTTTCTAGAACCTATAATCATACGACCACAACTTTCATGTTTTGCACATTTTCTGATTCCTTATGAATTGCGAGATATAAGCTTCCAAACTTGGCTCCACGCACGGAATTTCTGCAACAGAAATTTCTGCAAACAGAAATTTCCAACACTTTGTCCGAAATCCATTTCGTTTACCTTCTGAAATCCACCCGAGACCCTCGGGACCTTAACCAATTATTCCAACATGTCCCAAAATACCATACGAACTTAGTCGAGGCTTCAAACTACATCAAACAACATCAAAACGACGAATCGCACCTCAAATCAAAATCAATGAACTTTGAACTTTTAAATTCTATATCTTGTGTCGAAACACATCAAATCAATTCGGAATGACTTCAAATTTTGCACACAAGTCATAAATGACATAACTGAGTTATGAAAATTTTCAGAATCGGATTTTGACCCCGATATCAAAAAGTCAACCCCTCGGTCAAACTTCCCAAAAATTCAACTTTCGGCATTTCAAGCCTAATTCTACTACGGACTTCCAAATAAAATTCCGATCACGCTCCTAAGTCCAAAATTACCATACGGAGCTGTTGGAATCATCAAAATTCTATTCCGGGATCGTTTGCACATAATTTGACATCCGATCACTATTTAAACTTAAACTTTTAATTTTTCATCAAAATTCTATATCTCGGGTTAGGGACCTCGAAATTTGATTCCGGGCATACGCCTAAGTCCCAAATCACGATACAGACCTACCAAAATTGTCAAAATACTGATCCGGGTCTGTTTGCTAAAAATGTTGTCCAAAGTCAACTCAATTGATTTTTAAAGCTCTAATTCACATTTTAATTCATTTTTCACCTGAAAACTTTCCGAAAAATTTTTACGGACTGCACACTCAAGTCGAGTAATGGTAAATAGTGCTTAGATCACATAATTAATCATTAAATTCAAAGATGACATTTTGGGTCATCACAAATACTAAACCGGTAGTAAATTGATCACATCAATATACTAATCAAGGGTGGCGTCTAGCAACACTCCTTAACGACCGGATAGCATGAAGTATACAATTTACTCTCAAGAACCTGTAGAAGAATAATGTATTAATTCCTTCTGTCCTTATAGCTCTGGGTCACCCTAGGATATGGTTTAACTATCAAATCCTAATAGGTGGCCGACTATGTGTTCATGTCAAAAATAATCGACCATTGAATGACCTAAGAAACTCTTTTCTTCTTTCATTCAATCGCCCCGGCCAAGGTCTTAATTTGGTCGGTTATAATTTATGACAACATGGAGCTTAAACTCATTACCAAGAGTTGACAGATTCCATCTTGATCAATCACTAATTCTACAAGTATTTAATCGTACCCAATATCTTTTCAACTATCGCCCTAGGGCCATAGGTATCTAGTATCAAAGCACAATAAATAACTTGTCAATTACTATGATGATATGGGGTCAAAGAAAACTCTTACATCACGTTCTTCAAGAGAATATCCTATTGACAGTTTATGGTAATTCTAACTATTAGGAATTATCCAATGAATCGGTTCAATGATCATATCTCTATATGCATCATCTATTTATGTTATTTAGTTAATGAGATCAACTAATCTTTATCTCATAAAGACGATCACATAAATATTGATCTAACCGGATTACTAATGTCCAAATTAATAATCCTACGATCAAGAATAAAATTTAGGTTAAATTGTAAGAGACTTTACTCTCATTATCATGATCTCTATCATGATGACAAGTCTCAAAATTTAATCAAGGACCTTATTAACTTAATCAAGCAATAAATAATAAATATGATAAACGAATATCAAATGCCATATATTTTTATATCAAATAACATTCACAAAAATATATTCAAATCATCAAATATGAGATTGGATCTAGGGCATATATAATATATCCCTAACACTTAGCTTATGGTATATAAATCCTTTGGTTTGAAGTTCTCCTGCACAAGTAAAAGGAATGGGAACATTATATTTTGGGTTGACGTAACTTTGACTTTCTTGATTTAGGTTTAAGAAAAATGACCATTCTTATCGATCCTGTTATTATGTTATACACTCAAACCTCTTTATAACATTTTTATTTTTTTGGATATTTTTGGTTGTTATAGCGAGGTGCTGTTATAGAGAACATATATTATAATATAACATGAAGCTTGGTTCTAGAAAAAACTTAACTTTTATAGTGAAGTGTTGTTATATATGAATGTTGTTATAGAGAGGTCTACAGTTGTATAATCATAGAAGTTGGACAATGAATAAACACATTTGTTAGCACTTAAAGCATTTTTGGAGCAATATATTACAGCTTAGATAATTTCTTGATTCAGTTCCCTAGATTCATTTGCTTTGCTTGATTTGGTTGCATTGGTATTTTAAATTAATACGAAATTGAATGCGTTTTAACACCCTTTCGTGGCGTTTTCCATTTGAAAATTCCCTTCCAGAACGATGTGATATTGTAATTTGTTGTTAAAATGACATTGAGCCTAACTCAACCCCAAAATCTAGTTGAGGTGAAGATTGTCCAAAATCATATAAGGAGACCAACGACTTCAAATCCAAGCGATGTGAGACAACCCAATACCCTCTCACGCCCAGGGCTGCAAACTAGAGCGTGGACAACATAAATGGGGGCTCAACATCAGTAACAATAATTGTGATGGGCCTGACTCTGATACCATATTAAAATGGACCTTAGGCTTAACTCAACCCCAAAAGCTAGGGGTTAGTTACACTAAAGGTCATCCAACCTATCATTTATTTCACAAAAATCACATATCTATTTTTCGTCACTTAAAAGTCACTCAACTTTATGTTTGTAACTTAAAAGTCATTCTAGTTCAAAACCTATAAAATATCCAATAAAAAATATGACATGGCATTACATTTAATTAAAAAATCTAAAAATAATGCCACATAAGCTTAAATAGATCATATCTAAGCTAGACCCATTTCTTCCTCAGCCCGATTTCGGTTGGTTTTTTGAATATTAGTTTTAATTTATTTTATATGAAAAACCGACCTATTTCAGTCGGTTTCTTAAAAAATAAATTTTGCGGGATTCTAAAATAGTTTTTCGTATTTTTGCGCTAAAACAAAAACCGACCGAAGTCGGTCGGTTTCGTAAAAAAAAATTTAAAATTAAAATATTATGGAAAACCGACCGACCTCAATCTAACATAACATATAAATATACCACTTACAGACAAGAACAACAAGCTAACAAGAACTTATTTTCACAAAAATCTGGAAAATTATTTTAGAATCCCGCAAAATTTACTTTTTAAGAAACCGATCGAAATCGGTCGTTTTTTCATATAAAGTAAATTAAAACTAATCTTCAAAAAACCGACCGAAATCGGGCTGAGGAAGAAATGGGTCTAACTTAGATATGGTCTATTTAAGCTTAGGTGGTATTATTGTTAGATTTTTTAATTAAATGTAATGCCATGTCATATTTTTTATTGGATATTTTATAGGTTTTGAACTAGAATGACTTTTAAATTACAAATGTAAAGTTGAGTGACTTTTAAGTGATGAAAAATAGATAAGTGACTTTTGTGAAATAAATGATAAGTTGGATGACCATGGGTGAAATTAACCCCAAAAGCTAGCTTATGAGGTGAGGATTGCCCAAAACCATATAAGGAGACCAAGAACCTCAAATCCCACCGATGTGAGACAACTCAACATTTGTTTTGTTATTGAAAGAACAACAAAAACAAAACAAAAAGAATGAAAACACAAAGGTTTAGTTGGGAACAATGGGGCAAAAAGGATCTAGCTAGTTGAGATTATATTTTAATCATGTTCTATTTTATGTCACATTTGTTAGTTTTTTCATAAATTTATATGACTAGATAAATTTATATTATTAAAAAAAGTTTATCTAGTCATATAAATCTAGGAGAAAACTAACAATGCGACATAAAATAGAACATGATTAAAACATAATCTCAACTAGCTAGATTTTTTTTTGCCCCATTGTTCCCAAGTAAACCTTTGTGTTTTCATTTCTTTTGTTTTGTTTTTGTTGTTCCTTCATTAACAAAACAAATGTTGAGGATACACCAATTATCATTTTCTTCTAACTGCATGCCTTGTTTTTTGTTTACTGTAACTAATATTATTAAAGTTTGCGCAGTTACAATGAAAAAAAGAACAAATACACATGGAAATTAAATTTGATTCCTTGAAGTTGGAGGATTAGTCACTGAGTATGGTCTTCTTTCCATGTGAATGATTCGTTTCTTAAATGCTTTAGATAGATAGAGCTGTGCTTATATTTGATGTGCCCGTAGATTCAAGCATTATCTGACCCCAAATTAAGGCACAAGGCAAGGGGATGATCGTTATTTCCATGTCTCAATTACATAGACTCTTGTCAGAAAATATATTTACTAGTGTTTTTTTTTCTCTCCATCACACCCATAATCCTGATATATAGTTAAATGCATATATAACCCATGAATCTTGTATGTCACATAAAGCATACATATTCATACATCAAACATGTTTGTTCCTTTTATTGGTTCCACATATCCTCTAGTGCCCGCTTTAAGGCTCCAACTAATTCAGATTCATGTTGCATAAAGGCCATTAAAGAGGGAAGCACTTCCTACTAGTGGCGAAAGCAAGATTTTCATCGAGGAAATTAAAAAAATAAAAAGTAAACATGCGAAGAAGTTGAGAGGATTCAACATCTGATATACACAGTATAATTTCGGCGAAAGGAGTTTGGCTAAACCAGGGGCGGATGCAGTTATGTAGTACTAGGTTCATCTGAATCCAATACTTTTGATGCAGAGTAATTTACGTATAAAAATCTACTAAAACTGTGATAAATAGAAGATATGAACCCATAACTTAAAAATATAATAGGTTCACCGCTAAAAATCTAAAAAATTGAACTCATAAAACTTAAATTTTAGATTCGCCTCTGGGCTGGACCTCCTTCCGCCCACCTAACTACGCCACTGCTTCCTTCTAGGATCTTTTATTTCTTTTTATTTTCAGGATTCAAATCCGAAACCTCTTGCTAAAAGCGAGAGGATCTTAGTCATCCTACCATAGTTCTTAGTAATAACTTGTTCTTGACGGGCCGTTTGTAATGCATGTATCCAAGCTTCGAGTTTGTCTTACATGCAGAACAGATCGTATGTTGAATAATGTTCCCTTTTTATGTGAAAGTTGATCAGAAACTCGATCTTGACATTTAACAAGAAACCAGAGAATAAAAGCAGAACATATTTCAAACAGTTAATTCTTTTTTATTGGTGACTCTTTTAGCAACTTCGGTGAATTATCGACATAATTTGTTTGTAACTCTTGTGATAAAAGTGTATGTACTACCATCATAACAAAATGTTCAGACTTTTGGGAAAATATTTCAAACGCTTTACAATAATAAACTTACAGGAACTTGTTTATGAATTAATCAACAAGTGACTAATTAGTATTCCGTTGATTCTTCTTCATTTTTTTTAACTTACTTTTTAACATAGGTAATAGGTGTGAGAAAAACCAAAGAGGAGGTGTACTTATAAAACTGTAAGTCGCATTGGGTAAAGATTTATCCAACCAGATGTTTACATCAAACTATACAAATTTGCTATGGTTAAATCATAAATTAAGGTAAGGATATATATTAATTAACAAAAATAATTTAGTGATAAGAGTGATATGCGAAGATATGTATCATGTATTTTGATCGATGAGTTATTCCCACGAGAACATTCCTTTGCATTAATTCAGAGGTACAATTATATTCCATGAAACGTAAATCATTGGGCACAATAATTTTAATAGGGCCTTTTGGAATTTAAGTTAGGTTTGTTGTAGTGATATGTTAAAATTAGTAATAAGGTCAAGAAAAATATTATTAATCCATTTATTGGCTGTGGAAGGTGATAAAACCATTTAAACTCAACATTTTCTTCCATTTACCAAACTCTGAAGACTGAAGCACAATAATTGTTTTGTTGGAGGCTTTAGTTTATGCTTAGTGATCGGTGGGTATATTCTTGTGATGGATCATTGAACATTTGATCATTTACTATATAAATCAAAATGCAAATTATATCACGAAGAATAAGTAAAGTTAGTCTATATGGGGTAGAGAAAAACTTAGTCTATGTCCTGTAAATTAAAACTCAAAGATTATATTGAGTTAACCTATTTCCTAATCATCCTAATCATTATTCAATTGATGCATTTTAATAAATGTTTTAAAAGGCGTGGGCGTAAAGCGAAGCGTTTTACTTATGCCTCAGCGAGGCGTAAGCCCCATAAGTATTTAATTTTTAATATTTTATAAAATAATATAATTACAATAAATATTTATAAATATTTGAAATTACATAAATTTATAAACAGGTTAAATTGCATAAAAATTAAAGAAAACTATATATATAGTTATGCTCCATCCCCATAAAAAACTAGTCAAAATAATCTATTATACGCTACTTACAAGCACAAGTAACTTGAGTCGAAAAGAATAAAGTTTTCTATATGGAGGAACAAAAATAATGACTAACCTGCAATTTGAACTTTGAACTTGCTGCTATGAAGGAGAATAGAGTTCTCTTTGTATTTGTAAAAAATAAAATTGAATATTCATTTCTTTTGGGAGATATTAGTAGACTAGCGGACAAGATAAATAATTGGAAAAGACCATGAATTAGGGCTTCAATCAATAAAAAAAATCTTGTCTTTTAAATTTAATACATTTCAGTTCCTTTTTAAAACTTTTGAGTAATTACAAGCTCACTTTTGAGAATTTGGGTATTATATGAAGGACTTATTCAACAAATTTTGTTTTAATTAGAAAAAGTCTTTGGGGCTTACGCCTCACTATAAAAACGCCCCCTCGAACGCCCGGGCATACGCCCCGAATTGCTGGGCGTACGCTTCTTGAGACTTTCGCCCTACGTTATTGCCTCGGGGCGTTGGTGCGCCTCGCCCCGGAACTCGACCCAAAAACGCCTTTTAAAACACTGATCTTAATCACACATCGGTAATGTTAGCGCAACTTATAGTTGAGATAAGATAGTCATAAATTACGAACACTTCTATTAATATCACGAGCAAAATCATTATACGGGAAATTGTACTCCACCAAGATTTTTTAATTGCCAAGGCTCGAATCTAATCTATACTATATTAAAAGTACGAAGGCCCTTAGCGAAATGTCATTCGCTTTTTTTACCCTTTAAAAATAGAGTTCACACTGGATAAAATTATAATTTAAATATTTTCCTAATATGTAGTAATGATCATTTAATTATTTTCCTAATATATGGGACATTGAAATCAACTATAATTCTGATTATTAAATTTTCATAACTGAATTATGTAGAGAATCTTATATTTAGGATTCCAAAAGCAATTAAATTTTATTTTATATAGTTTTCCTTATTTCAAGCCCATTAATATTAAAGTTGTTGTAAACTATAATATTTTTTTATCATTCAAAACTTAGAAATTAAGTACTCATACCTGTTGTCACGTCCCGAAATTCCCACCTTCGAACCGTGATGGCGCCTAACATTTCACTTGCTAGGCAAGCCAACGTTAGAATAATATTAACTAATTTTTAAATAATTTTTAAATTATTAATAATCAAAGAAACAAATGCGGAAGCAAAGTTTGAAATATAATGAATAATTCATAAAAATAACAGTGTCTAAGTACCATCCCAGAATTGGTGTCACAAGTGCACGGGCTTCTAGAATAAATACAATTAAAGGTCTGAATAAAATAAAGCTATCTGGAAATAAGCACACAGTTGAAGTAATATAGAAAGGGACTCCAGAACTGCGGACGCCATGCAGTTATACTTCAAGTCTCCTCTGGTAGCTGAAATCCGAGCAAGTCTATGGTACGCAGCTGGTACCAACTCCAAAATCTGTACAAGAAGTGCAGAGTGTAGTATCAGTACAACCGACCCCATGTACTGGTAAGTGCCGAACCTAACCTCGATGAAGTAGTGACGAGGCTAAGGCGGGTCACTTACATTACCTGTATGCAATATTAGTAATAGCAACAATAATAGAAATAAATTAGGTAACTCATTTATAATAATTAAAGCCAACTAAGCAGTCATAACCAATTATCATTTTCATCAATTCTGTTACAGCGTGCAACCCGCTCTCACAATATATTCACATTCATTCTGTTGCAGCGTGCAACCCGCTCTCACAATATATTCACATTCGGTTCTGTTGCGGCATGCAACCCGCTCCTCCAATATATTTATTTTTATCAAGTCTGTTACGACGTGCAACCCGATTCTCCAATATGGACTTTTAATAAGTCTGTTGCGGCGTGCAACCCGATCCTCCAATATGGACTTTTATTAAGTCTGTTGCGGCGTGCAACCTGATCCTCCAATATATTCATTATAATCAATCATGTTGCGGCATGCAACCCGCTCCTCCAACATATTCATTTACCAATTCTTATAGAAAAATTTTTCCCAATAAATGTAACAATTAATAAAAATTTATAAGACAACAAGCATAAAATAATTATGATTTAATTATAAAACAAACAATGACAAATAGCAAATTATTATGAAAATCAGGGAGAAAATAGACAGTTTAATATTTAATATGCTAAATGTCAAATAACAATTAAAACACATAATTCAAATAGCATGTAACAATTAATGCAGGAATTCAAGAATTAATATTTGACAAAAAAATAGGAGGGAAATATTTATTATAATAATTAATTTATGATTTAAAACAATTTATGATTTTTCAAGTAAGCAGACACACAATTAATTTGACGACGTATAGACACTCGTCACCTCGCCTATACGTCGTTCATATGCAATTCACATAACAAATAATTTAAGGGTTCTATTCCCTCAAGTTAAGGTTAACCACGACACTTACCTCGCTTTGCAAATTTCAATCAATTATTCAACCACAGCTTTTCCTTTTAAATTTGTCTCCGAAAGCTTCAAATCTATTCACAAACAATTTGATATATTCAATACGAATAATAGGAATTAATTCCATATGAATTTATTAATTTTTCGGATAAAAATCCGAAATTTATTAAAATATTCGGCAGTGGGACCCACGTCTCAAATCTCAAAAAAACTTACGCAATCCGAACACCCATTCCGAGACGAGTCCAACCATACAGAAATTATCCAATTCCGATGTCAAATGGACCTCCAAATCTTAAATTTTCGTTTTTTAAAAAATTTTAGAAAAATCTGATTTTTCTTCCATAAATTCATGGATTCATGATATAAACGAGTATGGAATCATGAAATATAATCAATATAGGCTAAGGAACACTTACCCCAATGTCTTCCCGTGAAAATCGCCCAAAAATCGCCTTACCCGAGCTCAAAAATGGGAAGGAGTTGAAAATGGATCGAAACCCCATTTCCAGAACTTAAGTTCTGTTTCTGGGATTTTTACCCTTCGCGTTTGCGAAGGTACTCTCGCGAACGCGAAGAACAACTTTGTGCTGTCCAATTTTTACTCTTCGCCAACGCGAGGGTTACCTCTCGAACGCGAAGCTTGCCTGGCTTGGCCTTCGCGAACGCGAGATGCCCTTCGCGAACGCTAATTTTTTCTGGCTAGTCTCTTTCCCTTCGCGAACGCGAGGCTTTTATCGCGAAAGCGAAGCTTTGAACCTCAAGCCTTCGCGAACGCGGTCGCTATGTCGCGAACGCGAAGCACAAAACGTGCCTGCCCCAATTTGCTCTTCGCGTTCGCGAGAGTACCTTGGCGAACGCGAAGAAGAACACACCAGAAGCCTGAAGTCTGCAGAAAACCAGATTTCCTAAGTCCGAAATCATTCCGTAGCCTATCCGAAACTCACCCGAGCCCTCGGGGCTTCAAACCAAATATGCACACAAGTTCTAAAACATCATACGAACTTGTTCGCGCAATCAAATCGCCAAAATAACACCTAGAACTACGAATCGGACACCAAATCAAAGGAAGTTTTTAAGAAAACTTTAAGACTTATATTTTTACAACCGTACGTCCGAATCACGTCAAATCAACTCCGATTCTCACCAAATTTGGCATACAAGTCATAAATATTATAGTGGACCTACACCGGACTCCGAAACCAAAATACGGACCCGAGATCAATAAATCCAACATCAGTAATTTCTTAAAAATCATTAAGCTTTAAAGCTTTTAATGTTTCATCAAAATTCCATAACTCGGGTTAAGGACCTCGGAATTCGATTTCGGGCATACGCCCAAGTCCCAGATCACGATACTAACCTACCGAAATTATCAAAATACTGATCCGGATCCGTTTGCTCAAAATGTTGACCAAAGTCAACTCAGTTGAGTTTTTAGCTCTATTTCACATTTTAATCCATTTTTCACATAAAAACTTTCCGGAAAATTTTACGGACTGCGCACACAAGTCGAGGAATAATAAATAGTATTTTTCGAGGTCTTAGAACACATAATTACTTATTAAATTTAAAGATAACATTTTGGGTCATCACACCTGTACTACCTTTTTTTCGTAGATTAGCACTACTTTAAAGCTACTAAAAATAGGTAAACATAAGTTATATATAAAACAAAAGTAGAATACTCGTTTTATTTGGAAAAATTAAAAGTAATATCAAATTATTAATAAAAATTAAAGAATAATAATTGTAATTTCTTTTGTTCATCAATTGAATTTTCTCATGAAATTTTAAATGATATTAGCCAATTTATTTTTTGACAAGTTTGTCTAAGTATTTTTTTTACATGTTGTACGTGAAACGTGTCACGACCCAATTTCACATGTAGGTCGTGATGGCGCCCAACACTACAGCTAGGCAAGCCAAATAATAAATTAAGCATACATCGATAAAATTTAAAACAAAGAAAATATAAATCCAAGCTCTACCAATGTGTGTGCCAAGACCTGGTGTCACAAGTGAATGAGCATCTAGTAGATTATACAATACTCCAAATACTGTCTGAAATGAAATAGACAGAATGTATATATAAGAAGAGACACTGGTAGCTGCAGAACGGCTCAGAAAGGCAGCTCACCGCTATTCCTCGGGATGACGTGGGTATGCGATGATAGGTCCTCTACTAGAACCTGCCTCAGGTCCTGCACAAAAAGTACAGCAAGTGTAGTATGAGTACGTAAACAACGTGTACCCAGTAAGTATCAAGCCTAATCTCGAAGTGGTAGAGACGAGATGGCCGACTTTGACACTCACTATGGGTCAATAATAATAACTGAATTAGAACTAGGACTTTTAAATCAGCATGATTTGCAGAATTTATAATAATTTATTTAATTAGCGAAAATAATTAAATTCCTTCAAATGTAACAATCCTAAATATATAAATTTAATTCCTTCAACTCAAATAATTTCCAATTTATCAATTAAATCTCATTTACAGGAGTAACAATTAATTCCTTAACAAGCAAGAATAACAATTTATTAAATTCCAAGAATTTTCCAATTTATTAATTAGCTTCACAAGCTGAAATAATTTATTAAAGTATCGTGTTATTATTATTATTAAGCACGATTTTTGCCGAAGACGTACGGCCCGATTCAGAGTGTCGTGTACACTACCGAGGGACGTGCGGCGCGATCCATAGATGCATCTATCTTGTCGAGGCGTTCGGCCCGCTCCACAAAAAAGGAGGACATTTTCTTATGTGCCTCCGGAAGGATAATATGTTTATTATAAGATATATTTGGGAGGAGAACAATTTCTTTTTAACAATTAATTGATTTAAACAAAAAAAAAATTTAAGCATATGAATTTCCATCCTTTAATATCTTTATCTAACAATTCACAATATCTTCGTATAGATATCAATTAATATAAATAAATCAAAGAATACAATTTACACAAGTAAGGCATGCTTTGAGTCCTAAACTACCCGAACTTTAGCATTTAATAGTAGCTACGCACGGACTCTCGTCACCTCGTGCGTACGTAGCCCCCACAATTAGCAATAATTATTTAATTTTTAATCATCTTTGAGGTAATTTTTCCCTCACAAGATTAGACAAATGACTTACCTCGTCTTGCTCCAATTTAATCCAAAATTTTGCCTTTTGCACGATTATCCAACTCTGTCTGGCTCGAATCTAGCCAAAATAATTCGATACAATCACTAAAAATTATAGGAAATAAATTCTATAAGGAAATACTACATTTTTAATAAAAATCCCGAAATTAATTAAAAATTCGCCCGTGGGGCCCACATCTCGGAATCCGGCAAAAGTTATGAAATCCAATAACCCATTCAATTACGAGTCCAACCATACCAGTTTCACTCAAATCTGACTCCGAATCGATACCGAAATCTCAAAATTTCGTTTCTTTGAGATTTCTAAACTTTTTCAAATTTCAATTTCAAAATACTAATTTATGGTGAAAACAATGATATACTTGTATATGTAGACCAAATCCGAGTTAGAATAACTTACCCCAATATTTTTTCCCTTGAAAATCTGCCAAAAGTCGTCTCTGCTCAAGCTCAAGTTCATCAAAAATGACAAATGGGACGAATGCCCTCTTTTTATAAAATTGCCTAGCAGCCTTCGGAACTGATCCTCGAACTGGGCCTCGATCGCGGCATCGAACATGTGCCCTCGATCAGGGCATCGAGCTTGGGTCTCGATCCTAGCCCTCGAGCCATACCTTCGATCATCCCCTTGAGCCTTGCCTTTGATCACAGGCTCGAGCCTGGACCTCGGTCATGGCCTCGATCAGGGTATCGAGGTTGGGCCTTCGATCATAGCCTCAATCATGGCATCGAGCTTGAGCCTTCGATTGTGACCCCTCGATCTTGGGTCTCGATCCCGGCCCTCGAGCCTTACCTTCGATCATGGCCCTCGAGCTGGACCTTCGATCATGGCCCTCGAGTTGGACCTTCGATCATGACTTCGATACACTAGCTCGAGCCTGTACCTCGTCAACCCTGGGCTCGATATCTGGCTCGATATCTGGGCTCGATCACAGCCCAGAATGTCCAACAGAAGAGGAAAAATTGCAGCAGCTTTTTAACTCTAATTTTTGATCCGTTAACCATCCGAAACTCACCCGAGGCCCTCGGGACCTCAACCAAATATACCAACAAGTCCTAAACATCATACGAACTTAGTCGAACCTATAAATCACATCAAACAACGCTAAAACCATGAATCATACCCCAATTCAAGCTTAATGAAACTAAGAGTTTTCAACTTCTACATTCAATGCCGGAACCTATCAAATCAACTCCGATTGACCTCAAATTTTACACACAAGTCATAAATTATATAACGGAGCAATGAAAATTTTCGAAACTGGATTCCGACTCTGGTATCAAAAAGTCAACTCCCCGGTCAAACTTTCAAACTTTAAATTCCTATTTTAGCCATTTCAAGCCTAATTTCACTACGGACTTTCAAATAAAATTTCGATCACGCTCCTAAGTCCAAAATCACCATACGGAGCTGTTGGAATCATCAAAATTCTATTCCGGGGTCGTTTTCTCAAAATGTTGACCGAAGTCAAACTTAGCACTTTAAGGCCAACTTAAGGAACCAAGTGTTCCGGTTTCACCTCAAACACTTTCAAATCCCGAACCAACCATCCCCGCAAGTCATAAATCATTACAAGTACCTACAAAAAATTTTATTTTAGGGAACACGGTTCTAAAAGTTAAAATGACCGATTGGATCATTACAAAACGTATGACTCAATTTTAAATTGAGTTTGAAATGTTTACTTTAGTGTCTTACATCTTTTTGGGGGCTATTTTCCTTCTAATGTATTTTACAATATGACATATTTCAATTATTTAGATTCTTAATACACATTAGCACAGTAAAATCAGGGGTTTAAATTTTCATCATACATTCACAATTTTATAATATTAATAAATAAATTGAAAGATATAATTGAATAGAAAGAAGATTAACTTATCTCATTTCTAAAGATCAATATTCAGTTCAGGTAAATAAATATGCAACATAAAATATGAAATAGGTTAAATTCGAGCTTGAGATGAAAGAGTTCTAATCCCAGCTTTATCATTTTGAAAGTGCAAATACTTTTATTTTGTACTAATGTAAAGAATTTTGTATTACTAAATTAGTGTTTAATATCTAATGCCATTGAAGGACAATTTGGAACATTATATAGATGTTATTATATTTTGTCATGTAAAATTTATTTTGTTATAAAAAATAAAAATAAGAGATGTGAGTGTAATTCTCAAATCGCAATAGAAGTTTGTGTTATAAAGAGAATTTCGAAGAAAAGTTTTTGAATTTATCCCAAGTTGTAATTATAGCTAAATATTAAAACTTGGGATGAGTTAATATTAAGTTTTAAATTAATAAAAAAATATTTTCTTTAATGTGTAAAATAAATAATTAAATTGGTTAAGTAGCAAAAGAATGCAATTCAATTTTTTCCCCCAAAGTTATCATATAAGTAAAAGTTATTTTCAAAGTATTTTTCAAATGAGAAAAACTCCTAGCATTCATATATTTGTTCCATAAGAAGTGCATTAACGTTGAAAGAATAAGAAATAGAGTAAGATCGGTTATTGTGAAATATTAAGAGTCAAATCGATAAAAATACAAACTTGAAATAATAAAGATGAAACAATAGAAGAAAAATTATATTCTACATGATTTGTCATTAATTATTATTATTATTATTATTATTATTATTATTATTATTATTATTATTATTATTATTATTATTATTATTATTATTATTATGATTTTTTAAAAAATTTACAAATTGAACTCCCTGTATCTTTTTAATATATTTAGTTATTTGTTGTAAAATATTAATTTAATATTAATCATTCTTAGACTTTATTCACATTTACCTTTTTTTAAGAGCTATAGGGCAAATCTTCCATTCCCAAATTTCAAAAAGACCAAGAGATAATATTTTTAAATTTGTGCTATTTGCCAAATCTTTTATCGATTGTTGTAAGTAAATTTTGTGTTACTTTTTTATTTTTTGATATTAGATACAAAATAATAATAATTTTTACAAGATATTCCACATAATTCTAAGAACTTCTATGATACATAATTTCTTTCTTTTATTGAACTAGCTAAAGTGAAATTAACATTCTATCAAGTTTAGGAACTCATTTTTTTTTATATCTCACACACTTTATTTAATGCTACTTATTTTAATTCTAATACGGTATATTTATTGATATAGAAAATACGCGCAAAACGCATATCCTAAGACTAGTACTTATAATTAAGGTTAGACAGATTCTATCCATCCACATAGTTATTTAGATTATTATTAAAGGCACTTCTCCTTTTCTGTTTTCATGATTAGTACTGTTAGTGCTTGTTTGAGATTAGATCAACACCACTATAATTTCCAACTAATAACCTAACTAGGAAATGCACCGAGAGTTGAAGAATAAAAGTGCCACTGCATTAGCACCAAATGGAACTTAGTTTATGGAACAATCAATAGTGAGGTGATGAGTAGTTCGGTTCATTTTTCACCCAAAATTTCCGCTTTAAATTGTTTGTTAGATGATGTCTCTTTCACTCACACGTGGTTAGGGTGTCAAATCAGCGCGTTGGGCTGATTTTAGGTGGGTCAAAATGGGTTGATTTAAAAGTTATTTGGGTTGGATAAAGATGGGCTAAAATTTATGTCATAGTCTAACCCGCGCAAGTCTTACCAAACTTTAATTAATTTATATTGTTTTATTATGAATTATTTACTTACCAAATAAGATTTTTTTTTTGGTTATGGTTATATATAAAATATCAAATAAAAAAAATATTTTAAAGATATTTTTGTAAAATTACTCATGGATCAATTTGAACTAAAAATCAGTCCAACTTTTAAATGGATTGAGTTCAATAAATGGTTAGATCAATAACCAATCTAACCTCGAATAGATTGGTCGAGTTAAATAGATTTGGGATCAAATTGTGACCCCTATACGTGGCGGTAGAATCGGTTTATTTTCCAATCCAACGCCAGCTAATAGAATTTCACTTTTTTGTGGACAAAAGAAACAAGAAAGATAATAAGTAATGCTATTATACTAAAACTTATAGCTGCATATATCAAGCTCATAACGTACATTTGAAAATCATTAATACATAACTACACAAAGAAAAAAGACCAAATATAACAAAACCGGCATTTCAACAACTTTTAGGCAGGCACTACAAACCAGGAAAACCCCATATGGATAATCACATGATGGATTAATGTGTGTTTGAAAAATAGTTAATAATATTGATCAAGATTAACAAGAGAATAGAAACTTATCGAATAAATATTGTGTCGTGGTAAATCACTGCCTTGAAAGCGATTTCAGTTCGACTGAGTGCAAATCGTTAAGATCGGTCGCTCCCCAAAGTTCCACAGTACTCCCAAACACGTGCACTCGTGGATGGAAGTTTTGAATTTGCAAAAAAAGAATTTTCCAGAAAAATTAGGAAGAAAAATAGTTTTTTGAGAGGATGAGAGAGGATGAGAGAATAAATATTTTGGTGGTAATTTGGTTCACAAATAATGATAGTTATATAGATGTGATGACCCAAAATGTCATCTTTAAATTTAATAAGTAATTCTGTGTTCTAATACCTCAAAAAGCATCATTTATCATTTCTCGACTTGCGTGCACAGTCCGTAAAATTTTTCGGAAAGTTTTCATGTGAAAAATGGATTAAAATGTGAAATAGAGCTTTAAAACTCAACTGAGTTGACTTTAGTCAACATTTTTAGCAAACGGACCCGAATCAGTATTTTGACAGTTCCGGTAGCTCCGTATCGTGATTTGAAATTTGGACGTATGCCCGAAATTTAATTTGGAGGTTCCTATCTCAAGTTATGACTATTTAACGGAACTAGCAATTTAAAGGCTAAAAATTTTCAAGTTTGGCCACGGGGTTGACTTTTTGATGTCAGAGCCAGAATCTGATTCTGAAAATTTGAACAGCTCCGTTATGTCATTTATGACTTGTGTGCTAAATTTGAAGTCATTCCGGATTTATTTAATATGTTTTGGCACGAGATTTGCAAATTAAAAAGTTTAAAACTCAAAGTTTGAATCGGGGTGTGAATTGTAATGTCAGCATTGTTTGACGTGATACAAGACCCCGAGTAAGTCCGTATTATATTATTGGACTTGTTGGTATATTTGTACGAGGTCCCGAGTACCCCGAGTGTGATACGGATTGAAATCGGATCAAGAATTGAACTTAAGCAAAATCTGAATTTTTCCTTCTGTTGTAATCGCACCTGCGGATTTTTGGTCGCAGGTGCGAGCTCGCAGAAGCGAGCCTTCCATCGCAGATGTGCCCAGGTGTGTCCAGGCTTTGATCGCAGAAGCGGACTGCTTCTCGCAGAAGCGTGTCCACAGATGCGCACCAAATCATGCAGATGCGGGACTGGGCTGGCCTGGGGTCTTCGCAGGTGCGGCCATTTTGCACAGAAGCGGATGTCGCAGGTGCGACAGGAGTGTCCGCAGATGCAGAACTTCACCTGGCAGCCTGGCATCGCAAATGCGAGCTTTGTCTCGCCAATGCGAGTCCACAAATGCGGAACTTTTATCCGCAGATGCGAAAATGACTGGGCAGAGCCCATAAATTCGGAAGTCGCTATTTTTACTCATTTTTGAGTTTCAAGTCTCGGATTTGGGCGATTTCAAGGGGGATTTTCATGACTTTGAATTGAGTAAGTGTTCTTTAACCAAAAATGATTATATTTCACAAATCCATGTCTATATTCATCATTTATTTCGGATTTAGATGGAAGAAATTGGAATTTTTGTAAAACGTTCCAAAAAACGAAAATGTAGATTTGAAGATCCATTTGACATCAGAATTGGATAATATTTGTATGGTTGAACTCGTAGCGAAACGAATATTCGGATTTCATGAGCTTTTTCATGATTTGAGAGGTGGGTCCCACTGTCAAATATTTTAATGTATTTTGGAATTTTATCCGAAAAATTAGTAAATTTATATGGAATTAATTCCTATGATTAGTATTGAATATATCGAATTGTTTGTGAATAGATTTGAAGCTTTCGGAGATAAATTTAAAAGAAAAAGCTGTGGTTGAGTAATTGATTGGAATTTGCAAAGCGAGGTAAGTGTCGTCGTTAACCTTGACTTGAGGGAATAGAACCCTTAAATTATTTGTTATGTGAAATGCATGTGAGCGACGCATAGGCGAGGTGACGAGTGTCTATACGTCGTGAAATTAATTGTTTGCCTGCTTACTTGAAAAATCATAAATTGTTTTAAATCATAAATTAATTATTATAATAATTATTTCTCTCTTATTCTTTGTCAAATATTAATTCTTGAATTTCTGTATTAATTGTTACATGCTATTTGAATTATGTGTTTTAATTGTTATTTGACATTTAGCATATTAAATATTAAACTGCCTATTTTCTCCCTGATTTCCATAATAATTTGCTATTTGTCATTATTTGTTTCGTAATTAAATCATAATTATTGTATGCTCGTTGTCTTATAATTTTATATTAATTGTTGCATTTATTGGAAAAAAATTTTCTATAAGAATTGGTAAATGGATATATTAGAGGATCGGGTTGCACGTCGCAACAGACTTATTAAAAAGTTCAAATTGGAGGATTGGGTTTCACGCCGCAACAAACTTATTAAAAGTCAATATTGGGGGATCGGATTGCACGCCACAACAGACTAATTAAAAGTCAATATTGGGAGATCGGATTGCACGCCGCAACAGACTTATTAAAAGTCAATATTGGGGGATCGGATTGCACGCCGCACCAGACTTATTAAAAAGTCTATATATATACTTGATTTATATAAATATATGACATACTTGATTAAAAGGAATATATTGGGAGAGCAGGTTACACGCTGCAACAGAATTGAATGTGAATATGTTGTAAGAGCGGGTTGCACGCTGCAACAGATTTGATGGAAATGATAATTGTTTACGACTACTGAATTTGCTTCAATTATTATAAATGAATTACCTGATTTATTTCTATTATTTTTTGTTGTTACTAATATTGCGTACATGTTAATGTAAGTGACCCGCCTTAGCCTCGTCACTATTTTATCGAGGTTAGGCTCAGCACTTACCAGTACATGGGGTCGGTTGTACTGATACTAACTCTGCACTTCTTGTGCAGATTTCGGAGTTGGTCCCAGCGGCGTACTATAGACTTGCTTGGATTTTAGCTACCAAAGGAGACTAGAGGTATAATTGCATGGCGTCCACAGTTCTGAAGTCCCCGTCTATTTCACTTTAGCTGTGTGTTTATTTCCAGACAGCTTTATTTTATTTAGACTTTTATTTGTATTATTCTAGAAGCTCGTGCACTTGTGACACCAATTCTGGGATGGTATTTAGACATCGTTGTTTTTATGGATTATTCACTACATTTCAGACTTTACTTCCGCATTTATTCTTTGATTATTAATAAATTTAAAAATTATTTTAAAAATAAATAATATTATTCTAATGTTGGCTTGCCTAGCAAGTGAAATGTTAGGCGCCATCACGGTCCGAAGGTGGGAATTTCGGGTCGTGACAGTTGGTATCAGAGCACTAGGTTACATAGGTCTCGCGAGTCACGAGCAAGCTTAGTAGAGTCTGAAGGATCGGTGCAGAGACGTCTGTACTTATCTCTCAGAGGCTATGAAGTTTCGGAACAATATCACTTCTTTCTTATTCTGTCGTGCTATTTTATTCTATCATCGATGATTGAACCATTCTACTCTTATTCTCTCGCAGATGGTGAGAACACGTAATACCTCTACCGATGGACAGGGACCAGAACCCCCGGAGGCAACTATGTCCAGGGGTAGAGGCCGAGGTCGAGGTCGTGCTAGAGGCCGAGGTAGAGCTCAGTCCAGAGCGCAAGCAACTGCACCTGTTGTAGAACCTCAGATGGACCTTCAGGAGGAGGTTCCAGTTCAGAATGTACCAGCTGGACCAGTTCAGGTCCCGGAAGGATTCATAGCCACTCCAGTACTTCAGGACGCTCTAGTCCGTCTGGTAAGTCTTATGGAGGGCATGGCCCAGAATGGTACATTTCCAGTGGCACCAGCCGTCTCACAGGCTGGGGGAGGAGCACAAACTCCCACTACTCCCGCTCCAGAGCAGATGGCTCCCCAGAATCAGGCTCCAGTAGCCTCGCCAGTTGGGGTAGTTCAGCCAGTTGTTGCGGCACAGATTGGTGATAGGCCCGCCATGTCTTTTGAGGCCTTATTGAGACTGGATAAGTTTACCAAGCTCTTTCTAATTCACTTTAGTGGTACACCTTCTGAGGACCCATAGGATTATCTTGAACGCTGCCATGAGGTGCTGCGGAACATAGGTATAGTTGAAAACAATGGGGTTGATTTTGGTGTATTTCAGATGACGGGTTCTGCCAAGAGGTGGTTGAGAGATTATACATTGACCCGACCAGTCGGATCACCTACACTTACCTAGGAGAAGTTCTCTCAACTATTTCTGGAGAAGTTCCTCCCTATCACACTGAGAGAGGAATTTTGCAAGCAATTTGAGCATCTACAGCAGGGCAGTATGACTGTTACTCAGTATGAGTCCTGTTTTGTAGATTTGGCTCGTCATGCTCTCCTTTTACTACCTACGGAGGGAGAGAGAGTGAGGAGGTTTATTGAGGGACTCACTCACCCTATCAGACTTCAGATGGCCAAGGAGACCGGAAGTGAGATTTCTTTTCAGGCGGCTGCTAATGTCGCAAGGAGGATCGAGATGGTTCTTGCACAAGAGAGAGGGTAGAGGTCCGATAAAAGGCCTCATCAGTTCGGTGGTTTCAGTGGTGCCTCGTCTAGAGGCAGAGGTAATTTTGGTAGGGGTCATCCTCCCAGACCATTTCATTCATCACTTCATGCATCTCCCAGTGCTTCAGGGAGTCACGGTCCTATTATGCCTTACTCTGGACAGCGGGCATTCAATGTGCATTCAGCTCATATCAGTGATTCACCACTCCAGAGTTATTACAGCGGTTATCCGGCCCATTTGGGTCAGCTTCAACTTCAGCACCCACGGCATCATGATGGGTGTTATGAGTGTGGAAACATTGGTCACATCAGGAGGTATTGCCCTAGATTGGCGAGTAACAGATCTCGGCAAGATTCTCGGGCCATCATACCGACACTGGTTGCTTCACTGTCTGCTCATCCAGCTAGAGGTAGGGGTTAGGAAGCTAGAGGTGGAGGTCAGGCCATTAGAGGTGGAGGTCAGACCGTTAGAGGTGGAGGCTAGTCAGTTAGAGGCCTTCCCAGGGACGCAGTTCAGAGTGGTGGGGCCCAGCCCAGATTTTATGCTTTTCCAGCTAGGCCTAAGGCCGAGTCATCTGATGTTGTGATCACAGGTATTATTCCAGTTTGCCATAGAGATGCTTCAGTTTTATTTGATCCAGGATCTATTTATTCCTATGTGTCCTCCTATTTTGCTTCATATTTGGTAGTTTTATGTGATTCTCTGAGTGCTTCGGTGTGTGTATCTACACCGGTGGGAGACTCTGTTATAGTAGATCATGTCTATCATTCGTGTGTGGTTACTATTAGTAATCTTGAGACTAGTGTGGATCTTCTACTTCTTGATATGGTAGATTGAGATGTCATCTTGGGTATGGATTGACTGTCCCCTTATCATGCTATATTGGATTGTCATGCCAAGACAGTGACCCTAGCTATGCCGGGGTTACCTCGGTTAGAGTGGAAATGAACTCCTGGCCATTCTACCAGCAGAGTTATTTCTTATATGAAAGTTCAACGTATGGCAGAGAAAGGGTGTCTAGCCTATTTGGCTTATATTCGCGATCCCAGTGCGGATGTCCCTACTATGGACTCAGTACCAGTTGTTCGTAAATTTCCAAAAGTATTTCCTGCAGATTTACTGAAGATGCCACCCGACAGAGATATTGACTTCTGTATTGATTTGGCTCCGGGAACTCAGCCCATTTCAATTCCACCACACCGTATAGCCCCGTCGGAGTTGAAAGAATTGAAAGAGCAGTTACAAGACTTGCTTGATCAGGGATTCATTAGAGCCAGTGTCTCGCCCTGGGGTGCACCGGTATTATTTGTAAAGAAGAAAGATGGCTCTATGCGGATGTGTATAGACTATCAGCAGTTGAACAAGGCCACTATCAAAAACAAATATCCGCTGCCAAGAATTGATGACTTATTTGATCAGCTTCAGGGTGCCAAGGTATTTTCGTAGATCAATTTGAGGTCTGGTTACCATCAGTTGAAGATTAGGGCATCTGATGTCCCTAAAACAACTTTTCGAACTCGGTATGGGCATTACAAATTCCTAGTGATGTAATTTGGGTTGACAAATGCCCCAGCAGCATTTATGGATTTGATGAATCAGGTGTTCAAGCCTTATTTGGATTTTTTTGTAGTTGTATTCATTGATGATATCTTTATTTACTCCAACAGTCGAGAGGAACATGAGCAACATCTTCGAAGTGTGCTTCACACCTTGAAGAATAATCAGTTATATGCCAAGTTTTCAAAATGTGAGTTTTGGTTAGACTCAGTTGCCTTTTTGGGGCATGTTGTATCGATAGAAAGCATAAAGGTGGATCCTAAGAAGATTGAGGCTGTTCAGAATTGGCCTAGACCTACTTCAGTTACAGAGATCCGGAGTTTCCTAGGTTTAGCAGGTTATTATCGTCGTTTCATGAAAGGGTTTTCATCTATAGCAAGCCCATTGACTAGATTGACCTAGAAAGGTGTCCCATTCAGATGGTCAGACGAGTGTGAGTTGAGCTTTCAGAAGCTCAAGACTTCTTTGACTACGTCGCCAGTGTTGGAATTACCCACAGGTTCAGGATCGTATACGGTATATTGTGACGCATCTCACATTGGGCTAGGTGTAGTATTAATGCAGGATGGCAAGGTAATTGCATATGCATCGCGGCAGTTGAAAGTTCACGAGAAGAATTATCCTGTTCATGACTTAGAATTGGCAGCCATTGTTCATGCGCTGAAGATTTGGAGGCATTACCTCTACGGTGTCTCGTGTGAGGTATTTACTGATCATCATAGCCTTCAGTATCTGTTCAAACAAAAGGATATTAATTCGAGGCAGAGAAGATGGTTGGAGTTGTTGAAAGACTATGATATCACCATTTTGTATCACCCCGAAAAGGCCAATGTGGTGGCCGATGCTTTGAGTAGAAAGACTGTGAATATGGGCAGTCTTGCGTATATTCCAGTTGGTGAGAGGCCATTAGCTGCAAATTTTCAGACTTTGGCTAATCAGTTCGTGAGGTTAGATGTTTCAGAACCCAGTCGGGTTCTATCTTGCTCAGTCACTCGGTCTTCTTTATATGAGCGCATCAGAGAGAGGCATTATGATGATCCTCATTTACTTATCCTTAAGGACACGGTGCGGCACAGTGATGCCAAACATGTTGCTGTGGGGGAAGATGGAGTTCTACGAATGCAGGGTCGTATTTGTGTGCCTAATGTGGATGGGCTTCGTGAATTAATTCTTGAAGAGGCACACAACTCCAGGTATTCTATTCATCCAGGTGCCGCTAAAATGTATCAAGATTTACGGCAACATTACTGGTGGAGGAGAATGAAAAAGGATATTTTTACATATGTAGCTCGATGTCTGAATTGTCAGCAAGTTAAGTACGAGCATCAGAGACCTGGTGGTTTGCTTCAGAAGTTAGAAATTCCTGAGTGGAAGTGGGAGCGTATCACTATGGATTTTGTTGTTGGGCTCCCACGGACTCAGAGAAAATTTGACGCAGTTTGGGTCATTGTGGACAGGTTGACCAAGTCAGCACATTTCATTCCAGTGGCAGTTACGTATTCTTCAGAGAGGTTAGCTGAAATTTACATTCGTGAGATTGTCCGCCTTCACGGTGTGCCTGTGTCTATTATTTCAGATCGAGGTATGCAGTTTACCTCATATTTCTGGAGGGCTGTACAACGTGAGTTAGGCACGCGGGTGGAGTTGAGCACAGCCTTTCATCCACAGACAGACGGACAGTCATAGCGCACTATTCAGATATTGGAAGTTATGCTCTGCGCTTGTGTTATAGACTTTGGTGGTTCTTGGGATCATTTCTTGCCACTTGCGGAGTTTGCTTATAATAATAGCTACTAGTCGAGCATTCAGATGGATCCATATGAGGCATTATATGGAAGGCGATGCCGATCACCAGTTGGTTGGTTTGAACCGGGAGAGGCTCGGTTGTTGGGTACCGATTTGGTACAGGACGCCTTGGATAAGGTCAAGATTATTCAGGATCAACTTCACTCAGCTCAGTCTAGGCAAAAGAGTTATGCCAACCGAAAAGTTCGTGATATTGCATTTATGGTTGGAGAAAGAATATTGCTCTGGGTTTCACTTATGAAAGGTGTAATGAGGTTCGGTAAGAAGGGCAAGTTGAGCCCTAGATATATCGGACCTTTTGAAATTCTTGAAAGGGTGGGTGAAGTAGTCTACATGCTTGCATTACCACCTAGTTTATCAACGGTTCATCCAGTGTTCCATGTGTCTATGCTACAAAAATATCACGGTGATCCGTCCCATGTGTTAGATTTCAGCTCAGTTCAATTGGACAAAGATTTGACTTACGAGGAGGAGCCGGTGGCTATTCTAGCCTAGCAAGTCCGACAGTTGAGGTCTAAGAGTTATCCTTCAGTTCAGGTGCAATGGAGAGGTCAGTCGGTAGAGGCATCTACCTGGGAGTCCGAGTCGGACATGCAGAGTAAATATCCACACCTTTTCTCCAGCTCAGGTACTTTTTCTAACTCCGTTCGAGGACGAACGTTTGTTTTAGAGGTGAAGAATGTGATGACCCAAAATGTCATCTTTAAATTTAATAAGTAATTCTATGTTCTAAGACCCAGAAAAGCACCATTTATCATTCCTCGACTTGCGTGCGTAGTTCGTAAAATTTTTCGGAAAGTTTTCATGTGAAAAATGGATTAAAATATGAAATAGAGCTTTAAAATTTAACTGAGTTGACTTTGGTCAACAATTTTAGTAAATGAACCCGGATCAATGTTTTGACAGTTCCGGTAGCTCCGTATCGTGATTTGGGACTTGGGCGTATGCCCTGAATTTAATTTGGAGGTCCCTAGCTCAAGTTATGACCATTTAACGGAACTAGCAGTTTAAAGGCTAAAGATTTCCAAGTTTGACCACGGGGTTAACTTTTTGATATCGGAGCCGGAATCCGATTCTGAAAATTTGAATAGCTCCGTTATTTCATTTATGACTTGTGTGCCAAATTTGAAGTCATTCCGGATTCATTTAATATTTTTTGGCACGAGATTTGCAAATTGAAAAGTTTAAAACTCAAAGTTTGAATCGGGGTGTGAATTGTAATTTTAGCGTTGTTTGACGTGATACGAGATCCCGAGTAAGTCCGTATTATGTTATTGGACTATTGGTATATTCGTACAGGGTCCCGAGTACCCCGAGAGTGAAACGTATTGAAATCGGATCAAGAATTCGACTTAAGGAAAATCTGAATTTTTCCTTCTGTTGTAATCGCACCTGCGGATTTTTGGTCACAGGTGCGAGCTCGCAGAAGCGAGCCTTCCATCACAGATGTGCCCAGGCGTGTCCAGGCTTTGATCGCAGAAGCGTGTCCGCAGATGCGCACCAAATCACGCAGATGCGGGGCTGGCCTGGCCTGGGGTCTTCGCAGGTGCGGCCATTTTGCGCCGAAGCGGATGTCGCTGGTGCGACAGGAGTGTCCGCAGATGCGGAACTTCACCTGGTAGCCTGGCATCGCAAATGCGAGCTTTGTCTCGCAAATGCAAGTCCGCAAATGCGAGTCCACAAATGCGGAACCTTTATCCGCAGATGCAAAAATGACTGGGCAGAGCCCATAAATTCGGAAGTCGCTATTTTTACTCATTTTTGAGTTTCAAGTCTCGGATTTGGGCGATTTCAAGGGGGATTTTCACGACTTTGAATTGGGTAAGTGTTCTTTAACCAAAAGTAATTATATTTCACAAATCCATGTTTATATTCATTATTTATTTCGGATTTAGATGGAACAAATTGGAATTTTTGTAAAACCTTCCAAAAAACGAAAATTTAGATTTGAAGGTCCATTTGACATCGGAATTGGATAATTTTTGTATGGTTGAACTCGTAGCGGAACAGGTGTTCGGATTTCGTGAGCTTTTTAGGGATTTGAGGTGTGGGTCCCACTATCAAATATTTTAATGAATTTCGGAATTTTATCCGGAAAATTAGTAAATTCATATGGAATTAATTCCTATGATTAGTATTGAATATATCGAATTATTTGTGAATAGATTTGAAGCTTTCGGAGACAAATTTAAAAGGAAAAGTTGTGGTTGAGTAATTGATTGGAATTTGCAAAGCGAGGTAAGTGTGGTCGTTAACCTTGACTTGAGGGAATAGAACCCTTAAATTATTTGTTTTATGAAATACATGTGAGCGACGTATAGGCGAGGTGACGAGTGTCTATACGTCGTGAAATTAATTGTTTGCCTGCTTACTTGAAAAATCATAAATTATTTTAAACTATAAATTAATTATTATAATAATATTTTCTCTCTTATTCTTTGTCAAATATTAATTCTTGAATTCCTGCATTAATTGTTACATGCTATTTGAATTATGTGTTTTAATTGTTATTTGATATTTAGCATATTAAATATTAAACTGCTTATTTTCTCCCCGATTTCCATAATAATTTGCTATTTGTCATTATTTGTTTCGTAATTAAATCATAATTATTGTATGCTCGTTGTCTTATAATTTTATATTAATTGTTGCATTTATTGGGGAAATTTCTTCTATAAGAATTGGTAAATGGATATATTAGAGGATCGGGTTACACGTCGCAACAGACTTATTAAAAAGTTCATATTGGAGGATCGGGTTTCACGCCGCAACAAACTTATTAAAAGTCAATATTGGGGGATCGGATTGCACGCCATAACAGACTAATTAAAAGTCAATATTGGGAGATCGGATTGCACGCCGCAACAGACTTATTAAAAGTCAATATTGGGGGATCGGATTGCACGCCGCACCAGACTTATTAAAAGTCAATATCGGGGGATCGGATTGCATGCCGCAACAGACTTATTAAAAAGTCTATATATATACTTGATTGAAATAAATATATGACAGACTTGATTAAAAGGAATATATTGGGAGAGCGGGTTGCACACTGCAATAGAATTGAATGTGAATATGTTGTGAGAGCAGGTTGCACGCTGCAATAGATTTGATGGAAATGATAATTGGTTACGACTGCTGAATTGGCTTCAATTATTATAAATGAGTTACCTGATTTATTTCTGTTATTTATTGTTGTTACTAATATTGCGTACAAATTAATGTAAGTGACCCGCCTTAGCCTTGTTACTACTTCGTCGAGGTTAGGCTCAACACTTACCAGTTCATGGGGTCGGTTGTACTGATACTACACTCTGCACTTCTTGTGGTACCAGAGGAGATTTGAGGTATAACTGCATGGCGTTCACAGTTCTGAAGTCCCCGTCTATTTTACTTTAGCTGTGTGTTTATTTCCCGACAGCTTTATTTTATTCAGACCTTTATTTGTATTATTCTAGAAGCTCGTGCATTTGTGACATCAATTCTGGGATGGTATTTAGACATTGTTGTTTTTATGGATTATTCACTACATTTCAGACTTTACTTCTGCATTTGTTCTTTGATTATTAATAAATTTAAAAATTATTTTAAAAATAGATAATATTATTCTAATATTGGCTTGCCTAGCAAGTGAAATGTTAGGCGCCATCACAGTTCGAAGGTGGGAATTTCGGATCGTGACAATAGGCAAATTATATACGTTTTCTTCCATCAGAAAAACGTAAGAAGCCAAATGGGAGTTAATATTTATGTAACATTATTCTTGGTTTAATGACATAATTAACATCAAGACAGTAACTTCAAACCTTCTGAAAAACTAATATCTTTTGACAAATGAAGTCACAAATACCGTCATATGAATGGATGTGAATCATTTATGATGTAGTAACTTCATTCTCCCACTATGCATATACATACAATCTAAAGATGTTAAAAAAATTAATAGTGAAGATGTATGAGAATTAACCACAGATTAGTTGTGGATTAAAAGTGCTCTTTATTCTTTGCATTATCAAATTAGAACACTTCTAATCCACAACTAATCTCACCCGGTGCGGAGTAGCAAAGAGCTCCGCTACCCCTATCCTACAACCCTAATGATAGTCCTCCACACTTTCCTATCAAGGGTCATATCCTCGAAAATCTGAAGCCTCGCCATGTCCTGCCTGATCACCTCTCCCCAATACTTCTTGGGCCGCCCTCTACCTCTTCTTATACTTGTCAAATCCAACTGCTCACATCTCCTTACTGGGGCGTTTGGACTTCTCCTCCGCACGTGGCCGAACCATCTGATCCTAGCTTCCCGCATCTTGTCATCCATCGGGGCCACGCCCACCTTCTTCCGAATATCTTCATTGTTAATCTTATCCATCCTAGTGTGCTCGCACATCCACCTCAACATCATCATTTCTGCTACTTTCATCCTCTGGATATGCGAGTTCTTAACCGGCCAACACTCTGCCCCATACAACATGGCTGGTCTAAACACCGCTCTATAGAACTTACCTTTGAGTCTCAGTGACACCTTCTTGTCACATAGGACTCCATATGCTAACCTCCACTTCATCCACCCCACCCATATACCGTGCGCAACATCTTCGTCGATCTCCACATCCCTCTGTATAACCGACCCAAGGTACTTGAAACTACTTCCCTTGGGGATGACATGTGATTCAAGCATCACATACACGCCCACTTCCCTCGACTCGGTGCTGAACTTGCACTGTAGGTATTCTGTCTTAGTTCTGCTAAACTTGAAACCTTCAGACTCAAGGTCCTATCTCCAAACCTCCAGCCTCTCGTTAACGCCGCCTCGCGTCTCATCAATCAGAACAATATCGTCAGCGAATAACATACACCATGGCACCTCCCCTTGAATATGGTGTGTCAGTTCGTCCATTACTAGGGAAAATAAAAATGGGCTAAGCGTATATCCTTGGTGCAACCCCATAACAACTGAAAAATGCTCAGAGTCACCTTTCACCATCCTAACCCCGGTCTTAGCTCCCTCATACATGTCTTTAATCGCCCTAATATAAGCAACCAACACGCCTTTCACCTCCAGGCATCTCCAAAGAACATCCCTAGGTACCTTGTCATACGCTTTCTCCAGGTCAATAAACACCATGTGCAAATCCTTCTTCCTATCCCTGTAGTGTTCCAACAACCTCCTAATAAGGTGGATAGCCTCCGTAGTTGAACGACCTGGCATGAACCCGAACTGGTTATCAGATACAGACAAAGTTCTCCTCACCCTCTTTTCCACCACTCTCCCAAACTTTCATGGTATGACTTAGTAACTTGATACCCCTATAGTTGTTACAATTCTGGATATTGCCTTTGTTCTTGTACAACGGTACCATCGTGCTCTACCTCCACTCGTCCGATATCCTCTTCATCCTGAGAATAATATTGAACAGCCTAGTCAACCACTCCAAACCTTCTCAGCCCACACTCCTCCAAAATTCAACTGGAATTTTGTCTGGTCCGGTCGCTCTACCCTTACTCATCATACAGATAGCCCCCACGACCTCCTCAACCCTAATGCGTCTACAGTACCCAAAGTCTCGGTGAATCACGAAATTCCCCAAAACACCTAGCACTATATCCCTGTCTCTATCTTCATTCATAAGTCTATGAAAGTAAGTCTGCCATCTCCTCTTAATTTGTGCCTCTCCCATCAATACTCTGCCGTCCTCATCTCTGATGCACCTCACTTGGTCCAGATCCCAAGACTTTCTCTCTCTTTCCTTGGCCAATTGGAAGAGCTTTTTATCCCCGCCTTTGTCCGCTAGTTCCTCGTACAGATGAGCAAACAGAGCAGTCTTAGCATCCGTGACCGCCAACTGCGCCTTCCTCCTAGCTACCTTATACCTCTCTATGTTCGTTCTCCTCTCCTCCCCGTGTGTGCTCCCTACTAACCTCAGGTACGCTGCCTTCTTCTCTTTCACTTTTCCTTGGACCACTTCATTCCACCACCAGTCGCCTTTGTGCATGTCAGTGTATACTTTCGAGACCCCTAAAACCTCTTTTGCTGCCTCCCTAATATAGTCTGCCGTCATCGCCCACATAGCACCTGCGTCCCCGCTACTCCTCCAGGCTCCTACTATCGATAACCTCCTCTCCAATTCCTGAGCTTTATCTTTAGTCAAGGCTCCCTACCTGATCCTCGGTCATCCTCATGCCGATCACTTCTTTCTATTAATCACGATACCGACGTCCATCACTAAGAGCCTATGCTGCGTCGCGAGGGTCTCCCCTGGAATAACCTTGCAGTCCTTACACAACCATCTATCACACCTCCTGAGGAGGATGTAGTCAACCTGGGTCCTCGCCACCGTACTTTGGAAAGTAAGTAAATGCTCCTCCCTCTTCAGAAAACTAGAGTTTACAATCGCCAGCTCAAATGCCTCCGCAAAATCCAACAACGAAGTACCTCCTCCATTCCTAACCCCCAAAGCCAAAGCCTCCATGCACAATGCCATACCCATCAGAAGTCGACCTAATATGACCATTGAAATATCCTCATATAAATAACCTCTCAACAAGCGGGATACTATGCACAATCTCATCCAACCCTTCCCAAACGCGCCTTTTGACCTCCTCATCCAAGCCTGCATGCGGCGCGTAAGCGCTACTTACATTTAGAGTGCACTCCCCAACCACTAGATTAATAGTCATTAATCTATCACTCACCCGCCTGACCTATACCACCGACTCTCAAAGCTCCATGTCCACCAAAATACCCACTCCATTATTATCCTTCGTGACTCCAGAGTACCAAAACTTATACCCGTCCGCATCCCTCGCCCTCGATCCTACCGACCTAGTATCCTGGACACAAGCTATATTAACCTTCCTCCTCTGAAGAATCTTTGCTAACTCTATAGACTTACCTGTTAGTGTTCCTACGTTCCATGACCCAATTCTCAACCTAGATGCTCGCTTGTTCCCCTTACTCCCCTTGCCTCCCGTCCCATCCCTGTGCCCTGCCCCAACCCCAGCCCCACCCGAGGATATGACCTTACTCTACCATCCCATACCTCATCCACTATACCTACGACAGACTAGGGAAAACTGCTAACCCAAAAATATGCAAAAGGTCAATCTAGAAGAAAATGATAAGTAGCTACAAGCACACAAATATTATGATTATACTAATGCGACTGAAATGACACCAAGTTAACTAATACAACTAAGAGAGAGAGTGAGGCAGGAGGTACCAACTCCCGACATAAGAACCTAGATATTTGCCGCCTTTGCTGCCACTTCTTCATGACAATCGTCGAAAAAGGTCATCGGATAGTTGGACGTAATGGCTGTTGCTCGCCGGAGCCGGCTAAAATGTTGTGGGACAGGGAACTTCTGAAGAGACGACTATTCCGAGTGTGTATAGTAACACACTACAGTAAAAGAGGGGGGATGTAAAAGAGGGGGAGGGGGAAAGAGAGAGAGAGAGAGAGGAAGAGAGGGGGATATAAAAGAGGGGGGATGACAGTCACCGGCTCTGTGCAAGCCGCCGGCGTAGGAGGGAAAGCGGGTGGAGAAAGGGATATGGTGGAGATAGTAGAGGAAGGAGAGAGGGGGATGAGAGAGAGAAAGGAGGGGGTAGAGAGCGAGAACTTACCTGACGGGAATGGCTAACGCCGGTGCCGGAGCTTGGCTTGTCACCGGTGGTGGCAGAGAGCCGTTAGGCACAGTAGGGCGTGAGAGAGAGAGCATTATCAAATTATAGTATAACGTCTAAAGAGGAATAATACCAACAATCCACGACTAATACAAAGATAAAGAATAAGAATAATTTTTTGGTAAAAGGAAGGAACATGCACTTAAGTGTCAATATCTTTCGATTTGAATTGACACGTAGTGAAATGAGGCAACGACTAATATCCACAAAGTGAAGTACTCTTGAACTGAATGGACATGAGTTGAGACCCCCACAACACATATTATATCTTTAATTATATGCAAACTCCGCGATACTAACAAATTGATTTTATGGTCATGCACACACCTTGGGTCTCATGAGTGCTCTAGAAAGTCATCACAAGTCTTTCATAAAATGCAACCACACCTTTACACTCACATAGGTGATTCCATCAAGTCTATCAACATATAGACCACTTTAAGGCTATGAAATCATTAAGAGAAAGCTAGGCTCAACCTTATAAAGCACTACCAAATGCCATAGGGATATGAAATATAGTGCATATTGGAGTCTCATATGGCTTCGTTTGACCACAAACATGTAACCACCATACTTCCTCAATCCATGGGCTTTAGACCCATCCCCTTCGACGTGTCAAGGATAACTCTCCTTGCCAATTCCAATTGTCATTTGCGAGTCACAATGTAAATAAACTGGTGAAGTTTGACTTCTCCATAAAGGCACGTCTGCCAATAAGTTTCTCAACCATTCAGCTTCTTGCCATTCTAATTTAAGAGCAATAAATTCATATTCCATGGTCGAACATGCTATAAAAGTCTGTTTTGAAGACTTCCACGAAATAGCACCTGCACCCAAAGTAAACACATAGGTACTAGTGGAGCTAACTTCATCACTGTTAGTAACCCAGTTTGCATCACAAAATCCTTCTAAAACAACAAGAAATTTATTAAAATGCAAACACCAATCCATATTACCTCTCAAATACCTTAGAAAATGATGAAGAGCATTCCGGTGTTCAGTACTGGAGTTGTGAGTATATCTACTCAATCTACTAACATCATAAGCAATATCAGGCCGTGTATAATTCATGAGAAACATTACACTACCGATTATCTTAGCATATTCAGTTTGAGAAATACTAGATTCTTTATTCTTTCTCACGTGTATGGTAGTATCATAAGGAGATCTCACAGGAGCTACATCAAAACAATCAAACCTTTCCAACATTTTCTCAATATAATGAGACTGAGACAATGAAAAACCATTAGCAGTGCTTTTGATTTTAATCCCTAAAATTACATCTGCTTCTCCAAGATCTTTCATTTCAAATTTAGAAGACAGCAAATTCTTAGTCTCATTTATAATATCCACATTAGGGCCAAAGATTAACATGTCATCCATATACAGACATATAATCATACAATATGATCCTACCATCTTGGAATAAACATAAGTATCAGATGCATTAACAACAAACCCATTATCTACTAGTGTGCTATTAAAATTTTCGTACCATTGCCTAGGTGCATGTTTAAGACCATATAAAGACTTTCTCAATTTGCATACTTTATTCTCTTGTCCTTGGATCACAAAACCCTCAGGTTGAGTCATATAGATCTCTTACTCTAAATCACCATTTAGAAAAGCTGTTTTAACATCCATTTGATGTATCACTAAATTATAGATAGCGTCTAAGGCAACAAGAGTTCTAATAGTTGCTATTTTAGTTACGAGAGAATAAGTATCAAAGTAGTTAATGTCTTTCTTTTGGTTAAAACCCCTAATAACAAGTCTAGCCTTGTATTTCTCGATTGTACCATCAGATCTTAGTTTCTTCTTAAATATCCACTTGCTACTTATAAATTTACAACCTTTAGGAAAATCAGTTAAGTCCCAGGTCTGATTAGAAACTATAGAGTCTAATTCACTTTTAATAGCCTCTTTCCAAAAATTAGCATCTATTGACCTTATTGCTTCATCATAAGTCTTAGGGTTTTCTTCTATTAAATAGGTAGACATTACTTCGTAATTTAAAATATCAAGATCAATATTTTCAGTCAAGAAAGTAGTGATAAAGTCAAGACTAAAGCTTACTTCAATTATACGTTTCTTACTCCTTCTAAGTTCATTTTCATGATCATTAACAATAATACTAAAAGAAGGCACAATATGAGAATTAATAGACATAGATGTAAAATTATTATTAGGCATATCAATAGGAACATTATCTTTCAATGGAAAAACATGCTCAATTTTTTTTGAATCTCTAGATTCACAAATAGAATGATCATTCAAAGATAGAAATCTATATGCAATACTATTTTGAGCATAACCAATAAAAATGACATCAAAAGTCTTGGGTCCTAGAGTTACTTGTTTAAAATCGGGTAGACCACCCTTAGCCAAACAACCCCATACTTTTAGAAATTTTAAGTTAGGGGCAAATCCTTTCCATAACTCATAAGGAGTTTTATCTAACTTTTTATGTGGGACTCTATTAAGAACATAGCATGCAGATAAGACAACTTCTCCCCACATCTTATCAGATAAACCTGAACTCTAAAACATAGAATTCATCATTTCTTTAAGAGTTTGATTTTTTCGTTCGGCTACACCATTTTGTTGGGGAGTATATGAAGTACTAACCTCATGTATTATACCATTTTTCGTACAAAAAACTTCTAGAGTTTGTCTTAGACTAACAGTGTATCTCGAAAAGTCATCAACAAAAGTGATATAGTATTTCTTTCCACCCTTACTAACAATGTTCTTGAAATCAGCTATGTCTCAGTGCACTAGTTCAAGCAATTCTGTCTTTCTATACATTTTTAAAAGTCTTTTTGGTATATTTTGCTTCTACACAAAAAGAACACATAGAGAATTTATCAACATTAACCATAAGAATTAATTCTATTTTTCTAAGTCTTTTTATAGAAGCAACATTAATATGACCTAGCCTACCATGTCACAAATCAATAGACTCAGCAATATAAGCAGAATTAGAAGTATTTGCATTACTAGTAATCTCTTGAACAATGTTCAGTATAAGTAAACCTCCATTGAGGTAACCCTTCCCAACAAAGTCTCCTCCACGAGAAATAATAATTTTATCAGATTCAAAAACAAGTTTAAGGCCTGTTTTGTTCAGGAGTGCACCAGAAATTAAGTTTTTACAAATGGAGGGAACGTACAAAACATTGTTCAAGGCTAAAGCTTTTTCAGAAGTTAACTTAAGAAGAAATTTTTTGTCACGAACCAAAATCCCAAGTACCGTGATGGCACCTATTATGATACTAGGAAAGCCGATAACTCAGACATACCAACACTTTCAATAAAATATACTAAAACAAGTTTAAATTAGAAAAAATGTCATAAAACTAGATAAAACCCCCACAACTCAATACAAGAGTTTCCCAAAACTAGGGTGTCACTTAGTATATGAGCATCTATACAATACTAAGTCTGATACACTGTCTAAGAAAAATAGAAACTGAATAAGTAAACTGAGGGGTAGGGGAGGAGAGTCAAGGTCTGCGGACGCCAAGGCAGCTACCTCGATAATCTCCGAATGACTGAAAACCCTAAGAATCAGCAACCGCTGTGACCGGAAACACCTGGATCTGCACACAAAATGTAGGGTATAGCGTGAGTACAACCAACTCAATAAGTAAGAACTAACCTTTGGACTGAAAGTAGTGACGAGCTCAAATATTTTAGCCCATATATAGAATTAATAGTAAAGAAATTTACGGAAAATATAACAGTAATATCTCATAAATTCATAATCTGCAGGTAACAGTGCAAGAATTTAGGCATGCTTCTAGGTTTAACAATTAAACTCAGAACATATAAAATATGTCAAGTTTGAATGATATGAGAAATATGACATCTTTATATCTACATGCAAATATGCATATCGTATGTGATGCAACACAATAAAAACCTTGCGTATTCACACTCTCGGAGTACTCAACCTGACTGTCTCTATTCTCACTAATCATACTCAATCACTCAGCATTGTACATGGCAGATCCAGCCCAAATGCAAATAAGTCCAGGACAGATTCAACCCAAATGCAAATAAATCCAGGGCAGATCCAGCCCAATGAAAATGAATCAATAGCAATTGCGCTCACTGTGGGTATGCAGACTCCGGAGAGACAGATCCAGACCAAGCGCTATAATAAGCCAAGTCCTGGTAGGAATCAATAAAGCCTGTCGCGGCGTGTAACCCGATCCCATAAATATCACTCATAAATAGGCCCTCGGCCTTACTCAGTCATTAATCTCTCCAGTCTCTCGGGCTCACAACACTCATGCTAAGCAGCCCAAATCAATGATACAGAATGTGACAATATACGATAACGGAGACTGAGATATGATATGCAATGATGAATGCGAATGAGTACATAACTACAATTAAGTAAATAACTCAACAATAAAGAACAACCACTGTAGGTCCTAATAGTACCGACATATAGCTTAGACATGATTTCTAGCATAAATTACAGCTCAAGTGCTCTAACAAATAGAGTTCAGTAATAATGTTCAGATTAGATTGCTACACAGTTTCATGGAATCAACTAAATCACAATTACTACGGTGCATGACCACACGCCCGTCACCTAGCATGCGCGTCACCTCAACATCAATCACATGAGCTAAGGGATTTCTGGGATTCATACCCTCAGAACCAAGTTTAGAAGTGTTACTTACCTCAAACCGTGCAAAAATCTACTCCAACAAGCTCTTGCTTCATGAATTAGCCTCTGAATGCCTCAAATCTAGCCACAAACAGTATGATACAATCAACACGAGCAAAGAGAATCAAGTCCATACGAAAATACTAAGTTCTTAATCAAAAGTCAAAAAGTCAACTTAAAAGTTGACCCCTGGGACCACATTTCGGAATCCAATAAAAGTTACAAAATCCGGAAGCCCATTCAACCATGAGTCCAACCATACCAAATTTACCAAATTCCGACACCAAATCGTCACTCAAATCCCCAAATTTAACTTTCCAAATCCCTAGCCTCAAACTCCCAAAATTCCACCAAAACAACACACAAACTAGGTGGGGCATTCAATGGGGAAACAATATTATTGAATACAACTGATCACAAGTGACTTACCTCAAGAAACTCCTCGAAATCCCTCTCAAAAATTGTCTTAGCCCGAGCTTGAAATGTCTAAAAATGATTAATACCTCAGAACCCTTCGAATTTAAACACTGCCCAGAGATCCTACTTTTGCGGTCCAAAATTCTGCTTCTGCATTCCAATAATCTACTTCTGCGGTACCGCTTTTGCGGTCAAAAATCTGCTTCTGCGGAAAACACTCAACTACCGACCTCGTTGTAACGACCCAGCCAGTTGTTTTGAGTATTACAACCCCGGTTCCCCTTTGCTGCTCAAATTATACTTTACAGTTGTTGTGTGACTTGCCGGGGCAATTGGTTCGGGTCTGGTGAGATTTTAGAATGAATCGGAACACTTAGTTCCAAGGTTTAAAGCTTAAGTTAAAATAGTGACCGGATGTCGACTTATGTATGAACAACTCTAGAATCGAGTTTTGAAAATTCCAATAGCTCCGTATGGTGATGTTAGACTTAGGAGCGTGTCCGAAAAATTACTTGAAGGTACGTAGTGGAATTTGGCTTGAAATGCTGAAAGTTAAATTTTTGGGAAGTTTGACCGGGGGTTGACTTTTGATATCGTGGTCAGAATCCGAATCTAGAAATTTGAATAGGTTCGTAATGTGAAATGTGACTTGTGTGCAAAATTTGAGGTCAATCGGACGTGATTTGATAGGTTTCGGCGTCGTTTGTAGAATTTGGAAATTTTGAAATTTATTAGTCTTGAATCCATGTGTAGTTCGTATTTTTGAGGTTGTTTGATGTGATTTGAGGCCTTGAGTAGGTCCGTGGTGTGTTTTAGGAATTGTTGGTGTATTTGGATAGGGTCCCGAGTGGCTCGGGTGAGTTTCGGATGGCTAACAGATCAAATTCAACTTGAAACATTTCTGGAACTGCTGCCTACTGGTATGATCACACCTGCGAAGTTTTGATCGCAGGTGCGAAGCCGCATGAGCGCGAAATCAGTCGCAGAAGTGAGGGAGTGCTGGCTGGGAAGGCGTCGCAGAAGCGAAAGCTAGGGCGCAGAAGCGCTTGCGCAGGAGCGGCCCAACGTGCGCAGAAGCGCGACCGCAGGTGCGGTCCTTAGCATCACAGAAGCGATTATGGATGGCCAAGCTGTTCTCATAGAAGAAAGATTTTTCCCGCAAAAGCGAAGGTCGCAGATGCGACCCCTTGTCCACAGATGCGGAAATCGCTAGGACAGGACCTTAAATTCGAGGGTTCGACATTTTCACCCATTTTCGGATTTTGGTGCTCGGGTTGGGCGATTTTGGAGAGGAAAGTTTCCACACAACTTGGGGTAAGTGTTCTTAACTCCCTTGTGATTATATTCCATGAATTAATCTTCATTTTTGGTGTAAGATTATTGAATCTTCAAGAGAAATAGAAGAAAATTTCTATAATGTCACAAAATGAATTTTTCAAGTTTGAATACCGATTTGGAGTCGGATTTGAGTGAAATTAGTATGGTTGAACTTGTAATTGGATGGGTTGTCGTATTTTGTGAGTTTCGTCAGATTTCGAGACGTGGTCCCCAAGGGTGATTTTTGGGGGCGAAATTTCGGATTTTGTGGAAAATATTAGCATTTTGACATTTAATTAATTCCTATAAATTGTGTGGACTGAATTAAATTAATTGTGGTAGATTCGAGCCATTCGGGAGTTGATACGCGTATAATGGGATTACTGGAGCATTGTTTAGTTTGCTCGACATTGGATTCGGCTTGTTCGAGGTAAGTAACTCTTCTAATCTTGGAGTTGAGGGTATGAACCCTAAATATATGTATTTCGTGAATTGTTGGGAGGTGATGCACATGCTAGGTGACGGGCGTGTGGGCGTGCACTATAGAAATTGTGACATAATTGTTTTTGTGGAATTTTGTACTTAAATGATCTTCGCATTTTCCATGCGATTTTATGAGTTAAAGAAATTGAGCTGAAAAGCATATTAAAAATCATGTTGAGGCTATGTGCCAATATTATTGGGACCCACAGAGGTCATATTGCTGTAAATTTTTTGTTTTAAATTGAAAATTAATACTCAGTCATATTCATTTCATTGCATATCATATCTCAATCTCTGTTGTTATTTATTGATACATCATATCATCATTTTTGGGCTATTTTCATGATATTGTGATCCCGAGAGGCTAGAGAGATTGATGATCGAGTGAGGCCGAGGGCCTGATTGTGAGGATTATTATGTGGATCGGGGCTACCCGCCTGCAACATGCTTTATATACTTTATGATTATAGCATGTGAGTTGTCCATGCAACACGTGAGTTGTTTGTGCAAATTATAGCGCTTGGGCTAAAGGAGCCCCTCCGGAGTATGTACACACCCCCAGTGAGCGTAGGTACCTACTGAGTGCGAGTGCCGAGTGCTGAGTGACTGGGAGGCATGAGTGACTGTAAGGTATGCCCGAGTGGCATGAGTGATTGTGAGGTATGCCCGAGTGGCATGAGTGACTGTGAGGTATGCCCGAGAGGCATGAGTGACTGTGAGGTTTGCCTGAGGGGATGTATATGATTGATGTTCTGCCCGAGGGGCTGTTTATGATTCTATCACTGAGTTGCATCGCATTGGCATGCACACATGACATACAGGCATAGAGATGTATTTTTCTCATGCTGTACAACATCACATCATTCATAATTTCTCACACATTTTTACAGATGGGCATAGTGATGCATTTGTTTTACACGAGTTATCCGGAAGGAAAATGAAACATCTTATTTATTATTGAAAAGATTTTTGGAGAAATTATTGTTTTCAAACTATTCATATTTTTGGAAACTTCGGCAAACGATTTGGGTTTTCACTGATGTATTTGAAAGGAAGAACTATTATTTTTGAAATCATGATTTGGCTAAGCATTTTATCTTTGAGTTACTTCTGGTATTATTTACTTTATGTTGTTATGGACTGTTGTGGACTATTGGTTATGGACCCGACCTTGGCAGAAGCCTGTCACTACTTTCAACCTACGACTAGGTTTGTTACTTACTCAGTACATGTGGTCGGTTGTACTGATACTACACTTCTACACATTGCGTGCAGATGTTGACTGCTGTTGTTGCTGTGATCGATGGTTGCGGGACTTGAAGAATTACCTGCGTTCCTGTTGTAGCTGCCTTTTGTTCAGGGTAATCTTAGATTTATAAAAGCTTTGTTTATTTATTATTCAAACAGACTATGTATTTATTTCATTTCCGCTTTGTACACTCTATTCTTAGAAGCTCACGATTTGTACTACCAGTTCTTGGGGGATGTATAAGATTAAGATCTTTATTCACTTAAATTGCTTTAATAATTATTATTGGAATTGGATAATTTAAATTTGGCTTACCTAGCGGATTGGGTTAAGTGCCATCACGACTAGTTGGATTTTGGGTCATGACAAGGTGGTATCAGAGCTCTAGGTTCATAGGTTCTACAAGTCATGAGAAAGTGTCTAGTAGAGTCTTGTGGATCGGTATGATGACGTCCATACTTATATTCAAGAGGCTACAGGGCATTTAGGATATATACTTCCCATCTTTCTTTCCTTATTGTGCGGGATTGATTCAGCTTGGGACATAACTCTTTGAATTTCTTCCACGTATTCGTATGCGCACATGAGCGCTCGGTATCAGCTGTGCATCACCGGCTTGTGATTCTATGAACGAGGTTCAAGGTGAGTATTCTGTGTTTTGGTGATGTGCCAGTCTGGAGGACTTGAGGCCATGGTTAGACTGTAGCTTGAGCTCGGTAGCTTCAGTTTTGACCTGTACAATTGGACTCATATGTCCGGTAATGACCCTACAATGGAATTTGTGGCTCGATGAGCGGTGGAGTGGCTTTGTGATGAGTATGATGTAACTGCGGGATGTGTTAAAATGATTTGAATGTGACGAGAAGTGTTTCCTTGAAATGTAAAGGAAGGCCATTGGGTGCTTGATTTTTGTTTTGATGTGACGAACAGTCTCGAGTAATGAATGTTTTGAAGGACCTTTCACATTGTTAAATTTTGGGACAGACCAAACTCTCATGTATGGTTAATGAGTTTGGACTCAGATAGACTAAGTGATTGCATAGTAATTATGACTGCGAAAGGGTATATCAAGATACCAATTTGAGGTTAAGCAGGTGGGTTATTCCCTGCAGAGTAATCTACGTAGGTGTATTCCTTATGATGTGAGTGGAGAGTTTCTTTTCTTCCAGTGGGGCATATGTGTGGTGATTTGAATTTGAATCTGGCTGAGAAAGTTGACTTGAGTGTCAAGAGAATGATTGCGAGCTCAGCAGATGATTTGGGTTATTTTTATGGTTGGCGTTGCATGAGTTTGAGAAGAAGTTTCGTTGAACTGACTGTGGCATTATGATAGTAATAGTCTCGGTATTGTGAGTTATGGAATGTTTTAATCTATGGCTTTGAGCCAAGTGGGGGAGCCTGCTATTGATAATTCAATTTCATGATTATATGTAAAGGTTTAGTTTTGGGCTGAGGCATACTGGTGGGTTAGTTATGACTTGCAAAAATTGAGATCGATGATGACTCAAATAAGGAAATTCCTGGATACGGGTTATATTGCACTTATGATATATGAAAATCATGGGATGAGTGAGTTGTTATTTGTGAATGATGTAGTATGCACGAAGTATGAATTTGATAGGTGGTATTAAAGTAGAGTTATTTCTTTGAGAGCTGTTGTGCTAATGGGGCACGTGTCTTTTGTCCCATTTGGGTGGTGCAATTAGATTTGAGCAAAGTGGGTGACCCCCGAGAAAATTCCAGTGGGTTTGAGAATTATATATAGCAATTGAGAATGTTTTCGGACTTGTGTATGGATAAAATCCGAGATTTGTGTTTGATGGTTCTTGGACTTGCGGAAATTCTATATGACTATGGATTCTAAATTTTTGTATAAGGAAGGTAAGAAGAATAATTTCAAATTCACATAAGGTATTCTCAGAGTGAGTGTTATAGTTGTGGCATTTTTGAAGGTGCTTAAGAAGAATATAATTGCTTATGAGTCGTAGGGCATTGTGGTTCTATGCTAGGTTTGTGGGGTGAGCTGTGGCTAAAGATCGTAGCATTTTAGCAAGGAGAAGTATTAATCTGAAGACAAATTCAGAAGAAACTCGGAGAAAATAAGACAAACGGGTAGTAGGTTGGATCAGTATGGTAATGGATATGACCGGTTCTTTGGGTGCTTATGATGTGTTGGTTTTCTATAGGTGCTTTGTGGCAATACACCTGGGCTTGGCGACCTGCGTGACTTGGTTGATTTAGAGAGATTCAACTCTGATGGCCTGATTATGTGCAAATGGATTCCAAAGCATTCTCGAGGTTTTCTACCACGGCTTGAGATGGGTATTTTCCTACCGGCCTGTAGAACATTTTGAGTATTGTGATTTTATACCGGATGGGATCAAATGTAAGGCTTCTAGCTGATCAGATATGTATTTTAATTGTGACTCAGAATGATTATGAGGTTCTCATATTTTTCAAATGATGGCATGATAGATGAGGTGTGTTGTGTGGGATTAAGGTTAGCGTGTACAAGGTCATGTTTTTGCTTTGAAAGGGAGGTCATAAATTCTTAGAGGGCATGAACAGTTTTCGATGTTTAGATGAATGCTTTAACTATTTGGTATTGCGTGAGTAGAGTGTACATTTTAGAAGGTGCACTATGTTTTGAATTATGGATATCTCATAGGTATTGCGGCATTTTCCTGGTTGATCGACTGTTGATATTCAAATTTTGTCAAGTTGCACGAAAGAATTTTTAAAGTATTTCTCGTGGGATGATCGTGTATGAGAGAGGTGTTAGGCATTCGGGCAGTGGAGATGGAATCAAATATGGTGATTCGCGTGTTCTATGGATTTGGAGATTGGGAGTTCTCAGGAGCAGATTGTTTCATGGTTGTGGATTGTGAAGTTGTGGCCGAAGCTAGCCAGATGATAAAATGTGTTATGATTCAGTCATTATGGATTGTCGGAGGGATTTTTATCTATTTGTGGGTAACCCGAGTTGATTTGGGGGTCCATAGGTAGGCCCGATTAAGATGTGTATTCTACACCGAGCCGGAATAATTGGCTCCATACTGCTATTATTGAGGGATGTGTCATTCGGTTGATGTTGAACTTATTCGTGTTCTGAAATGATCTGTGAGTTACTCCTTTATGCTACGAGGAGTTGTGATTCATTGGTTATGTGCACAGATGGTGCAGTTCTATTTGAACTTTATAGCAGAATTTGAGTGTGATGGGTATTTGGGTATTGCATGATCGATTGCGTAATGGTTATGTTCTTTCAGGTTTTGTGTGGCATTTTTGTCATTTGCCTCTCTGTGGTTATTGATTTTGAGCGGGGTGGCTCGAGGTATATATTATGGATCAGCGTTTGGATGGGGTCACGCACTGCAGCGGAGTTATGTTAAGGTATGAACCTTGTGTTAGGATCGGGTAATAGTTCTACGGTGTATGATGAATTTTCAGCATTTTGTTGTGGCGGTACTTGTTAATCTTGCAGGGCAGTTCTCTCATTTGAGTCATTTTTCAGGACTGAGTACATTTGAATTATTGCGTATTGGTGCATGGAAGGCATGGGTTGTGACTCTGAGTTATATTGGTGTGGCATGTCTGTGGAGTAGTTGTGTTTAGTAATATAAGGTCATTGGACCTAGAATGGGTACTATCATGTTTGATTATGGTATGTTCGGAAGTATAATATTGAAAGTTGGCTCAAAAAGCGATTATGGTTCTGGTTGGGGCGAGAGAGCTCCGTGACTTGTGATCTGGTAAGTGGTCATGAAATTTCGCATGTTTCTTTTATTATCAACAGTGTATGAAGGTTTTGGGATGAGGTTTGGTTCTATATAGGTTTAATACTAGTATTTGGTTGGTTTTGGATTATTCATTGTGATCAGGAATGGTGCCACGAGCATGCGAGTTGTGTAATATGTTAGTTAATTATATCTGTGGTTATGATTATGGCTTGATACACCTTGTTCAAACTCCTACAGTGTGTAAATGTAAGATTCGTGTCTTGAAAAGAAATTTCTAAAGGTTGGAAATTAAATTCCAAGGTTTATAGACTAAAGTTAAATCAATGATTTCAATTGTATTGTGTTGTCAAGCTTATATGGAATAGGGTGACGTGGGTTCAACCCCGGGTACATGTGTGGTAAGATGGAACAATGATTTGATGGCTTAGAAACAACTCTTGGCACGTTCGAGGACGAATGTATGTTTAAGTGGGGGAGAATGTAATGACCCAGCCGGTCGTTTTGAGTATTACAACTCTGCTTCCCCTTTACTGCTCAAATTGTACTTTACAGTTCTTGTGACTTGCCGGGGCAATTGGTTCGGGTCCGGTGAGGTTTTGGAATGAATTGGAACACTTAGTTCCAAGGTTAAAAGCTTAAGTTAAAATAGTGACCGGATGTCGACTTATGTGTGAACGACCCCTGAATGGAGTTTTGATGATTCCAATAGCTCCGTATGGTGATGTTGGACTTAGGAGCGTGTCCGGAAAATTACTAGGAGGTACGTAGTGGAATTTGGCTTGAAATGCTGAAAGTTAAATTTTTGGGAAGTTTGACCGGGGGGTTGACTTTTTGATATCGGGGTCGAAATAGGAATCTGGAAATTTAAATAGGTCCATAATGGTAAATGTGACTTGTGTGCAAAATTTGAGGTCAATCGGACGTGATTTGATATGTTTCGGTGTCGTTTGTAGAATTTGGAAATTTCAAAATTTATTAGGCTTGAATCCGTGTGTAGTTCGTATTTTTGAGGTTGTTTGATGTGATTTGAGGCCTTGAGTAGGTCCGTGGTATGTGTTAGGACTTGTTGGTGTATTTGGACGGGGGCCCGAGTGGCTCGGGTGAGTTTTGGATGGTTAACGGATCAAATTCAACTTGAAACATTTCTGGAACTGCTGCCTACTGGTGTGATCGCACCTGCGAAGTTTTGATCGCAGGTGCGAAGCCGCATGAGCGCAAAATCAGTCGCAAAAGCGAGGGAGTGCTGGCTGGGAAGGCGTCGCAGAAGCGGAAGCTAGGGCGCAGAAGCGCTTGCGCAGGAGCGGCCCAACGCGCGCAGAAGCGCGACCGCAGGTGCAGTCCTTGGCATCACAGAAGCAATTATGGATGGCCAAGCTGTTCTCGCAGAAGCAAGATTTTTCCCGCAGAAGCGAAGGTCGCAGGTGCGACCCCTTGTCTGCAGATGCGAAAATTGCTGGGACAGAACCTTAAATTCGAGGGTTCGACATTTTCACCCATTTTCGAATTTTGGAGCTCGGGTTGGGCTATTTTGGAGAAGAAAGTTTCCACACAACTTGGGGCAAGTGTTCTTAACTCCCTTGTGATTATATTCCATGAATTAATCTTCATTTTTGGTGTAAGATTATTAAATCTTCAAGAGAAATAGAAGGAAATTTCTATAATGTCACAAAACGATTTTTTCAAGTTTGAATACCGATTTGGAGTCGAATTTGAGTGAAATTAGTATGGTTGAACTTGTAATTGGATGGGTTGTCATATTTTGTGAGTTTCATCGGATTTCGAGACGTGAGCCCCACAAGTGATTTTTGAGGGCGAAATTTCGGATTTTGTAGAAAATATTAGCATTTTGAATTGGAATTAATTCCTATAAATTGTGTGGACTGAATCAAATTAATTGTGGTAGATTCGAGCCGTTCGGGAGTTGATACGCGCATAATGGGATTTCCTGAGCATTGTTTAGCTTGCTCGACATTGGATTCAGCTTGTTCGAGGTAAGTAACTCTTCTAATATTGGAGTTGAGGGTATGAACCCTGAATATATGTATTTCATGAATTTTTGGGAGGTGACACACATGCTAGGTGACATAATTGTTTCTGTGAATTTTTTTAGTTAAATGATCTTGGCATTTTCCATGCGGTTTTATGAGTTAAAGAAATTGAGCTGAAAAGCATATTAAAAATCATGTTGAGGCTATGTGCTAGTATTATTGGGACTCACAGAGGTCATATTACAATGGATTATTTGTTTTAAATTAAAAATTCATACTCAGTCATTCATTTCATTGCATATCATATCTCAGTCTCTGTTGTTATTTATTGATACATCATATCATCATTTTTGGGCTATTGTCATGACATTCTGAACCTGAGAGACTGGAAAGATTGATGACCGAGTGAGGCCGAGGGCCTGATTGTGAGGATTATTATGTGGACCGGGGCTGCCCGCCTACAACATGCTTTATATACTTTATGATTATAGCACGTGAGTTGTCCGTGCAGATTATAGCGCTTGGGCTGAAAGAGCCCCTCCGGAGTCTATACACACCCCTAGTGAGCGCAGGTACCTACTGAGTGCGAGTGCCGAATGCCGAGTGCCGAGTGCTGAGTGATTGGGAGGCATGAGTCACTCTGAGGTATGCCCGAGTGGCATGAGTGTTTGTGAGGTATGCCCGAGTGGCATGAGTGACTGTGAGGTATGCCCGAGAGGCATGAGTGACTGTGAGGTTTGCCCGAGGGGATGTATATGAGTGATGTTTTGCCCGAGGGGCTATTTATAATTTTATCATTTTTGCTCACCTTTGCATTGAGCCTCTATTTGAAAACTGTTGAAAAATATCTTTAAATATCACATCATTCATGATTTCTCACACATTTTTATAGATGGGCATAGTGATGCATTTGTTTTACACGAGTTATCCGGAAGGAAAATGAAACATCTTATTTATTATTGAAAAGATTTTGGGAGAAATTATTGTTTTCAAACTATTCATATTTTTGGAAACTTCGGCAAACGATTTGGGTTTTCACTGATGTATTTGAAAGGAAGAACTATTATTTTAGAAATCATGATTTGGCTGAGCATTTTATCTCTGAGTTACTTCTAGTATTATTTACTTTATGTTGTTATGGACTGTTGTGGACTATTGGTTATGGACCCGACCTTGGTAGAAGCCCGCCACTACTTTCAACCTACGGCTAGGTTTGTTACTTACTCAGTATATGAGGTCGGTTGTACTGATACTACGCTTCTGCACATTGCGTGCAGATGTTGACTGTTGTTGTTGCTGTGCTCGATGGTTGCAGGACTTGAAGATGTACCTGCATTCTTGTTGTAGCTGCCTCTTGTTCAGGGTAGCCTTAGATTTATAAAAGCTCTGTTTATGTATTATTCAAACAGACTATGTATTTAATTTATTTCCGCTTTGTATACTCTATTCTTACAAGCTCCTGATTTGTACTGCCAGTTCTTGGGGGATGTATAAGATTAATATCTTTATTCACTTAAACTGCTTTAATAATTATTATTGGAATTGGATAATTGAAAGTTGGCTTACCTAGCGGGTTGGGTTAGGTTCCATCACAACTAGTTGGATTTTGGGTCATGACACTCACGCACCTGCGGCCAATCTTCCGCATATGCGGGTGCGCTTCTGCGAGATATTGACCACTTCTGCGGACCTAGCCTTGCCTCCAATAATCCGCATATGTGGAGTCCCTGCCGCATCTGCGGGATCGCAGATGCGAAAAATCCTTTGCACCTGCGACCACTGGCCAACTTCTTCAAGCCCGAACCTACGATCCCCTGCTCTCATCTATGAGCTCGCACCTGCGATCAAAACTATGCAGGTGCGATCGCACCATACCTGGGGCACTTCAGCAGTCCTTCAATTCCAAACTTTGATCCGTTAACCATCCGAACTCCACCCGAGGCCTCCGGGACCTCAACCAAATATACCAACAAGTCCTAAAACATGATACAAACTTAGTCGAGGCCTCAAATCACATCAAACAGCATCAAAAACATGAATCGCACCTCAATTCAAGCCTAATGAAAACTAGAAAATTCCAACTTCTACAATCAATGTCGAAACCTATCAAATCAAGTCCGATTGACATCAATTTTTTCACGCAAGTCATAAATGACACAACGGACCTATTCCAACTCCCGAAACCAAAATTCGAGCCCGGTAACCACAAAGTCAACTCTCTATCAAACTTCTCGATTTCCAAAACTTCAAATTTCTAACTTCCGCAATTTCTAGCCTAAACAACTACGGACCTCCAAATCACTATCTGGACCACCCCAAAGTCCGAAATCACCCAACGGAGCTATCAAAACTATCAAAACTCCACCCCAGAGCTATTTACACATAAGTCAACATCCGGTCAACCTTTTCAAATTAAGCTTCCAACCTTTAGACTAAGTGTCTCAAATTATTCCGAATTATCCCCTGAACCAAACCAACTACCCTGACAAGTCACATAATGACAATTTGAGCATAAAATAAGCAGTAAATAGGGGAACGGAGCTACAACACTCAAAACGACCGGCCGAGTCATTACATTTTCCTTTACCCATAACTCCAGCCGTAGTGGAGTTTCCCATGTAGACACACTCGCCATCGGTAGACTCCTCAAAGTCATGGAACAATTCCTTGTTGGCGGAGAGGTGCCTTGAAGCACCTATGTCTAGTATCCAATCAGTCTTGTCAGCCACCATATTTTGCCTCAATGACCATAACAATAATAACATCACCACTTTCAGTAAGGTTAGCTTAGACTGAAACTTTCCCTCTATGCTTCGAGCTTTGCCCTTGTCTTTGGTTGCATTGGAAAGCCTTGTGGCCAATTTTTCCTCAAACATATCAAGGTCCTTTCGACTTTTGGATTTGACCCTTTGGTTTATTGAAGTAATTCTACTTCTTCACATATCCTTTCTTCTGGCCTTCTTCTGTTTATCTTTAAACATATCTTTCACAAAAGTACTGCCAGATTCTATAAGGTTAGCTTTAGAAGAATTAAGAGAGAGAGATTTTATCTTATCCTTAAGATGTTCCTCCTCTTCATCTTTGAGACGGTTTGCTTCCTCAGTCCTCATGTGACTGATCGGTTCTTGGAGAGTTAAGTTCTTCTTCTTGTGCTTGAGTTGGTTCCTGTAATCACTCCAAGAAGGAGGGAACTTTTCAAGCAGAACATTATCTTGAAGAATCTCACACATCCCCATGCCTTTGTTCAGAACATCACCAGTTAAGTTCTCATACTCGTGAACCTGCTCCATAATTGGCTTATCATCAACCATTTGGAACTTAATACACTTTAAAAACCACACACTTCTTTTTCCCAGCATTATCTGCACCACATTTCTTCTCCAAGTTGTCCCATATGACTTTAGCAGATTTATAATTTATAAATAAATCAAACAGAGGGTTAGTCATATGGTTAATCAGATGCCCTCAAATAGTTTTATTATTTTTTCAAATTTCTTTATAGTTGCATCATCAATATCAATTGCAGCAATAGTGTTAGAACGATCAACAACAATAGTAGTAATAGAAACAACATTAGTAGAAGCTTTGTTGAACAAAACATAATCAACTTCTAATTGTTCGAAGAAAATCAGAAGTTTCTGGGATCAACGCTTATAATTGTTTCCATACAAAGGCTCAAGCTTTGACAGATCAAGAAGAGTTTTATTCAAAGTGGTATCCATTGATCAATATTATGTGTGAAACAGCTTTCAAATTGTTAGAAAAATAGTTAATAATATTGACCAAGATTAACAAGAGAATAGAAATAACTTATCGAATATATATTGTACCGTAGCAAGCCACTGTCTTGAAAGATATTTCCGTCAGACTGGTGTAAATTGTTAAGACCGGTCGGTCCCTAAGGATCAACAGTACTCCCAAACACGTGCACTCGTGGCTGGAAGTTTGGAGTTTGCAAAAAAAGGATTGCCCAGGAAAATTAGGAAGGAATAATTTTTTGAGAGGATGAGAGAATAAATGTTTTGGTGGTAATTTGGTTCACAAATGATTATAGTTATATAGGCAAATTATCTACGTTTTCTTCCATAAGAAAAACGTAAGAAGCCAAATGAGAGTTAATGTTGTGTACCATTATTCTTGGTTTAATGACAAAATTGTCATCAAGATATTAATTTCAAACCTTCTAAAAAGCTAATATCTTTTCACAAACGAAGTCATAGAAACCGTCATATGTATGAATGTGAATCATTTATGAAGTAGTAACTTCATTCTCTGACTCTGCATATATATACAATCTAAAGATGTAACAAAAATTAATAGTAGAGATGTATTAGAATTTCTCAGAGTACGGATATTTTTTGCGTTTTGACATCCAGACTTGATCCTCGACCCCCGAACATGATCCCGGCTTAATCCCTTGGGCTTTTACGCAGACTTCAAAGCTCCCAATCACTCAAATTCATTCCATAACATCTACATAGCTCGGAATCACTCCTACAAGACATAAAACACATAATAAGTGCATAACACTATCAATTAAAGCTCAAAACGAGTAAAGTGTAGTAAATTAGAGTGCAGTAAGCGACTAAAACATGAGATTATAGGTCTACCATCAATACCCCACACTTAAACCATTGCTCGTCCTCGAGCAATCAAACTACACATCATATAGACATGACCTTTTTAAACAACTCTAATAACTCATCATACCAAGAAAATTTAAAACAGATTAAGCACAATACCGTAACATTATAGCCTCAAAATTTGACTCAAAAGCACCACACATTATTTATAACTCGCTCACTTACTCTAACACAGAGGTCAAACATTACCTTTCCTTCATGAATCAAGTGCCCTCACAGAACCATAGAGAGTAGTTCCACACACAATAAAATTTAAGAACAATTTGGAGCTCAAGATATAAAGAATTCACTCACTCTCAAAAACAACATTCATATGCCACAAAAGACGTACCATAGGCTTGCTCGTAGTGTACTACTCTACTAATTGAGCTCATTCAGTCAAGGATCAAGTAGGATTTTAACTGGTTGTAATGTAGGCTGCGGGACGGGTAGGATACATTTAGATATAAGAGTGACTACACCTCCTTAAGTACTTTAATATATACATTTCATTGTTCAAAACCCCACATTTATGTCAAACCATAAATCCACCCTTAAATCAACATATATCAACTCCTAGCTTCTTTAAGCACAATTACATCAAGAGTTACCACTAGCAAGGAATATTTTTCATAATCATACAATTTGTTTTTCTTTATTTTCAATTCAAGTAGCTCTTGCTTTTTCAACACAGTGTACCTTTCTCCTTATTTCATTTGTTCCACTCAAAAGCCAACCCAACCACCCCATACTTCAACTTTTACAAAGTTCATAACAAATTCAAGTGCTCACGAGAGGTATAACGTTCAAATAGATGGTCAATTCAAACAAATTGGTAAGGCTTATAATGTGGTTGATAAAGAAACATGATTACAGGCTCAAACGGGTTAACTAAGATACATAATAATTAGGTGGGCAAAAGCTTATAACTGGCTCAACAAAGAAATGCCTATATCACTTCCAAGACTGAATAAAACTACTATTTCGCTTTGCAAGCACACATGACAAGTTCTAGAAATCAAATGCAATATACAGAATAACACAAAACCTCACACCCACATGGCACATAACTCACTCAAGATTGGATTATCAAGACACTCTAGTCAAAGTAGTTAAGCAAAGTTACGATCATACAATTTAAGGTATTTATACAAGAGTCAAAAACTGAGCCTAAGTGTCACAACTAAAGCACTTACTATTCTCAAGGCATAATAAAGTCAAGAGATATTGCTTTAATTTAAAATCATAGCACAAGGTTTCATACTCCTCTACAAAACAAAAACGAACTACACCCGGTTCAAACAAAACCCTTGGAAAAGAACCACGACACAAAAAAAAAACCAAGAGGGAATTATTACACTACCTACAAAAGAAAATCTTTTTGTCTTTAATCTTTCGATTTTAATCCCTTAAGAAACCGGTCGATGATATCCATCGTCGGGAAAAATCGAAATTGTTTCAAATTTTTATGGTTTTTGTTTCTAATATTTTTCTAACTCTAACAATAAAAACTAAAACTAATGTACATACATACATACATACATACATATATACAACATATCCCCCACCCCACACTTTAAGTTGTGGCATGTCCCCATGACACACAATTAAAAAGCATAAGGTAAAGGAAACTTCCCTGAACATCTAGTTGGGGTCTGAATCGAAGTCCGACTCCATTGCTCTCCTTCGAATTAGTGCGCACATCCATGCAGACAACTTCTTCTCAGCCTTCTTGGAGTACACCCCACACTTATCTTTCTCGCTCACTGCATCCTTTTATTTTGAGCCCTTCACTTTCCACTCAACACTTGCAGGTGATTTTTCGTTTTGTACCCCCTTTTCTACATCCATCTTAAACGTCACAGTCTCCTCACCCACTCTAACCGTGAGTTTTCTCTCGTGTATATCCAATACAGTCTACTTGTTGCTAAGAATGGTCTTCTTAGGATAAGGGGGACCTCCTTGTTCTCCTCCATATTCACCACTATAAAGTCTACAGGAAATACGAACTTATCCACCCGAACTAACACATCTTCCACTATCCCCTCGGGTGTTATATTCATTTGGTCTGCCAGCTGCAAATATATTGGAACCGACCTTATCTCTCCAATCTCCTTCTCAAGTTTCATGTAATTAGATAGAGCCATTAAGTTAATTGAGGCACCAGAATCACATAAGGATTTATCAAAATTTATAGTTCCTAATGAGCAAGGTATACTAAAACTCCCTGGACCTCCACATTTTTTGGGAGTTTATTTTGGAATATCGCTCTGTAATGCTCTGTGAGCTTTACCACTGAGGTTTCCTCTATATTCCTCTTCTTTGTAAGGATCTCCTTCAAGAATTTGGCATAAGCAGACATTTGTGAGAGCACTTCTGTGAATGGTAAGTTTACTTGAACCTGTTTCAGCACATCCAAAAATCTCTCAAACTGCTTGTCCAGCTTTTCTCTATATTGCGTTTGAGGAAAAGGTAGAGCAAGCATATACTTGCTCTTATCATGTTCCTCCCTTCTTGATTTTTCTTCCTTCTTTTTTTCTCAGCTTTCAGCTGACCCTTCTTTTTTTTATCAATATCACTTTTTAGCTGCTCCCAACTTTCTTTTTCAAGTACACATTCTTTTGGATTGGGGAGGGATATTTCAACACTTGCCCGCTTCTTAGAGTTATTGCATTCTCTGTTTATTTGGGATTTCTCTCAGCATCAGTCGAGAGAGTTCCTGGAATCCTCTCAGATAATAGAGTTACTAGATGTGCAACCTATCTTTCCAGGTTTCGAAAACCAGTGCCCGGTTCTTTGATAGTTGCTCCATATTCCTGTATAGTCACGCTATGAGTTTCAAGCCTCTCATCCATTTTCAGAATGAAGGCATTCAGGAGATCTTCTATGCTAGACTGAATGGGCTGTTGAGGCTGAAATTCCTGCCTCTGTTGATTCATAATACCAAGAGCTCCTTGTCCTTGAGGTCTGGGATTGTTTAATTGCCATGAATTCGCAGTACTCCAGGTGAACTCCATCAAACCCCGGGTACCTCTAACCCATTGCATTATAATTTCCCACAACATTCACTTACTCAGTTGAGGCTTGACACTCATGAGTAGGGTGTCCTCTTCCAAATATATCACAAGCTGTGTGAGGCTCATTTTGTAACGAGGCTAAGGCCAGTTTTCGTATTTCTTTGGCCATAGCATCAAGTTGTACCTGTACAAATGTATTAGCATCAACTTGGTGAACACCAGTTGATCTTCTTCTTTTAGCATTCTTAGAGGGCCACTGATTTGCATCTTTAGATAACTCATCAAGAATTGTGACTATCTCCTCTAGAGTCTTCTTCATCAACGGGCTTCCAACTGCATTGCTTAATGTTCTACGTGAGGCCTATGTCAATCCTTCCCAAAAGTCCTAGAGTTGCATCCAGAGTTCAACTCCGCTATGTTGACACTTTCTAACAATCTCCTTAAACCTCTCCCATGCTTCAAAAATAGTTTCAGTCTCTTTCTGGCAGAAGTTATGGATTTCTCTTCTAATATTGCCCATCTTAGCTGAGGAGAAATATTTATCAAGGGATTTTCTGGTCATCTCTTCCCAAGTTCTGATTGATCCACTATGCAAACTCCAAAGCCATTCCTTAGCATCATCTTTAAGTGAAAAGGGGAATGACCTTAAATATATTGCATCTTATGAAACCCCATTATATTGAAAGGTGTTCATAATCTCCTCGAAGTCCATTAGATGAGTGTTTGGATTTTTGTTTGGCTTCCCTCTGAAGACACATCAATTCAACCCTTGCTTCAACTCGAAATTGTTTGCTGCAATTGGAGGTGGTCTAACACTGGATAATCCTTGATTGTAGACTGGTCTAGCATAATCTCCAAGTGGTCTCCCAGGATTGGGAGCTATATTTCCGAACTGGTCTGCACCCAAGGGTTCATTTTGATTAAGTCTGGGATCCCTCTCTTCTTCATAGATGTTCTGCGCATCTCTAATAGCTGCTTCCTCAGCATCCTGTGCAATTTTTTCCCATTGTTAGGCTGCCTCTCTTGCTGCCAAATCTACATCATCATCACCATTTCCAGCCATAATTTCTTTGGTTGAGGATTGCCCAACCTTTTCTGATGTCTCGGTGAGATTTCTTTCCTTCTTCAGCTGTCGCAGTTGTTTTTTAATTTCTGGCTCGTATAGTAGCACTTCTTTCGCCGAAGCTCGAGTCATGCACCAACCTTAACCTATAACCTGTGCACAACCAAAGAACACCAAACGTAAAAGGGAAAAAATAAAATAAAAAGAAAAAAATCCTGAATTAGCACTACAAACTATTTCAAATACTATTGATTGCCAATCCCCGGTAACGGCTCCAAAATTTGACGAGTGCAAAAGACACACTTAAATTATGCTCGCTAGTTAAATATAGTATAGTATAATATCATATCCACAGGGATTGGAGTTAAACAATATTCTCTTAGTTTCTAGCTTGATTGCTATCCAAGAGGATCAACAATTGAAATTTCTATGATTTGTAACTACAATTAACTAAGAATCTAAAGCTATTGAGTAATGACAATCGCAACAAAGTTAAGCAAGAAAGTTATCAGTGGGAGAAAATAAGGGTTGATAGGATAGGTGCAATATAATTGTTTGGGATCTAACTCTAGATAATTCACTTCTAATGTTTAAGTAATTCTCTCGAATTCACTCAATTATTAGTTCAAACGTTCAGCAAAAACTCCTCTCTCGATTAAGTCTTAACCTCACAAGATGAACTAATTTAAGCACGTGAAGGTATGCAAGAATGCGTAGTGGATTGGTATTTAGGAGAACCTCTCTCGATTATCCTCCTAAATAGGTTTGATCAATGATTCAACTAGCCTCTTTCGATTACTAAGAAGAATTAATGAACGCAACTAGCAATGTAATGCAAAGATATCACAAGTTATGTCTCTCTCGATTACATGAACAAGTGAATAGTTATGCAACAAATACATCATCCAAAAATGCTTCAATACATAAAACTAGAGTTATAATCCACAAACAATCATCAATACACCAAATTCATCAAACTCTAAAGAGAACTACTTTATAGATATGGAGCAATTCATCACACATAAAATTAAAGTAGAGGAAAATATAAATTTAATCCAAACTCGGGTCTTGAGTGGGGAAGGAATGGTGAAATCCTTGTGCTCGTGTTCTTTTAACTCTTTCTTAGCCTCCTTAAGTTAAATATGTGTCAAAAGTACAGAAAATAACGTTTTTCTATGTATTTATACCAAGTAGGGTCGGGCCCAGACGAAATCACCTTCTCCTAGCCGAAATTGGATTTTCACTCTGTAAAAAATACACAGGCACGCCGCATGGGGCGAAGCACCATGCGGGACATTACTGGGGAAATCCAGAGAGCTAGTTCTGACATGTAGCAGAGAATTGCATAGCCGAGCCACGGCAGTGAGGATTTCTCAGAGTACAGATGTTTTTGTCCAGACTTGGTCCTCGTCCTCCGAACACGATCCCGGCTTAATCCTTTGGGCTTTTACTCATATTTCACAGCTCCAAATCACTCGAATTCATTCCATAATATCTACATAGCTCAGAATCACTCCTACAAGACATAAAACACATAATAAGTGCAAAACACTATCAATTAAAGCTCAAAACGAATAAAATATTATAAATTAGAGTGCAATAAGCGACTAAAATATGAGATTATAGCCTACCATCGATCAACGACACACCTCAAGCTAATATAGAATTGCCGTGATTAATATCTTACAACAATTCATAAACAATTTATTGATCTAATATGCACTAGCCATTTTTCAAGTTCAACGAATGGCATCAGGCCCATACTTGCATATAAACCACTGTTTTAAGTACAGTTGCCCGTGCCTATTGCACTTGATGCTTACCAATGAACCTAGCAATATAAAAGTTGATACTTTGGAAAAAGAAAAAGAAGAAAAGAAATGGTCCCAATGATATATGGAGTAACATGTGGCAAATCTACTTGCTTCAAGTTTTTGCAGGTAAGTTCATTAATCATCATACTATCAGCTCATTATTGGCTTTGAAGTATCAAAATGCATCTTTCTCGGTTTGTGTTGTGTGCACTAATGTATAGTGAACTTTTACACTACCTTATTGCGCTTACCAATAATAACACGTAACTCTCCGGATAAAGTATAATATAGTTACCTAACAACAAAATTAATTACTTCTTATGCCCAGTTAACTTTTACTGATTAATATAAATATTTTTTCACTTTCAGTGTATTGATGGTAGACTATAATTTTGTGTTTTAGTCGCTTATTGCACTTCAATTTACCGCACATTAATTGAGTTTGAGCTTTAATCGCTAGTGTTTTACACTAATTATTTATTTTATGCCTTGTAGGAGAATTTCGAGCTATGTAAATATTATAGAGTTAATTCGAGTGATTTGGAGCTTTGAAATCCGAGTAAAAGCCCAAGGGATTAAGCCGGGATCGCGTTCGGGGGTCGAGGACCAAGCCTGGATGTCAAAATCGAAGAACCAAGCCAGACTCTGAGAAAACTTCACTAGCGCGGCGCGTGGCACGCTGCGCCTGTGTAAAATCCTACCATCTGTTAGAAATAACCTCTCTGGAAATCCCCACTAATGCCTCGCATGGCGCATCGCCCCATGCGGTGCGCCTGTGCAATAATTACAGAGTATTTTCCTATTTCGTGCGGGAGAGGGTATTTTCGTCTGGGCCCGACCTTACTTGGTATAAATACATGAAAAAAATATTATTTTAGGGTCTTTTGACACATCTAAGACTTAAGGAGGCTAGAGAGAAGGTGGAGAAGCGAAAGCACAAGGAATTCATCATTCAATCCTCACTCAAGCTATGAGTTTGGATCGTCTTATGCTTTTCTTTATATTTGTAATGAATTACTCCATATCTATGGAGTAGTTCTCGTTAGGGATTGATGGATTTGGTATATTGATATTTGTTTGTGGATATTAACTCTATTTGGTTTTTTTTATGTATTGAATCGTTTTGAGTGTTTTAATTGTTGCATCTATATTCACATGTTCATGTAATCGAGAGAGGCATAACGTGTGATATGTTTGCATTATCTTATTGGTTGAATTCATTAATTCTTCTTAGTAATCGAAAGAGGCTAGTTGAATTGTTGATTAAACCTAGTTAGGAGGATAATTAAAATAGGTTCTCCTAAAGACCAATCCACTACGAATTCCTGCATATCTTCACCGAGCTTAAATTGGTTCATATTGTGAGGTTGAAACTTAATCGAGATAGGAGTTTCAACTAAATGTTTGAACTGATAATTAAGTGAATTCGAGAGACTTACTTGAACATTAGAAGTGAATTAACTAGAGTAAATCCAGACATTTATCTTACATCTATCCAATCACTCCCTATTTTTTGCCATTGATACCTTCCTTTGTTTAGTCCTTGCTTCAATTGTCATTAGTCAATTAGCTCTAGATTCTTAGTTAATTTTAGTATTTATTCACATAATTCTCAACTGTTGATTATCTTGGATAGCAATCTAGCTACAAACTATGATAATACTATTTAACACTCCAATCCATGTAGATACAATATTATACTATACTATCTTTGACTAGCGAGCATATTTAGGTGTGTGCTTTAAGCTCGTCAAATTTTTGGGCCCGTTGCCAGGGATTGAAAATCAATAGTGTTTGAAATAGTTGTAGTGCTAATTAAGGAATTTTTATTTTTATTTTTTCCTTTTTACGGTTGGTGTTCTCTGACTGTGCGTAGGTTGCGGGTAATAGTGGTGCATGACTCGATCTTCTGGGGAGGAAGTGCTACCATAGGAATCAGAAATCGAGAAACAACTGTGACAGTTGAGGAAAGAGAGAAATCTCCCCGAGAATATAGAGAAGGTTAGGCAATCCTCAACCAAATAAATTATGGTTAGAGATGATGATAATATTGATTTGGCTGCAAGAAAGGCCGCCTAACAACGAGAAAAAGCTGCACGATATGGGGAGGAAGAAGCTCTTCGAAATGCACAACTTGTCTTTGAACAGGAGAGGGCTCGAAGAATTGTTCAGAATCAACCTGTGGGTGCTAGGAGACTACTTGGCGATTATGCTAGACCGGTCTACAACCCAGACTTATCAAGTGTTAGACCACCTCCAATGGCTGCGAATAATTTTGAATTGAAGGAGGGGTTGCTCCAAACTCTGCAAAACTACTGTGTCTTCAGAGGAAAGATAAACGAAGATCCAAACAATCATCTGATGGACTTCGAGGAGATTATGAATACCTTTCAATACAATGGTGTGTCACAAGATACAGTCTACTTAAGGTCATTCCCCTTCACACTCAAAGATGATGCGAAGCAGTAGCTTCGAAGCTTGCCTCAGGGATCAATTAGAACATGGGAGAAGATGACCAAAAAATTTCTTGATAAATATTTCTCCTCAACTTAGACGGGCAAGTTTAGAAGAGAAATTCATAACTTCTCCCAGAAAGATACTGAACTATGTTTGAAGCATGAGAGAGGTTTAAGGAATTAGTTTTAAAGTGTCAACATAGCAGAATTGAAATCTGGATGAACCTCAAGGAATTTTGGGATGGTTTGACAACAGCCTCATGTAGAACATTGAGCAATGCAGTTGGAGGCCCTTTGATGAAAAAGACACCATATGAGATAGTCACTATTCTCGATGAATTGTCTGAAGATCCAAATCAGTGGCCCTCTGAAAGTACTAAAAGAAGAAGGACAAATGGTGTTCACCAGGTTGATGCTAATACATCTGTGTAGGTACAACTTGATGCTATGGCTAAAGAAATAAGGAAGTTGATCTTAGCTTCAATACAAAGTGAGAATCACGTAGCTTGTGATATATGTGGAAGAGGACACCCTACTCATGAGTGTCAGGTGTCACGATCCAATTTCACCTATAGGTCGTGATGGCGCCCAACTGTAACGACCCGACCGGTCGTTTCAAGAGTTATAACCCCATTTTCCTCATTCCTACTTCTTTTTGTGTTATTCAGCTATATTATGTTATATCGGATTAGTTGGTTCGAGTCCGAAAGGAACTCAGAGTGAAATGAGATACTTAGTCTCATAATTGAAAATTTTAAGTTAGAAAAGTGGACCGGATATGGACCTATGTGTAAACAACCTCGGATTTGAATTTTGATGATTCCAATAGCTCCGTATGGTGATTTTGGGCTTATTAGCGTGTCCGGAATATTATTTGGAAGTCCGTAGAGGAATTAGACTTGAAATGCCAAAAGTTTTATTTTTGAGAAGTTTGACTGGGGGTTGACTTATTGATATCGGGGTTGAAATCCGATTCTGAAAATTGTAATACCTCTGTTATGTCATTTAGGACTTGTGTGCAAAATTTGAGGTCAATCGGACGTGATTTGGTAGGTTCCGGAGTTGTTTGTAGAAATAAGAAATTTCAAAGTTCATTAGGCTTAAATTAGGGTATAATTCATGGTTTTAGTGTTGTTTGAGGTGATTTGAGGATTCGACTAAGTCTGTATGATGTTTTAGGACTTGTTGGTATATTTGGTTAAGGTCCCGAGGTCCTCGGGTGAGTTTCAGATGGTTAACAGATCAAAAATTGAACTACAACAGCTGCTGCAATTTCCTTCTGTTGGAAATTTCTTCTGCCAGATTCGAGCCCAGAAATCTCTCAGAATCGAGCCAAGAAACCGAGCCCAGAGTCGAGGACCACGATCGAAGCCATGATCGAGCCCAGAGTCGAGGGCCACGATCGAAGCCATGATCGAGCCCAGGGTCGAGGGTCACGGTCGAAGGCCTAGGATCGAGAACCAGGATCGAAGGCCCAGGATCGAGAACCAGGATCGAGGGCCAGGATCGAGGACCAGGATCGAGGACCTCAATCGAAGGCCAAGATCAAAGGACAAGATCGAGGCAGAACCGAGGTTGTCTGGGCAAAATTATAAAAATGGGGACTTCGTCTCATTTGCCATTTTTGACAAATTGGAGCTTGAGGAGAGGCGATTTTTGATATAATTTCAAGGAAAACTTGAGGTAAGTCCCTTGTGATCATTTCTACTCCATAATATTGAATTATCATCGAATAATTCTACTAGATTACATGATTTTGAGGTGTAAATCAGAGGTTGGAACTTAGAAATTCGGAAATAAGATTTGTAGATTTGAGGGACGAGTTGAGGTCGGATTTTGGTAAAATTGGTATGGTTAGATTCGTGAGTTAATGAGCTTTCTAGTTTTGTAAAATTTGTTGGATTTCGAGACGTGGGCCCGGGGGCCGGGTTTGAGCCAATTTCGGATTTTGGTCTAATTTTGTAGTTATTCTTATGAAATTCATCCCATTAGCACGTATTGATGGTATTGTACTGATTGTGAATAGATTCGGAGCATTTGGAGGCCGAGTCCAGAGGCAAGATCATAGCGGGTTAGAGATTTGACCGGTTTGAGGTAAGTAACGATTGTAAATCTGGTCCTGAGGGTATGAAACCCCGAATTTTGTATCATTCTACTATTTTAGTGACGCACATGCTAGGTGACGGATGTGTGGGCGTGCACCATTGGGAATTGTGACCTTGTCCGTCCCGTAGCAACTGTAAAGTTGCATACTTCGTTGAAACCATTTGATACTTATATGTTTTAGAAAGAATTTCTGTAAATTGGGCTGAATTCCATGTTTGGGCCTTGCGCCAATGCTGTTTGGACCCTTAGGGGTTGTTTCTTACCATCCTCTCATTGTTTTCGATTGAAAATATATACTCAGTCATGTTTTTACTTATTTACCGCATAACTCAATTTTATGACCCTATTTTGATGCATATAAATGTTTTGGGCCGAATGCCTTGTTTTACTAAAATGCCCGAGGGGCTTGAGATACTTATGACTGAGTGAGGCCGAGGGGCCTGATTTGTGAGGATGAGTGTGGATCGGGGCTGCCCGCATGCAGCATACTTATGACTGAGTGAGGCTGAGGGCCTGATTGGTGAGGATGAGTGTGGATCGGGGCTGCCCGCCTGCATTATACTTATTATTATCGCATGTGAGTTGTTCATGCAGATTATAGCGCTTGGGCTGAAGGAGCCCCCCGGAGTCTGTACACACCCCTAGTGAGCACAGGTACCTACTGAGTGCGAGTGCCGAGTGCTGAGTGACTGGGAGGCATGAGTGATTGTGAGGTATGCCCGAGTGGCAAGAGTGATTATGAGGTATGCCCGAGTGGTACGAGTGACTGTGAGGTTTGCCCGAGGGGCTGTATATGAGTGATGTTTTGCCCGAGGGGCTATTTATGAATTCATCATTTTTGCTCACCTTTGCATGGAGCCTATGTTAAAAAAAAACTGTTGGAAAAATGTCTTTAAATGATTTTTACTAGAACTGGGTTTAAACGAGATATTTGATTCAAATCCTGATTTTTAAAAGCATGTGGCATTTTACTGAGATTTCCTGATATGAACGTTATATGCTTTATTGCTCGTCATTACTGCTCAGTCTTTATTTATTGTTGTTACTTACTGAGTTGGCGTACTCACGTTACTCCCTGCACCTTGTGTGCAGATTCAGGTATAGCTGGACACGGTAGTGGTTATTGAATGTTCTGGTTGTAGATTTTCTTGGAGATAGCAAGGTAGCTGTTTGGCGATCGCAGTCCCTGCTCTTCTCCCTCTTATCTTCTTCTATTTGTATTTAGCTATTTTCCAGGCTGAGTTAGCCTTGATATTGTTAGACAGATTGTAGCAGATGCTCATGACTAGTGACACCCCGATGTCGGGCTTTTCTTTTCCGCACTTCTGTTTCTCTTTGATTGGAACTCTTTTAAATGGAGGTTTTATGTCAAATAACCTTGAAATTATCTTTAAAATGAAAATATCGATTTGTTTTGGAAATGAGTCGGCTTGCCTAGTTCCACGATAGGCGACATCACGACAGGGGTTAGTTTTGGGTCGTGACACCAACATCACAGCTAGGCAAGCCAACTAGTGAATTAAGCATAAATTTATTCTTTTGATAATTTTTAGAGTAATTGAACTCTTCTTACTTGCAATAATAAAGAAAATATAAAGGTTCTGATTAAATAAAAACCAAGAAAAATACTTAAATCTACAATTCTACTAGTGTGTGTGTCAAGCCCTGGTGTCACAAGTATTTGAGCATCTAGTAGATTACACAAAATTATTTAAATGTTGTCTGGAAAACAATAGACAGAATACAAATACAAGAAGAGGCATTAGTTGCTGCAGAACGACTCAGAAAGGCAGCTCACCACTAGGCCTCGGGGTAACGTGGATGCACTCCAGTAGGACCACCTAAAATACCTGTCTCAGATCCTGCACAAAAAGTGCAGCAAGTGTAGCATGAGTACGTAAACAACATGTACCCAGTACGTATCAAGGCTAATATCGAAGAAGTAGTGATGAGAGTTCGACTTTGACACTCACTACGGGTCAATAATATTAAAATATAAATATTTAAATAAACATGATTTATGTGAATAACAATAATTTTCTTAACAGGCAGAAATAAGTAATTCATTAAATTTCAATAATTTTCAATTTATCAATTAGCTTCACAAGCTGCAATAAAATGTCAAGGTATCGCGTAACTATTATTATTAGGCACGATTTCTGCCGAGGTTGTTCGGCCTGGTCCAAAGTATCGTGTACACTGCCGAGGGATGTGCGACACGATCCATAGATGCATCTATACTACCGAGGCGTTCGGCACGCTCCACAAGAAAGGAGATCATTTTCTTATGAACCTCCAGAATGAGAAGGTATTATAAGGCTAACACATAAGGATGTACAATTTCCATTAACAGTCAAATAATGTGCACAAAAATTCAAGTATGTGAAATTTCGGTCGTTTACTATTTTCTCTAACAATTGCAAATATAATTTCAGTACTTTAATTAATTAAGGATGCAATTATTACGAGAAATTCATGATTTGAGTCCTAAACTACCCGGACATAGCATAATTAGTAGCTACGCACAGACTCTCATCACCTTGTGCACACGTAGCGCCCACAATTAGTAACAATTATTAATTTAAATCACCTATGGGATAAATTTCCTCTTACAAGGTTAGACAAGAGACTTACCTTGTCTCAAATTCCACTTTCCGGTCACAATGTCGCGTTAAAGTCTCAATTCAATGCCAAAAAATTTGAAACTATCCAAATGTTATACAAAATAATTAATACATTCTCAATAATTTGAAATTAGACTATTAAATTAATTACCCGACTCAAAAAGGTAAAATTCCTAACATTCACTTCGGGCCCATTTGCCCGGATTCCAAAATATTTTGGAGGAAAACGTTACCTATAATCTCAAGAACTCAAATATACAATTTCCATCCAATTCCATAACCATTTTCGTGGTTAAAATCTCACTTTTATCGAAACCTAGGTTTCTCATCTAAACCCTTGATTTCCACGATTTACTGGTTATAATCTACCCATAATCTATGTATTTAACTCAAAGTGGGTAGAATTAACCTACCTTCAAGTTTCTAGTTGAAATCCCCTCTCAGAAAGCTCCAAGATCCCCCCAAGAATGGAGGAAATATGGGCAAAAATGGCTGAGCCTCGCCCCTTTTAACATTCTGTCCAAACAACATTTTCGCACCTCCGGCTCCGCACCTGCGGAAAATTCCTCGCAGGTGCGAGATTTTCCCTTATTGTCCTAGCCCCACACCTGCAGACAAGGGGCCACTTCTGTGCATCTGCAGGTGCGCCCATGATTCCGCTTCTGTGCCCTGCTCACTTCTGCTCATCCTCCTTCGCACCTGCGTGCGCGCAGGTGAGCCCAAAAGCTCTGCTACTGCGGCTTGTACCTGCCCCCCCCTTCTTCGCTTATGCAGCTTGGGGCTCGCTTTTGCCAGCTCGCACCTACGGCTGCCCATGTGCCGGTGCGGTTGCAGCAGAAGCCTGGTGGAACAACTGCTCTTCAAATATCCAAACTTGGTCCGAGCCTCGTCTGGTTAACACCCGAGGCCCCAAGGACCCTGCCCGAACATACCAACAAGTTTGAAATCATAAAACAGACTCGCTCGAACCCTCGGAATGTGTAAAACAATATCGAAACTAAGAATCATACCCCAAACCAAATTGATTTAACTTAGAAATTTCAAATTCTTCAAACTTACTACGAACGCGCCGAAACATACTTAAACCACTCGGAATGACACTAAATTTTGCGTGCAAGTCTTAAATCACCATACGGAACTATTCCCAGATTCGGAATTTCAAACGGACCTCGATTACTCCTAAACCTACTCCAAACCAAATTTAAAGAAACTTAAAACCTCCAAATAGCTAACTTTCACTATTAAGCGCCGAAACGCTCCCGGGTTGTCCAAAACCCGATTCGAACATACGCTCGAGTCCAAAATCATCATACAAATTTATTGGAACCATCAAATCACAATTTCGGGGTCGTTTTTTAAAAATGTTGACCGAAGTCAAACTTGCCCTTTTAAAGCCAAACCAAGAAACTAAGTGTTCCGATTTCAATTAGAACACTTCCAAATCCTGAACTAACCATTCCCTCAAGTCATAAAGTAGTAAAAGCACATACGGGGAGTCTTATTTAGGGGAACGGGGTTCTAGAAGGCAAAACGACTGGTTGGGTCGTAATATTCTCCCCTCTTAAACAAACATTCGTCCTCGAACAAGTTTAGAATTATACATGTAGTGCTGAATAAGTATGGATATCTACTCCGCATGTATTCCTCTGCCTCCCAAGTCGCTTCCTCGGCTGGTTGGCCCCTCCACTGGACTTTTACCGCAGAATTCTTCTTGGACCTCAATTGGCGAACCTGTCTATCAACAATGGCAACGGGATCCTCTTCATAACCCAAGCTCTTATCTAGCTGAACTGTGATGAAATCTAACACATGTGATAGGTCGGCATGATACTTCCGGAGAATAGATACATGGAAAACCAGATGAACTCCTGATAGACTGGGAGGCAAAGCAAGCTCATAAGCAACCTCCCCAACTCGTCTCAACACCTCAAATGGGCCTATAAACCTTAGGCTCAACTTGCCCTTTTCCCCAAATATCATGATTCCCTTCATCGGCGAAACCTTCAAGAGAACTTTTTCACCCACCATAAATGATAAATCATGCGCTTTCTGATCCGTGTAACTCTTCTGTCTGGACTGTGCGGTACGAAGTCGCTCCTGAATCAACTTTACCTTTTCCAAGGCATCCTTCACCAAATCAGTACCATATAACTTAGCCTCACCGGGCTCAAACCATTCGATGGACAAACTACATCCCCGACCATATAAAGCCTCAAATGGAGCCATCTCGATACTGGATTGATAGTTGTTGTTATAAGAAAACTCGGCCAAAGGCAAGAAACAATCCCACTAACCTCCAAAGTCAATCACACATACCATGAGCATATCCTCCAAAATCTGAACTGTCCGCTCCGACTGCCCATCGATCTGCGGATGAAAGGTTGTGCTGAGCTCTACACGGGTCCCCAATTCACTCTGTACTGCTCTCCATAAATGTGAAGTAAACTGAGAGCCTCTATCTGATATGATGGAAATTGGCACACCATGTAACTGAACTATCTCCTGAATATAAATCTGGGCCAACCTCTCTGAAGTATACGTAGTCACAACCGGAATGAAGTGTGCCGACTTTGTCAACCTATCGATAATGACCCAAACTGCATCAAACTTCCGCAAGGTCCGCAGCAACCCAACCACAAAGTCCATAGTAATGCGTTCCCATTTCCACTCCGGTATAGTCATTTGCTGAAGTAGGCCACCTGGCCTCTGGTGCTCATACTTAACTTTCTGGAAATTTAGGCACCTAGCTACATATTCAACTATGTCTTTCTTCATACGCCTCCACCAAAAATGCTGCTTCAGGTCACGATACATCTTTGTAGCACCTGGATGAATAGAATACCAAGAACTGTGTGCCTCCTCTAGGATCTTTTCCCTCAGTCAATCTACATTAGAAACACAAAGATGACCCTGGAGTCTTAGAACACCGTCTTCGCCGATAGTAATCTCCTTGGCACCACCTCGTATTAGTGTTTCTCGAAAAACCAATAAGTGTGGGTCATCAAACTGGCGAGCCTTGATCAGCTCAAATAGTGAAGACTGGGCAACAACACATGCAAGAAGTCGACTGGGCTTTGAAATATCCAACCTCACAAGTCTGTTAGCCAAGGACTGAATATCCAAAGCTAATGGCCTCTCCTCTGCTGGAATAAAAGCTAAACTACCCATACTCTCCACCTTTTTACTCAAGGCGTGTGCAACTACATTTTCTTTGCCCGGATGATACATGATAGTAATATCATAATATTTTAGTAACTCAAGCCATATGCGCTGCCTCAAATTTAGGTCCCTCTGTTTGAACAAATGTTGTAAACTGTGATAATCAGTGTAAACTTCACTAGACACCCCATAAAGATAATGCCTCCAACTCTTAAGAACGTGAACAATCGTAACTAACTCCAAATCATGTATCGGGTAATTCTTCTCGTGGGGATTCAGCTGACGTGAAGCATATGTAATAACTCGCCCCTCCTACAATAATACACAACCCAAACCAACACGTGAAGCATCACAATACACTGTATACATCCCCGAACTGGAAGGCAACACTAACACTGGTGTTGTAGCCAATGCTGTCATGAGCTTCTGAAAGCTCACCTCATAATCATCGGACCATCGGTACGGAGCACCCTTTTGGGTTAATTTGGTCAAAGGTGCTACAATAGATGAAAACTTTTCTACGAACTGACGATAATAACACGCTAACCCTATGAAACTCCTGATCTTAGTCGCTGAAGTGGGATGATTAAAATTCTGAACTGCCTCGATCTTTTTGAGATCAATGTTAATACCCTCATCCGATACAATATGCCCCAAGACTGCTACAGAATCTAGCCAAAATTAACATTTGGAGAACTTAGAATATAGTTTTTGTTCCTGCAACATCTGAAGCACCACTCTCATATGCTGCTCGTGCTCCTCCTTACTGCATGAGTAGATCAAAATGTTATTAATGAAGACAATGACAAACGAATCAATATATGGCCTGAGTACCCTGTTTATCAAATCCATAAATGTCGTTGGGGTGTTAGTCAAACCGAAAGACATCACCAGAAACTCATAATGACTATATCTAGTCTGGAAAGCGGTCTTCGGAACATCCAAATCTCGAATCTTCAACTAATGGTATCCCGACCTCAAGTCGATCTTAGAGAATACCCTAGCACCCTGCATCTGGTCAAATAAATCATCAATACGCGACAATTGGTACTTGTTGTTAATAGTGACTTTGTTCAATTAGCGATAATCAATACATATTCACATCGTTCCATCCTTCTTCTTCTCAAATATTATCAGTGCACCCAGGGCGATACACTCGATCTGACGAACCCTTTGGCTAGAAACTCCTCAAGCTATTCTTTCAAGTCCTTCAATTCTTTTGGAGCCATGCAATACGGTGGGATAGATATATGCTGGGTATCTAGAGCCAATTCAATACAGAAATCAATATCACGATCGGATGACATGCCTGAAAGATCTGAAGGAAATACATTAGAGAACTCCCAAACTACATGCACTGAATTAATAGTCAGATTCTCTGCAGTAGTGTCCCGATCATAGGCTAGATAAGCCAAACAACCCTTCTCGACCATGTGTTGAGCTTGTAAAAAGGAAATAACCTGATTAGATGCGTTGACAAATGAACCCTTCCACTCCAACCGAGGCAATGCTGGAATTGCCAAGGTAACAGTCATGGCATGGCAATCTAGGATGGCATGATATGGAGATAACTAGTCTATACCCAGGATGATCTCAAAGTCGGTCATCTCAAGCAGTAGAAGATCTGCTCTAGTTTCATAACCACAGAATGTGACAATGCAGGACCGATGGATCCGATCTACCACACCAGAATCGCCCACAAGAGTGGACACATAAACAGGAGTACCCAAGGACTCACGAAAAACACGCAGGAAATGAGGAAATATAGATGACACATAGGAATATGTAGACCCTAAATCAAATAGTAAGAAAGCATCTTTGCCGCAAACAGAAATAATACATGTTATCACGACATCTGAGGCCTCTACATCTGGTTTGGCCGGAAAAGCATAGAACCGAACTGGAGTGTCACCTGGCTGGCCTCCACCTCTAGGACGGCCCCTACCTACCTGCCCTCCACCGCTGGACGGTCGAACGACTGGTGGAGCAACTGGTATGGTAATCATAGGCTGCTGACCATGCTGCACTAGTCTACCCTGAAGCCTGGGGCAGAATCTCCACATGAGACTAAAATCCCTGCACTCGAAACAACCTTTCGGTATGATGGACTGTTGACCTGAAGTCTGGCCCTGATGACCTGAATAACCACTAGAAGAACCCTGAATAGCCTGTGGGAGATAAGAACTCTCTGGCATAACACTGAAATAGGGTCGCACTGGAGCACCCCGAGGAGGTGGTAGTGCTGGATATGGGGGCCTGCTAGACTGCCCTCTCACAAACTGACCTCTGCCCTAAGATGGAGCACCTCTAAACTCTCCAGAATATTTAAACCGCTTATCTCTCATAACCTTCTCTTGGCTACACTGACGCACACCCTCAATCCTCTGGGATATCTCCACAACCAACTCATAAGAAGTCCCCATCTCAACCTCTCTGGCCATAGTGGCCTGAATGCCAGTATGCAAACCCGCAACAAACCTCCGTACTCTCTCTGCATCAGTAGGGAGTATCATAAGTGCATGGCGAGATAACTCAGAGAACCTTGCCTCATAATCTGTCACTGACATCTGACCCTGCTGGAGCTTCTCAAACTAAAACCGCAACTCTTCCCTCTGGGAGGGTGGAATATACCTATCCAGGAAAATATGGGTGAACCTGTCCCAAGTCATGGGAGGGTATCTGCTGGTCTGCATGAAGATAGGACTTCCACCACCTACGGGCCCTGCCCTCTAGCTAAAAAGTAGCAAATTCTACCCCATGAGACTTCAATATCCTCATGTTGTGCAGAGTGTCCCTATACCGATCAATGAAGTCCTGGGGATCCTCATGTCGCTCACCCTTAAAGACAAGAGGATGTAGCCTAGTCCATCTGTCCAATAGCTTTTGCGGCTCGGCGGCTGCAGCTAGTCTAGGCTCAGGTGTAGCTGCTGCCACTGGTTGGACTCCACCCATGGGTAGTGCACCCTGGGTTTGATATACAGCAGTTGCATGTCCATGAGCCTGTGCGGTAGGGGTATGTGCTCCTCGCCCGCCTGAGATGTGGATGGGTCTGCCGGAAATAAACCAGCTTGAGTCATAGTGTCCATGAACCACAATATATGGCCCATGACCTCTTGAAATCCTGGTGCGGAGGTGAAATCTACAGGGGATAGCTCTGATGCGGGCACCTTGCCCTGCTCCTCGATAATAGAATCCTCTATTGGATCTGCTGGTGGTATAACTGGGATAACTCTGGGACGTCCTCGTCCCCTACCACGGGCTGGAGCCCTCCCTCATCCTCTGCCTCGACCTCTACCAGCTGGGGGAGTAGCTCTTCCCTGGTCTGGAACCTCATTAGAGCGCGTTCTCACCATCTGTGAGAGAATAAGAGAAAGATACTTAGTACTACATCAACTGCACGATAGGAGATGAAGAAAGGTAGTTTCCTAACACCCTATAGCCTCTCGATGATAAGTACAGACGTCTCCGTGCGTGAACCTAATGCTCTGATACCATATTGTTACGATCCAATTTCACCTATAGGTCGTGATGGCGCCCAACATCACAGCTAGGCAAGCCAACTAGTGAATTAAGCATAAATTTATTCTTTTAATAATTTTCCGAGTAATTGAACTCTTCTTACTTGCAATATTTAAAAAAATATAAAGGCTCTGATTAAATAAAAACCAAGAAAATACTTAAATCCACAATTCTACTAGTGTGTATGCCAAGACCTGACGTCACAAGTATATGAACATCTAGTAGATTATACAAAAGAAAACCAAAATACTGTTTGAACATAAAGTAGACAGAAAACAAATACAAGAAGAGGCACTAGTTGCTGCAGAACGACTCAGAAAGGCAGCTCACCACTAGGCCTCGGGGTAACATGGATGCACTCCAGTAGGACCACCTAAAACTCCTGTTTAAGATCCTGCACAAAACATGAAGCAAGTGTAGCATGAGTACGTAAACAATGTGTGCCTTGTAAGTATCAAAGTTAATCTCGAAGAAGTAGTGACGAGAGGTCGACTTTGACACTCACTACAGGTCAATAATATTAAAATAGAAATATTTAAATAAACATGATTTATGTGAATAACAATAATTTTCTTAACAGGCAGAAATAATTAAATCATTAAATTTCAGTAATTTCCAATTTATCAATTAGCTTCACAAGCTGCAATAAAATGTCAAGGTATCGTGTAATTATTATTACAAGGCACGATTTCTGCCGAGGTCATTCGACCCGGTCCAGAGTGTCGTGTACACTGCCAAGGGACGTGTGGCACGATCCTTAGATACATCTATATTGCCGAGGCATTCGGCCCGCTCGACAAGAAAGGAGGTCATTGTCTTATGAACCTCCGGAATGAGAAGTTATTATAAGGCTAACACATAAGGATGTACAATTTTCATTAACAATCAAATAATGTGCACAAAAATTTAAGTGTGTGAAATTTCGGTCTTTTACTATTTTCTCTAACGATTGCAAATATAATTCCAGTACTTTAATTAATAAAGGATGCAATTATTACGAGAAATTCATGATTTGAGTCTTAAACTACCCGGACATAGCATAATTAGTAGCTACGCACGGACTCTCATCACATTGTGCGTACGTAGCCCCCACTATTATCAATAATTATTAATTTAATCACCTATGGGGTAAATTCCCTCTTACAAGATTAGACAAGAGACTTAACTCGTCTCAATGTCCACTTCCCGATCACAATATCGCGTTAAAGTCTCAATTCGATGCCGAAAAATCAAAAACTATCCAAATGTTATATAAAATAATTAATACATGCTCAATAATTCGAAATTAGACTATTAAATTTATTACCCGACCCAAAGTGGTAAAATTCCTAAAATTCAACTCGGGCCCACGTGCTCGGATTCCGGAAATATTTTGAGGAAAACGTTACCCATAATCTCAAGAACTCAAATATACAATTTCCATCCAATTCCATAACCATTTTCGTGGTTAAAATCTCACTTTTATCAAAACCTAAGTTTTTCATCTGAACCCTTGATTTTCACGATTTACAGGTTATAATCTACCCATAATCTATGTATTTATGTGTGGATTTAACTTACCTTCAAGTTGCTAGTCGAAATCCCCTCTCAAAAATCTCCAAAATCGCCCAAGAATGGAGGAAATATAGGCAAAAATGGCTGAGCCTCGCCCCTTTTAACATTCTGCCCAAACAGCATTTTCGCACCTGCGAAGGTGTAACCGCACCTACGGAAAATTCCTCACAGGTGCGAGATTTTCCCTTCTTGGCCTGGCTCCGCACCTGCGGACAAGGGACCGTTTCTGCACATCCGCAGGTGCGTCCATGATTCTGCTTCTACGCCCTGCCTGCTTCTGCGCATCTTCCTTCGCACCTGCGTGCGTACAGGTGCGCCCAAAAGCTCCGTTTCTACGGCTTGTGCTTGCCTCCCCCTTCTTCGCTTCTGTGGCTGCCCATGCGCAGGTGCGGTTGCAGCAGAAGCCTGGTGCAATAGCTGCTCTTCAAAAATCCAAACTTGGTCCAAGCCTCATCTGGTTAACACCCGATGCCCTCGGGGGCCCGCCCGAACATACCAACAAGTTTGAAATCATAAAAAAGACTCACTCGAACCCTCAAATGTGTAAAACAACTTCGAAAATAAGAATCATACCCCAAACCAAATTGATTCAACTTAAAATTTTCAAATTCTTCAAACTTACCACGAACGCGCCGAAACATACTTAAACTACTCGGAATGACACCAAATTTTGCGTGCAAGTCTTAAATCACCATACAGAACTATTCCCTAACTCGGAATTCCAAACGGATCTCGATTACTCCAAAACCCACTCCAAACCAAATTTAAAGAACCTTAAAACCTCTAAATAGCTAACTTTCACTATTAAGCATCGAAATGCTCCCGGGTTGTCCAAAACCCGATTCGAACATACTCCCGAGTCCAAAATCATCATAAAAATTTATTGGAACTGTCAAATCCCGATTACGAGTCATTTTCTAAAAGTATTGACCGAAGTCAAAATTGCCTTTTTAAAACCATACTAAGGAACTAAGTGTTCCGATTTCAACCCGAACACTACCAAATCTCGAACTAACCATCCCCACAAGTCATAAAGTAGTAAAAGCATATACTGGGAGTCTTATTTAGGGGAAATGGGTTCTAGAAGGCAAAACGACCGATTGTGTCGTTACATCAGGCCTCAACAGAGGAAGTAAATGATGTGGGAAATTACAACTTCAATGAAATGGGTCAGAAGCACCCCAGTTTTTCATGGAGTTCACCTGGGGGTACTGCAAATACATGGCAACAAAACAACTTAAGATTCTAGGGACAGGGAGCTCAAGGTTTCCAAAATCAGTAAAGGCAGCAGTTTCAACCTCACCAATCCAATCAGCCTGGTCTAGAAGATTTGATGAAGTCCTTTATTGTCAAGACATATGAGAGGTTAGATGCTCATGGTGCGACTATCAAAGAACTTGGCACAGGGTTGCGAAACCTGGAGAAGGAAGCGGGACAAATTGCCACTATATTATCTGAGAGATTCCCAGGTACTCTGCCACCTAATACTTAAAGAAACCCTAAGGAGATGGTAAATGCTGACTCTGAGAAGTGGACAAGTAGTGAAAGAGCCCACCCATATCCAAAAAGTGGTGGTACCTAAAAAAGAAAGTGGGGAGCAGCTGAAAAATGAAGTTGATAAGAAGAAGAAAGGCAAGAAGAGAACTGAGAAAAAGAAGAAGGGAGAGAATTCAAGAAGGGATGAATCTGAAGAGAGGAAGCACATGTCTGCTTTACCTTTTTCCCAAAAGCTTTATAGAGGGAAGCTGGACAAGCAATATAAGAGATTTCTAGATATGCTGAGACAGGTTAATGTAAATTTGTCATTCACATAAGTGCTCTCCCAAATGCCAGCTTATGCCAAATTCTTGCAGGAGATCCTTACAAAGAAGAGGAAGATAAACGAGACCTCAATAGTCAAGCTCACAGAGCGGTGCAGTGAAATCTTGCAAAATAAACTCTCACAAAAATGTGGAGATCTAGGGTGTTTTACTATACCTTGCTCTTTAGGATCTATTAAATTTAATAAGTCTTTATTTGATTCTGGTGCCTCAATTAATCTAATGCCTTTGTCTATTTATAGGAAGCTGGAGAGTGAGATTGGAGAGATAAGGTCGGTACCAATATTTTTGCAGCTGGCTAACCAAACAACTCTGATACCCGAGGAGATAGTGGACGATGTTTTAGTGTGGGTAGATAAGTTTGTATTCCCTGTAGACTTTATAGTAGTGAATATGGAGGTCCCTCTGATATTAGGAAGACCATTATTAGTAACGGGTAGAGCAATATTGGATATACATGATAGAAAACTCATGCTTAGAGTGAGTGAGGAAATGGTGACTTTCGAGATGAGTATAGAAAATGGGGTGAGAAAGGAGAAGCCAGCTACAAGTGTTGAGTGGAAAGTGAAGAATTTGAATGAAAATGCTCCAGTGATTGGAAAAGATAAGCGTGGGGTGTACCCCAAGAAGGTTGCTGTCTGCATGGATGTGCGCATTAGTTCGGGCGCTTGGAATGGAGCATGACTTCGACTCAGACCCGACTAGATATTCAGGAAAGTTTCCTTTACCTTATGATTTTTAATTGTGTGTCATAGGGACATGCCACAACTTAAAGTGTGGGGTGGGGGATAACTGTATGTTGTATGTATCTGTGTTAGTAATTTAGTTTTGTTGTTTTAGTAGATAGAGATAGAAAAATTGTAAAAACTTAGAAAAAAACCATTAAAAATTAAAATTTTCGACCTTTCCCGACAATGGATATCATTCGACGGGTTTCTTGAGGGATTAAAGTTGAAAGAAAAAGAAAAAAGGATTTTATTCTTTTAGGCAGTGTAATAATTCTCCCTTGGTTTTTCTTTGTGTCGCGGTTCTTTTCCAAGGGTTTTGTTTGAACCGGGTGTAGTTAGCTTTTCTTTTTAGGAGTAAGAAACCTTGTTCTGCGATTAGAATTGAAAGCAATATCTCATAACTTTATTGTACCTTGAGAACAGTAAGTGCTTTAGTTGTGACATTTAGGCTCAGTTTTTGACTCTTGTATAAGTACTTTAAATTGTATAATTTTAACTTTACTTAATTGATTTGACTAGAGTGTCTTGATAATCCAATCTGGAGTGAGTTAGGTGCCATGTGTATGTGAGGTTTTGTGTTATTCTGTGCATTGCATTTGATGTCTAGAACTTGCCCCGTGTGTTTGCAAAGCAAAATAGTAGTGTTATTCAGTCTTGGAAGTGATATAGACATTTCTTTGTTAAGCGAGTTATAGGTTGTTATGTATCTTAGTTAACCCAGTTGATCCTTTAATCCTCTTTCTTTGGCAAGCACATTACAAGCCTTACCTGTTTGTTTGAATTGACCATCTATTTGAATCTTATACCTCTCGTGAGCACTTGAATAGTATGAACTTTGTAAAAGTTAAAGTGTGGGGTGATGGTTTGGCTTTTGAGTGGAACTATTGAAATAAGGAAGAAGGTTCACTATTTTGGAAAAACAAGTAAGAGCCACTTGAATTGAAAAAGAAAAAAAATAGTTGTATTATTGTGAAAAATGTTCCTTGAGAGTGGTAACTTTTGATGTAATTGTGCTTAAAGAAGTTCAGAGTTAATGTATATTAATGTGAAGGTGAAGTTATGGTTCGACATAAGTGTGGGGTTTTAAATGTTAAATTGTATGTATTAAAGTACTTAGGGAGGTGTAATCACTCTTATATCTAAATGTATCCTACCCGTCCCACAACCTACATTACAACCAATTAAAGTCCTACTTGATCCTTGACTGAATGGGCTCGATTAGTTGAGTAGTACACTATGGGAAAGCCTATGGTTCATCTTTTGTGGCATATGAATGTTATTTCTGAGAGTGAGTGAATTCTTTCTATCTTGAGTTCCTAATTGTTCTTAATATCTATTATGTGTGGAACGACTCTCTATTGCGGTGAGAGCACTTGATTCATGAAGAAAAGGTAATGTCGTTGACCTCTGTGTTAGAGTAAGTGAGCAGGTTATAAATAATGCATGGTATTTTTGAGTCAATATTTGAGGCTATGATGTTACGTTTTGGTGCTTAATCTATTTTAAATAGTCTTGGTTTGATGAGTTATGAGAGTTGTTTAAAAAGGTCGTGTCAATATGAAGTGTAGTTTAATTGCTCGAGGACGAGCAATGGTTTAAGTGTGGGGTGTTGATGGTAGGCTATAATCTCGTGTTTTAGTCGCTTATTTCACTCCAATTTACTGCCCTTTAATTGAGTTTGAGCTTTAATCGCTAGTATTTTACACTAATTGTTTATTTTATGCCTTGTACGAGAGTTTCGAGCTATGTAAATGTTATGGAGCTAATTCAAGTGATTTTGAGCTTTGAAGTTAGAGTAAAAGTCAAAGGGATTAAGCTGGGATCGCGTTCGGGGGTCGAGGACCAAGTATGGATGTAAAAATCGAAGAAAAAAGCTGAATTCTAAGTAAACTACACTAGCGCGGCGCGTGGCGCGCCGCACCTGTGTAAATTCATGCCATATGTCATAAATTAACTCTCTGGAAATCCCCCTAATGCCCTGCATGGCGCGTCGCCCTATGTGGCACGCCTGCGCAATATTTAAAGAGTATTTTCCTATTTCGCTCGTGAGAAGGTATTTTCGTCTGGGCACGACCCTATGTAACGACCCGGCCGGTCATTTTGAGAGTTGCAGCCTCGTTTCTCCTATTTTTTGCTTCTTTGTGTTCTATAGGTGTATTATGATTTATCGGGTTAGTTGGTTCGGGTCCGGAGTGATTTCAGAATGAATTGAGACACTTAGTCTCTTATTTGAAAACTTAAGTTGGAAAAGTTGACCGAATATTGACTTATATACAAACAACATCGGATTTGAATTTTTATGGTTATGTTAGGTCCATTAGGTGATTTAGGACTTAGGAGCGCATCCGGAATATGATTTCTAGGTCCGTAGTAAAATTAGGCTTGAATTGGCGAAAGTTGGAATTTTGGCGATTTTGGCCAACATTGGAAATTTTGATATCAGGGTCGGATTGGATTTATGGAAGTTGGAGTAGGTTTGTGGTGTCATTTTTGATTTGTGTAAAATATTTGAGGTCAATCGGACGTGGTTTGGTAGGTTTCGGCGTCGTTATGGAATTCAGATGTTTTAGAAGTTCTTTAGGCTTGAATCCAGGTATAATTTGGTCTTTTGATATTGTTTTGAGAGATTCGAAGGTTCGACTAAGTTTGCATCGGGTTATAGGACTTGTTGGTATAATTGGTTGAGGTCCCGGAGGCCTCGGGGTGATTTCGGCTGGTTAACGGCTTGATGTGAGTTGAGGAACTACAACTGAAGCTGCTGCTACTGGTGTAACCGCACTTGTGGAGTGGGAACCGCAGGTGCGAGCCCGTAGAAGCGAAGGAGGAGCCGCAAATGCGGCTAAGGAGGATTTGGGCAGATGATGCATGTGCGATGGCATTCCTGCACCTGCGATGGTCGCAGAAGCGGATTTAGGGGCGCAGGTGCGAGTTTGGATCGCACGTGCGATGTAGTTCCCGCACCCGCGAAGAGCGCAGATGCGATCACTTGATCGCAGGAGCGGAGGCAATGTTTTAGTGATTTTTCTGCAGAAGCGGGACTTTGCCCGCAGATGCAGAAATGGAGTCACAGGTGCGAGAAGTCTGGGCAGAAGGTTTAAAAGCAAGGGTTCGCGATTTTTGTCTTATTTCAATATTTTGGACTCGGACTTAGGCGATTTTGGAGAAGAGTTTCGAGGTGATTATTGAGGTAAACTTCTTGTACTCGTTTTGGATCATAAAACTTGTTTCCCCACTGATTTCCCCTCCTAATTAGCGAGATTGTGAAGTGAAATTTAGGGGTTTAGGGCTTGAGAATTGGAGAGTGGATTTTCGGGGACTTGGAAGACCAAATGATGTTGGATTTTGATGAATTTAGTATGTTTAGACTCGTGAGTGAATAGGCTTTCGGGTTTTGTGACTTTTGTCGAATTTCGAGACATGGGCCTGGGGGCCGGTTTGAGCCTATTTCGGATTTTGGCTTATAATTTCGTGTTTTTCTTGTGGAATTGATTCTTTTAGCCTATATTAATTATATCATACTGCTTGTGGCTAGATTCGGGGTGTTTGGAGATTGATTCGAGGGGCAAAGGCATTTTGAAGTAGTATTTTGCGCGATTTGAGGTAAGTAACAGTTTTAAATCTAGTCCCGAGGGTATGAAACCCCGAATTATTGGATTATGTGAGTATTTTGGAGGTGACGCACATGCTAGGTGAAAGGTGTGTGGGCGTGCACAGTAGGAATTGGGACTTGGTCCATTCCGTGGAGCTGTAAAGTTGAATAACTTGTTACTAGCTATATGCTCTCACTGTGTTATAGAAATTTGATTGCAAATCATGTTAGAAATCATGCTTAGGCTACGTGATGGTACTGTTGGGACCCGTAGAGGTCGCATACCTGTTGAACTACCTGCTTAATTGTTGTTTTGTACTCAGTCATAGTTTACTTGTTTATTTTACCTTAGTCTCTATTGTTTATTATTGATGCATTATATTATTGTTGGTTGGGACGATCCTTATGATTTATGAGAGCCCGAAAGACTAGAGAGGTTCACGGCTGATTGAGGCCGAGGGCCTATTTGTGAGGTATATGATACCGTAGCACGTGAGTTGTCCGTGCGGATTCTGATATGATACTATAGCACGTGAGTTGTTTGTGCAACACGTGAGTTGTCCGTGCGGATCTTGATATGATAATATAGCACGTGAGTTGTCTGTGCAACACGTGAGTTATCCGTGCGAATTATAGCGCTTGTGCTGAAAGGAGCCCCTCCGGAGTCTGCACACCCCCAGTGAGCGCAGGTACTTATTGAGTGTGAGTATTGAGGGCTGAGAGCCGAGTGATTGAGCTGTTGTGATGAGTTGAGTGACTGTTTCCCTGAGAGGTTTTATTTGCTTTTCATTTGTTGATGCACTTAGTTGCTATATGTCATTGTTGTGAAATTTCTGAAAGATTCTATATCCGGATTACATGAACCTGGACTGTATGAACTGATTTGACTTAAACTGTCGGATTTGAAAATATGTCTATTCTTTGCTGTAATTATTGAAAATAAACTGTATTGTATAGCTCGTCACTACTTCTCAGTTCCTTATTTATTTCTGTTACTTGTTGAGTCAATTGTACTCATGCTACACCCTGCACTTTGTGTGCAGATCCAGGTGTTACCGGTCGTAGCGAGTGTTGATATTTGATCAGCTGATTCCGGAGACTACCGAGGTGGCTGCATGGCGTCCGCAGGCCTTGGCTCTCCTTCATTATCTTATTCGCATTTCAGTTCTTATTCTTTAGATGTTATATTAGACTGCTTCTGGTGTAGATGCTCATGTACCCAGTGACACCCCGATGCCGAGCTATTTGTTCGCCTTTATGCTTTGGGTTTTACCCCATTTTTTATGAAAAACTCTAGTTATTTTAAATGTCTTAGTTCATTTATGTTAAATGTTGAAAGTATTTTGGAAATGTCGGCTTTCCTAGTATCACGATAGGCGCCATCACGACAGGTTAGGTTTTGGGCCGTGACACGTTGGTATCAGAGCCTAGGTTACATATGTCTCACGAGTCATGAGTGGGTTTAGTAGAGTCTTGCGGATCGGTACGGAGATGTTTGTACTTATCTTCGAGAGGCTGCCAAACCCTTAGGAAAAACAAAATTCACTTTCCTGTATTCTATCGTGCGGAATTGATTCAGCTTGAAACATAACTCTTTGAATCCCTTCCACAAATTCATGTGCGCATCTGAGCGCTCAGTATCAGTTGTGCATCGCCGACTTGTGATTTCATGAACGAGGTTCGAGATGAGTATTCTGTGTTTTGGTGATGGACCAGTCTAGACAACCTGAGGCCAGGGTTAGACCGCAGCTTAGGCTCGGTAATTTCGGTTATGAGAACTTGTGAGTTTGGACTCATGTGATCGGTAGTGTCCCTATGTTGTATCTCGATGAGCGGTCAAATGGATATATGATGAGTATGATGTAACTACAGAATGTGTTCAGGTGGGTTGAATGTGATGGATAAAGTTTATTTGTGGCTCAAGACTTTGCTATAGGGTATTTGATTTCTGTCTTGATTTGACGTATAGTCTCGAGTTATGAGTGTATTGAATGATCTTTAATGTTGTTTAATTATGGAACGAATTAAATTCCCATGTATTTTTAATGAGTTTGGACTCAGGAAGATTAAGTACTTATATAGTAATTATGGCTGCGAAAGGGTATATCAAGATGCCAATTTGAGGCTAAGCAGGGGTTATCTCTTTCAGAGTAATCTAGGTAGGTGTGTTCTTTATAATGCTGAGCGAGTGAGTTTCTATTCTACCAGCGGAGTGTATGTGTTGGAATTTGAACTTGAATCTGGGTGAGAAAGTTGACTTGACTATCAAGAGAATAAATGTGTGCTTAGTGGGTGGTTGAGGTAGTTTATGGTTTGTGTTACCTGAGCTCGTAAAGCATTTTCGTTGAATCGGCTGTGAGATTATGACAATAGTAGAGTAGGAGTATGGTGAGTTATTAGATGTTTTATTATATGGCTATGAGCCAAGTGGGGGAGTCTGTTATCTACGATTTGATTGCATGATGATGTGTTATGTTGGTTTTTGCCCGAGGCATACTTGTGGAGTAGTTATGACTTGCAGAGGTTGAGATTGAGGATGGCTCGAGTAAGGAAATTCCTGAACACGGGCTACATTGCACTTTATGAAAAATATGAAAGTCATGGAATGAATAAGTTGTTATTTGGAAGAATGTAGTGCACACGAAGCATGAAATTGATTGGTGATATTAAGGCATGGTTACTTCTTTGGGTATTGTTGTGCTAAGGGGGGCATATGTCTTTTGGCCCGTTTGGGAGGTGCAATATGGAATTGAGCAAAGTGGGTGACTCCCGATAAAATTCTAATGGGTTTGAGAATTATATATATAGCAATTGAGAATGTTTTCGAGAAAATCCGAGATTTGTATTTGAATGTGTCGGGACTTGCGGTAATTTTGTATGACTATGGATTCTACATGTCAGTATAAGAAAGGGAAAAGGAACAATTTTAAAGTCACATAAGGTATTTTCAGAATGAGTATTACGGTTGTGGTATTTATGGGGTAATTGTGATGTGGTGAGACTTTACAGATATTTTGTGGCAATACTCTCGGATTTGGCAACCTGTGTTGCTTGGTCGAGTTAGAGGAATTCAGTTCGGATAGCTTGGTTATGTGCAAGTGGATTTCAAAGTGTTCTTGATAGTTTCTACCATGGTTTGAGCAGGATATTTTCTACCGGTGTGGGGAACGTGTTGTGTATTGTGATTTCCTCCTGGAAGGAAGCAAGAGGGAGGTTTCTAAATGACCGGGTATGTAATTTTCTAGTTACCCAGAGTTGATAACGAGGTTCCTGTGCTTGTCACATGATGGCATGATAGATGTGGTGTGTTGTGCGGGATTAAGATTTATATGTGCAAGGTGGCAGTTCATTCTTGAAAAGAAGATCACGAATTTTGGACAAAATGGTCAGTCTCAAATATTTAGATGAATGTTATAATTGCTCGGTAATCTCTCGAGAAGGGTGTGCATTTCAAAAAGTGCATAGTGTTTTGATTTACGAATGTTCATTGGTATTGCGGTACTCACCCGGTTGATAGACTGCTGATATTCAGATTTTTGCTATGTGGCACGAAAGAATGGGAGAAGTATTCCTTGTGGGGTGATCGTGTATGAGAGATGTGTTAGGCATTCAGGCGGTGGAGTTGGGATCAAATATGGTGATTCGGGTGTTCTATGGATTTGGAGACTGGGAGTTCTCAGAAGCAGGTTGTTTCGTGGTTGTGGACTGTGAAGATGTGGCCAAACCTAGTCAGATGATAGTGTGTGTGTTATAGTTAGGTCGCTATGGACTTTTGGAGGGCTATTTTTCCATTCGGGGATGGCCGGAGTTGATTTGGGGGCCAATTGATAGGCCCAATGAGGATGTGTATTCTACACTAGGTAGGATTTGTTGATTCCGAACTGCTATTGTTGAGGGATGTGCCATTCGGTTAGAATTGATTTTTATTCGTATCAGATATGTTCTATGTGTTACTCTTCCATGCTAATAAAGGTTGGGATTCATTGGTTATATGCACACATGGTGCGGTTCTGTTTGGGCCTTAGAGCGGAATTCGAGTGAGATGGTGATTGGGGTGCGGAATGGTTGTTTGCACCTTAGTTATGGTCTTTCCGAATTGTGGTATATTGTGTTATTTGCTTCTCCATGGTTATTGTCATGCACTTCATGTACTTGATGTCAAATTGCATGTGGTTGTGGATTTTGAGTATTTTGGCTCGAGGTATTTCATATAGACCAGTAATTGGATGGGGTCACGCATTGCAGCTGGGTTATGACGGGATATGGTCCTTTGTGTTAGATTCGTGTGTCTTGGTTTTACTAGGTATGATGGGTTCGTAGCATTTCGGTTGTGGTGGTACTTGTTAAACTTGCGGGATGGTTTTCTCGTTTGGGTCATTTTCCACGCTTAAGTATATTTAGAATGTTGCGTATTGGTGCACGGATTGCACGAGTTGTGGATTTTGATTGTATTGATATAGTATGTCACTAGAGTGGTTGTGTTGGATGAGATGAGGTCATTGGACCTAGAATGGATACTATCAGATTCGATTACAGCGGGTTGGAAGAATAATTTAGAATGCGGCTTAAATAATTGGCTATGGTACTTGTTAAACAAGGGAAAGCTCCGTGACTTGTTGATCTGGTAAGTGGTCATGAAATTTCACGTGTTCCCTTTATTATTAACAGTGTACGAAGGTTTTGGAATGAGGTTATGTTGAATGTGGGGTTTTCTACTAGTACATGGTTGGTTTGAGTAGTTACGATGATTGAGAATGGATTTACGAGCATACGAGTTATGTAGTATGTTATGCGATTATATCTGGGGTTATGGTTATGGTTTATACACCTTGTCCAATCTCATACAATGTGTATATGTAAGACTCGAGTCTTGTAAGAAATTCGGGATGTTGGAAATTTGGGTTCTAAGTTTTACGGACTAAGGTTAAAGTATTGATCATCAATTGTGTTGTGTTTTCAGGCCTATATGGAATAGGGGATGTGGGATCACCCCTGGGTATGTGCTTGGTATGGTGGAATAGTGATTCGAAGGTTTAGGAATAACTTTTGGCACGTAGTTTTCATCATAGTTTTTGGAGAGCAGTGCAGTGAGAATTAGGTACACAGGTTCAGTTGAGTACAACATTTCACCCTCAGACGGACGGATAGTCCGAGCGCATTATTCAGATGTTGGAGGTTAGGCTACGTGCTTGTGTCATTGATTTTGGGGGTTCTCGGGATCAGTTTCTGCCACTCGCAGAGTTTGCTTACAATAACAGCTACCAATCGAGCATTCAGATGGTTCCGTACGAGGCTTTATATGGGAGACGGTGTAGATCTCCGGTGAGTTGGTTCAAGACGGGCGAGGCTAGAGTATTGAGTACAGACTTGGTTCCGGATGCTCTGGAGAAGGTTAGGATGATTCAAGATAGACTACGCACAGCCCAGTCCATACATAAGAATTATGCGGATCAGAAGGTTCGCGATGTTGCATTCATGATTGGGGAGCGGGTCTTGCTCCGGGTTTCGTCTATGAAGGGCGTTATGAGGTTCGGGAAGAAGGGCAAGCTGAGCCCAAGGTTCATCGGTCCCTTTGAGGTGTTGCGGCGAGTTGGGGAGGTTGCTTATGAGCTTGCTTTACTGAGAGTTCACCCAGTATTCCATGTCTCTATGCTCCAGAAGTATCACGACGATCCGTCTCACGTGTTGGATTTCAGCTCAGTCCAGATGAACAAGGATTTATCTTATGCTGAGGAGGCAGTGGCGATCTTAGATAGGCAGGTTCGGAAGTTGAGGTCAAAGGATATAGCTTTAGTAAAGGTGTAGTGGAGAGGTCAGCCGGTTGAAGAGGCTACTTGTAAGACCGAGCGGGAGATGCAGAGCATATATCCACACCTATGTACGGCTACAGTTATGTTTCTAGACCCGTTCGAGGACGAACGTTTGTTTGTGGGGGAGGATATAACGACTCGGCCGTCCGTTTCGAGAGTTGTAGCCCTGTTTCCCTCATTTTTTGCTTTTTTGTGTTCTACAGCTGTATTATGATTTATCGGGTTAGTTGGTTCGGGTCCGGAGTGATTTCAGAATAAATTGAGACACTTAGTCTCTTATTTGAAAACATAAGTTGGACAAGTTGACCGGATATTGACTTATATGCAAACGACCTCGAATTTGAATTTTTATGGTTCTGTTAGCACTGTTAGGTGATTATGGACTTAGGAGCGCGTCTGGAATATGATTTGGAGGTCCGCAGTAGAATTAGTCTTGAATTGGCGAAAGTTGGAATTTTGGCAATTTTAACCGGCAGTGGAAATTTCGATATCGGGGTCAGATTGGATTTCCGGAAGTTAGAGTAGGTCCGTGGTGTAATTTTTGACTTGTGTGAAAATTTTGAGGTCAACGGACTTGGTTTAGTAGGTTTCGGCGTCGTTATGGAATTCGGAAGTTTAGAAGTTTTTTAGGCTTGAATCCTAGTGTAATTTGGACTTTTGATGTTGTTTTGAGGGATTCGAAGGTTCGACTAAGTTCGTATAGGGTTATAGGACTTGTTGGTATAATTAGTTGAGGTCCCGGAGTCCTCGGGGTGATTTCGGGTGGTTAACGGCTTGATGGGAGTTGAGGAATTACAGCTGAAGCAGCGGCTACTGGTGTAACCGCACCTGCGGAGTGGGAAACGCAAGTGCGAGCCCGCAAAAGCGAAGGAGGAGCCGCAGATGCGGCTAAGGAGGATCTGGACATAGGACACAGGTGCGATGGCATTCCCGCACCTGCGATGGTCGCAGAAGCGGATTTAGGGACGCAGGTGAGAGTTTGAACCGCAGGTGCGATGTACTTCCCGCACCCGCGAAGAGCGCAGATGCGGTCAGTTGATCGCAGGAGCGGAGACAGTGTTTTAGTGATTTTTCTGCAGAAGCGGGGCTTTACCCGCAGATGCGGATATGGAGCCGCAGGTGCGAGAAGTCTGGGCAGAAGGTTTAAAAGCAAGGGTTCGCGATTTTAGTCTTATTTCAATATTTTGGACTCGAACTTAGGCGATTTTGGAGAAGAGTTTCAAGGTGATTATTGAGGTAAGCTTCTTGTACTCGTTTTGGATCATAAAACGTGTTTCCCCACTGATTTCCCCACCTAATTTGCAAGATTGTTAAGTGAAATGTGGGGGTTTAGGGCTTGAGAATTGGAGATTTGATTTCGGGGATTTGGAGGACCAAATGATGTTGGATTTTGATGAATTTAGTATGGTTAGACTCGTGAGTGAATGGGCTTTCGGGTTTTGTGACTTGTCGGATTTTGAGACGTGGGCACGGGGGCAGTTTGAGCCTATTTCGGATTTTGGCTTATAAATTCATGTTTTTCTTGTGGAATTGATTCCTTTAGCCTATATTAATTATATCGTACTACTTGTGGCTAGATTCGGGGCGTTTGGAGATTGATTCGAGGGGCAAAGGCATTTTGGAGTAGGATTTTGTGCGATTTGAGGTAAGTAACAGTTTTAAATCTGGTCGTTAGGATATGTAACCCCGGATTATTGGATTATGTGAGTATTTTGGAGGTGACGCACATGCTAGGTGATAGGCGTGTGGGCGTACACCATAGGAATTGGGACTTGGTCCATTCCTTGGAACTATAAAGTTGAATAACTTGTTACTAGCTATCTTCTCTCACTGTGTTATAGAAATTTGACATTAAATCATGTTAGAAATCATTCTTAGGCTATGTGATGATACTGTTGGGACCCGCAGAGATCGCGTACCTGTTGAACTACCTGCTTTATTGTTGTTTTGTACTCAGTCACAGTTTTTTTGTTTATTTTACCTCAGTCTCTATTGTTTATTATTGATGCATCATATTATTGTTGTTTGGGCTAATCTTTATGATTTTTGAGAGCCCGGGAGACTAGAGAGGTTCACGACTGAGTGAGGCCGAGGGCCTATTTGTGAGGTATATGATACCGTAACACGTGAGTTATCCGTGCAGTACGTGAGTTGTCCGTGCTGATTCTGGTATTATACTATAGCACGTGAGTTGTCCGTGCGGATCTTGATATGATACAATAGCACGTGAGTTGTCCATTCAGCACGTGAGTTGTCCGTGCCGATTATAGCGCTTAGGCTGAAAGGAGCCCCTCCGGAGTCTGCACAACCCCGGTGAGTGCATGTACCTATTGAGTGTGAGTACTGAGGGCTGAGAGCCGAGTGATTGAGCTGTTGTGATGAGTTGAGCAACTGTTCCCCTGAGAGGCTGTACTTGCTTTTCATTTGTTGATGCACTTAGTTACTATCTGTCATTGTTGTGAAATTTCTCAAAGATTCTATATCCGGATTACCTGAACTTGGACTGTATAAACTGATTTGAATTAAACTGCCGGATTAGAAAGCATATCTATTCTTTGCTGTAATTACTGAAAATGAACTGTATTGTATAGCTCGTCACTGCTTCTCAGTTCCTTATTTATTTCTGTTACTTCCTGAGTTGGTTGTACTCATGCTACACCCTGCACTTCGTGTGCAGATCCAGGTGTTCCTGGTCGTAGAGAGTGTTGATATTTGAGCAGCTGATTCCGGAGACTACTGAGGTGGTTGCATGGCATCTGCAGGCCTTGGCTCTCCTTCATTATCTTATTCGCATTTCAGTTCTTATTCTTTAGATGTGACATCACGATGTCGGGCTATTTTTCCGCCTTTATACTTTGGGTTTTACCCCGTTTTTATGAAAAACTCTGGTTATTTTAAATGTCTTAGTTCATTTCTGTTAAATGTTGAAAGTTTTTTGGAAATGTCGGCTTGCCTAGTATCACGATAGACGCCATCACGATGGGTTAGGTTTTGGGTCGTGACACCCTACTTGGTATAAATACTTGAAAAAATATTATTTTTGGGACTTTTACACATCTAAGACCTAAGGAGGATAGAGAGAAGGTGGAGAAGAGAAAGCACAAGAAATTCATAATTCAATCCTCACTCTGTACAAGAGTTTGGATCGTCTTATTCTTTTCTTTATATTTGTGATGAATTACTCCATATCTATGCAGTAGTTCTCGTTAGGGTTTGATGGATTTGGTGTATTGATATTTGTTTGTGGATATTAACTATAGTTTTTTTATGTATTGAATCATTTTGGGTATTTTAATTGTTGTATCTATATTCACATGTTCATGTAATCGGGAGAGGCATAACTTGTGATATGTTTGCATTATCTTATTGGTTGAATTCATTAATTCTTCTTAGTAATCGAAAGAGGCTAGTTGAATTGTTGATTAAACCTAGTTATGAGAATAGTCGAAAGAGGTTCTCTTAAAGACCAATCCACTACGAATTCCTGCATATCTTCACCGAGCTTAAATTGGTTCATATTGTGAGGTTGAAACTTAATCGAGAGAGGAGTTTCTACTAAACGTTTGAACTGATAATTGAGTGAATTCGAGAGACTCACTTGAACATTAGAAGTGAATTAACTAGAGTAAATCCCAGACATTTATCTTACACCTATCCAATCACTCCCTATTTTATCCCATTGATATCTTCCTTGCTTGCTTTTGTTTCGATTGTCATTAGTCAATTAGCTCTAAATTCTTAGTTAATTTTAGTGTTAATTCACATAATTCTCAATTGTTGATTATCTTGGATAGCAATCTAACTACAAACTACGATAATACTGTTTAAACCTAATCCATGTGGATACGATATTATACTATACTATCTTTGACTAGCAAGTATATTTAGGTGTGTGTTCTAAGCTCGTCATATATATTACTTAAAACCCTTTTGAGGGTGTGGGGATGGGAGGTGCTTGAAGTGTATGGGCTGAACTATATACAATCTGGAAGGAAATGAAAAAAATTGTGTCTTATGTTTGTGGGTAAGTTCAAAGTAGTTCTTGCACCGAGCAATTTTGGTCCTTTAAGTTTATCAAAAGTTAACACTTTTGGTTTTCGTCAAATATTTAACGAACTCTATTTGTTAGATTTGACGGGAGCCGTCAAGAAAAAAGATTTAACCTTAAACATTAGGAAAGTCTCATCAAATCCCAAAAATGCAACCCAAAAAACTATACTAGACATGCAAAAGATATAAAACATCGTAGAAATTACAGCTCAAAATTTGCACCAGACTCTAAAAATAGATTAAAAAAAATAGCATAAACTATTAAAAAAATTATACTTCTAAATGTGAGTTCCCACTAGTTTTGTTTTGTCCGTTCACAATTTTCGTTAAATCTAACATACAAAGTACGTTAAATTTTGAGACCAAAAGTGTTAGTTTTAACAAATTTTAAAAAGAGGAATTTTCATATACCACTATTGTTTAGTGGCTATTAACTTTCTATATCTATCATATACATAATTACTTCCTATAGCTACTATTCAGTTGTTAGGTAGTGTATTCGTTTTTTTTCACATTACTGTATTCATGAATACAGTAGCAAAAATCGCCTAAAAAATAGGGCAGTCCAGCTGTAAGCGAATGTATTCACATGTATTCGCGCCATGTATTTATGAATACAGTAACGACAATCATCTTAAAAATAGGTCTCTCCAGTTGTATAATAATGGAAAGAGGATCAATTGACGTGATACACTCCTAATATAACTCTACAAAATCTATATGAACATACCTCATTATCAACCAATTAATTAAAATGATTTTTCAGCCGCTAAACACAAAAAACAGAGCATCGTATATTCAGCTTCAGCAAGACACAATCTGCAGAACTTTAGAGATTCAGTCAATTATTTTTCGGATATAGTTCGAGGTTTTGATTTGACTGTCATTGATAGGAATTTTTTCTGCCCAGAATTGATACAAGTATCTACAGAATATTTAGTAATTCGATTTATTAGATGGCAAGCATAACAATGCTAATTCGTCATTCTGGGAAGTGGAACATTGAAAATTGTTATGTTGATTATTCGATTGAGGGGATATTGATAAAGGAGTATGCTTCATACAATGATTTAGTTGCTTCAATTTCGAAGCAACTTTACATAGATTTGAGCTCCAAGTCAATTAAAATTGAATACAAAGTGGAAGAAAATAGCACGCCTACGGAAATACACAACGACATGGATGTCAGGGTGTATGTATAGTAGAAAAGGAGAACAGAGAATTCGGGATGTATCCATTGTGTATAATTATATTGAATAAAGAAATTGTAGGAGGAGGAACTTTAATTCAAAGTGACCTAATGTAACTTGACTCTACAGATGGTGTGAACATATTTGATACAGTTGATATACTTGCACTTGCATCTTTAAACTCAGGTGAACCAATTGAGATTTTCGAACCGGAAAGGAATTTGATTATTTCAAATAATAATCAAAAATAGGTGATGGTTGGACAAGTATTTAAGGATAAGGCCACATTGAAGGCAGTGATGGAGCAATATGCAACTGCTGAAAGGTTTCAATTCCGGGTTGATAGGTCAAATGCTATCAGGTTTGACTGTTATTACATAGTACAACTTCATAATATATGTTGCATTCAACTGTATGTTTGCGCATTCATAATAGTTTTATATTGTATTCATAGCAACATATTATGAATACAACATATATTATGTTGTATTCATAATATATGTTGTCTTTCATAGTATGTTTCTGTATCAATATTTTTAATAGAATGTATTGAAATAGTTATAGGAGAAGTGAACCATTTATAATAGTGTATTCATAAAACACTATTGTATACAATATATTCAACATTTTTTATGTTGTATAAATGTAACACATTGTATTTCATTGTATGTTTCTATATTCAAAGCTTTGTTGAAAAATAAAAATGTTGTGTGTCTGTTTTTAGAAAACAATGAGCCGAATCAGTTGTAGAAGTAATTCTCCAGTTGTATTCAAATATGCATAATGCCCCATTTATACAACTGTATTCAACATTATCCTGCCGTGATCTGTATATAATGTATTCATACATAACCAATTGTATTTGTAACACAAATATTTTTGCAGATATATCTTGTTATGTATTTCTGAGCATTATGAATGGAAATTTAAGGCTTCTAATAAAAACAAATCACAAATATTCAAAGTGAGGAAGTTCAATGATAAATATACATGTCCGTTGAAGGATAAGGTGTATGATGTTACACCCTATATTTTCGTACATAAAAATACATCGTAAGCAAACTAATGTAGGACCAAAAATGAGATAATATTTAAAAGTATATAAAGTAATTTAATCATGTTACCTCTGAGGTTACAAATATTGAAGATCATGAATAACAAGTACAAAGAGGGTTGGACGGTTCAGAAGCTAAAGCAATTGAAGAAAATAATATTTCGTCGAAAGTCGACAAGTTAGGAATGTTATAACATATACCTTTGGGGTGAGACTAGGGTGCTTAACATGATAAGGAGATTATGTTATGATTTATATTAGTCGTATGACATCCGTGTGTTATGTTTTGAATTCAAGCGAGTTGTGAAACAAAAGTCGATGAAAGTCATCACAAGTTACATTCATAAGTTTTACTAAAACGTTGGGTCAAATGTAACTGCAATTTTCTCCCAATATACTTAGATTTATGGGGTTTTCCACCCATCAAATTAAATATCTATGAGTTTATTTTCCAACGCATTAAACCGTTTGTCAATACGACATTGGAGTAGAAAGATATGGGCATTTGTGCGATACTGCGCAAGCTGCTAGGTGACAAGTAGGTGTGTCACCTACTTGCTTAAATGAAAGCCCAAAAATGGGCCATTTCGGGTCGTCCAAAGAGGCCTTTTAAGGGCCTATTTTCTTCATATATTAGACTTAAAATAGAGCATAATAACCAGACATAAGCTCTGCAAAGAATCCTCCTAAAAATTTCCCACAAACCCTAATTGATTTTCTCTCCCTTTCAAGTTCCAATTGGAGGTAAAACCTAGAGTTTGAAGAACCAAGATAAGAGCTGAGTTATCCAACAAATAAGGTGAGTTTACTGCTCTCTTTCATCCAATTTTTCTTCTTTAAATTCATGGTAAGTCGTTCTATACTGGTAAGAACTCACGGGACGGTGATCGGAAGCCGTGAGTTCGAGTTATTCACTTGTAGCGGACTGTTTTGTGGACTATTTTGTGTTGCTGTTGGGCTGCGTATTTTACTTCTATTTTGTGGAGTTTTGGAGGAGGAAGTGGGTTTATAAACACCATATAAATGTAGGGTGGTTGGCTGGTCGTTCGTCATAACATTTTTGGGTCGTTTGATACTACTACGGTGGTCATTTTGTGTACGAAGAGATTGGGGTGTGTTGGGCTGTTTTGTAGTATTTGATGGTGTATATAGGGCTGGAAAATGATGGATATATATTGTTATTGTTCTGTTCTTGTATTGTTGGTGTTATCTTGAATTTGGAGGAAGTAAGGATTATAGGGGAGATGCTGCCCGTTTTAATACAAAATAGGTTTATCGTTCGTTGTGCGATAGTTGTACCTTTCATAACTTAACGATAGTATTATTATCATTCTTGTAGATTAAGGTGCGAAGAGGTGAGTTCAACTTGGTGATTGGAAAGATTGTGATAAAGTATGTTAAGGCTAAGCCTTCCTTCATTTTGGCATGATCTCATAGCTACATGTGTTAGTAATGAGACAAAAAGAGAAGTTCATATTCATGAATTTATTCACACTATTCTAGTCTCATAAGTTACAATATTATTCCTTATCGAGACTCTATATTCAATTTTAGTATTGTCTTCTTCCAGTCAAGAGAGCAGCAAGCCTATATATACAGTATTACAGTATTTTCATTACCATCGAGCTATAATCGATGGGCAGGCCCCTATTGGGCAACCTCTGATCAGATGAAAAGTTATATACCGAGCCTACTGTGGCCGAGCGCCTATGAGCGAGCCCAGCATGGTCGAGATACATAGCCTAGTATGGCCGAGCGCCTATGAGCGAGCCTACTATGGCAGAGCAGTTATATATACCGAGCCTTATAAGGCCGTACAATTATTTTACTTACTATATTGAAGGAGTTGAGTCAGCATCAGCAGGTAAGTATATCTCCAGATCATCTTTGACTCCCAGTTACTTTCAGTTATTATATTATCAGTTCAGTTTCGATTTTAAGTTATGTTATTGCCTTACATACTCGGTACATTATTTCGTACTGACGTCCCTTTTTCGGGGACGCTGCATTTCATGCATGCAGGTTCAGATAGACAGACGAGTAGATCTCCTCAGTAGGTATTTTCCGAGTTCAGCCTGATCGGTAAGCTCCACATCTTTCGGAGTTGCCAGGTCTAGAGTTTTGTGTACATCTTATGTATATCTACATATATGTTATGGGTAGGTCGGGGCCCTGTTCCGATCATAGTACATCTATCAGTAGAGGCTTGTAGACATATCCTGTTGGTTAGTTCAGTATGTTGGGTTTGTAGGCCTAGTATGTATATTTGATGGTTTGTCAGCTGTAGTAGCTATGACGGCCTTGTCGGCCTATCTTTATATTGATGTTTAGTTAGCGCTAGTTTCCATTCAGTTTTATATTTTGCTTCGCAAATTGTCTTGCAAGGTGGCCCCATGGCCAAAGTATGACATTATATGTTCAGAGTCCCTTAGTCGCAATTTGGTACGCCAGGTTAGGTGAGGCACCGGGTGCTTGTCTCGCTCCTAGGTTCGGGGCGTGACAAACTTGGTATCAGAGCAGTTCTATCCTAGGGAGTCTACAAGCCGTGTCTAGTAGAGTCTTGTTTATAGATGTGTTGTGCACCACATTATATAAGCAGGGAACTACAGGGCATTTAGGAGTTGGTTACCCTTCTTTGAAATCTAAATCGTGCTACAGAACTGAGTTATAGGAAATTTGAATTAAACTTATGTGTTGGTGTTTGCATGCACAGATGACGGTGACTAGGAAGACTACGGCTAGCCAAAGGAGAGATACAGCAGTAGGTGAGGGGACCAGCAGGGTACCCCCAGTAGATGGGGCCCAGTCTGAGGCTCAAGGTGAGACCCCTACTCAGTCATTACCGGCTCCTCCACCAACTACGGAGATTCCTAGGGAAATCGCACATCCAGTTCCCCCTCCGCTTCCATCAGATCAGGACTTGAGGAGTACGGTGCATTTGTTGACACAGTTGGTAGCTACCCAGCAACAGGCTAGGGCATCAGCTAGTGCAGGAACTTCTGAGGGGTCTGGGAGTTCAAGGGTCCGAGAGTTTATTGCTTTGAGTCCCCTAGAGTTCACGGGGACAGATCAGAGGGAGGACCCACAGGATTTCATAGATCAGCTTCACAGGATCTTTTGTGTTATGCATGCCACGGAGAAAGAGGCAGTTGAGCTAGCAGCTTTTCGACTCCGAGATATAGCCATCCTTTGGTACGAGGGATGGGAGAGGTCCAGGGGACGTGATGCACCTCCAGCTATTTGGGAGAATTTTTCAGATGCCTTCCTTGACCAGTATTTACCACGGGAGATCGGACAGGCTCGAGTCGATCAGTTTCTAGCCCTCAAGCAGGGTAATATGAGTGTTCGAGAGTATAGTCTCCGTTTTGACTCATTGGCCAGATATGCACCATCCATAGTTGCTACTATGCGGGACAGGATTCACAAGTTTATAGCAGGGTTAGCCCCAGAGTTAACCGAGGCATGTGCCACCGCTGCATTGCAGGATAGTATGGATATCTCCCGGATTCAGGCATTCGCCCAGAATATAGAAAGGGGTAGGCGTCGGCAGCAGGGTATAGAGAGGGCTGAGCAAGGGCAACGTAAGAGGATGAGATTTCCCAGGTCTCAGGAGAAATACCAGGGTAGTTATAGGACCCAGTACTTCGGACGGCTACCTAGGCCTCCGCCACCTCAATTACAGGGTTACAGGTATGACCGCTATACTCAGTCAGGACCAGGTGAGAGCTCACGGGCGTCGGGTTTGCAGCGACAGTGAGGATCTGCGCAGACATAGTCATTTCCTCCACGGTGTGACATCTGTGGTAGAGGACACTTGGGCCAATGCCGAGCAGGTTCTGATGCTTGTTATACATGTGGGCGTCCAGGGCATATGATGCGGGATTGCCCAAATAGAGATTCGGGGGGAATGGCACAACCAGCGAGTTCAGCAACAGGATCATCTATGTCCGTGCATCCTTCAGGGCGCGAGTCTCAGTCTTCGGCTGGTAGAGGTCGGGGCAGAGGTAGAGGTTCCAGTTCAAGTGGTAATCAGAACCGTATCTATGCTTTAGCGGGTCGACAGGACCAGGAGTCTTCACCAGACGTTGTGACAGGTATATTAACCATTTGCTCTCACGATGCTTATGCTTTGATAGACCCAGGATCTACTTTATCGTATATTACCCCATTTGTCGCGAGGAAGTTTGGTATAGTGCCTGAAATACTAAGTGATCCTTTTGCGGTATCTACACCGGTCGGAGAATCGATTATTGCTAGACGGGTTTACCGAGGTTGTACGGTGACAATTTGTAGTCGTCAGACCTCAGCTGACCTAGTTGAGCTAGAGATGATGGATTTTGATGCTATCATGGGCATGGACTGGTTGGCAGCTTGCTATGCCACAGTTGATTGCCGAGCAAAGGTAGCCAGATTTCAATTTTCGGGTGAGCCAGTCCTTGAATGGGTAGGTAATACACCAACAGCCAGAGGTTGGTTTATTTCCTATCTGAAGGCGAGGAAAATGATCGCAAAGGGTGCATTTATCATATTGTGCGAGTTAGAGATGCAGATGCTGAGATACCTACACTTCAGTCTATTCCCGTAGTCAAAGAGTATGCAGATGTGTTTCCAGATGAGCTTCCAGGTATTCCTCCAGAGCGAGAGATTGATTTTAGCATCGATTTGCTTCCAGGAACTCAACCAATATCCGTCCCTCCGTATAGAATGGCACCTAGCGAATTGAAGGAGTTGAAGGAGCAGTTAAAAGATTTGCTGGAGAAAGGTTACATCAGGCCCAGTACCTCACCTTGGGGTGCACCAGTACTATTTGTGCGGAAGAAAGACGGCTCGCTGAGGATGTGTATCGATTATAGGCAGCTGAACAAGGTAACTATTAAGAATAAGTATCCACTTCCAAGGATCGATGACTTGTTTGATCAGTTGCAGGGGGCTAGATGCTTTTCAAAGATAGATTTGAGGTCGGGGTACCACCAGGTCAGAGTTCGGGAAAAAGATATTCCGAAGACAGCCTTCAGGTCCCGATATGGCCACTTCGAGTTCCTTGTCATGTCCTTCGGGTTGACTAATGCACCCGTTGTATTTATGGACTTGATGAATAGCCTATTCCGACCATTTTTAGATCTGTTCGTGATAGTAATTATTGATGATATTCTGGTTTATTCCCGTTCAGAGGATGAGCATGCGGACCACCTACGAGCGGTACTCCAAACCCTCCGTGATCATAAGTTGTATGCTAAGTTTTCTAAATGTGAGTTCTGGTTGAAGTCTGTAGCATTCTTGGGGCATATTGTATCAGATGAAGGGATAAAGGTGGACACTCAGAAGATTGAGGCCGTGAAATCTTGGCCTAGACCTACCACTCCGACAGAGGTTCGTAGCTTTCTAGGCTTAGCAGGATACTATCGGAGGTTCGTAGAGGGTTTTTCTTCCCTTTCGGCACCATTGACGAAGTTGACACAGAAAGAAACTAAGTTTCAATGGACAGAGGCTTGTGAGCGGAGTTTCCAAGAGCTTAAGAACAGGTTGACCTCAGCTCCAGTTCTAACACTTCCAGAGGGTCTAGAGGGTTATGCCATGTATTGTGATGCATCGGGTGTCGGGTTAGGATGTGTCTTGATGCAACATGGGAAGGTAATTGCGTATGCTTCAAGGCAGTTGAGGAAGCATGAGAGGAATTACCCGACCCACGACCTCGAGTTAGCTGTGGTTGTCCATGCACTTAAGATATGGCGGCATTATTTATATGGTGTTCATGTTGATGTATATACTGATCATAAAAGCCTACAATATATCTTCAAGCAGAAAGAGTTGAATTTGTGACAGAGGCGATGGCTTGAGTTATTGAAAGATTATGATGTTAACATTCTCTACCATCCAGGGAAAGCTAATGTTGTAGCAGATGCCTTAAGTCGTCGATCTATGGGTAGCTTAGCACATGTAGAGCCCAAGAAAAGACAATTAGCTAGAGAGATTCATCAATTGTCTTCGTTGGGGGTTCGGTTAGTAGATTCTGAGGATGGTGGAGTTGTACTCCAAAACACTACAAAATCATCCCTCATAGCGGAAGTCAAGGAAAGGCAGTACGAGGACCCAGAGTTGGTCGAGCTGAGAGAGCGAGTTCCGTAGCAGAAGAAGCCACTGTTAGAGCTAAAGGGAGATGGGGTTCTCAGATATAGGGGTCGTTTGTGTGTTCCAGATGTAGCAGGGCTACGAGACAGGATTATGTCAGAGGCACATTATTCATGGTATTCCATCCATCCTGGGTCGACGAAGATGTATCATGACATTAAGGATGTGTACTGGTGGAATGATATGAAGAAGAACATTGCTGAGTTTGTCGCCCAATGTACTAGTTGCCAGCAAGTGAAGATAGAGCACCAGAAGCCTGGAGGGCTAATGCAGACTATAGAGATCCCGACATGGAAATGGGAGGCAATAAACATGGACTTTATCACGGGTTTACCTCGTTCTAATCGTATGTTCGATTCCATATGGGTGATAGTCGATAGGCTCACGAAATCAGCTCACTTCCTATCGGTCAGATCTACATATACAACAGAAGATTATGCAAAGTTATATATTAAGGAGATAGTGCAGCTACACGGAGTACCAGTTTCTATTATATCTGACCGTGGAGCTCAGTTTACAGCACATTTTTGGAGGTCATTTCAGAGAGGTCTAGGGACTCAGGTGAATCTCAGCACAGCTTTTCATCCACAGACTAATGGACAAGCCGAGCACATAATTCAGACGCTCGAGGATATGTTACGAGTATGTGTGTTGGATTTTAAAAGAAGTTGGGATGAACATCTACCTCTTGTCGAGTTTGCATATAATAACAGTTACCACTCCAGTATTCAGATGGCTCCGTATGAGGCTTTGTATGGGCGTAAGTGCAGATCTCCTATAGGGTGGTTTGATGTTGGGGAATCTGGGTTATATGGGCCAGACCTGGTTCAACAGGCCATAGAGAAAGTAAAGCTTATCCGGGAGTGACTGTTGACAGCTCAGAGTCGTCAGAAGTCATATTCTGACGTGCGGCGACGAGACTTAGAGTTCAGGATTAATGACTGGGTATTCTTAAAGGTATCACCTATGAAGGGCGTGATGAGGTTTGGCAAGAAAGGCAAGCTTAGCCTACGGTATATTGGGCCTTATAGGATCATTCGGAGAGTAGGCCAAGTAGCTTATGAGTTAGAGTTGCCCTCAGAATTGGAGTTTGTCCATCCGGTTTTTCACGTATTTATGCTACGGAAGTGCATTGGCGATCCTACCCGAGTGGTGCCCACGGATGATGTACAGATTACAGAGTACTTGTCATACGAGGAAATTCTAGTTGCCATCCTAGACCGACAAATCCGCAATCTACGAAATAAGGAGGTAGCTTCCGTAAAGGTTTTATGGAGGAGCAAGAATGTAGAAGAGATGACGTGGGAATCGGAGGAAGAAATGAAGTCTAAATACCCCCACCTATTTCAAACTGAAGATATGGCTCGAGATGGGATGCTACAACACAGCTCTATTCAGGCTAGCAGGTCAGCAGGTAAGCTTTTATTTTTCACTTTTAGTATTTATGATTTACGGTTGGTGAGGCAAAGTGTTGCTATTTATAAACATTGGCCATGTGTGGCATGCATAGTATGTTTTCTGGCTACGTACAGGTTGGTTTTAACCTAGTGTATGAAGGATACTCTGGCAAAAGTTTCCAAAGTCTCTAAGAGTAAACATTCAAGGACGAATGTTTCCAAGGGGGGAATGATGTTACACCCTATATTTTCGTACATAAAAATGCATCGTAAGCAAAATAATGTAGGACCAAAAATGAGATAATATTTAAAAGTATATAAATTAATTTAATCATGTTACCTCTGAGGTTACAAATATTGAAGATCATGAACAACAAGTACAAAGAGGGTTGGACGTTTCAGAAGCTAAAGCAATTGAAGAAAATAATGTTTCGTCGAAAGTCGACAAGTTGGGAATATTATAACATATACCTTTGGGGTGAGACTAGGGTACTTAACATGATAAGGAGATTATGTTATGATTTATATTAGTCGTATGACATCCGTGTGTTATGTTTTGAAGTCAAGCGAGTTGTGGAACAAAAGTCGATGAAAGTCATCACAAGTTACATTCATACGTTTTACTGAAACTTTGGGTCAAATGTAACTACAATTTTCTCCCAATATACTTAGAGTTATGGGGTGTTCCACCCATCAAATTAAAGATCTATGATTCTACTTTCCAACGCATTAAACCGTTTATCAATACGACATTGGAGTAGAATGATATGGGCATTTGTGCGATACTGCGCAAGCTGCTAGGTGACAAGTAGGTGTGTCACCTACTTGCTTAAATGAGAGCCCAAAAAAATGGGCCATTTTGGGTCGTCCAAAGAGGCCTTTTAAGGGCCTATTTTCTTCATATATTAGACTTAAAATAGAGCATAATAACCAGACATAAGCTCTGCAAAGAATCCTCCCAAAAATTTCCCACAAACCCTAATTGATTTTCTCTCCCTTTCAAGTTCCAATTGGAGGTAAAACCTAGAGTTTGAAGAACCAAGATAAGAGCTGAGTTATCCAACAAATAAGGTGAGTTAACTGCTCTCTTTCATCCAATTTTTCTTCTGTAAATTCATGGTAAGTCGTTCTATACTGGTAAGAACTCACGGGACGGTGATCGGAAGCCGTGAGTTCGAGTTATTCACTTGTAGCGGACTGTTTTGTGGACTGTTTTGTGTTGCTGTTGGGCTGCGTGTTTTACTACTATTTTGTGGAGTTTTGGAGGAGGAAGTGGGTTTATAAACAACATATAAATGTAGGGTGGTTGGCTGGTCGTTCGTCATAACATTTTCGGGTCGTTTGACACTACTACGGTGGTCATTTTGTGTACGAAGAGATTGGTGTGTGTTGGGCTGTTTTGTAGTATTTGATGGTGTATATAGGGCTGGAAAATGATATATATATGTTGTTATTGTTCTGTTCTTGTATTGTTGGTGTTATCTTGAATTTGGAGGAAGTAAGGATTATAGGGGAGATGCTGCCCGTTTTAATACAAAATAAGTTTGTCGTTCGTTGTGCGATAGTTGTACCTTTCGTAACTTAACGATAGTATTATTATCATTCTTGTAGATTAAGGTGCGAAGAGGTGAGTTCAACTTGGTGATTGGAAATATTGTGATAAGGTATGTTAAGGCTAAGCCTTCCTTCATTTTGGCATGATCTCGTAGCTACATGTGTTAGTAATGAGACAAAAGAGAAGTTCATATTCATGAATTTATTCACACTATTCTAGTCTCATAAGTTACAATATTATTCCTTATCGAGACTCTATATTCAATTTTAGTATTGTCTTCTTCCAGTCAAGAGAGCAGCAAGCCTATATATACAGTATTATAGTATTTTCATTACCATCGAGCTATAATCGATGGGCAGGCCCCTATTGGGCAACCTCTGATCAGATGGAAAGTTATATACCGAGCCTACTGTGGCCGAGCGCCTATGAGCGAGCCCAGCATGGTTGAGATACATAGCCTAGTATGGCCGAGCGCCTATGAGCGAGCCTACTATGGCAGAGCAGTTATATATACCGAGCCTTATAAGGCCGTACAATTATTTTACTTACTATATTGAAGGAGTTGAGTCAGTATCAGCAGGTAAGTATATCTCCAGATCATCTTTGACTCCCAGTTACTTCCAGTTATTATATTATCAGTTCAGTTTTGATTTTCAGTTATGTTATTGCCTTACATACTCGGTACATTATTTCGTACTGACGTCCCTTTTCCGGGGATGCTGCATTTCATGCATGCAGGTTCAGATAGACAGACGAGTAGATCTCCTCAGTAGGTGTTTCCCGAGTTCAGCCTGATCGGTAAGCTCCACATCTTTCGGAGTTGCCAGGTCTAGAGTTTTATGTACATCTTATGTATATCTACATATATGTTATGGGTAGGTCGGGGCCCTGTTCCGATCATAGTACATCTATCAGTAGAGGCTTGTAGACATATCCTGTTGGTTAGTTCAGTATGTTGGGTTTGTAGGCCTGGTATGTATATTTGATGGTTTGTCAGCTGTAGTAGCTATGACGGCCTTGTCGGCCTAGCTTTATATTGATGTTTAGTTAGCGCTAGTTTCCATTCAGTTTTATATTTTGCTTCGCAAATTGTCTTGCAAGGTGGCCCCATGGCCAAAGTATGACATTATATGTTCAGAGTCCCTTAGTCGTAATTTGGTACGCCAGGTTAGGTGAGGCACCGGGTGCTTGTCTCGCTCCTAAGTTCGGGGTGTGACATATGAGAAACGTCAAGCAACCAGTAGGTTGACTGGGGGAATGATTAGGTCCAAGTTTACTAATCATAAGAGGAAATACATGCCAAAGGATATAATTGATTATGTGAAGTCGGGCTTCGGTGTCGGTGTTAGTTACATGTTGGCGTGGCGCGCTATAGAAAAGACAGTGTATTTCCTGAGGGGTGAACCAGCTGATTCATACAATAAATTACCAGGGTACTTATATACACTGGATATAACTTATCCTGGTTCTCATATTAGAATGGAAAAATCTTCTAAAAATGAGTTCATGTATTTGAATATATCGTTGGATGCTTTTATAAAGGGATTTGATTACTACCGACCCATCATCGTTGTGGATGGCAGCCACCTAAAATCAGCATACACAGGGACATTCGATTCGGCTAGCACGTTGGATGGTGTAGGTTAGTCAATTAAAAAATATATATACAAGTTAGATTAACACAGAAAATGCTAATTTTATTATTTAATACAACTGTAATGATATTTTTTGTCTGTATGCAATTGTATTTATATGACATATTCCAATAGCATATGGCGTAGTTGATTCAGAGAATGATGCCTCTTGGTTGTGGTTCTTTGAGCAATTTAAGGTAGCTTATGGCGAACGGGAAAAGCTGTGCATTATTTCAGATAGGAATGAAAGCATCATCAAATCTATATCCAGAGTGTATCCTACCGTACCCCTTTTTGCTTGTATATGGCATCTATACAACAACGTATACAAGAAGTTAAAAAAGAGTCATGAGAAGTTAAGCGAGGTATACTTTTCAATGGCAAAAGCATACACCCAAGATGAATTTGATAGTCTAATGGAAAAGGTAGATATTCGGGTGAAAGATTACTTGGAATTAGTTGGATACGATAAGTGGGCTAGGTTGTATGCACCTGTTAATCAAGGATGGTCTATAACATCAAATATTACTGAGTCAATCAATTCGGCACTTGTATAAGCAAGAGAATTGCCAATATATGACTTCCTAGAAGAAGTTAGGAAGATGTTTGAAAGTTGGAATTGAATCAATCGAAAAGAAGCCTCACACACACACAATGCTTGGGAAAAGATATCAAGAGATTCTTACATTGAATGAGGTAATGTCTACACGTATGACTGCAAGTTTTTTTATAGTTTGCTATAATTACTTGCATTCACAAAATTAAGATATATGAATACACCATGTACTTATGTCATATACAACTTGTAATATTAACCTACTACCTGCATATATCTTAATAAACCTACTGCTTGTATTCAGTTGTATTTAATTGTTGTATTCAGTGTGTTTCAATATTTGGTTTTCACGGTCGCATTCATTATATTCAATGTTTCAATTATAATGTATTCTCTATTTTGTATTCAGTATATTCAAATATATTTGTATTAATAGTATTTATACATGTTATTACTACTGTATTTAGTATATTTCATTGGTTGTATTTATTGTACTTCTATTTGTATTCGGAGTATTTTACTATATTTCATTGTATTTCAAAAAATAAATGTATTCACTGTTTATATTCTATTTACTTCAGTATTTGTATTCAATGTATTTCAAATGTTTATATCATGTATTCATGTATATTGTATGTACTCCATGTATTCATGACAGATACATGTTTTGTACAAATGTCCAAAACTAATATTTCTTCGTTTAATGTAGGTTGTACCATCGATTGAATACTTGCACATGGTGAATGATGAAAGAAGGCATTATACCATTTGCCTCCAAAAGAAAAATTGTAGTTGTGGAAGGTTCCAAGTTGATGTGTTACCATGCCCACATGTTTGGGCTGTCTTAAAAAGCAAGTTTCTAATACCGGATGATTATTGCTCGGACTATTACAAATCAAAGTCTGTTGTAATAACATACGAGGTGCCCGTGTATCCTCTCCCTGATCGAACTGAATGGAATATACCAGCACATATATCAGAGAAAGTTATCTTACCACCCATATGGAAGAGACCTCCTGGAAGGCCAAAGAAGAAGCGTGATAAGTCATTAAGTGAATTGCTTCAGAAGAAGAGTCAACATTCATGTAGTATATGTGGGCAGGGTGGACATAATAAGCGTACTTGTAGAAATGCCCCACGTAGGAATTAGTTGATGTTCTGATTTTAATTCTGTCATGACCCCAATATCCCTCCGTAAAATATCGTGATGGCACCTAGTCTTAGAGACTAGGTAAGCCTAATACTTACTGAATTAAAGGCAAACTCAAGCAACAACTATTAAATATGAAACATAAACTTATCAATACAAGCCAACAATCCCAAAACCGGTAATATAAGTTATAAGCTCTAACGGATTTACTAGAAAATCTCTAAATACAATTATTTCGGAATAGGAATTGTCACGACCCAAAATCCAACTAGTCGTGATGGAACCTAACCCAACCCGCTAGGTAAGCCAGTTAATCACTAACCAATTCTAATAATAATTAATAAAGTAATTAAGTAAAGAAATTATCTGAATCTAAGAATAGAGTTTCTAAGAATAGAGTTTACAAAGTTGAAATGAAATAAATACATCGTCTGTTTGAAAAAGTACATAAACAGAATTTTTATAGATCTAAGGCTACCACGAATAAGAGGCAGCTTCAACCGGGACGCAAGTACATTTTCAAATCCAACTCCCATCAAACACAGCAAGATCAGCAGCCAACATCTGCACGCAAGGTGCATAAGTGTAGTATGAGTACAACCAACCCCATGTACTCAATAAGTAACAAACCTAACCTTAGGGTGAAAGTAGTGACGAGCTAACAAAAAGGGGTCGGGTCCAACACCAATATTCCACAACAGTTCATAACAGCATAGTACAAGTGATAAACGAGTATCTCAGAAATAAAAGGCTCAGTTCGTTCACAGTTCCAGAAAAATAGGCATTTCTTTTCAAGTATCTCAGTGAAAACCCAAATCTTTTACCGAAAAAAGCTAAAATACGAGTAAGTTAAAAAAATGTGATTTTTCCCAAATATCCTTTCAACAATAAATAAGATGTTCCATTTTCCTTTCAGATAGTAAGTGTAAGATGCCTCTCTATGCCCATATGTAAAAAATGTATGAGAAGTCATAAATGACGTGATACTATACAGCATGAGGAAAAATACAGCTCTATGCCTATATGTCAAGTGTGCATGCCAAATGCGATGCAAATCAGTGATAAAGATCATATGCATACTCTAAGAGTATCAATTCACTTCGTCCTCCCAGTCACTCAGCACTAGGCACTCGCACTCAGTAGGTACCTGCGCACACTGGGGGTGTGCAGATCCCGGAGGGGCTCCTACAGCCCAAGCGCTATAATCCGCACGGACAACTCACGTGCCACAATATCAATATCTAGAATCGCACGGACAACTCACGTGTTATAGTAATCCAATCTGACCCGCTGCGGCGTGCAGCCCGATCCTAAAATCATCCTCACAACCAGGCCCTCGGCCTCACTCAGTCATCAATCTCTCCAGTCTCTCGGGCTCACAATGTCATGATACTAGCCCAAAAACAATGATATGATGCATCAATAAATAACAACAGAGACTGAGATATGATATACATGTGAATGCGTATGACTGAGTATGTAATGCAATGAAAGTAGATTACTCAACAATAGAAATTACCTCAGTGGGTCCCAACAAGATAAGCATGTAGCCTAGACATGGTTTCTAACATAATCACAACTCAATAACTCTAGTACGTAGAGATTTCATGATTTCAAACAAGTTCAGGTAACTACACAGTACCACAGAAATAACGGAAATCACAGTTCACACAATGCACGCCCGTCACCTAGCATGTGCGTCACCTCAAAATCAAACACATAACATGTATATTCAGGGTTCATACCCTCAGCTCCATAATTATAAAAGTTACTTACCTCGAACAAGCCAATGCCAATGCCGAGCAAGCCAAGTGATGCGTCAAATATGTCATCCCGCGCGTTCCAACCTTCGAACGGCTCGAAACTAACCAAAAAAACTCAAGTACATCAAACAATGCTAAAGGAACCAATCCTGATCGAAAAAGATCAAACCTTGAATCCAAAACCCAAAATCGGCCAAAAGCCCAACCCGGGCTCGCACCTTAGAAGCCGACAAAATTTACAAAATCCAACAACCCATTCAATTACGAGTCCAACCATACTAGTTTCACTCAAATCTGACTCCAATTCAATGTTCAAAACTCAAACATTCACATTATGAAACTTTAGGCCAAAACCCCCAATTTCCTCTTTAAAATTCACAATCCAATTACCAAAAACAAAGGTAGATTCAAGAAATATAACCAAAACCGAGGAGAGAACACTTACCCCAACCCTTGTGATGAAAATTTATCCAAGAATTGCCTCAATCCGAGCTCCATAGCTCCCAAAATGTAAAAATGGCTGAAACCCTCGAAAAAGAGTACTTTATACTTATGCCCAGGCATCCTCTTACGCGAACGCGGGAAGTCCATCGCGTTCGCGATGAACAAAAGAACACTGCCACCTAAAGCACTACGCATTCGCGAAACACCCCACGCGAACGCGATGACCACTGAAGCAAAGCTTCGCGAACGCGACTCACCTTTTGCGATCGCGTTGAAGAATTCTCCAACTCCCAGCTGCCAAACCTCAACACCACGCGAACGCGATCCCCCACACGCGAATACGATGAAGACTTGCCCCAATTCTACGCGAACGCGTACCAATATTTGCGAACGCAATGAAGAAATGCCACTGCCATCAAAATACGCTACGTGTTCGCGATACATGCCACGTAAACGCGATGAAGGACTGAGACACCAGAAACCAGCAGAACACAGTAGTGAAAACATGAAGGAAAATGATCCAAAATCAATCTGAAACATGCCCGAGCACCAACAAGTCCCATAACATAACACGGACCTACTCGAGGCCTCAAAACACACGTAACAGCATCGAAACGATGAATCACACCTCAACTCGAAATCAATGAACTTTGAAACATCAAACTTCCACAACTGATGCCGAAACCTATCAAATCACGTACGATTGACCTCACATTTTGCACACAAGTCACATTCGACATTACGGACCTGCTCCAACTTTTGGAATCGGAATCCGACCCCGATATCAAAAAGTCCACTCCCGGTCAAACTTTCCAAAATTTCAATTTTCGCCATTTCGAGCCAAATTCAACCACGGACCTCCAAATAAAAATCCGGATGCGCTTCTAAGTCCAAAATCACCCAACGGAGCTAACAGGACCATCAAAATTCCAATCCGAGGTCAAATGCTAAAAAGTCGAACTTGGTCAATTCTCCAAATTAAAGCTTCAATATTGATATTCATTCTTCCAATTCGATTTTGAATAACCTGAAGATCAAAATCGAAGATTCATATAAGTCATAAGGCATCATACGGAGCTACTCATGCCCGTAAACTACCGGTTGGGTCGTTACAGGAATAAACAGTACAAAGTAAAATTTCAGAAGGTGACTCAGAGGCCTGCTGTCACGACCTAAAATCCAACTAGCCATGATGGCACCTAACCTCACCTGCTAGGTAAGCCAAATAACAACAACCCAATTTTTAAAGATATTCAAGTGACTCTAATACACTCTCCAAGGACTGGTAGTACAAATCATGAGCTTCTAAGATTACAATTTACAAAGCGTGTGTGAAAAAACAAATATATGTCATATGTCTGAAGTATACATGAACAGATTAAAAATTCTAAAGCTACCATGAACAAGAGGCAACAATGACTGGAACACAGGTACATCTTCAAATCCATCTCTCGCTGTACACAACCACATCAGCATCAAAAAATCTGCAAGCAAGGTGCAGAAGTGTAGTATGAGTACAACCGACCTCATGTACTCAATAAGTAACAAGACTAACCTTTGGGCTGAAAGTAGTGACGAGCTCAATAGGTACAGTCTAGTATAAAAAGAATAACAGTACAAAAATGTAAGCATGCTTTCAAGTTCAACAGTTAAACTCAGTACAAGTAAAATAGATCGATTCTGAATGATATGAGAAATATGACATCTCTATATCTACACGCCAATATACATGTTGTATGTGATGCACCTCAGTGGAAACCTCGTGTATTCAAAATCTCAAAATACTCAATCACTAAGTATTGTATAAGGCCAATCCAGCCTAGGGGAAGATCCATCCCCAAATATAAATGATTCGGACAAGATCCATGTCCAAGGAAGATCCATCCCTCAATATAAATGATTCGTGCAAGATCCATGCCCAGGGGAAGATCCATCACCAAATATAAATGGTTCGGACAAGATCCATGTCTAGGGAAGATCCATCCCTTAATATAAATGATTCGGGCAAGATCCATGCCCAGGGGAAGATCCATCCTCAAATATAAATGATTCGGACAAGATCCATGTCTAGGGAAGACCCATCCCTCAATATAAAATCAATCGCGCTCACTGTGGGGAGTGCAGACTCCGGAGAGGCTCCTTCAGCCCAAGCGCTATAATAGCCATATCCAGGCATAAATAAATAAAATATGTTGCGGCGTACAGCCCGATCCCATAAATATCACTCAAAATCTCCAGTCTCTCGGGCTCTCAATGACATGAAAATCAACTCGACATAATGATATGATGTATCAATGAATGACAACAGAGACTAAGATATGATATGCAAATGATAGATGTGACTGACTACAAAATTACAATTCAAACAAGTAATTCAATAGCAATAAGACCTATGTGGATCCCAAAATATCGGCACGTAGCCTAAACATGATCTTTAACATGAATCTCAACTCAATTTCCTCTAACACTTGGAGAATATGTGGATAATGACATGATTATTTGATTATGCAACTCCACGGAATCAATTAAGTCACAATTTCTATGGTGCACACCCACACGCCCGTCACCTAGCATGTGCGTCACCTCCATACAATTCACATAATATGTAATTCGGGGATTTATACCCTCAGAACTAAGTTTAGAAGTATTATTTACCTCAAACCGTGTAATGCTTTATTCCAATATGCCTTTGCCTCGTGAATCGGCCTCCGTACGCCTCGAATCTAGTCATAATTAATTCAATACAGTCAACACAATTTATAAGAATTAATTCCATATGAAAATACTAATTTTTCAACAAAATTCGAAATTACACTCAAAAATCACCAGTGGGTCCATGTCTCAAAACCCGACAAAAGTTACAAAATATGAATGCCCATTCAACCACGACTCCAACCATACCAAATTCTGACATCAACTCGACTTCCAAATCTTAAATCTTACTTTCAAATCCCTAGGCCCAATTCTCGAATTACAACTCAAAAACACGTAATATAGTCAGAATACTCAATGATAATTCAATATTATTGACTAACAATGATCACAAGGGACTTACCTCAAATTTTCCCGTGAATTCTCGTTCAAAAATCGCCCCAACTCGTGTTCTTTCACCCAAAAAATGTTGAAATGAGCTAAAAAAAAAAAATAAAGCTGCTCAATAAAAACACTAATTTGGTCACTAAAAGTCTATTTTCCGTCACTAAAAGTCCATTTCCCGTCACTAAAGATCCGCACCAGAACTTGCTTGCACCAGGAATTTATTTTTTCACTAAAAAGGCTCTAACTCCATCATACGGACTCGGAATTCGACGATTCTTGTTCCTATGAGTCACAAATAATAATATGAACCTAGTCGTTCAATTGAAACTCAATTTGGAGCCATTTGCTCAATGCGATACCAATTTCGCTCATTAAACAATTAACTCATATTTCGCGCTAAAAATCAACTACGACTTGTTGAAATTAGACCAAACATTTCAGATCATTCCTATAATTTATTATCAAACTTCCGGAAGTCTCGAAATCGAATTTCGATATCTAGAACTAAAAATGGACCTTTGGATCATTACATGCTATGCTCAACAGACTAGACTCTTCCAAAAACTCTTTCCAGATAGCATGTAGTGTATCCACCATAACGTTTTGTACCTAACTCCAATTGCCAAATGGTTTACATTTACGAAACCTAGATACAAAGAGCTACAACTTTTATTTTTTAATCATTGCCAAATTCCTTAAAAATTACTAGATATAAGCTTCTAAATTTAGTTATGTGCAGCAGAAATTTCTGCGATGCACACTGCTAGGCAAAACAACTACAGTACCATGCTTCAGTTAGTCGATCATAACTTTCTTTACAAATGTCCAAATGATGAATGGATTATATTTCTGGAAACTAAAATCAAAGGGCTACAACTTCAAATTTTAGATAATCTCCAAATTCTCTACAGATTAGGAGATATAAGCTTCCAAAGTCAGCTCTGTGCAATAGAAATTTCTGCGATGCACACTGCTGTAGCCAAAAACCAGCAGTGAAAAATGGCCTAGAAATGGTCTGAAACTACTCTGAAACTCATCGAACCCCTCGGGACCCCGTCTGAACATACCAACATGTCTCAAAACATATTACGGACTTAGTCGAGGCCTCAAATCACATCAAACAATACCGAAACAACGAATCGCACTTCAATTCAATCTTAATGAAAACTAACGAATTCCAAATTCTACATTCGATGCTGAAACCTATCAAATCAAGTCCGATTGAATTCCAATTTTGCACACAAGTCTTAAATTACATAACGGACCTATTCCAGTTTCCAGAATTGGATTATGACCCCGATATCAAAAAGTCAACTCCCCGGTCAAACTTCCAAACCTTTCATTTCCCGCTTTCGCCATTTCAAGCCAAAATCAATTACGGACTTCCAAATAAATATCTGGACACACTCCCACGTCCAATTTCACCATACAGAGCTATTGGAACCAACAAAACTCTATTCCGGAGTCATTTACACAAAAGTCAATTTTCGGTCAACTCTTTTTATTTAAGCTTCTAAACAAGGATTATTCTTTCAATTTAATCTCGAATCATCTGAAAACCAAAGCCGACAATTCACACAAGTCACAATACACATTACAAAGTTGCTCAAGACTTCAAATTATTGAAAGGAGCATAAATGGCCAAAATGACAAGTCGGGTCGTTACACATGCAAATGCGACAACAGGTATACCTTGAGTTTCTACAGCAACACCCGATCAACTAGATAATGATCAACAAACTCCAAGGTACCTGGATCTGCACAAAATGTGCAGAAAGCATAGCATGAGTACACTACGGTAGTACCCAATAAGTATCAAGACTAACCTCGGCGAAGTAGTGATGAGGGACAATTATGACATATACCAGACTTAATAACCTATACAAGTATGAATGTGAAACTAACAGGGAGCAATGTCATTATAAAACTAAACATTGTAGAAGTAACAAAACATTAATCATAATAGGAAACTAGAGACAACAATTAGCAACAAGTAATGAGCAGGTAACACGCCGTAGAGTAAGCTGAACACAATTTAAGTTCGTTGAAACCAAATAAAGGAAAACAAGTAACAACTCAGTAAGAACAACCGCTTTGACACAAGATTTATTTAAGAATTTCCCCGAGGTACCAAACCTCAAAATCACGGGTCCCAAATAACTTGGCATCTTATGCCCGCATTACAAATTTCAACCGCATGGACAACTCACATGCCAATACCATTAATACCTCATATCCGCGCAGACAACTCACGTGCTAAGGGAGTGACAATATCTCATATCCGCACGGACAACTCACGTGCCAGCAATAACAATAACTCATAACCGCACGGACAACTCACGTGTCAATAGTAAGCTGAACACAGAAGACAAGTATACGAGAATATATATAAATGATCAATAGACATCAGGGTTCCTCTTCTCAAACCGATATGGGTGATTAATTACGTGTATGCTTGTACAAGTGTTCTATCACAACTCGAGTCAACATGTAAGAGTAGAAACAATGAATGGCATATAATAGACAATCACCACAAAATGTACAATGAATAACTCACACAAGGTAGGCATCCACTACACAAATATTATTAATAACAATGCCCCCATGCCATCACAAGTCATCACAAATCATCCCCGACATAGCCCACCTTGTCTCGCCACATGCACAACAATAAAGTAAATGCACGCCTTGTCTCGCCACATGCGCATAATAATATTCCCACCTTGTCTTGCCACATGCGCAAGCTCACATATATAACCCACTTTGTCACACCGCATGTGCAAATATCAATAATAACAATAGCATGGACAACTCACATGCGAACACTTCGACAATCCTCTCAACAATACCACGTGTTCCAAAAACATAACAACAAAATATAATGACTTTCACCATATATGTCTATATTCCATAACATTTTCTCAAAACAATTCCAATACCACACCACGCATAGCCCTTGGCTCAACAACACTGATTACAACAAAAACAACAATAATAACACGAGAGTATGGCAAGTAAATCAACACCAGAATTATAGAACAAAGAGAAACGTAAGAACGCGCTCATAATGAAAGGCACAACAAATAATAATAGTTTCAAACAATAATAACTCAACAAGGGAAGTGATAATGTATAACGACGATATCTAATAAGAGTAACTCAATAATTGAAGAGATGACATGTAACAAATGTTTCCAAATAAGCATAAGTCAATAATGGAAGGAATGACAAAAACTTCAACTAAGGTTAAGCAATTACTGAAAGAGACAGCATGGCAATAAAAAATCAATCAACTCCAAATAAGGAACGTAAGGGTGAATTTAGTAAATGGAGGATTTAACATGATAAGACAACTTCACTTTTAATGAATATAAGAACCTAAGAGTCTAACACAGTCAAATTTCCACAAATAAGCCCAAGTACGTACTCGTCACCTCGCGGCACGATTTTCACATTACATAAATTGCACAAACGACTCAAATCCTAAGGGCTAGTTCCCCCACAAAAAATTAGGCAAGATACTTACCTCGACGAAGCTAAACCGATACTCAAAAATGCCCTTCTCGTGTGAAACAACCTCCGGACGGCTCAAATCTAACCAAAATCATTTCATAACATCAATGAAACTCATAAGTAACAATTTCGGATAATAAAACTTCACTTTTTATTTAAAACAAAAAATTCAACCCTAAGGTAGCACCTCGGAACCAGACAAAAATTCACAAAATTCGAATACTCATTCTGATACGAGTCCAACCATACCAAAATTACTAAATTTCGATCACAACTCGGCCCTCAAATCCTCAATTTAATGACTAGGAAGTTTCTACAATTTTCTTCATTTTCCAACCCAAATGACTAATTAAATGATCAAATCAATGATATATTCATGTATATTAACCAAAACCGAGTTAGAAACACTTACCCCAATTCATGTGGTGAAAATCGCCTCAAAAATCATCTCAATCCGAACTTCATAGTTCAAAATATGCTAAAATACCCAAAACCTTCGAAATAAAGTACTTAAAGGTATGTTCCAGGGGTACCCTTCACAATCGCGATTACAAAAAATATCCAAGACAGTTTTACTTTATGCGATCGCGGCAATTGCCCCGTGATTGCGATGAACAAACTTCTATTAACTCTCTCCAAACTCTTCCAGACAACCTGTAGTTTATCAGCCATGCCTTTTTGTAAAAAACTCCAAATGACAAATATTTTGATTTTTTGAAAACTAGACATAAAGGGCTACAACTTTAATTTTTGGATCATCTCCAAATTCATTATAGATTACAAGATATAAGCTTCCAAAGTCGGGTCAATGACAGCAGAACTTTCCTCTATGAGATCGCGAAAAGCCTTCCACGATCGCGATTCACATGACCATTTTCTCCATTTTACTCTTCACGATCGTTACCAATACTACGCGATTGCAATGCACAAAACTGTAGCCAAAAACTAGCAACTAAAAATGGCCTAAAAATGGTCTGAAACCACCCCGAAACTCACCCGAGCCCCTCGGGGCCCTGCCCTAACATGCTAACAAGTCCCATAACATAACGCGGACCTGCTCGAGTCCTCAATTCACATCAAATAACATTAAAACTACGAATCGCACCTCGAATTGTACTTTATGAACTTATGAACTTTTAACTTCCACGACTCACATCGAATTATATCAAATCAACCCGGAATGACGTCAAATTTTGCATGCAAGTCCCAAATGACATAACGGAGCTATTTCAACTCCCAGAATCACAATCTGAACCTGATATCACCAAAGGTAACTCCTGGTCAAACCTATTTACCTTCCAAACCTTCAACTTTTTCAACTTTTGCCAAAATACATCAAATCAACCTACGAACCTACAAATTCAAATCCAGACATATGCCTAAGTCCAAAATCACCATACAAAGCTATTGGAATCATCAAAACACCATTCTGGAGTCGTCTATACAAAAGTCAAACTCCGGTCAACTCTTTTCACTTAAACTTCTAAAACAAGAATTGTTCTTCCAAATCAATCCCTAATCATACGAAAACCGAATTCGGCCACACACACAAGTCATAATACATGATACAAAGATGCCCGAGACCTTTAACCACTGAACGAAATGCTAATTCTCAAAACTATCGGTACCGTAGAAAGCACCCCAAGGTTATAAATTATTGTTGGCTATTGGTGTTGGACTCCGGCCTTTGTTCCAGCTTGTCACTACTTTCAACCTAAGGTTAGGTTTGTTACTTATTGAGTAAATGGGGTTGATTGTACTCGTACTACACTTCTGCACCTTGCGTGCAGATGTTGGATGTTGATGTTGCTGTGTACGGTGGGAGCTGGATCTGAAGTTGTACCTGTGTTCCGGTTATAACTGCCTCTTCATCTTGGTATCTTTAGAATTTTAATCTGTTCATATATATTTAAAATAGATGATGTACTTTATTTCATACCAGCTTTGTAAATTTTAACTCTTAGAAGCTCATGACTTGTACTACCAGTCCTTGGGATTTTGTACAAAAACTCAATTATTTCATCATTATTGTCTCATCAAATTTCATTGGAATTGATTTAGTTGTTAATCGGCTTATCTAGCGGGTTGGTTTAGGTGCCATCACGACTAGTTATATTTTGGGTAGTGACAAGTTAGTATCAGAGCTCTAGGTTCATAGGTTCTACGAGTTATGAGCAAGTGTCTAGTACAGTCTTGCAGATCGATATGATGACGTCCATACCTATCTTCAAGAGGCCACAGGGCATTTAGGATAAACTTCCCATCTTTCTTTCTTTATCGTGCGACATTGATTTATCTTGAAGCGTAACTTTTTGAATTCCGTCCGCGCATTAGAATGTGCATGTGAGCGCTTGGTATCAGTTGTATATCTATGACCTATGATTCCATGGATGTGGTGCAAAATGTGATTTTTGTATGATGTTGATGGGCAAGTCTAGAGGACTTGATGTCGGGTTTTGACTGTAGCTTGAGCAAGGGGATTTCAGTTGTGTAAGCATGTGCTTTTGGACTTATATATAAGGTAGTGTCCCTATAAGAGGAATTTATGGCTCAATGAGTGGCTGGATGGCTGTATGATGAGTATGATTTGACGGTGGAATGTGTTCGGTTGGTTTGAATGTGACAAGAAGAATTTTCTTGAGATGTGAAAAGGACTATTAGGTGCTTGATTTCTGTCTTGATGTGACGTATAGTCTCGAGTTATGAGAGTGTTGAAAGATTTTTCATGTTGTTTAATTGTGAACGAAGTAGATTTTCATTTCTTGTTGATGAGTTCAGACTCGGGAAGATTAAGTAATTGCCTAGTAGTTTTGGCTGTGAAAGGGTATAGAGAGATGTCAGTTTAAGGCTAAGTAGGTGGGTTATAACCTGGGAGGTAATCTACTAATGTGTGATCCTTATGATGGTGTATGGAGGCTTCCTTTTCTACCAGTGGGTATAAGTGTTGCGATTTGAGTTTGGATTGGTTGAGAAAGTTGACCTGACCGTCACGAGGATGAATGCAAGATTTGCATATGATTTGAGATATTAGATGGTTTGTGTTACACGATCTTATGAAGGATTTAGTTGAATCTCATTGCGATATTATGGTAGTAATGGGGTATGGTTATTGTAAGTTATCAGATGTTTTATTTCATGGCTTTGAGCCAAGTGGGGGAGTCTGGTATCGACTATTTGATTGCATGGTTACGTGTTGTATTGGTTTCGGTCTGATGCATACTTGTGGATCGGTTATGACTTGCAGAAGCTGGTTTTGAGGATGACTTAAGCAAGGAAATTTTTGGATGCATGATCTATTACACTTTATGGGTATGTGGGAATGATTGAGTTGTTAATCATAAAAGATGTAGTGTGCATGGAGTAGAATTCACTCGGTTGCTTAAATATGTGGATTACTTCTATGGGTGTTGTCGTGCTAATGGGGCACAGGTCGTTCGGCCCGTTTGGGCGGTGAAATTGAGATTTGAGCAGAGAGGAGGACTCTCGAGAAGGCTCTAATGGATTCAGGATTTACATGTGGCAATTGAGAATTTTTTGGACTTGTATATGGATAATATATGGGATTTTCATCGGATGGTGTCGGGACTCACTGTGTTTCTATATCACTATGGCTTCTACATTTTAGTATTGGGAGGGTGAAGGAAATGGCTTTAGATTCACATAAGGTCTCTTCAGAGTGGGTGTCTCAATTGTGGTGCTTTGGAGTTCTTAAGAGGGAATTCAGCGGCTTATGGGCCTTAGGGCGGTGTGGTTTTATGCTAGTATCTCGTGGGGTAAGTTTTGGTTAAGGATCATGGTGTTCTGGAAAGGAGAAGTGTCAACTTGAGGGTAATTGGGAAGGAACTCAGAGAAATAGGATAGCTTGGTAGTAGGTTGGATCAGCACGATAATGGATATGATAGGTTCTTTGGGAGATTATGATGTGGTGAGTCTCTATAGGTGTTTTACAGCAATAATCTTGGGTTTGGCGACCTGCATGGCTTGGTTGAGTTAGAGATATTCAGTTCTGATGGCTTGGTTATGTGCAAACGGGTTTCGAAGAGTTCTTGATGGTTTTTACCATGATTTGAGATGGATATTTCCTACCGGCGTGAAAAGCATGTTGTGTATTGTAATTTTCTATTGGATGGGAACAAATGGAAGGTTTTTTACTAATCGGGTATGTATTCTTCTGGTGACTCAGAGTTGATTATGAGATTCTCGTACTTTTTATATGATGACATGATAGATGCAGTGTGTTGTGTGGGATTGATATTTGCATGTGCAAGGTCACGCTTCAGTTTTAAAGGAAAGGTCATAAATTCTTAGACAACATGGACGGTTTCAGATGACTAGATGAATGTTATTACTACTTGGTATTGCCTAAGAAGGGTGTGTATTTCAGAAGGTGCACTGTGTTCTGGCTTACAGATGCTTCATGGGTATTGCGGTACTGGCATGGTTGATCGACTGCTGATATTCAGATTTTTCTATGCGGTGTGGAAGAATTATAGAAGTATTTCTTGTGGGAATGATTATGTATGATGGATGTGTTAGTCATTCTAGTATTGGGGTTGAGATCAGCTATGGTGATTCATGTGTTGTATGAATTTAGAGACTGGGAGTTCTTAGAAGCAGATTGTTTCATAGTTGTGGACCGTGAAGATGTGGTCAAAGCTAGCCAGATGATAGTATGCATTATGGTTAGGTCATTGTGGACTTTTGGAGGATTAATTATCTATTTATGGATGATCAGAGTTGATTTGGGGCCCATTGGTAGGCCCAATAAGGATGTGTATTCTACACCGGGTTGTATTTGTTGACTCAACGCCGTTATTGCTGAAAGGTGTGTCATTCGATTAGAGTTGAGCTTGTTCCTGTTATGATATATGCTATGTGTTACTCTTCTATGCTACGGGGGTTGTGATTTGTTGGTTATATGCACACATAGTGTGGTTCTGTTTGGGCCCGGTAGAGGAATTTGAGGAAAATGATTATTGGGGTGTTGAATGGTTGATTGCCTTGGTTATGGTCTTTTCGGGCTGTGGTATATGGTGTTATTTGCTTCTCCATGGTTATAGTCATGCACTTGTGTACTTGGTGTCGAATTGCTTATGGTTGTTGATTTTGAACATTAGGGCTCGAGGTATTTCATATGGATCGGTGTTTAGATGGGTCACGTATTGCAGCTTAGTGATGATGAGATATGATCCTTTGTGTTAGATTTGTGTGTTTTGGTTCTACTGCGTATGATGGGTTCTTAGCATTGCCTTCTGGTGGACTTGTTGAGCTTGCGAAACGGTTCTCTTATTTGACTTATTTTTCATTTTTGAGTGCATTTGAATTTTTGCTTGTTGGTGCACGGGCTACACAATTTATGATTCTAGGTAGTATTGGTGTGGCGTGTCAGTAGAGTAGCTTGTATTTGAGGAGATGAAGTCTTTGTTCCCGAGGTGATTGTTATCGAATTTGATTACGGTGTGTTTGGAAGAGTAATATTGAAAGTTAGCTTAGAATTTGGGCTATGGTTCTGGTTGGGTAAGAGAGATCCATGACTTGTTGATCTGATAAGTGATTACGGGTTTCTGCGTATTTCTTTCATCATCGGCAGTGTACCAAGGTTTTAGAATGAGGTTTTTGTTCGATATGAGGTTTATTACTGGTATTTGGTTTGTATTTAGCTGTTACTGTGGTTAGAAGTCATTGATGTGAGCATCTGATTTATGTGGTATAGTATGTGATTGCATCTTGGACTTTGGTTATGGCTTGATATTGCTTGTTCAGACTTGTACAATGTGTAAATACGAGATTCGGGTCTTGTAAAGGATTCCGGATGTTGGAAATTAGGTTCTAAGGCTTACGAACTAAGGTTAAAGTAATGATCTTCAGTTATGTTGTGTTGTCGGGCCTATATGGAATAGGGTGACTTGGGATCACCATGGGTATGTGCATGGTAAGGTCACACGGCGGTTTGACGGCTTCAGAACGACTCTTGGTGAGAGAGAATGTAGCGATCGGACCGGTTATTTTGATCATTTGCATTTTGTTAAGCTATTTGAAGTCTTGAGCAGCATCATATGATGTATTATGACTTGTGTGAATCGTCGGTTTTGGTTTTTAGGTTATTCGGAATTGATTGGGAAGAATGAATTTCATAATTGAAGCTTCAAATTTGGAAGAGTTGACCAAGTTTGACTTTTGTCACGACCCAAAATCTCACATGTCGTGATGACGCCTATCTCAATACTAGGCAAGCCGACAATCTCAATAAATCACCTTATCTTTTAAAATTTGAAAACATAATAATTAAATTCAACGGAAGAAATCTCACAAATACAAATATAACACTCCCAAAATCCGGTGTCACTCAGTACACGAGCATCTACTATGAATACAAAGTCTGACTGACAAAATCACTGTCTGAAAATATAGAACAATACAATAATTAAACAGGAAGGGAATAAAGTCTGCAGATGTCAAGCAACTACCTTGATAGTCCCAACAGAATTAACTTCAAAATCTAGCAGCCGCCGTATTCGGGAGCACCTGGATCTGCACACGAGGTGCAGAGTGTAGTATGAGTATAACTAACTCAATAAGTAACAAGACTAACCTCTGGCTGAAAGCAATGATGAGCTCCGCAGGTACAGTCCAGTATAAATAATGGTACAGAAATGTAGGCATGCTTTCAAGTTCGACAGTTAAACGCAGTACAACTGAAATAGATCAATATTGCATCATATGAGGAATATGACATATCAGTGGAAAGACCTCATGTAATACTGGTCACAAATCATTCGGTCACATGGTACTGTTTATGGCCAATCCGTCCCAGGGATATTCCATCCCATGTATATATATATATACACACATCGACTAATAGTCAGTCTCTCTGTACCGTATAAGGCCAATCCAGCCCTAGGAAATTTATCCTCAAATGTAAATGATACGGACAAGATCCATGTCCAGGTAAATTCATCACAAAATAAATAAGGCAAGTCCATGCCCTAGGAAAATCCATCCCGAATATATATAATCATCTACGCTCACTGGGGTTGTGTACAGACTCCGGAGGGCCTCCTTCAGCCCAAGCGCTATATAAAGCCAATATGGCTTACTGCATGCGGGCAGTCCCGATCCGTATAATAATAAAGCCTATAAAGCCTGCTGCAGGCGGGCAGCCCCGATCCACAAAATAGTAAAGCCTATAAGTCCTGCTACAGGCGGGCAGCCCCGATCCATAAAATAGTAAAGCCTATAAGGTCTGCTGCAGGCGAGCTACCCAGATCCATATAATAATAATGTATAAAGTCATTATGGTCTGCTGCGTCGCGCAGCTCAATCCCATAAATATACTCTCACAATGGACAAATATTACTGAGTGTGAAATGCATATTTTTGAACAATTAATTCCATAGCAACACGGCCCCATGGGTCCTAAAATATTGGCATGTAGCCTAGACATGATCTTTAATAGGAGCCTCAGCTCAATTTCTCTAACACGTGGAGAATGTTCAGATAATAACATGATTCATTAATCTTACAACTGCACAGGATTTTTGCAAGACATAATTTATATGGTGCACGTCCACATGCTCGTCACCTATCGTGTGTGTTACCTCCAAACAATTTATATCATACCAAATTCGGGGATTCATACCCCCAGAACCAAGTTTAGAAGTGTTACTTACCTCAAACTGTGTAGTTCTTTACTCCGCTATGCCTTTGCCTTGTGAATTGGCATCCAAACGCCTCGAATCTAGCCACAAATAATTCGATTCAGTCAATAAAATTTATTGAAATTAATTTCTTAAGAAAATACTAATTTTTCATAAAAATCCGAAATTTATCTCAAAAATCGCTCGTGGGGCCCACGTCTAAGAATCCGATAAAACTCACAAAATCCGAACCCTCATTCAACCACGAGTTCCACCATACCAAAATTACTCAAATTCGACCACAACTCGGCCTTCAAATCCTCAATTAAAGTCTATGAATTTTTCTACTATTTTCAACCCAAAACACTAATTTGTTGGTAAAAACAACAATAGATTCATGTAATTTAACCAAAACTGAGTTAGAATCACTTACCCCAATCCATATGTTGAAAATCACCTCAAAAATTGCTTCAATCGAGCTCCATAGCTCCAAATGTGTTAAAATGGCCGAAACCTCAAAATATATCTTCTGTCCAGGCATTTACTCTTCGCAATCGCGGAAAATACTTCGCGATCGCGAAGCACAAAATTTTTCAGCCACAAAATTGCTCTTCGCGATCGCAGAAAACCAATCGCGATCGGGAAGAACAAACTCCCCAACTCTTCCAGACAGCCTCTAGTATAATGGTCATAACATTTTGTACAAAACTACAAATGGCAAATGGTTTAACTTTCTAAAAACTAGACACCAAGGGCTATAACGTTTATTTGTTGCTCCTCTCTCAATTCCTTATATATTGCAAGATATAAGCTTCTAAAGTCAGCCCTATGCAACATAGATTTCCAAACTCTTCCCATACAGCCTATAGTTTATCCACTATAACATTTTGTACGCAACTCCAAATGACAAATGGTTTACCTTTCTGAAAACTATACATCAAGGGCTACAACTTTCATATTTGGATCATCTCCATATTCCTTATAGATTGCTAGCTATAAGCTTCCAAATTCGGGTCAGTGAAGCAGAGATTTTGTTCTACGCGATCGCGAAAGTGCTTCCGTGATCGCGATTCACAAGGCCCCAAACTGCTGTTTGCTCTTCTCGAACGCGACCAAATGTTCGCGATCGCGATGCACACCTCTGTAGGTAGAAACCAGCAATTAAAAATGGCCTAGAAATGGTCTGAAACCACCCCGAAACTCACCCGAGCCCCCCGGGACCTCAACCAAATATACCACCAAGTCCTAAAACATTATACGAACTTAGTCGAAACCTCGAATCACATCAAACAATGCTAAAACCACGAATCGCACCTCAATTCAAGCCCAATGAACTTTGAACTTTCAAATTCTATATCTTGTGCGGAAATACATCAAATCAATCTGGAATGACTTCAAATTTCGCACACAAGTCATAAATGACATAACGAAGCTATTCCAATTTCCAGAATCAGATTCCGACCTCGATATCAAAAAGTCAACCCCTCGGTCAAACTTCACAAAAATTTAACTTTCGGCACTTCAAGCTTTATTCCACTACGGACCTCCAAAAAAAATTCCGTACACGCTCCTAAATCCAAAATCACCATACAAAGCTATTGGAATCATCAGAATTAAATTCCGAGGTCTTTTACACATAAGTCAATATCCGGTCAACTTCTCCAACTTAAGTTTTCAATTATGAGACTAAGTGTCTTATTTCACTATGAAATCCTTCCGGACCTGAACCAACTAACTCGATAAGTCATAAATTAATTGTAAGGCATAAATTGAGTAGTAAATTGGGGAACGGGGTTATAATACTCAAAACGACCGGCCGGGTCATTACATTCTCCCCCACTTAAACATATGTTCGTCCTCGAACGTGCCAGGAGTTGTTTCCAAGCCACCACATCACTATTCCATCTTACCACGCACGTACCCGGGGGTGATCCCATGTCACCCTATTCCACATAGGCCTGACAACACAATACAACTGAAAATCCTTAATTTAACCTTAGTCCAAAAAACCTTGGAGCCAAGTTTCTAACATCTAGAATTCTTTTCAAGACCCGAATCTCACATCTACACACTGTATAACCCTGAACAAGCTATATCCAGCCATAACCATAATCTCATATATAATCATATAACATACTACACAACTCGCATACTCGTAGCACCATTTCTGATCACAGTAAGTACTCCAAATCAACCAAGTACTAGTATAAAACCCTGTATTCAATAGAACCTCATTCCAAAACCTTCGTACACTACCAAAGATGAAAGAAACAATCAAAAACTCATAAACACTCATCATATCAACTAGCCATGGAGCTCTCTCGCCCCAATCAGAACCACGATCCTCTCCTAAGTCGACTTTTAATATTATCCTCCCGAATATACCATAATCAAGCGTGATAGTACCCATTCTAGGTCCAATGACCTTATTTTATTAAAAAGAACTATCCTACAGACACGCCACATCAATATAACTCAAGCCACAACTGCGCGATCCGTGTACCCAAATATGGGAGATGTCTCAAGGAAGAGAACCGTATTGCAAGTTCAACAAGTATCACCACAACCACAATGTTACAACCAACTCCTCAAATTTCGTGAAGAGGATAACCGTAGGTGCATGTGCACAATTGTAGAGGAAAGAAATTAATAGATCAGATAAATTATTATAGAAATAGAATTCCCACACACGGCACGGACAACTCACGTACCAATAATATGAATCACCCGGCATGGTCAAAGGCCTCCAGTCCCAGCATATCATACAGAAGAAAATAAACAAGTACACTTGTATATGATAATGAAATAAGATTCTCATGCTCCTGGACTGGTATAAATAGCACGCCATAGTGTAAGCATGTGCAAAGTCTGCTATCACACTTCAAATCGGCAATTTTTAACGCATAATTAGTAACTACCCCGTTTATTTAGGGAATCATCTTCTTTGTAACCTCAAGTATAGACCAGATAGTTCTCAACAAAGGTACGAATACGGGAAACGTTATAACTTTACGCTTAATAGACAACTCTAGGCATATTATAGCCTAAGCATTCTTCCGAGTATGAATACTTGCTCTAATGTCGGCACATGGGCTCAAACCTCACATATATGCGCACTCATAGCGCATAGCTATCACAAATAATTAACGCAACTAGTGCCTCCACCGAGTTTTAAATAAAATAGTCACCTCAAATAGGTCGCAACCCCGAAACAATATACTTCTGAGAACTCCAAGTCTCCAAATCCATCGAACACATGAATCACCATAACTGATCCCAACTCCAGCACTAAAATGACTAACATATCTTCCATTCACGATAATCCCATGAGGAATACTTTCATAATTCTTCCGTTCCACATAGTAATAATTTGAATATCAGCAGTCTATCAACCAGGTGAGTACTGCAATACCAATGAACATCCGTAAGTCAAAACACAACGTGCCTTCTAAAAATGTGCACCCTTCTCAGGAATTACCGAGCAGTTATAACATTCATCGAAATATCTGAAGCTAACCATGCTGTCCAACATTCGTTACCTTCTCTTCAAGACTGAACTGTCACCTTATACATGTAAATCCTAATCCCGCACAACACAACACATCTATTATGCCATCATGTGACAAGCACAAGAATCCCATTATCAACTCTGAGTCACCAGCAAATTACATACCCGGTTAGTTAGAAACCTTCCTCTTTCTTCCTTTCAAGAGGAAATCACAATACACAACACGTTTTCCACACTAGTAGAAAATATCCGGTTCAAACCATGGTAGAAACCATCAAGAACACTTTGAAATCCATCTGCACGTAACTACGCTATTAGAACTAAATTCCTCTAACTCGACCAAACCACGTAGGTCACCAAAACCCAAGAATATTGCCACCAAAACATATATAGAGTCTCACCACATCATAATTACCCCTATAAATACCACAACTGAAACACCCACTCTGAAAATACCTTATTTGAGTCTAAGGTCGTTTCATTCACCTTCCTGATACCGAAATATAAAACCCATAATGATATACAAAAATGCCACAAGTCTCGACACCATCCAACTTAAATCTCAGATTTTAGCCATAAACAAATGCGCCAAAAATTCTCAATTGTTACATATTAATCTCGAATCCATTAGAACTTTCCCGAGAGTCACCCCCTTTGTTCAAATCCACATTACACCGCCCAAATGGGCTAAAAGACATGTGCCCCATTAGCACAACAATACTCAAAGAAGTAGCTCTACTTTAATACCACCTATCAAATTCATACTCCGTGCGCACTACATCATTCACAAATAACAACTCACTTATAAAGCGCAATATAACCCATATCCAGAAATTTCCTTACTCGAGTCATTCTCAAACTCCACCTCTGCAAGTCATCACTGATTCCCAAGTATACTTCAGACAAAATCAAAAAATATTGACACATAACCATGAATTGAATTATCAATAGCAGGCTCCCCTACTTGGGTCAAAGCCATAGATTAAAATACTTGATAACTCACAATACCCATAATTTATTACTGCCTTAATATCACAGTCAGTTCAACGAAAATTCTTCTCAAGCTCAAGACACACCAACCATAAAATACATCAATCATCCGCTAATCTCGCATTCATTCTCTTAACACTCAAGTCAACTTTCTCAACCAGATTCAAATTCAAGTCTCAACACATATACCCCAATGGCAGAAAAGAAACTCTCTATTCACATCATAAGGAACATACCTACATAAATTACTCCACAAGAGATAACCCACCTGCTTAGTCTCAAATTGGCATCTTGTTATACCCTTTCGCAGCCACAATTACTATGAAATCACTTAATCTTTCTGAGTCCAAACTCATTAACCACACAGGAGAATTTAATTTGCCCCAAAATTTAACAATGTGAAAGATCTTTCAAAACATTCACACTCGAGATTGTACGTCACATCAAAACAAAAATAAAGCACCCAATGTCCTTCCTATACATTTCAAGGAAACACTTCTCGTCATATTCAAATCGTCTTTACACATCCCGCAGTTACATCATACTCATCACAAAGACATTCCACCGTTCATCGAGCCACAAATTCCACTCGTAGGGACATTACCGGACATATGAGTCCAAATGTACAGGTTACAACTAAAGCTACCAAGCCTAAGCTGCAGTCTAAACCTGGCCTCAAGACCTCCAGACTGGCCCATCACTAGAACACGGAATACACATCTCAAACATCGTTCATGGAATCACAAACCGGCAATGCACAGCTGATACCGAGTGCTCACATGCGTACACGAATGCGTGGAAGGAATTCAAAGAGTTATGTTTCAAGCTGAATCAATTCCGCACGATAGAATACAAGAAGGGAAATTTTTCCTAAATGTTCGGCAAACTCTCGAAGATAAGTACAAATATCTCTGTACCGATCCGCAAGACTCTACTAAACCTGCTCATGACTCATGAGGCCTATGTCACCCAATGCTCTGATACCAACTTGTCACGACCCAAAATCTCACCTGTCGTGATGGCGTCTATCTCAATACTAGGCAAGCCGACAATCTCAATAAACCACCATATCTTTTAAAATTTGAAAACGTAATAATTAAATTCAGCGAAAGAAATCTCACAAATAAAAATATAACACTCCCAAAATATGGCGTCACTGAGTACATGAGCATCTAATATGAATACAAAGTCTGACTGACAAAATCACTGTCTGAAAATATAGAATAGTACAATAATTAAACAGGAAGGGAATCAAGTCTGTAGACGTCAAGCAGCTACCTTGATAGTCCCCAACAAAATTAACTTTGAAATCTAGCAGACGCCGTATCCAAGAGCACCTGGATCTGCACACAAGGTGCAGAGTGTAGTATGAGTACAACTAACTTAATAAATAACAAGGCTAACATCTGGGCTGAAAGCAATGATGAGCTCCGCAGGTACAGTCCAGTAAAAATAATGGTACAGAAATGTAGGCATGCTTTCAAATTCAACAGTTAAACTTTGTACAAGTAAAATAGATCAATACTGCATGATATGAGGAATATGACATCTTAGTGGAAAGACCTCATGTAATACTGTCACAAATTATTCGGTCACATGGTACTGTTTATGGCTAATCCGGCATAGGGATATATATATACACATCGACTAATAGTCAGTCTCTCTGTACCGTATAAGGTCAATCCAGCCCTGGGAAATTTATCCCCAAATGTAAATGATATGGACAAGATCCATGTCCAGGTAATTCATCACAATATAAATAAGTAAGGCAAGTCCATGCCCTAGGAAAATCCATCCCGAATATATATAATCATCTACGCTCACTGGGGGTGTGTACAGACTCCGGAGGGGCTCCTTCCTGCAGGCGGGCAGTCCCGATCCGTATAATAATAAATCCTATAAGGCCTGCTGCAGGCGGGCAGCCCCGATCCATAAAATAGTAAAGCCTATAAGTCCTGCTGCAGACGGGCAGCCCCAATCCATATAATAATAATGTATAAAGCCATTATGGCATGCTGCGTCGCGCAGCTCAATCCCATAAATATCCTCACAATGGACAAATATTACTGAGTGTGAAATGTATATTTTTGAACAATTAATCCAACAGCAACACGACCCCATGTGTCCCAAAATATTGGCACGTAGCCTAAACATGATCTTTAATAGGAGCCTCAACTCAATTTCTCTAACACGAGGAGAATGTTCAGATAATAACATGATTCATTAATTTTACAACTGCACAGGATTTATTCAAGATATAATTTATATGGTGCACGTCCACATGCTCGTCACCTATCGTGTGTGTCACCTCCAAACAATTTATATCATACAATATCCGGGGATTCATACCCTCAGAACCAAGTTTAGAAGTGTTATTTATCTCAAACCGTGTAATTCTTTACTCCGCTATGCTTTTGCCTTGTAAATTGACCTCCAAACGCCTCGAATCTAGCCACAATTAATTCGATTCAGTCAATAAAATTTATTGGAATTAATTCCATAAAAAATACTAATTTTTCAAAAAAAAACCTTAAATTTAGCTCAAAAACACGTCTCGGAATTCGATAAAACTCACAAAATCTGAACCCCCATTCAACCACGAGTCCCACCATACCAAAATTACTCAAATTCGATCACAACTCGGCCTTCAAATCCTCAATTAAAGTCTATGATATTTTCTACTATTTTTAACCCAAAATACTAATTTGTTGGTTAAAACAACAATAGATTCGTGTAATTTAACCAAAACCGAGTTAGAATCACTTACTCCAATCCATATGGTGAAAATCGCCTCAAACATTGCTTCAATCCGAGCTCCATAGCTCCAAATGTGTTAAAATGGCCGAAACCTCAAAATATATCTTCTGACCAGGCATTTACTCTTCGTGATCACAGAAAATACTTCGCGATCGCAAAGTCCAAAATTTTTTAGCCCCAAAATTGCTCTTCGCGATCGCGGAAAACTAATCGCGACCGCGAAGAACAAACTCCCCAACTCTTCCGGATAGCCTCTAGTATAATGGTCATAACATTTTGTAAGAAACTCCAAATTACAAATGGTTTAACTTTCCAAAACCTAGACACCAAGGGCTATAACTTTCATTTGTTTCTCATCTCCCAGTTCCTTATAGATTGCTAGATATATGCTTCTAAAGTCAGCCCTATGCACAGAGATTTCAAAACTCTTCCCAGATAGCCTATAATGTATCTACTATAATATTTTATACACAACTCCAAATGTCAAATAGTTTACTTTTCTAAAAACTAGACATCAAGAGCTACAACTTTCATTTTTATATTATCTCCAAATTCTTTATAGATTGCTAGATATAAGCTTCCAAAGTTGGGTTAGTGCAGCAGATATTTTGTTCTATGCGATCGCGAAAGAGCTTCTGCGATCGAGATTCACAAGGCCCCAAACTGCTATTTGCTCTTCGCGAATGCGATCAAATGTTCACGATCGCGATGCACACCTCTATAGGTAGAAACCAGCAATTAAAAATGGCCTAGAAATGGTCCGAAACCACCCCGAAACACACCCGAGCCCCTCGGGACCTCAACCAAATATACCACCAAGTCCTAAAACATCATACGAACTTAGTCGAAACCTCGAATCACATCAAACAATGCTAAAACCATGAATCGCACCTCAATTCAAGCCCAATGAACTTTGAACTTTCAAATTCTATATCTTGTGCGGAAATACATCAAATCAATTCGGAATGACTTCAAATTTTGCACACAAGACATAAATGACATAACAAAGCTATTCCAATTTTCAGAATCAGATTCCGAACTCGATATCAAAAAGTCAACCCCCGGTCAAACTTCCCAAAAATTCAACTTTTGGCATTTCAAGCTTAATTCCACTACAGACCTCTAAAAAAATTTCTGCACACGCTCCTAAATCCAAAATCACCATACAAAGCTATTGGAATCATCAGAATTAAATTCCGAGGTCATTTATACATAAGTTAATATCTGGTCAACTTCTCCAACTTAAGTTTTCAATTATGAGATTAAATGTCTCATTTCACTTCAAAATCCTTCCGGACCCGAACCAACTAACCCGATAAGTCATAAATTAATTGTAAGGCATAAATTGAGTAGTAAATTGGGGAACGGGGTTATAATACTCAAAACAATCGGCCGGGTCATTACAACTTTTTAGTATTTAACCTCGGATTAGAGTTTTGATGCTTCAGTTAGGTCCAGATGGTGATTTTGGACTCGTGAGTATGCTCGGATTTGCATTTGGATATTTTTAGAAGGTTTCGGCGCTAATTGGCAAAAGTTGGAAATTTGAAGGTTTGAAAAGTTCATAAGTTTGACCGGGAGTTGACTTTGATGATATCGGGTTCGGATTTTGGTTCCGGGAATTTGAATAAATTTGTTATATCATTTGGGACTTGTGTGCAAAATTTGAGCTCATTCCAGGTGGATTTGATATGTTTCGGCGCGAGTTTTGAAAGTTGAAAGTTCAAAAGTCCATTAAGTTCTATTTGAGGTGTGATTCGTCATTTCGATGTTGTTATGCATGATTTGAGGCCTAGAGTAGGTCCGTGTTATGTTATGGGACTTGTTGGTATATTTGGACGGGTTCCCGAGAAGCTCGGATGAGTTTTAGATGAGGTTCGAACTAGTTTGTCGCATGTTACAATTTGCTGAGGCTGCTGATTCTGGTGTAGCCGCATCTGCGGAATATTGGTCACAGAAGAGACTTCGCAGATACGGGATTTTCTTCGCAGAAGAGAAAAGGGCAGCTGGGCATGAAGGTCGTAGGTGCGGGTGCATGGGCATATATGTGCGACCGCATATGCGATTCGATATGCGCAGAAGCAGTTCGATATGCACAGAAGCATGGCCGCAGAAGTGGGAAATAGATCTCAGAAGATATGGCTACTGGGTTCAGAGATTCTACGCATAAGCGAAATTTGTACCTCAGAAGCGAAGGTCGCAGATGCGACGATATGATCGCATATGCGATGAAGCGTGGGCAGAACTATATTTTGAGACTTGGTCATTTTCTTTTCACATTTTGAGACTTGGAGCTCGGTTGTTTAGCGACTTTGAAAAGGAATTTCACCACACGAATTGGGGTAAGCATTATTAACACAGTTTTGATTACGTTTCATGAATCAATTCTCATTTTTGGCATTTGGTGTATGAATTCAAAAGAGAAATTGGGGGGGTTTTGTCTAAAGTTTCATAGAGTGAATTTTTGAGTTTTGAACATAGTTTCGGAGTTGGATTTGAGTGAAACTTGTATGGTTAGACTCATAATTGAATGGGTTATAGGATTTTAGGAGTTTTTTCGGGTTCCGAGGTGCAAGCCCAGGTTTGACTTTTTGGTTGACTTTGGTTTTTGATTAAAGATTCGACCTTATCATTTGGAATTGTTTCCTTGGGCATTATTTGATGTATTTGAGTTGCTTTTGGCTAGTTCCGAGCTGTTTGGAGGTCGGTACGTGCGGATGGCATTTTTGGAGTATCGTTGGGCTTGCTTGGTATTGAATTTGACTCATTCGAAGTAAGTAACACTTTTAAACTTGGTATTGAGGGTATGAACCCCTGATTATACGTGATATGTGTTTGGTGTTGAGGTGACGCACATGCTAGGTGACGGGCGTGTGGGCGTGCACAGTTTGAATTATGGCTCGATTGATTTCGTAGTACTGTGTAGTTGCCTAATCTTGTTTTTATCCATAAAATCTCTACGTGCTAGAGTAATTGAGCTGTGATCCATGTTAGAAACCATGTTTAGGCTATATGCTTATTCTATCGGGACCCACTAACGTTATATCTGTTGTGAGGTATTTTCTTAAATTGCAGTTACATACTCAGCCATACTCGTTCATTTGCATATCATATCTCAGTCTCTGTTGTTATTTATTGATACATCATATCATCATTTTTGGTTGATTTTTATGGCATTGTGAGCCCAAGAGATTGGAGAGATTAATGACTAATTTGGGGCCTGAGATCTGAATTGTGAGTGGTATTTATGGGATTGGGCTGCAGGACGCAACAAGATTTATTATTCTTGGGCTGGATCTGCCCTGTATTATTGATTCATAATGGGATCGGGTTGCACGTCGCAACAAGCTTTGTTGATTCATGTCATGATTGTCTTATTATAGCGCTTGGGCTGGATCTGCTCCTCCGGAGTCTGCATACCCATAGTGAGCGCAGTTGTTATTGATTCATTTGGGCTAGATCTGCCCTGTACAGTGCTGAGTGACTAAGTGTGTTGAGTGATTGAGTGTGATGAGTGGAAAGTGTGAGTCAGTGAGATTGACTACTCGGAGAGTATGCATATAGTTTTGTCACTGAGTTGCATCGCATTCGACATGCACACTTGACATGTAGGCATAGAGATAAATTTTTCTCATGATGTACGGTATTGCGTCATTCATGAATTCACATGTACATTGACATGTAGGCATAAAGATGTATTTTCCTCATGCCATTTGAAAATGAAACATTTACATGTTGAAAGTTTTGGAAAAAAAAACAAAGTTTTACAAACTTACTCATATTTTGGTGATTTCGGTAAAAGATTTGGATTTTCACTGATATACTTGAAAAGTATTCCTATTTTCCAGAACTGTGAATGAGCTGAGCATTATATCTCTGAGTTACTTCTTTTGTCACTTTTATTATGTTGTTATGAACTGATGTTGGCTATTGTTGTGGGACTCCGGTGTCACGCCCCGAACCTAGGAGCGATACAAGCACCCGGTGCCTCACCTAACCTGGCGTACCAAATTGCGACTAAGGGACTCTGAACACATAATGTCATACTTTGGCCATGGGGCCACCTTGCAAGACAATTTGCGAAGCAAAATATAAAACTGAATGGAAACTAGCGCTAACTAAACATCAATATAAAGCTAGGCTGAAAAGGCCGTCACAGCTACTACAGCTGACAAACCACCAAATTATACATACCAGGCCTACAAACCCAACATACTGCACTAACCAACAGGATATGTCTACAAGCCTCTACTGATAGATATATTGTGATCGGAACAGGGCCCCGACCTACCCATATTATATATATAAATACATACATAAGATGCACACAAAAACCTAGACCCGATAACTCCGAAGGATGTGGAGCTTACCGATCAGGCTAAACTCTGGAAACACCTACTGAGGAGGTCTACTCGTCTATCTATCTGAACCTGCATGCATGAAATGCAGCGTCCCCGGAAAAGGGACGTCAGTACGAAATAATGTACCGAGTATGTAAGGCAATAACATAACTGAAATTCGAAACTGAACTGATAATATAATAACTGGAAGTAACTGGGAGTCAAAGATGATCTGGAGATATACTTACCTGCTGATAGTGACTAAACTCCTTCAATATAGTAAGTAAAATAAATGTTCGACCCTATAAGGCTCGGTACGTGTAAATGCTCGGCCGTAGTAGGCTCGCTCATAAGCGCTCGGCCATACTGGGCTCTGTATCTCGGCCATTCTGGGCTCGCTCATAGGCACTCGGCCACAGTAGGCTCGGTATATATAACTTACCATCTAATCAGAGGTTGCCCAATAGGGGCCTGCCCACCGATTATAGCTCGATGGTGGTGAAAATACTGTAATACTGTATATATATATATATATACAGACCCTATGCTCTCTTGACTGAATAAAGACAAAACTAAACTGAATATGAAGTCCCGATAAGGAATAATATTGTAACTTATGAGACTAGAATAATGTGAATAAATTCATGAATACGAACTTCTCTTTATGTCTCATTATTAACACATGTAGCTACGAGATCATGCCAAAATGAAGGAAGGGCTTAGCCTTAACATACCTTATCACAATCTTTCCAATCACCAAGATGAACTCACCTCTTTGCACCTTAATCTACAAGAATGATAATAATACTATCGTTAAGTTACGAAAGGTACAACTATCGCACAACGAACGACAAACTTATTTTGTATTAAAACGGGCAGCATCTCCCCTATAATCCTTACTTCCTCCAAATTCAAGATAACACCAACAATACAAGAACAGAACAATAACAACATATATACATCATTTTCCAGCCCTATATACACCATCAAATACTACAAAATAGCCCAACACACCCCAATCTCTTCGTACACAAAACGACCACCGTAGTAGTGTCGAACGACCCGAAAATATTATGACGAACGACCAGCCAACCACCCTACATTTATATGGTGTTTATAAACCCCCTTCCTCCTCCAAAACTCCACAAAACAGTAGTAAAACACGCAGCCCAACAGCAACACAAAACAGTCCACAAAACAGTCCGCTACAAGTGAATAACTCGAACTCACGGCTTCCGATCACCGTCCCGTGAGTTCTTACAAGTATAGAACGACTTACCATGAATTTACAGAAGAAAAATTGGATGAAAGAGAGCAGTAAACTCACCTTATTTGTTGGATAACTCAGCTCTTATCTTGGTTCTTCAAACTCTAGGTTTTACCTCCAATTAAAACTTGAAAGGGAGAGAAAATCAATAAGGGTTTGTGGGAAATTTTTGGGAGGATTCTTTGCAGAGCTTATGTCTGGTTATTATGCTCTATTTTAAGTCTAATATATGAAGAAAATAGGCCCTTAAAATTCCTCTTTGGACGACCCGAAATGGCCCATTTTTGGGCTTTCATGTAAGAAAGTAGGTGACACACCTACTTGTCACCTAGCAGCTTGCGCAGTATCGTACAAATGCTCATATCTTTCTACTCCAATATCGTATTAACAAACGGTTTAATGCGTTGAAAAATAGACTCATATATCTTTAATTAGATGGGTGGAACACCCCATAACTCTAAGTATATTGGGAGAAAATTGCAGTTATATTTGACCCAAAGTTTCAGTAAAACTTACGAATGTAACTTGTGATGACTTTCATCGACTTTTGTTCCACAACTCGCTTGACTTCAAAACATAACACACGGATGTCATATGACTAATATAAATTGTAACATAATCTCCTTATCATGTTAATCACCCTAGTCTCACCCCCAAAGGTACATGTTATAACATTCCCAACTTGTCGACTTTCGACGAAACATTCTTTTATTTAATTGCTTTAGCTTTTGAACTGTCCAACCCTCTTTGTACTTGTTGTTCATGATCTTCAATATTTGTAACCTCAGAGGTAACATGATTAACCTACTTTATATACTTTTAAATATTATCTCATTTTTGGTCCTACATTAGTTTGCTTACGACGCATTTTTACGTACGAAAATATAGGGTGTAACATCCGGCCTTTGTTACAACTCGTCAATACTTTCAACCTAAGGTTAGGTTTGTCACTTATTGAGTTCATGGGGTCAGTTGTACTCATACTACACTTCTGCACCTTGCGTGTAGATGTTGGATGTTGATGTTGCTGTGTACGGTGGGAGCTGGATTTGAAGATGTAGCTGCATTCTGGCTATAGCTGCCTCTTGATCTTGGTAGCTTTAGAATTTTAATCTTTTCATGTATATTTCAAACAGATGATGTACTTTATTTCATACTAACTTTGTAAATTCCAATGCTTAGAAGCTCATGACTTGTACTATCAGTCCTTGAGATTTTGTACAAAAGCTCAGTTATTTCATCATTATTGTTTCATCAAATTTCATTGGAATTGATTTAGTTATTAATCGGCTTACCTAGTGGGTTGGGTTAGGTGACATCACGAATAGTTGGATTTTGGATCGTGACAATCTGTCCTTAAATTATACAACTGCCAAAATCCAATGAAGTTTTTCTTTCAAGTTGGCTGGTATCAAGACATTGTCGACTGTATGCCATGGTACATTAGCTAACAACCTGTAATCCCTTATGTATTCTCATGCAACTCTCTTCTTCCTTGACTACACTTGCATCATTACTTGTATCATTATACTTGTCGAAAATTTCAGCAATCCCTGTCTTGAATATAAAATCAACAGTGGTGTATTTGAATGTGTTACTTTGGTTATACTTGCCTTTCTTTCTCAAGTAGTAAAATTTAACATCAATATGCTTTGGATTAGACATAGCGTCAATACATTAAATACAAAAAAATGAAAATCATCTTCTTAACAGTGAATACAAAACATTGAAATACACTGAATACAAACAGTGAAAATAAAACAGACTATAAACAGTGAATATAGTTAATTTTGAAATATAATAAATATAGTAAAATACACTAAATACAAATAGAAATATAATGAATACAACTAGTAAAATATACTGAATACAGCAGTAATAATATGTATTAGGAATAACTTAACTACTATTAATACAAATACATTTGAATACACCGAATACAACATAATGAATGCAGTGAATATAAATATTGAATATAATGAATGAAATAGTAAAAAATAAATATTGAAACACCAATAATACAACAGGTAAATACACTAAATACGTATTGCAATATAAACAATGAAAATATTGAATACAACTAAATTGAATGTATAAGAGATATGTCTTACATCATCATTCCATAATTGCCCGTCAAATGATAGAAGGTAAAACCAATTTTTACCAGTGACTTCATGAACTCCAAAATCCAACGGTATAGGCAGTGTTGACTTGTAATGGTCATCCTTATGTTTCTACAAGGATTTACAAAAAAAAAATCATTAGTCTTCACATTATAAAAGGTAAAACCATACATTATACATCGAACAAAATTTACCTTTGATCATGTTTAGCAAGAAGACCATCACAAATCCATTTCTCGAATTCTTGAATGACTAAAGTATGATGTGGCCACGTGATTAAATCATCTTCAAATGGATATTTTTTTTGTCAACAATGGGAGTCAACTTCACTGAAGTACCTGCAATTCGTCGAAGTCATAAATAGCGACATCTAGTTATAGTGAACATGGTGATATAAAATATAGTTTGATATAAGTTAACAGGATATTAATGAGAAAATCAGAATGTATATTTGTATACAAATTTACTAACCGACTGAGTTGAAGTTTTTCTCGTAAGGCGAAGAATTCCATCGACTTGGACGCCGAGTCCTGTGCGAAGGTAACGGCGTTGAATCAGTAAGTTTAGCTGCAAGATGTATCACAATTCTTGTTTCAGGAATCTGACTTGGAAGGTCCTCGTCGGCCAACTCAAATTGGGACACATATATATCTCTAGACATTTGAGCGACATGAGGTAGAACATCAAACTGTATTCTATTTGGGCCATCAGATAAATACTCGTCAGTTTTGGGTGGTATCACACTCGACACCTCTGATTCAGTATGCCCTTCATCTCTAAAATCACCACAGATAGGAATTTGCTCTATAGAGGCCTTTAATGTGTCTCCACTTAAATTAGCATGTGGAAGTCCATCGGCAGGAATGTCGGTATTCAGCTTCTTTTCCATGGCCTTATGATACACTCAATGGAATACATTAATATATTGTTTATTTGAATAAAATATGTTTAACAGATTAGAATAAACATAAAGTACCAAGTTCAGTATATGTGTATACACTTAAGTATATCTATATTGTGGAAGACCTGTATATTCTTAAGTATATCACTTTATTCACATGTATCTTACTGTATTCACATATATTATGTAACTATATTCACTAATATAACATTGTATTCTCATGTATATGAGTGTATTTTGACTTATATATGTTGTTGTATTCCTGAGTAAACTAAAGCATATTAATAGCTGATTAAAAATATGCATTCAGAAAATCATGAATACATTAACACAAAACTAAATATTGAATACATCTAAATACATTGATTAAACATGTATCATTATACTACATATATAATAAACAGTTAAAAAAATTTAACCTCTGAATTCTCCCCGACAGCTGTATCATGTTGTATTTGAATTCCCGGATTATCACACAAGTTGTCCTCGGTTGACCTTTGAATACCACCGTCGTGTCTCCCAGTATATATTTTTCCTTGATATACCATTTATGTATTCTGATTGGCTTTAACATCTTTAGAATCTTTGTGAAATTGTCATTGATCAATGTTCGTAGAGAAGTGAACAGCCCATCACCTAATAATTAAACAAACAATTAGAGAGGGGTTAGAATATACAGGAAAGTGAATACATATATTGTAAAGATGAATATGCATTAACAATACTTACATAATTCTTGAATGAGTTTAGATCCTTCCTCAAGACATACAAATAATCAGATTTAGTATCAACTGGCTTCTTATCCCTCAATACAGTTTCCTTGATTTCAATCTTAGCAGTAAGAGGATTCTTGGCATGAGATTTAGCAGACACATGTGGTATTGGACTCTTTGCAGTTGAGGGATCAATTAGCTGCTATTTGTGCTTTTTGTGAGGTGGAGATGATGATGGACAAACGCTTTCATCATGTTTTTTCTTCGGCTGAAGAGGCGGTGCAGGACTAAAGTTATCAGAATCCTCTTTATTGTGGTCTGTATGAAGAGGACTTTGGTCTACATCAGCGCCATCCGGAGGCACCGGAATAACTCAAGCTCGCTAGTGATTGGTTGAATGTTGTTGTATTACATTTGAAAATAGAAATACACTCAATGTAAATCACATTTGTTGTATCGCTACTAATGTACTCTTTTTATGTATATGAGAAAACATGTATATACTTGTATTCACATGTATTCTATAAAATATTTATAACAATGTATTAAATATAAAAGATGTATTACTGTATTATGTATTCTGTTGTACTTCTGTATTTGTGAAAATATGGACATAGATGTGTGATGTATTCAAATGTATTTTGCATTGAATTTTAGCACTGTATTTAATTACAGAAACATATGTTGAATAAAATACCAATCAATTAAATAATAATAAATTACCATATTTTCCTGGTCGTCGAACATGTCGTTCATCAAGTAAGCATAAGTTGGCTGGTTGTCAGTGAACTTCCAATTGAGTATTCTGGGAATCCGGTTATCAACTTGGAGTGCAATTTTGGGGTCGACCTTTGAACAACACTCGTCCAACCATACATGCATAGCAAGAGGTATCCCAGTTATCCTGTAATACTTCTTCTAGGAATCCATCTTCTTGCTAATAGATTTGACAAGGGCATTGAATTCCTCCTTACCCCATGGGTAATCACAATATCACCCACTCTCGACCAAGTCAAAATGTAGTCTTGGGATGGTTGTGCAATTCTTCTCAATGGATAATATGAATGTATGTATGAAATACAACACAACTAATTTAATGGCATCTCCATCGTTGTCAAAACCCCAATCCTTGTCATTAAAGCATTTCAACAAATCTTTCTTCTTAACAGTCTTTCCACCGTCTAAGTATGTTTCCACAATCCTGTTAGGCCTCTTTGTGTTAAACTTAAATCGCAAGCGTCACTAACACAATTGAGACCAGTAACTACCGCAAACTCTCTGAGTGAAAAGCACAATGTTGTAACATTCACATGTATTAAAAATGAGTCAATAGGATTTTCTTCCAGCTCCAGAACCATGAAGCACCTGTACAACTGATGTTGAACCTCACAGTGTTTCATACCGAGGAATCCTCCAAAACAGGTAGTACCAAATAGTTTGTACTACTATGGACTAAGCTTTTCTTTGAGGACGGAGATTATGTCGGTGTTAGTGCAGAAACAAGTTCCTGTTGAGTGATTTGCAAATCGAAAGATGGCCCATCAAAATTGAGTGCTTTAGTGGCTATACCTCATGTAACCCTCTTCAGAGTTGTTGAATCAACCATTGAAGAGGAAATTTGAAGTTTTTTTGTTGAAAACCTAACAATGGTAAAGATTTTATTAAAAAAAAAGTGAAGAGAAAAGGAAGAAACATGAACCGGCAAAATATTTAAAAACTTTAACACTTACCACGAATATTTGGAGCAAAAATGTTGAAAATGAGAAAGAGAATCGTGTTGTGAGAGAATCATGCTTTTAAAATCAGCACAATCTTGCTGTGATTTTGGAAGAGAATAACTGAGAATGAGAAAAAAAATGGTATTTAATGGTCAATACATAATGCCCTAACGGTAGATTCAATACATAAAACTGAGTCTCTAGACATGGCGACTGCGCGCTACAGTAACGCAGTATAGAGAAATGGTCACCGCCCCTCCGTCCGGTGGTAGAAAGCCATCAGACCTACCCTAAAATATGCGTCTACATATTGTGCATCCATTCCAACAAAAATCATCTCAAAACATTTCTCCAACTACTGCAGATTTATGAATGAACGTTGCGAACACTGTTACAAAAAACCAACTGGGAACTTCGTATAAATCCATCAGCAAACTTCAGACAAGTCGAGCTACTACAGGTACTGGAGATTCATCTCTAGGACATTATCTATCTTCTCCTCAAAAATTGGAACATTCCAACATCAAAAATGGCTTCAACGAACAAGCACAACCCTCCGATGTGCAACAGATGGCCGGCAACAGAGCTGCAGAGGAACATATGTATCAAGGTCAATGCCAAGTTGTTACTTCTGATAAGGACAGTGAGAATACTAGGCCACAACAAATCTTCGTAGAACCAATCACTCCATTAATGCAAAATAGTTTTACGACAGAAATTTGTTCACCAATGGTTTGTCCAAATGCCAATGACAACGTCACTCGCCAACCCTTGGCTATGGGAGAGTCAGTTCAATACAATAAGGATCCAGTTACTAGCAAAAATCTTCAAGACTCTTATGCTACACGGTTGCATACCAACAAATCCTCCACGCTTGTTCCCAAAATTGATTTAATTCCAACTAAGTTACTTCATGGAGAACCAACAATTGAATTTACTATGGAGGAGGTTAATGCATTTACAATCGAAGAAGGATTACATCAAGCATGTGTGGTCAAGTTTTATTACGGCAAACCGGAGTTACAGGAGCTACGTAAAGTTATGCCAAAACAATTCGAAGTGAAAGGCAATTGCAATATTGGTCAACTGGAATTTCGCCATCTTTTAATCAGATTTGACCTCTTTTAGGATTATGTTCAGTTTTTATCACGGTCTTTTGGATATGTTAGAGCTAAGGGTGAAGAATTCTTCTTCAAAACATTTCCATGGACTCTAGGATTCAATCCTAGAGAAGAGACACCCAAGGCAGTTGTTTGGATTTCATTGCCGGAGCTGCCACCCAATTTCTTTGCCAAAAAATCGTTACTGTCAATCGCCGCAGTTGTAGGAAAACCACTTGCGGTGGACAAAGCGACACAAGACCGTACAAGACCAAGTACCTCTAGAGTTAAAGTCTTGGTAGACCTACTGGACAAACACCCTAAGCAACTTAGGTTACACATTGTGGACAGAGTTTCTGGAAAAACTGTGGAGTATTATCAGGAGGTTGTCTATGACAATCTCACAAAATATTGCACCTACTGTAAACATCAAGGACATGAAGAAAGTGCATGTCGATTGATGATGGCTAAGGTCAAGGAAGGTGGTCGCAGTGACAAAGAAACAGGGACAGTGCATGGATTGGTGCCTACTGTCGAGATGGCTAGTGTACAACAATTAAAAGGGGATGCTAGGGATTATTGAATGCAAAGAGAGCTGGCCAACAAGTGATAGAAGCTTCACTTCCTGATCAAACAATTGGGCAGCAGATGTTTTTGCAATTGCAAACTGGTAAAACTCAGCAAAGTACTACTGTGCAACAGGATGCGATTGTGAACGTAAATATTCATGCTGGACATTCTAAGGTTCAGGTGGAAACAATAAATAATGCACTGATTAATAATGTTGTTCTTAAGGGTTTGGTTCAGCTGGATGCAACAACAAAAACTGTGGAACAACCTGCTGCCACAGCTTTGCCGAAGTTGAACTCATCTCAACGATCTAATCCTAATGGTACTCAAAATGTTGGAACAACTGAAGCTGCTACTGTTGGGAATTCTCTGGGTGGACAGTTTGCAGATGGTGAGGTTACAGGTGCAAAATATGTGATTGATGCTCATGACAAATCTGGGAAATCAAGAGAAGCAGCAGTCCAATTTTTCGCTGTCGTGCAACAAGCAACAACCTATCATTCTCATGATTTGCACGCTGCTAATGATTCTGCTTGTCCAGTTTCTTCTACGTTTGATGGAGTTGGTGATCATGATAATATAACTAGCAAAACAGCTGGGGTGCAACAACAGCTTGATGTTAATAAACATACTGGTTTTCAAATACAGATGTCAGCAGCTGTGCAGGATGAGAAAATTGGGGTAGATCATCCCACTATAGCAGTGATTGAATCAGTTGAAATATATGTAGCTGATCAGGTTATTGATGGTGCAAACAATGCTAGCTTGAAGGCTTCCACAACTGGTTCATTGAAGGCATGTGTACATATGGTTCAACAGATTGAGCAGAAACAAGCAGTGGTAAATCGATCTTCAGGAAGGTCTGTTGCAGCTAACATTACTACAGCTGATATAGTAGTATCAAAGTCCTAACAGGTGCAACAAGGTAACAGTCTAGATTGGACAGTAGTTAATCGAGCTCATATACCACCTAACACAGCAAAAACACAATGGAACAAAAATCAGATTACTGAAGCAAGTTCAGCAGTTGAACTATGTGATGATTTGAAGAAAATCATATGCTCAAACATGTTTAAAAAATTGAACAATGAGCAGGAAAATGCAGTTGGGATTTTGCAGGAGAAGGAGCTTGAAGGTTCTTGTGCTTTGGCTAATGCAGCTGCTGCAGGGGTTGAGGTAACATCAAGAAACAGTCATTCAAAGGCAACAGGCAATGCAAAACAGAACCAGACCTCAAATAATACAGCAGCTCCAACAAATGTCTCAAAAGACATTATTCTTGTTGACGATCCAAATGCAGTAACATCAGCACCAACAGTACATATCTGCAATCCAGATTTGGATAAAATGATAAAGGACTCAAACGTAGCTATGTTGCTGCATACCACTAAAAATATTAACGCCCAATTGGTTACCTTGAATACCTCTATTCATGAGGTCCCTTCGCAATCGATCGAGTCTTATGGTGAGAGAGCAGTTGATTCTGGACAGCAACTCCTGTCAACATATAACAATCAACAAACAAATGCAGGTATGACTTCCTTCTCTCAAGCATCCACAAATGAAGGAAGTTGTTCTAAGGAGCAACAAGGTGATACCAGTGTTGTCTTGGTTGGTCGTAAAACATGGGCTGACCATGTAGAAGAGTATGAACAAGGTAAAGAAAACGTTGTTGATAACCAGCAGCTAAGCACTCAAATAACAGTGTCTACACCATGACAAGGTGATATATCATCGAAAATGGCAGTAGCTGTTATTGAGAAGGATGCTTTGGACAGTCCAAAACCTCATAAATGTGCATATTTAGCTGGCTCAAAAACGACTTCACAAGTGCTGAAAGTTTCAGTGGCAAAGAGACATGAACCAGGTAGTGTACAGTCGGGTAAGAACCTCACCAAAAAAGCTGAATTTAAAGCTTCTGCAACGAAGCATAATGACACGAAGAGGCAACAACCATTACAGATGGTTGTACAAGAATTACCTAATCAACAACTAGAGGCCAACTTACGTGTTTCCATTTACGATGAAGGTGAGGATGATGAATATCTTGAATATTGTCCGGAAGAGGCAACTAAAAGTGGAGATTTATCTCCAATGCATAGAGGAAAAAAGGTCAATCAAGGAATAGCACTCAGGCAACTCCCAATGAGAGCTGCAAAGCAAAAAGTGGCGGCCCTTTCCACATCTACAAGATCCAATAGATCAGAGAAGAAATGGCCTATCACAATTGAGTGCTTTAGTGGGTATACCTCATGTAACCCTCTTCGGAGTTGTTGAATCAACCATTGAAGAGGAAATTTGAAGTTTTTTTGTTGAAAACCTAACAATGGTAAAGATTTTATAAAAAAAAAAGTGAAGAGAAAAAGAAGAAACATGAACCGGCAAGAAATTTAAAAACTTTAACACTTACCACGAATTTTTGGAGCAAAAATGTTGAAAATGAGAGAGAGAATCGTGTTGTGAGAGAATCATGCTTTTACAATCAACACAATCTTGCGGTGATTTTGGAAGAGAATAACTGAGAATGAGAAAAAAAATGGTATTTAATGGTCAATACATAATGCCCTAACGGTAGATTCAATACATAAAACTGAGTCTCTAGACATGGCGACTGCGCGCTACAGTAACGCAGTATAGAGAAATGGTCACCGCCCCTCCGTCTAGTGGTAGAAAGCCATCAGACCTACCCCAAAATATGCGTCTACATATTGCGCATCCATTCCAACAAAAATCATCTCAAAACATTTCTCCAACTACTGCAGATTTACGAATGAACGTTGCGAACACTGTTAGAAAAAACCAACTGGGAACTTAGTATAAATCCATCAGCAAACTTCAGACAAGTCGAGCTACTACAGGTACTGGAGATTCATCTCTAGGACATTATCTATCTTCTCCTCAAAAATTGGAACATTCCAACATCAAAAATGGCTTCAACGAACAAGTACAGCCCTCCGATGTGCAACAGATGGCCGGCAACAGAGCTGCAGAGGAACATATGTATCAAGGTCAATGCCAAGTTGTTACTGCTGATAAGGACAGTGAGAATACTAGGCCACAACAAATCTTCGTAGAACCAATCGCTCCATTAATGCAAAACAATTTTACGACAGAAATTTGTTCACCAACTGTTCGTCCAAATGCCAATGACAACGTCACTCGCCAACCCTTGGCTATGGGAGAGTCAGTTCAATACAATAAGGATCCAGTTACTAGCAAAAATCTTCAGGACTCTTATGCTGCACGGTTGCATACCAACAAATCCTCCACGCTTGTTCCCAAAATTAATTTAATTCCAACTAAGTTACTTCATGGAGAACCAACAATTGAATTTACTATAGAGGAGGTTAATGTATTTACAATCGAAGAAGGATTACATCAAGCATGTATGGTCAAGTTTTCTTACGGCAAACCGGAGTTACAGGAGCTACGTAAAGTTATTCTAAAACAATTCGAAGTGAAAGGCAATTGCAATATTGGTCAACTGGAATTTCGCCATCTTTTAATCAGATTTGACCTCTTTGAGGATTATGTTCAGTTTTTATCATGGTCTTCTGGATATGTTAGAGATAAGGGTGAAGAATTCTTCTTCAAAACATTTCCATGGACTCTAGGATTCAATCCTAGAGAAGAGACACCCAAGGCAGTTGTTTGGATTTCATTGCCGGAGCTGCCACCCAATTTCTTTGCCAAAAAATCGTTACTGTCAATCACCGCAGCTGTAGGAAAACCACTTGCGGTGGACAAAGCGACACAAGACCGTACAAGACCAAGTACCTCTAGAGTTAAAGTCTTGGTAGACCTACTGGACAAACACCCTAAGCAACTTATTGTGGACAGAGTTTCTGGAAACACTGTGGAGTATTATCAGGAGGTTGTCTATGACAATCTCACAAAATATTGCACCTACTGTAAACATCAAGGACATGAAGAAAGTGCATGTCGATTGATGATGGCTAAGGTCAAGGAAGGTGGTCGCAGTGACAAAGAAACAGGGACAGTGCATGGATTGGTGCCTACTGTCGAGATGGCTAGTGTACAACAATTAAAAGGGGATGCTAGGGATTATTTGAATGCAAAGAGAGCTGGCCAACAAGTGATAGAAGCTTCACTTCCTGATCAAACAATTGGGCAGCAGATGTTTTTGCAATTGCAAACTGGTAAAACTCAGCAAAGTACTACTGTGCAACAGGATGCTATTGTGAACGTAAATTTTCATGCTGGACATTCTAAGGTTCAGGTGGAAACAGGAAATAATGCACTGATTAATAATGTTGTTCTTAAGGGTTTGGTTCAGCTGGAGGCAACAACAAGAACTGTGGAACAACCTGCTGCCAGAGCTTTGCCGAAGTTGAACTCATCTCAACGATCTAATCCTAATGGTACTCAAAATGTTGGAACAACTGAAGCTGCTACTGTTGGGAATTCTCTGGGTGGACAGTTTGCAGATGGTGAGGTTACAGGTGCAAAATATGTGATTGATGATCATGACAAATCTGGGAAATCAAGAGAAGCAGCAGTCCAATTTTTCGCTGTCGTGCAACAAGAAGCAACCTATCATTCTCACGATTTACACGCTGCTAATGATCCTGCTTGTCCAGTTTCTTCTACGTTGGATGGAGTTGGTGATCATGATAATATAACTAGCAAAACAGCTGGGGTGCAACAACAGCTTGATGTTAATAAACATACTGGTTTTCAAATACAGATGTCAGCAGCTGTGCAGGATGAGGAAATTGGGGTAGATCATCCCACTATAGCAGTGATTGAATCAGTTGAAATATATGTAGCTGATCAGGTTATTGATGGTGCAAAAATGCTAGCTTGAAGGCTTCCACAACTGGTTCATTGAAGGCATGTGTACATAAGGTGCAACAGATTGAGCAGAAACAAGCAGTGGTAAATCGATCTTCAGGGAGGTCTGTTGCAGCTAACATTACTGCAGCTGATATAGTAGCATCAAAGTCCCAACAGGTGCAACAAGGTAACAGTCTAGATTGGACAGTAGTTAATCGAGCTCATATACCACCTAAAACAGCAAAAACACAATGGAACAAAAATCAGATTATTGAAGCAAATTCAGCAGTTGAACTATGTGATGATTTGAAGAAAATCAGATGCTCAAACATGTTTGAAAAATTGAACAATGAGCAGGAAAATGCAGTTGGGATTTTGCAGGAGAAGGAGCTTGAAGGTTCTTGTGCTTTGGCTAATGCAACTGCTGCAGGGGTTGAGGCAGCATCAAGAAATGGTCATTCAAAGGCAACAGGCAGTGCAAAACAGAACCAGACCTCAAATAATACAGCAGCTCCAACTAATGTCTCAAAAGACATTATTCTTGTTGACGATCCAAATGTAGTAACATCAGCACCAACAGTACATATCTGCAATCCAGATTTGGATAAAATGATAAAGGACTCAAACGTAGCTATGTTGTTGCATACCACTAAAAGTATTAACGCCCCATTGGTTACCTTGAATACCTCTGTTCATGAGGTCCCTTCGCAATCGATCGAGTCTTATGGTGAGAGAGCAGTTGATTCTGGACAGCAACTCCTGTCAACATGTAACAATCAACAAGCAAATGCAGGTATGACTTCCTTCTCTCAAGCAGCCACAAATGAAGGAAGTTTTTCTAAGGAGCAACAAGGTGCTACCAGTGTTGTCTTGGTTGGTCGTAAAACATGGGCTGACCATGTAGAAGAGTATGAACAAGGTAAAGAAAACGTTGTTGATAACCAGCAGCTAAGCACTCAAATAACAGTGTCTACACCATGACAAGGTGATATATCATCGAAAATGGCAGTAGCTGTTATTGAGCAGGATGCTTTGGACAGTCCAAAACCTCATAAATGTGCATATTTAGCTGGCTCAAAAATGACTTCACAAGTGCTGAAAGTTTTAGTGGCAAAGAGACCTGAACCAGGTAATGTACAGTCGGGTAAGAACCTCACCAAAAAAGCTGAATTTAAAGCTTCTGCAACGAAGCATAATGACACGAAGAGGCATCAACCATTACAGATGGTTGTACAAGAATTACCTAATCAACAACTAGAGGCCAACTTACGTGTTGCCATTTACGACGAAGGTAAGGATGATGAATATCTTGAATATTGTCCGGAAGAGGCGGCTAAAAGTGGAGATTTATCTCCTATGCATAGAGAAAAAAAGGTCAATCAAGGAATAGCACTCAAGCAACTCCCAATGAGAGCTGCAAAGCAAAAAGTGGCGGCCCCTTCCACATTTTGAAGAACTCACAATTGTGATAAATGAGGCGCAAGAATCAAATTTATACCTTGTTTTATTTTATCTTTTTCTAAGCATTATCATATGTATTATCATCATAGAGTGTGTTATAAACTCTATGATAATCATAGAGTATTTACTACTTTCTAGTTCTTATTTTTTACATGCTTGCTAAAAGATGAGTTTGTTCATGCCTCAATAGGAATTGTAAGGTAAGGTCTAGCTAAGTATGTGTTTGCTATTAGAAGCAACACTAATATAGCTTTTTTTCCCCTTACTTGTACTCTTCCTTTGTGGTTCTTTTTTTTACTATTAATAAATTAGCTACTGGGCAAACCGCCTAGTAGTATAATTTGCTTTAAAAAAACATGTATACATAGTGTATACCATAAAACCTATTTTGCTATAAAAAATAAAAGGTAGCTATAGAAAATAATATTTTAAAAGAATTTTGATTTATAATAAATAGGGTATAAACCTTTGATATATGAGGTAAAATTTCCTTTAAAAAAAACTAAAACTGCTCAGTGCATACTTAATGGATTACTTTAAAGGGAAACTTACACAAATGTCCCAAATAAGTCTCAGCTTACCAACCTCTAGCCATTAGTCATACACGTACCAAAACTAGCCAAGCACATATAAAAATTGAAAACCCAATTAAATAAGATTTTCTCTCAAAGAATCACATGCAAAAATCTCCTTCCATATTTTTAAACATGATTAGCAACATTAGATGCAAGATGGAAAGGAGATTTCATGGATGAGGTAATAAATAAGGTGATGAAAATACAAAAAAAAATACAATATTCCAAAAATCTAAGCAAAAAAGAAACTTTTTCAATGGGTAAAGTTGAAATTCATTTAAAACATATAGATAAGTGAATATACAAAATTTGTGGAAGATTGGAGATGATTTGGACTGGATTTGTATCAAAATTCGTAATTAAATCGAGTTCAAAAAATGCTTCTGCGACACATGTATCAAACATGTATCACGTATGTATCTCGCACACAGGTATACATGTGATACACAATTGATACAAATATGATACATATATGATACACAAATGATACACAGTTACACATATCATTTTTTTCATGTTCTGTTTTTACTTCAAATTTTCAATTCAAACCACCTCAAAACTTCACCAAATCATCCCAAAACTGAGATTCAAGCTCCTTAAAATGTACCCAATCTATTCTAATAACACCCACTCAAAAGAAAGCAAAACATTTGACCTTTTTTTTGCTACAAATAGCTAATTGGCTAATATTAGTAATATTTTATAAATTGACCAATTTTGGTAATGAGCTACTTATAAATGGACATAACCGGTAGTTTCCTATTTTAAACCTACCCTTAAACATAAAGGGATTTTTGTCATTTTCTCTAGAATGAAGTTTGTCCAATGGGCTTCTGGACGCATGCAAAAGGATACAAAAGTGGGATTTCCTATTGGAGGCTGAAGAGAGTTATTTTCTGGGCTCCCCTTCTTCAAACAAAACGTTATACGAACTCGGCCCAAAAGATTGGACACGTGAGTTTGCTGAAACAGCAGGGGGAAAAATGCTTTTCAATTTAAAATCTTTAAATTATTCAGCGATGAGCCTGGTTGAAAAATGAGATTATTTAGAAATATACATGAATGTTGAGGTTAAGCATTGAGTATTTGATAGTAGACTTATAATATAAAAAAAGTTTGTAATTGTTTCAGAAGAAATGAAACGAAAGATGCAATAGAGTTAGGACAATCATATCTAAATATTATAGGGTGATAATTAAACAATTGGAAACTTTACGATATTTCCGAAATCTTGACCTTATTTCATGCAATATTGCGGAGGCTTTGTCAATTATTAGGCTAAAATGGTCTAAAGATACTCTTAATATGGTATGATATTGTCCGCTTTGGGTTAAGCCCGCATGGTTTTCTCTAAAAGATCTCACACCATTAAGAGTATCTAACTCCTTATAACTAGAGCTTATTTTTCTTTTCTACTTTCTGTGGGACTTTGTTCACACACACTCAACAATCTACTAAGTCAGGCCCCACGCCACACTCTGCCATATTAATAGTCCCCCAAAACCATTGGCTCTGATACCAGTTGTTGGGCTAAAACGGTTCAAAGATACTCTTAACATGGCGTGATATTATCCGCTTTAGGCCAAGCCCACACAGTTTTCCCCAAAGGCCTTACACCATTAAAAGTATCCAACTCCTTATAAGTAGCTTATTTGTCTTTTCTACTTTCTATGTGAGACTTTGTTCACACACACCTAAGATAGAAATGAACAACTCAGTCGAGCAACTGCTGGTTCTAGTCAGGGGCGGCCCGTCCATAAAGCGGGTAAAGCAATTGCTTTAGGCCCCACATTTATGGGGGCCCCATTTTTTGGTTATATCTCTCTCTCTCTCTCTCTCTCTCTCTCTCTCTCTCTCTCTCTCTCTCTCTCTCTATATATATATATATATATATATATATATATATATATATATATATATATATATATATATATATATATTATAAAGTGAAACAATACGTGGGAAGTTTGCATAAAAAGAGAATACAAATTTGAGATAGTGGACCACAACTTTCTCGAGCACAACTTTATCCAGCAAAGTGAAAACAACGTGTGCATTAATAGCACTATGCTACTATATTATATTTTTATACTTTGTTCTTCAATTAATCAATTCATGACTCCATTCTTCAATAGCCAAAGATCAAGCATTATTGTGGAGTTTCAGCCTTCAGAGTTTAATGTATTGATTCAAGAAATAGTAGAGTGTTTTTTGTTTGTTCTATTTTCATAATTCAAGTTTTACGACAAGCATACTCGAACAGAAAATTTAATTTGATATCAAGTTATCCGTTCTTGAAGACTTGAACCAGGTTCTATCATTCTATCTTTTTATTATTTTCTCATCTAAAATTTAATATTTTGCTATTTAGTGCATTTTTAGATTATTTATTAGAAGATAAGTATGTCAAATAGAAAGTGTGAATCTGGTTATGAAAAACTCAAGAAAAGAAGAAGAATTCAAATTTAATACAATCTCAAAAAGGTGCTCTTGATAATTTTTTATTGAATAATAAAAATCTTGAATCAGAAAATTTGGGAGAGTGTTCTCTAGATGAGCAAGTTAGTAATTCGGTTGAGTTAGATAATTCTAAAATTAATAATATTCAAGTAGAAAAAGAACAAGTAAGTGACAAGTCGGAAATAGATCCTCAAAAAAAAATATTGATGCTTATGAATGAAATAGATAATTCAACTCCTATAAATATATATGATCCTAGTCAATGGACTAATGTAGATACAAAGTTGAGAGATCTATTAGTAGAAAAGGGACCAATTAAAATAATTGACACAAATTTTCCGAATGATAATTTTTCAAGACATTTTTCTACTACACATTATATTCAAAAAATTTGCGAATAGTGAAAGACATGATAGAAGATGATTAGTTTTTTCTAAAGATTTAGATAAAGTATTTTATTTTTGTTGTAAGTTGTTTAGTTTGAGTTCCGAAACTTGTAGTAGTAAACTAGCTAGTGAAGGTAGTAATGATTGGAGAAATATTAGTACTAAGCTCAAAACTCATGAAACAATAAATGAACATATTATTAACATGGCTGCATGGATTGATTTAGAAATAAGACTGCAGAAAGATAAAACAATCGATAAAGATGTTCAAGAACAAATCAATAGAGATAGAGAGCATTGGAAAAATGTATTGTCAAGAATTATTGTCGTGATCAAAACTCTTGAAAAAAATAATTTAGCATTTAGAGGAAAAAAATGAAAAGATATATCAAAAAAATAATGAATTTTTTTTAAGTTTAATTGAAATGATTGAAGAATTTGACCCCTCATGCAGGAACATATTCGACGAATTAAGCATTATGAAATTCATAGTCATTACCTTGGGCATAGAATACAAAATGAATTGATAAACTTATTGACAAGTGAAATTAAGAATAAAATTATAGAAAAAATTATAGAAGAAAAATATTTCTCGATCATACTTGATTGCACTCCAGATACAAGTCATCAAGAACAAATGTCTTTTATACTACGGAGTGTGGATATTTCAGCAATTCCAATAAAAAATAATGAATATTTTTTAGAATTTTTAAAAGTAGATGATACAAGCGGAAAAAGTCTTTTTGAAGTTATTGTAGATGAAATAAAAAATATTGGACTTGATATTGATAATTTATGAGGGTAAGGATATGATAATGGGTTCAATATGAAGGAAAAATATCAAGAAGTGCAAAAAAGACTTCTTGATGTAAATCCTAGATCATTTTATACACCATGTGGTTGTCATAATCTAAATTTGTTACCTTGTGATATGGCCAATTCTTGTACAAAAGCTATATCATTTTTTGGAGTGGTACAACATATATATTCATTATTTTCATCTTCTACTAAGCGATAAAAAGTATTAAAGGATAGTGTACCTAGTCTAACTCTTAAATCATTGTCACAAACTCGTTGGGAAAGTCGTATTGAAAGTATTAAAGTAATAAGATTTCAAACTCCACAAATAAGAGATGCTTTATTGAAATTAGTAGAAATTAGTGATGATCCAAAAACTAAAAGTAAAGCTAATTGCTAAGTAACATATGAACTCGAAAATTTTGAATTTTTATTGGGTATGACTATTTGGTATGATATATTATTTGTTGTTAATTCAGTTAGCAAAAGTATGCAGTCAAAAGATATGCATATTGATGTTGCCATAGATCAATTAAAAGGTTTGATTTCTTTTTTGGGCAGAGGTCGAAATATGCCCTTGTACTATACGAAATTGAGTACATTTACCCTTCGTTAATACTTTAGCTTAAATATGCTCTTACCGTCACATAGTTGGTCCATATATGCCCTTAGAGTTACACAGTTGGCCCATATATGTCCTTTTCGAAACGGAATCCACCCAAACTAATTAGCTCTTTCGTTAATTGTATTAAAGTGTATTACAAACACTATTTTCTTTTTATTAATACTTTTTTTCTTTACCTATCTCTTTTCTTTCTTCTTTTTTCTTCACTTCTCTTTTTTTTTCTTTTTCTTTCTACCTTATGATGTCTTCTCCATTTTCGTCACCAATTTCATTTGACAAAACTCATAAATTTTAATTACTAAGAAAATTCTCCCATAAGGTAATCAAGTTTTAATTTTTCTGGCCCTCTAAATAAACAAAATTAAATTATTCCAAAAATTATGGTTTAAACTTTAAAATAATAAAAATATCTTAACCTTTAACAATACTCGAAAGACCAAAATATTTAAATTATTTTCAGAAAGATAATTTAATGATTAAAAGCCTAGAGTTCAAGTTGTATTATTATAAATTTGAGTTGTTAGTCTTTTTTCATCTTTTTCAGCTGGATATTTTTTATTTTTTTTATTAACTATGTAAATTAGGGGTGTACATGGAACGGGTTGGTTCGGTTTTTATCAAAACCAAACCAAACCAATTATATCGGTTTGGATTGTTCGGTTTTGTTGGATTTTTCAAATTTTTTGTTACATAAATATTATTTCAATCTTACTTTGTTAAATTTTTTAGAACTAAATATATGTTGAGTAAAAATTAAAAAATTGACAAACATACGATCTATAAAAATATTCGTATGGGAGAATTTTCTTAGTAATTGAAATTCATGAGTTTTGTCAAGTGAAATTGGTAACGAAAATAGAGAAGACATCAGTAATGGAGGAAATCGGTTAAGGGAGAAAGAAAAAGGAAAAAAAAGAGAAGAAAAGAAAAAAGAAGGAAGAAAAGATAACGGTAAAGAAAAAAAGTACTAATAAAAAGGAAATAGTGTTTGTAATACACTTTAATACAATTAACGAAAGAACTAATTAGTTTGGGTGGATTCCATTTCGAAAAGGACATATATAGGCCAACTGTGTAACTCTAAGGGTATATATGGCCCAACTATGTGATGGTAAGGGTATATTTGAGCTAAAATATTAACGAATGACAAATATGCTCAATTTCGTATAGTACAATGGCATATTTGGACCTTTTCCATTCTTTTTTTAACAAATATAGAGAAGAAGGATTTGCAACTGCTATGATTTCTGCCAAGGAAATTACATTTGAAATGAATATCGAACCCGAATTTCGTAAGAAACGTGTGATATCTAGGAAGAAAAGATTTGATGAGAATGTTGATAATGAAATCTCAAAGTCTCTTGAAGAGTCCTTTAGAGTTGATTACTTTTAATACATAGTAGACAATGCTATTTTTTCACTTCAAAATAGATTTGAACAATTTGAAGCATATGAAAATATTTTTGGTTTTATATTTAGTGGTAAAAAACTAAGATCACTAAATGATGGAAATTTAAAAATACATTGCCTTAATCTTCAATTTTTCTTAAAGCATAATAATGAATCTGATATTGATGGTTTAGATTTATTTTCTGATTTGAAAGTATTAAGGAAAATAGTACAAGTAGAAGATAATAGTTTAATCGATATACTCAATCAAATAAAGAGATTTGATTCTTTTTCAAATACTTATATTGCTTATAGAATAATGTTAACAATTCCAGTTACCGTTGCTTCAGCAGAAAGAAGTTTTTCAAAATTAAAATTGATAAAATCTTTCTTTTCAAAATTAAAATTAATAAAATCTAACCTATGATCAACAATGTCTCAAAAGAGATTAAATGGGTTAGCTATATTGTCAATTAAGAAAGACTTATTAGGAGAAATTGATTATAAAAAAATTATTAGTAACTTTGCATCTAAAAAAGCTAGAAAAATTGACTTCAAATAATAAAAAAAATTAAAACATTAAGGCCAATCATTAAGGTTTGGCTTTAGGCCCCAAAATACGTCGGACCGCCCTTGCTAACGTATTCTTTTTAAAGTATATAGACATCAATAATGTAAATGTTCTATACTATAAGTATGAATTTTATCAATTATAACAGATACATGTTATAGATCGGATGAAGTTAAAAAAAAGTGTACGTGGTCTGTTCAAGATTGAAGTTAGGTAAGTTGTAAACGTTTCAAGTCTTGTCCTACGATGGGATGGTTGAAGATGAAAAATTCTGACAGATGACCAACACAGTTGGGCCAATAGAGAACCTCATAAGTCAAGAATATATTAATAAGGCTCCCTTGTGAAACCAACAGAACAAAAATAGGTTTAAATGCGAAATTGAAGAGAACAATTTTTTCGAGAGAAAGAAAAGGAGGTGACCGACCAAGCTGGTCTACCTCGTTAATGGCACGGTAGGCAAGGCAAGGTCCCTTTTCTGTGGAAACAAGTAAACTGAAAGAAAAAGAACTACTGTAGAATGAATATAACACGCCGACAACAGGGCGATAGCACAGTTTAGTAATTTTTCCAATTTTATTTTCACTATTTTTCCCTAGTTATGAGTTAAATTTTATCATGTTAATCTTTACAAATATCTCCAACTCGTATGAGCTTCTAACATAAGACTTTGTTTACATACCATATATATCTAACAAATAATTAATTTTACGTCATGCCATTGCACCTCGCAAAAATTGTTGAAAAAGGAAAACACGTGGTTTGCTGGAACATAGGATGACAGTGTAAATTAAATAGTAAACAACTTCATTTGATGCGTAATCACTGATCGACATTATCATCATCATCATCTTCTTTTTCCCGTTCAGGCGTGCAGCAGTACTATTCAAACTTTGATAGATGTACAGGAAGTTGCCGAGAACTTACAACATAGCTAATATTATCTCAGCGGTTGTGTGTACGCAGACTTGACCCTACCTTGTGAGGTTAAAGAGGTTGTTTCCAATAAATATTCGGCTCAGGACTGATAAGCATAAAATAGTTAAAAATAATTAATCTTCTGTCTATTAAAATAGTACTCTCTCCGTTTTAATTTATGTGAACATGTTTGACTGGGCATGGAGTTTAATAAAAAAATAAAAAAATTTGGAATTTGTGGTTCTAAACAAGTCAAAAAGGGCCTCAGAGTATTTGTGTGATTATAAAAGCTTCTCATTAAGGATAGAATTGTAAGTTTAAGCTAAATTGTTACCAAATTTAGAAAGAAGTCATTCTTTTTGATACGGACCAAAAAAGAAATAGGTTAACGTAAACCGGAACAAAGTTAGTAACAATTAATATCGACCAAAGCCATACAGCCTATTTAATGTACTTGTTTGTAACTTAGAAGGAAGTTTCTTGGGGAGCTTTTGGCCACACTTCACCAGCATGACAACAGCCTAGCAAAAGTACACCTGGTGTACGGTGAATATTGTCTCATTATTATTCCCACCCGTACAAAATTATATGCTAGTAGTAGTTGAACTGCATAACAACAAAGCTGGCATAAGATCTCATGATCTGCCTAATTTATACGATATTAAATTTGGTGTATGAACAGGATCTATCCTTTTTTAATTTCTTTTTTCTTTGGATAGAAAAGAAACATATTATACATAGCTAAAATGCATCATTACAACTTAAGGGGTGTGAGCGGATCGTGGTGGTTCCTATCACGTATGCTAAATAAGCTTTATATGGATACACGGGAAGAATAGCTACTCCGTTCTGCTCCCTGTATCAAACAACTTGAAAGATACAACTCGAGTTTACAAACTCTTGCAAACCTAAGGATTAACTCTAACCCTTGTAGCAATACGTCACAGGTTGTTGCGACTACTTCAAGTTAACTCTAACTTGAATGATACAACTCAGGTACCTAGTACAATTTGCTTCTAAGAAAGCTAAAAGATATAACTCAAAACGCCTACTACACTTTGAACTAGAAATAAAGAAAGACACATAAAACTCTTTATGAAATTTGTTCTTCAATCTGGTTCGTATAGCTTCAGGATCACACTCTTTAATCTCACAATAATTGCTCACAAAATGCCTTACTATTTTGCTCTCAATTCAGCTTTTACTTCAATACATGTAAGTCGCCTATAAAAAGAGAACAATACCGATATATATAGAGTTAGTAAACAAAGAGTAACTAGAAGTCTAATGCTTTACTCTTCCTTGGTAGAAGAGTTCTAGTTAACTTCAATCTCTAACTCTTTCCTTATCTAGGATAGAGTTCTCTTTAAGTAAGTAGTCATGCTCCTTATCAATTATGCAATCTTTTCGTTTAGGAAATATCAGATATAACCACTTATACTTATCCCCTTCACATGCATTCCTTGTGCTTGAATCTGACCATGCCCTATGTATATTGTCCATGGACCTGGTTCATGCATGTGTTCCTTTGTAAATCATCAAAACTAAAACCTCTTAGGTCAACAAATTTTTCATTTTTGATGATGACAAACTCTGTGGTTTTCAGAAGCATCAAACCTGTTTCAACTTAGCTCAACATCAAACACAATATTAGAACACTTTCCATTAAAGTCACAAATCATCAAGGACCGGGTTCATTAGCTTATAAATATCACAGTCCAAAGCAAAAACACAACCTATCTTCCCCTTTTGGCATCATCAAAAAGTTGCATAATTAAGTTAAGTAACCAGATTTTAGCAGATCTTACTCATGGCCATTGAGGCTACTTCAAATGCAATCATGGATTCAATTTTCTCTTAACAATCTAAGGATATTAGCCATGTAAAAAATATCAACAAACAATTAGAGCAAAGGCAGTGAATTTTATTGATAAGATTCTTTCACAAGGTATAAAAAGAAATAAAAGCACTGAACCATGAGCAAAAAAGCAAATAAAAACATCTCACTTAGGTCACTGGTTACAAACTAGGATTAGGAAGGATTTAGGACTGGGAAGGACCAGGTTCTTGGTTCTTGGCTTGAAGCAGCTTCAGCGTATCTTAAAGAATACCACCATTCTTCTCCTTTTACTTAGCAAGCACACACTTGAGAGAGTCTCTCCCAAACTCTAATCCAGCCAATCGTTTCTTCAGCCGTTCAATCTCAGCATCCTTAGCCATTTTCTTCCATTATTTGAGCCTCCTTGCTCCTTTCGGCAGACCTAGTTATTTTAGACACAATTGAGCCATCAGCCTCAACCTATGTTTCTCAAGAATTTTTTTGAGAAGTTTTTTCCTTTTTGGCACTAGGTGTGGGTACTTCCACATCCTCATATTCATCTTCAAGAACCAGGTTCAACTCCTCAATACTTGCCAGCCTTTTTTCTTTCCTTTCCAAGCGACTTTCTTAGCACTCTAAGCTAAGGCCCTTTTTACATTGGCCTCACTCTACTTCTTCTGGATCCTTGTAGTTCTTCCTCTTATGAGAGGTGTTGCTACAGAGATAGAATGGGCACTCCTTCTCTTAGTGCCACCCATGCCCTTTCCTACGGTCTTTCCAACTTTGCTCTTCCTCTTTTCATTGTACCTATCTGACACTTTTGCAGCAGATGAAGACTCTTGTCTATTTTAGCAAGAGAAGGAATTGGTTCATAAAACCATTTCCTTAACCTAACAAACCCATCTGTTGCACTTCTCTCACCAGAACCATCACTTATCTCCTGTGATTCTATCCCCATACTTTCATTCATAGTCTCCTCATTATCACTAATCTCTTCACTCCAGACCACCATTGCACCTGTCTCCTCATGTAATTCATAACATATGGGTGAATCAAATCCAGTCATTTGTTTTTCCACCCCTCCTCGCATTAGCCTCAACACCCTCGCTCTCATTTTATTTTTATTTTTTATTTTTACCACCAATGTCTTCAGTAACAATATTTCCCTTTTCAATACCAGCCATAAACCCAACCAAAACAAATCGATTCTCAAGATTTTTTGCCATTTCAGAACCAAATTCAGAGGTGGCAGAATTTTGTGGTTCTTCTACTTGACTGACTTGTAGCTTCTCATTTAATTTCTTGGATTATTCTTTACTTGCTATTGTTTTACGTGCAATCATTTTGATATGCCTTTTCTTGGGGGTTTGGGTGGTTGAAAGTGTGGGTGAAGGTTCTTTGGGTGGTAAGGAAGGATTTCAGATATTTTGGGATTCTCATCGATGTTTTCCATTTGATCAGTTCAGAAACTTGAGAGAAATGGAGAGAGTTTTGAGGTTTTGGTGATTTTGATCTTTCAAAAAAATTTGAGATAAGAGGGTAAGGTCAAATCTATTTAAAGAGGGAAAAGGTTGAGTGTGTAATAAAAACTTTTTGGAGATTATAAGTTTTTTCATCTTGGGAGTTTCAGATTTAAGAGACGTCCTACTCTTCGCCAAAAATATTAGGCAATTATGGCGTACGGGGTTTTGTTTGGTGAAACTAGTTCGTTTGTAACAGATTGGTTCAAAAAGAGGTTGGGATAATGTGGGACTCCTTTCAGATCATGATCCTAATACGATTATTTTAAAATATGCAGAGTGGAGAATACATATCTTATAAGTTCGATGAACCAGGTTCTTCACTGAAAGTTTTCTTATGTAAGACTGAATTTTTCAAGAAAATAAGGATAATATTATTAGATATCAGTGAGACATTTTAGCACATGGCACAAGAGTATACTAATTGAGAAATATCTAATCTAATTATTTACAAAATTCATAAATTAGCTAACCAATCACTGAGTTAGAACTGGTTCTTTTTAGGTGATGTTAATCATCCCTAATTCTAACATGTTCCATTCAAAGTGATCTCTACTTAGAGCTTTTGTGAAGATGTCAACTATTTGCTTATCAGTAGCACAAAATTCCACAGTGATCAAACTCTTCTCAAAGTTGTCCCTAAAAAAATGATGCCTAACATCTATGTGCTTAGTTCTTTTGTGATGAACCGAGTTCTTGGTCATACTAATTGCACTAGTGTTGTCATAAAAGATAGGGATACAACCTACATCAATTCTAAAATCCATTAATTGCTACTTAATCCACAATAATTAAGCACAATATGAGGCATCAGCCACATACTCAGCTTCAGCAGTAGACAAAACCATAGAATTTTGCTTTTTGGTGGCCCAAGACACAAGACATGAGCCAAGAAAATGTGTCATACCTGAGATGCTCTTTCTATCAACAGGAAATCCTGCATAATCAGCATCACCATCTCCCACAAATCAAAATTACTACCTTTGGATACCATATGCAAAGATCAGTGGTGTATTTTAGGTATCTCAAGATCCTCTTGACATCCTTCAAGTGAGACTCCTTTGGATTTGCCTGGAATCTAGCAAAAAGGCATACACTGAAAATAATGTCATGTATACTAGCATTGGGATATAACAAAGATCCAATCATTTCCCTATACATTTTCTAATCAAAAGATGAACCAGGTTCATCCAAATCCAATATTGTGGTTATTGCAATAAGAGTGTCAATTTCTTTGGATGTTCCTTCTTGGTTTTGTTGCTGAGGAATAGGTTCATAGATAGGTTCCCTCGAGGTTTGAGGATTAGTTCCCCTCTGGTCAACTCCCCCTATCAGGTGGCCCTTGATGGAAGGACCAGTTCCATCACATGTTCCTTCCTGTGATGCAGTTTCAGGTTGGACTGTTGTTTCAGCATTTGAATTTTTCGTCAGCACAATCTCTTCATCATTCATTTCCTTCCTCTCTGAAAGAATATTAGCTTAATCAAAAATAACATGTACACTTTCTTCTACACATATAGTTCCTTTTTTGTATATCTTATATGTTTTACTATGTGAAGAATATCCCAAGAATACTCCCTCATCACTTCTGGGATCAAACTTACCTAGGGAGTCTTTTTCATTATTGTGCACAAAACACTTACATCCAAATGCCCTAAGGTGGGATATATTTGGCTCTCTCTTTTAAGTAACTCATAGGGAGTCTTCTCAATAAGAGGGCTAGTCATGCACCTATTTATAATGTAGCATGCAGTGTTTACAGCTTCAGCCCATAAGCTATGAAGCAATTTACTAGCAAGTAGCATAGTCCTAACCATTTCCTCAAAAGTCCTATTCTTTCTTTCAACTACTCCATTTTGTTGAGGAGTTCTAGGAGCAGAGAAATTATCATCTATGCCATACTCATCACAAAATTCAAAAACTTTAGCATTCTCAATCTTAGTACCATGATCAGACCTAATTGATGCAAGTTGATTACCTAGTTGTTTCTCAGTTTTTCTAACAAATGAAGAGAACATGTCAAATACTTCATCTTTAGATGTTCTAAACAGTGTCCAAATAAACCTAGAGTAATCGTCAACAAGCACTCATTGTCCTTATTGGTCCACACAGATCTGTATGGACCAGTTCCATCGACTTGGTAGTACTTACCATTTTCTTACTTTTAAAAGAGGATCTTACCTGTTTCCTCCTTGCACAAGCCTCACAAAATTTATCTTACTTGAACTTAATATTAGGCAGTCTTATTACCAAGTCCTTGGAGATTAGTTTGTTGAGATGAGTTAGACTTGTATGTCCAAGTTTCTTGTGCCAAAGGAGGGGATCATTGTCTAACACACTTAAGCAAGTGAGTTCATTATCTGACAGTGTGGACAGATCCACCATATATATGTTATTCACTTTTTTTTCCTGCAAAACTACCTTGTCAGTGGTAAGATTTATCACAAAGTATTTTGTAGAGGTAAAAGCAACCATGTTTCCTCTACCACACAACTCCGATACACTTATCAAACTGTATTTCAATCCATCTATCAGGTAGGCATTCTCAACAGAGTGAGAATCAGATTTACCTATCTTTCCAACCCCAATGATCTCACCTTTCTTTCTATTTCTGAAGGAGACATTACCTCCTTTAAGGTCATCAAGTGAAAGGAACTGGTTCTTGTACCATATTTGGCTGCTCCCCTTCACTTGGACCTGCAAAAAGAAATTATGGATTAGTCTTAGAAATTCAAACTAGTTTGGGTTCATTTCTATAGGGAAAAGGAGAAATCAAAATTGTTTTAGCCCAACTTGGTAGCCTATTTTTCCCTATAAATTTTTTTGTTCTTTTGACTTGACTTTTCTTTTGCAACGCATTCACTCTTTTATGACCAGTGTTACCACATTGTGTGCAAATTTTATTCTCAGGGAATGTGAGGTACTTGCTTTTGGGATCCCACTTAGGTGCAGAGTTCCCAAAGCCAAGTCCACTTCTGTTGCTACTATGGTGTTCTTGTAGCCATAAAAGTGTATCAGAGGACCTGTTCCATTTACATATTCTATCTAGCTCATGCTTAACCTTAGTCAAGTCCTTCTTCAGGATTCTTACCAGTTCATCCTTTTTATAAAGCTCATCTTTTACCTTTCCTAGATACTTTTTCTAGTAAGAGTTGTGTGTCACTAGCTATTTATTTACCTGTTCCTAACTTCAATTTTAGATTTCAGATCTAAGTTCTAGAACAGATGTGTTAAGTGCATGAACCTGGTTCTTCAAAGCAATATTTTCTTTTCAGTTTCACAAGCCTTAATTTTCAGGTTTTTGCTTTCTACTTTTGAAAAGTTACACTCTTTTGACAACTGTTCTTTTTCAAAACTTATATTCTTAGACTCATCAATTAATGTTAGCAACAATTGTGATAGTCTATCTTTAGAAAGAAATTTAATTTTATCTTTTAGCTCTAGAAGACTTATTTCAGATTCTTCATCAGATTCATCATCGAATTCTTGAATTGTTATAAGAGCTCGTTCAGCATCATCATCATCATCATCATCATCATCATTATCAATGTCCTCATCTGAGCTGTCTTCCCAAGCAGCAACCATTGCTTTGGATGGACCTTTGTTATATTTCTTCTTATCATAAGCATATTCTTTCTTTTTGTTTCTTCTTCTAGATCTCTTATTTTTCCACTCGACTTCCCACATAGGACAGTTCTTGATCATATGGTTCTTTTTACTACACTTGAAGCATCCATCGGTCACTTGAACGTGATTTCTTATCCTCTCATTCCACCAAGAATAGTAGTGACTATTGAATAGTGGTTGCCTATTGGTGGATTAGTCTTTACAGTTTCTAGGTAGTGTACTCATCTTGATCTTTTCCTAAGGTGTTTGCCTCATTAAGGATAACCTGCTCTGATACCAATTGATGTTTTATAATTCAATACGACACAAGAGGGAGGGAGGGTGATTTGTGTGGTCTCTAATTTTCCGCGTGCATAGATTATAGAAGGACCTAGTTCTTCTATGCATTCCTTATACTACATTTGAGAAATAAATAATGCAGAAATAAAGAACACAAGGATTTTTATGTGAAAAATACTCGTCTCAAAAGGTGAAAAAAATCACGACCTACTATACCAATAGGATTTTCCCCAAATACTTCACTACAACTCTAAGCAAACAACAAAGTTAGTAAACTCTTGTAAACCTAAGGATTAACTCTAACCCTTGTAGCAACAAACCACAAGTTATTTCGATTACTTCAAGTTAACTCTAACTTGAAAGATACAACTCAAATTTACAACCTCTTGCAAACCTAAGGATTAACTCTAATCCTTGTAGTAACATCCATAGGCTGTTGCGACTACTTTATGTTAACTCTAATTTGAATGATACAACTCAGGTACCTAGTATAATTTACTTCTAATAAAGCTGAAAGGTACAACTCAAAATAACTGCTACACTTTGGACTAGAAATAAAGAAAGACACATAAAACTATTTATGAAATTAATTTTTCAATCTGGTTCGTGTAGCTTCAGGATCACACTCTTGAATCTCACAAGAATTGCTCACAAAATGCCTAGCTATTTTGCTCTCAATTCTACTTTTACTTCAGTACATGTGTGTCTCATGTAAAAGAGAACAATACTGATATATATAGAGTTAATAAACAAAGAGTAAGTAGAAGTCTAATGCTTTACTCTTCCTTGGTGGAAGAGTTCTAGTTAACTTTAATCTCTAACTCTTTCCGTATCTAGGATAGACACTACAAGAAATCATAGCTACATTGATATTTATTTAGCAACATATATAATAAATGTCGCAAAAAAACTAATTCTTTGACATTTTTTAAGAAATGACATAAATAAGTGACATATTATAATAAATGACAAAACTATTGAGACTCTTGTAGTGAAGCGTCACAATATTAGTCGATATTTACTGACATTTACCGCTAATGAAGGAAATTTTCTAACTTTATAATGTTTAATATAGAATTAAACACTATTACGAAGGCTGTCTTCTCTAAGAACCCAACCAATCTCTCCCCTTTCCTCAACCCCAATTAGGCGTCCCCCGTTTTATGTTCACTAAACAATCGAGGTCGCCATGTGATGCAGAGAATTGAAAGGGAAAACTACATGGGTGTTAGATTATCCTAGAATTCTAAACATGACAGAAGGTCACCAAAATTTAGGCCGCCTTTTACACACAATCGACTGCCATATTTAATCTATTCTCTGTAATTCTCAAACATCCGGTTGAAGATATTAAGATTTTGGTAAGTATTTTTCTGTTCTAATCTGTTGTTCACTAGATTGAATTTCTGGTTAACTGCCTTTAAAATTTTTGCTACCTTTTCTTTTATTTCCGTCGTATTCTGTTCATATCAACTATTTGAGCAAATGCCTTAGAGGATTAAATAAAATTTAATGGACTGGCTTTATTTTATTAACATAAGGTTAAAGTTTGCGCTTCCTTTGATTCATCTTTTCATGTTGAACTGATTTTGTAATGGTAGTGATGAGATTATTAACATTATTTGGTGGTTCAATCATTCTTAATGCTATAGAACCTTGTATCCATTTACTAGTACATACGGCATTCATCAAACGACGCAAAAAGTAATGAATTAAATTATAGGACTATCTTTGCTTCAACTAGATAGTTTGTTTGATTAGTATTTGTTACTGACAAACTATTCTATATTAAGCCAATGAAATGGCACTCTGTATTGTTTTCCTATAAAAGAGAAAACAACTGAATATTAAATTGATATGAAATGTTTGATAAGATATATATGACTAGTTTAATCTTGATCTTGGTATTTTTGACACGTTAAAACTTTTTTAACGTGTTGAACCTTATTCGCTGATGAATCATGTGATGTTGGATCCAACAGAAGGATATTATATAGTAGCTTGTCTTGTGTTAGAATTATTGTGGTTGTGCTTGATGGCGACTCAAATCCAAACAGCACGGTAAATTAGATTAGAAGAGAATCTTGTTTGTGATGGTTGAATGGAAAAGAAGCCTGTAAATACTTGTTTATGAAGGGAAGGTATCTTGTGATACTTGTAGATTGTGGATGGTGTAGGGTATCTTGTGAATATCAGCTTTATTGGCAATTTATGTTGGATAAGGAACATTAACATTGATGTTAGGACTGAAATTGATCAATCATTCTGTTGAATTCAGGAGTAGAGAAGGAATTAGTAAGCCTGTACAATGATACTAGTGATTGCTAGTTCCTTTTCTGCACTGTTAGGAGTTTCGGGTTCAAATATCTTGAGCTTTCTGCAAAATTATTATTATTTGCCTCAAGTTGATTAAAAATTCCATTTTGTCAAGGTGATCTTGATATCGTTTCTTTCTACATATGATACCTTAAGACTGGAGAATAATATTTTTTTATGTTATTTCTCTTTGATTTTGCTTATTGAAAGTATTATCCACCATTCTCGGGACAATGAAATATGGCAATTAGGAAAAGATTGCAAAAGATGTTCACCTAACGGCTGGCTGAGAAGGGTACATCATTTGTGAAACACTTCCTACAATTGTATGTAACTCCATCTCTATTAGTGGAATGATCTTTTTCATAAGCTAATGATGCCAAATTGATTTAGTTCTCTTAAGCTTCTACTATTTAATGTGGTTTTATGTTTTCTTACAGATAGTAGTAGTCGCATGACTCCTGTATTTCTTCAAGATATTATATGAGGTACAATCGCATTGTTCTTTTTGCTACTTAGTAGTTTTCCTAAATCTTTAGTAATGGTTCTTTTCTTTTTCAATTTCAGTTCTTGGAAGAAGAGTTTAGAGGAATGTGAGAGCAACTAATTTAGAGGAATCCTGGACTTGAGGAAAACACAAACACTAAAGCTAAAACTATGACCGACGATGATTGTTTTGGAACTTTCAAGGGAAAGTTTATGTAATTGAATGTTGAAGTAACTATGTGTTTGATTCAAATTGTTTGTACTGTACTGGGAATTAAAGTATTGGAATGAGCGTCGATGTTACTTTGAATACATTATTGTTAATTAATTATTTTCTTTTAATATTTAGCCATGACTAATAATTATTTTCACATTCATATTAAAAGTCAAAAACTATAAAAAAAAAAAATTAACGACATTTATATATATCTGTCGCAAACACGATAGGTTAAGAACTCAAATTATTGACATTTGATAATGTCATAACTAATGTCACAAATTTTTTGATGACATTAATTTAAATGTCGGGATAAAAAACGACATTGAAATTTTTGAAATTTCATTTAAATGTAAAATAAATGTCGGTAAGTGATTTTGTGACACTTATGTGACTTACGCCGACAGTTATAAAATGTCGTCATATGTCGTATTTCTTGTAGTGAGAGTTCTTTTCAAGTAAGGAGTCCCGCTCCTTATTAATTATGCAACCTTTTCGTTCAGGGAATATCACATATAACCACTTATACTTATCCCTTTCACGTGCATGACTTGTGCTTAAATTTGATCGTGCCCTGTGTTCACTGTCCATGGACCTAATTCATGCATGTGTTCCTTTGTCAATCGTCAAAACTAAAACCACTCAGGTCATCATATGCTCTTTTTTTTTTTTCATGTCCCACGAATTATCTGATTATACTTTTTATACATAAGTTCATTAGTATTATTTAAAAAAAACCAAAGTTCTATGTTTTTTTTTTTTTAATTCTAGAGTCTTGGGAATTAGTGTTAAAGAGAAGATAGATTGATCATTATTTGAAAGCTATCCCTATTAGAAACTTCTATGTTTGGTTCTCGTTACATCTGAAGAAACATACATAACATTCAATAAGTAGAATGTATGCATGAGGTCTTCTTATTTAATTAGTTCTACACATCTAGCAAAAGTTTAACTTATTAAGAAGTGAAATACCAAAAAACAAAAAAGCATAAAACTGAGTATTGACATGCTTTAATAACTAAAAATTGATTAAATTTGCGAATATACAAATTGTTGTGGGGGGGGGGGGGGGATTAAAAGAACACATTCTATTAATTAACTGTTAAATGTGTGCTTTGGTGAATCAAAATAAAAAATTATGTATAATTGACGAGAATTGTTCGAATTACATGTATAACAATCTAATACTATACTAGTGTACTACATTTCCCTATCTTATTCGTCAGCGAAATTAGTATTGCCTTTAACTTTAGCTCTGTAAATTGGGTAAGAAATGAAAACTGAAAATGTAGAACAATTGGAAAGTTGATATATTCTCTTTCTCGAAAGAAGGCTTATATTAAGATTCACCCCAATATCTTTATTGAAAGATAATTACATGATATACCTCTCTATAACAACATCCATATATAATAGTCATTCACTATAAAAATCGAGTTATTCTCGAAACCGAATATTATATTATAATATATGTCCTCTATAACAACACTTTACTATAGCAGCCATAAAATTTCGGAACAAATGAGGCTGTTATAGAAAGATTTTTACAGTATTAATTACACGACTTTGTGTTTTTTCTGTACATGACCTTCCCCAATATGTGTATGTTTGTGTCTCTATCCCTCTCATCCTCTGTATGCATCTATGTTTTCACAATTTACCTTGATATGTCGAAAATTACATAAATAAAATAACAACAATAATACAACAGATCTCATTAAAAGAAAAGTAAAAATCTGAGAGAAAAAAAAGATCGTATTATATGATGGTTTAATAAAATGAAGATAAGAGATTCTAAATGATCTCATATGCTGCATTAATTCTGATGAGTCATATTGTGATTGATTCTGATGAATCATATTGTGGATGTAGTGTGTGCAAGATACGAGTTCATTCGAAACCAGCAGAATTTGGATCAGATCATGTATATATGTTTAAATATTCACCAAGTACAAATAATAGATTTCATTTCCAATAAATCAAATTAATTCTGAATTAGACTCTGATCATGTTGTTAGCCTTTCTCTAGTAGTTTTCGAATGCACCAAACGCTCATCCTTCTTGTTTTTCCTTGGATGCAGCAATTTAGACAGAAACCCTCTTTTCTTCTTCTTCCCGTTATTCTCCATTTCTCCTTCTCCCCTCCTCGTAACAAAAACCAATGACCTACTCTTTGTAAGCATATTATTACTCTTATTACCACTTCTCAAGATAGCCATAGTTTTCATCCTGCGATATGACGGAGAAGAACACGACGAAACATCGGAAGAGGAAGATAAAGAAGACAAAGTTGACGATGAAGAAAAAGAAGAAGTAACGGTTGTAGTATTGCTACGTGAAGTTTTTGAAAGCTTAGAGAGCTTTTCACTTAGACAAATGGAGCAAACCCCTGGCGATTGCTGGTGCTTTGAATGCTTTTTGCATAACATAGTACAGGACTTTGCTTTGTTGATTTGTTGCTGATTTCTGAAAATTCTCCATTTGTTTTCCATTTTTTGTGTTTTTGTTGGGAATTAAGTTGGGGCTTTGAGGGTATAAATAGAATGAAAGGTGCATGGCGTAGGTGGTTTCGGTGATAGTTCATGTGAGTTTCATAGCGTGCTTCTTGAAATATTATTAAACGACTATTTTTGACGAGTTGTCATTTGTTGAGATTTGAAAAGTACTTTGGCTGTTGGCCCAAAATGCAGTGCTGGAAATTGAAATTAAAAAGGGACGGTCAATTTTGGGTAGGCAAAGCAAGTTGTCTTCCGAAAAAGTGGGTTTCTAGGCAGAATTTAAGTTACATGCATTAATATTATAAAATTATTTATGATAATTATTAATTGACAGAGGTTACCTTTTATGCACTTTTACACTATTAGGTTACTTAAATAAGATTACAAATAATCGTTCCTAATAAGTGAAATTAATATATATACATAATAGAAATAAGTTAGGTTATATATATATAAATAATACGCTAAAATACATCGATAGGATATATGAACTATTCATGTTGTCAATGAATATTATAAGTTAAATTCTATTAATGGTACTCTGATTAAAACGGTAATTGACTTGTTATAGTCGGCTAAACACACCAATTGTACAAAAAAATCGGTACTATCAGTTTCTATAACTTAATCTTTGATGGAAAATGGCTTGAAGCGATGACCTAAAGATGGAGAGAAGAACTTACGCCTTGGTGGTTACACAAAATTACATTACTTTACCATGATTAAATAATAAATCAATTAAGATGAAAATAAACATTAATTACTTATAATTAAATAATAAAGTGTTTGCACAAGTTACATGCCATGTTATCAATAATTTAGTTTATAAACGGAGTGAGAGAAAGAAAAAAAGCAATTACGAACGAAATTTGTGACTAATTAATAACTTGTTTGGCCAAGTTTCTAAAATTAACTTATATTTGAAAAGCGTTTTTCTCAAAAATATTTTTCAAAAAAGTAGTTTTGGCTAATTACTTTGAAAAATACTTTTGAAAAGCAATTAGTGTTTGACCAAACTTTAAAGTGCTTCTAATTTTTTTCTGTTTTTCATAAACTACTGCTTCTAGTCAAAAATATTTTTTTCTCTTCTAAAAACTTGCCCAAACATCTTAACTTTGAAAAAATACTTTTAATAGAAAAAAAATATTTTTTGGCCAAAAATAAAAGCTTAGCCAAAAATAAAAGCTTAGCCAAACAGGCTATAAAGAAGCCTAATCATGGTGCACTCTTCCATGTGAAAGTTGGATCTGTTTTCTAATTCCCTCTACTTCAATAGTTATTCGGAAAAAGAAAACTAAAGGTAAATAAAGAATAGATGAAATTTGACGAGGACGACTTTTGTAAGATCAAAATCTAACATTCTTATGCATTTTTTTGTTTAATTATATGGCCACGTTTATTTCAAGTTAGCACATAAATAAACTTCAAATTCCTTACCTATAAACGTTTAATTAAAAATTTTAGGCAGCATATTAAAATCGCTGATTTTACTTCTTTCCTTTTGATATTTAATAAGTGTTCATTGACTTCACTTTTATATGAGATGACAAATCTATTGAACCAACAAAAAATAGGGTGGCGTCCCCCCCTTATCTCAACAACTGCAAATCATCCAAACCCCACTAAACTTTGTCACCCTTAAAAGTTGCAAAGCAGTCAATGAAGCACATAAAGATTGAAAGAGCGAGGAAATTGCTTTATTGAGATGGAAAATATTTGAATTGAAATTGAAAAGAGTACTCGAATTTGAAGTTGTTAACTTGATATTTGTGCGAGCTATGGCGGATTAAAGAGAAAGAAACCGTAGATGAAAGAAAGAAGAAGAGAGAGATGAAGATGAGAAAATGAGTTGCTCAATTCTGTTTTGACCAATCTGTCTTATTATTTATAAATGTGGGCCTCTGTATACATGTACAAATGTGAACCAATTTAATTAAAAGTAAGAGAAGATATTTACAAACTAAAATACAATTAAAAGTAAGAGAAGATATTTACAAACTAAAATACAAGGAATTGGGCTGCCTCTCTCAATGGGCATGTTGCTTTCCTTTATCAGATTGGGTCGGGGACACATCTGGGTTAACACCTCCTCCCCCTCCCCCTCCCCCTCCCCCTTAAAGATGGAGGGTGAGAACACACCAAGCTTGCAAAGAATCCTATGATGTAGAGGACCAGAAAGAGCCTTAGTCATAATATCAGCCAATTGTTGAGCACTGGAGACAAACTGCAAAGAAATCAACCCAGAATTCAGACAAGTGCGCACATAATGACAATCAATTTCAATGTGCTGGATTTTTGGCAATGTGAAGAGCTTCCTCGCTATCACAAAAGATGGGAACAGGGCTGGAGATAGGCAAACCAAGATTACCCAGGAGCCTAGTTAACCAAGTGACTTCAGTTGTCACTTTGCGAAGAGCCTTTTTGTCACGACCCAAAACTAACCCCTGTCGTGATGGCGCCTATTGTGGAACTAGGCAAGCCGATTTATTTCCAAAACAAACAGATATTTTAATTTTAAAGATAATTTCAAGGTTATTTAACATAAAACCCTTCGTAATGGAGTTCCAATCAAAATAAAAGTGCGGAAGGAAAAGCCCGACATCGGGGTGTCACTAGTCATAAGCATCTACTACAATCTGTCTAATAATATCAAGGCTAACTCGGCCTGAAAAATAGCTAAATACAACTAGAGGAAGATAAGAGGGAGAAGAGCAGGGGCTGCGATCGCCAAACAGCTACCTTGCTATCTCCGAGAAAATTAGCAACCAGAACAATCAACAACCGCTACTGTGTCCAGCTACACCTGGATCTGCACACAAGGTGCAGGGAGTAACGTGAGTACGCCAACTCATTAAGTAACAACAATAAATAAAGACTGAGCAGTAGTGACGAGCAATAAAACATATAACATTCATATCGAAAAATTTCAGTAAAATACCACATGCTTTTAAAAATCAGGATTTGAATCAAAACATCTCGTTTAACCCAGTTCTAGTAAAAATTATTTAAAGATATTTTTCAACAGTTTTCAGACAGAGAAAAAATGCAAAGGTGAGCAAAAATGATGAAATCATAAATAGCCCCTCCGGCAAAACATCACTCATAAATAGCCCCTCGGGCAAACTTCACAGTCACTCGTGCCACTCGGGCATACCTCACAATCACTCTTGCCACTCGTGTATACCTTACAATCACTCATGCCTCCCAGTCACTCAGCACTCGGCACTCACACTCAGTAGGTACCTGCGCTCACTGGGGGTGTGTACAGACTCCGAAGGGGCTCCTTCAGCCCAAGCGCTATAATCTGCACGGAAAAAACTCATGTGCTACATGGATAACTCACGTGCCATAATAATAAAGTATGCTGCAGGCGGGCAGCCCCGATCCACACTCATCCTCACAAATCAGGCCCTCGGCCTCACTCAGTCATAAACCCCTCAAGCCACTCGGGTATTTAAGTAAAATAGGGCATTCGGCCCAAAACATTTATATGCATCAAAATAGAGTCATAAAACTGAGTTATGCGATAAACAAGTATAAACATGACTGAGTATAGATTTTCAATCGAAAATAATGAGAGGATGGTAAGAAACAGCCCCTAAGGGTCCAAACAGCATTGGCGCAAGGCCCAAACATGGCATTCAGCCCAATTTACAGAAATTCTTTCTAAAATATATAAGTATCATATGGTTTCAACAAAGTATGCAACTTTACAGTTGTTACGGGACAGACCAAGTCACAAATCCCCAACAGTGCACGCCTACACGCCCGTCACCTAGCATGTGCGTCACTAAAAATAGTAGAATGATACAAAATTTGGGGTTTCATACCCTCAGGACTAGATTTACAATCGTTACTTACCTCAAACCGGTCAAATCTCTACCTCGCAATGCTCTTGCCTCTGGACTCTGCCTCCAAATTCTCCAAATCTATTCACAATCAGTATAATACCATCAATATATGCTAATGGAATGAATTCCACAAGAAAAGCTTTTGGGCCTTGCGCCAATGCTGTTTAGACCCTTATGGGCTGTTTCTTACCATTCTCTCATTGTTTTCGATTGAAAATCTTTACTTAGTCATGTTTATACTTGTTTACCGCATAACTCAGTTTTATGACTCTATTTTGATGCATATAAATATTTTGGGCCGAATGCCCTGTTTTACTGAAATGCCCGAGTGGCTTGAGAGGTTTATAACTGAGTGAGGCCGAGGGCCTGATTAGTAAGGATGAGTGTGGATCGGGACTGCCCGCCTGCAGCATACTTTATTATTATGGCACGTGAGTTGTCCGTGTAGATTATAGCGCTTGGGCTGAAGGAGCCCCTCCGGAGTCTGTACACACCCCCAGTGAGCGCAGGTACCTACTGAGTGCGAGTGCCGAGTGACGAGTGCTGAGTGACTGGGAGGCATGAATGATTGTGAGGTATGCACGAGTGGCAAGAGTGATTGTGAGGTATGCCCGAGTGGCACGAGTGACTATGAGGTTTGCCCGAGGGGCTGTTTATGAGTGATGTTTTGCCCGAGGGGCTATTTATGATTTTATTATTTTTGCTCACCTTTGCATTTTTGCTCTGTCTGAAAACTGTTGAAAAATATCTTTAAATAAATTTTACTGGAACTGGGTTAAACGAGATGTTTTGATTCAAATCCTGATTTTTAAAAGCATATGGTATTTTACTGAGATTTCCCGATATGAATGTTATATGCTTTATTGCTCTTCACTACTGCTCAGTCTTTATTTATTGTTGTTACTTACTGAGTTGGCGTACTCACGTTACTCCCTGTACCTTGTGTGCAGATTCGGGTGTAGTTGGTCACGGTAGCGGTTATTGAGTGTTCTGGTTGCAGATTTTCTTGGAGATAGTAAGGTAGCTGTTTGGCGATCGTAACCCCTGCTCTTCTCCCTCTAGTTGTATTTAGCTATTTTCCAGGCTGAGTTAGCCTTGATATTGTTAGACAGATTGTAGAAGATGCTCATGACTAGTGACACCCCGATATTGGGCTTTTTCTTCCGCACTTTTATTTTGAATGGAACTCCATTACGAAGGGTTTTATGTTAAATAACCTTGAAATTATCTTTAAAATGAAAATATCAGTTTGTTTTGGAAATGAGTCGGCTTGCCTAGTTCCACGATAAGCGCCATCACAATAGGGGTTAGTTTTGGGTCGTGACACTTTTACTCAGTCTCGGGTGAAGATAGAGATATAGTAGGATGTTTCTTGCTCTTCCAAGAGACAGGGCTGCCACCAAGAATAATGTAATAACCAGTCACTGACTTGTGTGAAATGGAGCAAGCTACCCAATAAGAGTCTGAATAAGCTTGTAAAGAGAAATCAGAAGAACTAGAGAAGAGCATACCCTGGGAGGGTCATTCAACAAATATCTAAGCACATGTATAGCAGCTAGCATGTGAGGCACTTGTGGCTTTTGAAGAAATTGACTCAGATGTTGTACTGAGAAAGAAATATCAGGCCTAGTGTGTTGGAGAAAATTGAGCTTCCCAATTAACCTTCTATACAAAATGGGGTCAGAAACAGGAGCACCCATATCTAACACAAGCTTGACAGAAGGATCCAAATGAGTCATCACAGGGAAGAAGTGCTGGCAATTAAATTCAGATAAAAGATCAGTGGTAAACTTGTGTTGGCACATGATATATCCTTTAGAATGTAGGGAGATCTCCAAACCCAGGAAGTAGTAGACTGTCCCCAAATCCTTAATTTTAAATTGTGCATCTAAAATGGACTTTAAGGACTCTATCTCCACAATATAATTACCAGCTAGTAAGATGTCATCAACATAGACAACCAATAATATTGAGCACTTGAAGAAGTCTTAGTAAAGAGGGAGTAGTCATTCATACTAGCAATGTAGCCTCTTGAATGCAGAGCCTCAGACAGCTTTGAAAACCACTGTCTGGAGGCCTGCATAAGGCCATAAAGAGACTTCTTGAGTGTGTAGACCAAATGGCCATAATCAGGAGAGGCATACACTTCAAGACTAGGAGGAACCTTCATATAAAATTCATCATGCAGATCACCATAGAGGAAAATATTATTCACATCAAGCTGAAAAATATTCCAGTCCCACTTAACAACAAGGGTGAGCAAACACTTAATGGTGGTGAGCTTGACAACAGGTGAGAAAGTCTTAGTAAAGTCAATGCCCTCCTTTTGCGTGTCCCCTCTAATGACCAACCTGGCTTTATACCTCTCAATGGAGCCACCAGCTATTTTTTTGATGTTATACACCTACGTACAAGGGATATCCTTCTTGTGAGGTGGGAGAGGTACAATATCCCAGGTCTGATTTGCCTCAAATGCCTGAAATTCCTTTAGCATTGCCTCTTGCCATACAGGATGTGAAGTTGCCTGCTGATAGAACTGAGGCTCATGCACATGTATATCGCTAGAAGGTACCTTGGAAGAAGTTGGAAGAGAATCAGGGAATTGAGCAGAAGAACAAACATAATCCTTAAGATAAGTGGGCTATTGAACAGTTATGGTAGATTTCCTCAAAGGAGCAAGAGATGAATTTGTAGGAGCAGATGAAGAAGTAGAAGGAGAAGCAGCAGAATCAGAGGGCAAGGTGTTAGGAAGAGAAGTGGTAGGAGGAGGAGAATTGTTAGGAGGAGAAATACTAGGAGAATTAGTAGTACAAACAAAAGTAGGGGTTGTTGATGGAGTTACAGAATCCATAAATTCTGAGGGAGAAGGAAACATAGAAGGAGAAGTAGATTTGTAAGGACAAACATGCTCATGAAACACTATACCCCTTGAGAAAAATATGGCATGATTATCAAGATTGAAGAGTTTGTAGCCCTTTTAACCAAAGGGGTACCCCAAAACATCAGAAGTGATAGACCTGGATTGAAACTTATCTCTACCAATCATGGGGGAAGTGACAAAACATAAGCAACCAAAAGACTTCAAATGATCATAAGTGGGAGTAGTGTCATGAAGTTTCTCATAAGGAGAAACATTCTGAAGTACATCTGAGGGCATTCTGTTTATGAGGTAAGTGGCAGTTAATACACAATCTCCCCAATACTTCAGGGGAAGATTAGATTGGAACATAAGAGCCCTTGAGACCACCAACAAATACTTGTATTTTCTTTCTACAACTCCATTCTGTTGAGGAGTGTGAGGGATTGTAGTTTGATGTTAGATCCCTTAGCTAGATAAGAACATAATAGCCTCAGAATGACTACCAAGTTCAAAGGCATTATCAGATCTAAAGGCTTGAACATATGACTGAAAATGTACCCTAACCATGGTGACAAAACCTTTAAGAATAGAGAGGGCATTACTCTTACAAGATAAAAGATGCGTCCAGGTGACTCTTATATGATCATCAACTAATGTTAGAACGTATCTAAAACCATTATATGTTCTATTGTTGTAAGGACCCAAATATCAATATGAATTAGCTGAAAAAGGGGCAGAAGAATGTATAACACTGTCATAGAAAGGTAATCTTTGTTGTTTGGCCATTGGACATATAGGATAGATAAAAGACTGTTTAGATGATACTTTATCATACAAATATGATATAGATCTCATTCTATTAAAAGGCATATGCCTTAGTCTTTGATGCCAAAATAAGTCCATTTTATTGATAGAAGGTGATTGATTACAAGTTGAAACACTGACAACAGGATGAGTAAGTTGATTGGACTTATTAGAAGATACTGGTAATGAAACAAGCGTAGAAGATTGAGTACAAGCAGGAGTACTAACATCAGACTTAGAAACAGGTAAAGTACTAAAAGGAGAATAGTGAGACATAAATGTAGGTGAAACTGGAAAAAAGTCTGCATCTGAATAGAGGTAATAGAGCCTGCCTGCAGCTTTACCAATTTGCAGTGGCCTCTTCAGATAAGGGCCCTGTAAAGAATATAATGATTTGGTAAAAAGTGCTGAACAATCAAGTTGAGATATTAGTTGATGGACAGATATCAAGTTAAAATGAAAGGATGACACATGAAGGGCATTCAATAAAATTATATCATGTCTAAGATGCAATGATCCGGTTAATATAACTTTAACTTTATATCCATTAGGTAGAGTTACCAAAAAAGGTTTAATTGAAGGTTGCACATTGAATAGAAGATGTTTATGTAGAGTCATGTGATTAGTGGCACCTATATCTAGGATCCAATAATTTACACCTAATTGTGATGATGCACATGTATGAGAATTCACAAAAACTACAACATATCTGCTAAACAAACCTGCAAAGTGAGCAAAAGCAGAGTTGTCCACAGTTGTAGCTTCAGAAGTGGGAGTAATAGACATTTGAGCTTGTTGGAACAAGGTCAAGAGATATTGATATTGTTCCTTGGTGAACCCATGTGCTGAGGAGTTAGAGGTTTGTGGAAAAGAATTTGCAGGGACAACAGCTTGAACACAGGAAGCAGACTTCTTATTTCTGGTGAATTTGAAATCTGGTGGAAACCCATGGAGTCTGTAGCATTTATCCACACCGTGACCAGGTTTCTTGCAGTACTTGAAAGTAAGAGATGTAGTACCCTTCCTAGTCTCAAAATTAACTTTCTGAGTGAAGTTCCTATTAGTGGTGGATGATAATGGAGAGACCAGGAAGGAGGCTGTATCACCAAAGAAATTTGGTGTAGCAGATTGGGCTTCCCTTTGGCTTTCATCTTGTTGTAAGAGTGATTAAGCTTTACTAATTAGTGGAAGAGGGTTCATCAACATAATAACACTCTTGACAGTGGAATATGAATCATTTAGACCATTGAAGAACTGAAATAACTGGTGATCCTCAATGAATTTAGGTTGACCCCCACAAAAATAGACAGGCCCTATATAGGAGGAGTTCAATTCATTCCATAAACTCCTATTTTAGTGAAGTATGAAGCTATATCAGATGAACCATGAGTGATTGAGCTGATTTTCCTCTGGATTTGAATGTATTTGGATCCATTCGACTGACCAAATCTCTCATTGATGTCCTTCCAGACTTCCTTGGCAGTCTTGAAAGACATAAAACACTGGTGGCTATTTCTCTGGATACAGTGTTTGTTATCCAGGCCTTCACCATATCATTACAACATTCCTAGTATGGGAAATAAGGTGATTCGGGGGAGGGTTGTGAAACTCTCCCATCCAACATAATAAGTTTATTCATTGCAGAGAGAGAAGTGAGCTTACTACTATGCCAAAGGACAAATCCATACCAATTGAATGTCACAGATACTGACTGACTGCCATGATTATCAGATGGGTAGATATAAAAGGTTAAAAAGGGTCGAGGGTAAATAGAGTAAAACCGTTGGAGGTAGATAAAGGTTCAGCGTTATCCATGAGACTACCCATAATGTGGACCATAATAACAACAAAAGACTAGAGTTCAACGAGTAGGATCACACTAAACTATCAGGCAAAAAAAAATACTGACAAAATATCTATTACATGCAAGCCAGAATCTACACAATCTCGAAGAATATAGTCTAGAAAGATGTTACCAGCCTTCTTCTAGAACCCAAAGAAGTAAGGTCTTGAGAGCACGCAAACCCTAGAAAATTATTGAACCCACGAAATCGCCGAAAATCCTTGAGCAATCGAAATTTCCCACTAGAATGAGTTGTTCAAAGTCAGAAATGAAACAATCTCCAATTTTTTATTGGCTAAAATCGAAGGTTGGCAGGTCCGCTGTGGGTATTGAACAAGTACCGAAACTGACAGAGTTTTTGAGGAAGAATACCATAGGAGTAAAGCTCACAACGAGAGGAATCAAGATTTCCGCTCTGATACCATGTTAACTTGATATTTGTGCGAACTATGGCGGATTAAAGAGAAAGAAATCCTATATGGAAGAGAGAAGAAGAGAGAGACGAAGATGAGAGAATGAGTCGGTCAATTCTGTTTTGACAATTTGTCTTATTATTTGTAAATGTGAGCCTCTATATACATGTACAAACATGAACCAATTGAATTGAAAATAAGAGAAGATATTTACAGACTAAAATACAGAGATTTGGGCCGCCTCTCTTAATGGGCATACTTCTTTCCTTTATCAGATTGAGCCGGGGACACATCTCGGTTAACAAAAGTAGAAAAAAAATATTTTGTGGAAGTTGAGTCAGTATTTGGACAGTAAATAGTGCAATTTGCACACGTAGTCGATCTCAGGACTCCCATTTAAGGCATAGCCGAAGTTCTTAACAAGAGAAGGAGTAGTTTTGTCTTAAATTTCCAACCAGTTAACTATTTTGGAAAATGCTGGCCATAGATTAAATGAGAGCGTACATATAAGGTGCACCATGATTCTTTCTTAAAACCTAAATAGCAGCCCATTCAGTTATTTAAAATAAAAATAATCAAAGAGTATATAATAAATATATAATCTTTGTATAATATATTTATAACTATTTATAATTATTGTATAGTCTATGTATACCGCTAGAAAAAATAAACAGTAAAAATGACCGGCTATTTATGTATAGATCCCATAAAAGGTAAGAAAATTTTACATGCTATATCTAAATAATGCACTCGATTTATTATAAACCAAAATACTTTAAAAATATGATTATTTATAGCCATTTTATATATTTTATAGCAAAGTACAAATATATACAACTAATCCCTCAACCTTTCCCTCAACCCTCTCTCTTCTCCCTCAACTCTCTCTCCTTTTTCCCTCGCTCTTCGCCCTCAGCAAGGCGGCCATCTAGCCGGTCATCTTCTCCGACGACTCACCACCGACTTGTTATGGGGCTTCTCCGATATGAATAATAATAAGAAAAAGAATCTTTCCAGTTACTACTCAAAGCCCTTGAGATCTGATGTTGTTCATTTAGATTATGATGACTTTGAGGCTCACTTTCAGGACTTTAAGGATTGCTCTGACTTTCATGACTTTAAGATCCATGGCTTCTTTTCCTCTTTTGTATCTCACATCTAAGTGTATTCGTCTGATCGAATTTTGGCAGATACTATGTGATAGTGTATTCTCAGATCTGGCCGGATTTTTGTTCGTCTCCATTTTTAGTTTTAATACAATGTATACAGTGTTTTGCTTGGCCGGAAGACGTCATCTCCAACGAACTTTCTTCTCTTCTTTGCTATTGGGTCACATACAATGATACAAATACATATCACTATTTTTTGTGTTTTTTTGCTGTTTGAATACTGTCGAACTGAATACAGTTGAATTGAATATGGTAAAATTGAATACAATATAAAATAGTTAAGAATGAATATAACTGAATTGAATATACTATATACAACTGAATTGAATATAGTGGTATACACCATATTTCTTAATTTTTTGTTGTTTAAATACAACTGAATTCAATACAGTAAAATTGAATACAATGTAAAATATACAAGAACGATTATATTCGAATTGGATACAGTGTATACAGCTGAATTGAATACAATGACATACATTCGATGGAAAGCAAATAGTAGATACGAAATGTTATTAACTAAATTATAGCTACGCCCAACAATAAGTCTCCAAACAATAGTCATTTATGAAAGTTCCCCAAATATTTACCATTTTTAGTAATTTATCTTGGGCTAAATCCTGAGAAAGCCCAAAAACTGATATGTCACATTGTTCTAGGTGAAAATAACATGGGTTGGCCACTTGTTAGACTGATAATTAAAAATAGCCACATATTCAATGTAATCGACAAATAGTCATTTTCAACGCAAAAATAAAATTTGGACAAAACTCTTACTTAAAACACAGAACAAAACAAATCTGGTGCAATATGCTGGAGTTTTGAACTTTTACAAGTAAAACTCGATCATAATGTGTACAAATTCGAAGTTGTTAAGAAACTAAGATCAAAGTAACAATATGAAATAATAAAATAGATAATAGATGTAGAGAGGAAGAGAGAACTTTCTTATTTTATCAAGTATTTTTCACGTGTGTACAATGTGATGTCCAAACCCTCTATTTATATGATGATATTGAGGTAATACAAAGGGATGTCATGAATACGGTATTAACTATTGAGATCATGGGGGAAGATCATGGAGGAGGTTATGGAGGTGTGAGAGTTACAACCATAATGGTAAGAAGTAGTGGGAGTTATCTACGTAATGGAGAAGAGTAGTGGGAGTTATATTTGATTAGTGGACATCCATATAAATATATATTTCATAACACTCTCCCTTTGATGTCCACAGATAATGTGCCTCATTAAAACCTCACCAGGAAACACTCAGTGGAAAAAAAACTCCTAGTGAAGGAAAAAGAGTACACATATCTTGTAATACGCATTACTTGCCGCCTCATTAAAAACATTGCCAGGAAAATTCAGTGGGATAAAATCTTAGCTAAAGAAAAAAGAGTATAACGCGTATTTGCCTCCCCCTGATGAAAACATCACTTTATTTCTCAGAGATGACGAATTCCAAGCTTGTATAATAACTTCTCTATTGTTGAGGTTGGTAATGATTCGTTGAACAGATCCACCAAATTATAAATCAAATAAATTTGTCGAACATCTATATCACCAATCTGTCGAAGATCATGTCTGAAAAGAACTTTGATTAAATGTGCCTTATTTCGTCGCCTTCAATATATTCTTCTTCCAATTGAGATAAGCAATAAGCATTGTCTTCAATAGTATTGAAATCTTCTTTTTCAAAGAAAAGTCACAAATCTATTGTGTATTGAGGTACTTGCATTGAGGTACTTGCTTTATCAGTTGCTAGTATCTTGGCATGACTTGAATAAGTATTAATAATTTACTATCTTGTTGAATATCATAATATAGCAGTACCCTCATGTGCAAATTTTGAAGAACGGACTTCAAGAAATGCATGCATTTGTATAACCAATAAAATCTTGACAGTATTTGTTAGAATAAACAAATCTATATCAAGGATTCCTTTTGCAGTATAACAAAAATAGTATTTCAATATCTTCATATAGGAGTAAAACTATATCTCGCTAGCATATTATTATACTTATAGTTTTAGCAAAATAATTAGTGCACTAATTGCACTAGACACACGATTATACCACATACGCCCTGATTGTTTCAATCCGTATAAGGATTTTTGAAGTTTTATTTAATAAATTTCTTGAAAATCTTAATATGCTTCAGAACAATTTAAATCCTTCAATGATTTCCATTATACGCATATCACGTTTTTCTTGTATTGCCAGATTAAAACCTGAAATGGCGACATCCACCACAGAGAATATGTCTCCATATAATCAATGACATGATATTTACAAATCTTCTTGTTCCACAAGTCGTCTTTATGTTAATCGACTTAATTTTTTTTATTTAACTTTTCGCACAAGAATACATTTATACCTCCACTGGCTTTATACTTTTAGGTGTTGGGACTATCCCTCTAACTTCATATTTTTCAGGTGAAGTCAATTTTCGTTGCATAATTTTTATTTGGCCAATCATTTATCTGTCCAAATTTCATGACAGATTTGAGCTCAAGATCTTCGTCAATATTAATAATATTGAGCGCCATCTTATATCAACAATATCATCGACGATCGTTTTATATCGGTTCCATCGTTACCTAATAAAGACATAATTTATTGAGATCTGTTTATCTTATTATTTTCAGGTACCTGAGCCTCTCCCGTGAGGTCTTATAAAGTGTTATGTCGTGGTGCTCTTCTAGAGCACTTGCCTTCTTATTATGACCATCTTGATCATTTACTAATCTTCTTCTTCGAGGAGTTTTATCTTTGGAACCAATTAGTCTATTACGCTTCATGTGTGCCATAGACTCTGTCCATCATGAGCTTTATACTATTTGGAGCATTAATAGCTGAAATATAACATTTAGCTTTGGGTCAGCAAATTTCCCTAGAAATATTTTGCAAATGAATCTATCACTTGAACTTTAAGTTCACATTTTCTTGTACGAGGATTTGGATGTACTCATAATAATTCATTTCACGTATCACTTTTTCAGCTGCCCATTTTGTCCCCCTAATGTTGGGATCACCAACACATATCTCCAACCTTCTTTGGAGACCAATCTTTGTGCATTGTGCTAGAACAATTAAATCATGTAGCACATTCATATTTCTAGATGGAAATTATTTGGTTCCTGACCCTGTACCAATTATGATAGGGAGAATTTATCATAATTTATTGGCTAGATGCGTACAAGTATTGTTGTATATTAAATAATACACCCCTCATACCAATTTATTTTTTGGGAGTTTTGCTCTCATAACCAATGGTTTAGCTATAATTGGAGGCATACAATTTCTGCTAAACCAACTTGGATTTAAACCAGCATTATCAAGATAAATTATCATAATATTCATTTTGGAATTGTGCTCTAATAATTTGAGCAATTAACCTTGCAAAATCCAAACTGCAAGTTAATAACAAATACACATGTGACCATACAAGAGATGCATCTATTAAAATTATATAATAGTAAACGGTCCACATGGCAGGTAACTAGGCCCAATATATATCACCTTTTATTCGTTCCAGAAATTAAGGGATTCAATCATAACCTTAGTTGGTATATCATGAGAATAAATAGCACAAAAGAATTCTTGAAGAATCTTCTATTTCTTCAATATATGCCAATGTGAATTATCAATCAAATGTTTCGCATCATAATTGAACCGGGACGGCCAACCGGTCATGCCAACTAATATTTGTTTCAGTAAACCTCTAGTTTACTTATGACATGTGATTCCATCATCATGCTTATACTTGTGTAGTGCAAATAGAAGAAAAATCGGGTAACCTTTCATATTTACCCGGTATGATTATAGTAATATGAAGATAATCAATATTTATTTCATTTATAGTCTCAATATGCCAACTACTTTAGCTAATACATTTGAAACTCAAAACATTTCTTTTGAGACTGTACTTATCTCTCGGAGGCTATGAAGTTTAGGAACAATATCCCTTCTTTCTTATTCTGCCGTGCGATTTTATTCTATCATCGATGATTGAAATGACTTGTGTGCAAAATTTGAGGTCAATCGGACGTGATTTGATATGTTTCGGCGTTATTTGTAAAAATTAGAAATTTCAATATTCAATAGACTTGAATTGGGGCGTAATTCATGGTTTTAGCATTGTTTGAGGTGATTTGAGGATTCAACTAAGTTCGTATGATGTTTTAGGACTTGTTGGTATATTTGGTTGAGGTCCCGAGGTCCTCGAATGAGTTTCGGATGGTTAACGGATCAAAAATTGAACTATAATAGCTGCTGTAATTTCCTTTTGTTGGAAATTTCTTCTTCCAGATTCGAGCCCAGAAATCACTCAGAATCGAGCCCAGAAATCGAGCCTGGATGTGAGCCCAGGGTCGAGGTCCACGATCGAAGCCATGATCGAGCCCAGGGTTGAGGGCGACGATCGAAGCAATGATCGAGCCCAGGGTCGAGGGTCACGGTCGAAGGCAGGGTCGAAGACATGATCGAAGGCCTAGGATTAGGATCGAGGCCCAGGATCGAGGACCTTGATCGAAGGCCACGATCGAAGGCCAAGATCAAGGCAGAACCAAGGTTGTCTGGGCAGAATTATAAAAACAAGGACTTCGTCCCATTCGCCATTTTTGACAAATTAGAGCTTGAGGAGAGGCGATTTTTGATATATTTTCAAGGAAAACTTGAGGTAAGTCCCTTGTGATCATTTCTACTCCATAATATTGAATTATCATTAAATAATCCGACTAGATTACATGATTTTGAGGTGTAAATCGAAGATTGGAACTTAGAAATTTGGAAATAAGATTTGTAGATTTGAGGATTGAGTTGAGGTCGGATTTTGGTAAAATTGGTATGGGTAGACTCATGGTTGAATGGGCTTTCGGATTTTGTAACTTTTGTCGGGTTCCGAGATATGGGCCCACGGGCAATTTTTGAGCTAATTTTCGGATTTTTATGGAAAATCATTATTTTCTTATGAAATTAATTCCAATGAATTTTATTGACTGAAACGAATTATTTATGACCAGATTCGAGGTGTTTGGAGACCAATTCACGAGGAAAGGACATTGGAATTAATTTCATAAGAAAATAATGATTTTCCATAAAAATCCGAAAATTAGCTCAAAAATTGCCCGTGGGGCCCACATCTCGGAACCAAGGTTGTCTGGGCAGAATTATAAAAATAAGGACTTCGTCCCATTCGCCATTTTTGACAAATTAGAGCTTGAGGAGAGGCGATTTTTGATATATTTTCAAGGAAAACTTGAGGTAAGTCCCTTGTGATCATTTCTACTCCATAATATTGAATTATCATTGAATAATCCGACTAGATTACATGATTTTGAGGTGTAAATCGGAGATTGGAACTTAGAAATTTGGAAATAAGATTTGTAGATTTGAGGATTGAGTTGAGGTCGGATTTTGGTAAAATTGGTATGGGTAGAGTCATGGTTGAATGGGCTTTCGAATTTTGTACCTTTTGTCGGGTTCCGAGAAATGGGCCCCACAGGCAATTTTTGAGCTAATTTTTGGATTTTTATGGAAAATCATTATTTTCTTATGAAATTAATTCCAATGAATTTTATTGACTGAAACGAATTATTTATGACCAGATTCGAGGTGTTTGGAGACCAATTCACGAGGAAAGGACATTGCAGAATAAGAATTTCACGGCTTAAAGTAAGTAGCAGTTTTAAATCTGGTCCTGAGGGTATTAAACCCCGGATTTTGGTATCATGTGATTATTTTGGAGGTGACGCACATGCTAGGTGATGGGCGTGTGGGCGTGCACCGAGGGGATTGTGACTTGGTCCGTCCCGAGAAACTATAAAGTTGAATAATTTATTGTTAGCTATATGCTCTCTATTGTTGATAAAAATTTGACTTTAAATCGTGTTAGAAATCATGCTTAGGCTATGTGATAGTACTGTTGGGACCCACAGAGGTCGCGTACTTGTTGAATTGCCTGCTAAATGCTATATGTACTTAGTCTCAGTTTTTACTTGCACATTTTATCTCAGTCTCTGTTATTATTATTATTGATACATCATATCATTATTGTTTGGGCTGATTTCATGATTAATGAGAGCCAAGAGACTGGAGAGATTTATGACTGAGAGAGGCCGAGGGCCTGATTATGAGTTATTGATATCATAGCACGTGAGTTGTCCGTGCAACACGTGAGTTGGCCGTGCAGATCCTTATATTATACTATAGCACATGAGTTGGTCGTGCAGCACGTGAGTTGGTCGTACGGATCCTTATATTATACTATAGCACGTGAGTTGGCCGTGCAGCACGTGAGTTGGCCGTGCAGCACGTGAGTTGGCCGTGCGGATACAGATATTTATATTATGGCACGTGAGTTGTCCGTGCAGATTATAGCGCTTGGGTTGTAGGAGCCCCTCCGGAGTCTGTACATCCCCAGTGAGCGCGGGTACCCATTGAGAGTGAGTGATGAGGGCTGGGAGCCCAGGGAGTGATGAGGGCTGGGAGCCTAGTGAGTGATTGTTGTCCTAAGAGGTTGTACTTGATTTCCATTTGTTGTTGCACTTAGTTGCTATCTGTCATTGTTGTGAAATCTCTGAAAGATTGTTGATATACGGATAACATGAACAGGAACTGTACAAAAATTGATTTGACATTAAAATGCCAGATTTGATTGCATGTCTATTCTTTGCTGGAATTACTGGAAATGAACCATAACTATGTAGCTCATTACTATCTTCAGTTCCTTATTTATTATTGTTACTTGCTGAGTTGGTGGTACTCATACTACACCCTGCACTTTGTGTGCAGATCCAGATGTTCCCGGACATAGCGGGTGTTGATCCTTTAGCGCAGTTGCTTTTCAGGAGATTTTGAGGTAGCTGCCGTGTTCTGCAGACCTTGTCTCTCCTTCTCTGTCTCTTTGTTTACTGTATTTGGCCTCAGACTATTATAGACTATATTTTCCAGATGTGTATTCATATTAGATGCTCATGTACTCAGTGACACCAAGTTTTGGGGAGTGTTTGTATTGTATTTAAATATTATATTTTCAACCTTAAAGAGAAGTTTTGGTTTATTGAGATTATCGGCTTGCCTAGTATCGAGATAGGCGCCATCACGACAGGTTGGGATTTTGGGTCGTGACAAGTTGGTATCAGAGCCTAGGTTACATAGGTCTCACGAGTCATGAACAGGTTTAGTAGAGTCTTGCGGATCGGTATGGAGACGTCTGTACTTTAGCTTCGAGAGGCTGTAGAAACCTTAGGAAAATTTCACTTTCTTGTATTCTATCATGCGAATTTGTTGATTCTGGAAACTAAATTTTTGCTATTCTATTCTCTCACAGATGGTGAGGACACGTACTACCGGATTGGACGATAAGCCACCAGTGCCACCAGTTAGGGCCACGAGAGGCCGGGTGGTAAAGGCCGGGGCCGAGGTAGAGGTCGAGGTGTAGCTCGCACCACAGTTGGAACAGCACCTGTAGTACCACCAGTTGTTTCAGCTCAGGAGCAGATTCCAGATATAGTTGAGCCGACAGGATCAACTCATGCACCAGTTGTGCCCATTGAGATTGCAGACATTCAGGAGACTTTGGCCCAGATATTAGCAGCCTGCACTGGTCTTGCTCAGGTGGTTTCGGCTCAGGCAGCACCTGCCACTTCTCAGGCTGGGGGAGGTACTCATATTCCCATTGCCCGTACTCCAGACCAGTTAGTACAGGGACTTCAGATACTAGGGGCACTACTAGCCCAGCCGGTTGCAGCTGCTCAGGCCCCGGTAGTTCCTGTTATGGCAGATGATGAACAGAGGAGACTTGAGAGATTTGAGAGGCTTCGACCTCCACCATTTAGCGGTACTGAGTCAGAGGATGATCAGGATTTTCTAGATAGATGTCAACGGATGCTTCGGACAGCGGGTATTCTGGAGACTAGTGGGGTCTCATTCACTACTTTTCAGTTTTCTGGGTCTGCACTCAGATGGTGGGAGACTTACGAGAGACGTAGGCATGTTGGCGCAGAACCCCTTACTTGGAATCAGTTCTCCGCGGTCTTTTTGGAGAAGTTCGTACCTCAGTCCCGCAAAGAAGAGCTGCGCAGACAGTTTGAGCAGCTTTGCTAGGGCGATATGTCCATGACACGCAGTATGAGATGAGATTTTTTGAATTGGCTCATCACGCAGAATGGTTGGTTCCACAGATAGGGAGAGGATTAGGAGGTTCATTGATGGCCTCACAGATCAGCTGCGGTTATTTATGACTAGGGAGAGAGTATCTGGTGCTACTTTTGATGAGGTAGTGGACATTGCTCGGCAGATAGAGATGGTTCATAGCTAGGAACATGGAGAGAGAGAGAGGCGAAGAGGCCTCGTGGTCCGGGTGATTACAGCGGTGTTCCTTCAGAGAGTTAGTTTCACCGTGGTAGGGGTCGTTCTTACAGACTCGCTCAGACGGGTCGTCCAGCTCATCGTGGTGCATCAGCTAGCCATGGTTCTTACAATGCTCACTGAGGCTAGTCTTTATTCAGTGCACTACCAGCACAGATTTCTCATCATGCCCCGTCCGCACAGGCTTCTGCAGGTCATTCCTCGGGTTATCAGGAGCAGCAGTTCCATCAGAGGAGGGGTTGTTTCGAGTGCGGAGAATTTGGTCATTTCAAGAGAGAGTATCCTAGGCTGTTGAGTGGGGTTTCACAGCAGAGTTCTCGACCGATGGCACCAGCAACAACAGTTACACCACTCGCCCTGCCATCTCGGGGTGGGGGTCAGGCAGCTAGGGGTTGCCCAAGAGGGGGAGGCCGATCAGGAGGCGGGCACGCTCGATTCTATGCTTTTCCTGCCAGGCCAGATGCTGTTGCCTTAGACGCAGTGATCATAGGTATTGTTTCAGTGCGCCACAGGGAGGCTTCTACATTATTTGACCCTGGTTCCACTTATTCATATGTATCATCATATTTTGCTCATTATCTGGATATGCCTTGTGAGTCCTTAGTTTCACCTGTTTGTGTATCTACACCGGTAGGGGATATTATTATTGTGGATCGTGTGTATCGGTCGTGTGTGGTAACTATTGGGGAACTGGAGACTAGAGTTGATCTCTTATTACTCGGTATGGTTGATTTTGATGTAATCCTGGGTATGGATTGGTTGTCTCCATGTCATGCTATTCTATACTGTCACGTAAAAATCGTGACGTTGACGATGCTGGGGTTGCCAAAGGTTGAATGGAGGGGTTCTCTAGATCTTGTTCCTAGCAGGGTAATTTCTTATTTGAAGGCCCAACATATGGTTGGAAAGTGATGCTTGTCATATTTTTCCTTTGTGAGAGATGTTGATGCAGATGCTTATATAATTGATTCAGTACCGGTCGTGCGAGACTTTTCGGATGTATTTCCTGCAGACCTGCCGGGTATGCCACCCGACAGGGATATTGATTTCGGTATTGACTTGGTGCAGTTCACTCAGCCCATTTCTATTCCTCTGTATCGTATGGCACCAGCTGAGTTAAAAGAATTGAAAGAGCAACTTCAGGAACTCCTTGAAAAGGGGTTTATTAGGCCTAGTGTGTCACCTTGGGGTGCACCGGTTCTGTTTGTGAAAAAGAAATATGGTACTATGCGGATGTGCATTGATTATAGGCAGTTGAACAAAGTTACAATCAAGAATAAATATCCATTGGTGCGTATTGATGGTTTATTTGACCAGTTTCAGGGAGCGAGGATGTTCTCCAAAATTAACTTGAGGTCTAGGTATCACCAATTAAAAATTCGAGATTCGGATATTCTAAAGACGACATTCAGGACTCGTTATGGCCACTATGAATTTCTTGTGATGTCTTTTGGGCTAACCAATGTCCCAACAGCATTTATGCATTTGATGAATAGTGTATTTCAGCCATATCTTGATTTATTTGTCGTGGTATTCATTGATCATATTCTGGTGTACTCACGTAGCCAGGAGGAGCATGCACAACACTTGGGTATTGTATTACAGAGGCTGAAAGAGGAGAAACTTTATGCCAAATTCTCTAAGTGTGAGTTTTGGCTTAGTTCGGTGGCATTCTTGGGACATATAGTGTCCAGTGAAGGTATTAAGGTGGATCCAAAGAAAATAGAGGCAGTTCAGAATTGGCCCAGACCATCCTCAGTTACTGAGATTCGGAGTTTTCTCGGCTTGGCCGGTTATTATCGTCATTTCGTGGAGGGTTTCTCGTCTATTGCATCGCCTATGACTAAATTGACCCAGAAAGGTGCTCCGTTCAGGTGGTCGGATGAATGTGAAGAGAGCTTTCAGAAGCTCAAGACAGCTTTGACTACAGCTCCAGTATTGGTGTTGCCTACAGGTTCAGAGTCTTATACTATGTATTGTGACGCGTCGTAGATTGGTCTCGGCGCAGTACTTATGCAAGACGGTAGGGTGATTGCCTATGCATCCAGACAGTTAAAGGTACATGAGAAGAATTATCCAGTCCACGATCTTGAGTTAGCAGCTATTGTTCATGCCTTGAAAATTTGGCGGCATTACTTGTACGGTGTTCAGTGTGAGGTATATACCGATCATCGGAGTCTACAACATTTGTTTAAATAGAAAGATCTTAACTTGCGGCAACGAAGGTGGTTGGAGTTGCTTAAGGATTATGATATCACCATTCTCTATCATCCCGGAAAGGTCAATGTGGTGGTCGATGCCTTGAGTCGTAAGGTAGAGAGTTTTGGCAGCTTAGCATACTTACTGGTAAAAGAGAGGCCTTTAGCCTTGGAGGTTCAGGCCTTGGCTAATCAGTTTGTTAGATTGGATGTTTCCGAGCCGAATCGAGTTTTGGCCTGTGTTGTTTCTCGGTCTTCTTTATATGATCGCATCAGAGAGTGCCAGTATGATGATCCACATCTGCTTATCCTTAAGGACGCGGTTCAGCACGGTGATGCCAAGGAAGTCACTATTGGAGATGACGGCGTATTATAGATGCAGGGCAGGTTATGTGTACCTAATGTAGATGGTTTATGTGAGCTGATTCTCCAGGAAGCTCACAGTTCGCAGTACTCTATTCATCCAGGCGCCGCAAAGATGTATAAGGATTTGAGACAGCACTATTGGTGGAGGCGGATGAAGAAAGATATAGTTGGGTTTGTATCTCGGTGTTTAAATTATCAACAGGTAAAGTACGAGCACCAGAGACCGAGTACTACAGAGACTTGAAATTCCGGAGTGGAAGTGGGAGCGTATTACCATGGACTTCGTAGTTGGACTCCCACGGACTTTGAGAAAGTTTGATGCTGTTTGGGTGATAGTAGATCGGTTGACCAAATCTGCGTATTTTTTCCAGTCGGTACTAATTATTCTTCGGAGCAGTTGGCTGGGATTTATATTTGCGAGATTGTTCGCCTACACGGTGTGCTAGTGTCCATTATTTCAGATCGGGGTAAGCAGTTTACCTCACAGTTTTGGAGGGCAGTGCAGCGAGAATTAGGTACACAGGTTCAGTTGAGTACAGCATTTCACCCTCAGACGGACGGACAGTCCGAGCGCGCTATTCAGATATTGGAGGATATGTTACGCGCTTGTGTCATTGATTTTGGGAGTTCTTGGGATCAATTTCTGCCAATCACAGAGTTTGCTTACAATAATAGCTACCAGTAAAGCATTCAGATGGCTCCGTATGAAGCTTTATATGGGAGATGGTGTCGGTCTCCGGTGGGTTGGTTTGAGCCTGGTGAGGTTAGACTATTGGGTACTGACTTGGTTCAGGATGCTTTAGAGAAGGTCAAAGTAATTCAGGAACGGCTTCGCATGCCACAGTCTAGACAGAAGAGTTATGCCGATAGGAAGGTTCGTGATGTTGTTCACATGGTTGGGGAGAAGGTTCTGCTCAAGATTTCACCCATGAAGGGTGTGTTGAGGTTCGGGAAAAAGGGCAAGTTGAGCCCTCGGTATATTGGGCCTTTTGAGATACTTAAGAAAATTGGGGAGGTGGCTTATGAACTTGCTTTGCCACCTAGTCTATCAGGTGTTCATCCAGTGTTCCATGTATCCATGCTCCGAAAGTATGTCGGGGATCCGTCTCACATTCTGGATTTCAGTACAGTACAGCTGGACGGTAATTTCACTTATGATGTGGAGTCGGTGGCTATTTTAGATCGGCAGGTTCAAAAACTGAGGTCAAAGAACATAACATCAATGAAGGTGTAGTGGAGAGGCCAGCCAATCGGAGAAGCTACTTGGGAGATGGAGCAGGATATACAGAACAAATATCCACACTTATTTGAGACTACAGGTATTATTCTAAACTCATTCGAGGACGAATATTTGTTTAAGAGGGGGAGAATGTAACGACCCAGCCGGTCATTTAGAATATTATAACCCTATTTCCCCATTTACTGCTCAATTTATTCCTTGCTATTGATTTATGACTTATCGGGTTAGTTGGTTCGGGTCCGGAAGGAATTCGGAGTGAAATGAGACACTTAGTCTCATAATTGAAAAACATTAAGTTAGAAAAGTGGACCGGATATGGACCTATGTGTAAACGACCTCGGATTTGAATTATGATAATTCCAATAGCTCTGTGTGGTGATTTCGGACTCAGGAGCGTGTCCGAAAGAATTTTTGGAGGTCCGTAGAGGAATTAGACTTGAAATGCTGAAAGTTTAATTTTTGGGAAGTTTGACCGAGGGGTTGACTTTTTGATATCAGGGTCAAACTCCAATTCTAAAAATTTTAATAGGTATGTTATGTCATTTATGACTTGTGTGCAAAATTTGAGGTCAATCAGACGTGATTTGATAGGTTTCGGCGTTATTTGTAGAAATTAGAAATTTCAAAGTTCAATAGGCTTAAATTGGGGCGTAATTCATGATTTTAGCATTGTTTGAGGTGATTTGAGGATCTGACTAAGTCCGTATGATATTTTAGGACTTGTTGGTATATTTGGTTGAGGTCCCGAGGGCCTCGAGTGAGTTTCGGATGGTTAACGGATCAAAAATTGAACTACAACAGCTGCTGCAATTTCCTTCTGTTGGAAATTTCTTCTGCCAGATTCGAGCCCAAAAATCTCTCAGAATCGAGCCCAGGGTCGAGGGCCACGATCGAAGCCATGATCGAGCCCATGATCGAGCCCAGGGTCGAGGGCCACGATCGAATCCATGATCAAGCCTAGGGTCGAGGGTCATGGTCGAAGGCAGGGTCGAAGACATGATTGAAGGCCTAGGATCGAGGACCAGGATTGAGGGCCAGGATCGAAGCCCGGGATCGAGGACCTCGATCGAAGGCCACGATCGAAGGCCAAGATCGAGGTAGAACCGAGGTTGTCTAGGTAGAATTATAAAAACAGAGACTTCGTCCCATTCGCCATTTTTGACAAATTGGAGCTTGAGGAGAGGCGATTTTTGATATATTTTCAAGGAAAACTTGAGGTAAGTCCCTTGTGATCATTTCTACTCCATAATATTGAATTATCATCGAATAATCCGACTAGATTACATGATTTTGAGGTGTAAATCGGAGATTGGAACTTAGAAATTTGGAAATAAGATTTGTAGATTTGAGGGTCGAGTTGAGGTCGGATTTTGGTAAAATTGGTATGGGTAGACTCGTGGTTGAATGGGCTTTTGGATTTTGTTACTTTTGTCGGGTTCCGAGATGTGGGCCCCACGGGCGATTTTTGAGCTAATTTTTGGATTTTTATGGAAAATCATTATTTTCTTATGGAATTAATTCCAATGAATTTTATTGACTGAAACGAATTATTTATGACCAGATTCGAGGCGTTTGGAGACCAATTCACGAGGAAAGGACATTGCAGAATAAGAATTTCACGGCTTAAAGTAAGTAGCAGTTTTAAATCTGGTCCTGAGGGTATTAAACCTCGGATTTTGGTATCATGTGATTATTTTGGAGGTGACGCACATGCTAGATGATGGGCGTGTGGGCGTACACCAAGGAGATTGTGACTTGGTCCTTCCTGAGAAACTATAAAGTTGAATAATTTGTTGTTAGCTATATGCTCTCTATGTGTTAATAAAAATTTGACTTTAAATCGTGTTAGAAATCATGCTTAGGCTATGTGATAGTATTGTTGGGATCCACAGAGGTTGCGTACTTGTTGAATTACCTGCTAAATGCTATATGTACTTAGTCTCAGTTTTTACTTGCACATTTTATCTCAGTTTCTGTTATTATTATTATTGATACATCATATCATTGTTGTTTGGGCTAATTTCATGATTAATGAGAGCCCGATAGACTGGAGAGATTTATGACTGAGAGAGGCAGAGGGCCTGATTGTGAGATATTGATATCATAGCACCTGAGTTGTCCGTACAGCACGTGAGTTGGCCGTGCAGATCCTTATATTATACTATAGCACGTGAGTTGGCCATGCAGCACGTGAGTTGTCCGTGCGGATCCAGATATTTATATTATGGCATGTGAGTTATCCGTACAGATTATAGCGCTTGGATTGTAGGAGCCCCTACGGAGTCTGTACACCCCCAGTGAGCGCGGGTACCCATTGAGAGTGAGTGATGAGGGCAGGGAGCCCAGAGAGTGATGAGGGTTGGGAGCCCAGTGAGTGATTGTTCTCCTAAGAGGTTGTACTTGATTTCCATTTGTTGTTGCACTTAGTTGCTATCAGTCATTGTTGTAAATCTCTGAAAGATTGTTGATATACGGATTACATGAACAAGAAGTGTATAAAAATTGATTTGACATTAAACCGCCAGATTTGATAGCATGTCTATTCTTTGCTGGAATTACTGGAAATGAACCATAACTGTGTAGCTCGTTACTATCTTCAGTTCCTTATTTATTATTGTTACTTGCTGACTTGATTGTACTCATACTACACCCTGCACTTCGTGTACAGATCCAGGTATTTCCGGACATAGCGGGTGTTGATCCTTTCGCGTGGTTGCTTTTCAGGAGATTTTGAGGTAGCTGTCATGTTCCGCAGACCTTGTCTCTCCTTCTCTATATCTTTGTTTACTGTATTTGGTCTCAGACTATTATAGACTATATTTTCTAGACTTGTATTCATAATAGATGCTCATGTACTCAATGAAACCAGGTTTTGGGGAGTGTTTGTATTGTATTTAAATATTATATTTTCAACCTTAAAGAGAAGTTTTGGTTTATTGAGATTATCGGCTTGTCTAATATCGAGATAGGCGCCATCACGACAGGTTGGGATTTTGGATCGTGACAAAGGAGCTGGTTCTTCAATCTGGTTCGTGTAGCTTCAGGATCGCACTCTTAAATCTCACAGGAATTGCTCACAAAATGCCTTGCTATTTTGCTCTCAATTCGTGCTTAACTTCAGTATGTGTGCATCACCTGTAAATGAGAACACAACTGATATATAGAGAGTTAGTAAATAAAGATTAACTAGAAGTCTAATGCTTTACTCTTCCTTGGTGGAAGAGTTCTAGTTATCTTCAACTTCTAACTCTTTCCTTATCTTGGATAGAGTTCGAGTCCTGCTCCTTATCAAATATGTAGCCTTTTCGTTTAGGGATTATCAGAAATAACCACTTATACTTATCTCTTTCACGTGCATGCCTTTTGCTTGATTCTGCCTGTCACCTGTGTACACTGTCCATGGACCTAGTTCATGCATGTGTTCCTTTGTCAATCATCAAAACAAATTTACTCAGGCCAATAAATTCCCACTTTTTGATGATGAAAAACTCTGTGCTTTTCATAAGTATGAAACCAATTTCAACTTAGCTCAACATCAACACACTATTAGAACATTTTCCATTTTAAAGGCACAAATCATCAAAGACCAGGTTCATTAGGTTATAGACATCACAGTCCAAAGCAAAAGCAGATCTTATCTTCCCCTTTTGGCATCATCAAAAAGTTGCATAATTAAGTTAAATAACCAGATTTTAGTAGATATCACTCATTGCCACTGGGGCTACTTCAAATGCAATCATGGATTTAATTTTCTCTTTATCAATCTAAGGATATTATCCATCTAAGAAATACCAACAAACAATTAGAGCAAAAATAGTGAATTTCATTGATTGATAAGATCCTACCACAAAGCATAAGAAGTAATAAAAACATAAAATCATGAACAAAAGACAGAGAAATCTCACTTGGGTCACTGGTTACAACTAGGCTTAGGAAGGGTTAAAAACTCTAGTTGTATTGTTCAAGTTAGAGTTAACTTGAAGCAGTAGCAACAGCCTGTGGCTGGTTGCTACAAGGGTTATAGGTAATCCTTAGGTTTGCAAGAGTTTGTAAACTTTGTTGTTGGCTCAGTGTTGTAGTAAAGTGTTTGGAGAAAATCCTACTGGGTAGTAGGTCGTGGTTTTTTTACCTTTTGAGCCGAGTGTTTTCACGTAAAAATCCTTGTATTCTTTACTTTCTGCATTATTTATTCCGCAACTGTAGTGTAACGAACGCATAGAAGAACCAGGTCCTTCGATAATTCAGTGCATGCAAAAATCAGGCACCACACAAATCACTCCCCCCCTTCTTCCTCTTGTGTGATATTGAAGTATAAAACATCAATTGGTATCAGAGCATTCCTTGCTTTCAAAGCTCGGAAGTTGCTAGACAAACACTTCTTTCTTTAGATAGCCATTGAGGAAGGCACTCTTGACATCCAACTCTTCCACCAAGGAAGAGTAAAGCATTAGACTTATAGTTAATCTTTATTTACTAACTCTATATATATCAGTTGTGTTCTCTTTTACAGGTGATGCACACATACTGAAGTTAAGCACGAATTGAGAGCAAAATAGCAAGGCATTTTGTGAGCAATTCCTGTAAAATTTAAGAGTGCGATCCTGAAGCTGCACGAACTAGATTGAAGAACCAGCTCCATAAAGAGTTTTATGTGTCTTTCTTTATTTCTAGTTCAAAGTGTAGTAGGTGTTTTGAGTTGTACCTTTCAGCTTTCTAAGAAGCAAATTGTACTAGGTACCTGAGTTATATGTTTCAAGTTAGAGGTAACTTAAAGTAGTTGCAACAACCTCTGGCGTGTTGCTATAAGGGTTAGAGTTAATCCTTAGGTTTGCAAGAGGATGTAAACTCTAGTTGTATTGTTCAAGTTAGAGTTAACTTGAAGCAGTAGCAACAGCCTGTGGTTGGTTGCTACAAGGGTTAGAGGTAATACTTAGGTTTGCAAGAGTTTGTAAACTTTATTGTTGGCTCAGAGTTGTAGTGAAGTGTTTGGAGAAAATCCTACTGGGTAGTAGGTCGTGGTTTTTTCACCTTTTGAGCCGGGTGTTTTTCACGTAAAAATTCTTGTGTTCTTTACTTTCTACATTATTTATTCCGCAACTGTAGTGTAAGGAACGCATAGAAGAACCAGGTCCTTCGATAATCCAGTGCACGCGAAAATCAGGCACCACACAAATCACCCCTCTTGTGTGGTATTGAAGTATAAAACATCATTTGTCGTCTTCCATTAATAAGTAAAAACCAACTAAAATCATAGCAAACATCTTACGAACTCCATGAAATTATATAAAGATTTTGGATATAGGGAATTACGGAGACCTTCCCAATTACCGCCCAAATTAACTACTGGAAGAACCCTAAAGCTGAAGTGATGCAGCAGATTTGAAAAGATACGAAACTAACAATGTCGAAATGGGAAAGAACAGAGAGCTCTTGCTGAAAAAATTACTAAGAAGAATATGAAAAATAATTTGAGTATTATGAGGATTGTCCACATTGCAAAGTTGAGCAGCTAAAACGTTCCAACATGCACCGGCATCCTATCTTATTAATCTTCATTGTCACTCTCTTGACGTCCTATCTATCTATGTAATACTCATTGTTTCTATAATACTAGCTAATAGAATTTGATGAACAAGTTACACTGATTATACAGCTTGAAGTCAATTATGATGAATTTCTATACAGCTTTGTTGTGCGAATTGCTTGGAGCAAGTTATTATAGTGTCATGACACTCCATTTAAAATGCGTATTGGCTACTTTTGTATTTGCACCAGAGAATTTTGCTGTGGGTGCTACGTGGCATGGCAAGGCTGGGGAACTGCAAGGGATGCGGAGTAACCACGAGCATCAACAATTAGCAGCAAAGGTTCTGGAATTCTTGATGTCAATAGTGCCTGTCAAACACACCAAGGAAGGAATTCATAGCTCGGTTGTTTGACTTGAACTTGGAGAAAAACAATATTATGCCCGCACTGAAGTGGCTCATGTAATCTATTATGTTATTAAAGAAAAGCGGTTGAAGTATTTACAACAAGATAATTTGTTGATATCTTCCTACCTGACACACAATTGGGTCTTCACACCTTATCGAGTGGCGGATCCAGATTTTTAAAGTCATGGGTGTTCGCCGATACAAATTGTAAAAGAAGAGGAAAAAGAAGATCAGTTGTGGGTGCTCACTCAATATTTATCCAATATTTTTATAATTGCCTATGTAAATTCACTAAATCTGGTCAATAATAATAGGTGCTTGAGCACCACAAGGGACAATGTGGATCCGCCACTCAGCTTATCCCCTATAATATCGTTATTGCTCTACTCGAATCTTGAGGACAAGGTTCTTATTTAGGACAGAAATATTATTATGAATCAACCCCAACCCAGCAAGGATGTCATATGAGGCAGCCTAGCAAAATTGGGAGCCTAAAGTCAAAATTTAACTAGAGGGGCCTTAAGTTTTTCTTTTCAAAATTTCATATATACTTTTATTTGAAATATATTCTAACTTTTTGAGATGCAAAGTTTATAACTGATAATTTTTAACAATCCTTTTTTAATTAACTAAATAGCTAACCCATTTAATTTCTCTGAAGATATTATTAATCTTAAGTAAGATTTTATCAGTTTTAATTTTGAAAAACTGCTTTCTTCAGATATAATTATTATAGGAATTGTTAACATTCTTTTATAGTAATATAGGTCATTTGGAAAAGAATCAAGTCATTTATCTAATTGAGTATATTAATTAAAATATTATTTTCACATCAGTTGCAAATCTTTCTTGTTTACATTTATGTTTAAAAACAAAATCAGACCTCTTTCTTTTTCATATTGTACTTTTTTACGCTAAATACTCAATTTATTTAATACAAAATTACAAAGACTTATTAGTAGTAAAAAGTGGGGCGTCCAAAAATTTGGAGCCTAAAGCCCTTGCTTCACCGGCTTTACCCCTCAGCCGGCTCTGGATGTCGTCGAAGAAGCTACTGGTTGATAAGAAGCCAAAAGGCCAGAACACCTTCAAAAAGGTTAATTTGGGATCGAGGCCCAAGAAGTATAATTAGAAATTGGTTAAAAAGGATAGGGGTTAGCAAGGATAAGTTATGCAAATTGTTGTTAGGAAAGTCCCTTCTCCTGGTCTCTCTCCCTCGTCTATTTCTCTCCGTGGCTTTGTGCCCCCCTATCTTTCTTTTTGTTACTATCATTTGATATTGTTGCTTTTCAGTATAATTCCTTTATTCTCAATATCAATATATCAATCCTGTTGTTTCTGTATTTGGTTGTGAAATTTGGATTCATAACACTTTGACTGTTTTTCAACTTTTGTGAAAAGTTACATCTAGGAATTGATCGCCTTAGAAATTATAACAAATGCAATTAATAACTTACTATATTTATGTTCTGCTTGCAGCTATTTCGACATCACCTTGCCGATTATGTTTGTCGTGTCGTGAGGGTGTCTCCTTTCAGATACTACTGGCGATATGTTATTTGAAGTCATAAAAAATGGTAATAACGTATATTTTACCAAAAAAAGGATGTGTGTGTTTTTCATTCTGTTTATGCTTAACTAGCTTAGCACAGATAGTTTTTGATGCAGTATCACTTGAGCAGATATATTCTTTAATCCCCTTCACTTGAAAGTTAAAGTTTGTTTCACTTAGAAAAAGAATTGATACCTTCTCCATCTTTGAGAATGTCGTTGAAAGTTTCTTACAATACCTGTATTATCATATCTTAAAACTTTGAAACAATAATACTTATGTTGTGACTGAAATAGCTGACTGGGAAGCCAACAAAGCTGCCACAAAGGATGGTCACATGGATAAGACACGTAGGAGTTTTAGAAGAATTATTCCTCCAAAAAAACTTGGAGATTACGTTTGGAAAGGTGATGGTCACGTGGATATGGACAAAGTTGGTTACGCAAAAGAGTATAAAGTTGGTTACGCAAATATTGATATGAGTGCTCTCTGTTTTCTCCCGTTTTTCTTCTAGTTCCCCATCTCCTTCTCTATTATCCCTAGTTATCTACTTCCAGTACTTATTGTAATTCTGCTTTTGAGTATTAGTCCGGTTATGAGCAATTGTAATTTTTGAGCTAAGTTCCTATTAATATAGGTTGGGAGTTTTGGTTACCGTTTCATTACTGAATTTATTTCATTGGCGCTTTCATCCAGAGGTCTTCCATGGATGACAACAAACTCAAGTCTCTCGTTGAAGAATCTGTTCAGGAAGCTTCGAATTCGTTCGCTAAGGACATTGCTGAATTACGTTCGATGTTGATGGAGGTTATGGGGAGAACGGCTACGATCGCCTTTAAAAATCCAAATCCGACTATGGAGGTCACTTCGGCGATGGTTCACCGCCACAGGCCGGAGATAGGTCGGTTTTGCGGTGAGAATCCAGAGGCATCGATTTTTCAGGTGGAACGCTACCTTGAATTTTACAAAACATCATATTCAGAGCAGCTAACATCGCATCCTTTTACCTCGATGGAAAGGCACTTGAATGGTACCGTTGGCTCTTATGGAATAAACAATTGGTGGACGGGGAACACTTTACAGCGAAGGTCCAAATTTATTTTGACAAAAAGGATTGGAATCGGCAGGTGGTGAAGTTCCGCCAAATCACCACCCTATCTGAGTTCCAGAAGCGGTTTGAGACATTTGCAAATGATATAGAATACATGGGTGACGCTCGTATGGTACGTATTTTTATTTCTAGGCTTCGTGAAGATATTAAGAATTTTGTGTTGGTCCACAGGCCCAAAACTTATGAAGAGACCCTTGATTTGTCCCATATCCATGAGCGTCGAATCCAATCTGAAAAGGGACCTGCCCGACTCGCATTTGCTCGAAAAACCCCCTTATTACCAACCACCCCTAACTTACCACCCCTCTGTCAAAATCCCTCCTACTCCATCACCAGTAATGCTACTGCCTCCCAAACACCAAATCGTCCTCTTATTAAGCGGCTATCTCATGTAAAGGTCCAGAGCCGTCGTGGGCGTGTGTTGTGTTTCTATTGTGAGGAAAAATTTGTACCACCACATAAGTGTAAGACTCCATCCTAGCTTCTCTTGCTCACTGATGAACGTGATATTGACCCTAAATTGTCAGAACCTTTTGCCTCTAATGATTTCATTGCGGAGGATCTGCAATGTTTTGGAACAATAAGAACATTCATCAATTTCTTATCATGCCTTAACTAGAGGTATTTCGCCATCGACTCTGAGATTTACACGCCAAGTCAATGGTACTCCGGTTCAGGTCTTGGTAGATGGAGTAAGCACACATAACTTCATCCAGCTTCGACCCGCTAAGTACCTCCAGCTTCCTATTAAGTCGGTTCCTATTTTCACAGTTATGGTGGGTAGTGGACAACGCCTTCCAAGTAATACAGTTGCGAGGCAAACCAATCTGGTGATCCAAGGGAATACAGTAGTGGAAGATTTATATTTCTTGCCATTCCATGGATCCGACATAGTGATGGGAGTGGCATGGTTGGCCACCTTGAGGACGATATTTACTTATGCAACCAAGGAATTCGGGTATACATTGAATGGATCACGAACAACTTGGCAGGGAGATTGTCCGACGGATACCCAAGCTATTCAGTTGCACAGCCTATGAAGAATGGCCGCCACTGATCTCATATCTTCGTTCTTTGGGCTAGAGATGGTTACAGAAGAGGTAACTGATACAAGGGAAGCAGTTGCGGAATTGGTTGATCTCTTGAGTAAGTTTGAAGATGTATTCTAGAGGCCCACAGGCCTTCCTCCCTCGCGTGACCAGGGTCATCAATCCATCTTGCACCCGGGGCTCAACCTGTGAATGTAAAGCCATATAGATATCCCTATTTTCAAATGCAGGCAACGGAGCAGCTTGTTACGGATATGCTCCGAGAAGGAGTGATACGACCTAGCACGAGCCCTTTCTCTTCTCCAGTACTGCTGGTACGAAAGAAGGATGGGACATGGAGGTTTTGTATATATTTTCGGGCCTTGAATGCCATTATAGTCCGTGATCGCTTTCCAATTCCAACCATTGACGAATTATTTGACGAACTACATGGCGCTCATTATTTCTCTAAGCTGGATTTATTAACTGGATACCATCAAATTAGAGTCTGGCCCGAGGATATGGCTAAGACAGCTTTTCAGACCCACGATGTACATTATGAATTTCTTGTAATGTTGTTGGGCTAACTAATGCTCCCTCAGCGTTCCAAGCCACTATGAATGAGGTATTTCGACCCCACTTGCGCCATTTTGTGCTGGTTTTCTTCGACGACATCCTAGTTTATAGTCCTTCCTGGGCTGCTCACTTGGAACACCTAGGTGTAGTATTGTATTTATTGCGACAACATCATCTAGTGGCCAAGCGCTCTAAGTGCATGTTTGGGCAAACTTCTGTTGATTATTTGAGGCACATTATCTCAGCCGAAAGGATTGTCTGTTGATCCTGCCAAGATTAATGCTATTCAACAATTGCCTCCACCCTATTCAATCAAGAAAATTCGCAGCTTTTTGGGGCTAGCGGGCTACTACAGACATTTCATTCATCATTATCCTGCATTAGCTAGACCCTTATCAGATTTGTTGCGCAAGGATTCCTTCCGATGGGGAGAGAACAAACAGCAAGCCTTTGACACTCTTAAGGACAAGTTGGGATCTACACATGTTCTAACTTTGCCAGATTTTAGCCAAGAGTTCCAAGTCGAAACTGATGTATCGGGACAAGAAATTGGTGCTATTCTTTCCCAACGGGGTCATCCTATTGCGTACTTCAGTCAAATATTAAACCCTCGAATGCAGATGACTTCAACTTACCACCGAGAAATGTTTGCTATTACTCAAGCAATGAGTAAATGGAGACTATCTTCTGGGACGCCAATTTACCGTATTCACTGATCAGCAATCTTTAAGGAACCTGACCACTCAAACAATCTAAACACCTGAACAACAAAAGTGGCTCACTAAGCTGGTCGGCTATGACTTTCGTATTTTGTACAGTCCTGGCAAACAGAACTCTGAAACTGATGCCTTGTCTCGCCATTCACAGGCTGCTTTAATGGCTATTTCAGTCGAAACTTTTAACCTTGAACAAGATCTGAAGCAATTAAATTACACTCACCTCGAATTGATTGCGATTCAACAAGTAGTAAACCAAGGAAATATGGCATATGCTGACTACCATGTCAAGGAAGTCTATTGTTCTATAAGGATCGACTAGTACTCCCCTCAGATTCTGCTCTACGCCAAAAACTAATTTATGAGTTCCATGTTACATCTATTGGTGGTCACGCTGGGATCGCGCGCACTTACCATCGTCTGGCTTCTAATATCTTTTGGAGGCAAATGCACAAGGATATACACGTGTTTGTCGCTGCTTGTCACATAGGCCAACCTTTATGTTAGACATTAAATTTTGTCCCTCCTTTATTCTAAATTATTTCTTTACGCTGCTAATATCACTAATAATATAAGGTAGTTATTCTACTATTTGTTTTAATACAAACTATGCCTATTTGTTATTATTTTTAAAACTGTTATTGTTGTTGTTATTGTTGTTGTTATTATTATTATTATTATTATTATTATTATTATTATTATTATTATTATTATTATTATTATTATTATTCATTCTTCTCTCCAATTTTTTGAATATGTTGGAAAAAGAATATCATTTTCCTTTATGTAGTTAAATAGTAATATTTCTTTAATTCTACAATTTATACATATTTGTTCCAAGGACATTAGAGTTTTATACTTAACAATTAGTGTGGATATTTTTATATGCTAATATTACATAGTATTATATAATATGGTTATTAAAATATTTTATTAAAGTTAGAAGCCCAAAGAAATATAGGAAGAATGAAAAGGCCAAATTTCAACCACTCTGAATAGCCCAAGCCCAAATCCGTCCAACCAGCAGCCCAAAATCCTCCACTTTAGCCCAACTATAGAACACTCTAGAACCCCATCAAAACTACTCTGTTTTGATAAATATTCCAGACTTAATCTCAATCGTATAAGCTCTTAATCCAACGGCTGAAATTCATTATTTCACTCTCAAAGACCAAAACGCAATTGTGGTTTCTTCTCTCTCCTAAACAATCATCTCTTCTCCTTCTTTCCACTTCTTCACAAAATTCCATCCTTGCTCAGCCATGGTAGACTTGCCATTACCACTTTTGAACAAGAAGTTTTGCACCTCAGTTAATTTTCTGCAACATTAACGTTCAAATTTCAAACGTTCAATAGCTTTCACTTAATTTCGAAATCCCGCCCAAACCAAGAACCCTAGAAATCAGCCTATAAATACTAGCCCTTGAAGAGATTCTCGGACTGGCTTGAGCCGCCCCATTTACCCCCCTAAAAACCTTACAGCTGCCTACTTTCTGCTGCCTACTTTCTGTTAGGATATACTATTAACCATGCGATTTAGACATAGTATTTTATTTTATTCTTTATGAAATAATTGTTTGTTTGATTTATTCAATTTAATAAAGTACTATTTTAAATAGATCATTTGTTACATGTGTCCTTTAGTAATGTAGTAGACAATTTAGTGTATGAAATCTTAGTTCATGCACATAAAATTAAATTGTCGGTTCTCATAATTAATAAAATATGTTCACAATCGAAGATATTATTGGGAAAAATATCTAGATGATTGTAGCACAAGATTAAAGTATAATTTGTCTTGATTATGGGAGTGATTTTACTCCGACTTCTTGTTCTAGTATACTTAGTGTATATTGAACGGACCAAGTAAAGAAAAGTTGTTTTTGTATTGAATATATATAAAATATTTTCTCTAATTCATTAAATGAGATTATACTCATAATGTTGATATAATTTGTCACAACGCAAAATCCACTATAGGTCATGATGGCGCTTAACGCCGCCGTCAGGCAACCTAACAGTGATTTATCAATCTAATTACTCATTTTATTACTTTTGAAAATATAGACTTTAATAAGGAAGGAGATTTACACTGCTAAATCCACAGGAACGTACAACATTTATAGTTTATAAAAGAAATGGAAGGTGATAATAATATACGAAACTGTAAGCATAAACTAGTATAATCCCAAAATTCGGTGTCACAAGTACATGAGCATGAACTAGAAAATATAATAAAATACAACATATGTCTGAATACAATTTAGACAGGAGAATATAAATAACTTAATGGAGTCTTTGCAGGCTGCGGATAGTAACATGAAATACAACTCACGGTAAAGTCCCCGCAATAGTCGCGCCTCTGAGCCTAAAAGACCACCAGGCATATATGTATCTGCACAATAAGTGCAGCAAGTGTAGCATGCGTACGTAAATCAACGCGTAACCAGTAAGTATCTAGCCTAACCTTAGAGAAGTAGTGACGAGAGGTCAACATCAACACTTACTAGACAGATACAATAGAAGTAAACAGATGTGAGTTAGGGGAATTATCGAAATAACAAGTATAAATACGTGGTAAAATTTTCCTCTCATCAATAATTCAAACTCTCGTCTAGTAATTACCTTCTCAATCGGAGTATATATAATGGACCTCACCAGATAGGTCGCCACAGTTCAAATCAGAAAAACTCGCAGATATATTGCCTTCTTATCAATTATTACGCATGATTTCATAAGAGTATTTTATAGAAATTCCGAGGCGCACGGCCCGGTCCATCATGATATTTTCGAACCATAGATATATCTATTATATTTCTAAGGCGAACGGACCGATCCCATGAGAGTGTGGTACATAATCCGGCCGAGGCATACAGCCCAATCCATCATAATGTGCGCATTGTCGAGGGTCGAACGGAACAAACCATAGATATATCTATCCTGCCAAGGCGAACGGCCCGATCCCATTAGAATAAGAAGCTTTGACGGGTCCTCGACCCCACTCACGAATAGTCGTGTGAGTTATAGGTTTTAAGGGAACTTTTCGATGAGAACGCATAACGCGAGAGAATTTCGTAAAGAGAATACAATTAATTTGCGGCTTATCATGAAGCCCGTAAAATCTCTACAATAGCAAGTCTATCACTCTACGCAAGTCTAGTCTCAAGTCGTAATGTAAAATAAAGAAATTTAATAGGCAACAGACAACTCAAATAGTACAGTTATAGTGTGGCGGGAACCTAAGTCTACCCAGACATAACATGAATCTAGCTACGTACGGACTCTCGTCACCTTGTGCGTACTTAGACCTCGCAACAAGTAGCACATAACAAATACATCACCTAGGGGTAGTTTCCCCCTCATAGAGTTATATAGGAGACTTACCTTGCTCCGAAATTTCATAACCGGCTCCAAAGCCTCTCTAACACCTCAAACCAATGCCCGTCGATCCAAAACTATTCAGACAACGTGCAAACCAATCAAAATATATTCTAATACCCATAATTAATCAATTTAAATAAATTCCAACTCCACTCGAAAAGTCGACAAAGTCAACCCTCGGCCTACGTGCTCGGATTCCGAAATTTTTTATGATAAACCTTACCCATAACACCATGAACTCAAATATATAATTTATTCTCAATTCCATGTTCAATTTCGTGGTCAAAATCCAAATATACCCAAATTCTAGGTTTCCTACCAAAATCACAAATTTCTACTAATTCCCATGTTCTAATCCACATATAAATTATGTATTTAACTTGTAATAGGTGGGAGTCATTTACCTTGTGTTGCTTAATGAAAACCTCCCCTTGAAGCTCTCCAAAATCGCCCCAACCAAGTGAAAATGAGAGAAAATTGGCCAAACCCCGTTCTTAAAAGAACACACTGCCCAGCGACCTCTTACACCTGTGGCCACTTGACCACTTCTGTGTTTTCGCAGGTGCGGCCAAAATACCGCTTCTGCGGTCCCCCTTCAGCTCTGCTTCCTTCCCATCTGTGGACAAGACTCCACTTCTGCGGAGTCGCACCTGCGACCAAGAATCCGCTTTTGCGGTCTCGAAGGTGCGGCACAAGCCTCACACCTGCGCCTCCAGCCTACCTCACTCCCTTCCGCTTCTGCGACCACTGGGCTGCTTTTGCGGTCACGCAAGTGCGGAAATTCCTTCGCACCTGTGGCCTCTTCTCAACTCCCTTCTAGCCGCTTCTGCAGTCCACTGCCTCACTTCTGCGAGGCCGCTTCTGCAATGAAGCTTCCGCAGAAGCGGTTGCACCAGTAAAAAAAAATCTCCAGCTTTTCCTTAAGTCCAAAATTCGATCCGTTAACCATCCGGAATCTACCCGAGACCCCTGGGACCTTGATAAAATATACCAATATGTCCCAAAATACAATACGAACTTAGTCGAAATATTAAACCACGTCAAACAATATCAAAATCATGAATCGCACCCCAATTCAAGCTTAATGAACTTTAGAACTTCAAACTTCTACATTCGACACTGAAGCTTACCAAATCAAGTCTGATTGAACTCAAATTTTGCGCACAAGTCATAATTGACATTACAGAACTAATCCTACTTCTGGAATCGGAATTCGACCTCGATATCAAAAAGTCTACTCTCGGTCATACTTCCCAAAATAATCCAATTTCCAACTTTCGCCAATTGATGCCGAAATGACCTACAGACCTCCAAATCTACATCCGGACACGCTCCTAAGACCAAAATCATCATACAACCCTGTTGGAACCTTCAAATTCCGATTCTGAGGTTGTTTTACTCAAAAGTCAAATCTTAGCCAATTCTCCCTACTTAAAGCTTTCAAAATTAGAATTTTCTTTCCAAATCAACTCTGAACTTTCCGAAATTCAATTCCGACCACACGTACAATTCACAATACCTGAAGTGAAGCTACTCAAAGCCTCAAACAGTTGAACGACGCGCTAGAGTTCAAAACGACTGATCGGGTCATTACATTCTCCCCCACTTAAACATACGTTCGTCTTCGAACGTGCTAAGAACTGCTCCCGAGTTGTCCAAAATCATTGTTTAACACCTCGCGCACCTACCCGTGCCACCACAACCCATGTGAGCATGTTAGCTTGAGCTAGATTGAAGATCCTTCCTATACACTTAGCTAACAAGCTTTAGAACCTAATTCCAACAAATTTCCACGAGGCCCGATTCTAACATACACTGTATCAATCACCAGACACTGTACCCAACATGACCATGCTCCTCCGCTAAAATCATACCATGTACCACATAATTCACTTGGCCATAACAACATCCTCCAATTATAATAGCTGCCATTTCACGAATCCAGTGCCCGCAACTCCCCTCATAACACATATAAGCCCGGTTTCAATCCTCACAATACAACCACGATAGAAGAGATGTGTAGAAACTCATGGCCACCTGCCAAATCAATAAAACATGGAGTCTCTCCTCCTAACAAGAACCATTACCTTATTCTGAACTGAATAATGATATTTGCTCTTAAATATACCTTATATAAATCTGATTGCACTAATTTCAGGTCCAATAATCTCGTCTCACCCAGTACAAGCTGCTCATGCGATTAGCCACCTCAAATACTGACTCAGATCTCATATCACGCCATCAATGCGCCGACAATCTACAACTCGAATATGACACATGAGGAACGAGCCCTGGAAAAGAATTACCTAGCCCCCGTAATGAATAAAACGGTCAAACAGAAGTTATGAACCCTTCTCAAAGAATGAGAAACAAAATACGTAGGAATAGATATTGGGAATCGTACTCAGCATGTCACTATAGTGGCGTACAACCCGATCCAAACATGATACCGTTGCAGCGTGCAACCCGATCCGAACAATGTACTTGTGGCGGCGTGCCACTTGATCCACTCATAATAATAAATAAGGACATACTTATCAAGCCATAATGCTTCTACCTACGGAATACCGAATATCGACCATAAGCACGCTAAGTGCAAAAAATACAACTCTGGGGAGACGGATAGCGGCATACAGTACAAAACCCAAGCATATCTAAGGTGCAATAAATGACTTGCATCTCGAGAGACATCCTGCTCACATAACAACACAAGGCACACGGGACCTCAACACGTAAGCCGTCAAATCCGAAACAAACTCACACTATCCACAACCCAAGGAATAGGATGTCTCTCAAGCATAAACTCTCGAAGTTGCGATATTACCATAACCTCCATACATGGTCTTAATCTTTAATAATCAAGTGACTAACATGCCACACTTATACAAATCTCCCTATGGGGTATGCTGCCACGACCTTCCGCTCAGGTAGCAAAGTCCGCACATCCATACCACTAACCATACCAATTCTATAAGGCAAATCACAATCCGCAACTCAATACACAATGCCTCTTCCACAGAACACCATTCTCAGGCGACACTAAGATAACGCCAGCTTACTCTAAACATCGAAATTCCTCCTTGCTCATCCAAACTCGTGACATTCTTATCAACACTGAACCGCAACCTTGATCCTCCACTTCCAATTCCCTTGCCGCTCACTGCACCTATTATGCCGCTACGCGAGAATTCAAGAATCCATCATAACCCCTAAACTACCATTAGAATAAACACTCCACTGGCTAGAAACCTTTCACTTAACTCTTTTTAGAAGAACTAGTGCAGCACGCAACTGAATTCCCAAACCACATAAAATACAAAGCTCAGGTTAGGGTCTAAATCGCCATGACTCTTCCGGAATCCATTTACACAACAAGGCCATTTGAATCAAATACCTCCCAAATCAATAAATTTATGGTGGTTGTCAAGCCCACACGTACAACCACCAACCACCTGTATAACTTAACGTGCCGAAGGAACTGATCATTGCTACAATCATTCTAATTCAACCATTACTAACCGAACCAATTTCTTCCAATTCACTCTTTACTTTCCTTAGAAATAATTGTAGCTCTATACAAGAATCATAACAAAACTCAACAACACTCCTCCCGAGTGACCCACTACACAAGAACACATCGTCTCGATACCCATGAACCATCGCATACCTTCCTCATGCGCACAATAGCGTCTCCTACTGGTACACCTATTCTGAAAGACCTTCCGCGAATCCGAAACTGTTTCTCCTATTCTTTTCCAAAACTGCCCTGTAGACCCGATGATAACATAGAAAATCCCACAGGTATTTTTCACACTCTGCTGCAAAAATCCCAGTCTCCAGCCACATAACGAACCCATTAGAACCACTATTGAGAGTCACCCACTATGACTTGGTCCCGAATATAAGCCAAACTCTAGTGTGCTGTCAGCACATGAACAGTCCCAAAGAAGTAACCAGATGAATTGTTTTCCTTGTACATCACATCTACTAGAAGCATAAACTCCGAGCCTCCCAAAAATCTGTGCATGAATCGATAAGGCGAAATATATCACACATTCATCAAATCCTTTGCAACCACCCCTGATGTTTCCTTTTCTTAGTGATAAATAATCCACCAATGCATCGATAACCAGAAGCTACACAAGCAGACAATAACACGATCCAATCGTAGATGGTGGGCTCCCCCACTTAGCTTTAAGCTATAATCACATAAACCTAGAACCCACAAAGATTCCTCCTTCTCAATTACCAAGATCTCGCACCGTCAACCCATCAAATTTCTTGTAGTCCCTTGTTAAACTTTTCATGAACATTTCGAATTATTAGCCACAATCGCGCATTCGACCTTCTGTCGGGTAGTAAGTAGAACTCTTCGTAGAAACTACATTAAAATCACGCAACCGCTAACCTGTTCACAAGAAATAACCCACCTGTGGAATTCCATGCCGACATCTTCTAACGACGCTGCATTGGGTGCCACTACCACGCATTTAGTAGACCCTCCTAAGCCCATGCTCGTCCACCAGCTATACAAGCCTGTTCCTTCCACGTTGACATCAACTGAAAGTTCAATAATGCCTTCCAAACTCAAAGTCAGGTTGCATCAGAAACTATAATCCAATCTTCACACCCCTCTTCATTTCGAGCAAACTCCTTCCTACCATATTCAATCTTCCTCCATACAGTAACTACCATTCCAAATATAATCCGAGGACCTAGTCACTTTCCACCATGCCTCCCACAGAATCCATATGCTACTCTTCCATTCCCACTTCAGTCAAACCATCTCCTTTAAGTAATTTCTCGGCCTACGCTTTTCATACTTGACCTACTGGTAATTCAACCACTGCGAGACAACTCTCGCCATGTCCCTCCCCATACTTCGCTATCCAAATGTAGACTCAAATCAAATCCATACCTGTAGAACCCGAACTAATAAATTCCTACTAACTCTAAGCCTCCTTAAAGATCATCTCTCTCTCCAACCATTAGCATTAGAATTACCAATTCGATTCTGAACCGCTACACACCGCTATCTCTGACAACCGCCGCGCCTCAACACCCAAAAGACCACCAGGCATATATGTACCTGCAAAATAAGTGCAGCAAGTGTAGTATGAGTACGTAAATTAATGTATACCTAGTAAGTATCTAGCCTAACCCCAGAGAAGTAGTGACGAGGGGTCGACATTAACACTTACTAGCGGTCCAATAAGACAGATACAGTAGAAGTAAATAGATGTGAGTCAGGGGAATAATCGAAATAACGAGTATAAATACTAGTAAAAATTTCCTCTCAACAATAACTCAAACTCCCAGCTAGTAATTACCTCCTCAATCAGAGTATATATAACGGACCTCACCAGATAGGTCGCCACAAATCAAATCAGGAAAAGTCGCAGATATACTGCCTACTTTTCAATTATTATGCATGATTTCATAAGAGTATTTTATAGAAATGTCGAGGCGTACGACCCGATCCATCATGATATTTTCAAACCATAGATACATCTATTATATATTCTAATACCCATAATTAATCAAATCAATGTTCGTCGATCCAAAACTATTCATACAATGTGCAAACCAATCAAAATATATTCTAATACCCATAATTAATCAATTTAAGCAATTCTCAACTCCGCTCGAAAAGTCAACAAAATCAACCCTCGGGCCCACGTGCCTGGATTCCGAAAGTGTTTTATGAAAAACCTTACCCATAATATCACGAACTCAAATATATAATTTATTCTCACTTCCAAGTCCAATTTCGTGGTCAAAATCCAAAAATATCCAAATTCTTGGTTTCGTAGCAAAATCCCAAATTTCTATTAATTCCCATTTTCTAATCCACATATAAATCATGTATTTAACTTGTAATAGGTGGGAATCACTTTCCTTGTGTTTCTTAATGAAAACCTCCCCTTGAAGCTCTCCAAAATCGCCCCAAATAAGTGAAAATGAGAGAAAATGGGCCAAACCCCGTTATTAAAAGAACACACTGCCCAGCGACCTCTCGTACCTGCGACCACTTGTCCGCTTCTGCGGTTCTGCAAGTGCGGCCAAAATACCTCTTCTGTGGTACCCCTTCAGCTCCCCTTCCTTCGCATCTGCGGACCAGACTCCGCTTCTGTGGTCTCGAAGGTACGGCACAAGCCTCGCACCTGCGCCTCCAGCCTGCCTCACTCCCTTCCGCTTCTGCCACCACTGGGCGGCTTCTGCGGTCACGCTGGTGCGGGAATTCCTTCGCACATGTGGCCTCTTCCCAGCTCCCTTCTAGCCAGTTCTACGGTCTACTGCCTCGCTTCTGCAAGGCCACTTCTGCAATGAAGCTTTCACAGAAACAGTTTCACCAGCAACTAGAATCCCCAGCTTTTCCTTAAGTCCAAAATTCGATTTGTTAACTATCCGAAATAAACTCGAGGCCCCTGGGACCTTGATCAAATATACCAACACGTCCCAAAATACAATACGGACTTAGTCAAAACCTTTAAACACGTCAAACAACATCAAAATCATGAATAGCACCCCAATTCAAGCTTAATGAACTTTAGAACTTTAAACATCTACATTCGACGCGGATGCCTATCAAATCAAGTCTGATTGACCTAATATTTTGCACACAATTCATAATTGACATTACGAACCTACTCTGACTTCCGTAATATGAATCCAACCCCGATATCAAAATGTCCACTCTCGGTCAAACTTCCCAAAATCATGCAATTTCCAACTTTCGCCAATTGACGCCGAAGTGACCTACGGACCTCCAAATCGACATCCGGACAAACTCCTAAGACAAAAATCATTATACAAAGCTGTTGGAATCTTCAAATCCCAGTTCCGAGGTCGTTTACTCAAAAGTCAAATCTTAGCCAATTCTCCCAACTTAAAGCTTCTGAAATTAGAATTTTTCTTCCAAATCAACTCCGAAATTCAATTCCGACAACACGTACAATTCATAATACCTAAAGTGAAGCTACTCAAGGCCTCAAACCGCTGAACGACGTGCTAAAACTCAAAATAACAGATCGGATCGTTACATAATTATTATGATCAATGTGATTTGTTTATTATTTTGATTTATCAAATGGTACAACTCTATTTACAGTTGAAGTATGCCTAATAGATTCGACAATAACGAATAGCATTTGTGAAATAATAATTAGTTGATAGAATCCATGACTCGATTTTGAGTTTGTTGATACCCCTTTATGTAAGCCTATAAGTTTTCATGTGAAAATTCGGCCAGTGGATTTTATATCCGTCACATGAAATATTTTAAGCGAAATTATAAAGGATTTAATTAGTGATTAAATTAAATTATTAGTGATTTAATTTAATTAGCTGTTATTTGTGATCTTAACATGGGGAGTTAAAATAAGTGTTAGTAAATTTTTGAAATTCATATTGAGGAGTTAAATTGCATTTTTTTAGTGGAATAATCTGGAATTAATTATAGTAGGAATTAATTCATCCTAATTTTCGAATTAATGTTATAATTGGTAGTTGCTTATTGTTTCTGTGGTCTGTGCTATACCTAGTAAAAACTTGGACATGCTTGAGTAAAAAGTGACTTGGGATAAAAGTCATCCTTTGGAGTTACAATAGGATTCTACTTGCACAAGCAGAATCCTACAAGTCGTGAGTTATTATCACGACCCAAAATTCGCTAAAGGTCGTGATGGCGCCTAACACCGCCGTCATGCAAGCCAACAGTGATCTATCAACTTACTTACTCATTTAGTAATTGAAATCAAAAAATTTCATTAATTAACTCGTATGAAATAGATTTTTACAGAGTAAGTGATAATATTTACACAACTACAATAATGAACAACTTGTAGGAACCCCAAAAACCCGGTGTCACAAGTGCATGAGCACTTTTCTATGGAGTACAAGAATAATACAACAATTGTCTCGATTGTAATAAGACAAAATAAAATAATTAGTACAATGAAGACTCGGTGGAGTGCGATGCATAGCCTAGAATGAAGCTCACACGAAGTCTCCTCAACAGTATGTCTACGTGCCAAGATGATCATCAAATGAAGCTGTCAGATCGTGCACATTTAGTATAGAAGTGCAGCATGAGTATGTAAATCAACACGTACCAAGTAAGTATCTAGCCTAACCCCTGAGAAGTAGTGACGAGGGGTCGACATCGACACTTACTAGATGTCCAAGTAGATAATATGATAATTCATAACAGATATGAAGTGCACAGCAATAGTGGAGTAAATCAATAATCTCATAATTTTCCAATTATTTCTTTTAAAGCATAAATTTCTCAATCTTGTATTCTACCTTAATATCTTCGAAAATATCAAGTGTCAATATCAAATAAATAAGAAATACCATAAAATGCCGGGCATCAGTGAAAAGATTAGCTCGTGAATGTTCGGACTAGTGGAGATATAACGCACTATTCTGTCGAGGTCATTTGGCCCGATCCAGAATAATGTGTACACTGCCGAGGGTCGTGCAACACGAACCATAGATACATCTATATACTGCCGAGGCATTCGGCCCACTCCACAAGAAAAGGGAGGAAGTTATCGAATTACGAGACACGTGTTTACAATACCGTATATGGGTACAAAAGGAATATAATCTTTACCGTTTCTCAAATAACTCGCCCACAACTCAAAGTGTTAAGGCTTGGCCTAGTATTCATATATTTATTTCTAAATCAATTTCATTTATAACTTCATTTAATTAAGCCAGCAACATGAGTTCAAATGATTCAAATATTACCAAATAAGATCCTAAGTGTACCCAAACATAAACATGCTTTAGCTACGTACGGACTCTCGTCACCTCGTGCGTACGTAGCACCCACAACTAGTTGCACATAACAATAAATATCACCTAGGGGAAGCTTCCCCCTCACAAGGTTAGACATGAGACTTACTTCGCTCTGAAGTTCTATAACCCGCTCCAAGGCCTCTCTAACACCTTAAACCAAAGCTCGTAGATCCAAAATTGTTCAAACGATGTGCAAACCAGTCAAAATACATTCTAATACCCATAATTAATGAATTTAAACAACTCCCAACTCCACTCGAAAAGTTGATAAAGTCAACCCTCGGGCCCACGTGCCCGGATTCCAAAACTTTTTGAAGATAAACCTTACCCATAACACCACGAACTCAAATGTACAATTTATTCTCAATTCCATGTCCAATTTCGCGGGCAAAATCCAAAAATATCAAATTTTAGGTTTTCTACCAAAATCCCAAATTTCTACTAATTTCCATGTTTAAATTCATATATAAACCATGTATTTAATTTGTAATAGGTGGGAATCACTTACCTTGTGTTTCTTGACGAAAATCTCCCCTTGAAGCTCTCCAAAATCGCCCCAACCAATTGAAAATTAGAGAAAAATGGGCCAAATCCCGCTTTTAAAAGAACACCTCTGCCCAGACGACCTTTCGCATATGCGGTCAAATAGCCGCTTCTGCGGCTCCGCACCTGCGAAAAAACCATCGCAGATGCGGCTCCAGCTCAAGCCAGTAGCCTCCGCTTTTGCATTCCAAATAGCACTTCTGCGCTTCCGCTTCTGTGGACAACTAGTGTTTCTGCGCTCACGCGTCTGTGTGACAAAGTCCGCTCCTGCAGCCCTAGGCCTTCTTGGCTAATTCTGCTTCTGTGATCTCCCCTCCGCATGTGCGACTCCACTTCTGTGGTCCACCTTCCTGCTTCTGCGACCCCAGCCCCAGTCATGCCTGACCGCTTCTGCGACCAGGCTTCCACAGAAGCGATCACACCAGCAGCATAAAATTTCCAACTTTTCCCTAAGTCCAAAAATCGATCTGTTAACTATCTGGAATCCACTCGAGGTGCTCGCGACCTTAACCAAATATACCAACACGTCCCAAAATATAATACGAACTTTGTTGAAGCCTAAGACCACGTAAAACAACATCAAAATCATGAATCACGCCTTGAATCAAACTTATAAATTTTCAAATTCCAAATTCTATATCTTATTCTGAAACGTACCAAATCTATTAGGATTGACTTCAAATTTCACACACGAGTCATAAATAACATAACGAAGCTATTCCAGGGCTCGTAACCCCAAACAGTCATCGATAACATCAAAATCCACATCAAACCAAACTTATGAAATTCTTAAACCTAAAAAACAAATGCCAACCTTCTATAATAAGCGACGAAATATTTCCGGGCGACCCGATATTCAACCCGAACAAACGCCCAAGTCCAAAATTATCCTACGAACCTATTGGAACCTTCAAATCCTGATTCTGAGGTCGTTTACTCAAAAGTAAAATCTTAGCCAATACCGCTGAACGACATGCTAGAGCTCAAAAGAACCGATTGGGTCATTATATTCTCTCCCACTTAAACATACATTCATCCTCGAACGTGATAAGGACTGCTCTGGAGTCGTCCTAATTCACTGTTTAACACCTTGTGCACCTACTCGTGCCACCACATTCCAGTTGAACACATTAGCTCAAGCCAGACTGAAAATCCTCCCTATAACCTTAGCTAACAAGCTTTAGAACCATTTTCTAACTTCCGAATTTCTTCACAAGGCTTGATTCTAACACACGAACACCATACCAATCTCCACACGCTGTACCAAAACATGATCATGCACCTATGCTGAAATCAGACCATGAACCACATAAGTCGGTTGCCCATATTAACTTCCTTTGACCACAATAGCTGTAATTTCTTGAATCCGGTGCCTGTAATACATCTCATGATGCATATAAATCATGTTCCAAATCTCGCAATACTGCAACGACGAAAACGACGTGTAGAAACTCATAACCACCTGTTGAATCCCTAATTCATGGAGTCTCTCCTCCAGACAAGAACCATTACCTCATTCTGAACTGAATAACGATATTTTTTCTTTAATATACCTTATATAAATCTGATTGCACTCATTTCAGGTCCAAAAATCTCGTCTAACCCAGTACAAGCTGATCAGGAACTAAATCATCTAAGACATTGCAAAAAATCTTATATGACACCCACAACGCGCCAACAAGCTACAACTCGAATGTGATATATATGGAAGAATGAACTTTGGAGAAGGACTACCCATACCGCGTAACGAATAAAATAGCCGAATAGGTGTAAGGAACTATGCTCAACATCTCGTTGTTGCGACGTGCAACCCGATCCGACATGACACTGTGGCGGCATGCAATCCGATCCACATAACATGCACGTGGCGGTGTGCCACCCGATCCACAGATAACAATCACGAAGTAAACACACATATCATGTCGTAATGCTCACACTTACAAAATGCCCAAATATTGACCACAAGCACGCCAAGTGCATAATACCAATCCTGGGGAGACGGATAGCACCATACGCAACGAAACCCAAGCACAACTAAGGTGCAATAAATGACCTGCATCTCGAGAGCCATCCTGCTCACATAACACCACAAGCTACATGGGACCTCAACACGTGTGCGAATAATTAAGTCGTCTCATAACCCACATGGCACAACACAAATTTAAATAGAATAGCTGACGTCGGGAAAAACTTCCCATGCCCGATGAATCCTTCGTAAGAAATGCTATGACGAACGAATACATCCGACCTGACGTAGAGCGCACACTCATATTAGTAACACCAACGGACCTCACATCGATTCTGATCATACACAATGGCCCTATTCATGAAACATAAGAGCAGTTGTCAAATCAGAAACAAACTCACACGGGCCACATCCCAAGGAATAGGACGTCTCTCAGGCATAAAATTCGCATTTGCGATATTACCATAACCTCGATACTTGGTCTTAATATTTAACAATCAAGTGACTAACAGGCCACACTTATACAAATCTCCAAGTGGGGTGCGCTCCCATGACCTTCCACTCAGGTAGCAAAGTCCACACATGTCGCTCACTACACCCATCACGTCGCTACGCGAGAATACAAGAATTCATCATAACCCCTGAATTACCAGTAGAATAAACACTTCATTGGTTAGAAACATTTCATTTAACTCATTTCAAAAGAACCAATGCAACACGCAACCTAATTCCCAAACCGCAAAAAATACAAATCTCAAGTCATGATCTAGACCGTCATGACTCTTCTGGAGTCTATTTACACAACAAGGCCATTTGAATCAAATACCTCCCAAGTCAACCAAGTTACGGTGGTTTTCAAGCCTGCACGTACATCTACAAACCATATGTATAACTTCACACGCTGAAGGAACTGCTCATTGCCATAATCATGTTGATTCAACCATTACTAACCGACCTAACTTCTTTCAATTTACTCTTGACATGACTTAGAAATATAATAGCTCCATTCACAACATAACGAACTCAATCCGCACTCATCCTGAGTGATCCGAATCGCGAGACCACGTCGTCTCAAATACCCATTAATCATCGCATACCCATTAATCATCGCACAATAGCATCTCCAACTGGTGTATCCATTCTACAAGACCTGCCACGCATCCGAAGCTATTTCTTCCTTTCCTACAATACTGAACCGCATACCCAATGATAGCATAGATTATTCCAAGTCCCGTCTGTAATCCTCTATAAAAACTCGATCTTTAACCACACAACGGACCCGAAATCCTTAGGCATCGCGCTTAAATTCTTGAACCCACTAGGACCGTTGTTGAGAGTCACCCACTCTGACCTGGTCCTGAATATAACCATTCTCCATCGTCCTGCTAGCACATGAACACCCTATCAAAGAAGCAATCGGCTGAATTCATTTCCATTTACATTATATTCACAAGAAGCATAAACTCTGAGTCTTCCCAAAACCTGTACCTGAATCGATAAGGCGAAGTATAACACACACTCATCAAGTTCCTTGTTCAAATTACTCTGGATATTTTCATTTCTTAGTCATGAATAATCCACCAACGCATTGATAACCAGAAATCGCACAAGCAGACAACCATGCGATCCAATCGTAGAAGGTGGGGCTCCCCCACTTAGCTTTAAGCTACCATCACATAATGTAGATCCCACAACGATTCCTCCTTCAAATTAACATGATCCCGTACTGTTAACCCGCCAAAATTCTTGAAGTCTTTTGTCAAGACTTTCATGAACATTCTGAATAATCAGTCACAATCACATATTCGACCTCATACCGAGTAGCAAGTGGCATTCTTCACAGAAGCATCATCAACATCATGTAACCGCTAACCTGCTGACGGAAGATAACCCACCTATGGAATTCCTTACCGGCATCCTCCAATGACGATGCACTAGGTACAACTACCATGACTTCAGTAAACTCTCTTGAGCCCATGTTTATCCACCAATTGTACAAGTATGTTCCTTCCCCGTTGACATCAACTAAAAGTTCATCAATACCTTCCAAACTCAAAGCCATGTTGCATCTGAAACGATAATCAAATCTTCACACCCTGCTTTATTTCAGGCGAACTCCTTTCTGCCATATTCAATCTTTCTCCATACAATAACCACCATTATAATTATAATTCGTAGACCTAGTCACTTTCCACCATGCCTCCCAAATCACTCTAATCTTTCTCAAGGTACGTGGTTGTCCTACCACAGAATCCATATACTACTTTGCAACTCCCACTTAGGTCAAACCATCTCCTTTAAGCAACTTCTTGACCTCAGCTTCTCATGCTTGACCTGCTAGTAATTTATGTGTCGCGAGACACCTCCCACCATGTCCTTCCTCATACTTCGCTGCCCAAATGTTGCCTCAAATCAATTCCATACATGTAGCACCAGAACTAATGAATTTCTACCAACTCTAAACCTCATAGAAGATAATCTTTCCTAAGCCATCAATATTAGAAATACCAATCCTAACTTGAACCGCTGCACACTGCTATTTCTGACAACCGCCCCTCAGTCACCATTTCACAACACCCTGCCCCGAAGGCAAAATCAAAGAAGACCATAACACCGATGAACCGTAATGCGTTCAAAAAAGGACGACGACACCGCATCACAACAAATTCCACCACATTCGAAGATACCAAGTCTCGTTACTCCATAAACCAAAACCTGAACATCCATCGTCAGATTGCCTTTCCTTTGTTGAATTAAATGCTGAGCATCTAAATCATATACTGAGAAATCCTCCTTGCGGGCCATGCTGCGATCCATAGATAAGCACTCTACCATTACACCAACACAGTGCGATAACAACTCATGAAAAAACATAGAAATCCGGGCATAGCCTTAAAATCATAGGAAGTACAAATATGAAACGGAAATGACAAAACATCCTTCCGCAAGGTGATGATAATAGCCTACCCGAACACGCAGGGAAAAACATCCCGCACCACATCTGCAGCATCAATACCACTACTCGACATCTAATTGATAACAAGCACTTCACATCGCATAATATTGAGTAGGAAGGAAATAAAGGCACAAGTCTCAAAGGAATCAAATCGCACGATCAAGAATCAAGAAGGGAAGTGCTCTTAACAACCTTGTAGCCTCTCGAAGATAAGTACAGAAGTCTCCGTACCGATGACTCTACTAGACTTGCTCATGACTCGTGTGACCTAAGTGAAACTAACTCTCTGATACCAAGCTATCATAACCCAAAATCCGTTAAAGGTCGTGATAGCGTCTAACACCGTCGTTAGGCAAGCCAATGGGTGCGAGCGAGTTTGTGTTATGTTTACAAAGTTGTTGATATGTTTGGACGGGTCCTTGGGGGGGCCGAATGCCATTCAGACAATGCACGGAAGTCGTTTAGCCTTAGACGATCAACTGAAGCATCAAGCTTTTGGTGCAATCGCACCTGCAGAGGGCCAGCCACAGGTGCGAGCTCGTAGAATTGAGCGTGTGGCCGTAGAAGCGGGCTCACAGATGCGGTTTCCTTTACGCAGGTGCAGCCAATGCTGGGCCTGGAGCATTCCGCAAAAGCGGACCTTAGCCCGCAAAAGCGGCACCGCAGATTCGGCCCATTGTCCGCAGAAGCAAAAATGTTGGAGGTAGTGAGGTTCATTTAATACGGGACTTTTGGAGCTTCTTAAAGAGGGGTTTTCGCCTAGCTATTGGAGGTACGTGATTTCTATCCAATGTAAGTTAAATAAATAGATTATGGGTAGAATTTAACCACGAAAATGGTTATGGAATTGGGTGAAAATTATATATTTGAGTTCGTAAGGTTATGGGTAACACCTTTCTTTGAAAATTTTCGGAATCCGGGCACGTGGGCCCGGGGGTGAAATTTTAGAAATCTTCCAATTGGGGTTGGGTAATCACTCAAATAGTTAGATTATGAACCTTTGAACATGTATTGATTAATTTACACAATATTTGACTAGTTTCGGATTGTTTGGCACAATGCTACTGGGTGGCAGGCATTTATTTATCTTTATGAGCAACATTCCCTTCGGGGACAACCGAGATTGCTGCCCCCGGACTTGATTTCCACTTGCCTCGCTTTCTATCTGTCTCTAGCTCTTTGTGTCTCTCTATTATGCGAGCATTTAATATGAACATATTATACCCTATAGAGATAGTCCCCTGCATTCTGGTGGCACATCCTTGTATAAACAGGAAGTTGGTAAAGATACTAATACCTTTCTTGGGGGGACATTCTCTGATCCCCTCTTAAAAATTTCTGACACTTGATTAGATGCACGTCTCTACGCATTTAATACTCCGAACATGCGTCATCCCATGATTCAACAATACTTTCGCCGGTTCTCGAGGTAATCATGGCCAAGATTTTAGTTGCCTCTTCCTTTACTTGTACGCTTCATTCTTCTTCTTTTATACTTCATAATCTTTCGAACTCTCTCAAACTTTCTTTACTCAACTCACTCTTACTTTCAACCTCCTTTAACATTCTTTTTTAGAGAAACCCTTACTTCATTCTGCTAACTATGGACTCCTCTTCCAAATACTCAAGTTCTTGAAAGAACAAGGAAAGCACTGATGATGCTACTCCTCCAACGGTGAGCACCATTATCCCCATAAAGCTTACTACCGCTAAGAACTTCGAAGAGAAGTTCCCTTATGCTAACTCCCGCACATGGGTTATTGGAGTATATCCTTCTTCCATCTGTCCTTCTAGCATCCCTGTTATAAAAGAAAACTGTGGTTGCCACGATTTTAACATCATTGCTTCCGATCTAGCGGAGCAGGTAACTCCCCAAGAAGGGTTTTACATACTCTTACACGTACTCCTTCACTTTTGGACCGTTCTTATTAAGTGGGTGACTTGACTCCATGATTTTAATTGGTTCTTTTGCTTCCATTACCAGGTCTGCTTGTCACAGGTGATCCCTTCTGTGTGGCAGACGGTAGCATCTCTTCGGCGTCTATGCCAGGAGATGAGGGAACATCTCTCCCTGGCTCTAGTGATGAACCTTTATTCCTTCTAGATTTTCTGTGGGGGATGTCACACCTCTGTTTTACCACACAACCCTATTATGAGGTTGAGTTAGAAGAGTTTTTCCAATTAAAGTGATGTTTTGAAAAGGGATTATTTATTATTTAGATTCGCCACTTGGAATTGAGTTTTGGTGTTCCAAGTCACCTTTTATTTCACTTCCTTATCAAACAAAAGGTTTGACTCCTTATCTATGGTCTACGAAAATGAATGACTGAGTAAGGAATTCTGTTGACCGAAGGGAAGGTGTGAGGCACCCCTAGAGTCCCATGGTTCTAGCACAGTCGCTTTATTGACTCATGTGCGGCTTAAATTAATTTTTGGCTATTGTTATATTGTATTAGTTATGGTTTACCTATTACCACTTAATTTATTATTGTATTTTATTGATTGTGTTCACCATGATGCGGTACGCACACAAGGTATTCTTCTTTGAAGTTGGATGTTAAACCAAGGTACGAAAATGTACACATGGTTAAAACATAATTATTTTAAATTGAAAGGTATCACGACGCGGGAATACGCACATGATCCTTTTATTATTTAAGTATATTGATCCAAGGTTTGGGTATGAACACATGGGCTAATATTTAAGGCTCGTGTAAAGCTCTTCTAGCTATTTTAGAGTTATGTTTTGCTATGTTTGAGATAATTGTGAAGGCAATAGATTATGGATATGAAGTTGTGGTAGATGTGTATGATTCAAACAATTATTCACAACTCAATCAATCTTAGAACTATTTACGACTTAATAAATTACCAACATTCTATATCTCGAATTATTTTTTTATCTATTAATATGTATAGGAGATGAACTAGCTAGAAATTACCATTTTTGGTGGCATGATAGAACACTTTGGCTAAATAGTGAAAAATGCCTCATGTACTATCTAAAAAACGATTTAAAGAGAATTGGCATAAAACTCAACTATTCACAACTCACTTCTTTACAAAGATCCAAGACAAATAAGAAACAGTAGTAACACAATCTGGTAAAACAATTCAAACGATCATATGTCGTTATATTTTAAGTGACATTCCTCCGTCATGTGATATCTCAAAGTTTACTTTATGTAACAATTCAGCATGGACAATCAAATACTCATATCAAACATAGATGACAAACTCAAAACATTTACACAAATTTGAGTTTTAATCATGGAATAAAACTGGAAATATCAAGATGAGATAAAAATGGACCTTTGTATTAACGAAGTAAATATAGAGTTAGAATTTTAGCCGAAATAGCTGGACAACGACTGAGACCTTTAAACAGTAACCTCGAACGGACTCGCCGGACAGCAACTTCCATTCAACCCCTCGCTTCCCTTTTAATGTTGTTGCTTTATGTCAAAGAAGAAGGGTTATTTCGCTGGAGTTGTTAACTAGTTTTTATGGTTGTTTTGGGCTGAGTTCGATCGAGGAGATTAATGGCTGGTATTCATGGCTGCGTTTTTATGGAGTTCCAGCCTATTTTTCGGTCGTTTTTGGGTAGTTATGGACTGTTTTTCAGCTTGCTATTTTTTTCTTACGAGCTGCTGCGCCGGACCTAAAGGTCTAGGGTTGTTAGCCTTCTAAATCATCCCCCCTTTTTTCTGTTGAAAATGTGTCCTCCTCTTTTATAAAAAATATTTTGGTGGTTAAATGATAATGTGCAAAGGAGTTGGTTTACATGGGATTGAGGAGAAAAAATATGTGAGGGTGTGTGCTAGACATGAGAGAGTGGGAGTTATGGGGTGAGTGTTTAGGTAGTTAATAGGAGAAATTTTTTGTATTTTTTATTTTGTTACTTTTTTGTTCTTCTCGTTAATTGCCTTTTTTTCAAATAACTTTTACTTTTTTTTTTGAAATTAATAAAAGAGAAACCAAAATGCATAGTTAAAAACATTAGTCAGCTACTTTTATACTTAAATATTATATACATAAGAAAACTAAATATTTACACTATAGTTTAAATTATACTAAGAAAAATACTATAACTTATATTTAAAATTAGAAGAATTTTCTTCTATTTAAAAATAGGAGCAAAACTTATACTCTAATAATGTGAATATTTTTTGTAGTTTTTAATTTTCTTAAAATATCAAAATTAGACCTAAAAGAAATATTTACACTAAAATAGTATAGAATTTGGGTGTGGTCAAAAATTAGTTGTTCACGGGGGAATAATATAAACTTCAGCAAACGTGGTCACCATGCTTTACTCATCAGCATGGATGATGACAACTACCGTAGATAGATAAAGCGGTTCCTTGTAGTTGCCACCAGGGTCATCATCCCGGCCACAATTCCATCCTTTCCTGAATCATACACGTAAGTTTAACGTTTGTCCTTTCTTCTGGTTAAAGATTGTCCCATGCTATCGCTGATCCTTCTTTTTTCATTATTTCAGTAACTCGGTGGACACCACCAAGGGTTGAAGGCTTGGACCAGCGGGTCCATAAGATTTTGGATGTCACCACGACTGAAACTCGCCATGAAAATAATTGGCTCTTAAATATGGATGGAAGGCCAAAAATGATTGTAAATTGAACTTATCTTGTTTTTATCTCACATATAGGAAAATTGGCTAACTTTTCTTCTTGATTTCATGTCTTCCGCATGGCTCTGTTACTATCCCCGAGGAGGACGTTTTGGCTGATCCCGCAGATGCAGTGAGGTTGCTGCAGGAGGCCTTCACCCGAACGGGTGTCATCGGACCTGCTTCTGGTGCAAGTGTTTCCTCTCGGAGTCCTCGTGCGGAAAACAAGCAACAAAAAAGGCGAAGTTCCTCTACAGTCGAGGGTAAAAATGCAAAGGCAAAGACCGTCATGCCCCAGCCGGTCGCAGACACCGTGCTGATCGATGATGATGGGGAAGCCAGTGATGAAGGGGCTTCTTTACATAGAAGATGATGGCCTTCATCAGCTTAACAGAATGATCGATCTACTGAGCTAGTTACACCAACCGTGAAAATAATTGGCTCTTAAATATGGGTGGAAGGCCAAAAATGATGGTAAATTGAACTTATCTTGTTTTTATCTCACATATAGGAAAATTGGCTAACTTTTCTTCTTGATTTAATGTCTTCCGCAAGGCTCTGTTACCATCCCCGAGGAGGATGTTTTGGCTGATCCCGCAGATGCAGTGAGGTTGCTGCAGGAGGCTTTCACCCGAATGGGTGTCATCAGACCTGCTTCCGGTGCAAGTGCTTCCTCTCGGAGTCCTCGTGCGAAAAACAAGCAACAAAAAAGGCGAAGTTCCTCTACAGTCGAGGGTAAAAATACAAAGGCAAAGAGCGTCATGCCCCAGCCGGCCGCAGACACCGTGCTGATCGATGATGATAGGGAAGCCAGTGATGAAGGGGTTTCTTTACATAGAAGATGATGGCCTTCATCAGCTTAACAGAATGATCAATCTATTGAGCTAGTTACACCAACCGAGGATGACGTCCAGGCACTCTAGGGGAGTGTGATATAGTGGTAGATGCCAACTCTCACTTTCGAGTCCCAGTCACTACTCCCGGTACTGTAAAGCTGATAACCGAGCCTCTTCCGTTTTCATTTGTTGAGCAACCAACAACTAGCATTGCTTTTGCCATAGCTGCTTCTCAACCACAATGCCATTAGCTTCATCTCCTTCTTTGCCAACCATGCCTTCGCCAGCAGCAACTACTACATCATCTCCACCGGCCGTAGATATCCGAAAGGAGGATGTTCCTCCTCCCAAGTCCCCAGTCTATGGGAATTTAGGGCATAACTATTTGCCCTCCCCCCCCCCCTTCCGCAGATCCTCAGAGGAGGAGGACGTCTCTTGTTAATTCCGGTACTAGCATTTGAAGTACTTGTTTAACTTTCAAATGATAAAATTAATTCATCGTTCGGACAAAAAACAAGATAAAAATAAAAGAACTTTACTTTATTCCTTCCATTTTCAAAAGTACATAAGCATTCATTGTGCTAAAATGAAATTGCCATTACTTGTGGCTACTTTGTACAATTTGTTTCTACGCAGCTGGTCGTGCAGTCCTCGGACCCGATGATACAACTTTGTTTCCAGATTTTGTAGTCTCGGATTATGTGACAGTCATGTTGCCGTATTCTCATATTATTCCCCCCCCCCAATTCGAAAGCAAAGAATGTGAAATTGAACATGGAAGACTTGCTCCTTTGAATATTCCACTAGTGAAATGGTTGGATAATCTTTGGTTTGATAGTAAGATTCACTTACCATTAGGAATTTTTCTATAGAGCCAAAGACTATCTAACCACCCCCAGTAGCTTGCACTCATGACGGTCGGGTAACCTTTAGCCCGATAGCAAACTTTATTTCCTAGTAGGAATATTTCTATCGAGCAAAAGATTATCTAACCGTCCCATAGCAATTCTCTGTCTACATGCCTTGTTGTGTAAAAGTCTTATTTCTGCTGACGATGCTTCCTTCATAGTATGCTTTTCGTTGCTGCCTCATTAAAAACCTTGCTAGAAAAACTCAATTGGGATAAAAACTGGACGAAGGGAAAAAGAGTGATGCACATACTTTCAGTATAGGCAGTGCTCATCAGCAATAGTATCTTTTGAGATGTGCCACATTCCAGTTGCTCGGTAATTTTACTCCGTCTTGATTTTTCAATTCGTATGATCCTTTTTCGGTGATAGCTGAAACCCGGTAGGGGCCTTTCCTATGTTGGACCTAGCTTTCTTGCATTGAGCTCCCAGGTGTTTTGAGTCACTTTCCTTAAAACCAAGTCTCCCACTTTGAAATAACAGAGATTGGCTCTTTGATTATAATATCTTTCCATTCTTTATTTTTGGGACGCCATACTTATATGCGCCAAGTCTTTGCGGTCATCGAGCAGCTCCAATCTGACCAATAATGCTTCGTTGTTTGCTTCTTCGTCCGCCCGGAAGTATCTCATGGTAGGTTCACCTACTTCCATCGGGATCAGGTCTTCTGCTCTATATATGAGAGAGAAAGGTGTCTCCCCCGTGCTTGATATGGCCATTGTCGGTACGCCCATAGCACTCTTGGTAGCTCTTCGGGCCATAAGGCAATGATGTGATTCTTTTGAGATTTTGGATAATCACCTTATTTGTCAATTTTGCTATACCGTTTGCGCTCGGATGATAAGGCAATGATGTGATTCTTTTAATTTTCAAGTCTTCGAGGAATTTTGTGACCTTTGCACCCATAAATTGTGGCCCATTGTCGCATGTTATCTCTTTGGTATCCCGAACCTACACATTATGTTCTCTCACAGGAAATCTACCACTTCACACTCGCCGATTTTCTTGTAAGGACCTTCTTCAACCCACTTAGAAAAGTAGTCAATTTAAATCAAAAGAAATCTTACCTTACCGGGAGCTAGTGGCAGCAGACCGACTATATCCATCCCTCATTTCATGAATGGCCAGGGCGACAAAACCAAGTATAATAACTCTGTCGGTTGATGCACCAATGGTGCGTGGCGTTGATACTTATTGCATTTCTGAACATAACCCTCAGCATCTTGTTTCATCTGGGGCCAGTAGTATCTTTCCCTAATTAGATTTAGTGTCAAAGAGTCCGTACCCGAGTCATTTCCGCGGATCCTTTTGTGAACTTCTATCATGACATAATTAGTTGTGGAGACTCATAAACATTGGGCCAACGGGTCTTGAAAATATTTTCTATACAATTGACCTCTCCTGAAGCAGTATCGGGTTGCTTTAGTCTGTAATGTCGGGGATGCCTTGGGATATACGGGTAATATTTCGTGACCGAGATAGTCGATGATCTCATTCCTCCACTCCCAGACCAAATTGGTCGCGTTTACTTCATAATAGTCATCCACATCCAATACCAAATGCATTAGTTACACGACCGTACCAGAGTCTGATCTCTTTATTTCTATGGACGAGCCCCGATTGGCTAGTTCATTTACTTATGCGTTTTCTTCCCTCGGGGCGTGGGTAATTGACCATTCCTTGAACCGTGCGATCAGATCCTGGACTTTCACTACATATTGTTGCATGTGTTCCTCTTTGGCTTCGAAGATTCCGTAGACCTGATTTACTACCAATTGGTAATCATGTTTGATTTCTATGACCTCGGAGTCCAGTCCCCGAGCCAGTTCAAGTCCTGCAATTAAAGCCTCATACTCGGCTTCATTGTTAGTTGGAGGAATAGTCCATATGGCCTGCCTTAGGGTTTCTTCCGAAGGCATGATTAATACTACACCGAACCCGGACCCTTTAACATTGGAAGCTCCGTCCGTGAACAAGGTCCAGACTACCGATGTCGATTCCGACACCATCACTGTTTCTTTGGTACCCAAAGGTAGCAGTCCTGGACTAAAAGTTGGAAAAAACTTGTGACATGATCGCAGTTCTAGGTTTATACTCTAAGTTAAATTCACTCATTTCGACTGCCCATTTGGCCAGTTAACCTGGAAGTTCAGGTTTGTGAAGGATATTCAGCAGGGGAAAGGTTGTCACCACGGCTACCGGATGACATTGAAAATAAGGCCTTAGCTTTCGAGCGGCGACTACGAGAAATAAGGCCTAAGCTTTCGAGCGGCGACTATGAGAGCTAAGGCCAATTTTTTGAGATGTGGGTAGCGAGTTTCCGCTCTCGTTAAAATTTTACTAACATAACAAATAGGAGATTGCATACCTTCATCTTCACGGACTAAAATAGCACTTACCGCTACCTCCGAGACCGCTAAGTAAATCAGCAACGGTTTGCTATCCTCATATTTCGATAATAATAGAGGGCTCGATAAATACTTTTTTAAATCCTTCAAAGACTGCTATCATTTCGGAGTCCATTTGAAGTTGTTTATGTTTTTGAGGTGTGAAAAGAAGTGATGACATTTTTTCGAAGTCAGGAAATGAATCTGCTTAAAGCGGTCAGTCTTCCTGTTAGCCTTTGAACCTCTTTCTCATTTGATAGCTGGTCAGGGATGCCCTTGATAGCTTTAATTTTATCGGGATTAATTTCAATCCCCCTTTGCGACACCAGCAATCCTAAGAATTTATCGGAGCTAACTTCGAATGCACACTTTTCGAGGTAAACTTCATGTTGTGCTTCCTTAGGATGTCAAAAGTATCTTGCATGTGTTTAAGATGATCACCTGCGTTCAAAGACTTAACCAATATATCATCTATGTAAACTTCCACGATTTTCCCTATTTGTTTCTCAAACATTTTGTTTACAAGCTTCTGATACGTGGCTCCGGCGTTCTTAACCCCGAAAGGCATCACATTATAACAATATGTGCCGAAGTTCGTTATGAAAGAAGTTTTTTCTTGATCTTCCGGGTTCATCTTGATTTGGTTGTACCTGGAATAAGTATCGAGGAAACTCATCAACTCGTGCTCGATCGTCGCATCAATCATTTGATCAATATTTGGCGGTGGGAGCGAGTCTTTTGGGCACGCCTTATTCATATCCTTATAATATACGCACATGCAAAATTTGTTATTCTTTTTTGGTACTACAGCTACATTCAGTCAGGATACTTTACCTCCCGGATTGAATTGATATCAAGCAATCGAGTTACCTCTTCTTTGACGAATTTATTTCTGACCTCGGCAATAGAGCATTTCTTCTGCCTTACCATAGGGATATTTGGATCCAAGCTTAATTTATGCACGGTCACTTCTGGCGGAATACCTATCATATCCACATGCGACCACGTAAAACAGTCAACGTTAAATTTAAGAAGTTCAATAAATCCTTACCTGAGCTTGGGGTTTAGTCTTGTCCCCAAATGGAACTTCCTTTCCAAGAATTTCTCAAATAATGCGACTTGCTCAAATTCTTCCGCCGTGGATTTGGTTGCGTCCGTCTCTTTTGGTGCCTGGAAATATCTTGGTTCCAGATAAGATTTCGGCGACTCTTCTCCCTGTTGACTTCATTCAACTCGGGAGCAGGCGTTGGTTCATGTAAATGTTATGCTGCATGCTTTTTCCCTTTGCTATTGGAAACTAAGATCGTGTTCATCTCCCTTGATGTCGGTTGATCTCCTCTTATCTGTTTAATTCCCTTCGGAGTTGGAAATTTCAGAAGTTGATGGTATGTTAATGGTATAGCCTTCATCCCCTGCAGCCATGGTCTTCCAAGAATGATATTGTAACCCATATCGTCGTCTACTACTTCAAAAAGGGTCGTCTTCATTACCCCTTCGGCATTCGTGAGCAGCAGGATTTCCCATCGGGTTGTTAAGCTTGCTAAATTGAACCCGGCGAGGAGCTTTGTAGCCGGAATAATGCTTCCGGCTAGCTTGGATTGTTCTACCACTCACCATTGGATAATGTTGGCTGAACACCCTAGGTCCACCAAAACACATTTAATCTTAAAATCTAAGACATTAAGAGAGATTACCAAGGCATCATTGTGCGGTAGTAGGAGTCCATCTGCGTCCTCCTCCGTGAAGATGATGTTGTCCTTAGCGACTTCCCAAAGTCTCTTGCTATGGGTCACCGGTACCTTCATCTTTTTCGTTGCCGAAAAAGTTACACCATTAATCTTGTTCCCCCCGAAAATCGTGTTGATCGTCAAACGAGGTGGATCTTCTCATGCTTTTGAGGGTTCCGCATTACCTCGGTTGCGACCGTAGTTGTTCTTAGCTTGATAACTTAAGAACTCTTTGAGATGTCCGTTTTTCAGCAATGTTACCACCTCCTCGCGCACATGTCGGCAGTCCCCAGTCCGGTGGCCTTTGGTCCCATGGTACTCGCAGCATAAATTAGGATCCCTCTGACTGGAATCAGATCTTATTGGCCTCGAGAATCGTGCTTCCTTATTTTTCCTCACAGCTGATACTTGTTCCACTATGCTTACATTGAAATTGTATTCAGACAACCTCGGGTAGGTAGATTCTTGGGAGCCCGATACCTCTTTATCTTGCAACGATCTGTTATTTGGCCGCAATCCGCTCTCATATCAGTGGTGAACCTGTCTGCCGACCGAAAAGCTCTACCGCGTCCTTCGGCCCTTTCGTAGGGCAAAACTCATCCTCTAGAAGACCGTCGGTCTGCATCAAAATCATTTTTCAATTTCTCCTTATTCTTCTCCTAGTCCTGATCATTGGTTGATACCGGAAAACCCAGCTGGTCATCCTCAATTCTTATCTTCACCTCGTACTGGTTGTGAACATCCGCCCATGTTATCTTCGCCTCGTACTCGAGCATCGTAACTTCTCGGATTCAGCCCTTTATTAAATGCCTCAGTTGCCCATTCGTATGACACGACCGGTAGCAACATCCTTTCTTTCTGGAATCCGGTCATGAAGTCCCGCAGCAATTTAGACTCTCCTTGCGCAATCCTAAATATGTCGGCCTTTCAGGCATGAACCTTCCTGGCCCTAGCTTGGGCCTTGATAAAAGAATCTGCAAGTATCTCGAAGGAATCTATTGAGTGCTCAGGTAAATGCGAATACCATGTCAGGCCCCCTTTCGTGAGGGTCTCCCCGAATTTCTTCAATAAGACTAACTCAAACTCATACGGAGCTAAGTCGTTTCCCTTCACCGCCATTGTATAGATGGTAATGTGCTCCTAAGGATCCAAAGTCCCATCATATTTTGGCATGGCTGGCATCTTGAACCGCTTCGGGATCAACTCTGGTGTTGCGCTTGGTTTGAACGGCAACTGGGTGTATTTCTTTGAATCTAGTCCTTTCAGTACTGGTGGTGCGCCCGGGATTTGGTCCATTCGGGCATTTATTTCCCACATAAACCGCATGAGTTCGGATTTAAAGGTATCATTCTCACTATTGTTACCGGATCCGCTACCGTTCTCCCCGGCCACGTCGAAGCCGACCTCGCCTCTCGGGGTATTGTTATCAACCTTCTATATTGTTTGTTATGTGGGGTCACCAGGAGGAACTGGACCTCATCTATTCGCATTGTTGGAAGAACCCGACAACGCCTACCTCAGCTCCGTCATGACCTGATTCTATCGCGAGAGATGACCCATAATAGCTTTTTATTGCTTCCTCAGGATTCTTACTGTTTTTGCAACATGCTCATCTTCAGCATCATTGGGAGTTGCCTCCCGAACATGTCATGGATATTTTCCGCCATGGACCGGCGTGGCCTCATCCCCCTCGTTGTGGGTATCACTGATCAAGTCTTCGTATTGAGGCTGATTTCCTTAGGCCTCAACGTTGTGTGCGACGTTGACATCGTTATCTGCCATTTTTTTATGGTTTTTTGCTAAGAAACAAAGAATCATACATGTTAGTAATAGATGCAAGGACCAACTCAATTATGCAACTGTCTAAGCCCCATGGTGGGCGCCAAACTGTTTACCCGTAAAATGGTACAGTTGAATTTATACGTGCTTTATAGACAAGCAAATCGATTTGATCCTAAAATGATAAATAAATTAAATAAGAATGTAAGACTTAGCGTTGAAATCGAAATAAGACAACAGATAGCTTGGTATATAGCATAAGTTTATCAGAAAATTCGTGCCCCCCTAATGGCTGTTGAACTCGCTATTTATAATTGCACCTAGGGAACAAGGTTCTAGGAACAAGCACCTCTTAAATGTCAATTATGGGGCTCATTGAAGAATGTGTAACGGTAGGTTATGAATGCCATGTTCTCTATAACGGACTACGTATTTAGTACTGTAGAATATTCACCATTGAATGCTACCTGGTGGCATGCATTTATTTGTCTTTATGAGCAATATCCCTTCGGGGACAACCGAGATTGCTGCCCCCGACTTGATTTCCACTTACCTCGCTTTTCATCTATCTCCGATTCCACGTGTCGCTCTATTATGCGGGCATTTAATATGAACATATTTTATCCTATATATAATCAAGGCTGGAGTTTCAGTACTCTTGGTACTATAGAACGAGAGACATTTACAGAGATGTCTTTACAGAAAACCAGAATCCACTACAAAAAAAATGGAATTAGCTACGAATTTCGTCGCTAAATCGCTCGTAGCTAATAGAATTTCTTAATAGTCTGTCGCTATTCGGTCACTAAATACGATTAGCGATGAATTTTTCTATTTAGCTACAAAATTTGTTTGTCGCTAATTTCTGTTTCTTTATTAGTGATCATAATCTGCTTCATATTGTTTTAGTTTGAGTAAAGGTCAAAACTTTAGCTTAGGACCTTGTTTCCTTTATGAAACGTTTTGAGGTTCATCAAACAATAGAATGGTCCACATATACAATAAGTCATGGATAATATAGTTACCCAAATTATTCGTCGGTTAATCCATTTTTTATCTGTTTTAAATAGGGGTCGGGTCGAATAATTTATTCATTTTTTTATTACTCGCTTTCGATCCGAACTATATCCGACCCGATTTGCCACTCCTACCACTGCTTGTGGAACTTGTTAGATGTTCTACAACTCACATTTATTTCTTGAGGGTGGGGTTTCTGACATGAGAGAGGAAACCTTTCAAGTGAAGGAAAAGCAAATACAGGTCAAGCCAAAAAGTTTGGTGAAGCTTCCTTAGCTATTGTATGCGAGAACAGCTGGAAATGTTCAAACTTGAAAAAGTCGAAGCAGTTTCTTGAAAGCATTGAGTTACTAGTATGGTCTAATATTCATTTATTTCTAAATTAATACTAGAACTATTGAAGTAGGGAATTTTCTCCCACAAGCAATGGTTAGTTTAGTATGCTTAAACCTCTCACAGTGCCATTATTTGAAACTTTCAATGATGGGGTTTGTGTCCGGTCATATGAGATTAAAATGGAAAACAACTCTTCAACGTAACTACTATTAAAAGATGTGTTAATACTCTTTTTCTTTTGACACTTTTTACTTATCAAGAGTTAATTTGACTACTTATTAAAGTTAAAGTTTGAATTGAGCAATTCATTCTTTAGATTATTTTTTAGATACTAAAAAATTATTCAAAAAGTAATACTATAAGAGTAAATTTTCTGACATCAAATAGTTTACTATTTTGAAATATATTAGTCCCCTAAATCTTTTTGACAAAGAGCAGCAAATTTCAACTAACGGGAAAAAACAGGCAGCAATAAGGGGACCACTGACTACTGAATTCTCGGTATTCTCACTTCTCTGTTTTCCGAAGATCCTTATTGAGTAGTAGTTGTAGTTTCTTTGTCCTCTTCTGCCACAAGCAAACAAAGTTTTGCTTTTTTGTTTTGATATTTAGTATTTATTTTGAAACTCGATTAAATTCAGATATATGTCGGAAAGTTTTACATTTGAAATAAGGTATTCTTTAATAAAGACAATTTGATTCGAACACAAAATATCTGATTAAGGATAAAAAAAATTACTTGTCACGACTCAAGCAAACAAACTTTGTAGCGCAAGGAAACCAGAAAATGAGAAAACAAATGGACATAACACTTTGGATCACACGCCTCGTAAGACGTAGTTGACCAAACTTAGTTCATGCCTTCATGGCTAATGGTGAATTACACACATTGAATATTGAATTATCGACTTTGAATCTGTCTTAACCCGCGTTTTTATAAAAGCTGGAAGCACGTCGCTATATATTTTGATATCCTATCTTCCCTATGCACTTTGAATTTTATATTAAATTGAGCTAAGTTTAAATGACACTGACTTGAAAATTAATGATGATTCATATAATCAGTCGCAATTACTTAAAGTTGTGCCGTAGTAATTATTATCGTTATGTCCATGTCATTGTTTTATCGAGTCTCGTATATGGTTATTTATTACTCTCTCATGTTCACAATAAGTGATATTTTGGATATTTTCACACAGATTAAGAAATTCACTTTTTAACATTAATTAGCAATGAAATTGACCATATTAACATTTACTATCTCTTCACATAAATACCCCTAACACATACTCCAACATTATTTACTTCAAGGGCAATGTAGGAAAAAAATAATTAATTAATTCTTGAAATCTGGAAAAATTACTTATTTTGAAGCACAAAAAAGACCAAAAAATCACTTATTGTGGACGGGAGGGAGTAGAGCCTTAAACAAAATCATAGCTTTCGTTCCCCCTTGATAAAATTGATTGAATCTACACAATAATGCAACATGCAAGTGAATCTGAGTGAGAAATCTACAGTGGAGATAGAGAGAAAAGAGATGAAGAAGAAGCTTTGTATTTTCTCTTAAGAAGAAGAAGTTTAAATACACATGAGGGTGGATCTTCTATAACAACCCACCTCTAACGGCCTTAATAGCTTTTCCTTTAAGGACAAAGCTTTCTAATCTTTACACATAGGTCCCTCAGCTTAGTCTATGTACAATTAGTATGTATCTCAATACTCCCCTTCAAGCTGGTGGGTGAAATACATCAAGCACACCAAGCTTGGACAAGAGAAAATGATGTTGTGCTGATCCTAGACCCTTGGTCATAAGGCCAGCCTATTGTAGACTGGTAGGAATATATTGCGGTGCCAATTGTCCAGCCTTAATTTTTTCTCGAACAAAATGGCAATCTATTTCAATATGTTTGGTTCTTTCATGAAAGATAGAATTGGCTGCTATTTGTAAAGTAGCCTTACTATCACAATGCAGAGGAACTGGTTGATGGACATGAACTTGAAGCTCCTTCAACAGTCCTAGAAACCATGTAATTTTTGCTGTTGCTGCTGCTGCTAGACTCCTGTATTCAACCTCTGCAGAACTTCGACTCACAGTTTGTTGTTTCTTGGACTTCCAGGAAAGTAGAGAATTACCCAACTTGATGATGTATCATGTGACTGGTCTCCTAGTGTTTGGGCAGGAGGCCCAGTCAGAATCAAAATAAGCAGATATGTTGTTGATAGGACCAGTACTTAGCAAAATTCCAAGCCCTGGAGCTGATTTCACATATCTGACCACACGCAATGTTGCATCCCAATGGGATTATTTGGGGTGTTGCATAAATTAGATAAGTACTTGAACTGCAAAGCTAAGGTCTGGTCTAGTAATGGTTAGGTAGAGTAGCTTCCTAATAAGTCTTTGATAGCTTCCAATGTCTTCCAGTTCCTCATCCCATTTGACTCTTACATGCTTGTCATAGTCGATGGTAGTTAATTTCTAATTCAGTTCAATGGGAGTAGAGATTGGTTTGGCTGCTGTAAGTCCAACTTCTGAGATCAATTGTAAAGCATACTTTCTTTGAGTGAGCAGTATCCCTTCCTTTGATCTCAGAACTTCTATGCCAAGGAAATAACGAAGTTCTCCTAGATCATTCACCTTAAAAGAGCTGTGTAGAGTCTGTTTAGCCTCCTCTATCAGTTCTATATTGCTGCTAGTTATAAGCAAATCATCCACATACACCAGGATTATAACTCTGTGAGGACCTATTTTCTTAGTGAATAGAGAGTGATCATGAGCACTTTGAGAGTAATCACCTTTCAGTAAAGCTTCAGTAAGTTTAATGTTCCATTGCCTTGAGGCTTGTTTAAGGCCATATAGAGATTTGAGTAGTTTGCATACCATATTCTCCCCTTGTTTCTGGAAACCCTGAGGTAAGTCCATGTAGACTTCCTCATAGAGGTCTCCTTACAAAAATGCATTATTCACATCCATTTGGAACAAAGTTCAACCTCTTAATGCTGCAATGCTGATCACTGTCCTCACAGTTACCATCTTTGCCACCGGAAAGAAAGTTTCATGATAATCCAAACCTTCTTGTTGAGTATAACCCTTTGCCACTAATCTAGATTTGTATCTCTCTATTTCTTCATTTGCTTTGTACTTGATCTTGAACACCCATTTATATCCTATTGCTCTTTTACCTACTGGTAAGTCAACTATCTCCCAAGTAGCATTGTCCTCAACAGCCTTAATTTCCTGTAACATTGCTTTTATCCAGTTCTTGTTCCTGCATGCTTCCTTGAAAGATTTAGGTTCAACTTCTGCTGCAAACATTCCTAAATAGGCCTGGTAATTGTTAGATAAATGAGTGTAGGATATAGAGTTGGAGATACAGTGTGGCTTGGACTGTGATTTGCATGTGGTAATGTAATCTTTTAGCCAAATAGAGGGTCTTGAAACTCTATTGGATTTTCTGGTATGCAAAGCATCATTAGGTAGTTGGCTTATGTATGTTTGATCCTTAACATCATCAGTCTCTGCTATTGGACTCACAGCTGGTTCAGAATCATCTACTGCTGCTTGTTCAATGGAGGCTGCTTGTTCGGAATCAGCTACTGCTGGTGTGGTTTCTGAATCTACTGTTGTCACTCTCTCATTTGGAAGCTGCTCTTCAATAGTTGAATGAAGAGCAGGCTGGTCAGGCATAAGGTCAGTTGGAACAACTGATGGTGTAGTATTTGGGAAGAGGTCTTCTTCTTCAATTTGCATTCCTTCCTTGAAAGGAAAAATATGCTCTCTGAATGTTACATCTCTACTGACAAATATTCTTCTGCTTTCTAGATCATACAGCCTATACCCTTTTTGTGTTTCTGAATAGCCAATGAGAATGGATCTCCTTGCCCTTGGTGCAAATTTATCTCCTCCAGGTAAATTGCTTGCAAAACAAAGACATCCAAATACTCTTAGATGGTCTATTTTTGCTGGTTTTCCATGCAACACTTCATATGGACACTTCCCCTGTAATACTCTTGTGGGCAATTTGTTTATCAGATAGGCAGTTGTTCTTACACAATCCCCCCAAAACCTTATTGGCACTGAGCTTTGGAACTTCAGTGCTCTTGCCATTTCTAATATATGTCTATGCTTTCTTTCAACTGTATCATTCTGTTGAGGGGTATATGGGCAACTACTCTGATGGATTATTCCCAAGGAAGCCAACAGTTCATTACATTGAGAATTAAAAAAATTCAGTACCATTATCTAACCTTAACACCTTGACAATCATACCAAATTGATTTTGAATCATTGCAACAAAGTTCTTTATTACAACTAGTACTTCAATTTTTGACTGAATCAAACACACCCAAGTATACCTACTATAGTCATCAACAATGGTAACAAAGTAATGCTTTCTATCATATGTAGGTACTCTGTGAGGTCCCCAAACATCTAAGTGAAAAAGTTGAAAAATTCCAGCAGAACTAGTACTACTGACATGAAATTTTAGCCTACATTATTTAGCTAGTGGTCATATTTGACAGTCCTCTTGTACCTGCACATCAACTTTATTCTGTAACTTTGGAATATGTTGCATTGCCTTAATTAAAGCATGTCCTAACCTTAAATGCCAAAGTTCAGTTTTTTCTCCCTTTCTCAGGAAAACTCCTGCAGCTGCCACTGTTATGTTCTCCTTAAGCAAGTACAAACCATTGTTCTCTCTACCAATCTCTATCACCCTGCCACTGTAGAGATCCTGTAATATACGAATGTGGCTGAGCAATAGAGATCCTTTGTGAGTTTAGATACTGACAACATGTTAAATTTAAAATCTGGCACATATAAGACATTTTTTACTGTCTTATTGCCTAATATGGAGGCCTCTCCTGTGTGAGTTATTTGAGATTTGCTTCCAGTAGGAAGTTGTACTCCATGTTTCCCTTGGTCATCTGCCATTCTAACATTGTTTAGAATATTCTTACAGTGTGTGACATCAGTGTTGCCCCTGTATCTATTACCCAATCACACATACCTGCATCAGATAACAGAGAGACTATACCTGCAAAATTATTAGAACTTTCTGCAGTTGTTGGTTTGGACAGCAACCTCACCCGCTGTTGATACTGTTCTTCTGTGAAAAACTATCTTGTTCCTTCTATCTGCACATTCATTGGTTTCCCTTCCTCACTATTTGCATTCATATTCACATTGTTAGCATATACCTTTCCTCTTGTAGGCTGATTCTTCCTCTTGCTCTTAAAGTCAGCTGAATATCCAATTATTTTGATGTAATTTTCCTTAAGATGTCCTTTATATCCACAATGTTCACAAATGACTCCAGGCTTTCTTGCTCTAAAGTCCCGGCCTTTCCCTGCTCACATGGTGAGTGGTTCTATACGTATCAACAACACCTAAAGACCTCTGACTTTCCTCTTGAGTCACTATGGCATAGGCTTCATTAACAGTCACAACAGGCCTCTTAGCTAACACACTATTTCTTATGTTGCTATTACCTTTCATTTAACCCCATAAGATTTTGCAGCAAATGTTGAGATCTTAGGTGTTCCACTGAGGGTCAAGATTCTTCACAATCACACGAAGACAGTGGTACTAACACATCTAATTCATCCCACAAGTCCTTTATTTTTTGAAAAATAGCTAGTGACAGAGTCAGTACCTTGCCTTAGGGTTGCGATAGCTGTCCAGAGGTGATAAATCCTCGTCAAATCTGATCGATCAAATCTCTCCTGGAAATCATTTCACACTTTTCTTGCATTGGAGGTATAGACAAGGCTCGGCATCAATTCACTTGATACAGTGCTCCCAATCCATGACAACACGATCACATTATATTTTTCTCATTGTTCAGCCAATTCTCCTTTGTACATACTTTTCACACAAGTTCCGTCCACAAACCCTAGCTTACTTTTTCCCCCAGAGCGCTAATTTCATCGCTCTACTCCACAGAGCATAGTTATCTGGCCCTGTGAGTTTGAGCAGTATTAGGACAGGTCCTGGAGCATCTGAGGGTTATAAAAACAATGGATGATTGTGATCTAGAGATGCAACTTCGTTTCCCGCCATGGCTGTCTGAAATTCAACTTCGTCGGAGCTCCGATCTTCTGTATTTTGCCTGAATCTCGATGAAATCAGGATAGCCGCTCTGATACCATTGAATCTACACAATAATGCAACATGCAAGTGAATTTGAGTGAGAAATCTACAGTGGAGATAGAGAGAAAAGAGATGAAAAAGAAGTTCTGTATTTTCTCTTAAGAAGAAGAAGGTGAAATACACGTGAGGGTAGGCCTTTTATAACAGCCCACCTCTAACTGCCTTAACAGCTTTTCCTTTAAGGACAAAACTTTCTAATCTTTACACATAGGTCCCTCAGCTTAGTCTATGTACAATTAGTATGTATCTCAATACCCCTCCAAAAAGAAAAGAAAAGAAGCAAACCCCACAATTATTCTTTTCATGACCAAAAAAAGTTTTTAATGTTTCTCTTCCATTATAGAGAAAAGAAAATATTTTGTAACAACGGAAACCTAGGACTTTTACTGTGTATAACTTTGCGCATCATACATGCCAATGGGAGTAAAATCTACGACAAGAAAAGTAAAGACAAATAGGTAGGTAGTTTGGGCCTGTCAACCGCAATCCACAAGTATTTCAAACTTTTTTTTCCTATATCACTTCACGCAAAATATACAAAAATGATATAACCCAAATGGTTAATCTCTCGTTCTGTGAATTAGTTGAGAATTTTCTACTTTACGTTGCTTCTCAATTCCTAGGTACATTACGATTTGTGAGTCCATAATTCACTTACTTTAATTCATTCCTCTGTTGAACGAATATCTCTCTATAAGTACACATAATAAAGAAAAAGGAAGAAAGAAAGTGAAATAACAAGGCAAAAACAATATATATAGAAATTCATGAACTGGACCACTATTTTTCTTTGGCCAGGTGAGGAGTGCAATTGAAGTATGAATGCAGGTTGAATGAATTAATTTTTGCTTTTGGGTTTTATTTAGGTTTTCTTACCACGTAAGATCTGAATCTTTTGTTGCAATCTTTCAATGGCAATGACCAGCGGCGGATTTAGAGGGACGGAAGTGGTTCTCCCGAACCCCTTCACCAAAAAATCACACTGTGTATATAAGGTAAAATTTATTTTGTATATCTATATATTATATTTTGAATCCCTTTGACACACTCAAAAACATATTTTAGATATCAAAGGGGTTTAAAACCTTGATAAGGTCATTAGTTCAATTCTCGCCTGCCACAATTCTTTTATTTTGAACTCTCTAATTTTTTCTCACCAAGAAAATTCAATTGAACCCCAAAAGTAGTTGTGCCCCAATTGAGTTCCTACTCTCTCCTTTATCCTTATTTAACTGCCAAATTTCTTCAAATGGGTGGCAATCAATATTACAACGCATTTTGGCTCTTTAATTGAGTTCAATTATTGAAAAGTCTTAACATGTCATTTGAATTTGGAAAAGCAAAGCTGGAATAACCCCACAAGCACAAGAAAGTCTCAAGAGCATCACCAACCCTCTCCCCTTCTTCTAATCTAGAACTTAAATTACATTTTTTTAAAAGGTAACCATAAATCATAATAATTTAGGTTCAATAAACAACACTAATTTATACAGCACATGAATCCATATTCTGTAATCTGTAGTTTCCCATGAGAGAGAGAGTCTTCTAGATAGTCTTGTATACTTGTACTGTGTCATTTTATGTTCGCAAACAAAAGAATTGGTAGCACTCCTATTTTAATCAAATTAATAAATACCAGATATATGTTTTTATAAAAAAAAAAATTATTATCCAAATCAATTAATACACATTATTATCCGATTCTAATAATTAAGCATAATAAATTAATACTGTATAATTTAGAGTAAAATACTTGTACAGATAAATATTTTCCAACATTGAAACCCAAGCACCCCGAACCCCCCCCCCCCCCCCCTATTTTTTTTGTGGCCAAGGCCAACACAGAAACGAATTGTCGCAACCAAAAATTATACGAATTTTATAATCCCCGCTAGCAAGACTAGAACGTGGCAATCATAACGGTAACCATAATGTTTGCTATAATAAATGATCCAAACGGTCGTTAACATGGCCAGAAAGAAAATTTTAAAAAACAGTTATTCCTTAGCTTGTTTCCATTATTTTTCCTTTGTTTTTATAAATGAAGAAAAAGAATCTTCGAATTTTTTGTTAAAAGTATTTAAAATACAAAAGTAGTACTGGAAAGAAACATTCAAACAAATCTTTTAGTATAATGAAATTTATCGCTTCACACGGAAAGAAAAATGTAACCAGTTGGGACACCGCCCCTCCCTTCTTCTTTCGTTGAGTTGTCAACAAATTATAAGTCCAGTCCAGATTCCTTATTTTAAATAAATTTTCTTCTAAACCGACCAATCAAAATTAAAATTTATTTTTCCCCATATTTCCCTCCTATAAATAGACCTCTCTTCCCGTCCTTTTTCTCAAACGGTACTCAACAACAGTCATATTCCTCCTTTATCTCTTTTGTACACTTTATTCCACTTCTCTTTCTCGAAAAAGCTCTTCGTCCAAAGGCTAGAATGGAATACTCAAAGGTAATCGTTGCTCTAATGTTGGCTTTGGTGGCTGGATCTGCATTTGCTCAGGCACCAGGAGCATCTCCGGCAGCTTCTCCGAAGAGTTCTCCACCACCGGTAGCATCGTCACCTCCGGTGGCGACTCCTCCATCTGCAGTAACACCTGTCTCTGCTCCTGCAAATGCTCCTACTACTGCTTCTTCTCCATCTGAATCTCCATTGGCATCTCCTCCAGCTCCACCAACTGTCGATACTCCGGCATCATCTCCTTCCGGTGGTGCTGCTCCTCCATCCATCGGTGCGGCTCCCAGCGGTTCTCCTACCTCATCTCCCAACTCTGCTTCCTTGAACAGAGTCGCCGTCGCCGGATCTGCTGTTGTAGCTATTTTTGCTGCTACTTTGATGCTTTAATTCTCTGATCTGTGAGATATTTTTTGTTTTATTTTGCCGGAGCCGACGACTTTTATGGGCGGCGGTAGTCGTGACCGCTGTTAATTCATTTTTACTACCACTATTTGTTGTTTAATATTACTACATTCTTTGTTTATTAATGGAGGGTACTATGATTTATTCATCAACTAGTCAGCTGAAATAGTGCCTATGTGTATTATTTGTTCTGTTAAAGATCATTCATATATTACTTAATTGGGACACTTTTATAATGTCAAATACGCAAGTTTTACAACTCCTTTCAGAACTTAGCGCCTAGAAAGTCATGTTTGCTTCAAAATAAAACAGGACAATTAAAAAGATTGGTATTAAGATCATTAAAAAAGGTAAATATTGCTCTAGTGTTGATAGTAAAAGAAATTTGACACTATTTCCTTTGTTCTAATATTCTCTAATCCCAATTTTTGTGTTATAAGTAGTAGTACAGTAGTTTAATTGGTTACGAAGTTTACGAAAAAAATACTTTTGATTTGAGGTCTAAAACAATCAATTAAAACGGAAAGAATTGTTTTAAACGGATAAAAAGAATCACATCACATAATTTCTTCTATGTTGGTCATAGACATATGTGGCAACAACTAGACAGAAGAAAGCAGGACACTAACGTTGGGAAATTTCCAAAATTAGCCACTTTATCGGAAGCTCCTGACACTATTTGGTACCCCCTTCCTTCCCATTTTACGTCATTTTGTTTGAGTGGGCGTCGAATTAAGAAAGAAAACAAAATTAAAATTTAAAATCTAAATCAAGTAAACAACAACAACAACGTAGTATAATCCCACCAGTGGGGTCTGGGGAGGGTAGTGTGTACGCAGACCTTGAGAGGCTGTTTTCGATAGACCCTCGGCTCCCTCCTTCCAAGAACTCACCACCTTGCTCTTTGGGTGACTCGAACTCACAACCTCTTGGTTGGAAGTGGAGGGTGCTCACCACTAGAGCAACCCACTCTTGTCAAAATCTAAATCAAGTAAGTCAAGAAATTTGTGTGGTTATAAATAATATTATTATAATAAATAAAAAATTTAAAATTAGGTTGATTCTAAATATAAAAAAGTGTACTCCAGTATTTATTAACTAAAACGAGAAGTGAATCACATAAAATGGAGACAATGGAGAATAATTTCTTCTCAAATATTATCTTCTTTGTTATAAGAAATATCAAATTATGGTGGATGTCTACTCTTCCTCCATGATCTTCATCTCAAATGCTTAATGACATATTCAATGACATATTTTCTATGTTTAATGACATTCAATGACATATTTTTTTCACTTTTCATGCCTATATAAAGGCCTTGTAATAGATAGGAAAATACACACATTTAAAGAAGAAATAAGAATCTCTTCTATCTTTCTCCATATATCTCTTAGCTTGTTTTTTTCTTGTTCCATATTGTTACTTTGAGTTATATTTTATAACACGTTATCAGCACGAGACTCTACCGTCTCAAGAAGCTCTTTGAGAAGACTAAGGTATAACTTTTCTCCTCTTTTAATTATGACTGATATTATGAAAAGAAAGTTCGTTGCCCTTGAAATTTCGGGCAAGAACTATATGACATGGGTGTTGGATGCTAAAATTCATTTAGATGCAATGGGTCTTGGAGACGCCATTAAAGACAAAAATAAAGCATCTACCCATGACTGTGCTAAGGCCTTGATTTTCTTGCGCCATCACCTTGATGAAGGGTTGAAGATAGAATATCTCACAGTCAAAGATCCACTTATTTTGTGGAATGGCTTAAAGGAAAGATATGACAACTTAAAGTTGGTCACTCTTCCACAAGCACGATATGATTGGGCTCATCTGAGGCTCCAAGACTTTAAGTCTGTTTCTGAATATAATTCTGCGATGTTCAGAATTACTTCTAAATTGAAACTCTGTGGAGATACTATCACTGACTATGATATGCTTGAAAAATCGTTCACAATATTTCATGCCTCCAATATGGTCTTGCAACAGCAGTACCGGGAGAAAGGTTTCAAGAAGTATTCTGAGTTGATTTCTCTTCTCCTTGTGGCTTAACGAAACAATGACTTGCTCATGAAAAATTACGAAAATTGACCCACTGGGTCTACACCATTGCCTGAAGTGAAAGAGGTGTATTCCCATTATTCTAAGCGTGGAAAAGGTCGTGGACCTGTTCGTGGTCGTGGTCGTGGCCAAGGAAGAAATTTTTCTGGTGTTAATCACCCCCCAAAGAAAAATAACCACCAAAAGTGGAAAGGGCCAAAAGCAAATGGTTCAGAAATTGAATGTTATCGTTGCGGTGGAAAAGGGCATTGGGCAAAAATATTTGTCGCATACCAAAATATTTAGTTGAGCTTTATCAAGCATCTCTAAAGAATAAAGCCCCTGAAGCTAATTTTGTCTATGACAATGAATTTGACATCACTCACTTGGATGTAGCAGATATTTTTGAGCACCCTGATGGAAAAATAAATCACTCGATCGGTGATGTATCTATGGTTAAAGATGATTGAGCAATTTGATTTTTATATTTTCCTATTCGTAGTATCTAATGAATAAACATCTTATAATTTTTATTGCACTTAATAATACTTCTTATGTAGTTCTTAAAATTATATGTATTTCCGAAATTTCATAAATTTTACAAACAAGGAGTAATATCTAAGTAATTAGTGTCCTTGTCTCAGTGATCTTTTAACGCTTTTTATTTTCCTTTATGTTATTTTAAATCTCTTTAAGAAAATATTTACAAGTACCCTGGAACAACTTTTGTTACTTCACCCTCAATATTTTTTCATGTACATGGATGAAATATTATGAATAAAGAAAAGAGAAGCAACTTAAATTTTTTTTTCTTATACGGATCAATTATTTTTCATACTATGTAAATCAATGTGTAGGAAAATACAAATAACTTATACATGTAAATAAATTTGTTGTAGTTGTATTAGTTATATGTGTAATATACTTCTAATTGTATTATTTTGTATACAATTAACTTATACATGTAAATACAAATAACTTATACATGTAAATAAATTTGTTGGTTTAACTTTATTTCTTTTTCTTTTTCTCTAAAAATACTAATATTTATTCATATACTTCTTTTGTATGTCAAACCATGGGAAGAAAATATGGATATTTTCAAAGCAAACTTGGATCAAAGTTCAATTGTAAAAATATTTGCTTAATTGATTCATGTACAACACATATAATATTCAAAGAGAAGAAATATTTCTCTCATTTAAGTATGTGTAAAATATATGTTACTATAATTTCTGGTAGTAGTAATCTAATTGAAGGTTCTGGAAGAGTTAATATAACTCTGCCTAAGGGAACAATACTTATCATAGAGAATGCAATGTTCTCCTCCAAGTCCAAGAGGAACTTGTTGAGTTTTAAAGATATCCGCCGAAATGGATTTCATATTGAGACAATAGATGAGAATAATCTCGAATATCTCATCGTTACCAAGAATGTCTCTGGCCAGAAAAAGGGTTATTGAGAAGTTCTCATCTTTATCTTGTGGCATGTATTGGACAAGAATTAGTGCAATTGAGGCACATTCTATCGTAAACCAAAAGGATTCTAATTCCAATACTTTTGTACTTTGTCATGATCGATTGGGACATCCTGGATCAATTATGATGAGACGGATTATAGAGAACTCAAATGGTATCCATTAAATAATTTCAAAATTCTTTTAAATAATGAGTTCTCTTGCACTTCTTGTTATCAATGCAATTTGATTATTAGACCATCATCAACAAAGGTTGGGATTGAGTCCCCTGCGTTTTTGGAACGTATACAAGGGGATATTTGTGGACCTATTCACCCACCTAGTGGGTCGTTTAGATATTTTATGATCTTAATAGATGCATCTTCTAGATGGTCTCATGTGGGCCTATTGTCATCTCGCAACCTGTCGTTTTCAAAATTAATGGCACAAATAATTCGATTACGGGCACAATTTTCCGATAATCCAATTAAGTCTATTCGACTTGATAATGCTGCTGAGTTTTCATCCCAAGCATTTAATGATTATTGCTTATCAATTGGGATAAAAGTGGAACATCATGTAGCTCATGTTCACACTCAAAATGGCCTTGCAGAGTCTTTGATTAAACGTCTGCAATTGATAGCAAGACCGTTACTCATGAAAACGAAATTATCCACTTCTGTTTGGGGTCATGCCATTTTGCATGCAACAATGCTAATTCGTCTCAGACCGACAAATTATCATAAATATTCCCCGTTGTAATTAGTTTTGGGTCATGAACCTAATATATCCCATCTAAGAATTTTTGGATGCGCTGTATATGTGCATGTAGCACCGCCATATCGCACCAAGATGGGTCCCCAAAGAAGGTTAGGAATATATGTTGGATTTGAATTGCCCTCCATTATTCGCTACCTCGAAACATTAATGGGAGTTTTGATCACTGCTCGATTTGCAGATTGTCGATTCGATGAGGCATTTTTTCCAAAATTTAGGGGAGAAATTGGTGAAATCAAACGAGAAATTTCGTGAAAAAGTTCATCATTGTCTCATCTTGATCCACGTGCCTCTATTTATGAAAACAAGGTGCAAAAGATTATCCATTTGCAGAAAATAGCAAATCAAATGCCGGATGTATTTACAGATCTGAAAAGAATAACGAAATCACATATCCCTGCAGAGAATGTTCCAATCCGTATTGATGTCCATGTTGGACAATCTTCTAGTGTCATAGCTAATGAGTCAAAAGCACGCCAAAAACATGGCAGACCATTGGGTTCTAAGGATCAAAATCCTAGAAAAAGGAAAATAAATGATCAAGATGACACTACGAAAGAGTCTCATAAAGAAACCCATGATTTAACCAATCATGAGATTCATGAGGATATCGCTGAGCCTTAGACTCAAGAAAATAAGGAACTATCAATAAATCCAATCGATATTGAGAAAAATTTGAATCGATTGAATATAGTGGTGGATTATGTCTTTACATACAATGTTGCATATAGCATTATGCAAGATAATGAGGATCTTGAACCTCAATCTGTTGGAGAATGTCGACAAAGACGTGATTGGCCAAAATTGCAAGATGAAATCCAATCTGAGTTGGATTCACTTGCGAAACGTGAAGTTTTTGGGTCTGTAGTCCAAACACCTAATGGTGTTAAACCTGTTAGCTATAAATGGGTCTTTGTACGTAAAAGGAATGAGAAAATTGAGGTACAAAGATATAAGGCATGCCTTGTTGCACAAAGATTTTCACAAAGGCCTGGTGTCGATTATGAAGAGACGTATTCTCCTGTTATGGATGCTATAACCTTCCGTTATCTCATTAGTCTTGTTGTCCACGAAAAGCTTGACATGCATTTAATGGATGTGATTACAACCTACCTTTACGGCTCACTTGATAATGAGATATACATGAAAATTCTCGAGGGATTTAAAATGCCTGACGCACATAATTCCAAGTCTAGGGAAATATTTTCAATCAAATTGCAAAGATCTTTGTATGGTGTAAAGCAATCAGGAAGAATGTGGTATAACCGCCTTAGTGAATATTTATTAAAGGAAGGTTATATAAATGATTCCATTTGTCCATATATTTTTATAAAGAAAACAACATCGGAGTTTGTTGTACTTGCCGTATATGTTGATGACATAAACCTTATTAGAACTCCTATAGAACTCCAAAAGGCAATTGATTATTTAAAGAAAGAATTCGAGATGAAAGATCTCGAAAAGACAAAATTATGTCTCGGTTTGCAAATTGAACATTTGGCAAATGGGATTTTTGTTCATCAATCTGCCTACATAGAAAAGGTATTGAAATGGTTTTACATGGATGGAGCACATCCATTAAGTAATCCAATGGTTGTTCGATCACTTGATGTGAATAAGGACCTGTTCCGACCTCAAGAAAAGAATGAAGAGTTTCTTGGTCCTAAAGTACCATATCGTAGTGCAATTAGTGCACTAATGTATCTTGCTAACACTAAAAGGCCCGACATAACTTTTTCAGTTAATGTCTTAGCAAGATATAGCTCTACACCTACAAGGAGACATTAGAATGGAATCAAACATATATTGCGGTATCTAAAAGGGACTACCGATATGGGCTTATTTTATGGCAATGATTGCCGTCCCGATCTTGTTGGTTATGTCGATGCTGAGTATTTATCTGACCCACACAAGGCTCGATCTCAAATAGGCTATGTGTTTATATGTGGAGGCACTGCAATATCTTGGCGATCGACTAAGTAATCAATCGTGGCTACTTCATCTAATCATGCTGAGATAATTTCTATTCATGAAGCAAGTCGAGAATGTGTATGGTTGAGGACTGTAATACACCTTATTCGAGACAAATGTGGTTTGAAGTGTGACAAACTACCCACAATTTTGTATGAAGACAATGCAGCATGCATAGCTCAATTGAAGGGAGGATTCATAAAAGGAGATAGAATAAAGAACATTTCACCAAAGTTATTGTTCACACATGATCTTTAAAAGAATGGTGATATCAGTGTGTAGCAGATCCGTTCAAGTGATAATATGGCTGATTTATTCACCAAATCTCTACCGACGTCAATCTTCAAGAAACTAGTATACAAGATTGGGATGCGAAAGCTTAAGGATGTAATTTGATGCTCTTATCAGGGGGTGTTAATACATGATCTACTCTTTTTCCCTTACAAGGTTTTGTTCCACTGGGGTTTTCTTGCAAAGTGTTTAATGAGGCAACCAAAAAGTGTATTCCTAAACATGTGTACTCTTTTTCCTTCACTAAGATTTTTTTTTTCTAATAAGGTTTTAACGAGGTACATTATCTATGGACATTCAAGGGGGAGTGTTATAAGAAATATCAAATTATGGTAGATGTCTACTCTTCCTCCATGATCTTCATATCAAATGCTTAATGACATATTCAATGACATATTTTTTTCACTTTTCATGCCTATATAAAGGCCTTGTAATAGATAGAAAAATACACACAATTGAAGAAGAAATAAGAATCTCTCCTATCTTTCTCTCTATATATCTTAGCTTGTTTTTCCTTGTTCCCTATTGTTACTTTGAGTTATATTTTATAACATTCTTGTTTATGTTGAACTTTGTATTTTTGCATGGAAAATATGTGCCCCACTCGGAGGAGATTTAGGATTTTTATAACATGGGTGCACCAGTAAAGGAGAGAAAAAATATATTAAGTGGGATTTGATCCATGTTCCTCTAGGTAAATAACTCAACATTTAACCAAATACACCATTTAGCCCCTTTGGAGCATGGGCGTCAACCTATAAATCTGCCCCTGCTCGCACTCAATATTTATATTCATATTAATAAATACACAACATGTATTTTCACATAAATTTATCTCATGATTAATTAATATATGTTTTTATTTTATTATTTTGATAATTGAAGTATAATTTAGTGTAAATGCTAAAAGGGAAAAAATATTTTCAATTATTTGTTTGACCAAAAAATATAGATCTTGGTTTAAATAATTAAATTTATGTAGACAAGGGTTAATCTTAGCTAATAATAATATTCTTAGATGAGTTTATTAAAGGAGCAATAAATATCGCGCAAATATGGTCGGTATGTAATGGTGATATGTAGTAAATATTTCACATATCATAAATAATAATATTGCATTTATTAACAATGAATAGCAGCAAGTGGCATTTAAGTAAATAGAGGGAATGAGTCACCCAAGAAAAGATGGAATAAATGAATATTTTCCCTCACAATGATGAATGATAGACAATCCCTTGAATATTCGAGTTATTCTCTGATCTAGTGGAAATGTATGGACAAGAATCTCAGTGAAAATGTGGTGTTTGTATGAGAGCCGAATCTTTAAGTCAAAGTGTATTCTTTACAAATGAATATCACATGCCCCTATCAATGTGTCTTTTTCTATTTATAGGGAACATGCTCCTACGAAACCAATAGTACAAGTGTAGAGGATATTCACTAGAATATTCTCTTTAATGTTCTATCTTGAAACTAGTCGTTATAACTCTGTTAAGGGTGCTCGACCTCGGCCTCGGCCTCGATGACGATTCTGAAACTTCGACTTCGATGATTCCTTTCCCCACGTCCCGATAAGTCTTCGACCACGGCCTTCGCTGATAATTAGATCATTTTGATGCGTGGCATCGCAGTAATGTTTCACTAAGCACTATTTCAATTAGAACCGGATTTTGACCCTTACAGTTAGTCCCTCCGCTTATCGAGGTCGTCCCCGCGGACTGGGTCGATGAGCGAATAGTGTCGTTCATAATTTGGTGTAGGTCGTGGTCGTGGAGATGAGACTACATGGCCTTCTGAGGTCCACATATTTTGAATTTCTTGAATTACCCGGGAAGCTTGTTGGAGTCACCTGGTGCAAGAAAAGTGATGACGTCATGACACCATGCGTCATGATAATGCCGTTTCCCGATTGTCACACCTCATTTTTCCCTAGGAAAAGGGAAAGAAAGGAGTTTTTCTAATTTAAGTGACATTATTCGAAATGGAATTATTTATTTAATCAGAGTCGCCACTTAGGATAATTTCTGGTGTCCCAAATCACCGGTTTATTTGAAATCCCAAGTCGAGGAAGTTTTGACTCCGAATTACGGTCCGCGAACACAGAAGACCGGGTAAGAAATTCTGTTAACCCGAGAGAAGGTGTGAGGCACTCTCGGATTCTGTGGTTTTAGCACGGTCGCTTTAATCATAACTGGCTTAATTAAATTATTTAATTACTCATTTTTAGAACCTATGTACATTTGCCTTTTTACCGCTTTTAATTGCTTTATTATTCGTAATTATGGAATTATCTTGAAACGAATCACGCGTACGTGTATTCATTTTTGTTTGGTGTGTCAAGAATCATGTCACGCGTACGTATACACAATTAATAACACTTTATTATTTTTAAGATTGTTTTGCCAAAGTCGCGCGAACGCGTACCTTGATTTCTTTTGGGAATCATAATTATGTCACGCGAACGTGTACACAATCATGATAATAGATTAAGTGCCTAAAGTATTCTAACGGTGTTCATTATTCTTCCTAAACTTTGAGATTATTGTGAGGCTATGAGTTATGGAAGTCAATTATGGATGAAGTGTAAAATTGCAATTAAGGAGCATTAGCAAGATCACTGATATATTTAAGTTGTTGGATACAAAAACTACTAGCTACTAGCCACGTCTGTTTAGAACACATCAATACCAAGATCACGAGATCGTAACCGTGAACCTCGAACAAGACATCACCCAACTGACCAGAAAACCTCACCTTGAATGGACCTCTTCGACCTCGAACATCAACAGGGAAAACTCTAACTGGTTTTAGGGTGGGTGGTGGCTGGTTTGGGTGGCTTAACGGCTAAAGGTTGAAAGAAGTTCACTTCTTGAACAAAAGAGTGACAGATAGGGGTCTAGAGAGGAGTGGCCGGATGTTAGGAGTCTTCAATGGAGGAAAGTGAAGGAGATGGTGTTGGTTCAAGCTTTTTCCAAAGCTTTTCCTTGTTCTTGTTTTCACGTTTTTTTTTTTTAAAAAAAATCCCCCCCCCCCTCCCCCCTTCATTTGTGAAGTCCAAAATATATAGATGTGTGGGTTGTATAACTGATGTGAGTAAGTGGTGAGAAGAGTGTGAGAAGTGGGAAAAGGGACGTGAGGGAGTTAGAATTGTGGGGAGAGGAGACATGAGGGAGAGGGGAGTTTAGCAAACAAATATGGGAAGTTAAGGGATTGGGGTGAGCTGGGTAATTAGTAAAGATAACATTTTATTTTTGTATCTTTCAAGATTTTACACGTTTTTGTTTGTAGCTTTTTTCTTCTTTCTTTTTTAACTTTTTACTAACCTTTTTTTTTTCATTAAACAAAAAAGAAGGTAAAATACATAGCTATATATATATATATATATATATATAAGAACATTAATTACCTATTTTTAGACTAATACAAACATATACTTGGACTATGATTTAAATAACACTAAAAATAGATTAAAAGTTACTAGTTTACTTATTAAGATCCTAATTTTAGAAAAAAAACATATTTTTTGATAATTTTCTTCTATTTAAAAATAGGAACAAAACATATACTTTAAGAACGTGCAATATTTTTTGTAATTTTTAATTTTTCTCAAATAAAACCTATAAAAGTAAGCTAAAAGTTTAAAATATCAAGATTAGATCTAAAATAAATATTTACACTAAAATAGTATAGAATTCAGGTGTGGTAAAAAATTAGTTGTTCACAGCATGGCCCTCTTTGCTTGGAAACATGAAGAGTTTTCAGGCAAAGAAAATGAACAAGGTGACTGATTTTTGACCTCACTATTATTTAAAAAGAAAAAGAAGATAAAAGAAAAAGATGCGGCTGAGCCTTGGTTTTAAGCAGCCTACATATCCCGGGTTATAAGGGAATCATGTCACGTGTAGTTCAAGTGAAAGAAGAGTGATGGAGTATGCTTAGATGGAGAATCGAGCGAAGTTCCGTCGAGGTTCCGGTCCGCGGTTCCTACTATTACAGCAAAATGAATAGAAAATTACATACTCTTGAAATCTAAGAGTTACAAAATTCCTATCTAAAAGTCATCTGGAGTCTAGTCTTGATTCTTGAGTTGCTTCTCCCATTAACTTTAGACTGAAACTTGATGCTCTCGATGCAACAGACTATGAAATATTCTCACAAGCTTGTTTCTTGATCTGATGATGAGAAGATGGATCTTGAGACCCTATGTCTTCGCATGCATTATGTCGAAGTTGGTTGCGGCTGGTGTTGAGATCAAAGGTTCCACTTTCTTTTGGCAAGAGTTGGAATCTTATTTTTGCACATCCAATCCGTGCTTTGCAGAAAAACCTGCAAGCCATCAGAAACAGACAAAACGAACAAAATTTTCTGCCCCAGTTTGCACTAGGAAATATTTTGTGAGTTATTAAAAACACATTAAACTATCTTTGCTATTGCAGAATAAAGAATTAAAAAAAACAAATGGGTATCTTTTTCTTCTCTTTTTTTTTTTTTTTTTGAATAATAGGGATGTCGTACCCTATGTTAACCAGAAGGAAGGCAACCGGGGAATGTCGTACCCAGTGTTGACAATAAGATGAGGCTCGTGGCACTCTAAGATGCTACTAGGGAATGTTGTACCCTATGTTGGCACTAAAATGTAACCAGGGGATATAGTACCCTGTGTTTGGCAATAAGATGAGGCTCGTGGCTCTCTGAGATGCTACTAGGGAATGTCGTACCCTATGTTTGCAACAAGAAATGCAACCAGGGGATGTAGTACCCTGTGTTGGCAATAAGGTGAGGCTCTTGGCACTCTAAGATGCTACTAGGGAATGTTGTACCCTATGTTGGCACTAAAATGTAACCAGGGGATGTAGTACCCTGTGTTTGGCAATAAGATGAGGCTCTTGGCTCTCTGAGATGCTACTAGGGAATGTCGTACCCTATGTTTGCAACAAGAAATGCAACCAGGGGATGTAGTACCCTGTGTTGGCAATAAGGTGAGGCTCTTGGTACTCTAAGATGCTACTAGGGAATGTTGTACCCTATATTGGCACTAAAATGTAACCAGGGGATGTAGTACCCTGTGTTTGGCAATAAGATGAGGCTCTTGGCTCTCTGAGATGCTACTAGGGAATGTCGTACCCTATGTTTGCAACAAGAAATGCAACCAGGGGATGTAGTACCCTGTGTTGGTAATAAGGTGAGGCTCTTGGCACTCTGGGATGCTACTAGGGAATGTCGTACCCAATGTTAGCAATAAAATGAGGCTCGTGGCACTCTAAGATACTACTAGGGAATGTCGTACCCTATGTTAGCAGAAAGTAATGCAACCAGGGGATGTAGTACCCTGTGTTGAATTTAGGGTATTGGTTCCCTAAAATGAAACTAAAAATAAAATGATTACATGTATATTGGAAGAAAATCAAGGATTTGAGAACTTCACTTGGTGGTGTTCGTCTTTTCACGAACTATTTCCTACAACTGTTTTGTTCCTGTTCTGAACAAAGAAAGATTTGTTAGTTTTAAAATGGTGGTCAGTTTGTGGCCTTGATTTCTTGGGTGACTTGACCTTGCGTCCATTACACTTGTTAGAAAAGCTAACTCAGTCGATGATCGTACAAATTGCCGGGAGATTCTATCTTTACTTTCTGGAGATCTTCTTTCTCAGCATCGAAACCTGACTATTTTGTGCCTATCACCATTTGTATTTGTGGTGCAAACAACCTTGCTCCCAAAAATCTTTTAACTGAGTAACTTTTGTTGACCCTTGGAACATTGTTCAGCCCTTCCATCCCTTTGCTCGTCAAGGAAAATCATAGATGGCTTTATGCCTTTGCCCATACGGTTTATGCCGAACAATCTTTGCTTTATATAACGGGGAAACTGTAACCAGTTTTGCGGCCTTTTCTTTGCTTTGCTTTGACAAAATTAGATTGAAAGGGACTCAAAAAAGTAATGCGAAAGAAAATAAGAAGGCGAACTAATAGGTATTACAACTTAATCAAGAAGTGTCCCTTTCAGAGGAAAGAATAAGAAAGGACTTATCTAGAGGAAATATGCTGACTTCAATGAACATGACATGCACTTTGGACTGGATGCCTGATCCGTTTAAACCGTCTAATTCTCGAAATCTGTTGTAAACTTTAACTTTGAAATTGTGTTCTTTGTCTTGACCATGCTTGTGTCGGGATGTATGAAGCCTTAAATCGATCAATGATGCCCTTTGTGGGTTTTCACCAATTGACCTCTCTCATCTATCTTTCTCTCAACTCACCATTGCCTTATAGTGCCCGTGAGGGTTTTCACCAATAAGACTCTCTCATTTATTTTTCTCTCTTTACAATGACTGAGGCATCACCCGTAGTATACTGACTTAGCATTCTCGAAAGTTGATCAGAAGGTCTTAGCAGGGAAAGGTAAAAAGAAATACTCAACTGAATTACAACTTTTGGACCCATTTTGATGGAACAACCATCGAAAATAAAATAAAACCATGCCCCAGTTTATTTGAATACTGGGGACATGTGGATTTTTGTTTTGGTGTGACCGAACCCCAGAGTGAGGCTGCCTACGTATCCTTTCGGAATCAGGTCGAACGTAGTTCAATTAACATGAACTTTTTTTTTTGTGTGTGTGTGTAGTACATTGGTTCCAAAAGAGGGGAAAACAAAGAAATATAAACAAGGCTTCAAAGGGATAACTAGGGTTGACCAGTGTTTGGGTAGCGAGAATGATAGCCTTTCGTCATCCCAACCTGAGAATGCTAAATATAAGAATGCCCCAACATAGCCATGTCATACATAGTATCTCTTGACCGCATCTGCGTTGACGGATATATCAGTCACCTTTCCTTCTATATCTACCAAGTGTAGAGCTCCTTTTGACAATACTTTCTTGACGAGGTAAGGACCTTGCCAATTTGGGGCGAACTTTCCTTTTGCTTCTACCTGGTGCGGAAAGATACGTTTCAAAATAAGTTGTCCTACCTCGAATTGTCTTGGGCGCACTTTCTTATTGTAAGCGCGTGCCATTCTTTGTTGGTATAACTGACCAAAACAAACTGCCGCCAAACGCTTTTCATCAATCAAATTCAACTGTTCCAATCGGGACTTCACCCATTCAGTGTCCTCAATCCCTGCTTCAACAATGATTCGGAGAGAGGGAATCTCAATTTCAGCAGGTATGACCGCTTCAGTTCCATAAACCAATAAGTAGGGCATTGCGCCAACTGATGTACGGACAGTTGTCCGGTATCCCAAAAGAGCAAAAGGCAGTTTCTCGTGCCATTGTCTAGACCCTTGGATCATCTTCCTAAGAATCTTCTTGATGTTCTTATTTGTAGCTTCAACAGCTCCATTAGCTTTGGGACGGTAAGGAGTAGAATTGCGATGCTCAATTTTAAATTGTTCACATACCTCCTTCATCAGATGACTATTCAAATTAGCAGCATTATCTGTAATAATGGTTTTTGGAATACCGAAACGACAGATAATGTTGGAGTGAACAAAGTCTACTACTGCTTTCTTGGTAACTGCTTTCAATGTAATAGCTTCCACCCATTTGGTGAAGTAATCAATTGCAACCAAAATGAATCTGTGCCCATTTGAAGCTTTTGGCTCGATTGGGCCAATGACGTCCATTCCCCAAGCAACAAAAGGCCAAGGAGCCGATATAGGATACAACTCTGAAGGAGGCGAGTGAATCAAATCACTGTGAATCTGACACTGGTGGCACTTGCGAACAAAACGAAAGCAATCTCGTTCCATAGTAAGCCAATAATATCCTGCCCGAAGGATTTTCTTTGCTAGAACATATCCATTCATGTGCGGACCACAAACTCCCGAATGCACCTCATTCATAATTATTTCAGCTTCTTTGGCATCCACACATCTCAACAAATTCAAATCCAGAGTTCTTTTGTATAGGATTTCCCCACTCAAAAAGAAACCATTAGAGAGTCGCCTAATAGTTCTCTTTTGATCCCTATTAGCATATTCCAGATATTCTCTTATTTTCAGAAACTGTTTAATATCACGATACCATGGTTCACCATCTGGTTCTGCTTCAATTGTATTGCAATAACCATGTTGATACCGAATTTGAATTTCTAATGGGTCAATGTGAGTATTACCCGGATATGGAAGCATTGAGGCTAGGGTGGCCAAGGCATCGGCTAATTCATTGTGAAACCTGGGAATGTACCTGAATTCGATGGACTTGAACCTTTTGCTAAGATCTTCCACACATTGTCTATATGGAATGAGCTTGATGTCTCGAGTCTCCCAATCACCTTGAGCCTGCCGAATAAGCAAATCTGAATCTCCCATCACCAACAGTTCATGCACATTTAGATTTATTGCCATGTTCAGACCCATGATGCAAGCTTCATATTCTGCTGTGTTGTTTGTATAGAAAAAACGAAGTCGCGCCGTAGCAGGGTAATGTTGCCCAGTAGGTGATACCAGAATTGTCCCAATCCCTATGCCTTTGATGTTGACAGCCCCATCAAAGTATAGTTTCCAAATTTGACTGTCATCTTGGACTATTTCTTCAACTAAATTAACCTCTTCATCTGGGAAATATGTGTTCAAAGATTCATACTCATCATCAACCGGGTTTTCTGCCAGATGATCAGCCAAAGCTTGTGCCTTCATGGCAGTGCGAGTGACATAAACAATATCAAACTCTGTGAGTAAGATTTGCCACTTTGCCAATTTGCCTGTTGGCATCGGCTTCTGAAAGATGTACTTCAGGGGATCCATTCGGGATATGAGGTAAGTTGTATAGGCCAAAAGATAATGCCTAAGCTTCTGGGCGACCCAGGTTAAGGCGCAACATGTTCTTTCCAAAAGAGTGTATTTGGCCTCATAAGTGGTGAACTTTTTGCTCAAATAATATATTGCTTGTTCCCTTTTGCCTGTGGCATCATGTTGACCCAGAACACAACCAAAGGAACTATCCGTTACTGACAGATATAAAAACAGAGGCCTACCAGGTTCCGGCGGGACCAAAACAGGGGGATTTGACAAATATTCCTTGATCTTATCAAAAGCTTCTTGGCACTGGCACAACATTTGCTAACCATGTAGTGTATCGGACGACCCTGATCACATTTGCACTTAGTTGCTTCGTGATTTCTTCTTTAATCTTATCACTCATGTCTGTCTTAAAATTCCTTTATTTTTGCTGGATTGGTGAAAAATTAGAATGTGTGGGAAGCTTATGGACCACTAGATCGGCACTCAAACCCGGCATGTCATCATACGACCAAGCAAATACATCTCTGTACTCGAACAAAACTTGAATTATGGCATCTCTCGTCTTTTGTTTAGTATGAATGCTTATTTTTGTTTCTCTGGTTTCTTCAGGACTTCCCAGGTTAATTGCCTCAGTTTCATTTAAGTTAGGCTTAGGCTTATTCTCAAATTGATCCAATTGCCTTTTCATTTCTCTAAAAGCCTCATCCTCGTCATACTCAACTTCTTGATTCATTATTTCGAGATTAGACAGCTTTTTAAGATCTGGGCATGAATTCCGCATGCATGTGATATTTTTAAAGACAGCATTATCGAAACTGAAAATGATAAGAAATTAACAAAAATTAGGAAAATAAAAAGATAGAATTTTACTACGAAAATGGAACTTCATTTCATTGAATTTGAAAGGATAGAAGGGTTAACATCACAGCAAAGCAATTAAACTAAAATATCTGGATTACAACCCTTAAAATAATCCAAATACAGAAAAAATAACAAAACAGGCTACCAAGTCTCCTTCCTGATGGGAAGAGGAATTGCTTCCCAGTTGCTGAGCGAAGTATCTGGACCAATCAGTTGAACACTTGCACGGCTAGGGCCCTCCCCAACTTGAACCATATTAATCTCATAGAACATCTCCTTGAGACCCTGGCAAACTCCGTCAATGTCATCCTGAGTAGAAGGATTTTGGAATTCTTCAAATTGTGGCTTGACAAAAGAGTAGGCAATGTGAGGGATTGGTTTGGACAGATTCCAACCATTCTTTTTGCGGGCCTTGGCTCTGTCTATGTCAGCTGATGTTGGTTTAAAGCCCAAGCCAAAGGTATTTTTCTTCGAAAATGGAGCAATGGGGTTCACAATTCCTTGCAGAGAGGATCCCAATCCTTTTCCTGGTTCATAGCCGTTCCTCAACATCAGCTAAGCTACCATCATAGATGTGGCTGAAAGACGGGGATGCAGAATTGGTTTTCCTTCTTCCACTTGGTCCACCTCAATCAACTCAAATGCTTGATATATGATGGATTCACATCCTTCCTTGGCCTCGATATATGGAATGGATGGGTCTTTATAGACGGATGAGTCGTCCTCCCCATGAATAATAATTTCTTGCCCGTCACACTCAAATTTGACCATTTGATGTAGGATGGATGGTACAGCTCTGGCCATATGGATCCACGGCCTTCCCAAAAGAAAATTATAGGAAGTTTCCATATCTAACACTTGAAAGACAATGTTAAAATCAACCGGGCCGATTGTCATGGTGAGTTCGATTTCCCCAATAGTGTCTCTTTTTGAACCATCAAAAGCTCTGATGCTAACATTACTGATTCGAATTCTGTTAGTGTCAATGTTCAGCTGTTGTAGAGTAGAAAGAGGACACACATCTACACTTGAGCCTCCGTCAATCATGACTCCTTTTACGTAGTGCCCTTCACATTTGACCATAAGATGCAAAGCTCTATTGTGGCCAGCCCCTTCCTCAGGCAAATCATCATCGCTGAAAGTAATTCTATTTACTTCAAAGAATCTTTCAACCATTTTTTCTAGCTGATTCACCGTTGTCTTTTCTGAGACATATGCCTCGTTCAGAGTTTTGATCAACACACGACGATGCTCTTCTGAATACAAAAGTAGAGATAACAAAGATATCTGAGCAGGAGTTTTCCTTAGTTGGTCAATGATTGAGTAGTCTTGCATTTTCATCTTCTTAAGGAATTCCTCCGCTTCTTTTTTTGTAACGGGTTCTTTCACTGGCAAGTGACTTTCCCTGGCTTGCTTAGCTTTTATTAATTCCTCTGGTGAATAACACCTTCCAGAGCGGGTCAAGCCCCCCATTTCACTTGTTTCTTCAACTATCTCTTTTCCTTTGTATGTCATGACAGTCTTGTTATAATTCCAGGGAATAGCTTTTGTGTTTGTCACTAGGAGTTGGGCAACAGGTCGGATCATGACTGGCTCTGTTATATTCCTCAAACCATTATTCGGAATGATCTTTTGAATGCCTCCGGGGATGTAAAGTTTTGGCCCACCCAATTGAACCTCAACCTTTTTTGTGCTTCCAGGAACATAGAGAATCGTTTTTTCAGAACATGCCAAGTTCAAACTAGAATTCGCACCTTTCACCATCAATGGTGCCAATTGCGGCGGGCTCACTATCACTTTTGGTTCTGACCCTATGGTTCTAACAACCATCTCTGTCTTGCCAGACTGCTTATAATCTCGATCATCACAAATCATCCCAATAAAATGTCTATTATCATGAGTTGGGAGCGGATTGTTTGTGATATTAGGAGTATCCTCATTGTTTGTTACCACAATTGCCTTTGCGTCAATCAAATTTTCAATGGCTTTCTTTAATGTCCAACAGTTTTCAGTACTATGCCCTTGGGTGTTAGAGTGATACTCACATCTTGCATTTGAGTCAAAACCTTTTGAATTTGGATTCACATAGCACGGCATAATAGGTTCAATCAACTTCAACTGCATCAACTTTCGAAATAGGCTTGTATACGATTCTCCAATTGGGGTGAACTCTTTCTTTGGCTCCTGTTCTCTCACATATTCTTGTCGGGGATGAGGATTATATGGTGCCTCAAAATTCGGCCGGAGTTGACGGGAGCCTTGTGGAATCGGTGCCCGCCATTGTTGGTGATTGGGAGGCCTAGCATAAGCCTGAGCATTAAACACCGTGTATTGTTGCAGGGGAACTGAGTATCGGGGACCTTGAGGCGGATAATAATGTTGAAGAGAATTGGATAGTCCTTGTTGGAATTGCACGTAAGAAGGAGTTATTCCTCTTTGAACTCCTCCGAACCCAGATGCCATCATGGATCCTTCCTCCTTCTTTTTTCGATTTCCGAAATTGCCTGACCCGCTTTGAATTGCTTGTGTGGTTGCCTTAAGGGCTGCCTGACTCACAATTTTGCTTGACTTCATGCCATTCTCAACTATTTCACCAATCTTAATTGCCTCAGCAAAAGGTTTACCGATGGCGGCCAACATGTAATGGAGGTAATCAGGATCCTGAGCTTGGAGAAAATAGTCAATCATTTCTGCCTCTTTCATTGGTGGTTTGACCCTAGCAGCCTGCTCTCTCCACTTGATTGCATATTCTCTGAAGCTTTCTGCTGGTTTCTTCTTTATGTTGACGAGAGAGGAGCGATCTGGCACTATATCAATATTGTACTGAAACTGTTGGACAAAATCTTGAGCCATGTCATTCCAAACGTGCCAGTGAGAGATGTCTTCATCTATGAACCACTCTGAAGCAATTCCTATCAAACTTTCCCCAAAATAAGCCATGAGCAATTCTTCTTTGCCTCCCGCTCCCCTTAGTTGGTTACAATACCTCTTCAAATGGGCAACAGGATCACCATGCCCATCATACTTGTCAAACTTGGGGGTCTTGAAGCCGGGTGGCAAATGAACATGGGGAAACATGCATAGATCGTTAAACGAAACACTCTTGTGGCCCCCCAAACCCTGTATGTTTCTCATGGTTTGTTCCAAGCTCTTCATTTTTCTGGTCATTTCCTCTTGTTCCATATTCTTTTCGGGCTTTTCGATCTCAATTGGGAACACGTTATGAGGAGTGTGCTTGTATGAATCTGGAACCTTTAAAGTCAGTTCTGGAGAGTAATGTTGGGCATCATGAGCATCCAGCTGTGGATCATTATTGGACTTTTGAGCAAGAGCCGGTTGAGGGACAGTGAAAGTATGGACAATGGGTATAGTAGGTGGGTCATTTCTGAGGGGTGCGATTGGAGGACGTGGAATGGAGGTACTGGGAATAGTGGGAAGGTTAAAGCTCGGACTGAATCCAGGTTGGTACAATGGGTTACTTGTTATGGAGATAGGCACTTGAGTGGCAACTGACACATTATGAAGATTGTCCGAAGGCCCTATGGGTAGTGAGGGCGGTGCTTGTCCATTCACCCAGGCTTGGTACATCTCTGCCAATTGTTGCTTCAACACTCTTACTTCTTCAACCAGTCCTGAACCTTGTTCAACCAATTGTCCATGGACATTATCATTATCTGACTCATTTTCACTGTTGTTTGCCATTCTACTTTTTCCTTTTGATCTCGTGTTGTAAGGGTGAGTCGCCAGTTTAAACCACAAACCAACCACCTCTGTTTTACTTCATCTGTTGAAGTTGAGCACGAAGGGCTTCATTTTTGCGGATCAGACTCTTCTTATCCCCTTCGGCTTCTTGTTCTTGCAAGTCTTTCTCAAAACTGAGGTTTCTCAGCCTTTCTTCTAAGGCATGAATAGTTGTTTTGTATCCCTTTTCACGTTCACCCCAAGCCAACCGTTCTTGGATTTTATCATCAAAGGCTTGAACATGCGGCCTTTTTGTGGGCCTTTTGGGCTCTGGCACATCATCCACGTGAGACCTCTTCCCAAACCATATAGCATAACCCGGATCTACCTCTCCTCTCGCAGGATCTGGCACCTGAGTATCATATTTCAAGTGGCGACAACCATTCCAAATTTGCTGGATTAAAGCTTCGGGGAGTGGGGCTTCGGGGTGTAGCTCAATAACTTGCACACTCAAATCTTCATCCTTAGGTACTACTTGGTACCTTCCTAGCTGTCTTAGAACTCTGTGTGGCGTATACGGCTGGACACTTCTCAAACCCAACAACAACAAATAACTTTTTAGGGCCGACATGTGTATCACCTCTCTTAGCGGGAGCCATCCCAAAGTCCACTCAATTTGACTTGCATTTAAAGATCCTAGGTAGGATATCCAGGCTTCCACCCCTTCTGGAGAGTTGTAATCTTTTACTCTTTCTTCGTAACTCTCAATGAAATTTTCCTTGTTCGGACCATAGCTCATGAACTTGGGGTGATGTCGGAGATGCTCAATCAACCACATTTGTAACAAAATATTGCACCATTTGAAGAATTTTGCCCCGGACTTGCACAAAGTCAACGCCCGATAAATGTCTGATAAAATGATCGGGGCAAGAGTGTGATGTTCTTTGGTAGTGAGGACCTGTACAACCCTGGCTATGCGGGTATCAATTGTCCGCTTCTCGTTTGGGAAGACCATGATTCCTAGAAACGCCATTATGAAGGCGAAGCGACGATGAATCTGCCATGTGTCTTTGTTCTGCTTGTTGTTAAGGCCCTTTTCATGCATTTCAAACCCATTTGGTTGCCCGAACCTAGAGTACAGGAAGTAGAAAGAACAACACCCTTCGACTACGTTGGTCTTTCTAATTTGCTTACTGATGTTCAGAAGATCGAAGAATCGGTGTACAGAAAGAGCCCTTGGGAATATGAGCTCCTGGTTTCTCAAATCCCTGCCAAACCCGGAATATCCAGCTATCTCTTCTAAAGTGGGAGTTAGCTCAAAATCGGAGAAGCGAAAGACATTGTGAACGGGGTCCCAAAAAGTCACTAGTGCCTCAATCAAATCGTCCCGTGGTTTAATTTTCATAATATCTGTAAGGGCTCCCAAGTGCTTGGTGACCCATTTCTGACCATCTTCTCCTAAATCATACCACCACATCTGAAGCTGAAGTGGAGCCTCGTCTATAGCTGTGAATGGTGTGTTCTGGATAGTGCTCATTTTGTACCTGTGGGTGGTTAAGGTTAGGGTTGACACTATTCTCAAGAGACAGAACCAATGCACTCCTTTTGCAAAACAATCTTTTGTAAATAACTCAATTTTAAAAAAAATCAACGAGAAGGGGGGCTATTTTTGCAATTGTGACCAAAGAAAAGGTGGCTATTTTTGCAACTATGGCCCCTTCTTACTTTCAAGGATAGCTTTAAGGCTGGGGGAAGGGCATTATGGTAAAAGTAATTCCCAATTGACAGACACGTCCGTTCTTGCGAGAACAGCCCTTCAACAATTTTGAAGATGTTCTAAGGCTATTCCGACAGGAACGATTTGGGATTAACCAAAGCTGGATCTGCTTATTTATTTTTTTGATTAAAAAAAAAACACTAGACACATTTTTTTTTATAGTTATTTTATAAAAATGGGGCCGAACCCTATGAAGGTTGCCTACGTATCTCACATCCGGTGAGAATCAGACCCGCGTAGTTCGTAAATATTTCAGGAATAGGATGACACTTTTTTTTTTTTGAAAAATTCAGGCTTTTTTTTTGGGGGGGTAAATACTGAGATTTTCGAAAATCGGGCAAATTTTCTCCCTCATATTTTCTTCTTTCTAGTTTTCCCTCAATATTTTTATATTTTTATTTTATTTTAGAAACCGGTCAACATGCACAAACCAAATTAAACATAATGCACAAGTAGCATATAAGATGCATCACGATGGTATTTCATTTCGGGTACACCTGTCCTAGACGGACCCAACCCCTGTGTTGAGTCCCCAAAGTTAAATGCACATGATGCAAACAAACGTTCCTACTAGGGATCCGACATGAGGCTATGTTATTCTAGGTTTAAATCCTAAGGGGAGTGTTTTAGACCTGGCTTACCCAAGCGGACAGCTCGAGCCGAGGTGAGGGTAATGTACCGGGAGCACGAAAGTCTACCCGGCCTAGTTACTGACCCAACCTCGTTCTAATTGGTATGACTTCTAACCAAAAAGTGGGCCACGCGCACGTGTGCACCATAAATTCAGAAGACTCAGAAAGGAGGCGTAATAAGACAATTTAATACAGTTCAAATAATATCAAAGCGGTAAATAAGCGACAATTAGCACATTAGACCCAAAAATACATTAATAACATCAAATCAATAAAGCTAAGTATAAATCATCTTATAAGCTCGAATTCTGAACCCCGAACCAGAAGTTCTGGGTTCTTGTCCCCAGCAGAGTCGCCAGAGCTGTCACACCTCATTTTTCCCTAGGGAAAGGGAAAGAAAGGAGTTTTTCCAATTTAAGTGACATTATTCGAAATGGAATTATTTATTTAATCAGAGTCGCCACTTGGGATAATTTCTGGTGTTCCAAGTCACCGGTTTATTTGAAATCCCAAATCGAGGAAGTTTTGACTCCGAATTACGGTCCGCGAACACAGAAGACCGGGTAAGAAATTCTGTTAACCCGAGAGAAGGTGTGAGGCACTCTCGGATTCCGTGGTTTTAGCACGGTTGCTTTAATCATAACTGGCTTAATTAAATTATTTAATTACTCATTTTTAGAACCTATGTACATTTGCCTTTTTACCGCTTTTAATTGCTTTATTATTCGTAATTATGGAATTATCTTGAAACGAATCACGCGTACGTGTATTCATTTTTGTTTGGTGTGTCAAGAATCATGTCACGCGTACGTATACACAATTAATAACACTTTATTATTTTTAAGATTGTTTGGCCAAAGTCGCGCGAACGCGTACCTTGATTTCTTTTGGGAATCATAATTATGTCACGCGAACGTGTACACAATCATGATAATAGATTAAGTGCCTAAAGTATTCTAACGGTGTTCATTATTCTTCCTAAATTTTGAGATTATTGTGAGGCTATGAGTTATGGAAGTCAATTATGGATGAAGTGTAAAATTGCAATTAAGGAGCATTAGCAAGATCACTGATATATTTAAGTTATTGGAAGCATTTGATAATTATGAAGTATTAATTTTTAAACAAGTTAGGCCATAATATATAAATTAGTAATCATCTGAACTATTAAACAATGATGTAAAATAATGAAATAAAACCATAGGATCATTACACATTCCAACTACGTCATTAAAATAACAGACTTAATAAATTACACTTATGACCAATTACTAGTAGATTTAAACCAAGAAACTTCTATAATGGAAAAGTCAGTAAAGAAACTTCTCATGGACAAATATATATATTTAAGAAAAAAAAAAATCATCATCACTTCGTTTGCACGAATGCATGAGGCTTTCGTACTGCTAATATCTATTGGCAAACTAATTGAATTAGAAAGAAGATTTATATATATTTATTTAGAACGAACATGCTTGCCATTATGATAAGAGAAAATATATAATTCAAATAATTAATATCGAACACATATGAATACGTAGGTCCATTTCAAAGTTCAAAAGTAAGCCAACAAATTAAAATAGGAACGAGGTTAAAGTTGGAGTTGCAACGTGGCATGAGTACCTGGGAACGGGTCCAGTTCTCAGTAGAGAAAGCAAAAGCAGTGATAACTTGTATTCCCAGTTTGGAAGAAATGTTGCAAATATTTTTTGAGATTTGGAGTAAGAAATTTGTGACCCTCTTGCACAGGTAAACCTCGAACATTAGCCCATCTCCTCAATATGACACCTTGATCACTGATATATTTAAGTTGTTGGATACAAAAACTACTAGCTACTAGCCACGTCTGTTTAGAACACATCAATACCAAGATCACGAGATCGTAACCGTGAACCTCGAACAAGACATCACCCAACTGACCAGAAAACCTCACCTTGAATGGACCTCTTCGACCTCGAACATCAACAGGGAAAACTCTAACTGGTTTTAGGGTGGGTGGTGGCTGGTTTGGGTGGCTTAACGGCTAAAGGTTGAAAGAAGTTCACTTCTTGAACAAAAGAGTGACAGATAGGGGTCTAGAGAGGAGTGGCTGGATGTTAGGAGTCTTCAATGGAGGAAAGTGAAGGAGATGGTGTTGGTTCAAGCTTTTTCCAAAGCTTTTCCTTGTTCTTGTTTTCACGTTTTTTTTTTTTAAAAAAAAATCCCCCCCTTCATTTGTGAAGTCCAAAATATATAGATGTGTGGGTTGTAGAACTGATGTGAGTAAGTGGTGAGAAGAGTGTGAGAAGTGGGGAAAGGGACGTGAGGGAGTTAGAATTGTGGGGAGAGGAGACGTGAGGGAGAGGGGAGTTTAGCAAACAAATATGGGAAGTTAAGGGATTGGGGTGAGCTGGGTAATTAGTAAAGATAACATTTTATTTTTGTATCTTTCAAGATTTTACACGTTTTTGTTTGTAGCTTTTTTCTTCTTTCTTTTTTAACTTTTTACTAACCTTTTTTTTTTCATTAAACAAAAAAGAAGGTAAAATACATAGCTATATATATATATATATATATTAAAAGATAAAATTGTGAAAAAGTTTAAGAAATATTTATAAATTACATTACAATAAATATTTATATGTATAAAATATTTTAAAAAATTATATAAATATACTATCGGGTTGGTTTGGTTTCGGTTTGACTTTTTTAAGTTAAAACCAAACCAAACTAATTATGGTCGGGTTTTATTTTCTAATACCAAACCACATGGGATTTTTTTTCGGTTTGACTCGGATTATCGATTTGGTGTGGTTTATCGGTTTTTTTTGTACACCCCTAGTCATAATGAGGACATTTCCCGATGCATTGCATCGATTCAGGTGGAACTCTTGATTGGCTCTGTCGGTTCGATTTTCGTGTTAATCATGTCCCACACGATTTCGATTCTGGTGCCTCCCAAACTTATAAATAGGGGAAGATTTTCTGATTTTGGAACTTTTCAAACTCTTCCTTCCCATCTAGCACTAGCTTATCTCTTATCTTATTTGCAGAGACCTCTTTTCTCTCTATTTTTGAGATCTATATTGTTCTTCGTTCTTCTACGTTTGATACTTTCCTCTCTTACATTGAGCAATGTCTAATCTACCTTCTGTGTTTGGTGGAGGCGGTGATTCCACGCAACCCCGATTCTAGGTCTGATTTTACCAAATCACCTGATGCTGAGCCTGGAGCTTTTCGCTCAGTGATGACGATGAAGGAATTGGGAGAGCTTAAGGCTAACTTTGGCCTTCCCAATCACATTGAGCTAATTCCGACGGGGTGGGATACGGTGCAGGTTCACCGTCCTAGGTATTGTGCCTTCTATGCCTACCCCTTCCATATTAGTTATTCCATTCCTCTTATACCATTGGTCGATGAGTTCTCGTCGCTATTATGGCGTTTGCCCAGATCAACTTGCGCCCTATGTCTACAAGCTTATAAAGATGCTTACAAAGTTTGCCGAGCTAGCTGAGGTCAAGTTGACATTTTGACATTTAATACACATGTTCGCCCCCAGCTATTATAGGGGAACGATATTGAATCTTCGCCACTGAGGGGGAAAGTGCATGGTGGTAAAGATGGACGACTAAGCCAGCCGTCAGTTCTGGTTTAACTTCTTTTTTATCAAACCTGAGAAAGTGGTGGCCAATGTCGACGGTTTTCCATAAGCTTGAAACTATGCTCGTAATTACCTAATTTCCCTACTTGTAGGTATTCGATTGTTTTCTTGGGTTTGGTCGTGTGTTTTGATCTCATCTTCTTCTCATGCAGCCAAGACTTCGCCTCCTCCTTTGATCGATAACATTTCTGACTGGGTCGACCGGATCCTCCCTCATATCGTTAGAATTCGCGAATGGCCAGTTTTTTTCAAACAATTTGGGCCTACTCTCTCTTCGACTGGTAAGTCTATTTTACCATTGGTGTCTTAACTTCCTTTTTCCTTTTTGTTTACCTCTGTTTATTTTCTCTTTTCTTGTTCTTTATTAACCTCGTCCATGGGATCTACGAGGTGGTCGAGGGCTCCTGCACCCTCGTTCTAAAAGAGGAAAGCCATTGCGTCCTCTATTGCTTTATCTGGAGCCATTCATATTCCGGCCGTAGAGACTTCGGTTTCTCCGTTGCCTCTCTTATCGACGATGATAACAAATCTTTGCCTAGTGATGGTGATCTCCTACCTCAGAAGAGGAGATCTGTAGATACTGGTGACGGGGTCGCCCGGGCCGTTGATTTAATAGAGGGTGATTTTTTGCTGCATGCGGTGACCATTCTCATCAGAGATGATATCGAGCCGGGGTCTGAGATTTCGAGGTTGGCGGATGTCGATGTGGGTATGCCCCTTCCTTCTATGGTGACGGAGGCCGAAGGATCGATCGCTGAAGTTATCGACACTTCGAGGCGAGAGAAGGCATCGAATTCATGACCAGTTGATAATACCTCATTACCGTCCAACGAGAGAGGCAAAGGCTTCGCCGAGGAGGGCGATGAGTCGGGTTCAGACGTTGATGCGGACGACCTGAAGATGATAGGGGAAGGGTTTACCCAACTTGAGATAAGGTTGTAGGGGTCTACGAGGACCATCGCAATCCCTATGGATCGTGACTTCCTGAAGAACACCGAGGACGTAGTCCCGGCCCTCGACCCTCTTTGTTCCGAGATAGAGGATAAGACCCTCAAATAGTTAGATAACGATACTTTGTCGAGGAGCATTTTCGGTCTTGCTCTTAGAGTGAGTGTTCTGTGTTTTGTCATTCTCCTCTTCTTCTTTTTTTCGGGGGCATTTTCATTTTTGAATTACTTCTTTTCTTTTTGTCATTGCAGACGGTGATTTTGTAGATCGAGAGTTCCCGGAGGGAGGAGCGGCGTAGAGAAATATTTGTGAGGTTGAAAAAAAAGTACTTCGAGTATCGCGGTAAGTACCGAGAGCTTCACATGCGATTTCATGAAGGCGACGTTATACAGGCCCTTCGCGATGAGTTGAAGGAGAAGGACGATGAGCAGATGAAAGCCATTGAGAAGTGTATCATCCTTGGGGGGAGATTGAGGTTATCAGAGGCGTGAAGGCCCAATGTAGTAACCTTCAAGCACAAGTGGTCAAGCTGCGGGGGCAATTAGAAGAATATCAGCTTCAGCTGGAGGCCCTTCGTGGTGAAGTCGTTGAGAAGCAGAGTGAGCTTGAGAAGCCAGAATCCTCCCGTTAGAATGCTCGGAGAAAGTCGGAGATTCTTGAGTTAGCGAATAGGGCCCTTCGGGTCGAGCGGGAGAATGACTTGTCCACGGCGAAAGCTAAAGAAGAACGACTAGAGAAGAGGATCGGAGAGCTGGGAAAGGATAACTCCGTCCTTCATGATCGGGTGGCCACTTTGGAAGCTGAGAAGGCCCAACTGCTTGCACAACCATCTTCTTCCCGTACTTCAAATTTTTCCTAATGTCCTCGGGAATTATATGAGGAAGGGATTCACATTGAGGCTCAGCTGGATGTCTTCCAAGATTTGTATGCGGCGGGAACTGTTTCAGAGGATTCCCTCGAAGGTGTTCATGTTAAGGCTCGTAAATATCGAGTCGCTTGTAGGTATGATCCCGCTACACCTGAGGTCGTTGAGGGAGAGGATGAGGGCGTAGACCGGCTTGAATAGGACGCTTGTATGATACCATTTATCCTAAGGGCGAAGGTGGTGATGGTGAAGGGAATCGAGATGGCGAGGGCATCGGTGGCTAAGGTGGTGAAGGCACTGAAGACCGTGATGGCGGCGATCAGTAGTTTTATTTTTGCCTTGTAAATTTTTGTGTATTTTTGGCGGCGTCTTCATGAGCCTTTGTAAAATATTTAAGTATGAAATATCAAAGTTTTTCTCTACATCTTCTTCCCTTCCTGTGATTTACCTTTTGTACTTGTATGTTTTTTGCTTCTATTGTTTGCCTATTTCGCTCTATCCCTTATTGGTGTTGTCTTTTAGCTGGTTGTGGCCTTGGAGACGATTACGCGTTGTTTTTTCTTTTTTCACTTTTTGCTTTTTTGTGTTGAGATGTGGTCGAGGGGAGACAATTGTTTGTTTGATCGTATTCGATCGTGATCTTTTGTCAAATTGCGATCAAGGGACGGTAGGTGTTTGTTCGAGCGGGGTCGAACATAACCTCTTATTATAGTGTGGCCGAGAGCCGATAGGTGTTTTCTCGAGCGAGGCCGAATGAAACCTTTCATTAGATTGCGGCCGAGGGCCGATAGGTGTTTACTCGAGCGAGATCGAACGTAACCTTTCATTAGATTGCGGTCGAGGGCCGATAAGTATTTGTTCGAGTGAGATCGAGCGTAACCTTTCATTATATCGCGGACAAAGGCTGATAGGTGTTTGCTTGAGCGAGGTCGAATGTAACCTTTCATTAGATTGCGGACGAGGGTCGATAGGTGTTTGCTCGAGCGGGGTCGAACGTAACCTTTACACGAAAGAGGTGTGCTGGTAAGTGTAGATTTTGTATTGCTTTAACATTATTGCTTTGGTTACATATTTGGAGAAGTTTACAGATTTTTGGGTGTTGGCTGGCATTCCAGTCCCCGTCCTAGTCTATGCAGTCCCTTCATTGGTTGACCTCGAGAGTATTGAGAGGTCGAGCAATGATATAGTAGTCATAACCCTACCTTTGCATACTTCGACTCTAAGTGTTCCCTCCATCACCTCGTTAAAAAACTCCTTGAGAAAAACCCAAATGGGACAAAACTCAAGTGAGGGAAAAAAGAGTACGACTTGGGGGCGCTTTTTCTCTCAGGAGTTGAAGTATTTGAGGTGGCTGATATTCCAGTTGTTTGGTAGTAGCTTTTCCTTCCATTGTCTCTAGTTGGAATGAATCTTTAATTGTTCGGGATCTAAATCTAGATAATTTACTTCTAATGTTCAAGTGAGTCTCTCGAATTAACTCAATTATTAGTTCAAATGTTCAGCAAAAACTCCTCTCTCGATTAAGTTTTAACCTCACAAGATGAACCAATTTAAGCATGTGAAGATATGCAAGAATGCGTAGTGGATGAATGCGTAGTCGATTGGTCTTTAGGAGAACATCTCTCGATTATCCTCCTAACTAAGTTTAATCAATGATTCAACTGGCCTCTTTCGATTACTAAGGAGACTTAATGAACTCAACCAATAAGATAATGCAAAGATATCACAAGTTATGCCTCTCTCGATTACATGAACAAGTGAATAGTTATGCAACAATTAAATCATTCAAAAATGCTTCAATGCATAAAACTAGAGTTATAATCCACAAATAGTCATCAATACACCAAATCCATCAAAACCTAAAGAGAATTACTTCATAGATATGGACTAATTCATCACAAATATGTTTAAAGTAAAGGAAAACATAAATCGATCCAAACTCGTGTCTTGAGTGAGGATTGAATGATGAACTCCTTGTGCTTTTGCTTCTCCCACTCCTCCTTAGCCTCTTTAGGTCTAATATGTGTCAAAAGTTCTGGAAATAACATTTTTTCATGTATTCATACCAAGTAGGGTAGGGCCCAGACGAAATCACCTTTTCCTAACTGAAATTGGATTTTCACTCTGTAAAAATTGCACAGGCGCGCCACATGGGGCAACGCGCCATGCGGTACCTTAGTGGGGAAATCCAGAGAATTGTTTCTGATAAGTAGCAGGAAATTGTACACGTGCCGCGACAGTGGGGTTTTCTCAGAGTACGGAATTTTCCTTGATTTTTGATATCTAGATGTGGTTCTTGACCCCCGAACACGATCCCGGCTTAATATCTTGGGATTTTACTCAGACTTTAAAGCTTCAAAATCACTCAAATTTATTCCATAACATCTACATAGTTCGGAATCACTCCTACAAGGCATAAAACACAGTAAGTGCAAAACAATATCAATTAAAGATCAAAATGAATAAAGTGAAGTAAATTGGAGTGCAATAAGCGACTAAAATACGAGATTATAGCCTACTATCAGGCATAAGATGTTTCTCCATATAGAGGTGATAACCTCATGTTCTCGTATTTGGGCGAATGCTTTTACTTCTATTGTAACGACCCGACAGGTCATTTTGAGTATTATAACCCCGCTTCCCCCTTTACTGCTCGAATTGTACTTTACAGTTGTTGTGTGAATTTCCGGGGTAAATGGTTTGGGTCCGGTGAGGTTTTGGAATGAATTGGAACACTTAGTTCCAAGGTTTAAACCTTAAGTTAAAATAGTGACCGGATGTCGACTTATGTGTAAACGACCCCGGAATGGACTTTTGATGATTCCAATAGCTCCGTATGGTGATTGTGGACTTAGGAGCGTGTCCGTAAAATTATTTTGAGATACGTAGTGGAATTAGGCTTGAAATGCCAAAAGATGAATTTTTGGGAAGTTTGACTGGGGGGTTGACTTTTTGATATCGAGGTCGGAATCCGATTCTGGAAATTGGAATAGGTCCGTAATGTGAAATGTGACTTGTGCGCAAAATTTGAAGTCGTTTCAGATTGATTTGATGTGCTTCAGAACAAGATGTAGAATTTGGAAGTTCAAAGTTCGTTAATTTTGAATTGAGGAGTAATTCGTCGTTTCAATGTTTTTAGGTATGATTTGAGGCCTCGAGTAGGTCCGTGTTATGTTATGGGAATTTTTGATACAATTGGTTGAGGTCCCGGGAGCCTTGGGTGAGTTTCGGACGGTTAACGGATCAAATTTGGACTTAAGGAAATGCTGGAACTGCTGCCTACTGGTGTGATCGCACCTGCAAAGCTTTTGATCGCAAGTGCGAAGCCGCATGTGCGAGAAATTTTCCGCATCTGCGAGGCCGTAGGCGCAAAGTTGTTGGTGCAGATACGGACTGGGGCTGGCCTTGGGCGAACGCAAGTGCGAAAGGTTTGCGTATCTGCGAGCCCGCAGATGCGAGAAGAGCGCCGCAGATGCGAGCTTTTGAAATGTTGGAATTGTCCACAGGCGCGCAATTTGTTCCGCAAATGCGGATGCACAGGTGCGAGCCCAGGCACTGCAGATGCGGAAATGCCTGGGTAGTGTTTAAAACGAGGGTTTCGAGATTTGATTTATCATTTTGGATATTTTGGAGCTCGGTTTGGGCGATTTTGGAAAAGGAATTTTCCACACAACTTAGGGTAAGTGTTCTTAACTCCCTTGTGATTATATTCCATGAATTAATCTTCATTTTTGGTGTAGGATTATTAAATCTTCAAGAGAAATAGAAGAAAATTTCTATAATGTCACAAACCGAATTTTTCAAGTTTGAAGGCCGAGTTATGGTCGGATTTGAGTAATTTTAGTATGGTTGAACTTGTAATTGGATGGGTTGTTGTATTTCGTGAGTTTCGTTGAGTTTCAATACGTGGGCCCCACGTGTGATATTTGGGGCGTAATTTCGGATTTTTGGAAAATATTAGCGTTTTGATATGGAATTAATTCTTATAAATTGTGTGGACTGAGTCAAATTATTGTGACTGGATTTGAGCCATTTGAAAGTTGATACGCACGGAATGGAATTTTTGGAGCATTGCTTAGCTTTCTCGACATTGGATTAGGCCTGTTCGAGGTAAGTAACTCATCTAATCTTGGAGTGGAGGGTATGAACCCTGAATATATGTATTTTGTGAATTGTTGGGAGGTGACGCACATGCTAGGTGAAGGACGTGTGGGCGTGCATTATAGAAATTGTAACATAATTGTTTCTGTAGAATTTTATAGTTAAATAATCTTGGCATTTTCCATGCGGTTTTATGAGTTAGAGAAATTAAGCTGAAAAGCATATTAAAAATCATGATTGAGGCTGTGTGCCAGTATTATTGGGACCCACAGAGGTCATATTGCTGTTAATTATTTGCTTTAAATTGAAAAATCATACTCAGTCATATTCATTTCATTGCATATCATAACTCAGTTTTATGACTCTATTTTGATGCATATAAATATTTTGGGCCGAATGCCCTGTTTTACTAAAATGCTCGAGTGGCTTGAGAGGTTTATGACTGAGTGAGGCCGAGGGCCTAATTTGTGAGGGTATTTATGGGATTGGGTTGCACGCCACAACATGTTTGATGTCGGCCGAGTGCCTGATTGTGAGGATGAGTGTGGATCGGGGCTGCCCGCCTTCAGCATACTTTATTATTATAGCACATCAGTTGTCCGTGCAACACGTCAGTTGTCCGTGCAGATTATAGCGCTTGGGCTGAAGGAGACCCTCCGAAGTCTGTACACACCCCCAGTAAGCGCAGGTACCTACTGAGTGTGAGTGCCGAGTGCTGAGTCATTGGGAGGCATGAGTGATTGTGAGGTACGCCCGAGTGGCAAGAGTGATTGTGAGGTATGCCTGGGTGGAAAGAGTGATTGTGAGGTATGCTCGAGTGGCACGAGTGACTGTGAGGTTTGCCCGAGGGGCTGTTTATGATTTTATCACTGAGTTGCATCGCATTGGCATGCACACATGACATACATGCATAGAGATATATTTTTTCTCATGTTGTACAACGTCACATCATTCATGATTTCTCACACATTTTGACAGATGGGCATAGTGATGCATTTATTTTACACGGGTTATCCGAAAGAAAAATGAAACATATTATTTATTATTGAGAAAATTTTTGGAGAAATTTATTGTTTTTAAACTATTCATATTATTGGAAACTTCGGCAAACGATTTGGGTTTTCACTGATGTATTTGAAAGAAAGAACTACTATATTTTTTGAAATCATTACTTGGCTGAGTATTTTATCCCTAAGTTACTTCTGGTATTATTTGCTTTGTGTTGTTATGGATTATTGTGGACTATTGGTTTTGGACCCGACCTTGTTGAAGCTCATCACTTCTTTCAACCTACGGCTAGGTTTGTTACTTACTCAGTACATGGGGTCGGTTGTACTTATACTACACTTCTGTACATTGCGTGCAGATGTTGGATGTTGTTGTTGCTGTGCTCAATGGTTGCGGGATTTGAAGATGTACCTACGTTCCTATTATAGCTGCCTCTTGTTCAGGGTAGCCATAGATTTATAAAAGCTTTGTTTATGTGTTATTCAAACAAACTATGTATTTATTTCATTTTCGCTTTGTATACTCTATTCTTAGAAGCTCATGATTTGTACTAGCAGTTCTTGGGGAGATGTATTGATTTAGATATTTTCTTTTAATTAATTTCATTGGAATTGGATAGTTGAAAATTGGCTTACCTAACAGTTGGGTTAGGTGCCATCACGACTAGTGAGATTTTGGGTCGTGACAAGGTGGTATCAAAGCTCTAGGTTCATAGGTTCTACAAGTCATGAGCAAGTGTCTAGTAGAGTCTTGCAGATCGGTATGATGACGTCCATACTTATCTTCGAGAGGCTACATGGCATTTAGGATATATATTTCCCATGTTTCTTTCCTTATCGTGCGATATTGATTCAGTTTGAGACATAAACTCTTTGAATTCCTTCCACGTATTCGTATGCGCACATGAGCACTCAGTATCAGTTGTGCATCGCTGGCTTGTGATTGTATGAACGAGGTTCGAGGTGAGTATTATGTGTTTTGGTGGTGGGCCAGTCTGGAGGACTTGAGGCCATGGTTAGACCGCAGCTTAAGCTCGGTAGCTTCAGTTGTAACTCGTACAATTGGACTTATATGTCCGGTGATGACCCTACAGTGAAATTTGTGGCTCGATGAGCGGTGAAATGGCGGTATGATGGGTATGATGTGACCGCGGGATGTGTTGAGACGATTTGAACATAACGAGAAGTGTTTCCTTCATATGTAAAGGGAAGGCCATTGCATGCTTGTTTTTTGATTTGATGTGACGTATAGTCTCGGGTGTGAATGTTTTGAAAGATCTTTCACGTATTTAAATTATGGGACAAATTAAACTCTCATGTCTGGTTAATGAGTTTGGACTCAGAAATATTTAGTGATTGCGTAGAAATTGTGAATGCAAAAAGATATAACAAGATACCAATTTGAGGCTAGGGAGGTGGGTTATCTCCTGGAGAGTAATCTACGTAGGTATATTCCTTGTAATATGAGTGGAGGATTTCTTTTCTGCCAGTGGGGCGTATGTGTGGAGATTTGAATTCGAATTTGGCTGAGAAGGTCGACCTGAGTATCAAGAGAATGATTGCGATCTTAGCGGATGATTTGGGGTATTTTTATGGTTGGCATTTGCATGAGCTTGAGAAAAATTTTGTGGCACTGACTACGGAAATATGACAGTAATAGGGTATGGGTATTGTGAATTATGGAGTGTTTTAATCTATTGCTTTGAGCCAAGTGAGGGAGCCTGCTATAGACAAATCAATTCATGGGTATGTGTCAAATTTTGTTTAGGTCTAAAGTATACTTGGGAATCAGTGATGACTTGCAGAGGTGGAGTTCGAAAATGACTCGAATAAGGAAAATTCCTGGTTACAGATTATATTGCACGGATGAGTATATGAAAAATCATGGGATGAGTGAGTTGTTATTGTTGTATGATGTAGTGAGCATGGAGTATGAATTTGGTATGTGGTGTTAAAGTAAAGTTACTTCTTTGAGTGTTGTGGTGCTAATGAGGCACGTGTCTTTTGGCCCATTTGGGCGGTGCAATTAGATGTGAGCAAAGTGGGTGACTCCCGAGAAAATTCTAGTAGGTTTGAGAATTATATATAGCAATTGAAAATGTTTTCGGACTTATGTATGGATAAAAATCCGAGATTTGCGTTTGATGGTACCTGGACTTGCAAAAATTCTATATGACTATGGATTCTACATTTTTTGTGTAAGGAAGGTAAGAAGAGCAATTTCAAATTCACATAATGTATTCTCAGAGTGAGTGTTATAGTTGTGGTATTTTTGAAGGTGCTTAAGAAGAATACAGTTGCTTATAGGCCGTAGGGAATTTTGGTTCTATGATAAGGTTTGTAGGGTGAGTTGTGGTTAAAGATCATGGTATTTTAGCAAGAAGAAGTATCAATCTGAAGACAAATTCGGAAGGGACTCGGAGAAAATAGGACAACTGGTAGTAGGTTGGATCAGTATGGTAATGGATATAATCGGTTCTTTGGGTGCTTATGATGTGGGGGTTTTCTACAGGTGCTTTGTGGCAATACACCTGGACTTGGCGACCTGCATGGCTTGGTCGAGTTAGAGGAATTTAGTTTTAAGGGCTTGATTTTGTGCAAATGGATTTCAAAGTATTCTTGATGGTTTCTACCGGTGTGGAGAACGTGTTGTGTATTGTAATTTCCTCCTCGAAAGAAGCAAGATAAGGGTTTCTAACTAAAATGGTATGTAAATTATTGGTGACACAAAGTCGATAATAAGATTCTTGTGCTTTTCACATGATGGCGAGATAGATGTTATGTGTTGTACGAAAGCTAGATTCTCATGTACAAGGTGGCAGTACAGTCTTGAAGAGAAGGTAACGAATGTTGGACAACATGGGCGATTTCAAATAACAAGATGAATACTATTATTACTTAGTGTTGTATGAGAAAGGGGCGAACTTCAGAAGGCGCATTGTATTTTGACTTACAGATGTATAAATTAGTATTGCGGTACTCACATGGTTAATAGACTGCTGATATTCAAATTTTGTCAAGTGGTATGGAAGAACTTTTAAAGTATTTCTCGTGGGATGATCGTGTATGAGAAGTGTTAGGCATTCGGGCGGTGGAGATGGAATCAAATATGGTGATTCGTGTGTTCTAGGGATTTGGAGATTGGGAGTCCCCATGAGCAGATTGTTTCATGGTTGTGGATTGTGAAGTTGTGGCCGAAGCTAGCCGGATGATGAAATGTGTTATGATTCAGTCATTATGAATTTTCGGAGGGATTTTTATCTATTTGTGGGTAACCCGAGTTGATTTGGGGGTCCATAGGTAGGCCCAATTAAGATGTGTATTCTACACCGAGCTGGAATGGTTGGCCCCATACTGCTATTATTGAGGGATGTGTCATTCGGTTGATGTTGAACTTATTCGTGTTCTCAAATGATCTTTGAGTTACTCCTTTATGCCACGAAGAGTTGTGATTCATTGGTTATGTGCACAGATGGTGCAATTCTATTTGAGCTTTATAGCGGAATTTGAAAGTGATGAGCACTTGGTGTATTGCATGATCGATAGCGTAATGGTTATGTCCTTTCAGGTTTTTTGTGGTATTTTTATCATTTGCCTCTACGTCGTTATTAATTTGGAGCAGGGTGGCTCGGAGTTATGTTAAGGTATGAACAATGTGTTAAAATCGGGTGATGGTTCTACGGTGTATGATGAATTTTCAGCGTTTTGTTGTGGCGGTACTTGTTAATCTGGTGGGGCAGTTCTCTCATTTGAGTCATTTTCCATGACTGGGTACATTTGAAATGTTGCGTATTAGTGCACGGATGGCACGAGTTGTGGCTCTGAGTTATATTGGTGAGGCATGTCTATGGAACAGTTGTGTTTAGTAATATAAGGTCATTTGACCTAGAATGGGTACTATCAGGTTTGATTTCGGTATATTCGGGAGTATAATATTGAAAGTCGGCTCAAAAAGGGATTATGGTTCTAGTTGGGGCGAGAAGGCTCCATGACTTGTTGATCTGGTAAGGGGTCATGAAATTTTGCGTATTTCTTTTATTATCAACAGTGTACAAAGGTTTTGGGATGAGGTTTGGTTCGATATGGGTTTAATACTAGTATGCGGTTGGTTTGGAGTAGTCACTGCGATCAGGAATGGTGCTACGAGCATGTGAGTTGTGTAATATGTTGGTTGATTATATCCGTGGTTATAGTTATAGCTCGATGCAACTTGTTCGAACTTATACGATGTGTAAATGTAAGATTTGTGTCTTGAAAGAAATTTTTAAGGTTGGATATTAAACTTCAAGGTTTATGGGCTAAGGTTAAATTAACGATTTTCAGTTGCATTGTGTAGTCAAGCCTTATGTGGGATAGGGTGACGTGGGTTCACCCCCGGGTACGTGTGTGGTAAGATGGAACAGTGATTTGATGGCTTAGAAACTACTCTTGGCACATTCGAGGACAAACGTATGTTTAAGTGGGGGAGAATGTAACGACCCGACCGATCGTTTTGAGTATTACAACCCCGCTTCCCCCTTTACTGCTCGAATTGTACTTTACAGTTGTTGTGTGAATTGCCGGGGTAAATGGTTCGGGTCCGGTGAGGTTTTGGAATGAATTAGAACACTTAGTTCTAAGGTTTAAAGCTTAAGTTAAAATAGTGACCGGATGTCGACTTATGTGTAAACGACCCCGGAATGGAGTTTTGATGATTCCAATAGCTCCGTATGGTGATTTTGGACTTAGGAGCGTGTCCGGAAATTGTTTGTGAGGTACGTAGTGGAATTAGGCTTGAAATGCCCAAAGATGAATTTTTGGGAAGTTTGCTTGGGGGGTTGACTTTTTGATATCGAGGTCGGAATCCGATTCTGGAAATTTGAATAGGTCCGTAATATGAAATATGACTTGTGCGCAAAATTTGAAGTCATTCCGGATTGATTTGATCTGTTTCGACACAAGATGTAGAATTTGAAAGTTCAAAGTTCGTTAATTTTAAATTGAGGAGTAATTCGTCGTTTCGATGTTGTTTGGTGTGATTTGAGGCCTCGAGTAGGTCCGTGTTAACGGAGTAAATTTGGACTTAAGGAAATGCTGGAACTGCTGCCTACTGGTGTGATCTCACCTGCGACGATTTTGATCGCAGGTGCGAAGCCGCATATACGTGAAATAAGCCGCAGAAGCGGCCAAGAGTGAGACTGGGCAGTGCTCGCAGGTGCGAGGAATTTTCCGCATCTTCGAGGCCGCAGGTGCGAAAGTGTTGGCGCAGATGCGGATTGGGGCTGGCCTGGGGCGAACGCAGGTGCGAAGGGTTTGCGCATCTGCGAGCCCGCAGATGCGAGAAGGGCGCCGCAGATGCGAGGTTTTGAAAGGTTGGAATTGTCCGCATGCGCGCAATTTATTCTGCAAATACGGATGCGCAGGTGTGAGCCCAGGCACCGCAGATGCAGAAATGCCTGGGCAGTGTTTAAAACGAGGGTTCCAAGAGTTTTTCTCATTTTGGAGCTTGGTTTGGGCGATTTTGGAGAGGAAATTTTCCACACAACTTGGGGTAAGTGTTCTTAACTCCCTTGTGATTATATTCCATGAATTAATCTTCATTTTTGGTGTACGATTATTGAATATTCAAGAGAAATAGAAGAAAATTTCTATAATGTCACAAAACTAATTTTTCAACTTTGAAGGCTGAGTTATGGCCGGATTTGAGTAATTTTAGTATGGTTGAACTTGTAATTGGATGGGTTGTCGTATTTCGTGAGTTTCGTCGGGTTTTGAGACGTGGGTCCCACGGGTGATTTTTGGGGCGTAATTTTGGATTTTATGAAAAATATTAGCGTTTTGATATGGAATTAATTCTTATAAATTGTATGGACTTAGTCAAATTATTGTGACTAGATTCGAGCCGTTTGAAAGTTGATACGCGCGGAATGGAATTTCTGGAGCATTGCTTAGCTTGTTCGACATTGTATTTGGCATGTTCGAGATAAGTAACTCTTCTAATCTTGGAGTTGAGGGTATGAACTAGGGGTGGGCATAAAATCCGAAAAATCGAATTCCGAATCGGATCGAATTAATTCGGTATTTCGGTTTTGGTTTTTTCGGTATTTCGGTCTTATTCGGTATTACATTTTCGGTATTTCGGTATTACGGTACGGTCCTCGGTATTAGAATCTTGAAATTTCGGTATACCGAATTACCGAATTTTTAAAGATTTTTTTTAAAGTTGGACCTATAGTTAGCTACTACACTCACATCCCAGCGCCCCAGCCCACTGCCCACTCCAGCGCCCCAGCCCAACTGCCCAAGCCCACTCTCTATTCAATTAGGGTATAAACTCTAAATATTAGGGCGTTAGCATTAGGCAGTCACGAACTCAGCTCACTCCTTACTCCTCAGAAAGTCAATTTCGATTTAGGGCGATAGTTTCACAAATTCCGGGCAAACGAAGACCAAATACAAAAATAGATCGGCTGCTGTTGCGATAGTTTCACAAATTCAGAAAGAGACCAACTGTTGTTTCAGAAGCTTGCTGGGACTTCAAAGAGATTGGCTGCTAATCAAAATTTAAAGGTATGTTTCTAGTTTCTTCCATAATTTGTGCTAGAACTACTAAAGATTGACTCTTTTTTTAAAACCTTTTTACGAGTTTTGATTTGTTTTACCTTGAAATTAGATTATTGGGTATTTGGGTATGTTCAATAAAATGAAAGTAAACATTTTGGCTAAGGTGAATTTTGAGCTCTTGATGTTCCTTAAACAGAGTTGATTCTTTGTTTATTTGGCTGATATTGTGTTAGAGACTTAGAGTCTGCTGAGCGTGTTAGAGTGTGATGCCCTCTTTGTTTATGCTACTGTCTTACAAATCTGTGAAATCCACGCACATCCGCCATTTCCCATTTATCTTTTTGACCATCACTACGTTGGGTACCCATTTGGGGTATTTTGACTCCCTGATTGACCCGTTTTCTAACAGCTTTTCCACCTCCTCGCGGACTGCATCATTGATAGTGGGATTGAATTTACGCCTGACTTGTCTCACTGGGGGTGGAATGGGTTGACGTTTCATTTATGCATGGCGATTTCCTTTGGAATACCTGGCATATATGCATGGCTGAAAGTAAATAAGTCTGTGTTAGCTGTTAAGGATTGACGGAATTTACCTGATTCCCGAAGTTTGCAGCCGATATAGGCCTTCTTGTTATGATCGTTGAGGTCCAAACGGGGTTGAGGTCTTCTATGGTCGATCCTGCAGTTTCGACCGTGTGGGGATCCTTGATGACGTCCTCGGTCTTATATTACTCCGACCTCGACCTTGTTGGTTGCTATGCCTCTTTTTCTTTGTCTTTTCTCTATTGGGTGGTTGTGTTGTGTAAGGCAATGAGGTAGCATTCTCAGGATGTGCTATGCTCTTCACGTATGCTGAATATTCCCCATGGTGTTGGAAAATTGATCACTTGGTATAGGCTGGAGGGGACGGCTCTCATGGGATGTATCCATAATTGTCCTACTATGGCATTGTATGCGGTGGCCTGGTCGATGATGTGAAATGTTGTCTCCAGAGTTATGCCGCCGGCCAGGACGAGGAGTGTAATTTCCCCAGATGTTTGCTCAACTGCATTATTAAAATCGGTTAGTGTAATGCAGCGTGACACTATTTTATCCTCGAGCCTCATTTGGGTAAGGAATCGAGGATGGATAATGCATGCACCGCTTTCATCGTCCACCATGATGCATTTGACATCGGTATCTAAAATGTGTAAAGTAATAACAAGGGCATCATTATAAGGGAAAGTCAAACCGTCGGCGTCTAACTCGTTGAAGACGATACTCTCTTCGAGTCCGTCATGTCGTTCGAGGGTGATCGACTATTTGCCTTTGTGAGTGTTGGTGAACTTTATGCCATTGACAGAGGCATCGTCATTGCCGCCATTGATCATGTTGATGGTTCGAGCTGGGGATGACGGCTTTGGGGCGCCATGATGTTCACGTCGTCTGGCAAAGTTAGTTCTCCCTTTGTCGCTTCACAGTTCTTTGAGGTGCCCTTACGTTAACATGTTTACGACTTCCTGTCTGAGGGAGATGTAATCTTCTATTTTGTGCCCGCATTCCTAGTGGAATTCACAGAGGGCGTCAAATTGTTTGACCAAAAATATAAATCTTGGTTCAAATAATTAAATTTATGTAAACATGGATTAACCTTAGCTAATAATAATATCCTTAGATGAGGTTCTTAAAGGAGTAATAAATATCGCACAAATGTGGTCGGTCAGTAACAGTGATATATAGTAAATATTCCATAAATCAGAAATAGTAATGTTGCATTTAATAACAAAGAATAGCAATAAGTGACATTTAAGTAAATAGAGAGAATGAGTCACCCAAGAAAAGATGGAATAAATGAATGTTCTTCCTCACAATGATGAATGATAGACAATCCCTTGAATATTCGAGTTATTCTCGGATCTAGTAAAAAAGTATGAACAAGGATCTTAGTGAAAAGGTGATGTTTGAATGAGAGCCGAATCTATAAGTCAAAGTGTGTTCTTTACAAATGAATATCATATGCCCCCTATCAATGTTTCTTTTTCTATTTATAGGGAACATGCTCCTAGGAAACCCTAATAGTACAAATGCAAAGAATATCCATTAGAATTTTCTCTTTAATGTCATATCTTGAAACTAGCCGTTATAACTCTGTTAATGGTGCCCAACCACGGCCTCGATGACGACTCTGCAACTTCGACTTCACTGATTCCTTTCCCAAGCCCTGCTAAGTCTTCGACTACGACCTTCGCTGATAATTAGATCATTTCGATGCGTGCAGTGGCGGAGCCACCTTACAGGGACACTCTTTGCGAAAAAAATACACTGTATAGATAGGTAAAAAAAATCATATATATATATATATATATATATATATATATATATATATATATTATGTGTGTGTCTCCCCTTAATTTTTTGATATATTTACTTTTATATATTTTTACATCTCTTAATAAAAATTCTGGCTCCGTCACTGGACGCGTGTCATCCTTGAATCTTTCACTTAGCACTATTTCGATTAGAACCTGAATTTGACCCATACACCATCAAACCCAGCACCCCTGCTTTTTTACGTGGCCAAGACGGAGCAATTTTATGATCTCCGCTAGCAAGACTAGAACGTGCCAATCATAACGGTAACCATACATAATGTTTGCTAGTAATTTAATGATCCAACAGTCCTAAGATGCCAGAAAGAAAAGAAAAAGTCATTCCTTAGCGTGTTTCCATTATTTTTTAATGAAAAGTTTTTCCAAAAACTTTTGTCGAATTCTTTATAAGAAATTATCTCATATTAAAAAAAGTAAAAAAAAAACGTTCAGACGAACCTTTTCAAAGTGACATTTATCACTTCACAGTTCACACGGAAAGAAAAATTTAACCAACTGAGACTCGGTCACCTCCCCTCTCCTCTTCTGTCTTTGAGTTGTCAACAAATTATTAGTCCAGGTTCCTTATTCGACTACTAAATTTAAAATTTAATTTTCCCCTTATTTCTCTCCTATATATACACTCTTTTCCAGTCATTTCTTCCAAAGGGAATTGGCACTGATATTTCCTCTTCCTATAACCTTGTTTTGTGCTAGTTTCACTTTTAACTTCTTTCTCAAAAAAAACTCCTGTTCCTAAAGGCTAGAATGGCATACTCAAAGGTAATCGTTGCTCTGATGTTGGCTTTGGTGGTTGGATCTGCATTTGCTCAGGCACCAGGATCATCTCCGGCAGCTTCTCCGAAGAGTTCTCCACCACCGGTAACATCGTCACCTCCGGTGGCGACTCCTCCATCTGCAGTAACACCTGTCTCTGCTCCTGCAAATGCTCCTACTACTGCTTCTTCTCCATCTGAATCTCCATTGGCATCTCCTCCAGCTCCACCAACTGTCGATACTCCGGCATCATCTCCTTCCGGTGGTGCTGCTCCTCCATCCATCGGTGCGGCTCCCAGCGGTTCTCCTACCTCATCTCCCAACTCTGCTTCCTTGAACAGAGTCGCCGTCGCCGGATCTGCTGTTGTAGCTATTTTTGCTGCTACTTTCATGCTTTAATTATCTGATCTGTGAGATATTTTTTGTTTTATTTTGCCGGAGCCGTCGACTTTTATAGGCGGCGGTAGTCGTGGCCGCTGTTGATTCTTTCTTACTACTACTACTATTTGTTATTGATTATTACTGGATTCTTTGTTTATTTTATGGAGAGATGTATTCATCAACTAGTTAATAATTTGTTCTGTTGAAGAGCATTCATATTTTATTTAATTGGAACATTCCGTTTCTATAATTTCAAAAACAAGTTTTACAACTCCGAAAATATTACAATTCCTTTTAAAACTTGGTATAAAGCAAAGTCATGTTTACTGCAAAATCAAAAAGGACAAGACAGTCAACACGCATAAAAATTACTTCCTCTGTAGCTAATTTACGTGTTATAATTTGACTTTTATGCGTTGAGTTTGACCTATTGGAGAGTATATAAAAAAAAAAGACTTTTGGTTTGTAGTCTAAACATATCGTAAATACTTGTGTACATATAAATAATTTTATTGAGAATAAAATAAAAAGTCTAAAGATAAATATATATAAATACAAAAATATAATTATTTTTTACGACAAATTGTACTACATAAATTAGGATGCTGGAAGTAATAAAGTAGTTGGAGTAACTCATATGTGGAAATAGCTGGACAAAAGAAACCGGGATACTTAAAGAAATTCTTATACAATATTTGAAACTTATCTATCAAAATTGTCCTAATTTTGTATATTAACTGTCATAAACAAGATTTGTTTACAATTTATATATACAATCCTTTATTAGTGTCTTAAATTAGGGGATTAAGTTACACCATTTTCCTTCTTTTTTTCTCTCCTCTTCTCTTCCTCTATTCTCTGCATCTCTCTCCATGTATAATTCATTATTAGTGCCTTAAATTAGGAGATTTTGTCATCCGAGTTTATAATCCAAAAATATTCAGTTGTGATCACAAGCAAATTAAAACGATCCAATGGTTCTCAAAAGTCACAAACACAAATTTAATGGGATATAGCGTAGCTTCTTCAAAGCAAAAATCATGAAGCCGTTAATAATTCTAATTAGGTCTGAGTCCGACAATAAAGAACTAACTCATGCACTGAAATTGAATTTTCTTTTTCTGATATTATTAAACTGATATTCGGAAGATTTTATTTTACATAGTCACGTTGATTCCTGCACAAGCAAAAATGTTTTCTTGTGCTGTCAATTGTTGACTTGTCTTGCACGAGAACTACATCAAATATTCACATAAAAGCTTTACAAATTACCTAACTACTTCCTTTCTCTTTAAGCACACGAGGCCTTCCAATAATGTCAAAATACCTATACCTTGACTACTCAATATTTGTTAATTCAAGATAACCTTTGCTATGTTTTGAATCCAGTTTGAGTTCATGAATTTATTTCGTATTATTCTTTAGACTAATGATGTTCATATATAGAGTTTAGAGCAAAGTAAAAATGTCGATGGGGAAGAACAATTAAATACATAGTATACATCTTATTTACAACTTATCTATAACTTTCATACATTATTTTAACCCAATTAAATAAAACTACAACATCATACAACTAATTTAATATAATTTTCATATAAATTTTATACAATATGTCTTTTGTACGTATTTTTTTATATGATTTGTATATATTTTGTATGTGGTGTGTTCTTCTTCTTCTTCTCTAAAATTCTAATTAAATATAATTTATATACAACCATAATATAATTTTAATACAATGGCCGAAATATGAGATTTTAGGCAATGCTATGATACATGTTGCTTCCAAGAGCTGAAATCAACTGGTGCCTCTTATGCCTGGAACAACAAGGAAAGTGGAGAAGATAAAGTACTTAGCAAAATAGACAGAGTATTGGTAAACATGGATTAGTTATCACAGTTGCCACATTCTATGGTTCACTATATGATTGAGGGATGTTTGACCATAGCCCAGCTATGATTAATTGAGAGAATGGAAACCAGATGATTACTAGACCATTCAAGTACTTTAACAAGTGGAGTATGAATCCTGAATTCAAGAAAAAAATGGGGGATAGCTGGATTACTGAAATTAGAGGAACCAAAATGTGTCAGCTAGTGAAAAAACTAAACAGGCTGAAGAAAGTACTCAAACGGCTGAACAGAACTAAATTTAGCAACATAGAATTGAAAGCAGAACAAGCTAAGGAAGAGCAAGAGGAGTGTCAGAAGCATATTCAACAAAATTCCATCAATAATAGTCTCATTAACAAGGAGCAGGAATTGGCAAATAAGTATAATAGATTAAAGAAAGCAAGTGACCAGTTCTTAAGGCAAAAAAGCAAAGTACAGTGGCTGAAACAAGGGGATCAGAATTAACAACAGATACTTTCATAGTTATATGAAGGCTAGAAGGATTGCCAACAGAATCTTCTCAATAAAGGACTCTAATAGCAGCATGGTTACCAATATGGAAGGGGATAACAAGGGCATTGTGGACTTTTATACAGAGTTGTTAGGGTCCACTAAAGAAGATAGAACACATGTATGCAACAATCTGGTGAGAAAAGGCCCAATAGTGACAGAGGAACATGTTAATTGAAGAATTCACTGAGAACGAGGTCAAACAAGCATTATGAAAAATTGATGGAGAAAAATCTCTAGGTCCCGATGGATATGGTAATAAATTCTTTAAAGATACTTGGAACATAATCAATAAAGACCTTAAGGAAGGAGTACTATAGTTTTTACATCAGGGAAGATGCTAAAGGTAATCAACAATACAGTAATCATAGTAATTCCTAAGAGCAGCCATGCAGAAGTAGTTGGGGTCTATAGACCCATTGCTTGCTGCAATATAGTATATAAGATCATATCCAAAATGCTTTGTAATAGGGTTAAAACTATCCTGCCAAACATTATTTCTGAAAATCAGAGTGCCTTTGTAACTAGTAGAATAATCATGCAGAACATATTGATTTGCCAAGACCTAGTCATGTTATATAATAGGAAAGCAGCAACCAAGAGCTGCTTGATTAAAATAGATCTTAAGAAGGACTATGACTCCATAGAATGACACTTTGTGGAAGAAATATTACATGCACTCAATTTCCCTATGAAGTTCATAAGGTGGGTTATCAAATGCATATCAACTCCTCGTAATAATGTGGCCATAAATGGAGGGTTATATGGGAACATAAAAGGGAAGAGAGGCCTAAGGCAAGGGGACCCCATATCTCCTCTACTGTTTGTAATATGTATGGAATATTTAACTAGAATATTGAAGCTAGAGTCACAACAAGAGTGCTTTGGTTATCATTCCAAATGTAGAAGTTTGCAGCTCAATCATCTATGTTTTGCAGATGATGTGCTCCTTTTTTGCAAAGGAGAGTTCCACTCTGTGATACTGATGCTGAGAGGCCTTTAGATATTCTCTAGCTCTTCAGGGCTAACAAACAATGCAGGCAAGTCTAACATATTTGCTGTGAATATGGAGATACAAGAGATAGAGGATTCGTGTGAAGTAACAAGATACAGTAGAGGCAGACTCCCCTTCAAGTACTTAGGTGTTCCAATATCATCTAAGAAACTATCGAAAATGGACTGTCAAGTGCTACTAGACAAGCTAACTACCAGAATAAGGAGTTGGGTTCAAAGAACTTATCCTATGTTGGGAGAGTGCAAATGATCAATGCAGTGCTAATGCATATACACACATATTGGGCATCGATTTTCGTACTCCCCAAAGCAGTACTCAAAAGTATTATAGCAATTTGTCGCAATTATCTCTGGGATAGTAAGGTGGAAACAACTAGGGTACCACTAGTAGCATGGGACCTCATTTGTCGACCAAAATAAGAGGGAGAGATTGAGATAAAGGATTGTGTGGTATGGAATGAGGCATCCATAGGGAAGTATGTATGAGACATAACTCAAAATACTGACTTTTTGTGGGTCAAATGGATCAACCATATCTACCTAAAAAATATAAATTGGTGGCAATACAATATACCATAAGACAACAGTTGGTATTGGAAGAAAATATGCCACATAAGAGACAAACTTGCAGGTGGTTATGTTCATGAAGGATGTCAATCACAAGCAAGGAAATATACAATCCAAAAAGGCTACTCCTGATTGAAGGGGAACCTGGACACATGCCAATGGGGAAGACGGGTCTGAAACAAGCAAAACATTCCAAAACACAACTTTATTTGCTGGTTGACTATGCAGAAGAAGTTGCTCACAAAGGATAGGCTAGTTCTCAGAGGAATTAGCTCAGATGGCCTATGTGTACTATGTGAAAATGTACCAAAATCTATTAAACACTTATTCTATGAGTGTCACTTCTCCAAGTTATGCACCACTGAAGTACTTCAGTGGCTAAAGATAAGGATCACAAATTTTGAAGGACAACACCTATGGAAAAGAGTAGCCAGGAAAATGGGAAGCAAATTGAGCAGGGAGTTCTCATGTGTAGTATTGGCAGCAATGAATTATCACATCTGGAAGGGGAGGAATGAAGCCCTGTGGCAGAGTTTAGTTCCTAGACCACATAGAGTATGTGACCAAATTAAAAAAGAATGCAGAGTTCGAGTGTTGGAGATACTCAACAAACGGAAAAAGGGACTAGGATAGGAGATGGCTGGAAGAAGTATATAGATAGATAGTAGATATGCAGGACCAATACTTGTACATATCTGTCATGTCATCTTCTTCTTCTTCTTCTTCTTCTTCTTCTTCTTCTTCTTCGAGTTTTAATTTGAAATTTAGCCAAAATCAAGTCTAATATTCACCAAACACCCTCAAAATTGATATATAAACTTCAAAGAATATTTTTAATTGTTTACAACAACACCCAATCCAAACAAACAATAGTTTTTGAATACCCAAATTCGAATTCAAAGCTTCGGAGTTTTTTAATGGTTGTCAATGGTGGAGAATCAAATACCTTCAAAGTTTATTGATTGACAATCTCAATTCAAACACCAATTGTGCAACATGGAAGAGAATTGCTAAGTTAAAACTCCATTGATGAATTTTTTTTTAAAAAAAAAGGATAAAAAGAAGAGAAAAACGAAGGAAGAAAACTAGAGAAAGAACAGAAAAGGAGAGAGAGAGAGAGAAAGAGAGAGGGAGTGAGAGAGAAAGTAGGGATATAGATTCTCTATTCAATTTCTAATATAAAGGGATACTCATTGATATTAATTTATATATAATTGGTAAATTATATATACACATGTAATTAAGTTAAAACTTGATTAGGAAGAGTAATAAAGTTTCATATGTAATATAGGAAGGTAAAAACCCATACTAACTGATATTTGAAAATTGCAAAATTCGCCACTTGCGAGCAGCATGACCAGGAGCTCACGAAGCTCCCTAAATGCGAATTCAGTATTTGAAATTTATAGATTCTGAAGTTTATTATATATGCATGTTCAATAAATTTCTAAACAAATATATAGCGTTCAAATCAAATTTCTAGGTTGTGCCGAGCCCGTATGTTCCGTGTTAGCTCTATGCCGGGAAGCTCATGTCTCTATACAGTACTCCTCCCTACTAACGAGACTAAAACGTGCCAATCATAACGGTAACCATAATGTTTGCTAAATTGTGCTAGTAATAATACAATGATCCAACAGTCATTTCATAGGTTGTTTTTGATAAATTTTTCGCAAAATATTTTGAAAAAAGCTTCTTCGAATTCTTTATAAGAAATTCCCTCAAATCAAAAAAAAAAAAAAAAACAAAGAAAAATTCAAACAAAAGTTTTCCAGAGAAATTTAGTTCTTCACACGGAAAGAAAAATGTTTACCAGCTTGGACTGAGTCACATCCCCCTCTCTTTCTTCTGTCGTTGAGTTGTCCACTAATTACGTAGCTTATTTTAAATCAAATTTCCCAAACTAACTCAGTAATAAAATTAGAAATTTCCCTCCTATATATACACTCTTTTCCTATCCTTTCTTCCAAACGGTACTCAACAACACTCATATTTTCTCTTCCTTTTGTGCATATATATTCCACTTTTCTTATTTCTTCAAAGTTTTCTCGTCCTAAAGGTTAGAATGGCATACTCAAAAGTGATCATTGCTTTAATGTTCGCATTAGTAGCTGGATCTGCTTTCTCTCAGGCACCAGGAGCATCTCCAGCAGCTTCTCCGAAGAGTTCTCCACCGCCGGCGGCGACTCCTCCTCCTCCTACATCAACACCTGTCTCCGCTCCTACTACTGCATCTTCTCCATCAGAATCTCCACCAACTGTAGATACTCCGGCATCATCTCCTTCTGGCGCTTCTCCTCCATCTATCGCCGCCGCTCCCGGTGGTTCTCCTACTTCCTCTCCTAACTCTGCTTCCTTGAACAGAGTCGCCGTTGCAGCATCTGCTGTTGTAGCTGTCTTTGCTGCTTCTTTGATTCTTTAAATCTCTGATTTGTGAGATATTTTGTGTTTTCATTCGCCGGAGTTGATGAGTTAGGATTTATTTATAGCTTATTTTCACTGTTTTTTTTTCTTTTTCTTTTGGACTTTTACGGGCGCCGGTAGTCGTGACCGCTGTTGATATAGTGGATATTTGTTTCTTTCTCGTGTTGTAAATTAGTTGAGAATTTTCAAAGTTATGGTGCTTCTCAATTCCTACGTACATTATGATTTGTGAGCCTACTTTACTTCATTCTTTTTTCTTAAAAGAAAACAATTTCTCTGTAAGTTAAGGGTGTAGAAAGAAAGAACGTGGCAAAACAAAGCAAAAAATAAAGAAAGAAAAAAGGAAATTCAAGTGGACCAATTTTTTTCTTTGGCCAGGCAAGGAGTGCAATTGAAGTATGCATGCAGGTTGAGCAATTCTTTTTTCCTTTTTCTTTTGGAAAATTTTCGGGGAAACTCGATGTCTTTATTATTCAGGTGCGCATTAGTAATCTGTTTACTGTGTAATAGCTATCGCAAATCATACTGGAGAGTAAAACCGCACTAGACAAGCTCGATGCGTAGAGATCTGACTAAAGAGGTTATTGATAAGGGGAATCAATCCTAAATCTTCCATGTGAGAACCTAACCCTTGCAAGCTGGTTGAGGAATTTTGCTATTGAATTTTTTCGAGTTTCCTTACCCTTAAAGATCTGAATCTTGTATTGCAATCTTCAATCACTCTGGCAAATGGCAATTCACAAAGACACATCTCTATTGCTTCCAAGCCATTCCCGGGTTCACTACATTAGGGTAGTTAGTAAATTAAATATTAAGTTTAGTGGTGGAACCAGAAATTTGAATTAAGAGTTAAAAATATAGAAGAGGCGGTAATTATAGGAGGCGTATATATATGAAAAGATTCAATCATATATATATATATATATATATATATATATATATATATATATATATATATATATATATATATATATATAAAATTAATTACCATATGTTGGTTGCAATTGAACTCTTTCATTAAAGGTAGTTACGCATCTGATTGAGTTCCTAATCTCCTTTATCCTTATTTAGTTGCAACATTTTCAAATTTTAAAAAATTAAAAGAAATATTCCTTGCATAACAAAATAAATATTTTTCAAAAGGCTGGCAATCAAGATTACAATTTACAATCTATTTTTTCCTATTTAATAGAGTTCAACAGTTGAAAAGTTTTACAAATTACATGTATATCTAATTTGGAAAAGCAAAGCTCTAATGACCCCACAAGCACAAGAATTCTCAAGAGCCTCACCAACTCTCTCCCCTTCTTCTAATTCAAGAACTTAAATTACATTTTAGAAAAGGTTACCCCGATAATTAAATTCAATAAACAACAAGAATTTATACAGCACATGAATCCATGTTCTGTAGTTTCCCGTTGGAGGTCATCATTTGTGAGAGAAAGAGTAGAAGGCAAGATTGTCGAGAAAGAGTCTTGCTTTCTATGTCCATACGCAAAAAATAGATTTTACTTGGTAATTATATACATAAAATATTAAATTAATAAGTGCATGATATGTATTTATATATAAAATTTTAATTGCTTATGCGTGATTAAGTAAAGTATATTTTCATCTCTTTTTTTTGCTAATTATTATAAATTTATATACTAATTTAAAATAAACGTTAGATGCAAATGAGTACTTTCCAACCTCTTAACACCCAGCCCCTGCTTCTTAGGTGGCCAAAACAGAAACGAATTTTATAATCCAGCTAGCTAGACCAGAACGTGCCAATTATAACGGTAACCATAATGTTTGCTAATAATAATTTTATATATAAAGAGAGAACAGTCATTAAAATGCTCGGAAAAAAAAAAAATCAGTCCTTAGCTTATTTTAGGAAAAGTATTTTAAAGAATTTTTTTTTGTAATTTTTATGACGAATTATTTCAAATAAAAAATGCACAAAGAAACACAGTCAAAACAAAACATAATTCTAGAAATTTATCTCTTGACGCGGAAAGAAAAATGTAACCAGGTGGACTCAATCACCGTCCCGTCCTTCTTCGGTTGTTGAGTTGTCAACAAATTATTAGTCCACTATTTTATTCAACTTTTCTAAACCGACTTACTAACATAAAATTTTAAAATTTCCGCATATTTTCCTCCTATATATACACTGCTTTTCCTTGTCAATTCCTCCAAACCGAACTCAACACTTTCATATTTTCTCTTCCTATACCTGTTTGTGCTTGTTCCTCTTTTCTTCTTCCAAAAAGCTCCTTATTCTAAAGGCTAGAATGGCGTACTCAAAGATGATCATTGCTTTAATGTTGGCCTTAGTGGCTGGATCTGCTTTTGCTCAGGCACCGGGATCATCTCCGGCAGCTTCTCCGAAGAGTTCTCCGCCACCAGTATCATCACCTCCGGCGGCGACTCCTCAACCTTCTACAACATCAACACCTGTCTCTGCTCCTGCAAATGCTCCTACTACTGCATCTTCTCCATCTGAATCTCCATTAGCATCTCCACCAGCTCCCCCAACTGTCGATACTCCGGCATCATCTCCTTCTGGCTCTTCTCCTCCGTCGATCGGCGCTGCTCCCGGCGGTTCTCCTACTTCATCTCCTAACTCTGCCTCCTTGAACAGAGTCGCTGTCGCCGGATCTGCTGTTGTAGCTATCTTTGCTGCTTCGTTGATGCTTTGAATCATCTTTCATCTGTGAGATCTTTTGTGTTTTATTTCGCCGGAGTTGAACAGTTAGGAGTTATTTATGATTTTATTTTTCACTGTTTTTTGTTCATTCTTTTTTTTAGTTTTTGACTTTTACGGGCGGCGGTAGTCGTGACCGCTGTTGATTCTTTTTACTACTATCATTATTGTTGTTGAACATTACTACTGGATTCTTTGTTATTTATGGAGAATAGTAATACTATGATTTATTCATGAATTTCTTAACGGGTTTCGTCTTTTTCGGTTCCACTGAACTTTGTATTGTTTGAATCAAATTCATATGAGAGAGTTGATTGTTTGACTCTGTTTGTACCTGTTTGAGCTACGATTTAGAGTTGGATAATTGAGGAATAGGCGGTATGGTTTACACCTGTAAAATATGAGTCATGAAGTCACAACTATAGTCCCGAATGGACCGGCCCAGTTGGTTTGGAGATGTTGTCTACACGGCCGACGCAGGTTCGATCCCCTCTTAATGTCCTCTCCCTCTGGGTCTGAGCCTGCTGCATGTGACTTGTCGGGCTAAGTAAGTCACACCTATAGAATTTCTTTTTTTATATCTGTTGATTTTACTAGTTTTACTAGTAAGGACTCTAGCATAAAATAAAATTAATTGGAGACAGATCAATTTAGTGCGATACTCGCTTTTAGCAGGCATTTTTAAGGGTTGTTTCGGTGGTAACTGTATATTTAGCATAGGATGAAGCAAAAATTGGAGAAAATGTAGTGAGTGATGATTGTTTCGAAGGAGTTGGAGGTCTTTATGTAAATGTGGATGTAGCTTCACTTGGATTATACAATGTGATTTTACAGAGAATTCATCTCAGTTGATGAATTTAAACTAATCCACAACCTACCAATGTGCTCCATTGACCGCGTGGATTAACTAAAATATTATACATCAGGGGGTAAGGACTTCCTGATGTTAATTTTGCTTCGGTGTATTATTAGATTGCTATTGAGGTACTATTCGAGATAAATTTGTTATTGTGTTCGTATAGACGTATTGACGATGAGAGGTATGTGATGGCTATTCCTTTTTTTTTCATTGGCATGAAAAAGTAATAAGTAATTAAGAGTTGGATGAATCTTGTACAAGAAATGCATACTATAGAGCTCGTGTCTCATATGTGTTACATATTTCTGTATATTTCCATCATATCTTATTGAGGGGTCCTTATCCGCTTCGTGTCATTTCATGATACTGAATAGAAATAGAAAAATTACACACACACCTTCATACATTCTACTATATACATGATATACAACATCATATACATATATTTTCTGTTGCTTGGCCTTATGGTCAATGAGAGTTTATATTTGCCTGGCCGCTTGGTTAGTGAGAAATACTATTGCCTGACCTTATAGCCAGTGAGAGTTTAGAGTTTATATTTGCCTGGGCACTTGGTCAGTGAGAAATATTAGTCTGGCCAATTTCTTCATATTTCCTTCTTTATTCCTGCATCTCTTGTTCTAAATTGCTGTGCTTATGCTCGCCTGAGCTGAGAGTCTATCGGAAATAACTTTTTTTACCTGTACAAGGTAAGGGTAAGGTCTGCGCACACAATATTGTCCTTCCCAGACTCCGCTTGTAAAATTATACTGGGTATGTTGTTATTGTTGTTATGGTATCGGGGTAAGAACTTAGTTCATTTAGAAAAGTTAAAGAATACAAACATTTACAAATTGTCAAACCAAAAACAAATAAAATTAAAAAAGCCGAAATTGATATAGGAAAAAATTAAGATCTCAGCGGAAGAGAATGAATCCAGAAATTCAATTTCTAACTAGAGTGATTAAGATAATAACCACAATGTCAACACCATATATATGTGAAATTTCATTACCAAATTAAATCTCTTAAAACGGCGGGGAATCTAAGTCACCTCCTTCATTTGTAATTCCTATCGCCTATTTTGAACAGCTTACAGGAGATTGACTTGATTAATATACTAGCTCATATACAGCTTAAATATTCCATTTCCATGCTTTAAAAAGTTGGATGACATAAAGAGCTTAAATTTTCAATTAATATCATGCACTCCGCAGCCGTTTCAGCTGTCTTCATCATTTAAAATTCAAAACAGAATAGAAATCATTGTTCATATATCTTATATTATGAGCAAATAGATTAAGTTTCTGGGTGGGCATCTTGTTAAACTGAACTGATCAAGTACAAGGTTAGGGTTTATATACGGAAGAGCAAATGGAGACTGTAAGACATATGCTTGATCCGAATAAAAGAGATGGTGACACGTGGATTGATCAGACGGTCACAAGGAATTGGGTTACAACCGGGGTTTCACAATACATTGGGCTCAAGTTGTGTTTGTTCCAACTGGGTCGGTTTCATTTGGACTCAACACTTTGGGCTCAGAGTCTTTCTTGGGCCTACTAAAAGACACCAGAAGAATAGTTGTAGATTTCTAAATACTTTGTTTATTTTTGCGTGTATCCAATAGTTGGTTAGAACATAACAGTGTAGGAACATGTGTCGTAGTTAGTTAGAAATAGAACACGAGCTGTACATAGGAACATTGATTCTGTTAACAACCAGCATCTACATAGATTCGACGAAGAAGAACTTAGGGTTAGGTAGAAGTGAGAGAGAAAGTTCGATATATTTTCTGATAAAGAAAGCCAAAATGAATCATCTGTCTATTACAATCGGGTCCTTGTCTATATATACATGGCCCAATACTGAGTAAAAGAAAATAGATGAAGTGGGCTACCAGACTAATAGTGTTACAAGTAAATGGGACCAAACTAATGTACATAAATATACATGGGCCTTGGCCCGCATTTTCTTCAGCCCAAATCTAGACTCCCAACAGCCCTCCTCAAGTTGGAGGGTGAGAGAACCCCCAACTTGCGAATATGAAGATGATGAGAGGCCCCACACAGGGGTTTAGTGAGGACATCAACGAGTTGAGAAGCACTAGATGTGTGAGATAAGCTGATGAGACCCTCAGCAATCCTGTTATGCACAAAGTGACAGTCCAACTCAATGTGTTTGGTCCGCTCATGGAAGACTAGATTGCGTGCAATGTGAATGGCCGATAGACTATCACAGAAAATAGGAACAGATACAACTCCAAGGTCAAACAACAACATGCAGACCCAAGTAATTTCAGCCACAACCTTGCTCATAGACCTATACTCAACCTGAGCTGAAGATAAAGGAGACCACTGCATGCTTCTTAGACTTCCAACCAATTAGACTGCCACCAAGAAATATGCAAAAGCCAGAAGCAGATCTCCTACTGTCAGGGCAAGACCCCTAATCACTATCACAATAAGCTTGCAAGGAGAGATCAGGAGAGTTCGAAAGGAAGATGCCAAAGTCAGAAGTGCCTTTCAAATACCTCAAGAGGTTCAAGGCTACCTTCATGTGAGGTAGACAGGGATGCTTCATGAATTGGCTGAGATGTTGCACAACAAAACTAAGGTCAGGCCTGGTGTTAGTGAGGAAATTAAGCTTACCAATGAGACTTCTGTATTCCTCAGGATTAGGGAGAAGATCCCCCTCCTTAGCCTTCAATTTCACATTCAACTCAAGATGACAAGTGACAGGAGAACAATAAAAAGAGTTAAAAGCAGCTAAAAGATCATAAATAAACTTCTTTTGATGTAGAAGAACCCCAGAACTAGTATGTAGATCTTCAATCCCAAGAAAGTAGTTAAGAGACCCAAGATCCTTAATTTTAAACTGAAGATCCAAAAAGGCCTTAAGGGAGGAAATTTCAGAAATATCAACCCCCGTCAAAATAATATCATCCATATACACAACCACGATAACGAGGGAGTTGCCAGAACCTTCGGTGAAAAAAGAATAATCACTGAGAGAATGCACATAACCCTAGAATGTAAAGCTTGAGACAGCTTTGCATACCACTGTCTGGAGGCCTGTCTCAACCCATATAAAGACTTATGAAGCTTGCACACTAGAGGATCAGAAGAAGAAGAAGAAGAAGAGCCAACAGAAAAACCAGGAGGGAGTTTCATAAAAACTTCCTCATCAAGATCACCATGCAAGAATGCATTGTTGACATCAAGTTGGAACATATGCCAACTCTTCTTGACAACCACGATAACTCAGGTCGTAACAATGGACATTTTGACAATATGAGAGAAATTATCAAGGAAGTCAACACCATCCACTTGAGTACCACCCCTAACAACTAGCCTAGCCTTATACCTCTCTATATTCCCATCATCTTTATACTTAACCTTGTAAACCCATTTGCAGCTAATGGATTTTTTTTTCCAGGGGGCACCTCAACAATATCCTAAGTTTTGTTTGCCTCCAAAGCCTCAAATTTCTTCCTCATAGCATCCGGACTCAGGGATAGTTGATGCCTGGGAGTAAGAGTGAGGCTTAGGAATATGTAGTTGAGTAATAGAAGGAGCAACATGACTGGGGGCAGATATTAGAGAAAAAGAGTACCAGACAAAGTCTTTAAGATAAACAGGGGGATTATGAGGCCTAGAAGATCTTCTCAAGGGAAGATCAAAGATAGAAGAGGAAGAAGTGGTAGGAGTGGAAGGAGATAAAGGAGGATCAGAAAAGGAAGGAGAGGAGGAAGCAGGAGATGAGGAAGGAGAAGGGGAAGTAGATGAAAAAAGAAGGAGAAATGTCAAAACTGGCTGAAGGAAAAGGAAGATACATGGGGGGGGGGGGGATAAACCACCATACGAATTAAGGAAGGGAAAGATGTGTTCCTTGAAAATGACATCCCTAGAAATGAAAACTGCCTTGCTGGATAGATTATACAGTTTATACCCTTTCTTAGAAAAAGGAAACCCTATAAAAACACAAGGAATAGACATGTGAAAAAATTTGTTCTTATGAGGCTTAGTCTTAGTAGAGTAACACAGGCACCTAAAGCTCTAAGGTGAGAGTATGCAAGTACAACCGCAAACAACAGTTCATAAGGGCTTTTCCCAAGAAGTAAAGCAGAAGGAAACCTATTGACTAAGTATGTGGTAGTAAGAATTCAATCTCCCCAGAACTAGATAGGGAGATGAGATTAAAAAAGAAGAGCCCTAGTTGTTTCAAGAAGATATCTATGCTTTCTCTCCACCACTCCATTTTGCTGTGGAGTGTATGGACAAGAAGTTTGATGAATAATCCCTTTACTAGAAAAATAGGTAGAACCAGCAAGACTGGACCCCAATTCTAGGGCATTATCACTCCTAACTGTTTGAACTACAGATTGGAATTGTGTCTCAACCATGGCAATGAATCCTTTAAGAAGGTCAAAAATATTGCTCTTGGCACCCATTAGATGAGTCCAAGTAGCTCTAGTGTAGTCATCAACAATGGTTAAGAAATACATAGATCCACCATAAGTAGGTGTAGCATATGGACCCCAGGTGTCCATATGAATCAATTAAAATGGTTTAGTAGTTTATATAGAACTGTCAGGAAAAGGCAATCTTGTTTGTCTTGCTAAAGGACATACAGGACAAGCAAAAGACTTTTTAGGAGAAAAGTACAACCAATATTATTCATATGTTTCATCTTTGTCACGACCCCAAACTCCCTCTGTAGGATATTGTGATGACACCTAGACTCTAAGACTAGGTAAGCCGATTACTATATCAATTAAACCAATTACTAACAATGCTAATTTTAAACAGAGTTTAATTTGAATATTGATACAAGAGCGAAATGAGCATACACGACAATAATCATAACTACCTCCCAAGACTGGTAATACAGAGTCGCGAACTCTAGTTAAGTACATGAAAAGATCTCAAAGATCAAAATACAACACTGTTCAAGTGAAAATCTGACAGTACAATATAAGGAAAGGATTCCATGGGACTACGACGTATAAGCAACTCTACCTTGAATCCTTACGATCAACAAGCTAACTTCCCCCGAGTACGATATCTCCAATACCTGGCTCTGCACAAAAATGTGCACGTGTAGTATGAGTACACCACGATCGGTATCCAGTAAGTATCAAGACTAACCTCGGTGGAGTAGTGATGAGGTACAAGTTAAGACACTCACTAGACAAAATAACATGTGCAGTATAGACGTATAAGCTAATAATGGAAAGCAGGAATCAGTAAATGGCAACAAGAATCAACATGTGATATAAACAGTAATGCAATAGGAACACCATGAAACTACCGTTGAAACCAAATAAGCAACACAATGACAACCAATAAATCAAGCCATTCAAACACAAGGTTCACAACGAAATCACTTTGTAATACTTCATCTCTTAGTGACAAGCCACGGATCTCAACCCACCATCATATACTCACAACACCTCGTGCCCACATCTCGAATCACAACTGCACGGACAACTCACGTGCCAATATCTCAAACCGCCCGGCATGATCACATGCTCACATTCACAATCCGCCCAGCGCTGGCACAAGCTCAAAATCACAATCCACCTGGCATGGTCACATGCTCACAATCACAATCCGCCCGACATGGTCACATGCTCACAATCACAATCTGCCCGGCATGGTCACAGGCTCACAATCGTAATCCGCCCGGCATGGTCACATTCTCACAATAGTAATCCGCCCGGCCTGGTCACAGGATCAATAGCAACATGAAAACGGATAATTCAAGAACACATGGGCGCGATCAATAAAGGTCAAGTTTCATACTCCTGAGCTAGTGTAAGTGGCATGCTACGGTGTATGCTTGTGCAAGTATACTACTGTAGCCCAAGTCAACAAGTAATATCAAAGACATCGAGTAGCTCATTGAAGCAACAAAACAAGTCACGCAAATTATATGACATACAAAAGGAAAAGCACACCATCACATGAAAATCACCAACACAATGTCCCCAAGCCATCACATATCACCCTTGACATTGCCACCCTTATCTCTCTGATAGCCACTTGTATCACTCTACCATGACATTTTCATTAGCCACTCTTATCTCTCTAATAGCTACCCGCATCACTCCGTATAATAGCCACCCTTATCACTCTGCCCGGACAATAACACAATAGCCACCCATATCACTCCATACATTCAACAACAGTGAGATGCTACCCTTATGCCCCGCATAACAACGGTAAAATGCCTCCCTTATACTTCAAATAACAACAACCAAACCACACAATAATTCATATATGCTATCATCACAACAACACAACATATCAACTCGTATAACAAGTGCCTATATGTCACAACCTTTCCAAAGATCCAACGATATCAATATTTTCACAACAAATAACACACGGCTCAACACAACATATATAGAATCTCAATAACAACAAAATGAACGAAAACGTAACTCGACAAGGAACAACACCCATTTTAAACACAACTTCAATTAAAATAGATTAATGACTTCCGATAACTTCAATTCTAATTAATTGTTTAAGGATAAACTCAATAGTTAAAGTATTTCTATGAAATGGAAAACTTCAGATTTGAGTGTATTAATAGGCTAACAATGAAAGAGATGGCACAGATTAGTACTACGTTTAAATGCATGAGAATAACCCGGCAACAAAAGGATATCATGTAATGACAATTACAACTAAGAGTAACTCCACAATAAAATAAATCACATAATGATAAAAGTGATAATAACTTCAAATAAATCATATAAGAGCAAACTCGACAAGTAAGGAATGTGACATGTAACGACAACTTTAAATAAATCATGTGATATTAGACATGACGAATAAAAGATATAACATGTGCTAACAATTCCAAATAACTACATGAAAGAAGCCTAAGAGTTTAAACCGATCAATTTTCCACATATAAGCCCGAGTACGTACTCGTTACCTCACGTATACAGCTTTCATATAACACAATTAGCACAAACGACTCAAATCCTAATGGGTAGTTCCCCCACATAAAGTCTGACAAGATACTTACCTCAAAAGCCCTCAATCAATACTCTAAAATAGTTTTTTCTTCACAATTCACCTCCGCTCGACTCCAATCTAACCAAAATCGACTTAATAACATCAAATAATGCAAGAGATATCAATTTCAATAAATAAAGCTATGGTCTTCACAAAATTTCTCAAAAGTCAACCGGGCTCGCCCGATCAATACTCGGGTCCAAGGGTAGATTCCGACTACCCATAACCCCACGAGTCCGTATATGTGTTTTTCAAAATCTGAGTCCAATTCGACTCTTAAATCCTTAATTTTCTTTTTTCAACACATAGACAAAGTTGCTCGAAATTCCCCTTTGATTCTCATAATTTTGATGTTAAATCTCATTTATAATCATGTAAAATAGTAGAAAATTGATCAAAGTCACTTACCCAATGATTGTAGATGAAACTCCCCTCTCCAAAAGCGCCTCCTACCGAGTCTAGGGTTCAAAATATAAAAGAATGAGCTAAAATACCAAAATTTCAACTCTTAACCCAGCAAGAGATGTCGCATTTGCGACCACAAGTTCGCAATTGCGGATGTTCGCATTTGCGACCAAAAGTTCACAATTGCAGATGTTCGCAATTGTGACCACATGTTCGCAATTGCGACCAAAAGTTCGCAAATGCAGTATTTCGCAATTGCAACAAAAAGTTCGCAATTGCGAAGTACCACCACCAGGAATCCCAAGCTTTACCGAAATGATCCGAAACTACCCTGAAACTCATCCGCAACCTCCCGGACACAAACCATATATGAATTTCAATCATAATACATGCTATGAACCTGCTCGGGCACTCAAAACAATGAAAAGAGGTCGTCTTGACCCGATATTGACCATGGTCAGAGTCCAAATTTCTTAACTTAACTAGTCTCTCCCCCAATGATCCAAAATATACCCAAGCCCTTAAGGACCCCATCAAATCATACCAACAAGTCCCAAAACATAACACGAACCTACTCGAGGCCTCAAATCCTGAAACATAACATCAAAATCATGAATCGCACCTCAATTCAAGCTTAATGAACTATGACTTTTCAACTTATACAACTCGCGTCGAATCATATCTAATCAACCCGGAATGACGTCAAATTTTGCATGCAAGTCCCAAATGACATAACGAAGCTATTCCAAGTCCCATAATTGCAATCTGAACCTGATATCTATAAAGTCAATTGCTGGTCAAACCTCTCAACCTTCCAAACTTTCATCTTTCCAACTTTGCCAAAATGCATCAAATTAACCTACGGATATCCAAATCCAAATACAGACACGCGCCTAAGACCAAAATCACCATACGAAGCTAATAAAAACACCATTCCAGAGTCATCTACAAAAAAGTAAAACTCTGATCAACTCTTACCGCTTAAGCTTCTAATACAAGAATCATCCTTCCAAAGCAATCCCGAATCATCCGAAAACCAAACCCGGACACACACACAAATCATAATACGAAGCTACTCAAGACCTTAAACCACCAAACGAGACGCAAATCCTCAAAATGTCCGGTCGGGTCGTTACATTCTCCCCCACATAAATAAACGTTCGTGCTCGAACATGCCAAGAACCATTCCGAAGTCATCATATCACTGAATGTACTCACCATACATATGCTCATGGGTGATCCAACGTTACCCTAATCTACCTAAGACCGACAAAACCATCTCAACTAAAAATTATTCCTTCCACCTATACTGATAAACCTTAGACCAAAATTTTCACCATCCGATCATTTCCCAAGGACCTGATTCACGCATCAACACAAGGTATCAGCCTCCTCCAGCTGCAACAACCCATGCCTATACCCACAAGGTACAACAACACAATGTAACATATCACACATATGCCTATAACAATACCTCTGGCCACCACAGTGCCCATAATCAAATCCAACACTGACAATTAACCTCATATCAGCTAGAACACTGTTCCAAACCTTCAGAACACTAACAACGATACAAGAAACATGAAGATCCTATGACCATTCACTTAAATCAACAAGTCACATCTAACGCCACCTGGGCATACACCTCGCAAGCTAAAACCCAATAAGCACAATGCAAATATGCAAAGAGAATCAAATGAGAGATTTATCAAACAAGCCTGATAGGCACAACTCCCTATCAGTACCATACTATGAATCAATTCCACAATGAAAAATCAAAACATATGAACTAATCACGAGGATCTCATCCTAATATAACTCCATCGCATCACGCAGCCTGATTCAACCATATAAAACTGCATGATAACGCGAGGATCCCATCCTCAACTTTGAATCACAAGTAGAATACACATCATACTAATTGAAACCTTCCACTAATTCAATTTTGCAAAACAAAATCATAACACGTAACGAAACCCCTACACCGGTAGAGCATCTAAATCACAAACCGTAACCAAACCATCCAGAAATCACATCAAAACCTACCGCAATGAGTAATAGAAAGTCACTTCTAGTCTCACAGCTCTCAATAGTGAACAAAACAAAATTATAGACATGATCTACCATTATAGAATCTCCCAATAGGGGTAAACACATAAGTAGAGTACAAAATCACGAAACTCACCCATGTGTGAATCAAGATAAGAGGACTCACCTTGATAAGAAGAACCAAATCAAAATAAGAATGATGCTCCTCTGTAACATCAAAACCATACCTGTAACAACTCTATCTGGTGCAGCAGCCTCAGCCCTACCATAGAAAGCATATCAACGGGCCAGGTTGGGCCTCCCCCTCTAGGATGCCCTCTACCCGCCTGTCCTCTACCCCTAACTGGCTGTGCAGGTGGAGTATCAACTGGAATGGAGTTTGTGGCCTGAGTGCTCTGATGAAATCCGCCCCTCTCGAGTTTGGGATAATCTCTCATGATGTGCCTAGTATCACCACACTCATAACAACCCCTCTAGGGTCGTGGCTGCTCATATTGAGTTCGTGCCGGATAACTGGAATAACCGCTGTAGGAACCCCGTGTCGGTGGTGCACTAGAAGATGACTGCCCTACATGAGTACCCTGACTAACTAGAGCACCACGAGTAGTCTGAAGTGCGGATTGGACTGGCCGACTGTCCAAGCCTTCAACACGATGGGTCATAGCTGAAGAGTAGAATCCACTAAACCCTACAGAACAATCGAGACTTCTTTGTCTCCTAATCCTCCCTCTCCTCACCCTGAATACGCTCTAACATCTTGGCAATATCCACCACCTGCTGAGATGGAGTATCACTGCAATTCCTGAGCCATGCAGAATCTAAGATCATAACTGAGCCCATCAATGAATCTGCAGTCTCGCTCTCTGACTGACGGAACCAAGGTAGGTGCATGACGAGATAACTCACTAAACCTGATGGCATACTCTAACACTGTCATGGTACCCTAACGCAGCTGCTCAAATACTGTACGCCATGCATCCCAGAGGGTCTGGGAACAAACTCCCTCAAAAACATCTCTGAAAATTGAGCCCAAGTGGGTGGTGTTGCATCGACTGGTCTACCCCCTCATAAACCTTGCACCATTACTACGTTGTTCCCGACCGCTGAAATGTAGTAAAAGCAACTCCGCTCACCTCTACAATACCCATGGTGCGGAGAATGTGGTGACACTTATCTAGAAATCCCTATGCATCCTCAATAGTTGTGCCTTTGAAAGTAGGTGGATTATACCTCTTGAACCTCTTAAGCTTCTTTTGCTCCTCTTATGATGCCCCTGGCCTGATCTCAGGCTGAACCGGAATAACAGGCTGTACCGGCATCACACCTGGAACCTGACCAATGTCAGCCAGTTGCTCTGGAGTACGGGCGGTGGGAGTCTTAACTTCTCCCCAATCTACGATATTGCTGGTGCAACGGAGATCAATCCCGCTTGAGCCAATGTACCAAACATGCTCAGGAACTACGCTAAAGTCCCCTGAAGTCCAAGGGTAACAATAGGCACCTCCGGTGCCTGTCCCCCAAGCGGAGCTACTGGCGGCTCCTCAACTACTGCTCTAGTAGGTGTTTTAGCCGCGACACGTTCCCCTCCTCAGCCCCAACCTCTTGTGGCTCTAGCAGGGGCGCGAGTGTCTGCTTAGCTGATCCGGTAGCGCGTGTCCTCACCATCTATGAGAGAAAAGAGATACAAAGGCTCAAACTTCAAAATTAACAACTCCGCACGACAAGAATGAAATACGTGGAATTTTCTTAATGGTTTTGTAGCCTCTCGAAGATAAGTACAAACGCCTTTATACAGATTCGCAAGACTCTACTAAACTTGCTCGTGACTCGTAGAACCTATGAACCTAGAGCTCTGATACCAAATTGTCACGACCCTAAACTCCCTCAATAGGATGTCGTGATGACCCCTAGTCTCTACGACTAGTAAGCCGATTACTATAACAATTAAACTAACTATTAACAATACTAATTTGAAACATAGTTAAATATGAATACCGTTACAAGAGCGAAATGAGCCTATGCGGCAATAATCATAACAAGCTCCCAAGACTGGTAATACAGAGTCACGAACTCTAGTTAAGTACAAGGAACGATCTCAAAGATCGAAATACAATATTGTTGAAGTGACAATCTGACAGTACAATATAAGGAAAGGACTCCAAGGGACTGCGATGACCAAGCAACTCTACCTTGAATCCTTGCGATCAACAAGCAAACTCCATCCGAGTCCGATATCTCCAATACCTGGCTTTGCACAAAAATATGCAAAATTATAGTATGAGTACACCACGGTCGGTACCCAGTAAATATCAAGACTAATCTCGGTGGAGTAGTGACGAGGTATAAGTCAAGACACTCACTAAACAAAATAACCTGTGCAGTACAGAAGTATAAAGCTAATAATGCAAAGCAGGAATCAGTAAACGGCAACAAGAATCAACATGTGATATAAACAGTAAGGCAATAGGAACACCATGAAAGTACCGATGAAACCAAATAAGGAACACAATAACAACCAATAAATCAAGCCATTCTAACACAAGGTTCACAATGAAATCACTTTGTAATACTTCATCTCTTAGTCACAAGTCACGGGTCGCAACCCACCATCATATACTCATAGCACCTCGTGCCCACATCTCGTATCACAACTACACAGACAACTCATGTTCCAATATCTCAAACCGCCCGGCATGATCACATGCTCACATTCACAATCCGCCTAGAGTTGGCACAGGCTCAAAATCACAATCCACCCGGCATGGTCACAGGCTCACAATCACAATCCGCCCGGCATGGTCACAGGCTCACAATCACAATCCACCCGGCATGGTCACATGCTCACAATCGCAATCCGCCCGGAATGGTCATAGGCTCAATAGCAACATGAAAGCGAATAATACAAGAACACATAGGCATGATCAATAAAGGTCAAGTTTCATACTCATGAGCTAGTATAAGTGGCATGCTACGGTGTATGCTTGTGCGCGTGTAATATCGAAGGCCAAGTCAATAAGTAATATCAAAGACATCGAGTAGCTCATCGAAGTAACAAAACAAGTCAAGTAAGGTGTATGACATACACAAGGAAAAGCACACCATCACATAAAAATCACCAACACAATGTCCCCAAGCCATCACACATCACCCATGACATCGCCACCCTTATGTCTCCAATGGCCATCCGTATCACTCCGCCCTGACATTATCATTAGCCACCCTTATCTCTTTGATAGCTACTATCACTCCATATAATAGCCACCCTTATCACTCCTCTCTAATAGCCACCCGTATCACATCGTACATTCAACAACAAAGAGTTGACACCTTTATGACCCGCTTAACAACAACGGTGAAATGCCACCCTTGTACTCCGCATAACTACAACCAAACCACACAGTAATTAACATGTGCTATCATCACAACAACACAACATATCAACTTGTATAATAAGTTCCCATAGGCCTCAACCTTTCCAAAGATCCAACGATATTAATATTTCCACAACAAATAGCCCATGGATCAACACAACGTATATAGAATCTCAATAACAACAAAATGAACGAAAAAGTAACTCGACAAGGAACAACACCCCTTTAAACACAACTTTAATTAAAATAGATTAATGACTTTCGATAACCTTAATTTCAATTAATTGTTTAAGGATAAACTCAATAGTGAAAGTATTTCTATGAAATGGCAAACTTCGAATTCTAGTGTATGAATAGGCTAACAATGAAAAAGATGGCACGAACTAGTACTATGTCTAAATTCATGCGAATAACTCAGCAACAAAAGTATATCATGTGACAACAATTTCAACTATGAGTAACTCCACAATAAAAGAAATCACATAATGATAAAAGTGATAATAACTTCAAATAAAGCATATAAGAGCAAACTCGACAAGTAAGGAATGTGATATGTAACGACAACTTCAAATAAAGCACGTGATAGTAGACATGATGAATAAAAGATATAACATATGCTAACAATTCCAAATAAGTACATGAAAGAAGCCTAAGAGTCTAAACTGGTCAATTTTCCACATATAAGCCCGAGTACGTACTCGTCACCTCGCGTACACGACTTTCATAAAACACAATTAGCACAAATGACTCAAATCCTAAGGGGTAGTTCCCCCCACACAAAGTTAGGCAAGATACTTACCTCAAAAGCCCTCAATCAATACTTTAAAATTGCTTTTCCTTCACAATTCACCTCCGCTTGGCTCAAGTCTAACCAAAAGCGACTTAATACCATCAAATAATGCAAGAGATATCAATTCCAATATATAAAGCTATGATCTTTACACAATTTATCAAAGGTCAACCCTGGGCTCGCCCGATCAAAACTCGGGTCCAAGGGTAGATTCTGAATACCCATAACCCCACGAGTCTGTATATGTGTTTGTTTTCAAAATACGAGTCCAATTCGACTCTTAAATCCCAAATTTTCATTTTTCAAAACATAGACAAAGTTTCTCAAAATTCCCCTTTGATTCTCATAATTATGATGTTAAATCTCATTTTTAATTATGTACAATAGTTGAAAATTGATCAAAATCACTTACCCAGTAACTGTAGATGAAAATCCCCTATCCAAAGCGCCTCCTACCGAGTCTAGGGTTCAAAATATGAAAGAATAAGCTAAAATACCGTAATTCCAACTCTTAACTCAGCTGCAGATGTCGCATTTGCGACCAAAAGTTCGCAATTGCAGATGTTCGCAATTGCGACCACATGTTCGCAATTATGACCAAAAGTTTGCAATTGCAGTATTTCGCGATTGCAACAAAATGTTCGTAATTGCGATGTACCGGCACTAACAATCCCAAACTTTACTGAAATGATGTGAAACCACCCCGAAACTCATCCGAAACCTTCCGGACACAAACCATATATGAATTTCAATCATAAAATACGCTACGGACCTACTCGCACACTCAAAACACTGAAAAGAAGTCGTCTTGACACGATATTGACCATGGCCAAGCTCCAAATTTCTTAACTTAACTAGTCCATCAACCAGTGATCCAAAATAATTAGCAACGTATAGTAACTATAATTTTATCACATTTTTTTATTGAAGTTGTTAAGTTTATTTAAATTGATTTTAAAAGGGTTAAAAAACTAAGAGGCTACAATTGCAAGTCCTCTTATTTTAGCCCAAATATACAGTTGTCACGACCCAAAACCTAACCCGTCGTGATGGCACCTATCGTGGTACTAGGCAAGCCGACCTTTCCAAAACACTTTCAGAATTTAACAGAAATGAATTAAGACATTTAAGATAACCAGATTTTTTCATAAAAAGGGGGTAAAACCCAATTAAAACATAAGCGCGAAAAAATAAAATAGCCCGACATCGGGGTGTCACTAAGTCACGAGCATCTAACAACCAATATAGAAATAGAGTCTACTACAGTTTGTGCCAAATGCCAAAATAAGAGAGAAAAGATAATAAGAATGGATAAACAAGGATTGCGGACGCCAGCAGCTACCTCGTAAGTCTCCGATAGTCAGCTCGCGCACGAACTCAGTGACCGCCAGAACTATACATACATGGATATGCACATGAAGTGCAGGGTGTAGCATGAGTACAACCAACTCAGCAAGTAACAGATTTAAATAAGGAAGTGAGAAGCAGTGACGAGCTATAAAAATACAGTTCATTTCAAAGGTTTTCAGTAAAGAGTGAATATGCTTTCAATTCTGGTAGTGTAAGTCAAATCAGTTCGAGCTCAAGTAAAACAGATATGAATCTTCCAGAAATTTCACCACAACAACATATAACAACTAAGTGAAACAATAAATAAAAGCAAGTACAGCCTCTCAAGGCAGCAGTCACTCAACTCATCTCAACAACTCATACTCTCGGCTCTCAGCCCTCAATACACACTCTCAATAGGTACTTGTGCTTACTGGGGGTGTACAGACTCCGGAGGGGATCCTTTCAGCCCAAGCGCTATATCGCTGCGGCGTGCAGCCCGACCCAATCATATAAGTAGCCATAAGGCTCGTTGCATCGTGCAACCCAATCCACGATCCATAAATATCCATAAGGCTCGTTGCGGTGTGCAACCCGATCCATATAACCTCACATAGCTTACAGCTCGGCACTAAGGCCCTATCTCAATCACTAACCTCTCCAGCCCCTCGGGCTCACAAAATATCATAATAATCAGCCCAAACAGAGAATACAACAAGTATCAACAAGAACTGAGAGGGAACAGAGATGTAACACACAAGTAAGACTATAAATGAGTACAAGACAACAATTAGCAGTCAAGTCAACAAGTATACGACCGTTGCGGGTCCCAACAGCAATATCATATGGCCTAAGCATGGTTTCTAACATGAAAGGCAGCCAATTGCTCAAAGATAAGGAAAAACAAGTAATAACAATGGCTATTCGACTTTACAGTCTCACGGGACGGACCAAGTCACAATCCCTCGCGGTGCATGCTCACACGCCCTTCACCTAGCATGTGCGTCACTTCCAAACACTCACATCATCCCAATTCTCGGGGTTTCATACCCTCAAAAACCAGATTAGTTCAAATCCCTAATTAGATGATGAATAGAGCCATGGATTCACGAAATTTATACCATTATGGGTTAGAATCACTTACCCCAACATTGCTCCTTGAAAACCTTCAAAAAATTTCCTTTCTCCCGAATTCCTTAAGTCCTAAATTGGAAAATGAAAGACAAAACCCCGAGCTGGTATTTTCTGCCCAGCAAAACTGCACCTGCGGTCCTAGTTCCGCACCTGTGAAAAGGGCTTCGCTTTTGAGGAAATTCATTAAAAGACTGATCCGCTCCTGTGATCACCTGACCGCATCTGCGGCCATCACAGATGCGGGGCCCAAGCCGCACCTGCGATCCAAGTGCGCATCTGTGCCTCTCAATTCGCTTCTGCGACCACCGCAGATGAGGGATTTCCATCGCACCCGCGGTCTGAGCCAAGGGCTTCCTTAGCCGTACCTGCGACTCTTCCTTCGCTCCTGCGGCTTCGCACCTGCGGTTCCTATTCCGTAGGTGTGGAAACAACAGCAGCAGCAGCTTCAACTACAATTTTCCAACTTCAAACAATCCGTTAACCACCCGGAATCACCTTGAGGCCCTTGAGACCTCAACCAAACATATCAACAGGTCATATAACCCTATACGAACTTAGCCGAGCCTTCGAATCACTCAAAACAACATCAAAACACCAATTACACTCGGATTCAAGCTTAAAGAACTTCTAAACTTTCAAATTCCTCAAACGATGCCGAAACCTACCAAACCACGTCCGATTGACCTCAAATTTTGCACACAAGTCATATTCAACATTACAGACCTATTCCAACATCCGGAATAGGAATCCGACCCCGATATCAAAAATTCAACCCTCCGGTCAAACTTTCCAAAATTCGACTTTCAACATTTCAAGCCTAAATTAGCTATACACCTCAAATTCACAGTCCGGACACACTCCAAAGTCCAAAATCATCCAACGGAGCTAACGGAACCGACAGAACCCCATTCCGAAGTTGTCTTCACACAACTTCTGACTACGGTCAAAATCCTGAGACTTAAGCTTCCGTTTTAGGGACTAAGTGTCCCAAAACACTCCGAAATCAAAAACAAGACCTCCTGGCAAGTCACATAAGCAGAAACAGATACGGGGAAAACTCTAAATAGGGGATCGGGGATAATACACTCAAAACGATCGACTGGGTCATTACAACAGCACAATCCGGAAATACCCAACCCAAGTCCACCCCTTTCTTCCAACTTGTCAATCCATGCCATTCTCACTAAACCAATGAGATCATGCCACATCACCCTCCTTTATCACTCACAAAACAAAAACACACGCATCTGAACCGTTGATCCATCTAATCAACGGCTCATATTTAATCTCTGGCCTTCTTTTAATTTTTAAACACCCGCCCAGAGATCAAATCTCAACCATCCAAATTCCTTTGATCTAACGGCCCTCGATTTTCCCACTTAAAACATTTCTAAAAATTCAATCACCAAATAATCAGAGCCATTGATCAATAGATCCAACGGCCTGCCGCCCTCATTCCTAGAAACCCTAATCATCTCCCCCACGCCCTGTCGCCCTCATTTCATTTCCTCTCAATATTCTCTCATCTTAATCAAAATATCACTCTTAGAACCTTGCACAAATTCGTGCAAGGTCACTCGAAAACACTGTAAATCATCTCCCATGTCCCTACTACACTATGATTCTTGCTTAATATTATTATTCTTTTCAATCACAAATCCAAGACCCCTAAATCCTAAACCCTTCAAAGGAGAAATTATTTGATTTTCTCTCATAAGTCAAAATCGGAGCCAGAAGTTACCTCTTTCCTTCTGAAATCCACGAATCCTGCTGCAAATTCCCCTTTTTAATCATAAATTCAAATGTCCAAATTCTAAAACCCTAGACTCAAGAATGCAACATCAAATATCCATTTCTCCTTCGTGTTCCAACAAATCAGAGAATGCATGGAGCCGTCTCGGAGTTTATTATGAGGATTCGAAGTCCATAGGACAAGCTCAGTGACCTCTGGATATTAGGGCTTTAACCACTAGTCCAAAGCCTTCAACAATCAATCTCTCGTCTCAGGTAAAATCAACCTTGTTTTCCCTCCGTTTCTTTCTGGTTTTCACTAGATTTGCTATCATCATCTACCATGCGTCATCTTTCACTATTATTTTGAATATCGTTGAACCCTAGAGGCATTGAATGCCACTATAAAAAAGATCTTACCTAACAGACATACACATATACAGATACGAACACACTGAGCACACAAAGACACTAAGAAATTTAGGGTTTCTAGTCTTGACTTTCTTACGGTTTTCCCTCTCTTTTGCTGAGTTCTATTGCTGATTTGAACTTGAGAGTTTTGGGATTTTGAGCAACAAAAAGAGTCTGTTTGGTCTACTGCCCTTGAAAAGGTCAGCATCACTCTATCTCACTCTTCTCTTTGTTCGTCTTTATGAATGGCATGCGTATACTGAGATAGGTGCTATAGATTATAATTATCTTCTTGATATGTTTGATGTTTATGATTTGTTAGTTTGATGACCCTTTGTGGTTAGCTTGCTCTGTTATGATTCTTTGAGTAATAATCGATTAAGTCATTGATAATTGTTGATCTTTGTTCTGAGTTTTTTTCAAACAGTCTTCATGCCCAAGTTCTTATGTATTCATATTCAATATGAACTTCATAGTCTTCATTGACTTACAGTAAACTCATCTCTGTCTTATTGCATCTCTGTAATCTTGTGAATTTTGGAAGTTGAACTTACTACCTGATAGTTATGACTAAAATAAAACCTAAACTTATTCAAGACTTATATCCCTTCTCTTTTTAACCTTGAGCCTCAGCTTAAAATGTTTAAACACCCTCTTCTCTACTTGTACTTGATAAATTATTTTTGAGTTGTTATTATAGTCTTTACTTTGTCTAGGTATTACCATAGTTAACTAATCATGTTCATGTTACCCCTTCACTAATGATACTGTTGTGATCTTCACTTCTGCATATTATTCCTTGCATATTATTTTTTTTATGATTGAGTTCATTATTTGGTAATCTTAACTGATAGACACCTAAAAGTTCAATAAATCCATACCACTTAACTAAGTTGAAAGAATCTAAGTGTTTAGATGCTCTTCTTTTCTATGTTTGTATCTTCTAACTCCGAGGGCAAATTTCTGGACTGTCACTATAACCTTCTCATGATCATACTTAACTGTTGTATGCATTTATAGGAAGCTATCTTATTTGCATCAAATTGTCTTATTCCCATGAATCTTTGTTGTATATATTCTGTTAAAGTTAAGATATCTTCTTCTTCACATGCAAGTCATGAACTTGTTGAGACCTTCATATACATGTGTAATTCAAAACTTATACAGTACATCCCTGTCCTTAACTTCTTTAAGCCATTATATATTCTGCAAAGCCTACATGCATCTATGATTGACCTATCTTCCATGAAGATAGGACTTAGACATTTTGTTATAATCAAGTGACGCGTTTAGGAGCTGAAGCATGATCATTTCATACCTATATGCTGAACTAGATTTATGTTTGAGTTTGAACTTGTTTTGATGCAATGTTTTCCACTTCCTTTCTTTACCAACATGTTGATCTGGTTATGTAATTGGTTTTGTAATGTTCATAGTTCCCCTACTTATATGAGATTACTGTCTCACTCACCTTACCTATGTGTAGTTGATTAAATTTTGCAAGCATCTCTATTTGACTCTACAACACCATGTTCTGTCTATAATTGTGCTCTGCCCTTCTCCCTATTATTAACCTAAAACTGAATCTCTGATTCTCAAACCTCATGAAGTCCATTTGTTGATATTGTTTGAACATGATGATTTGCTAATACTGTTAGAAGCATGACCCTTTTAGACCTTAGGGGTCCCATGTTTTGAACCTATGAATTTGTAGTCATGATGAGAGATTAACTTCATGACCTTGATAAACTCTCTGTAACAATGGCTAATTATGACTGTTACAATGGCTAATTATGATTGTTGGTTTCAATCTGCCTCGACGTCTTTAAGGTTCAAAGTAACGTTATCAATACCTGTTTGAATATTTTATGCCTTAATGATTCATTCCTGCAGTGGTGTGATTATATAACCTCTTTTTATCTATGTGTATTCTGAAACTCAGCCCCCCTTTAGGTTTCCTTGATATGTGTCCCCTATTTAGTATTAAAAGCAAATATGTATTCTCTGGTGTTAGTTTCATTAAGAGGAAAGTGTGTGTGTGTGTGTGTGTGTGTGTGTGTGTGTGTGTGTGTCTATATATATATATATATATATATATATATATATATATATATATATATATATATATTGTGGTGAGTAATGGTTTAGTACTTAGTTTGCATTGAAAGGGCCTCGAGTGGGGTTCCCTCCTTAGCTCTTAATTCATTAACACATTCAATTCTTTAAGGGTTTAGTATTTAATGACAATGACAGGTTTCCAATGTGAATTATTTGCTAAGTAAAGGCATCACATTTAATATATAATTTCCTCTACCTTATTAATTTTGTTCTTGCTTTAGTTATCTATTTGTTTATTTGTCATGAACATCAAAGTATGATTTGTATTTAGAATATGCTAAATATATATTGGATATATGTCTAATGAATTTCTTATTTTTTTGACATGTACATATGTTTGGGCCTCTGAGTTCTTGATAAACTCAGGCCCAATTCCAGCCTTATTCCATCTCGTCCATAAGTCCAAAGTCAGTTGTGTTCGTGTTTCTTTACTACTGGGCCTACCTTCTTAAGGCGCAATCACAGAGTCCTGTCCTCTTTCCCTCAACTCCTTTATCATTATTACTGTCTCGTTAATTTAGTTTATTGCTTCTATTAGTTTAATGTTAGTTGTATTTGTTATATCTTTTTTGTTATTCTATCTCTCATGTATATAACACTCATATATTAAAAAACATGCTTTTCTTTCATGCTTTAGTATCATATGACCTTAGGCAAGCCTTAAACAACTTAGGTATACATTAAGCAGCATTCCTTATCATTAGTCAAAGCCTTTTATAAAATAATTTATCCCAAACTTAGTCTAAATCCTATGGATCTACCTTAGGTAGATTTTAACGGGTGCCTAGCACCGATCTCTTAGAAGAATACGAACCCTTACCTATAATCTCATTGGTTAGCAGACTAATAAAGAACACAACTTAGTAATTAAATAGGTACCCTAGTATACCTTTAAATATTAGGTGGGGACTCTCTTTTATTAACAACAGAGAAATCACAAGTTGAATCCTGTCTTGACTAGTGCAAAATAGGGTGCAACAACATGGCGACTCTGCTGGGGATACACACTTAGGTACTTTCCTTAGCATATTTAGCCTAATTTGGCTTTTGCATTTATTTGTACTCTGCTTTTATTATAATCGAAATTATAATTACATACTTACATGCCTTATTTGTTACTGTTCATCACAATTATCTGCTCTCTATGATCACCCTGCTTATTGCTGCCACACCCTTTTTTGTTACTGCTTTATATACACTGTCATCACATCTCTTCCAATCAAGTTTTGGCCGTACACTATCACGCACAATGGCACGCGATGGTTGTCTTTTACACCCCTCCGAACCTTCTTTTCAAAACTCTCTAGTTTCAGAGAATGGCTTTGTCAGGTCAACTGACATAATTTCTCGCAGTTCTCAGTCCAATTCAAAAGTAGGAAACACTTTACTCTAGTAAAATAGGTCATACTGCATAAACCTTAGGTGGGTTGGTCCCAGGCACCAACACACAATTAGGAAAGCCACCTTGATGTCAACGGGTCATGTACCCAACAATATAATTTCTATGGAAAGACAAACAAACATGATAAGACACTTACGGATGTGAAGCAAACACTTACCAAAATATTTTTCTTTTACCCACCTCAGAAAATGGAAATCAACCAGAACACCCCTTAAATTAGCATAGTAATGGGAGCACCACATAAGCTGAAACAATGGTGAAAGAATATTTGTCGGGAACACGGAGACGAAGTTCGGACGCACCTAGGAGCATTAACGACATTGATGAACATCCGAGCAGACATGGTGCTCACTCCCCTATTGATAGAATTTTGGGACTAAAGTGGTATTCAAATTTGCCAACTGTGAGCTGGTACCAACATTAGAGGAAGTCACAAGTTTTTCGGAGCTGCCATTTAATGGAAGAAAGGCAGTGCCTCCAGTTACTATGCCCGGTTATCAGATCTTGGATGTTCTAGGTCTCACCAAGCAGAAGTCTCAGAAGTATCGGGGATCGGTGGGTGAGCCTCAACCAATTATCGACAGGTTTGGGCATCGTGAAAGCTACGAATGTTATTCTAGGGAGTTTCAATGTGACCAGGCGACATGGGAGAGCCTCGGTACTATCATTTTTGCAATGACATTGCTGGGATAATTGGTCTTCCCACAGCGAAGGTGCCGTATCAACATCAACTTGTTACTAGTGGTCCTAGCAACCTTCCGCGACAATCGTCAAGCTACCTTGGTGTTGATGGTGTTAGCCGAGATGCTAAGGGCTTTATCTGCCTGTGCAAGAGGATACGATTTTTTCAAAGGATGCAACTTGCTGCTGTAGATTTGGGCTACTGAACATTTTTTCCAACGGGAGGCTACTATTGACTACTTCGTGGGTGTCAACAATATGATCCACGGCCACAATGAAATAATGGGGCACTGGATCTCCCTACATGGGCAAGAAGAATGGAGGGAAACACTAACCAATCTGATAGGAGAATGGATCAAATAGAAACTCTCTTGGTTGGGTGGGAGAGCATTGTTAAGGACTCCCCAAAAGTACTTCATTGAGTTGATCGAATTAAAAGGCATTCAACCATACTCACCTCTGTGGGTCCTTAAACAATTTGGTATGATCCAAGATATGCCTTTGTGGACAAGGATGGCGCTATACGAGGATGACTACAATGGCCAGATTCTAATTCTCAGGATAAGGAAACTACAAGAAGAGTGGAACGACCTGGTAACAATGCCTATGGGTCAAAATTCATGGTGCACCCCTGAGTACTACGTCTGGATTAACAAAGAAGAAGAACTGGCCCGCCCCAGCAGAGAGGGTATAGATTGGTTAGAAGATATGGTGGTTGCTTTGTAGATTTAACATGAGATCCTACCACACGATCTTGTGACCACATCAATGCATCAAGTGGTCTCGGGATCCATTGACCATATGTTATCACCACCTGAAGAGGATGATCGGGTAGTAGAATGATCCAGATAGTGCCAAGCACAGAACCAGAAGAAGATCCGAAAGAGGAGTCTGAATTCAATGATGATGAGCAAGAATTTGAGGAAGACCACGAGGAGGATCCAAAAGAGGAGCCAGAACAAGAGACGTGTACATGAAGCGACTCAGGGGATGGTTATTAGAATTGGTTGATTTTCCCTCATTTTCCTAATTTGTACCTTTATCCCACTTCTCTCTTTTACTTTTCAAAAGGGAAAACTGTCTAAGCCCAGGCAACTCTATGGTGTAATCCGTGTTCCCACTTATATCAATCCAAATTATCAATGAAAACAAATTGCTTCGGATCTAAATGTGTCAAGTTTAAATGTCTGTCAAACATCCGTGAATTAGGCCTACCTCTGGCAATGAGAGGTACCCGCGAATTTTAGGAACACGTTAGCAGTAATGCACGAATTATCTGCTCTATGTGATTTCCTGCTCGCATAAATGAAGAAACTGACACTTACTCTTTTTTCTTTTCTTTTCTCTTCTTTTTATTATTCTTTTGATTTATTATTACCCCCCAAAAATAAATAAAAAAAGTTGGTTTGCGTCGACTAAAACTGGTAGAGCTACCATACAATCTAAGGTCTAAGGGAAAGATGTCAACTGTAGAAGACCCAACTGAACATGCTATAGTCGTAGCAGACAGCCCGGGGCGATCGGGGGAAAATGATAGTACTAGGAATGATGAGCACGTGGCCAGGATGGCCTAGGAAATGAAATCCTTAAGATAAGAGGTACATCATATCAGAGAATTGGCGCACCTGGTCGTGACAACGCTTCCTCAACCACCCAGATTCCCTTCTTTGGATTCACTCCCAAATCATTTTCCTTCAACATCGCGCCAAAACAACAACACTCCAACCTCAACCCCCACCACTCAAGTTATACCTCCAGTAACACCCGCTAACCTACCAAATCCCCCTATTCACACTCCCTATGTACCAAAATATCCTTAAATATCGCAGAAACCGCCTATTACCACTAATGCAACTACCCCTCTTCGTGACGGAGTCATTTTCACAAACAACCATCACATAATTGTGGCACATGCGGCTACTCACGAGTGGTACGTTCCCCCTATATATGCCGTTACCAAACCTACCTTTACAGCACCTGTCACGGTCAGGGTGCCATATGAAATCGATCAGTACGCCGAGATGGAGAGAGAGGCCAGGCGTAAGGAAGAATCATCGGTATCTGAGCAATTGCAAATATTGAGAAGGAAAATGAAGAGTCTCCAAGTTGCTCGAGGAAGTAAAAGCCTGGACTATGAGGACCTGTGTATTCACCTGGATGTGGATATGCCAGTAGGGTACAAATGAGAAATTTGTGACAGGTTGGTAGGAGTGGGAAGAAATGAGAAACTAAGGATGAAATTATTTATAAGGAGTCTGATGGGAGAAGCACTCACCTGGTATACCCGACAGGACCCGTGAAATTGGAGAACTTGGCAAGATATGGTGGAGGACTTCACGAACCGTTTTCGATTTAATACAAAGATCACTCCTGACCGATTCGCGCTGGTGAACCTGCAGAAAAAACCATCTGAGTCATTTCAAGAATATGTAAGACGGTGGAGGACAGAGGCTACCTGGGCGCAACCACCGCTGGACGACAGCGAACTAACCAAGTACTTCATCTGAGACCAAGAGGGAATATACTTTGAAAATATGATGGGAATGATGGGTCAAAAGTTCCTCGAGATGGTTAATATGGGAGATTACTTAGAAGAGAGCATAAAATCTGGTAAGGTTCAATCTATGGCAGCACTGCAAGCAGCCAGCAAGGCCATCCAGTCAGGATCGATCGGTAGCGGAAGGAAAAAGAAAGAGGAGGTCTCAGCAGTCGTCCCCTACTATCAAACTAACCCATCTCATGGAAGCACACCACCCACTTACGATCCAATCTATAATACCCAACTATACTACCACCCTCAACCACAATACAACCCTTCTCGAGCCAACAATAACCAAAACCCACAACGGTCATATGCTCTTGTTCAAACCACTACTCACTAAAACCGACATGTGTATGCACTACGTCCTCGTCCCAACTTTGAAGAAAGGGGTCCTAGAACATAAACCATGATTGCTGAGACTCCGGCCCAATTATTTGAAAGGTTGAGAAGAGCAGGATTGATACACCCAATCGAGGAAAGGGTTCTTGAACATCCCTCCAAATATTTTGATGCCATTAAGAGATGCGTGTATCATTCCAATGTACCTGGGCACGATACTGGAGATTGTTTTAAGTTGAAAAATGAAATTGAAACCTTGATCAAGAGCGGAGATATCCAGTTCACTCCAGCACCACCTAATGTAAATCTAAACCCATTGCTAAATCATCGAAACTAGGGAGCTAATATGAACACATTAGATGAAGAATATGACATGAAGGGAACAATGGTCAATATCGTAAATGCAGAAGCCGCAAGAATCCCTCCTCAAAAGGCTCCTATCATTACAGTACAACTAAATCCTACAGTGATAGTTCAAACTTATCTGCAGAAACCAGCCGATGCTACTCAGGGTGAAGAAGATCAGGAATACCAAACCATCGCATGGACCTATCAGCAAAAGGGAAAGGCCAAAATGATAGGCTCTGCCGCAGCCCATAGTATGACTAGGTCTGGGAGATGCTACGCCCTTAAAGAGGTCAATCGAGGAAATTCGGGGAGAGAATAATTTCCAAAGAGGAACATAATGGACCCAGAAGCTGCTGAGTTCTGGAAGAGAATGTCAAGCAAAGAGTATTCCGTGGAAGAATAGTTGAAAAGAAATCTAGCACAAATATCCATCATGGATATATTGATGAGTTAGGATAGCCATAAGGACGCTTTGTTGAAAGTGCTAAGTAGGGTAAGCGTACCAAGTAACATCACTAGCGAGGCATTGGCCGCGACAATCGGAAAAATGGTAGAAGAAAACATGATCCCTTTCATAAGAGAAGAACTTCATGTCGAAGGGGCAAGTCACAACAAGGCTCTTCACATCATTGTCAAATGTGGGGACAAAGTGATATCTCGAGTGATGATTGATGGAGCATTAGGAGTCAACATTTGCCCACTCTCCACCCTGTGAGAGTTGGGAATTCATTCGAGGGAGGTCAAGGAAATCCACGTAAGGGTGAGAGCCTTTGACGATTCGCAAAAGGACGTTATTGGAGAAATTTATTTACCCTTGCAAATCGGGCCGATTGACTTTCCAATATTATTTCAATTGATGGTCATCTCCTCTTCTTACAATTTGCTGCTAGGCAGGCCCTGGATACATATGGCAGGGCCGTACCATTTACGTTGCACCAATGCATAAAATTTGAGCGGGGATGCTAGGAGATCGTGGTCTACGGCGAGTGGGGTCACTTCGCCTATTTGGAGTATGATATCCTATTCATTGATGGGATAGGTAGAGACGCCTTCCACACTATAGAAATCATGCAGACTACTGAGGAAGAGAGCACTAAACATAATTTGGGAAAGCAATCGCCATACAGATCCATGATGGCATGAGAGAGATGATGAAATATGGATATAGGCAATGAACAAGGTTGGGAGCCAAGTTAGATGGGATCATAGAGCCAATCGAACACCTTGGGTAGAAAGGAAGGGTTGGCATAGGATATCAGCCTCCAGAAGGGAAAGCTCGCACCGTTAGCTTCGAGAAAAAGGTTTTTGTGTCAGAGCATGTTGCAAGTTTCTGACAGAGTTCAACACCCAAAAATGATATCATCGATGGGGTGGGGAAGTTGCTCGTGAATATGATTGAAGAGTGCTGTGAAGGAACTGACCTTAAGACACCGACTATCAGGGATCCAGAACCAGGAGAAGAGCTGCAGAATTGGACAACCAGTCCATCTTTGGTTCGTCAGGAGTCTTGGTATTATGGAACTGTAAAAGTTTTCTTTTGAAAGAGCACAGTCAATTGAGGCATGTTCCGCGTCTATACCTTATTGTCATTTGCCTCTTGTGAACGCTTACAGCATTCCCCTTTTGATGAAATAAAAAAGATTCATTTTCCTAAATATCACAACTCTATTTTACTGCTTTATTTATACCTAGCTTTTCTTTTCAGTAATCAAGCCGATAAAAGACCGCGTTCTGCAATTATGACATGCAACGAAATCGCTGAGCGTAATGATCTGGATTACAAGGAATATGACGAGAGTATGATTCCAGACAATCTCCCATAGGAGATCGAACATCTAGAGAGTCAGAAGAAGCCCAACCTTGAAGAAACAAAAATAGTCAATCTTGGAAGCAAAGAAGACGTGAAAGAAACCAGAATCAACATTCACCTGGAAGCTGAGTAGAAGGGAAAAATGATTGAGCTCCTCCGACAATACGTTGACATGTTCGCATGGTCCTATGATGATATTCCATGATTAAGAACCGACATTGTCTCCCATCGACTACCCACTGACCCTACCAGACCTCCGGTCAAGCAGAAGCCCAGGAATTTCAAACCTGATTTAAGTTTGAGGATAAAGGAAGAAGTGACCAAACAAATAGAAGCAAATGTAGTAAGAGTCACCAACTATCCAAGCTGGTTGGAAAACATCTTCCCAGTGCTCAAAAAGGACGGAAAGATTAGAATATGTGTGTATTACTGATATATTAACAAAGCTAGCCCAAATGACGATTTCCCCATTGCCAAATATCCACATTCTCATCGACAACTGTGCGAAGCACGAACTGCATTCGTTTGTGGATTGTTTTACTGGATACCATCAAATCCTAATGCATGAGGAAGACACATGAAAGACAGCTTTCACCACTCCTTGGGGAGTTTACTGTTACTTGGTTATGCCGTTCGGTCTCAAGAACGTAGGCGCCACCTACATGAGGGCCATGACGACCCTCTTTCAAGACATGATTCATAAGGAGATCGACGTATATGTGGATGATGTCATCATAAAATCTCGAAAGAGTTCAGAGCACTTGGACGACTTGAGGAAATATTTCTAACGCCTACGAAGGCACAGTTTGAAGTTGAATCCAGCAAAGTGCGCGTTCAGAGTCCTTGCTGGAAAACTATTGGGTTTTATTGTAAGGAGGAAATGGATAGAACTGGACTCATCAAAAATCAAAGCCATCCAAGAATTACCACCACCAAAGAGCAAGAAAGATGTTATGAGTTTCTTGGGAAGATTGAATTATATCAGTTGTTTCATAGCCCAGTCCACGGTGATCTACAAACCCATTTGTAAGTTGCTGAAGAAGGATGCTGCCACGAAATGGACGGAGGAGTTCCAGAAAGCGTTCGACAGAATTAAAGAGTATCTTTCAAACCCACCAGTGCTGGATCCCCCTGAACCAAGGAAACCATTGTTGCTCTATTTGTCAGTCTTGGACAATGCCTTCGACTGTGTGTTGGGGCAACACGACAAAACTGGGAGAAAAGAGCAGGCCATCTACTACTTAAGTAAGAAGTTTGTACCGTACGAGGCGAAGTACACTTTGATAGAACAAACTTGTTGTTCTCTGATCTGGATTGCTCAGAAGCTAAGGCATTACTTGTCAGCATACACTACACATTTGATATCTCAGTTCAACCCACTCAAGTACATTTTTCATAAGCCAATGCCTACCGGAAAGCTAACTAAATTGCAAATTCTTCTCAACCAATTTGACATTGTGTACATAACTCAGAAGAAAGGACAGGATTTAGTTGACCACCTCACCGAGAATCAAGTGGATGGGGACTATGAACCACTTCCCACGTATTTCCCCGATGAAGAAATACTATTTGCTGGGGAAGATATTGCAGAATTATACCCTAGGTGGAGGATGTTTTTTGATGGAGCAACAAACTTCAAAGGGGTCGGGATTGGGGCAGTCCTGATTTCAGGATCTGGACAACACTATTCAGCATCAACAAAAATAAGATTCCCTTATACCAATAATATGGCTGAATACGAGGCATACATCCTTGGAATCAGAATAGTAGTCGACATGAACAACAAAGAACTTTTGGTCATATGAGATTCCGATTTGCTGATCCACCAAGTACAAGGAGAATGATCAACCAAGAATAAAAAGATATTGCCGTACCTGCACTGTGTGAATGAGTTTTGCAAGAAGTTCACAAAGATAGAGTTCAGGCATGTCCCCAGAATTTAGAACGAGTTCGTCGATGCCCTTGCGACCTTATCATCTATGATTCAGCATCCAAACAAGAATTACATCGACCCAATTGAGATAGAAATCAAGGATCAACATGCACATTGCTTCCATGCGAATAAAGAACCAGATGGTAAACCTTGGTATCATGACATCAAGAAGTTCCTTGCGACCCAGAAGTACCTAGAAAATGCTACTAATGGTCAAAATCGAGTCCTCAGGAGGTTGGCAAACCACTGTTTCGTCAATGAGAAAATCTTGTACAAGAGGAACCCAGATTTAGATTTGTTGAGATGTGTAGACGCCGCCAAAGATTTCAGACTGTTGGAAGAAATACATGCAGGAAAGTGCGGGCCCTACATGAATGGGTTCACGTTAGCCAAGAAGATTTTGAGAGTTAGATACTTTTGGATGACTATGGATAGCGACAACATCCTCTATATACAGAAGTGTCACCAGTGCCAGATCCATAGAAACTTCATCCGGGTTCCACCAAATCAGCTAAATGTAATGGGTTGACCCTGGCCTTTCGCCGCCTAGGGTATGGATGTGATATGACCCATAGAGCCTGCAGCGTCAAACATACATCATTTTATATTTGTAGCCACCGACTATTTGACCAAATAGGTCGAGGCATCTACTTATAAGGCCGTCATAAAGAAGGTAGTGGTGGATTTTGTCCCGAACAACATCGTTTGCAAATTTGGGATGCCAGAGTCCACCATCATCGACAATGCCACTAACCTTAATAGTGACCTCACGAGAGAAATCTGCGAGAAGTTCGGAATCGTCCACCGTAATTCCACAGCCTACATACCACAAATGAATGGGGTAGTCGAGGCAGCTAACAAGAATATCAAGAGACAATGGCACGAGAAGTTACCTTTTGCCTTATTAGGTTACCGGACTACCATGAGAACATCTATTTGGGCAACGCCGTACATGTTGGTATATGGAACTGAAGCAGTGATGCGCACAGAAGTCGAAATACCATCATTAAGAGTCATTGAAGAAGCAAACATGGATGATGCAGAGTGGATACGCATCAGGAAAGAACATCTCATGCTCATTGATGAGAAAAGAATGGATGTAGTATGTCATAGCGAGCTATACCAAAACAGGATAGCTAGTGCATTTAACAAAAGAGTTAAGCCTGGCCAGTTCTCACTGGGGCAGTTGGTACTGAAGAAAATCTTTCCCCACAATGAAGAAGCTAAAGGGAAGTTGGCATTGAACAAGCAAGGTCCTTACATGGTTTGTAGAGCACTGTCTGGTTGAGCTCTAATCTTAGAAGAAATGGATGGAAGAGTCAGCACGAAGCCGATCAACTTGGACGCAATTAAGAAATATTACGCCTGAACACAGATAGAGTTAGGATTTTGATGTAACAGAATTACGTTCAACCTGACTTCCCACGGAGGATATGTAGGCAACCCACGTATGGTTCAATTTATCTCCCCCTTTCTCTTGTAATAGAAAAACCAAATGTCATTTTTTGTATGTTGTTCAGGAACTACGCCGACTTGATTTCCTCAGAAAGGAATATATAGGAAATCCTCATCGAATTCAGTCGTCTTTTGTAATTGAACTACGTCTTGGCCTGATTCCATTTGGATACGTAGGTTGTCTGAGTCAGACTCGGCCATTTCCATTTCTTAATCTCGTCATTTTGTATCTATTGTAATTGAACTACATTCCGACCTGATTCCGTTTTGGATAGATAGGCTGCCCAAGTCAGGCACAGTCGTTTTATCATATTTCATCTTTATCCTACGAACTACGTTCAGACCTGATTTTATTTTGGATACGTAGACAACCTGAAAGGGTTCGGTCATAACCTTAGGAAACCTCTGTAATGCATTAGCCTTAATTAGGATACAGTCGCAATAACAAGTAGACTCGTTGTCAGAAGACACCATGAAAGATCAACATCAATGGGACGAAGTTCTCGAAGAGATAAGTTCGCGTGTAAAGAACCTTTCATAACATGTCATAATCCGGAACGACAATATTTGCCTTAAAAGATACAAGTATTTTCGAAATAATTTCTAAAACTGTATATAAAGTAATCTATTCCACCTACCGAACTCCGTGGTGAAATCATGTTGAAGGCTGGGGCAAATCAGTATCACGGCCAACACAAACCAACTTCCCCCCTACTGAGAAGTTTTCTTTGAGTGCAGGGGCAATAAGGAGTAAAGAATCACTAGAACCACACTGGGGCAAATGACGGACCTGCTACTTGCCTAAGATTATCTCTCCTCCTTTTACTTTAAATTTTTGAGAACAACTAAGGCTAACTCTTGAATCCTCTGCAGGTGCTTCAGAATCAGACAACTGACAAAGAAATCTGTAAATTGCAAGCTGTCTACTCAATCAATTGGAGCGCCTAGTACAAATCACATGTCGGCTTCACCAATCGAGGTCCTGTATATAGCAAACCGTCAACTCAATCAATCGAAGCGCATTGTACAGTAAGGCCCCGTAAAATTCCACCTAATACTCGGGGTTTCGTGGCGCCGAGGTAAAGTAATGTAATTGAGGGATGTAGAATCGCCGCAGTACGGACTTCATGGGTTGTACAGTACGTCGGGGATTTGAAGGAATCATTTTGCAGACCATGGCATTTTTGCGGTCCGCTATGCGACCGTAGAACCACTTTGTGGGCTGTAGATCGACCGCATAGTGAAGCAGAACTTGAAATAATTTTGAGGACCATTATGCGGCCCATTATGGGAATGTATAACCATTTTGCAGGCTGCATAATCCATCACAGATACAATATGAGAAAACTTCGGAAGGAGGTTCTGCGGTCCATTATGTGACTGCAGATATGTCGCAGACCTGTCGAGCCCTGCCCAATTTTTGGGACCCTTTCTGCGGTCTCCTATTCGGGCCGCATACTTGTTTTGTGGTCCGTTCTGCTACCGCAGACCCGGCTTCGTAGAGTTTAAGTTTTGAAAAATTTAACTTGATCCCATTTCTACAAAAACAACTTAGGGTTTATTTTGGCTGGTCCTATTTGATATTTTAGAGAGAGGAAAGTGGTCTAGAATGAGGGTGGATTCCTAAGCTATTTGTTCATCAATCCTTGCTCAAGACTTGGAGAATTCACAAGGAAAACTCACAAGGTCTTCATCCAAGAGGTAAGGGTCCATACCCTAGTTTCAATTTCGAGTTTAGGGTAGAAAATAGTTAATGGGGAGTGTGATTCTTGGGTGTGAGAGTGTTATTTATCCATCAATGTACTATCAAGGTTTGTGGGAAGGTTGTTGAGCTTAAACACATAGACTTTGGGTTGTGAGATGAAGGAATCCACCATAGGAGTACCTTGAGATCATAGTGTCCACCTAGTGTTTGTTAAAATGCTCAAATGAGCTGAAACCACAAATACCTTCCTAATTTGTGTTCGATTTTGCTATATTTACAAATAGATCAAAGTTGCTAAGATTTCTGGAATATTGTAGTAACTTAAGGAATATCAAAGCGAGGTATGTTGGCTAAACTCCTCTTGTAAAATCGAATCCATGATGTCCTCGTAAGTTTTAGTTATGACTGGCTCAAGATCGTATGTATCATGTTCCGAGTTGTTTATTATAAACTTGACTATTCCAAACAAACTCTGTGTCAAAAGTTATATATTGAAAATATATACCAAATGCTCTTATCATATTATGTTATCCTTCTTGATTGTATTCAAATGTGACCATGTGTCAAATAATTATGAATTCAATTATGTCTCAAATGCTAGTTATTATGCCAAATTGTGGCAGAAAACCCAAGGTGCCTAAGACTCTTATTTACTCATATGTGTACTAAAGGTCATGATTAGAGATGCTTTATTGTTGTAATCCATGATGATGCTTGAAAGTAATAGGGGTGAGTATGAAATATGAGATATGACCGACGTGTCAAGAATGATATTACAATTGTGCCCACTAGTGCCAATGAGATGAAAAGATGAGCAAAAGACTATGAAATAAACTGAAAGTCCTTTATATAATAAACAATTAGGAGTATCGTTAGTCACTAAGGAGGGGCAGGTTGAAATGACCTAACACTGAAACTACACATGCCGGTGTAGGTGTGTATTGTGATTATTCTCCTTGTTTGGGATGAGATTGATATGATGAGATTATTCCCCTTAAATAGGATGAGATGATTTCTAGCAAAGGGTGATGTTGATCCATACGGAATTGTGGTGAGATGGCCTAGCCGGTAGGGTCGAGATCGGACGCCATGCCGCACAAATAGTGGTGATTGTGCTTTAATTCTTATCTTTCTCTCAACTTGGTGTCTTGGTATTGTTTGAGGCTTCTATTGATTCTATGGTTGTTCTTCCTTATTTTATTAATCATTCCATTGAGAGGGTGCTTATTCATTCATACTAGTACTATTCCATATATACTAACATCCCTTTTACCGGGGGCGCTGCATATTTAATGAATCCAGGTGGTTCCATAGCAGGCGGCTTTGATAAGTGATAGCGATATACCCTCTTCCCAGCTGACTTGGTGAGCCTCACTTCATTTTGGGGTCGTGTATCTTTTGTTCCTCGTGTATTATGTTTTGAGGTATAACCAGGGCCTTGTTGTCGGCACTATCATCGTACTATTTTGTATCTATTAGAGGCTCCGTAGACATAGTGTGGGTTGTATATTGGTGTCGGGAGAGTCAAACTTGTAAGGTTGTATTTGTACCACATGTTACACTTCAAACTATGAAAATGTAGGTATTTTGAGACATATAAATGATGTAACTAATGATACTAAATTTGCGTTGTTCACATGATCCTCATTATCTAATTAATGAAATAAATCTTCTCTTTATTCATGAGTGAGTTCGGGTAGAAGGTATTGTAAATGCTTGCTCGACCGGGTTATCTTGATTGAGCGCCAGTCGCGCTCCCCGAGGTCGGGGCGCGACAAACTCTGTATCAGAGCCTATGGTTTTAAAGTGTCCTAGGATGTCTTAGAGCCATGTCTAGTAGAGTCCTTCTTATCAGTTTGTTGTTACCCACATCAATAATTGGGAGGTTACTTGGGCATTTAGGAATAACACCCTTCCTTGATGATCTAGATCGTGCGATAGAGCTGATTGTAAGACTGTTCCTCCTCTAACTCGTGCATTACTCTAATTTTCAGTATATGGTACCTAGAAAGAAGGCAAGAACTAGCCAAGGAGCCAATGCCACCCCAGGAGTGGCAGTTGATTCTATACCTGATGATATGGGTGAGCACCCGAGAGGTGATGATATTTCCCCAACTACTACACTACCTGATTCTACTACTCCTGCTCAAAATCCACCAATCCCTATTCCTACTCAAGGTTCAACAATTCCTCCAACTAATATTCTAGTTCCACCTCCAGCCCCAGCTCCCGGTCCCGGTGTTTCTGAGGGGAATCTTATGGGAGCCATACATATGTTGGCTTAGATAGTGGCTTCCCAAACCAGAGATCAAATGTTGCACCTACTTCTTCCAGTCAACCAGGGGATTCTGCTAGTTCCAGAGTGAACAAGTTTCTTCAGTTAGATCCTCCAGTATTCACGGGTACTAATCCCGAGGAGGACCCCTAGGACTTCATTGATGAGACACACAAGACTCTTCGAGTTATGCGTTCTACTGAGTTAGCTTCCTACCGCCTGAAAAAGGTGGTATATTCTTGGTTTGAACTGTAGGAGGAGTCCCGTGAGGAGGGGAGCCCTTCAGCGAGGTGGAGTGAGTTCGCCGAAGCCTTCATTGATCATTTCTTGCCTGCCAATACTAAGGCGGCTAGTGCCGTCGAGTTTGAGAGCCTGAGGCAAGGTAGCCTGAGTGTGTGGGAGTACTATATGAGATTCGCGTGCCTGTCCAAGCATGTTATTTACATGTTGCCCACTATAGAGGCTAGAGTGCACCGGTTCCTGTAGGGCCTCAGCCCCTTAGTTATTAATGAGTCCGCTACAACTTCCTTGAATTGTGATATGAACTATGGGAAGATGGTCACATTTTCGCAAGAACCAGAGAACCGCAAATTGAAGAATAGAATGGAGCGAGAGGGTAGCAATCAGGACCGGACCCTGGGCAACTTTGGTGGTTCTTCTGGTATTGGTGGTTGTAGTTCGGTATTTAGGGAAGGGTCATCAGGGCCATCCATGTACTTTGCTCAGTCTTCAGTCAACGCACAACCATCAGGGCCCAGTCAGCAGCAGTGGAGCCGTTTTAGGCCCGTCTAGGGAAACAAATGATCCTACCAGTAGGGTTGGCCTGGTGGGAGATTCCAGCAGCAATGGAAACCCCTATGCCCTAGGTGTGGGAAGATACACTTAGGGGTCTGCTACATGGACCTACCCATATGCTAAGGGTGTGGGTTGAGAGGCCACATCCAGAGGGATTGACGTTCATCCCGCTAGGGTGTGGGCAGGGGTACGACACAACCAGCCAGTCCTGCAGCTACTACATTCATATCACCTCCTCCATCTCGAGGCACTCCAGCACACGCATGGCGTGGTGCGGCTAGGGGTGGTACACAGAGTTCGGGAGGACCCATCTGTTTTTATGCTATGAAGGATCGCTAGATTTCAAAGGCTACTCTAGAATGTTATCACAAGTATATTGACTGTCCAAACTCATAATGTATATGCTCTTATTGATCCCGATCCCACTTTGTCCTATGTCACTCCTTATGTTGCTATGGAATTTAGGATAGAACCAGAACATCTTCATGAGCTGTTCTCTGTATCTACTCTGGTTGGTGAGTCTATTGTGGCCGCACGAGTTTATAGGGATTATGCTGTCATGGTGCGTGGTCGGGACACCATAGCCAATCTCATTGAATTGGGGATGGTTGATTTTGATGTAATAATGGGGATGGACTAGATTTATTCATGTTTTACTAAGCTAGATTGCCGAACCATATCCCTTAGGTTTGAATTTCCTAATAAGCCAGTTATTGAATGGAAGGGGGATGATGTGGTGCTGAAGGGTATGTTTCTTTCTTACCTTAAGGCCACAAATATGATCAACAATGGATGTATTTACCATTTGGTCTGGGTTACGGACAAAATATGCTGAGGCACCTACACTTGGATCTGTACTAGTTGTGAATGCATTTCCGGAGATCTTTCTGGATGAGCTCCCTGAGATCCCACCAGGTAGAGAGATTGATTTTAGGATTGATACGATGCAAGGCACGCAGCCTATATCTATTCCACCCTATAGAATGGCACCGGAAGAGTTAAAGGATCTAAAGGAACAATCGAAGGATTTGTTAGATAAGGGTTTCATCTAGTTGAGTGTGTCGCCTTGGAGCGCACCGGTCCTCTTTGTAAGGAAGAATGATGGGTCTCTGAGAATGTGTATTGACTATCGGCAGCTCAACAAGGTCACGATCAAGAATAAGTACCCACTGCCAAGGATAAATGACCTGTTTGACCAATTGTAGGGTGCTAAGTACTTCTCCAAAATTGATTTAAGATTCGAGTATCACCAATTGAATATCGGGGAGCACGATATTCCGAAAATAACTTTTAGGACCCGGTATGGGCACTTTGAGTTTCTAGTGATCTCCTTTGGCCTAAAAAATGCCCTGACAGCTTCCATGGATTTTATGAATCGTCTCTTCAAGCCTTTTCTTGACTCCTTCATGATAGTATTCATTGACAATATTCTTGTATATTCATGAAGTAGAGAGGACCACGCCGATCATCTCAGGATAATTCTGCAGACTCTGTATCAGCACAAGTTGTATGCAAAGTTTCCGAAATGTAAATTTTGGCTTGAATATATCACATTCTTGTTCATGTCGTCTCCAGAGAAGGAATTAAGGTAGATACTCAGAAGATTGTAGATGTGAAAAATTAGCCTACACATACAATTCCAACAGAGATTCGTAGTTTCTTGGGCTTAGTTGGGTATTACAGGAAGTTTGTAGAAGGGTTCTCTACTCTTGCCTCTCCGTTGACTAAATTGACTCAGAAGGGAGTTAAGTTCCAATGGTCAGATGCTTGTGAAACAAGCTTCCAAGAGTTGAAATCAATATTGACTACGTCGCCGGTATTGACCCTACCAGAGAGTACGAATGGGTTTGTGGTATATTGTGATGCTTCACGGATCGAACTTGGGTGTGTATTAATGCAACATGGCAAGGTGATAGCTTATGCCTCTAGGCAACTCAAGAATCATGAGAAGAACTATCCAACGCATGACTTAGATCTTGCGGAAGTGGTATTTGCATTGAAGATTTGGCGTCATTATTTGTATGGGGTCCATGTGGATATATTCACAGACCATAAGAGCCTTCAATACATTTTCAAGAAGATGGAATTGAATATGAGGCAGAGAAGATGGCTTGAGTTACTCAAGGACTACGACGTCAGTATTCTATATCATCCGGGGAAGGCTAATGTTGTGGTGGATGCTCTTAGCCGAAAATCTTTTGGTAGCTTGGCTCACTTACATGCATATCAAAGGCCGTTGGCCAAGGAGATTCATCGGTTAGCTAGTTTGGGAGTTCGCCTTGCGAACTCCAGTGAAAGAGGGGTGATTGTGCAAAATAGGGTTGAATCATCGCTTGTTGTGGAAGTCAAGGAGAAGCAATACAACGATACATTGTTGATGCAGTTGAAAGAGGGGAAACATAAACATAAGACCACGACTTTTTCTCTTGGCATGGATGATGGTACACTAAGGTACCAAGGGCGATTATGTGTTCCAAATGTAGATGGTCTTCGGGAAAGAATCATGAATGAGGCTCACACTTCTAGGTATTCTATGCACCCAGGCTTTACAAAGATGTCTCATGATATTTAGAAAGTCTACTGGTGGTTGAAATGACCTAACCCCGAAACTACATGTGTCGATGTAGGTGTGTGTTGTGATTATTCCCCTTGTTTGGGATAAGATTGATGTTATAAGATTATTGCCCTTAAATGGGATAATATTATTGCTAGCAAAGGGTGATGTGTATCCAAACGACATTGTGGTGAGACGACCTAGCTAGTCGAGTTGAGATCGGATGTCATGTCGCACACATGGTGGTGGTTGTGCTTGAGATAATGAATGAGATTTTGATAATGATTGTGATTATAGTTGATGTATTTGGGTGAGATGGACTAGCCGATCGGTCCGTGGTCAAACTTCTTGCTAAAGTGATGGTGGTATATCGGTGCTAAAGATCTCCCAACCTAAAATATGTAATTTACTTTAAATCTTATCTTTCTCCAAACTTGGTGTCTTGGTATGTTTTGAGGCTTCTATTGATTCTATGGTTTTTCTTCCTTGTTTTTTTATTTGTTCCATTGAGAGGGTGTTTATTCATTTATAATAGTACTATTCCATATGTATTAACGTCCCTTTTGCCGGGGGTGCTGCATCTTTAATGGATGCAGGTAGTTCCACAGCAGGCGGTTTTGATCAGTGATAGTGGTATACCCTCCTTCCAGCTAACTTAGTGAGCCCCACTTCATTTCGGGGTCGTGTATCTTTTGTTCCTCGTGTATTATGTTTTGAAGTATAGTAGGGGTCTTGTTGCCGTCACTATCATACTACTCTTTTGTATCTATTAGAGGCTCCGTAGATATAGTATAGGTTGTATGTCGGTGTTGGGAGAGTCAAACTTGTAAGGTTGTATTTGTACCACATGTTCCACTTCAAACTATGAAAATATAGGTATTTTGAGACATATAAATGATGTAACTAATGATACTGAATTGGCGTTGTTCACATGATCCTCCTCATTGTCTAATTAATGAAATAGATCTTCTCTTTATTCATGAGTGAGTTCGAGTAGAAGGTACTGTATAGGCTTGCTTGGCCGGGTTATCTCGGTTGAGTGCCGGTCGCGCTCTCCGAGGTCGGGGATTGACATGTACAAATCGAACGTCGGCTCGCCAACTGGAGCCCTGTATATAGAAAACTACAAACTTCGCCAATGAAAAGCAATCCGCAACATCACTCTATCAATCACAGATATAGGAATAGACAATCGCAATCCTCGTCCCCAATGTTCTGCCAATCGATGGCCGCAACCCAGCTTTGCAGTCAAGAGTATCTCTCGGGCATGCTTATATTTCATTTCGCTATTACTTTGAATGTTTTAACGTTTTGTTCGTGCAACTTTAGGCATGATTTTGATCGCTCCCGAGCGGAGAATACTTTACATTTTAGTGCAAAGATCTCCCAACAAGCGGAGACGCACTCTACAAATCAAGCTCTCCCAACAAGCGGAGACATTTATCAGTGCAAAGCTCTCCCAGCAAGTAGAGACACACTTTACCAATCAATCTCTCCCAACAAGTGGAGACAATTTTCAAATGCTCCGACAGCTGTGGAACGGTACAGAACCCGACTAACAAATCGAGTCATAACCCGGCAACCAGGCATCATCATTCCTGTATCATTTGCATCGCATCTACTGCATTACCATATATTGGTATGCGTGTATTTTATTTTGTTTTGCAGGACAAACACCGCAACATGGAACTATTTCTTAGCATCAGACCGAACTATAATGCTATGGGGACATCCAACCCAATAGCGGGCTCAAAATCCCAGCTCAAGATGACCACCGAGCTCAAATTTTGAATCATTCAAATCAGGCCGCAAAATTCAAGCTATCATGAGTGACCAATCTTCTGTCTCGCCGTATCATCACACTACGATACCGGGGCAATTCCTGTGAGTGTCACTTCCTCAAAATCCATACTCCAGAACTACATGATGCCTGATCCTCGTTAAGCCCGATGTATGTAAGAAATTCAAAGCCATAATTCGGCCCAATATCCCTAAAACCTTCCTAGATTCTTCCTTAATTCATAATTTTCATGCCATTCTTTCAAAGCATACCTAAAGTCGGGAAAGAATTGGCTTTGGTTCAATTTCTTTGCCCGAAAACTCTTTCATCGTCTCCGGTCAAAGAGGGGCATCTGTTGACAACTAATTTTGACTCTCCCTTTAAAAATTAAATTATTCATGCTTAACAATGTACAATAAATACTTTAAAAGTATTTTCTATTAATGAATATCTATTTTAACAAATTAATTAAGTATTAGTTTCAAAATTAATCATGTAGTACTGATATTGTGTAATTACAAATGTATTCACTATCGTAAAATAACTTTTATATATACATTACATAGGTTTAATTATTTGACAAAATTACTCCTTAATATCCAGTGAATTAGGTTACTATGTTAATATTTTAAAATTAGTGCTATAATTTGAAATATGGGTCATTTATAGATAATTAATTGAAATAATTAGCAACATATAGTAATTATAATTTTATCACATTTTTTAATTGAAATTTTTAGGCTTATTTAAATTGATTTTAAAAGGGTTAAAAAACTAAGAGGTTACAATTGCAATTCCTCAACTAAATACTAAATGGCTATTTTTAAAATTATTTTAGCCCAAATATACAGCCCAATCCGAAAATACCCAGCCCAAGTCTACTCCCCTCTTCCAACTTGGTAATCCATGCCATTCTCATTAAACAAATGAGATCGTGCCACGCTACCCTCATTTATCACTCACAAAACAAACACACACGTATCTGAACCATCGATCCATTTGATCAATGACTCACATTTAATCTTTGGCTTTCCTTTGATTTTTAAACACCCGCCCAGAGATCAAATCTCAACCATCCAAATTCTTTTAATCTAATGGCCCCCGATTTTCCCACTTAAAATATTTCTAAAAATCCAAGTCGTTGATCAACAGATCCAACGGCTCCCGTTCCGTCTCTTACCTTTAAGCCTAAAGACCAACCCCCAATTTCCTAGAAACCCTAATCATTTCCCCCACGCCCTGCCACCCTCATTTCCCTTTCTTCTCTCTTTTCTCTCATCTCAATCAAAACATCACTCTCAGAACCTTCACAAATTCGTTCAAGGTCACTTAAAAACACTGTAAATCATCTCCCATGTCCCTACTACACTATGACTCTTGCTTAATATTCCCTTTTTCAATCAGAAATCCAAGACACCCAAATCCGAAACCCTAAGCTCAAAGGAGAAATCATTTGATTTTCTCTCATACGTCAAAATCGGAGCTTGAAGTTACCTCTTGCCTTCTGAAATCCATGAATCCTGCTGCAAACTCCCTTTATCAATTACAAATTCAAACATCCAAATTCTAAAACCCTAGACTGAAGAATGCAACATCAAATATCCGTTTCTCCTTTGTGTTCCGTCAAATCGGAGCATGCATGGAGTCGTCTCAGAGTTTATTATGAGGAATCAAAGTCCAGAGGTCAAACTCAGTGACCTATGGATATTAGGGCTTTAACCACTGGTTCAAAGCCTTCAACGATCGATCCCTCATCTCAGGTAAAGTTAGCCTTGTTTTTCCCTATGTTTCTTTCCGATTTTCACTCGATTTGCTATCATCATCTACCGTGTGTCATCTTCTACTATCATTTTGAATCTTGTTGAACCCTAGAGGCATTGAATGCCACTATAAAAAGGGATCTTCAATTCTCTCACCTAACATACATACACACATACATATACGAACACACTAAGCACACAAAGACACTAAGAAATTTAGGGTTTTTAATCTTGGCGTTCTTACTGTTTTCCCTCTCTTTTGCTGAGTTCTATTGCTGATTTGAACTTGAGAGTTTTGGGATTTTGAGCAACAAAAAGAGTCTGTTTGGTCTTCTGCCCCCGAAAAGGTCAGCATCTCTCTCTCTCACTCCTCTTTGTTCGTCTTTTTGAATGACATAAGTATACTGAGATAGGTGCTATAGATTATAATTATGTGCTTGAAATATTTGATGTTTATGCTTTGTTAGTTTGACGGCCTTTTGTGGTCAGCTTGTTCTGTTATGATTCTTTGAGTAACAATCGATTAAATCATTGATAATTGTTGATCTTTGTTTTGATTTTTTTCAAACAGTCTCCATGCCTAAGCTATTATGAATTCATGTTCAATATGAACTTCGTAGTCTTTATTGACTTACAGTAAACTCATCTCTGTCTTATTGCATCTCTGTAATCTTGTGAATTTTGGAAGTTGAACTTACTACCTAATAGTTATGACAAAATTGAAACCTGAACTTGTTCAAGATTTATATCCCTGCTCTTTTTAACCTTGATCCTGAGCTTAAAATGTTTAAACACTTTCTTCTCTGCTTGTACTTGATAAATTATTTCTGAGTTGTTACTATAGTCTTTACTTTGTTTAGTTATTACCATTGTTAACTAATCATGTTCATGTTACCCCTTCACCAATAATACTGTTGTGATCTTTACTTCTGCATATTATTCCCTGCATCCTATTTGCTTTATGATTTAGTTCATTATTTGGTAATCTTGACTGATTTACACGTGAATGTTCAATAAGTCCATACCACTTAACTAAGTTAAAAGAATCTAAGTGTTTAGATACTCTTCTTCTCTGTATCTGTATCTTCTAACTCCGAGGGCAAATTTCTGGGTTATCACTATAACCTTCTCATGATCATACTCAACTGTTGTATGTATTTATAGGAAGCTATCTTATTTGTATCAAACTGTCTTATTCTCATGAATCTTTGTTGTATATATTCTGTTATAGTTAAGATATCTTCCTCTTCACATGCAAGACATGATCTTGTTTGGATAAAGTCAACTGGTAATTGCTGCATAACTAAGTTTGTTTGCCCCAATGATTAGTTGAGACCTTCATATACATGTGTAATTCAAAATGTGTACAATACATCTCTGTCCTTGAATTCTTTAAGCCACTATAGATTCTATAAAGCCTGCATCTATCTATTATTGGCCTATCTTCCATGAAGATAGGACTTAGACACTATGTTATAATCAAGTGACACTTTTAGGAGCTGAAGCACGATCACTTCATACCTATATGCTGAACTAGATTTATGCTTGAGTTTGAATTTTTTCTGATGCAATATTCTCCATCTCCTTTCTTTACCAACATGTTGATCTAGTTCTGTAATTAGTTCTGTAATGTGCAAAGTTCCCATACTTATATGATATCACTATCTCACTCACGCTACTTATGTGTAGTTGATTCAATGTTGCAAGCATCTTTGTTTGACACTACAACTCCATGTTATGTCTTGAATTGTGCTTAGCCCTTCTCCCTATTGTTAATCTAAAACTGAATCTGATTCTCAAACCTCATGAAGTCCATTTGTTGATATTGTTTGAACCTGATGATTTGCTAATACTGTTAGAAGCATGACCCTTTTTCGACCTTAGGGGTGCCATGTTTGAACCTGTGAATTTGTAGTCATGATGAGAGCTTAATTCCATGACCTTGATAACCTCTCTGTAACAATGGCTGATTATGACTATTGGTTTGAATCTACCTCGATGTCTTTAAGGTTCCAAGTAACTTTATCAATACCTGTTTGAATATGTTATGCCTCAATGATTTATTCCTGTAATGGTGTGATTATGAAACTTCTTTTTATCTATGTGTATTTTGAAACTCAGCCCCCTTTAGGTTTCCTTGATATGTGTCCCCTATTTAGTATTAAAAGCAAATCTGTATTCTCTGGTGTTATTTTCATTAAGAGGAAAGTATATATATTTTGTGGTGAGTAATGCTTTAGTACTTAGTTTGCATTGGAAGGGCCTCATTGGCACTTAAACCCGTAATGAAAATATGTCATTAGTGATTCAGGGTATTTGGGAGCGGAGTTTGACTCTAGGCTGGGTTGCCCTTAGTGATTAAGGGTATTTGGGAGCGGAGTTCAACTCTAGGTTGGGCTGCCCTCCCTGGAACAAGCATTGCCCTGGGCCTTGAGTCCCTTGGGAACTTTGAAGTGTTAAGGGATCCAAAGGGAGCATCGACTCGAGTAGGGTTCCCTCCTTAGCTCTTAATTCATTGACACATTCAGTTCTTTAAGGGTTTAGTGTTTAATGACAACGAAAGGTTTCCAATGTGAATTATTTACTAAGTAAAGCCATCACATTAATATATAATTTACTCTACCATACTAATTGTATTCTTGATTTAGTTAGCTTTTTGTGAATTTGTCATGAATATCAAAGTATGATCTATAGTTAGAATATGCTAAATGTATATTGGATATGTCTAATGACTTATTGTTTTTGACATGTACATCTGTTTGGGCCTCTGAGCTCTTGATGAACTCAGGCCCAATTCCAACCTTATTGCATCTCGTCAAGGAGTCCAAAGTCAGTTGTGTTCACGTTTCTTTACTGCCGGGCCTATCTTCTTGAGGTCCAATCATAGAGTCCGATCCTCTTTTCCTCAACTCCTTTATCATTATTACTGTCTCATTAATTTAGTTTACTGCTTCTATTAGTTTAATGTTAGTTGTATTTGTTATGTCTTTATTGTTGTTTTATTTCTCATCTATATACCACTCATATATTAGAACACATATTTTTCTTTCATGCTTTAATATCATATGAACTTAGGCAAGCCTTAAATAACATAGAATTTAAAAGGAAAATTAGTTAGAAATAGATCCTTAACTCACTAATTCTAATCTGCCCGCAAATTATTATTGTGTTTCACTCACCCTCCTTTCCTTGAAAGATTTTCAAAATTCAGAACTTAGCAAAACAACAGCTCTATTTCAAAAAGGAAAAATAAGATTTCAGCTTCATTTTCAAAAGAAAGAAAATCAGAACTTCAAGAATTGCCACGTTTAAGGAATTTTCAGCAAACGGCCTCTCTTCTTTGAAAACCCTCCGAATCTAAGGTAATTTTAGGCTCACTTTCTTGAAAGATATCCTTTAGAGTTATGTAACTAACCATCCCCCAAATTAAAGTCTTTTCATAACTCAATCTTTTTATAAACTTATAAAATCTAGACCATTTATGTACTAATTTCAAGTCTCTTTTAATATCTCTTATAAACCTCTTCATAAACTCATATCCCTTTAGGACCTCACATTCTTTCTATCGATATCATACTTAGGTATGCATTAAGCAACATTCCTTATCATTAGTCAAAGCCTTTTATAAAATAATTGACCCCAAACTTAGCCTAAATTCTGTGGAGCTACCTTAGGTCGATTTTAAAGGGTGTCTAACACCTTCCCCTTAGAAGAACAAGAACCCTTATCCTTAATATCATCGGTTAGGAGACTAATAAAGAACATGACTTAGTAATTAAATAGGTACCCTTGTATCCCTTTAAATATTAGGTAGAGATTCTCTTTCATCAACAACAGAGAAACCACAAGTTGAATCCTGTCTTGACTAGTGCAAAATAGGGTGCAACACCAACAAGTCTCAAAACATAACATGAACCTACTCGAGGCCTCAAATTCCGAAACATGACCACGAATCACACCTTAATTCAAGCTTAATGAACTATGAATTTTTAACTTTTACAACTCGCACTGAATCATATTAAATCAACCCGGAATGACGTCAAATTTTTCATGCAAGTCCCAAATGACACAACGAAGATATTTAACTCCTGAAATCGCAATCCGAACACGATATCAACAAAGTCAACTCCCGGTCAAACCTCTCAACCTTCCAAACCTTCAACTTTCCAACTTTTTCCAAAATGCATCAAATTAACCTACGGACCTCTAAATCCAAATCCGGACACGTGCTTAAGTCTAAAATTACCATACGAAGGTATCAGAATCATCAAAATACCATTCCAGAGTTGTCTACACAAAATTCAAATTTCGAAAAACTCTTACCGCTTAAGCTTCTAATACAAGAATTATCCTTTCAAATAAATCCCGAATCATCCGAAAACTAAACCTGGCCACACATGCAAGTCATAATACATAATACGAAGTTGCTCGAGACCTTAAGCCATCGAACAAGACGCAAATCTTTAAAACGACCGGTCGGATCGTTACAATCTTAGAGAAAGGGATATGCCCAAGTTTATAATGCCAAACAGCATCAATATTGTTGACTTTATTAGCTACAACAATGGTATTTAAAGTTGAAGTATCACTAGTTACAGGAGAAGTGGCTGCAGGAAATGATCATGAAACAGAACTAGGAATACTATCAGAAGTGAATTAACAGAACTAGAAGAAGATGGAACAAAACATTGTTGAAGAGCAGAAGTAGCTTGTTGAAAGAGTTTGCAAAGACCATTGTCCAGCCTACCAAACACCATTGGCTTCTTCACTGTAGGGCCCTGTAGAGCGCAAGCAATCTTGGTATACTGTACAATATCAACATCATGACACAACAACTTATGAACACTAATGAGATTTTACTGGAAACTAGGAATATAAAGCACATTATGAAGAATAAGATCAGGAAATAAGGCTAGAGAACCAATATCAGTGACTTTGACTTTATATCCATTAGGAAGAGAGACTAGGTAAGGGGCATGTAAAGTTTGTATATTGAAAAGCAGATTTTTAATGGAAGTCATATGATCAGATGCTCCTGAGTCTATTATCCAAACTATTCCATCTACTCTACTCAACATACAGGCTCCAAAAAATACTCCATTTGAGGGGACAATATACCAGCAAAGTTGGCAGAACCTATAAGGTTGGAACCAAGAGGGGAAGTAGTAATTTGGGTCTGCTGCTGAAGTAACACCATCAGTTGGGAAATTCGTCCTTGGTAAGGCCAAGCACTGCAGAAGGACTCTAAGATTCATACATATCAGCACCATAGTCTATAGTAGAAATACCAGGCATGGTAGTGGACTCAAGCTCAACATGAGCAGATGATCTTTTAGGGTCCAAATTCTTTATAGCTCTGACATTAGGGGGAAAATCCATGAAGTTTATAACACCTGTCAATACTGTGACTAGGTTTCTTACAATATTTGCATACCACTGAAGAACTAGGAGACTCAAAAGAAACCTTAGAAGAGAAGTTAGGTTTTGACACAGCAGTAGTGTTGGAAGTTGATGCAGAATTCAATACACCAGCAGTGAAAGAAGCACAATTAGAGCAGAACTGAGTCCCAACAGATACCTGCCTCTAATTCTCATCAAACAAAATAATATTGTTGAATATACCGACATATGGGAGGGGCTTCATCATTAAAGTGTTACTCCTGGTCTGAACATAAGTTTCATTCAAACCCATAAGAAATTGATAAGCCCTTTGTTCCTCATCCTCAACTGATTTGGCCGTACAAGTACAAACCTTTGCCTTACCAGCAGAGATGGAGGCAATTTTATCCCACAACTGTTTTATCTTATTGAAATAAGATGCTATATCGAGTGACACTTGAGAGATATATGCCAGTTCATTTTTCAGCTCAAAAACCCTGGCACACTCAGCCTTACCATATCTCTCTTCTATTTCACCCCATATATCTTTAGCAAACTCATAATACTCTACACTTCGAGCAATTTCTTTGGACAAGGAATTTATTAGCTAAGATATTATAAGATCATTGCATATCTGCCATTGTCTAGCTAGGGGTAACCCATCAGGAGGTCTCCCAGTTGTACCAATTATGAAGTTAGTTTTATTTCTGATAGACAAAGCGACTAAGACAGTGCGTCTCCAACTACCATAACAGGCTCCATCAAAAGGAGTGGAGACAAGAGAGGTTCCAAGAACATCAGAAGGATGAACATATATGGGATCACAGGGATGGGTATACTCGTCCTCATGAAACACAATATGTGAACTAGTGGGAGATGCAAGGGTTGACTGAGTGAGATCAAAACTACCATTCGTCATGTTGACAACAAAATAATAGTCAACTAAGAAAATGAGAACAACAACAAAATATTACCACAATAAGGAAGAAGAGAATAAATATACCAGCCTTTTTTTGCAACCGGAGAGAGAACGACCTTTGATGAAGAAAAAAATAAAGCTCAAAATCCTAGCTCAGAAACATCTTAATACTTGAAAATTCTCGACGAATCCTTCACGTTAGATGCCGAAAAACTCCATCGTGAAGATAAACCCACCGAAAATAAAGAGATCGACCGGAATAACCAGCAAATCGACGGACACTGTCGAACTTCGAAAACTCTGATGAGAAACAACAAGGGTAGAATCAATCGGAAGCGCAACACTAGACGAGCATGGATTTGTGCTCTGATACCATGTTAACAACCGGCATCTACATAGATTCGACGAAAAAGAACTTAGAGTTAGGTAGAAGTGAGAGAGAAAGTTCGAGATATTTTCTCATAAAGAAAGCCAAAATGAATCATCTATCTATTACAACCGGGTCCTTGTCTATATATACATGGTCCAATACTGAGTAAAAGAAAATAGACTAAAGTGGGCTACCGGACTAACAGTGTTACAAATAAATGGGCCTAAACTAATGTACATAAATATACATGGGCCTTAGCCTGCATCTGCTCCAACCCAGATCTAGACTCCCAACAGATTCAATACACAGAAAATTCTCTCAATTGTCCATCTTTAAATCTAATATTATGTGACTGATAGAGCTTCTTTTTCATCCCATCTACTAGGACTGATTAAAGGCAACCACTTTCAGTGCAATCCGTTGTGTGGTTAGATGATTTGTTAGGTAATATCAGGAAGTTGTTGATATTTTTGCAGCCAAAAGATCAATATTTGTTATATATTTTCTTCAACATTGTTACATATAAATCATCAAAAGATTGATTTCAATTAAAACATAATTTGCTAGTACAACTCCACCTTTTTAGCGTATCACACGCCCGCTATAAATGCACACATGCAATTGGTTGTTGTAACACTTCGCGTAGAATATTGAAGCTTTTATACACAGTTAAAATTTTGTAAGAATATAGGAATTACTCTCCACTGAAAGACGGATGGACAAAAACACAAACATATTAATCTTCTCATTGAGAGACGTACAACCTTTTTTTCTCCAAGAGACAAGCCTGCTGCATGGTTGCAGTTGCAGCTAATTGACGACAATACTTAATGCAACATGTAGATAAAAACGTATGTGCATACTTTCAACTGAAAAACATTATTCAGACAGCCTCAAACGTAACAGCAGGAAATAATTTTCCCTTAGTACTTGTTCTCAAAGTACAGTGATAGTTATCTTCAGACCCTTAGGACAATCGTTGGAGAGAGAAGAAATTGATGTTTTATATTTCAATAACACACAAGAGGGGTGATTTGTATTGTGTCTAATTTTCGCGTGCACTGGATTATAGAATATAAGTATTTTTACGTGGAAAATACCCGACTCAAAAGGTAAAAAAAACCACGACCTACTTCCCAGTAGAATTTTTCCCAAACACTTCACTATAACTCTAAGCCAAACAATAATGTTCACAAACTCTTGCAAACCTAAGGATTAACTCTAAGTGAGTGCTTCAAGTTAACTCTTACTTGAATGATACAACTCAAGTACCTAGTACAAATGCTTCTAAGAAAAGCTGAAAGGTACAACTCAAAAGCTCTTACTACAATTGAACTAGAATTAAATATAGACACATAGAACTGGTTTTTCAATCTGGTTCATGTAATTTCAGGTTCGCACTCTTGAAACTCACAGGAATTGCTCACAAAATGCATGATTATTTTGCTCTCAATTCTTGCTTAACTTCAGTATGTGTGCGTCCCCTATAAAAGAGAACACAACTGATATATATAGAGCTAGTACCATTAGGATTAACTAGAAACCTAATGCTTTACTCTTCTTTGGTGGAAGAGTTCTAATTAACTTTAACTTCTAACTCTTTCCTTATCTTGGATAGAGTTCTCTTCAAGTAAGAAGTATTACTCCTTATCAAATATGCAATCTTTTCGTTCAGGGATTATCAGAAATAACCACTTAAACTTATCCCTTGCACGTGCATGTCTTTTGCTTGATTCTGACCGTAACCTATGTACAGTGTATATAGAACTGGTTCATGCATGTGTTCCTTTGTCAATCATCAAAACCAAAACCGCTCGGATCAACTGAAATGTAGTAACGAACTCCAACTTTGTCTCGAGTGATAGAGGCGGATCCGGAATTTTAATTCTATGAGTTCAACTTTTAATGTTTTTAACATTGAACTCATTATATTTTTAAAGTTATGAGTTCATTATATTATTTTTATAATTTTAATAATTTTTTACACATTAATTTTTACTCCGCGTAAAATATTATAGGTCAATCGAACCCTTCACTAACACATTGCATTTGCCCCATGAGGTTTTCCTAGTGTTACCTGTTACCAGAGGCGGAGCTAGTCTTATAGGTGCAGATTCGGTCGAACTCAGTCACTTTTGCTTAAACACTGTATTTATATTAAGGAATTTATTAAATATGTACAAATATTTAATTACGAACCCAATAACTAAGACGACCTATGGGTTTCGAGGCAAATTCAGAACCCATAAATTTTAAATCTCGGCTTTGCCTCTGAGTGTTGCAATATATTTGTTGGAAGGCAGGAGTCATAGCCTGTGACGTCCACTTGAACCAAGTTGTGGAGTTTTGGGTCATAATTGAAAACTGCAAAAAGTTTCATTACATATTATAAAAAAGCTTTTCACGCAGTAGGTTAGCATATTCATGTAATAGGTTGTCAAGACTCATATATATATATATATATATATATATATATATATATATATATATATATATATATATAGAAATCAATAGATGACTTATCAAGAAAACTTACCTGGACATCGCCAACCTTAACGAATATAGTCTCAAATGATCATTAAGAGTGCAAGGAATGTGGTGGATGAATGAACTCTTGCACCCTTAGCCAAATATTTCGAGTCCTAGGAATGAAGAAATTTTTGGTAGAAAGAGCTTCCCTCTGAAATGAGATTTAAATTGTGCGAGTTCGGATTAGCCCATGGTCCGTGTCCGCAAATATCGAACGGTTTAAAAAAGAAAAAAGGAATGCAGTCCTAACTACTAAACATGATTCCAAATAAACATATCTTGCAAATAGAAGTACAACACATGAGAGACTGCAACATTTACGAATTATCAAACCAAAAGCAAATAAAAGCAAAAGGCGAAAAATTGATTTAAGAAATAATCACGATTTCAGCAGAAGAGAATGAATCTAGAAAGTCAATTTTCAATTAGAATAAAGATCACTCCAATGTCAACTCAAATATGTAAAATTTCATAACAAAATCCTTAAATAGTGGGGAGTCTGAGTCACCACCTCCTTCATTTGTTCTGATCGTCTTTTTTTAACAGGAAATTGACTTGAATAAAAATTAAATTAAGACTGTAAACAAGGGAAGGTGACATCAAGAATGGAATTCTAGCATACTCTAATTATAATATTTTCAGTTAATAACTTGAAATCACGTTCTGAACTGCCGTTTCTGGTGGCTTCGCTTAGAATACAACAGAACGGAAATCATTGTGCATAAGTAATTATAATATAATCCCTTGTTAAGTTTTTTCATAAGTGTGCAATGATGATTTATGACAGGATTAGAGAATGAAGCTCCGGCTAACTTCGTGCCAACAGTCGTGGTTAATTAAAAGAGAGAGCAAACAAGCTTTAACATTTTATGGTCAGAATCAGCATGATCTCAAATCATTCATTTGTGTATGGATTTCTAGCTTTGCAAGCTTTTGATGCTTCACGTTCATTTCTTTCCACTTAGTTGTGTAAGAGAGTTAAAATATATAAACTGACTTATACGTATTTTTAACATAAATTGAATATTATAGTAATATACATAGTTTTCGAATATCTAAATTTTAATTTTAAAATGTTGAGATAATCTAATTTAATTTAATTTCAACCATTAGTCAAATTGACTCTCGAAAAGTGAAATGTGACAGGTAAATGAGAATGGATCGAGGGAGTAGCGTTGAAAACATGACTCCTTGCTCTTCTCAATTTGATATCTAACAAAGATAAATTTTATTTTAACACTGAATAGCCTAATGAAATTGTTTTAAAAGATTATTGCTGTAATTAGTTAGTAGGAATTAAGATTAGTAATTTGGGACATGAAAAATAGTATTAAGGAAAAGAAGGTTTAGAAATTCTTTCAAAGGTTCTGAACTTCATTACTCCTTATCTACTAAACTATACGAACTGTCCTCTATAGTACTACTTGGATTTCCAATGTCACCACAGAAATTATGACATACTACTAACTATTTACTATCTCTCGTGTCATTCACCGCTCCCTATTGTTGTGTATGATTTAGGTTCATCAATTAAAGGTATTCCTACACCAAATGTACGCATAAGGTAGAACGTGCTCATAAATACGTAGAACAACGAAGATGCAATATAGTACAATACATCAGTTTTTTTAAAGGCACTGACGGGCCATCCCCGTCTTTGGGCAAGGCGATGGAAAATCGCCCCGAGGCGGCAGTGGGGGAATATCTACGGAAAGTATGGGTGTTTAATGGGTGGGCCGGGCCGGTCCGGGATGGGAAAAAAGGTGACCGGCCGGTTTCCAATCCGGGAAAAACCGGGCTTAACGGGTCCGTCCATCCGGGTAAAAAATCAACCGGAAGGGTTAGGGGTCCAAGGGGCCGGGTTAGTGTTATTATTATTTTTATATATATTTTGTATAACTATCGTAATTTATATTAATATAAAGTAAAAATATAAAACAAAAAAATAATCTTATAAAAAGAGTGTTTGAATAAAAGGATGCAAAGGGTTTAAAATCTTTATATTTTAAATTTTGAATATTTCATTAAGAATTTAAGATAATAGAATACAATGAAGATGGAAAAAAAAATTGCACTTATAATTTGCAAGTTCAAACTTGCAAATTAAAGTTTACATTTAATACTTCAAATTAAAGTTCAAACTTGCACTTATCATTGCATAATAATACTTCAAATTAATCTAACAAACTAAAACATTAAGCATAATACGTCTAATAATTTTAAAATAACACAAATTGTCTCAAATCAACTTAAAATCTTAAATACGAATTTCTGGAGAACGCTCAAGACAATTCTTCATATGCCTCCTTAAACAGCCTGTGCTCTCCCACTTTCGATGAGGATTTAAAACTCGACCACAATTCTTGCACTTTACTTTGTGAACTTCTTCATTTTCTTCTACCACCTCAAAGTGTTCCCAAACATATGAGCGTACTCTAGAATCACGGGGCATGATTTAACTTGAATTGAGAATTTGAGTTTGAGAAATGAGAGATGAGTGAAGAAATGAAGAAGAGGGGGGTGTATTTATAGTGGATGTATTTATAGTTTTACAAAGGGCTAAATAAGTAATTACTAAAAGTGTTATTTTTAAAAATAAATTGCCCAAAAAGGGTTATTCTTGCAAAATATCCGTTGGGCAACGGTTAAATTTGAAGGCCAACGGTAATATGACTTTAAAAAAAAAAGTCTGATTTATAGCCGTTGAACCGATCCGGACCGGTTAACCGGTTCAACAGTATTTTTCGTTGACCGGTTCGGTTAACCGATTTTTTTTTAAAATGGACCAACCCTCCTAACCCAGCCTACCCGGTCCCCTAACTACTAGTCCGGGCCGGTCCGGTTTACAACCGGTCTTGGCCTGTCTGGAAACGGGTCAACCCGGCCCGTTAAACAGGCTTAACGGAAAGAGCGCTCAAACCACTAGCGCTTACTCCCAGCTGGCACGCCTTGTGTCCCACTAGTGAGGCGCACGCCCAGAAATTTACTTATTTCTGCTGTTTCTTTTCATACTTTAATTATAAGTAGATTAGCTTTGCTCAATCATGAGGATATATCACTATTGGCGAAATAATCTTGAAGAGCAATGTCCTTACCATGCGGCAAGGCATCGGCATAACATTTGATGTTTACCAATCCAATGAATACACGTCACGTACAAACATACAATACTTTTATTATTAAATTATATTTAATTAATATTTTTTTTTTTATCTTCAAGCCCCCAAGCTGTTGACTACAGAAGTTCGGGTTTATGGACGGGCGTTCGACTACATAAGCCATCCACCTTGTTAGGAGATTGATGGAGCAGTATAGGGAGAAGAAGAAAGATTTGCATATGGTGTTCATCGACTTAAAAAAGGCGTACGATAAAGTTCTGAGGGAGGTTTTGTGAAGATGTTTAGATGCCAGAGGTGTACTTGTTGCCTACGTAAGGGTGAATAGGGACAAGTATGATGGAGCAAATACCCGAGTGAGGATAGTGGGTGGGAACCCAGATCATTATCTTGTTATGATGGGGTTGCATCAGCGGTCGACACTCAGGCCTTTTTTGTTTGCCCTGGCGATGGTCGTATTGACGCGCTACATCCAAGGGGAAGTGCCGTGGTGCATGATATTTGCAGATGATATTGTATTGATTGATGAAACGTGAGGTGGTGTGAACACGCAGTTAGAGGTATGGAGGCAGACCCTGGAGTCTAAAAGTTTCAAGTTGAGCAGGACCAAGACCAAATACTTGAAGTGTAAGTTCAGTGGCGAGACTCAAGGAGGGGAAGGGGAGGTGAGGCTGGACTCGCAGGTCATTCCTAGAAGAGGAAGTTTTAAGTACCTTAGGTCTATTATTCAAGGGGATGGGAAGATTGATGAAGATGTCACACATCATATTAGGGCGGGATGGATGAAATGAAGACTCGCTTCCTGTGTTCTGTGTGACAAGAAGGTGCCACCGAAACTTAAAGGTAAGTTCTACATAGTGTTGGTCAGACCAACGATATTGTATGGGGCTGAGTGTTGGCCAGTCAAGATCGCTCATGTCCAGAAAATGAAGGTAACGGAGATGAGGATGTTGAGATGGATATGTGAGCACATCAGGTTAGATATGATTAGAAATGAGGTTATTCGCGACAATGTGGGTGTGGCCCCTATTGAGGACAAGATGCGGGAAGCGCGGGTTAGGTAGTTTGGTCATATGAGGAGGAAGAGCACAAACACTCTAGTATGGAGGTGTGAGAGGTTGACATTGGAGGGCCTACGAAGAGGTAGAGGTAGGCCAAAGAAGAGGTGGGGAGAGGTGATTAGGCAAGATATGGCACAACTTTAGCTGACCGAGGACATGACCTTTGATAGGAAGGTATGGAGGTCGAGGATAAGGGTAGTAGAGTAGGTAGTCTAGAGTGTTCATAACAATAGTATTGGCACGCAGTCGTTCTTTCTGTTGGTAGTAGGTTTTTAGGACTAACCGTTGTTTTCTTTCATTGTTGATCACCTTACTATCTTGTTATTTTTATTCTGCTTTTATATTGCTTTTTGTTGCTGTCTCTTCTTCTCTATATTTTCATTAATGTAGTGCTTATACTTTCCTGAGTCGAGAGTCTATTGAAAATATCCTCTCTATTCTCACAAGGTAGGGGTAAGGTCTGCGTACACACTACCCTCCCAGACCCCACGATGTGGGATAATACTAGGTATTTTATTGTTGTTGTGTATATATTTTTATCTTAGTTTATAACTTAACTATGATAAAAGTATAGTTTGGTATAAACATCGGGTACGAGTCAGTTTCTACCGGCTTCGTAATACTGCAATATTTGCAACAAATAATAGGTCGTGTAGCATAAACCTTATTTTCCTCCCATTCACCAAGGTACTGTGTTTACCCTAAAAATTGGATAATAATTAAACTTATAATGTGGGTTTGAGGATACGAGATTTCACCTAATACTAATTGAAATATATGAAGATTAATGATAGAATTATACAATAAAGTAAATCAAACCACTATTTGAGTAGAACTCAACCCTTGAGCTAGAGTATCCTCGAACTGATTGATACAAGGACAATAAAAATACAATAAATTGTAGAACAAGAGTGTGAGAAAGAAAATTATATTGCTTTTGTATCTGTTGTCCTACAAATAGTTAGAACCCCCCTTTATATAGTAGAGGAATTATATATATGGCACAATTCTAATTACAGAAGAAAATTCCATGATTAACTAAACAACCGTTCTTGATGCGATCCGTTTCGAGATTTCCGCCATGATCTTCGACCAGTCGCGGATATCTCGCTTTTCCGTTATTATGCTGTCTTCAGTATTGCTCGATGCCTGTCTCGTTTGTCTCGATTGTTGTCGGCCTCGATCTTGGAAGGTGCCTCGTATCTCAATCTTGGTACCTTGTCTTCGTGCCTCGATCCGATCCACTTCGGAGTCATCCTTCGATGCAAACTCCCGGTCTCGGTCAAACAATAAAATCGGGTGGGCCCGATTTTAACCGTATACAGATAGTCCCTTTATTTTTTTGCAGTGTAATGACAAGAAATGAATTGAGCCTTCGATTTTCTACCTCGACCTGTCATGACATCATCCTTATGACGTAAGCAACAGAAGTGACTGAAACATCCCTTCTGTACAGTTTCCTAGGTATTAAATGCGCGTCAGTCGATGGTCGGCCACTGCCAATATTGAACCATCATTGTGAAATTTATAAATAGCCCCTCTCTCCACCATTTCAAACTTTTACTTTCAGATTGTTAATCTCTAAAGCTTTTTATATTGTCTAACTTCTTCATCTGCAAATCCACGATTTTCACTGCTACCATCTTCTCAAAACACCAAATATTATCATCTTCATCTATTTTTAATTTCAAATCCATACAAAAATGGCAAAAACATCAAAGACTGTTCCTCAAAAGGAAAACGCTTCTTCATTGCGGCCGACCGGCGACAAAACATCGGTGGAGCCACGACCTGAAGAGTGTGTTCTCGGGGGGTGTGTTATCATTTATGACTTCAAAACCGATAAAGCCTTGTCGATTCTTGGTCGATGCGAGCCAGTGTCGAGGTACATATGCTCGATAACTAAAGGGTACCTTAAGCAGGTAAGGAAATACTGCAACTGGAAAGGCAAAGAAGTGGTGATCCCGACCCCGGAAGAAGACATTACCACCCATGTGGAAGGGTTTTTAAGTGTTTACACTTACCCTTTCACGCTGGGCCCCCTCGACCCCGTCATCGTTAATTTTTGTCGTCAGTACCAAATAACCCTAGGCCAAATCCATCATTTGTTTTGGCGAATTGTTATTCTGCTCTGATTCTTCATGAGTAAAGTCGAGGGGATGCCTTTCACCCTCGACCACCTCATCAGGTTATACAGCCCCTGCCTCTATCGAGGCGGGTTAATAAAACTCCAACGCCGAGCCACCAAAGTGCTGTTCTCGAGCATAGACGAGGACAAGGACCGAGGCTGGATGGGCCGGTTCGTTCGAGTGAGGACTTCCGGCCTAATCCCGGCCGAGAAGATGCCATTTCCTGAGAAATGGAATTTGAAGCATAAGTATAATCCCACTGTTAGTTCTTATTTATTGTTTTGCCACTTTGCTTCATATTATCGATATCCTTTTCCATGATGTAGCGCTCGCTTGGATGCCCGGTGCAATTCCTAACCTCAAGAGCTAGGTTCGGGACCTGGCCTTGACATTTACGTACGCTGAGCGCTCATGGCGCGATTTATCAAAGGGTCGATGGGAGGCCAAAACTCATGGTAAGCTCCTTTCCCATGTCTTTGATGATTCGATCAAAATGTCTTTCTTATACTTAAATAATTTTCTTGCGTGTAGGCCTGGGCAAAGATGCGGTCATGAGGCCCACGTCTGGTGAGGAAGAGACTTCGGCCCCGGTTCTGAAACCGGCGAAGGACAACAAGAGAAAAAGGCCCTCGGCTTTCGAAGACCCAGAACTTAAGACAAGGACGGCTCGTAAGCCGAGGAAGAAAACCATCCCTCTGACCGAAGAATCTGTTCGGCGTCTAAGGGATGAAGACGAAGAAGAAGTAAAAGAAAACGACAGCTCTATACTGGTGGCCCGAGTGAAGAAAACCATTGATGCCCCAAAGACAGCTGGATCGATGATGGTTGATGAGGCTCCGCCTCGAACCGAGGGGGTATCATAGAAGGACTCGGGCAATGTCCCTGAGTAGTTGGAGATCGAGGATGCCTCCCACCGAAGTGAACAAATGGTGGGTATATATGAAGGGACCTGTTACATCTCGTGTTTTCGTACGTTAAAGTTTCGTCTTCAGTTAATCGACGTAGACTCGGGGATGGGATTATCTTGAGGTTAACGTATTTATGCAATTTATAACAAGTGATAAGTAAGTGCCATGAAGGGTAAAGGATACACGAATTAAAGAAAATGAGTTTCGTTGAATGTTGTCGTTTTGGAGTAAAATATGGTCCGAGCTATAATACCCGTTATTTATGGACTAGTACCATACAAGGTACCATATGACCATGATAGTATGATATATAAAGTATATTAAAAATAAGTAGTATTTTAAGTAATTTGAGATAATTCTTAATAATGTGGGTAATTGGTTAATTATAGGGTAACGAGACATTACCTAGTTAATTAATGAGTTATAAGATAAGATTAACCCCCTCCCCCTCCCCCCACGTGGCAGCAAGCCACTACTAAGGCATATAACTCTTAGTCAAATTGTCTTAGGTGGCCATCTAAAGTAAGACTTATTACAGGTCTACTTACGTGTAATAGACATAAGCCTCTTAGTCATAAGTCTACTTACGTGTAAGACTTATTACAAGTCTTGGTTTCATTTCATTTGGACATAGAATAATAAAGTAAGAAAATCATATACCTTTCTTTCTAATTCAAACCATTTCAAAAACAGACACTAAGACTCAATCCAACAAAATTTCTTGTGACCAAATCAATTCCAGCGAGAATTATTAGCACCTTAGCAACGTAAAATTTTGCGGTTCTAAAGGAGTATGGTACAACCTTTTCCAAGAATATCATACGGATTTTTTCCTACTCCAGGTATGTTAAGGTTATCCCTTCTTTCTTTTTGGCATGATCCAAATTATACAGAAGAAATGAGCAAACGCACAGTTTTCATAAACGATTCTATTCATAGAAATACTAGGGGTCTTCCACATGTGACATATTATTATATCTTCTGTTCATGGGTCTCAGAATGATACACAATTGATAAAGTTTATCCGAAAGGAATATTGATATTATTAACATATTTCCATGCATTTGATTCATTTATACATGTACATTGACCCATGACCAGATGGCGTTATATACGCGTATTTATATGTATATATATGTATATGGGATATGGGAAAAGGTTACAGCGTTATATACGCACCACCACCTGATCAGTTAATATATGTTGATGATTTTGCCCACAGTGGCTGAGATGATATGATGGGATACCCTCAGAGGCTTGATGATATTATGTACACCTATACCTATGCATGACGCGACATTTATATGCACGTGCATGACATTATAAATGTTTCAGGATTTATAAAGTGATGTAAACTTACAGTCAGAATTCTTTATTCCATGTTTCATCTATGTCTGTTATGTACTGATTTTTATGCCTTACATACTCAGTACATTATTCGTACTGACCCCCTATTCCCGGGGCCTGCGTTTCATGCTTGCAGGTACAGGTAGGCAAGTCGATGGTCCCCCTTCTTAGGATCCCCGATCAGCGAGAGTTGACGTGCTCCACTTGATCCGGAGCTACTTTTGATTTTGGGTATGATATGCTTGTATACATATATGGGTATGACGTGGCCCAGTCCCATCCTTATATAGTTGTATTTTCTATTAGAGGTCTATAGAAATTTATGTATAGTTGGATAGTATGAGGCCTTGTCGGCTTCCGATTTTGGGTATATATAGTTATCTATAGCAGCCTTGCCGGCTCGCCCCACTATATTTCGTATGTCTATCTATATATGTCTTTTGAGCAGGTTTCCCTCACATTCACTATTCATGTTTATATCTTAGACATATGCTTAAGGGTGTTCGACAGGTAGGACTCGGGCATCCATCGCGGTCCGTCGGTTTGGGTCGTGACAGGACCAGCCTTGAAGCTCTTTGAACCGAGGAGAATGCCCCAATTGTTTCACTTGGGGCAATAGTAATCGGAGACTTGCCACTCTCCCTACTTTTTCTAAAGGGGCAATTCGGGAAGCCCGAGCTTTAGGAACCCTCGAGGTAGACAAAGATCATGAGGGAGAGGACCCCTTCCGTGATTTGTTTACAGGTATCGAGGATGCTGCCGGCCCGAGTGATGCATCAGGTCTTTTCTTCGAGTCTCAACTAGCCCTGAATCAGGTAAGTCTCGATTCCCTTTGTTGATGTCATATTCTTCCATTTTCTGCCTAACTTTTTCTCTTTTTCATATAGGCTTTAGCTCTCCATCAGGAGGCGTTTTCCAAGTCTTAGGCAGAGCTGAGCCGATGTAAGGCTCACTTCCGAGTGCTTTCAGTGGAGAGAAATGCCCTGAAACTTCTTAGTGGGCAGAGAGAGGAAGAGATCAAAGATCTTCGATCCGAGTTGGCCAAGGCTCACCAAGATCTGATAGACCTGATCGAGCAGGTAATGAAAATCTTAAAAGCTCATAGGCTCGATTTGGGAACAGTGGATAACATTTCAATCTCATAGCTACAGCAGAAGATAGAGAGGACCGTACAGTTTCGTGAGGAGGTCGGCATAATAAAGGTGGAGTCCTTGGGGTAGAAAGAAGGTATGGACCGCTTTGTTGCAGAAAAAGAGACTACTCGAGCCCAATTATCATTGGTCGAAAGTCAACTTCAAGGCATGAAGGAGAAGAGCTCGGCTCAAGCAAGGAAAATAGAGGAGCTCGAGGCTTGGTTGGCTTCCGAACTTGCCAAGGCCAAATTCGAAGCCGAAGAAGCAAAGGAAGAGGCTGAGGCAATCGTGGCTGTCTACCGGGCTGATGCTGAAGCTGCTCAGGCCCAAGTGAGAGAGGCTATCGAGACCGCTCACACTCGAGCATATTGGATTGCCGAACTTACCAAATGTCAATCTCGGAGGGAAACCCTCGAGGAGATTCACGCTCGAGGTTTTGATCTTACCAATGAGATAGCAAAGTCTAGAGAGCATGAAGTCGAAGCTGGAGTGCTAGCACTTCCGATGATGATGATGATGATGGCAGCAAGAGCGGGTCCGAGAATGGGGAGGACCTCAATATAGAAGAAGTTGCCCCCGGAGGAGATCAGGAACCTTAGGATTTTTTGCTTTTGATCTTTTGTATAGGATCCTGATCGGACCTTGTAAATATTCATATATATAAAGATCTTTTTCCTTTCCGACTTGTCTTTATTTCTTTTATGCCTTGTGAAAGTTTTGTTCATAAGTTCGAGGTTTAGGCATTTTGATCGAAACCGAACTAGTATAGTTTTTATAATTGAGTGAGTACTTGCTCGAAATCGGAATAGGGTGACTCTTAGGTTTTAATTGATTGAGGTTGATTTTTTCGAACTCAAAAATAAACTGGCCCTTTAGGCTCTTAAATTAGGCCGATACGACCATAGCAAAAGAATGGTTTTCTCCTCTTTTTCGGCTTGATAAGTTTATCGTTTAATCATATAAATTCTGGTGCCTTAACACGAAATAAAGGATTTGCTCGAGAGTTCGAACGGTTCCATACCCATTAGGATTTCCAAGGGTCGATATTATCGAGACCCTTTGTTTCGTAATGCCTTAGCATAAAATAAAGAATTTGTTCGAGAGTTCGAACGCCTTTGTATCCATTAGGGGTTTTTAGGGTCGATATTATCGAGACTCTTAGAAATTTTGAGGGTAGCCTTTATTAACCGGTTTATGAAAATATTCAAAGGCCTATTAAAAGCGAAAATCAGACGTCTCCGAACTGTGTTTATTTAGCCGTAGCCTTTAACTTGGGATTTGCCTTTTGGGCTTTTTCCCCTATTATACTTCGAACTTGTTCGAAGTATCAGTCCCCGAGTAGGGCGGCCGTGGCCTATAAAATTGAGGATTTCCTTTTTAATGTCTTACGATCTCGAGGTTTAATAATTCGATCGTGTCGGTTTTTGGACGGCAGTCCCCGGGTATCGAATAAATTATTTGAACTTCTGTTGTGATCGGCCCTTAATCGAGTTTCCACCATATATCATAAGTATGAAATCGCAATTATGGAGAAGGTTGTACCTTAGCAGTAATATCGTTTGAGGAGTGACACGTTCCAATTATTTGACAATTATTCGCCGTTCATCGTGCCGAGTTTGTAAGATCCTTTTCCGACGATATCGAGGATCTGATATGGTCCCTCCTAATTTGGGCTGAGTTTTCCTTCGTTTGGGTCTCGATATTGAGGGTGACTTTTCTCAGTACTAAGTCCCCGGTTCTAAAATGTCGAAACTTAGCTCTTCGGTTGTAGTTCCTTTCGATCAGTTGCTTCTGTGCAGCCATTCAAACGAGGGCGCTTTCCCATTTTTCATCTAGCAATTCGAGACTTATATTCATAGCCTCGTGATTCGACTATTCCATTCCATATCGAAACCTAACGCTAGGTTCCTCGACTTCAACCGGGATTAGAGCTTCGACGCCATATACTAAAGAGAACGGTGTTGACCCCGTACTGGATTTTGACGCTGTTCGATACGCCCAAACGACCTCGAGCTTCGTTGATTCTGCTTGTTCGTTCCCACTGGGGTGATATGGCATTGACAAGATCCTTTTGATTTTGTGGTCTTCAAGAAACTTTGTTACTTTGCTACCGATGAATTGTTTTCCATTTTAGCATACGATTTCGACAGGTATTCCGAATCAACATATAATGTGGTCTCAGATGAAGTCAATAACTAATTTTTCCCTGACTTTTTCGAAGGCCTGTGCTTCAATCAATTTAGAGAAATAGTCAGTCATAAATAAAATGAATTTAGCTTTACCTGGGGCCGATGGTAGAGGGCCGACGATATCCATTCCCTTTTTCATGAACGGCCATGAGGATAGGACCGTATGGAGTTGCTCCTCTGGTTGGTGGATCATCGGTGCATATCTTTGACACTTGTCATACTTTCAAACGAATTCCTTCGTATCTTTTTCCATATTGGCCCAGTAGCATCCTGCTTTGATGACTTTGTGAACTAATGATTCGTCACCAGAATGATTTCTGCAAGTTCCCTTGGGAATTTCCCGTAGGACGTAATCAGTGTCTCCGGGACCCAAACATATTGCCAATGGTCCATCGAACATCCTTCTATATAGTGTTCCATCTTCGGCCAATGTGAATCGTTCGGCCTTCGTACGTAGCGTCCTCGATTCTTTAGGATTTGACGGAAGCTTTCCGTTCTTTAGGTACTCGTTATATTTATTCCTCCAATCCCAGGTCAGACTTGTAGAGTTTATTTCGGCGTGGCCTTCTTCGATCGCTGACCTCGAAAGTTGTATGATAGTCCCCGCGCTAATTTCGTCGTCTTCCACTGACGACCCCAAATTTGCACGGGCATCGGCTTCGCTGTTTTGCTCTCGAGGTACATGTCGTAGGGTCCATTCTTGAAACCGATGTAGTGTCACATGTAATTTATCTAAGTATCTCTGTATTCGATCTTCTCGAACCTCGAAGGTTCCGTTGACTTGGTTTACCACAAGTAAGGAGTCACATTTGGCTTCGATGTCCTCCGCTCCCAAACTCTTAGCTAGCTCGAGACCTGCAATCATGGCCTCATACTCGGCCTCGCTGTTAGTTAACTTGAAATTTTTGATAGACTGTCTAATTGTATTACCTGTGGGCGGCTTCAAAACGATTCCCAGCCCGAACCCCTTCACGTTCGAAGCACCGTCTGTGAATATGGTCCATACCCCCGATGCTATACCCGATTTTAATAATAGTTCTTTATCGACCTCAGGTACGAGGGCTGGCGTAAAGTCGACGCGAAGTCTGATAAGATTTGAGACTTGATAGCCGTTCGGGGTTGATACTCGATATCGTACCCGCAGATTTCGAAGGCATATTGGGCCAATCGGCCCGAGAGTTCGGGCTTATGCAAAATATTGCAAAGAGGATAAGTGGTCACCACACAAATTGGGTGACATTGAAAATATGGTTTTAATTTCCCGGAGGTGCTTATTAGGGCAAGCGCCAATTTTTTTAAGTGTGGGTACCGGGTCTCGGCCTCGCCTTGAGTTCGACTAACATAGTAAACAGGAAATTGCGTACCTTGCTCTTCTCAAACTAGGACTCCACTTACTGCGATTTTCGAGAATGCTAAGTACAAGTAGAGTTGCTTGTCTTCTTTCGGAGTATGAAGCAGTGGCGGGTTCGAGAGGTACCGCTTTAACTCTTCCAATGCTTGTTGGCATTCCGGGGTCCATGAAAAATTCTTCTTTTTGACAGCAAGAAGAACTTGTGACGTCTATCTGAAGCCTTTGAGATGAATCGGCCTAGGGCGGCTATGCACCATGTTAATCTTTGTACGGCCTTACCTATTGACTTACCTATTTGTTCTTCGAACATTCGATTTACTAAGCGTTGATAAGTAGCATCAGCATTATAATAATAGGTGTCGTACTTAATGATGAGCAAAGTTACCGTAATAATGCTCGTGACAATGATAACCGTGGCACTTCCAGAAACCGTCACAATTTGTTTTGTGGCAGTCAGAAACCGTCACAATTTGACAAAAAAACTCACACAAAATTAGTATTTTCTTGTAGTGGCTAGGGACAAATATTTGGCCAAAAAGGAAATTGTATGTAGGTGTAACACACCCCATCTCGACTCTGATCCTTAAGATCTACAGTAGCTTCTTTTAGCTGCTGAATTATTTTCGATAAGATTCCTATTCAGTCAAAATTTTCAATACAAAACCTGGTGTATGCAGTTAGACGATTTGTTAAGTAAAATTTGGAAGTTGCAGATATTTTTGTGCTTAAAAATCAAATTTGTGTTATCTTTATTATGTTTCTTCAACATCGTTACAAATCAACAAAAAACTGATTTGAATAAAAACGTCCTTTGTTAATTCAACTGTTTGAAAGTTCCTCCCCTACAAATTTCTATGCCCGAATGGTCAAACTTGTTTCGAAATTTGAAAGATATCTTCTTTCTGGGACGGAGAGAATACTCATCATGAAATTTCAATTATTTCTTTTTCTTTCTCAAATAAATCAATACATAAATAAAAAGAAAACATGGAGGTTAAATGTTCAAATTAGTTAAAATTCTACTAAAAATGTAAGAATGACTCTCAACTGAAAGACAGATGAACAACAAAAACAAACATATCAATCTTCTCATTGAGATATATAGGTCAAAAACTCGACGTACATTTTTTCCCCACAAGAGACGAGCCTGCTGCATGGTTGGAGCTTATTGACGACAATACTTAATGTAACGTACATGCATGCTTTCTACTGATCGCATGCTGAAAAACATTATTCATACATACTCAAAAGTACGTAACAGCAGGAATTAAATCAGTTTCCCTTTACTTGTTTTCAAAGTACAGTGATAGTAATCTTGAGACCTTTAAGGCAGTCAGTGGCGACAGAAGAGATATACTGACGAACACCAGCTTTGTCCAAAGTAATAGTTGTCTTCCCACTGTCATCCCTATACAATATATTTGTTGGAACGCAAGATTTGTAGCCATCAATGTCCACTTGAACCACGTCGTGAAGTTTTGGGATGTAGTTGAAAACTGCACAAAACAAGTTTCATTACATATTACGTAGCACAAAACAGTAGACTCTTATGACAAAAAACCTTACCCACAACATCGCCAACGTTTAAGGTTAGGTCCAAATCAAGGCTAGCTTCCAAGCTCCAATCAATGTTTACGATGTCTGTGGCAAAGCTAGGGGAAGCAAGACCCAGAATGAGGAACAAGCACATCAACTTTGTTGCAAAAGTTGCCATTTTCTTTGAGGGAAATGTTTAGTAGAAGATTGAGGAAACGTAGTGAGTGATGATGATTGTTTTGAAGGAACAGGAGGCCTTTATATAGATGTACGAAGGAGCTTCGGTTTGATTATACAACGTTATTTTACGAGCAATTCATCCCGCTTGTAGAATTTTAAATTTCATCCACAGCCGGCCCACGTGGACCATTGACCTACATTTATGAACTCAAAACACACTATTAATGATGTTAGCAAACCCGATAGTATTTAATGAGACTTTTGATCTCTAACGATAAATATTTTTCTTTTTAATTTATTCTAAAATAAATGATATATGTCTAAATTTGGAAATAATTTAAATTTAAACTTTTCATTTTACTTATTTTGCGTTTAATGAGAAATTTTTATAACCATACAAATGTCATGACCCCACAAAGCTTTTATCCCTTAAGCTTTTAAGACCACAAGTTTCAAAAGTCATTTTTTTTAAACTCCGTACCGAGTCAAACTATCTCATCTCAATTGAAACAGAGGGAGTAATAATATTATTTACGTGATTGTTGAATAATGATGTACACGGTTAAAAGTTGAGATAATTGTGAAAGAAAATAAATTTGACCCATAAGAGATTGAGGTGGAGATATTTTCTTGGAAAAGTTCTTCTTCTTTTTTGACATCCAACACCACGTATATTTCTTATGTTATATATAAAATATATCCTTAAAGAAATACTTTCTATCCTACCAAACCCCAAAGATTTACAGTAAAATAACCTAAAATAAAATTCATTTTATCCCAAGGCTTTTCTTCCAACTTTTTTTCCGAACCCCCTACTTTCATCTGTTTCAGGTGGTTTTCATTTAATATACAAAAGAAAAATATAATGTTAGAAGACCTTGTAAATTCCACAATCACAGCTTACTCGAAACATAAAATGGACCAAATAAAGTTTTTGGAATTCTAAATAAGGCTGCACAACATCCATGTCCAATATTGTTTTCCAATTAGTCATGTTGCTTAAAGCGCGAGGTAAATAATTAATTCCCTGTTTTCTTTCTTGAAAGATTGAAATATCTAAAAGTTTAATATAAATTTACTTAGTTAGATGGACATTCCTTTATATAGTTTCATTATACAAGGGGTTTAAGTGTTTGATTGTGAAAATTAAATTAAATAGGGGTAACACCTTTAGAAGTGTGTAGAATTACTATCATATAGGGGTGTAAGTATTAATTTAAAATTCAAATATGCAATCAAACCATATTATAATGGTATTCAGAGTAATTTATTCAAAAAATAAGTTTCTCTCCTTTTTTATTAGAGAGAAAAAAATCCATATCGTTTTCAGTAATTCTAGTTTGAACAAAAGGCAGCCACATGCATTCTGGCTTTTAATTTTATTCTTGTTTTTACATGCATCCTGGTTAAATGCAATATATATCGTAGAGACCTTTACATCTTTGAAACATTTTTAATCCCAAGAAGGAGAGGAAATGAAATCTAGGACTTCCCAAGGATTGTAAAGTTCTCTCCATAGATTATATCTAGTAGCACATTAATAATTAAAAAGTTACGCCAAGTTGCTGGAGAAATCAGGCACATACTAAGGAATCGTGTGTTCCCTCTATAGATTATGTGTAACGACCCGGCCGGTCATTTTATTTTCTAGATCTTCGTTCCCCTAATTAAAACTCTCAATATTTTCTTTTACTATTTTATGACTTGCGGGAATAGTTAGTTCGGGTTTTGAAGGGTTCGGGTTGAAATCGGAACACTTGATTCCTTAATATTGGCTTAAAATGGATAAGTTTGACTTGAGAAAACGTTATGAGTAAACGACATCGAAACCGATGATTTGATGGTCCGAATAGGTTCGTACGATGATTTTGGACTTGGACATATATTCGGATCGGGTTTCGGACGACCCAGGACCGTTTCGGCGGTTAATGTTGAAAGTCGGCGCATTGAAGGTTTTTAAGTTCTTTAAATTTGGTTTGAAGTAGGTTTTGGTGTTATCGAGGTCCGTTTGAGATTATGAGCCTGGGAATAGTGTCGTATGGTGATTTAAGACTTGCATGCAAAATTTGGTGTCATTCTGAGTTGATTTGATAGGAATCGGACGCGCATAAGTGTTTTTAGGAGTTTTTGAGTTTCATGATTTGATTAATGCGTTTTGGCGTCCGATTCGTAATTTTAGATGTTATTTTGGTGTTTCGATCGCGTGGGCGAGTTCGTATGATGTTCTTAGACTTGTATGGACATTTAGTGTGGAGCCCCGAGGGCTCGTGTGAGTTTCAGACGCGTTCAGAAAGATGGAAGGACTTCAGTTTTCTGGTTTTTTGCTGGTGCCTCAGGTATCACAAATGCGAGGTTTTGTTCTCATTTGCGAGGTTGTCTTCGCAATTGCGATGAAGCCTCGACGAGGCAGGATTCGCATTTGCGAGCTTTTTCTTCGCTTTTGCGAACATCATCCCTTCACATTTGCGAACTTCTTGGTCATATTTGCGACTCTGTCAGAGAAGGTCAGCCTTCGTATTTGCGAACAACATGTTGCAAATGCGACATCTGCGACTGGGGTAGGAGCTTTTTATTACGGGACTTAACTTTATTTTCCTCATCTCCCACTTGGTCTTAGGCGATTTTGAGAGCATTTTGTGGAGGGATTCCATCAACATCAAGGGTAAGTGATCCCTATCAATTCTTTAGCTAAATACGTGAATCAAGGGTACATTTAACATGGAAAAATAGTGAAATTAATGAAATTTTGAGGAAAACCTAGGGTTTTGGTAAAAATGGGATTTAACGACGAAACTGATTATGAAATTAGGTAAAAATTATATATTTGAGTTCGTGAGGTTATGGATAACATTTATCTTCTAAAATTTCTGGAATCCGGGCACGTGGGCCCATGGATTAATTTTAGGAATCTTCTAATTTGGGTTGGGTAATTTCTCTAATAGTTTTATTTTTTTGGTAATTATAACTTTTTCTTACCAAGGAAGTATTTACAGAGTGCTCAAAAACCTCTAAAGTTAGACAGCAGCCCCAACTTTAGCATACTTCACCTACAACCATGCAAGAAAATAGAAAGTTGTAACCTATGCTTTGTCTACTAACCAAACTAACTAGGATAGTAATCAAGCTTCTTCAACAGTAGTGCCAATTTCTTCCTCGTTCTTCCTCTGCAATGTATGTCTTGAATGATCTGCCTCACTATAGTTGCTGCTGGTCTGGTTCTTTGTTGGAAGATTTTGATGTTCCTTTCCAACCAGGTATAGTATACACTTCCTGCAAGAGTCATACGGTATATCTCTGCTTTGGTATTATTACCATAGGCATGCTTTTGAGCCCACTAGATTTCTTCCTTCCATCCCATAGCTTGTCGTTGGATTCCCTGCCACTTGAGTAGTTGCTGCCAGATCTGATATGTGGTTGGGCATTTAAAGAATAGGTGTTTCACATCTTCTTCATCACTATCACATAATGGACATGTTGTGTCATATCCCATATCCCATTTTTTTAGTCCCATTTTTGTATGTAGTCTGTCTTGTATTGCAAGGTATAGAATGAATAACCATTTGGGGCTGCCCGGTTGTTGCATGTCAATTTCCTCCATTGCACTTTAGGATAGTTATCTCTCACCTTATTATACATTGTCTTTATAGCATATGTCTCACCATTCAGAAATTCCTCTATAGTTACTCCTACACTCTCCAGATACTGCTTAGCCTTTAGGATCTTCCGAATCAGCCAAGATGCTTGTGGAGCAGTGCTTTCCCACACTTCATTATCCTCAATATAGTAGATATGCACCCATTGTATCCATAGCCTATCATTTGTCTTGCATAAGTTCCAATAGTGCTTAAGTATGATAGTTTTATTCCATGTGTAGATGTCTATTATGTTGAGGCCACCTACTAATTTTGGTAAACAAATTTTGTCCCATGCTATTAGAGCCTTCTTTGAGCATTCATTATTCCCATTCCAAAAAAATCTTCTACATACTTGTTCAATCCTCTAAATCACCTTCTTTGGCAAGATGAAAATTTGGGACCAAAATTGTTGAATAGCTATGAGTACACTTCGGATCAACTCCAATCTCCCTGCATAAGACAGCATCTTTGATGTCCATGAAGTTACTATCCCTATCATCCTCTCTATTAATGGTTGACATTGTCCAATTGCTAGTCTTTTTGAGCTCAATGGAACTCCGAGGTACCTGAATGGCAGAGATCCCACAAAGAAGCCTAATTCTTGTATAATTTGCTGCTAAATTTGGCTTGGTACACCTCCAAAATAGACAGTACTCTTCCCTTGGTTGGCTATTAGTCCAGATGCCAAGGAGAATTGCTAAAATTGCTTATACAATAACTGAGTAGATACCACATCCCCATACAAAACAACAATAGGTCATCTACAAACCCCAATTGTATTATATTCAGCTTGTCACATCGAGGGTGGTAGTTAAAATCTGGATTTTCAGCCAGTGTTTTTAGTAGTCTACTAAGGTACTCCATGGCAATCACAAACAGAAATGGTGACAAGGGGTCACCCTGCCTTACTCCTCTATTTACAGTAAAAGGGACACTTGGTTTACCATTTATAACTACAGAGTATGAGACTGTCGATATACACACCATGATCCATCTAACAAATGTTTTTGGGAAATCCAGACCTTGTAAATATTCATATATATAAAGATCTCTTTCCTTTCCGACTTGTCTTTATTTCTTTTATGCCTTGTAAAAGTTTTGTTCATAAGTTCGAGGCTTAGGCATTTTGATCGAAACCGAACTAGTGTAGTTTTTATAATCGAGTGAGTACTTGCTCGAACTCGGAATAGGGTGACCCTTAGGTTTTAATTGAGTGAAGATGATTTTTTCAAACTCAATAATAAACTGGCCCTTTAGGCTCTTAAATTAGGCCAATACGACCATAATAAGAGAATGACTTTCTCCCCCTTTTCGGCTTGATAAGTTTATCGTTTAATCATATAAAATCTATTGTACCTTAACATAAAATAAAGGATTTTCTCGAGAGTTCGAATGGTTCCGTACCCATTAGGATTTCCAAGAGTCGATATTATCGAGCCCCTTTATTTCGTAATGCCTTAGCATAAAATAAAAAATTTGTTCGAGAGTTTGAACACCTTTGTATCCATTAGGGATTTCGAGGGTCGATATTATCGCGACCCTTAGAAATTTAGCCGAGGGTAGCCTTTATTAACCGGTTTATGAAAATATTTGAAGGCCTATTTAATAACGGAAATCGGACGTCTCTGAACCGTGTTTATTTGCCCGTAGCCTTTAACTTGGGATTCACCTTTTGGGCTTGTTGCCCTGTTATACTTCAAACTTGTTCGAAGTATCAGTCCCCGAGTGGGGTGGCCGTGGCCTATAAAATCGAGGATTGCCTTTTTAAGTTCTTACGATCTCGAGGTTTAGTAATTCAATCGTGCCGGATTTTGGACGGCAGTCCCCGTGTATCGGATAAATTGTTTGAACTTCAGGTGCGACCGGCCCTTAAGCCAGTTTCCACCATAAATTATAAGTATGAAATAGCAATTATAGAGAAGGTTGTACCTTAGTAGTAATATCGTTTGAGGAGTGATACGTTCAAATTATTTGACAACTGTTCGCCGTTTATCGTGCCGAGTTTGTAAGATCCTTTTCCGACGATATCGAGGATCTGATACGGTCCCTCCCAATTTGGGCCGAGTTTTCCTTCATTTGGGTCTCTAGTATTGAGGGTGACTTTTCTCAATACTAAGTCCCTGGTTCTAAAATGTCAAAAATTAGCTCTTCGGTTGTAGTACCTTTCAATCCGTTGCTTCTGTGCGGCCATTCGAATGAGGGCGCTTTCCAGTTTTTCATCTAGAAATTCGAGACTTGTATTCATAGTCTCGTGATTCGACTCTTCCGTTGCATATCGAAACCTGACACTAGGTTCCCCGATTTCAACCGGGATTAGAGCTTCAACGCCATATACTAAAGAGAACGGTGTTGACCCCGTACTGGATTTTGACGTTGCTCGATACGCCCAAACGACCTCGGGCAAAATTTCTCTCCATTTTTCATTAGCGTCGTTCAACCTTTTCTTTAAATTTTTAATGATGGTTTTGTTCATTGATTCTGCTTGTCCGTTCCCACTGGGTGATATGGCATTGACAAGATCCTTTTGATTTTGTGGTCATCAAGAAACTTTGTTACTTTGCTACCGATGAATTATTTTCCATTGTCTCATACAATCTCGGCAGGCATTCCGAATCGACATATAATGTGGTCCCAGATGAAGTCGCTAACTTCTTTTTCCCTGACTTTTTCGAAGGCCTGTGCTTCAACCCATTTAGAGAAATAGTCAGTCATAAATAAAATGAATTTAGCTTTAACTGGGGCCGATGGTAGAGGGCCGATGATATCCATTCCTCATTTCATGAACGGCCATGGGGATAGGACCGAATGGACTTGCTCCCCGGGTTGGTGGATCATCGGCTCATATCTTTGACACTTGTCGTACTTTCAAACGAATTCCTTCGTATCTTTTTCCATATTGGCCCAGTAGTATCCTGCTCTGATGACTTTGTGAACCAATGATTGGGCACCGAAATGATTTCCGCAAGTTCCCTCGCGAATTTCCCGTAGGACGTAATCGGTGTCTCCGGGACCCAAACATATTGCCAATGGTCCATCGAACATCCTTCTATATAGTGTTCCATCTTCGGCCAATGTGAATCGTGCGGCCTTCGCACGTAGCGTCCTCGATTCTTTAGGATCCGACAGAAGTTTTCCGTTCTTTAGGTACTCGATATATTTAGTCCTCCGATCCCAGGTCAGGCTTATAGAGTTTATTTCGGCTTGGCCTTCTTCGATCACTGACCTCGAAAGTTGTACGATAGTCCCCACGCTAATTTTGTCGTCTTCGACTGACGACCCCAAATTTGCAAAGGCATCGGCTTCGCTGTTTTCCTCTCGAGGTACATGTCGTAGGGTCCATTCTTGAAACCGATGTAGTGTCACATGTAATTTATCCAAGTATCTCTGCATTCGATCATCTCGAACCTTGAATGTTCCGTTGACTTGGTTTACCACAAGTAAGGAGTCACGTTTGGCTTCGATGTCCTCTGCTCCGTAAACTCTTAGCTAGCTCAAGACCTGCAATCATGGCCTCATACTCGGCCTTGTTGTTAGTTAACTTGGATGTTTTGATAGACTGTCTAATTGTATTACCTGTGGGCGGCTTCAAAACGATGCCTAGCTAGGACCCCTTCACGTTCGAATCACCGCCTGTGAATATGGTCCACACCCCCGATGCTATACCCGATTTTAATAATAGTTCTTTTTCGACCTCAGGTACGAGGGCTGGCGTAAAGTCGGCCACACAGTCTGCTAAGATTTGAGACTTGATAGCCATTCGGGGTTGATACTCGATATCGTTCCCGCTGATTTCGACGGCCCATTTGGTCAATCGGCCCGAGAGTTCGGGCTTATGCAAAATATTTCGAAGAGGATAAGTGGTCACCACACAAATTGGGTGACATTAAAAATATGGTTTTAATTTCCCGGTGGCACTTATTAGGGCAAGCGCCAATTTTTCTAAGTGTGGGTACCGAATCTCGGCCTCGCCTAGAGTTCGACTAACAAAGTAAACAGGAAATTTCGTACCTTGCTCTTCTCAAACTAGGACTCCACTTACCGCGATTTTCGAGACTGCTAAGTACAAGTACAGTTGCTGGTCTGCTTTCAGAGTATGAAACAGTGACGGGCTCGAGAGGTACCGCTTTAACTCTTCCAATGCTTGTTGGCATTCCGGGGTCCATGAAAAATTGTTCTTCTTTTTGAGCAGCGAGAAGAACTTGTGACTTCTAACTGAAGACTTTGAGATGAATTAGCCTAGGGCAGCTATGCATCCTGTTAATCTTTGTACGGCCGTACCTATTGACTTACCTATTTGTTCTTCGAATATTCGATTTACTAAGCTTTGATAAGTGGCACCAGCATTATAATAATAGGTGCCGTACTTAGTGATGAACAAAGTCTTTTCCTGATCCTCCGGGTTCATTTGTATTTGATTGTACCCGGAGTAGACATCAAGAAAACTAAGGATCTCGTGGCCGGCCGTCGCATCGATCATGCGATCGATATTCGGTGGAGGAAAAGAGTCTTTAGGACATGCTTTGTTTAAATCTTTATAATCTACGCACATCCTAAGTTTATTTCCCTTTTTAGGGACTACGACTACGTTTGCTAACCATTCGGGATATTTTACCTCCCGAATTGATCCTATTTTGAGAAGTTTGGTTACCTTGTCCTTGTTGAATGTATGTTTTACCTCAGACTGAGGTCTTCTCTTTTGTTTTACTGGACAGAACTTCGAGTCCAAGCTCAGTCGATGTGCAACGATTTTCGGTGGGATGCCTGTCATATCTAGATGGGAACAAGCAAAACAATCCATATTATTGATAAGAAATTTAATGAGTTTTTTCCTGAGCTCGAGGTTTAACCCCGTTCTCAGGTATACCTTTCGATCGGGTAGATACCCGATTAGTACGACCTGCTCCAGCTCCTCAACTGTCGATTTGATGGCGTCGGAATCCTCGGGGATTATGAAGGATCGAGGGATCCAATAGTCATCATCCTCGTCTGTTCCCTGCTTCTCCGATTGAGTCGAGGTTGGCAGCTTTGGTTGCTATTTAGCTTCATGTTTTCCTTTGGACTCCGATCCTTTTTTTGACGAAAGTGCCGATATCGGTATCACTTCATCGACCGCGAACATCTCTTTGGCAACGTTCTGTTCTTCATACAACATTTTTATTCAATCCAATGTTGGGAACTTCAGCATTTGGTGAAGTGTTGAAGGGACTGCCCTCATATTGTGAATCCAGGGTCTTCCAAACAGGGTGTTTTATCTCATATCGCCTTCGATCACATGGAACATAGTTTCTTGAATAGTCCCAACTATATTTACTGGTAAAATGATTTCTCCTTTAGTCGTTTCGCTTGCGATGTTAAAACCATTGAGAACTCGAGCTGCGGGCATGATCTGATCTTATAGGCCGAGCTGCTCCACAAACCTCGATCGAATAATATTGGCCGAACTTCCAGATCAATTAAAATACGTTTAACCTGAATTTTATTCACAATGATAGAGATTACCAATGCATCATTGTGTGGTTGTGACATCCCTTCTGCTTCCTCATCGTTGAATGATAAAGTGCTTTCTGGTACATAGTCTCGAGTTCATTTTTCCCCGGTGATTGATACCTTAGTGAGTTTGAAAACGGACCCTTGTGGAATATCGATCCCACCAACGATTTTGTGAATCACGTGCTGTGGTTCTTCCTGCCCATTTTTCCTGTTTGCATCCTTGTCTCTAAAATGATTTTTAGCTTGGTCGCTCGAGAACTCTCGAAGGTGACCCTCATTGAATAGACGGGCCACCTCCTCCCTTAGTTGTATGTAGTCTTCAGTTCTGTGACCATCCGTACCATGGTATTTACATATTTGATTGGGGTTCCTTTGGGATGGATCGGTCTGTAAGGGCCTGGGCCATCTAGTATCTTTGATTCTCCCAATGGCTTACACAATACCTGATGCGTCGATGCTGAAGTTGTATACTGATAATTGTGGTTCCTCAGTGGGATCGGCACGTTTATCGAAACCCTTTTTGCTACTGAGCCCTCGAGAGCTCTGTCCTCGATCGTTCTTTCGATCATTTTGGATGGGATTACGTCCTGGGCCGCTATTTCTACGATCTGCATTATATGGTTGATATCGGTCTCTGTTCGACCGAGGTTCTCTGTCGATATCTCTCTGAGTTCTTCCAACGGGCCTGATCGAAAAAGCGGAACCGGAAGGGGTCCCTAATTGATCATCCTCGACCCTGATCTTCGACTGGTACCGATTATGTACATCGGCCCAGGTTACCGCTGGGTATTCAATTAAATTCTGCTTTAGCTGTCGTGAGGCCACCGAACTCCGATCGTTCAAACCTTGAGTAAAAGCTTAAACAACCCAATCGTCTGTGACTGGTGGTAGTTCCATGCGTTCCATCTGGAACCGAGATACGAACTCCCTCAATATTTCGTTATCTTTTTATTTTACCTTGAAGTGGTCTGACTTCCTAGTCGCTTTGCTCCGGCGTGTGCCTTTACGAAAGAGTCTGCAAGCATGGCGAAGGAATCGATGGAATTATGTAGCAGATTGTGATACCATATCATTGACCCCTTCGATAGAATTTATCCAAATTTCTTTAGTAGAATCGATTCGATCTCGTCATCTTCTAAATTATTTCTTTTTATCGCACATGTATAGGAGGTGACATGCTCATTAGGATTGGTGGTCCCATTGTATTTGGGGATTTTTGGCATGCGGAATTTCTTCGGAATGGGCTTCGGAGCCGCACTTCGGGGGAACGGCTTCTGCACGAACTTCTTCGAGTCCATAACTTTTAAAATTGGTGGTGCCCCCTGTATTTGGTCAACCCGGGAGTTATATGTCTCTACTTTCTTGTCATTTGGCTCAATTTTCTTTTCTTCCATTTCAATTTGTTTAGTGAGCTCCTCGAACATATTTATAATGACGGGGTCAGTCCCCGATTCATTGGCATTCGACCTTTCCGGCACTGGCTCACTCCTGTGGACGACTTCTGGTTCTACCCCACTCGGCACTCGATGTTGATTTTGTAGTTGCGCTATAGCGACTTGTTGAGCCTGTAACATTTCAAATATCAATTGGAGGCTGACTCCACCATCTCCTCCGCCCTGCGTACCTCGACCACCAGATCGACCTTCCCTGCGTATGCTACCTTCGGGATCAGCGCCAAAATTTGTATTTAGGGCGATATGTGAACTGACATCGATGGGGTTTGCAATTGGTACTCCCTCGAGATCAGCCTGAGGCACCTCGATTCCTGGGGCGGCTATATTATCGTTCTCCCCGTGAAATCCGAAACTGTTGTCACCATGTGCGAGTGTTATTTGTGAGTTTGACATATTTTTTCCTAAAAACAAAAACACTTACAAGAACAAGCGTAAAGTAGTGTGTCTTATCGGAATCAGTATTAAGCAATCACTATTATCCTTAGCCCTACGGTGGGCGCCAAACTGTTTGCCCTTAAAATTGGATATTAAATAAACTTATAATGTGGGTTTAAGAAAACGTGATTTCACCTAAAAATTGAGCTATTTGGCCAATTTTTTAGAAGGAATAAAAGTATTTTTGAGGAGAAGGAGAAGCAGTTTTTGAGAAGGAGAAAAATGTAGCTTCTCTCCAAAAGCATTTTTCTGAGAAGCACTTTTGAAAAAATACACTTAGAAGCAGTTTTTAAAAACTTGGCCAAACATTAATTACTAGTCAAAAGTGCTTTTCAAATTAATTAGCCAAACACAAACTGTTTATCACCAAAAGCACTTTTGAGAAAAACACTTCTCAAAATAAGTTGATTTTAGAAGCTTGGCCAAACGGGGTATAAATCCTGCTCAACTATCATAGGAGAACTATTTATATGACAACTTGACAAATTCGTTTAGAGAGATTGAAATTACATAGCGTTAGTAGACAAATATTTGGCCGAAAAGGAAATTGTATGTAGGTGTAACACACCCCATCTCGACTCTGATCCTTAAGATCTACAGTAGCTTCTTTTAGCTGCTGAATTATTTTCGATAAGATTCCTATTCAGTCAAAATTTTCAATACAAAACCTGGTGTATGCAGTTAGACGATTTGTTAAGTAAAATTTGGAAGTTGCAGATATTTTTGTGCTTAAAGATCAAATTTGTGTTATCTTTATTATGTTTCTTCAACATCGTTACAAATCAACAAAAAACTGATTTGAATAAAAATGTCCTTTGTTAATTCTGTTAGTCCCGCCAATATTGTTGTATTTGTAAATAATAATTCTGCAAAAAGTTATCGTAATGAAACAGTAATTAATTCGAGCCCACTGAATTCACAGTGTTTCCTTAAGGAATTTAATCCCCTCCTAGTACCCAAGGTAATGGATTATTTCCTCCCACGATAGAACGAATCACATACTGGTGTAGCGGTACTTCAAACCCCAGTGTTTCAGCGAACACAAAGTTCGGTAGCAAATTACACTTACAGTTGCTTTGTTTGAAGTTAAAAACAGTGCAGAACGAAGGAGTAGAAACTCAGAAAATCGTATGGAAATGCTGAGAGGAAGGAGTGCAATTCTATAGCCAAAGTTGAGCGATTTTCAGTTTGTTGGTCTTGTGTATTGTGTGTGTCTTTCTTCAACAGCTGCTGTACATATATATAGCAGCCAGTGTTGAAGAAGACCAATCGTCCACCCTCCATGGTGGAGCAAGCATTAGCTTGTTTGTGGAGCAAGAACATTCATGGTGGGAAGAGCATTAGGCGGCTGCCAAATGGTCAATACACGGATTGGAAAATATCCGTTATAAATACGGATAATCTTACGTTAATATTTACTATTAACAAATAAATTTGGTCCAAAAAATTAATCAATCAACCGATCATTTGACCAAATCCAAATCCAAATCCAAATCCAAATCCGAAGCCGAAGCCGAAGCCGAAGTCGAAGCCGAAGCCGTAGCCGAAGCCGAGCCGAGCGAGCGACGACGACGGCGGCGCGAGGCTTGCTTTCTTCTTAACTCTTTAAGAGCTACAAGAAGAGCAATTATATATATACCCACCAAAAATCTTTTCCTCTTCCAATATGGGACAATGTCTCATTGTCAAGAGGGGAAAACTTAAAATTTTACTCAAAATTTCATTTTCCCTCCATTTCCCATTCACCCTCATTTTAAGACTATTTCATCTTAAAAACAAAACCTCAACAATCCCCCACATGAATGGGGAATGGCTATATCACGGAAGTATGCATGGAAAAACTGTATGATTTACAAGCAAGGATTAATCGCATCTGGATAAGTAGGTTTTCCTTTGAACTTTTCGTAGTAAACTTATGTCGGATATACTCGGTCAATCGGTAGATTTGATATCTTTGAACCGTCGATCTTTAGTGTATACCTAGACAACCATAAGTCACACAATCAACCCTTAACCGTCTTTGGTTCTCATTGTTGTGTTCGTTTCAGCCATGAACACTGCCTGGTTTCATAAGTGCGTAGAGAACTGGCCTTACAAAGTTCTCCTTGAAGCGGCTAACACTTTACACTTATATAGGTGATTCCTAAACGTATCATCCTGTAGATACACTATTTGATATACCCCGTATCAAATTTAGAAATCATTAAAAAGCCTTAATGCTTTATCCTTGGTACTGAACATTGTCTCATCACGAGAACGGACTAAAATTTTATTTGACAATGTTGAACCGTCATTAATGACTTTGTTTGATCTCCTTGAACCTAGATCTTGGGATCTTCAGTCTTCTAGGTAGAGTTACGGCCACAATGACTTGTTCTCGGCCATAGCCCCATTCCCCTTGATGATTTCTCAACTACCTCTCTAGTTAGGCCTTTTGTAAGTGGATCCGACACATTATCACTTGACTTTACATAGTCAATCGTGATAATTCTTCTAGAGAGTAATTGCCTAACGGTTTTATGTCTTCGTCGTATATGATGAGATTTACCGTTATACATAACGCTCCCAGCCCTTCCAATTGCCGCTTGACTATCACAATGTATGCATATTGGTGCCAACGGTTTGGGCCAAAATGGAATGTCTTCCAAGAAATTCCGGAGCCATTCAGCTTCTTCACCGGCTTTATCTAAGGCTATGAATTCAGCCTCCATTGTAGAGCGGGCAATACATGTTTGTTTCGACGACTTCCAAGATACCGCTCCTCCACTAATAGTGAATACATATCCACTCGTGGACTTAGAATCAGTTGAACCGGTGATCCAATTTGCATCACAGTATCCCTCAATCATCGCAGGAAATTTACTGTAGTGCATGTCGAAGTTCTGGGTATGTTCTAAATATCCCAAAACTCGTTTCATTGCCATCCAATGAGATTGGCCTGGATTGCTCGTATATCGACTCAGTTTACTTATAGTACAAGCTATATCTGGTCGTGTACAATTCATGATATACATTAAGCATCCCAACACACGAGCATAATCCAATTGTGATATGCTTTGGCCTTTGTTCTTTACTAATGCAAGATTCACATCAATTGGAGTCTTTGCAACTTTAAAGCCCAAGTGCTTGAATTTTTCAAGTACTGTCTTAATATAATGAGATTGTGACAATGCCAGACCTTGAGGAGTCTTATGAATCTTAATTCCCAGAATTAAATCAGCAACTCCCAAGTCTTTCATATCAGACTTACTATCGAAGCCGAAGCCGAAGCCGTAGCCGTAGCCGAAGACGAGCCGAGCGAGCGACGACGGCGACGGCGCGATGCTTGCTTTCTTCTTAACTCTTTAAGAGCTACAAGAAGAGCAATTATATATATACCCACCAAAAATCTTTTCCTCTTCAATATGGGACAATGTCTCATTGTCAAGAGGGGAAAACTTAAAATTTTACTCAAAATTTTATTTTCCCTCCATTTCCCATTCACCCTTATTTTAAGACTATTTCATCTTAAAAAGAAAACCTCAACAAATTCAACTGTTTGAAAGTTCCTCCCCTACAAATTTCTATGCCCGAATGGTCAAACTTGTTTCGAAATTTGAAAGATATCTTCTTTCTGGGACGGAGAGAATACTCATCATGAAATTTCAATTATTTCTTTTTCTTTCTCAAATAAATCAATACATAAATAAAAAGAAAACATGGAGGTTAAATGTTCAAATTAGTTAAAATTCTACTAAAAATGTAAGAATGACTCTCAACTGAAAGACAGATGAACAACAAAAACAAACATATCAATCTTCTCATTGAGATATATAGGTCAAAAACTCGACGTACATTTTTTCCCCACAAGAGACGAGCCTGCTGCATGGTTGGAGCTTATTGACGACAATACTTAATGTAACGTACATGCATGCTTTCTACTGATCGCATGCTGAAAAACATTATTCATACATACTCAAAAGTACGTAACAGCAGGAATTAAATCAGTTTCCCTTTACTTGTTTTCAAAGTACAGTGATAGTAATCTTGAGACCTTTAAGGCAGTCAGTGGCGACAGAAGAGATATACTGACGAACACCAGCTTTGTCCAAAGTAATAGTTGTCTTCCCACTGTCATCCCTATACAATATATTTGTTGGAACGCAAGATTTGTAGCCATCAATGTCCACTTGAACCACGTCGTGAAGTTTTGGGATGTAGTTGAAAACTGCACAAAACAAGTTTCATTACATATTACGTAGCACAAAACAGTAGACTCTTATGACAAAAAACCTTACCCACAACATCGCCAACGTTTAAGGTTAGGTCCAAATCAAGGCTAGCTTCCAAGCTCCAATCAATGTTTACGATGTCTGTGGCAAAGCTAGGGGAAGCAAGACCCAGAATGAGGAACAAGCACATCAACTTTGTTGCAAAAGTTGCCATTTTCTTTGAGGGAAATGTTTAGTAGAAGATTGAGGAAACGTAGTGAGTGATGATGATTGTTTTGAAGGAACAGGAGGCCTTTATATAGATGTACGAAGGAGCTTCGGTTTGATTATACAACGTTATTTTACGAGCAATTCATCCCGCTTGTAGAATTTTAAATTTCATCCACAGCCGGCCCACGTGGACCATTGACCTACATTTATGAACTCAAAACACACTATTAATGATGTTAGCAAACCCTATAGTATTTAATGAGACTTTTGATCTCTAACGATAAATATTTTTCTTAATTTAAATTTAAACTCTTCATTTTACTTATTTTGTGTTTAATGAGAAATTTTTATAACCGTACAAATGTCATGACCCCACAAAGCTTTTATCCCTTAAGCTTTTAAGACCACAAGTTTCAAAAGTCATTTTTTATAAACTCCGTACCGAGTCAAACTATCTCATCTCAATTAAAACAGAGGGAGTAATAATATTATTTACGTGATTGTTGAATAATGATGTACACGGTTAAAAGTTGAGATAATTGTGAAAGAAAATAAATTTGACCCATAAGAGATTGAGGTGGAGATATTTTCTTGGAAAAGTTCTTCTTCTTTTTTGACATCCAACACCACGTATATTTCTTATGTTATATATAAAATATATCCTTAAAGAAATACTTTCTATCCTACCAAACCCCAAAGATTTACAGTAAAATAACCTAAAATAAAATTCATTTTATCCCAAGGCTTTTCTTCCAACTTTTTTTCCGAACCCCCTACTTTCATCTGTTTCAGGTGGTTTTCATTTAATATACAAAAGAAAAATATAATGTTAGAAGACCTTGTAAATTCCACAATCACAGCTTACTCGAAACATAAAATGGACCAAATAAAGTTTTTGGAATTCTAAATAAGGCTGCACAACATCCATGTCCAATATTGTTTTCCAATTAGTCATGTTGCTTAAAGCGCGAGGTAAATAATTAATTCCCTGTTTTCTTTCTTGAAAGATTGAAATATCTAAAAGTTTAATATAAATTTACTTAGTTAGATGGACATTCCTTTATATAGTTTCATTATACAAGGGGTTTAAGTGTTTGATTGTGAAAATTAAATTAAATAGGGGTAACACCTTTAGAAGTGTGTAGAATTACTATCATATAGGGGTGTAAGTATTAATTTAAAATTTAAATATGCAATCAAACCATATTATAAGGATATTCAGAGTAATTTATTCAAAAAATAAGTTTCTCTCCTTTTTTATTAGAGAGAAAAAAATCCATATCGTTTTCAGTAATTCTAGTTTGAACAAAAGGCAGCCACATGCATTCTGGCCTTTTATTTTATTCTTGTTTTTACATGCATCCTGGTTAAATGCAATATATATCGGAGAGACCTTTACATCTTTGAAACATTTATAATCCCAAGAAGGAGAGGAAATGAAATCTAGGACTTCCCAAGGATTGTAAAGTTCTCTCCATAGATTATATCTAGTAGCACATTAATAATTAAAAAGTTACGCCAAGTTGCTGGAGAAATCAGGCACATACCAAGGAATCGTGTGTTCCCTCTATAAATTATGTGTAACGATCCGACCAGTCATTTTACTTTCTAGAACTTTGTTCCCCTAATTAAGACTCTCTATATTTTTTTTTACTGTTTTATGACTTGCGGGGATGGTTAGTTCGAGTTTGAAAGGGTTCGGGTTGAAATCGAAACACTTAGTTCCTTAATATTGGCTTAAAATAAATAAGTTTGACTTGAGTCAACGTTTTGAGTAAACGACCTCGGAACCGGGATTTGACGGCCCAAATAGGTTCGTATGATGATTTTGGACTTGGGCATATGTTAGGATCAGGTTTCGGACGACCCGGGAGCATTTCAGCGCTTAATATTGAAAGTCGGCGCATTGAAGGTTTTCAAGTTCTTTAAATTTGGTTTGAAATAGATTTTGGTGTTATCGAGGTCCGTTTGGGATTCTAAGCCTGGGAATAGTGTCGTATGATGATTTAATACTTGCACGCAAAATTTGGTGTCATTCCGAGTTGATTTGATAGGAATTGGACGCGTAGAAGTGTTTTGAGGAGTTTTTGAGTTTCATGATTTGATTCATGCGTTTTGGCGTCCGATTCTTGATTTTAGATGTTATATCGGTGTTTCGATCATATGAGCGAGTTCGTATGATGTTTTTAGACTTTTGTGGACATTTAGTGTGGAGCCCCGAGGGCTCGTGTGAGTTTCAGACGCGTTCAGAGAGATGGAAGGACTTCAGTTTTCTGGTTTTTTGCTGGTGCCTCAGGTATCACAAATGCGAGGTTTTGTTCTCATTTGCGAGGTTGTCTTCGCAATTGCGATGAAGCCTGGACGAGGCAGGATTCGTATTTGCGAGCTTTTTCTTCGCTTCTGCGATCATCATCCCTTCACATTTGCGAACTTCTTGGTCATATTTGCGACTCTGTCAGAGAAGGTCAGCCTTCGTATTTGCGAACAACATGTTGCAAATGCGACATCTGCGACTGGGGTAGGAGCTTTTTATTACGGGACTTAACTTTATTTTCCTCATCTCCCACTTGGTCTTAGGCGATTTTGAGAGCATTTTGTGGAGGGATTCCATCAACATCAAGGGTAAGTGATCCCTATCAATTCTTTAGCTAAATACGTGAATCAAGGGTACATTTAACATGGAAAAATGGTGAAATTAATGAAATTTTGAGGAAAACCTAGGGTTTTGGTAAAAATGGGATTTAACGACGAAACTGATTATGAAATTAGGTAAAAATTATATATTTGAGTTCGTGAGGTTATGGATAATATTTATCTTCTAAAATTTCTGGAATCCGGGCACGTGGGCCCATAGATTAATTTTAGGAATCTTCTAATTTGGGTTGGGTAATTTCTCTAATAGTTTTATTTTTTTTGGTAATTATAACTTTTTCTTACCAAGGAAGTATTTACAGAGTGCTCAAAAACCTCTAAAGTTGGACAGCAGCCCCAACTTTAGCATACTTCACCTACAACCATGCAAGAAAATAGAAAGTTGTAACCTATGCTTTGTCTACTAACCAAACTAACTAGGATAGTAATCAAGCTTCTTCAACAGTAGTGCCAATTTCTTCCTCGTTCTTCCTCTGCAATGTATGTCTTGAATGATCTGCCTCACTATAGTTGCTGCTGGTCTGGTTCTTTGTTGGAAGATTTTGATGTTCCTTTCCAACCAGGTATAGTATACACTTCCTGCAAGAGTCATACGGTATATCTCTGCTTTGGTATTATTACCATAGGCATGCTTTTGAGCCCACTCGATTTCTTCCTTCTATCCCATAGCTTGTCGTTGGATTCCCTGCCACTTGAGTAGTTGCTGCCAGATCTGATATGTGGTTGGGCATTTAAAGAACAAGTGTTTCACATCTTCTTCATCACTATCACATAATGGACATGTTGTGTCATATCCCATATCCCATTTTTTCAGTCCCATTTTTGTATGTAGTCTGTCTTGTATTGCAAGGTATAGAATGAATAACCATTTGGGGCTGCCCAGTTGTTGCATGTCAATTTCCTCCATTGCACTTTAGGGTAGTTATCTCTCACCTTATTATACATTGTCTTTATAGCATATGTCTCACCATTCAGAAATTCCTCTATAGTTACTCCTACACTCTCCAGATACTGCTTAGCCTTTAGGATCTTCCGAATTAGCCAAGATGCTTGTGGAGCAGTGCTTTACCACACTTCATTATCCTCAATATAGTAGATATGCACCCATTGTATCCATAGCCTATCATTCGTCTTGCATAAGTTCCAATAGTGCTTAAGTATGATAGTTTTATTCCATGTGTAGATGTCTATTATGTTGAGGCCACCTGCTAATTTTGGTAAACAAATTTTGTCCCATGCTATTAGAGCCTTCTTTGAGCATTCATTATTCCCATTCCAAAAAAATCTTCTACATACTTGTTCAATCCTCTAAATCACCTTCTTTGGCAAGATGAAAATTTGGGACCAAAATTGTTGAATGGCTATGAGTACACTTCGGATCAACTCCTATCTCCCTGCATAAGACAGCATCTTTGATGTCCATGAAGTTACTATCCCTATCATCCTCTCTATTAATGGTTGACATTGTCCAATTGCTAGTCTTTTTGAGCTCAATGGAACTCCGAGGTACCTGAATGGCAGAGATCCCACAAAGAAGCCTAATTTTTGTATAATTTGCTGCTAAATCTGGCTTGGTACACCTCCAAAATAGACAGTACTCTTCCCTTGGTTGGCTATTAGTCCAGATGCCAAGGAGAATTGCTAAAATTGCTTATACAATAACTGAGTAGATACCACATCCCTATACAAAACAACAATAGGTCATCTACAAACCCCAATTGTATTATATTCAGCTTGTCACATCGAGGGTGGTAGTTAAAATCTGGATTTTCAGCCAGTGTTTTTAGTAGTCTACTAAGGTACTCCATGGCAATCACAAACAGAAATGGTGACAAGGGGTCACCCTGCCTTACTCCTCTATTTACAGTAAAAGGGACACTTGGTTTACCATTTATAACTACAGAGTATGAAGACTGTCGATATACACACCATGATCCATCTAACAAATGTTTTTGGGAAATCCAGACCTTGTAAATATTCATATATATAAAGATCTCTTTCCTTTCCGACTTGTCTTTATTTCTTTTATGCCTTGTAAAAGTTTTGTTCATAAGTTCGAGGCTTAGGCATTTTGATTGAAACCGAACTAGTGTAGTTTTTATAATCGAGTGAGTACTTGCTCGAACTCGGAATAGGGTGACCCTTAGGTTTTAATTGAATGAAGATGATTTTTTCAAACTCAATAATAAACTGGCCCTTTAGGCTCTTAAATTAGGCCAATACGACCATAATAAGAGAATGGCTTTCTCCCCCTTTTCGGCTTGATAAGTTTATCATTTAATCATATAAAATCTATTGTACCTTAACATAAAATAAAGGATTTTCTCGAGAGTTCGAACGGTTCCGTACCCATTAGGATTTCCAAGAGTCGATATTATCGAGCCCCTTTATTTCGTAATGCCTTAGCATAAAATAAAGAATTTGTTCGAGAGTTTGAACACCTTTGTATCCATTAGGGATTTCGAGGGTCGATATTATCGCGACCCTTAGAAATTTAGCCAAGGGTAGCCTTTATTAACCGGTTTATGAAAATATTTGAAGGCCTATTTAATAACGGAAATCGGACGTCTCTGAACCGTGTTTATTTGCCCGTAGCCTTTAACTTGGGATTCACCTTTTGGGCTTGTTGCCCTGTTATACTTCAAACTTGTTCGAAGTATCAGTCTCCGAGTGGGGTGGCCGTGGCCTATAAAATCGAGGATTGCCTTTTTAAGTTCTTACGATCTCGAGGTTTAGTAATTCAATCGTGCCGGATTTTGGACGGCAGTCCCCGTGTATCGGATAAATTGTTTGAACTTCAGTTGCGACCGGCCCTTAAGCCAGTTTCCACCATAAATTATAAGTATGAAATAGCAATTATAGAGAAGGTTGTACCTTAGTAGTAATATCATTTGAGGAGTGATACGTTCAAATTATTTGACAACTGTTCGCCGTTTATCGTGCCGAGTTTGTAAGATCCTTTTCCGACGATATCGAGGATCTGATACGGTCCCTCCCAATTTGGGCCGAGTTTTCCTTCATTTGGGTCTCTAGTATTGAGGGTGACTTTTCTCAATACTAAGTCCCTGGTTCTAAAATGTCAAAAATTAGCTCTTCGGTTGTAGTACCTTTCAATCCGTTGCTTCTGTGCGGCCATTCGAACGAGGGCGCTTTCCAGTTTTTCATCTAGAAATTCGAGACTTGTATTCATAGTCTCGTGATTCGACTCTTCCGTTGCATATCGAAACCTGACACTAGGTTCCCCGATTTCAACCGGGATTAGAGCTTCAACGCCATATACTAAAGAGAACGGTGTTGACCCCGTACTAAATTTTGACGTTGCTCGATACGCCCAAACGACCTCGGGCAAAATTTCTCTCCATTTTTCATTAGCGTCGTTCAACCTTTTCTTTAAATTTTGAATGATGGTTTTGTTCATTGATTCTGCTTGTCCGATCCCACTGGGTGATATGGCATTGACAAGATCCTTTTGATTTTATGGTCATCAAGAAACTTTGTTACTTTGCTACCGATGAATTATTTTCCATTGTCTCATACAATCTCGGCAGGCATTCCGAATCGACATATAATGTGGTCCCAGATGAAGTCGCTAACTTCTTTTTCCCTGACTTTTTCGAAGGCCTGTGCTTCAACCCATTTAGAGAAATAGTCAGTCATAAATAAAATGAATTTAGCTTTAACTGGGGCCGATGGTAGAGGGCCGATGATATCCATTCCTCATTTCATGAACGGCCATGGGGATAGGACCGAATGGACTTGCTCCCCGGGTTGGTGGATCATCGGCTCATATCTTTGACACTTGTCGTACTTTCAAACGAATTCCTTCGTATCTTTTTCCATATTGGCCCAGTAGTATCCTGCTCTGATGACTTTGTGAACCAATGATTGGGCACCGAAATGATTTCCGCAAGTTCCCTCGCGAATTTCCCGTAGGACGTAATCGGTGTCTCCGGGACCCAAACATATTGCCAATGGTCCATCGAACATCCTTCTATATAGTGTTCCATCTTCGGCCAATGTGAATCGTGGGCCTTCGCACATAGCGTCCTCGATTCTTTAGGATCTGACAGAAGTTTTTCGTTCTTTAGGTACTCGATATATTTAGTCCTCCGATCCCAGGTCAGGCTTATAGAGTTTATTTCGGCTTGGCCTTCTTCGATCACTGACCTCGAAAGTTGTACGATAGTCCCCACGCTAATTTTGTCGTCTTCGACTGACGACCCCAAATTTGCAAAGGCATCGGCTTCGCTGTTTTCCTCTCGAGGTACATGTCGTAGGGTCCATTCTTGAAACCGATGTAGTGTCACATGTAATTTATCCAAGTATCTCTGCATTCGATCATCTCGAACCTTGAATGTTCCGTTGACTTGGTTTACCACAAGTAAGGAGTCACGTTTGGCTTCGATGTCCTCTGCTCGTAAACTCTTAGCTAGCTCAAGACCTGCAATCATGGCCTCATACTCGGCCTTGTTGTTAGTTAACTTGGATGTTTTGATAGACTGTCTAATTGTATTACCTGTGGGCGGCTTCAAAACGATGCCTAGCTTGGACCCCTTCACGTTCGAATCACCGCCTGTGAATATGGTCCACACCCCCGATGCTATACCCGATTTTAATAATAGTTCTTTTTCGACCTCAGGTACGAGGGCTGGCGTAAAGTCGGCCACACAGTCTGCTAAGATTTGAGACTTGATAGCCATTCGGGGTTGATACTCGATATCGTTCCCGCTGATTTCGACGGCCCATTTGGTCAATCGGCCCGAGAGTTCGGGCTTATGCAAAATATTTCGAAGAGGATAAGTGGTCACCACACAAATTGGGTGACATTAAAAATATGGTTTTAATTCCCGGTGGCACTTATTAGGGCAAGCGCCAATTTTTCTAAGTGTGGGTACCGAATCTCGGCCTCGCCTAGAGTTCGACTAACAAAGTAAACACGAAATTTCGTACCTTGCTCTTCTCAAACTAGGACTCCACATACCGCGATTTTCGAGACTGCTAAGTACAAGTACAGTTGCTGGTCTGCTTTCGGAGTATGAAACAGTGACGGGCTCTAGAGGTACCGCTTTAACTCTTCCAATGCTTGTTGGCATTCCGGGGTCCATGAAAAATTGTTCTTCTTTTTGAGCAGCGAGAAGAACTTGTGACTTCTAACTGAAGACTTTGAGATGAATTAGCCTAGGGCGGCTATGCATCCTGTTAATCTTTGTACGGCCGTACCTATTGACTTACCTATTTATTCTTCGAACATTCGATTTACTAAGCTTTGATAAGTGGCACCAACATTATAATAATAGGTGCCGTACTTAGTGATGAACAAAGTCTTTTCCTGATCCTCCGGGTTCATTTGTATTTGATTGTACCCAGAGTAAACATCAAGAAAACTAAGGATCTCGTGGCCGGCCGTCGCATCGATCATGCGATCGATATTCGGCGGAGGAAAAGAGTCTTTAGGACATGCTTTTTTTAAATCTTTATAATCTACACACATCCTAAGTTTATTTCCCTTTTTAGGGACTACGACTACGTTTGCTAACCATTCGGGATATTTTACCTCCCGAATTGATCCTATTTTGAGAAGTTTGGTTACCTTGTCCTTGTTGAATGTATGTTTTACCTCAGACTGAGGTCTTCTCTTTTGTTTTACTAGATAGAACTTCGAGTCCAAGCTCAGTCGATGTGCAGCGATTTTCGGTGGGATGCCTGTCATATCTAGATGGGAACAAGCAAAACAATCCATATTATTGATAAGAAATTTAATGAGTTTTTTCCTGAGCTCGAGGTTTAACCCCGTTCTCAGGTATACCTTTCGATCGGGTAGATACCCGATTAGTACGACCTGCTCCAGCTCCTCAACTGTCGATTTGGTGGCGTCGGAATCCTCGGGGATTATGAAGGATCGAGGGATCCAATAGTCATCATCCTCATCTGTTCCCTGCTTCTCCGATTGAGTCGAGGTTGGCAGCTTTGGTTGCTATTTAGCTTCATGTTTTCCTTTGGACTCCGATCCTTTTTTTGACGAAAGTGCCGATATCGGTATCACTTCATCGACCGCGAACATCTCTTTGGCAACGTTCTGTTCTTCATACACCATTTTTATTCAATCCAATGTTGGGAACTTCAGCATTTGGTGAAGTGTTGAAGGGACTGCCCTTATATTGTGAATCCAGGGTCTTCCAAACAGGGTGTTTTATCTCATATCGCCTTCGATCACATGGAACATAGTTTCTTGAATAGTCCCAGCTATATTTACTGGTAAAATGATTTCTCCTTTAGTCATTTCACTTGCGATGTTAAAACCATTGAGAACTCGAGCTGCGGGCACGATCTGATCTTATAGGCCGAGCTGCTCCACAAATCTCGATCGAATAATATTGGCCGAACTTCCAGATCAATTAAAATACGTTTAACCTGAATTTTATTCACAATGATAGAGATTACCAATGCATCATTGTGTGGTTGTGACATCCCTTCTGCTTCCTCATCGTTGAATGATAAAGTGCTTTCTGGTACATAGTCTCGAGTTCATTTTTCCCCGGTGATTGATACCTTAGTGAGTTTGAAAACGGACCCTTGTGGAATATCGATCCCACCAACGATTTTGTGAATCACGTGCTGTGGTTCTTCCTGCCCATTTTTCCTGTTTGCATCCTTGTCTCTAAAATGATTTTTAGCTCGGTCGCTCGAGAACTCTTGAAGGTGACCCTCGTTGAATAGACGGGCCACCTCCTCCCTTAGTTGTATGTAGTCTTTAGTTCTGTGACCATCCGTACCATGGTATTTACATATTTGATTGGGGTTCCTTTGGGATGGATCGGTCTGTAGGGGCCTGGGCCATCTAGTATCTTTGATTCTCCCAATGGCTTACACAATACCTGATGTGTCGATGCTGAAGTTGTATACTGATAATTGTGGTTCCTCAGTGGGATCGGCACGTTTATCGAAACCCTTTTTGCTCCTGAGCCCTCGAGAGCTCTGTCCTCGATCGTTCTTTCGATCATTTTGGATGGGATTATATCCTGGGCCGCTATTTCTACGATCTGCATTATATGGTTGATATCGGTCTCTGTTCGACCGAGGTTCTTTGTCGATATCTCTCTGAGTTCTTCCAACGGGCCTGATCGAAAAAGCGGAACCGGAAGGGATCCCTAATTGATCATCCTCGACCCTGATCTTCGACTGGTACCGATTATGTACATCGGCCCAGGTTACCGCTGGGTATTCAATTAAATTCTGCTTTAGCTGTCATGAGGCCACTGAACTCCGATCGTTCAAACCTTGAGTAAAAGCTTAAACAACCCAATCGTCTGTGACTGGTGGTAGTTCCATGCGTTCCATCTGGAACCGAGATACGAACTCCCTCAATATTTCGTTATCTTTTTATTTTACCTTGAAGTGGTCTGACTTCCTAGTCGCTTTGCTCCGGCGTGTGCCTTTACGAAAGAGTCTGCAAGCATGGCGAAGGAATCGATGGAATTATGTGGCAGATTGTGATACCATATTATTGACCCCTTCGATAGAATTTATCCAAATTTCTTTAGTAGAATTGATTCAATCTCGTCATCTTCTAAATCATTTCTTTTTATCGCACATGTATAGGAGGTGACATGCTCATTAGGATTGGTGGTCCCATTGTATTTGGGGATTTTTGGCATGCGGAATTTCTTCGGAATGGGCTTCGGAGCCGCACTTCGGGGGAACGGCTTCTGCACGAACTTCTTCGAGTCCATACCTTTTAAAATTGGTGGTGCCCCCGGTATTTGGTCAACCCGGGAGTTATATGTCTCTACTTTCTTGTCATTTGCCTCAATTTTCTTTTCTTCCATTTCAATTTATTTAGTGAGCTCCTCGAACATATTTATAATGACGGGGTCAGTCCCTGATTCATTGGCATTCGACCTTTCCGGCACTGGCTCACTCCTGTGGACGACTTCTGGTTCTACCCCACTTGGCACTCGATGTTGATTTTGTAGTTGCGCTATAGCGACTTGTTGAGCCTGTAACATTTCAAATATCAATTGGAGGCTGACTCCACCATCTCCTCCGCCCTGCGTACCTCGACCACCAGATCGACCTTCCCTGCGTATGCTACCTTCGGGATCAGCGCCAAAATTTATATTTAGGGCGATATGTGAACTGACATCGATGGGGTTTGCAATTGGTACTCCCTCGAGATCAGCCTGAGGCACCTCGATTCCTGGGGCGGCTATATTATCGTTCTCCCCGTGAAATCCGAAACTGTTGTCACCATGTGCGGGTGATATTTGTGAGTTTGACATATTTTTTCCTGAAAACAAAAACACTTACAAGAACAAGCGTAAAGTAGTGTGTCTTATCGGAATCAGTATTAAGCAATCACTATTATCCTTAGCCCTACGGTGGGCGCCAAACTGTTTGCCCTTAAAATTGGATATTAAATAAACTTATAATGTGGGTTTAAGAAAACGTGATTTCACCTAAAAATTGAGCTATTTGGCCAATTTTTTAGAAGGAATAAAAGTATTTTTGAGGAGAAGGAGAAGCAGTTTTTGAGAAGGAGAAAAATGTAGCTTCTCTCCAAAAGCATTTTTCTGAGAAGCACTTTTGAAAAAATACACTTAGAAGCAGTTTTTAAAAACTTGGCCAAACATTAATTACTAGTCAAAAGTGCTTTTCAAATTAATTAGCCAAACACAAACTGTTTATCACCAAAAGCACTTTTGAAAAAAATACTTCTCAAAATAAGTTGATTTTAGAAGCTTGGCCAAACGGGGTATAAATCCTGCTCAACTATCATAGGAGAACTATTTATATGACAACTTGACAAGTTCGTTTAGAGAGATTGAAATTACATTGCGTTAGTAGACAAATATTTGGCCGAAAAGGAAATTGTATGTAGGTGTAACACACCCCATCTCGACTCTGATCCTTAAGATCTACAGTAGCTTCTTTTAGCTGCTGAATTATTTTCGATAAGATTCCTATTCAGTCAAAATTTTCAATACAAAACCTGGTGTATGCAGTTAGACGATTTGTTAAGTAAAATTTGGAAGTTGCAGATATTTTTGTGCTTAAAGATCAAATTTGTGTTATCTTTATTATGTTTCTTCAACATCGTTACAAATCAACAAAAAACTGATTTGAATAAAAACGTCCTTTGTTAATTCTGTTAGTCCCGCCAATATTGTTGTATTTATAAATAATAATTCTGCAAAAAGTTATCGTAATGAAACAGTAATTAATTCGAGCCCACTGAATTCACAGTGTTTCCTTAAGGATTTTAATCTCCTCCTAGTACCCAAGGTAATGGATTATTTCCTCCCACGATAGAACGAATCACATACTGGTATAGCGGTACTTCAAACCCCAGTGTTTCAGCGAACACAAAGTTCGATAGCAAATCACACTTACAGTTGCTTTGTTTGAAGTTGAAAACAGTGCAGAACGAAGGAGTAGAAACTCAGAAAATCGTATGGAAATGCTGAGAGGAAGGAGTGCAATTCTATAGCCAAAGTTGAGCGATTTTCAGTTTGTTGGTCTTGTGTATTGTGTGTGTCTTTCTTCAACAGCTGCTGTACATATATATAGCAGCCAGTGTTGAAGAAGACCAATCGTCCACCCTCCATGGTGGAGCAAGCATTAGCTTGTTTGTGGAGCAAGCACATTCATGGTGGGAAGAGCATTAGGCGGCTGCCAAATGGTCAACACACGGATTGGAAAATATCCGTTATAAATGCGGATAATCTTACGTTAATATTTACTATTAACAAATAAATTTGGTCCAAAAAATTAATCAATCAACCGATCATTTGACCAAATCCAAATCCAAATCCAAATCCAAATCCAAATCCGAAGTCGAAGCCGAAGCCGAAGCCGAAGCCGAAGCCGAAGCCGAAGCCGTAGCCGAAGCCGAGCCGAGCGAGCGACGACGACGACGGCGCGAGGCTTGCTTTCTTCTTAACTCTTTAAGAGCTACAAGAAGAGCAATTATATATATACCCACCAAAAATCTTTTCCTCTTCCAATATGGGACAATGTCTCATTGTCAAGAGGGAAAAACTTAAAATTTTACTCAAAATTTCATTTTCCCTCCATTTCCCATTCACTCTCATTTTAAGACTATTTCATCTTAAAAACAAAACCTCAACAATCCCCCACATGAATGGGGAATGGCTATATCACGGAAGTATGCATGGAAAAACTGTGTGATTTACAAGCAAGGATTAATCGCATCTGGATAAGTAGGTTTCCCTTTGAACTTTCCGTAGTCAACTTATGTCGGATATACTCGGTCAATCGGTAGATTTAATATCTTTGAACCGTCGATCTTTAGTGTATACCTAGACAACCATAAGTCACACAATCAACCCTTAACCGTCTTTGGTTCTCATTGTTGTGTTCGTTTCAGCCATGAACACTGCCTGGTTTCATAAGTGCGTAGAGAACTGGCCTTACAAAGTTCTCCTTGAAGCGGCTAACACTTTACACTTATATAGGTGATTCCTAAACGTATCATCCTGTAGATACACTATTTGATATACCCCGTATCAAATTTAGAAATCATTAAAAAGCCTTAATGCTTTATCCTTGGTACTGAACATTGTCTCATCACGAGAACGGACTAAAATTTTATTTGACAATATTGAACCGTCATTAATGACTTTGTTTGATCTCCTTGAACCTAGATCTTGGGATCTCCAGTCTTCTAGGTAGAGTTACCGCCACAATGACTTGTTCTCGGCCATAGCCCCATTCCCCTTGATGATTTCTCAACTACCTCTCTAGTTAGGCCTTTTGTAAGTGGATCCGACACATTATCACTTGACTTTACATAGTCAATCGTGATAATTCCTCTAGAGAGTAATTGCCTAACGGTTTTATGTCTTCATCATATATGATGAGATTTACCGTTATACATAACGCTCCCAGCCATTCAGCTTCTTCATCGGCTTTATCTAAGGCTATGAATTCAGCCTCCATTGTAGAGTGGGCAATACATGTTTGTTTGGACGACTTCCAAGATACCGCTCCTCCACCAATAGTGAATACATATCCACTCGTGGACTTAGAATCAGTTGAACCGGTGATCCAATTTGCATCACAGTATCCCTCAATCACCGCAGGGAATTTACTGTAGTGCATGTCGAAGTTCTGGGTATGTTCTAAATATCCCAAAACTTGTTTCATTGCCATCCAATGAGATTGGCCTGGATTGCTCGTATATCGACTTAGTTTACTTATAGCACAAGCTATATCTGGTCGTGTACAATTCATGATATACATTAAGCATCCCAACACACGAGCATAATCCAATTGTGATATGCTTTGGCCTTTGTTCTTTGCTAATGCAAGATTCACGTCAATTGGAGTCTTTGCAACTTTAAAGCCCAAGTGCTTGAATTTTTCAAGTACTGTCTTAATATAATGAGATTGTGACAATGCCAGACCTTGAGGAGTCTTATGGATCTTAATTCCCAGAATTAAATCAGCAACTCCCAAGTCTTTCATATCAGACTTACTATTGAGCATACGCTTAGTAGCATTTATGTTGGCAATGTCATTACTCATTATCAGCATATCATCCACATATAGGCAAACAATGACTATGTGATTTGGAACATTTTTAATGTACACACATTTATTACATTCATTTATCTTAAAACCATTTGACAACATTGTTTGGTCAAATTTCGTATGCCATTGTTTGGGTGCTTATTTTAGTCCGTAAAGAAACTTAACAAGTCTACATACCTTCTTTTCTTTACGTGGAACCACAAACCCTTCAGGTTGTTCCATGTAAATTTCTTCCTCCAACTCTCCATTTAAGAAGGCTGTCTTAACATCTATTTGATGAATTTCAAGACCATACACTGCAGCTAATGCTACTAATATCCGTATGAACGTAATTCTTGTAACTAGAGAGTATGTATCAAAGTAGTCTAGACCTTCTTGTTGTCTATACCCTTTGACTACGAACCTTGCCTTGAATTTATCAATAGTGCCATCATCTTTGATTTTTCTCTTAAAAATCCATTTAGAACCCAAAGGTTTATTTCCAGGAGGAAGATCAACCAATTCCCATGTATGGTTGTTCAATATGGATTCTATTTCACTATTGACTGCCTCTTTCCAAAACAATGATTCCGAAGAAGTCATAACTTCTTTAAATGTTTGAGGCTCATTCTCCAATAAGAAAGTCACAAAATCTGGTCCAAATAAAGTAGACGTTCTTTGACGTTTACTACGTCTTGGATCCTCCTAATTACATATACTTTCTTTTGTTTCTTCCCGAGGTCATTTAGATCCTTCACCAAACGACTCATATTCCTTTTTATACGGATATATATTTTCAAAAAATTCAGCATTATCTGATTCTATAACCGTATTATTACGAATGTCAGGATTTTCTGATTTAGGAACAAGAAATCGATATGCTTTACTATTTGTCGCATATCCTATGAAAACACAATCAACGATTTTCGGTCCTATCTTTACCCTTTTGGGTTTAGGAACTTGCACTTTTGCCAAACACCCCCACACTTTAAAATAATTCAAGTTGGGCTTCCTTCCTTTCCATTTTTCATATGGAATGGATTGTGTTTTGCTATAGGGGACTCGATTTAATATTCGATTAGCCGTAATAATGGCTTCCCCCCACAAGTTCTGTGGCAAACCAGAACTTATCAACAACGCATTCATCATCTCCTTTAATGTGCGATTCTTTCTTTCCGCAATCCCATTAGATTGGGCCGTGTAAGGGGCTGTTGTTTGATGAATAATTCCATATTCTAAACATATTTCTTCAAAAGGAGATTCATATTCACCACCCCTATCACTTCTTATCATTTTTACTTTCTTGTTAAGTTGCGTTTTAACTTCATTTTTATATTGCCTGAATGCGTCTATTGCTTCATCTTTACTATTCAGTAAGTAAACATAGCAATATCGAGTACCATCGTCAATAAAAGTTATGAAATACTTCTTTCCACCGCGAGATGGCATTGACTTCATGTCACAAATATCTGTGTGAATTAAGTCTAAAGGATTTGAATTCCTTTCAACTGACTTATAAGGATGTTTAACATACTTAGATTCCACACATGTTTGACATTTTGATTTTTCGCATTCAAACTTGGGCAGTACTTCCAAGTTAATCATTTTTCGCAAGGTTTTATAATTGACATGACCCAAACGTACATGCCATAAATCATTTGACTCAAGTAAGTAAGAAGAAGCTGAAATATTATTATTGTTTTCCACAACCATTACATTCAGATTGAAAAGGCCCTCGGTGAGGTAACCTTTTCCTACAAATATTTCATTCTTACTAATGACAACCTTGTTGGACACAAAAACGCACTTAAAACCGTGCTTAACAAGAAGTCCAGTAGAGACTAAATTCTTTCTCATTTCGGGAACATGAAGGACATTGTTCAAAGTCATGACCTTGCCAGAAGTCATTTTCAGAAATATCTTCCCATATCCTTCAACTTTTGCTGTTGAAGCATTTCCCATATAAACTGTCTCTCCGGGTCCAGCAGGAGCATAAGTAGCAAAAGCTTCTCTAACTGCACAAACATGGCGAGTGGCTCCTTAATCAAACTACCACAGTTTAGGATTTCCCACCAAGTTACATTCAGAAAGCATGGCACACAAGTTATCAACATCATCATGGTTTACTACCATGTTTGCTTGACCCCTTTTCTTGTCTTTCTTCGGAGCACGACACTCCGTAGATTTGTGTCCGGTTTTCCCACAGTTGTAGCAGTTTCCACTGAACCGCTTCTTGCTTGGGTTGTATTTCAGACCAGAAGCCTTCTTCCTCTTTTTGTTAGCTTCAACAATATTTGCTCCCATTATTGTTGAATTTTCACGGCCTCTCCTTGAATTTCCACGGCCTCTCCTTTCAGTAGCTTTATTGTCCTCTTCGATTCTCAACCGAACAATGAGATCTTCAAGGGACATTTCCTTTCGTTTGTGTTTCAAATAATTTTGAAGTCCTTCCACAACGGAGGTAACTTCTCAATCATTGCTGCTACTTGGAATGCTTCGTTGATGACAAGAACTTCAGCAAGTAGATCATGAATAATCACTTGCAATTCCTGGACTTGGGTAATAACAGACTTGCTATCTACCATTTTGTAGTCCAAAAATTTTGCGGCAACGAATTTCTTCATCCCGGCATCTTCAGTTTTATATTTCTTTTCAAGCGCATTCCACAATTCTTTTGACGTCTCCACGCTACTGTATACATTATACAGATTATCATCCAGTCCGCTAAGAATATAATTCTTGCATAAAAAATCAGAATGCTTCCACGCTTCAATCACGAGAAAGCGTTCATTCTCTGGAGTTTTATCTGGCAGATCAGGAAAATTTTCCTTGATGAACTTCTGTAGACATAACGTAGTTAAGTAGAAGAACATCTTCTGCTGCCAGCGCTTGAAATCAATCCCGGAAAATTTTCCGGGTTTTTCTGCCGGTGCCAACGCCGGTGTTCGGCTTGTCGATGCGTTGGCAGTCACCATCGGAATAGCTTGGTTTTCACTTTCAGTCGTCATTTTTTCTGTAAAAGAATGACACAAAGAAACGTTTAATACACGTTTTCAAACTGGAGTAAAAATCACGTAGATTTTAATCTCCAACAAAATGCCACGAAGGCTTTACTCTCCAAAACGGGAGTACACAAAACCACAAAGGTTTTAGTTTGCAGAATAATAAGAATAACACAAGTACAGAAATAAATATTAAATTCCTTAAGACTGTTACTCCCGCCAATATTGTTGTATTTATAAATAATAATTCTGCAAAGAGTTATCGTAATGAAACAGTAATTAATTCGAGCCCACTGAATTCACAGTGTGTCTTTAAGGAATTTAATCCCCTCCTAGTACCTATGGTAATGGATTATTTCCTCCCAGGATAGAACGAATCACACACTGGTGTAGCGGTACTTCAAACCCCAGTGTTTCAGCGAACACAAAGTTCGGTAGAAAATCACACTTATAGTTGCTTTGTTTGAAGTTAAAAACAGTGCAGAACGAAGGAGTAGAAACTTAGAAAATCGTATGGAAATGCTGAGAGGAAGGAGTGCAATTCTATAGCCAAAGTTGAGCGATTTTCAGTTTGTTGGTCTTGTGTATTGTGTGTGTCTTTCTTCAACAGCTGCTGCACATATATATAGCAGCCAGTGTTGAAGAAGACCAATCATCCACCCTCCATGGTGGAGCAAGCATTAGCTTGTTTGTGGAGCAAGCACATTCATGGTGGGAAGAGCATTAGGCGGCTGCCAAATGGTCAATACACGGATTGGAAAATATCCGTTATAAATGCGGATAATCTTACGTTAATATTTACTATTAAAAAATAAATTTAGTCCAAAAAATTAATCAATCAATCGATCATTTGACCAAATCCGAAGCCAAAGCCAAAGCCGAAGCCGAAGCCGAAGCCGAAGCCGAAGCCGTAGCCGTAGCCGTAGCCGTAGCCGAAGCCGAGCCGAGCGAGCGACGACGACGACGGCGCGAGGCTTGCTTTCTTCTTAACTCTTTAAGAGCTACAAGAAGAGCAATTATATATATACCCACCAAAAATCTTTTCCTCTTCCAATATGGGACAATGTCTCATTGTCAAGAGGAGGAAACTTAAAATTTTACTCAAAATTTTATTTTTCCTCCATTTTTCATTCACCCTCATTTTAAGACTATTTCATCTTAAAAACAAAACCTCAACAATCCCCCACATGAATGGGGAATGGCTATATCACGGAAGTATGCATGGAAAAACTGTGTGATTTACAAGCAAGGATTAATCGCATCTGGATAAGTAGGTTTCCCTTTGAACTTTCCGTAATAAACTTATGTCGGATATACTCGGTCAATCGGTAGATTTGATATCTTTGAACCGTCGATCTTTGGTGTATACCTAGACAACCATAAGTCACACAATCAACCCTTAACCGTCTTTGGTTCTCATTGTTGTGTTCATTTCAGCCATGAACACTGCCTGGTTTCATAAGTGCGTAGAGAACTGGCCTTACAAAGTTCTCCTTGAAGCGGCTAACACTTTACACTTATATAGGTGATTCCTAAACGTGTCATCCTGTAGATACACTATTTGATATACCCAGTATCTAATTTAGAAATCATTAAAAAGCCTTAATGCTTTATCCTTGGTACTGAACATTATCTCATCACGAGAACGGACTAAAATTTTATTTGACAATGTTGAACCGTCATTAATGACTTTGTTTGATCTCCTTGAACCTAGATCTTGGGATCTCCAGTCTTCTAGGTAGAGTTACCACCACAATGACTTGTTCTCGGCCATAGCCCCATTCCCCTTGATGATTTCTCAACTACCTCTCTAGTTAGGCCTTTTGTAAGTGGATCCGACACATTATCACTTGACTTTACATAGTCAATCGTGATAATTCCTCTAGAGAGTAATTGCCTAACGGTTTTATATCTTCGTCGTATATGATGAGATTTACCGTTATACATAACGCTCCCAGCCCTTCCAATTGCCGCTTGACTATCACAATGTATGCATATTGGTGCCAACGGTTTGGGCCAAAATGGAATGTCTTCCAAGAAATTCCGGAGCCATTCAGCTTCTTCACCGGTTTTATCTAAGGCTATGAATTCAGCCTCCATTGTAGAGCGGGCAATACATGTTTGTTTCGACGACTTCCAAGATACCGCTCCTCCACTAATAGTGAATACATATCCACTCGTGGACTTAGAATCAGTTGAACCGGTGATCCAATTTGCATCACAGTATCCCTCAATCATCGCAGGAAATTTACTGTAGTGCATGTCGAAGTTCTGGGTATGTTCTAAATATCCCAAAACTCGTTTCATTGCCATCCAATGAGATTGGCCTGGATTACTCGTATATCGACTCAGTTTACTTATAGCACAAGCTATATCTGGTCGTGTACAATTTATGATATACATTAAGCATCCCAACACACGAGCATAATCCAATTGTGATATGCTTTGGCCTTTGTTCTTTACTAATGCAAGATTCACGTCAATTGGAGTCTTTGCAACTTTAAAGCCCAAGTGCTTGAATTTTTCAAGTACTGTCTTAATATAATGAGATTGTGACAATGCCAGACCTTGAGGAGTCTTATGGATCTTAATTCCCAGAATTAAATCAGCAACTCCCAAGTCTTTCATATCAGACTTACTATCGAAGCCGAAGCCGAAGCCGTAGCCGAAGACGAGCCGAGCGAGCGACGACGGCGACGGCGCGATGCTTGCTTTCTTCTTAACTCTTTAAGAGCTACAAGAAGAGCAATTATATATATACCCACCAAAAATCTTTTCCTCTTCAATATGGGACAATGTCTCATTGTCAAGAGGGGAAAACTTAAAATTTTACTCAAAATTTTATTTTCCCTCCATTTTCCATTCACCCTTATTTTAAGACTATTTCATCTTAAAAAGAAAACCTGAACAAATTCAACTGTTTGAAAGTTCCTCCCCTACAAATTTCTATGCCCGAATGGTCAAACTTGTTTCGAAATTTGAAAGATATCTTCTTTCTGGGACGGAGAGAATACTCATCATGAAATTTCAATTATTTCTTTTTCTTTCTCAAATAAATCAATACATAAATAAAAAGAAAACATGGAGGTTAAATGTTCAAATTAGTTAAAATTCTACTAAAAATGTAAGAATGACTCTCAACTGAAAGACAGATGAACAACAAAAACAAACATATCAATCTTCTCATTGAGATATATAGGTCAAAAACTCGACGTACATTTTTTCCCCACAAGAGACGAGCCTGCTGCATGGTTGGAGCTTATTGACGACAATACTTAATGTAACGTACATGCATGCTTTCTACTGATCGCATGCTGAAAAACATTATTCATACATACTCAAAAGTACGTAACAGCAGGAATTAAATCAGTTTCCCTTTACTTGTTTTCAAAGTACAGTGATAGTAATCTTGAGACCTTTAAGGCAGTCAGTGGCGACAGAAGAGATATACTGACGAACACCAGCTTTGTCCAAAGTAATAGTTGTCTTCCCACTGTCATCCCTATACAATATATTTGTTGGAACGCAAGATTTGTAGCCATCAATGTCCACTTGAACCACGTCGTGAAGTTTTGGGATGTAGTTGAAAACTGCACAAAACAAGTTTCATTACATATTACGTAGCACAAAACAGTAGACTCTTATGACAAAAAACCTTACCCACAACATCGCCAACGTTTAAGGTTAGGTCCAAATCAAGGCTAGCTTCCAAGCTCCAATCAATGTTTACGATGTCTGTGGCAAAGCTAGGGGAAGCAAGACCCAGAATGAGGAACAAGCACATCAACTTTGTTGCAAAAGTTGCCATTTTCTTTGAGGGAAATGTTTAGTAGAAGATTGAGGAAACGTAGTGAGTGATGATGATTGTTTTGAAGGAACAGGAGGCCTTTATATAGATGTACGAAGGAGCTTCGGTTTGATTATACAACGTTATTTTACGAGCAATTCATCCGGCTTGTAGAATTTTAAATTTCATCCACAGCCGGCCCACGTGGACCATTGACCTACATTTATGAACTCAAAACACACTATTAATGATGTTAGCAAACCCGATAGTATTTAATGAGACTTTTGATCTCTAACGATAAATATTTTTCTTTTTAATTTATTCCAAAATAAATAATATATATCTAAATTTGAAAATAATTTAAATTTAAACTCTTCATTTTACTTATTTTGCGTTTAATGAGAAATTTTTATAACCACACAAATGTCATGACCCCACAAAGCTTTTATCCCTTAAGCTTTTAAGACCACAAGTTTCAAAAATCATTTTTTTAAAACTCCGTACCGAGTCAAACTATCTCATCTCAATTGAAACAGAGGGAGTAATAATATTATTTACGTGATTGTTGAATAATGATGTACACGGTTAAAAGTTGAGATAATTGTGAAAGAAAATAAATTTGACCCATAAGAGATTGAGGTGGAGATATTTTCTTGGAAAAGTTCTTCTTCTTTTTTGACATCCAACACCACGTATATTTCTTATGTTATATATAAAATATATCCTTAAAGAAATACTTTCTATCCTACCAAACCCCAAAGATTTACAGTAAAATAACCTAAAATAAAATTCATTTTATCCCAAGGCTTTTCTTCCAACTTTTTTTCCGAACCCCCTACTTTCATCTGTTTCAGGTGGTTTTCATTTAATATACAAAAGAAAAATATAATGTTAGAAGACCTTGTAAATTCCACAATCACAGCTTACTCGAAACATAAAATGGACCAAATAAAGTTTTTGGAATTCTAAATAAGGCTGCACAACATCCATGTCCAATATTGTTTTCCAATTAGTCATGTTGCTTAAAGCGCGAGGTAAATAATTAATTCCCTGTTTTCTTTCTTGAAAGATTGAAATATCTAAAAGTTTAATATAAATTTACTTAGTTAGATGGACATTCCTTTATATAGTTTTATTATACAAGGGGTTTAAGTGTTTGATTGTGAAAATTAAATTAAATAGGGGTAACACCTTTAGAAGTGTGTAGAATTACTATCATATAGGGGTGTAAGTATTAATTTAAAATTTAAATATGCAATCAAACCATATTATAAGGATATTCAGAGTAATTTATTCAAAAAATAAGTTTCTCTCCTTTTTTATTAGAGAGAAAAAAATCCATATCGTTTTCAGTAATTCTAGTTTGAACAAAAGGCAGCCACATGCATTCTGGCCTTTTATTTTATTCTTGTTTTTACATGCATCCTGGTTAAATGCAATATATATCGGAGAGACCTTTACATCTTTGAAACATTTATAATCCCAAGAAGGAGAGGAAATGAAATCTAGGACTTCCCAAGGATTGTAAAGTTCTCTCCATAGATTATATCTAGTAGCACATTAATAATTAAAAAGTTACGCCAAGTTGCTGGAGAAATCAGGCACATACCAAGGAATCGTGTGTTCCCTCTATAAATTATGTGTAACGATCCGACCAGTCATTTTACTTTCTAAAACTTCGTTCCCCTAATTAAGACTCTCCATATTTTATTTTACTATTTTATGACTTGCGGGGATGATTAGTTCGAGTTTGAAAGGGTTCGGGTTGAAATCGAAACACTTGGTTCCTTAATATTGGCTAAAAATAAATAAGTTTGACTTGAGTCAACGTTTTGAGTAAACGACCTCGGAACCGGGATTTGACGGCCCAAATAGGTTCGTATGATGATTTTGGACTTGGGCATATGTTAGGATCAGGTTTCGGACGACCCGGGAGCATTTCAGCGCTTAATATTGAAAGTCGGCGCATTGAAGGTTTTCAAGTTCTTTAAATTTGGTTTGAAATAGATTTTGGTGTTATCGAGGTCCGTTTGGGATTCTAAGCCTGGGAATAGTGTCGTATGATGATTTAATACTTGCACGCAAAATTTGGTGTCATTCCGAGTTGATTTGATAGGAATTGGACGCGTAGAAGTGTTTTGAGGAGTTTTTGAGTTTCATGATTTGATTCATGCGTTTTGGCGTCCGATTCTTGATTTTAGATGTTATATCGGTGTTTCGATCATATGAGCGAGTTCGTATGATGTTTTTAGACTTGTGTGGACGTTTGGTGTGGAGCCTCGAGGGTTCGTGTGAGTTTCAGTCGCGTTCGGAGGGATGGAAGGACTTTAGTTTTCAGGTTTTTTGTTTGTGCCTCAGGTATCACAAATGCGACATCTGCGACTGGGGTAGGAGCTTTTTAATACGGGACTTAACTTTATTTTCCTCTTTTCCCACTTGGTCTTAGGCGATTTGGAGAGCATTTTGTGGAGGGATTCCATCAACATCAAGATGTAAGTGATCCCTATCAATTCTTTAACTAAATACGTGAATCATCAGTAGATTTAACGTGGAAAAATAGTGAAATTAATGGAATTTTGAGGAAAACCTAGGGTTTTGGTAAAAATGGGATTTAAACCCAAAAATGATTATGGAAATAAGTAAAAATTATATATTTGAGTTCGTGAGGTTATGGGTAACATTTATCTTCGAATATTTCTGTAATCCGGGCATGTGGGCCCATGGATAAATTTTAGGAATCTTCCAATTTGGGTTGGGTAATTTCTCTAATAGTTAAATTATGAACTTGTGAGTGTATATTGATTAATTTATATAATATTTGGCTAGTTTCGGATTGTTTGGCACCAAGTTGAGACTTTAGAGCTGATTTGGGGGACCAGAAATGAGCTTGAGAACGAGGTAAGTCTCTTGCCTAACCTTGTAAGAGGAAAGTCATCCCCTTTTGTTGTGCATTACTTGTGCGGAGAGCTACGTACACACTAGGTGGCGAGAGTCCATATGTAGCTATATTCCATGAAATGTCCGGGTAGTCTTAGATCCACATCATACTTTAATTGTACTATTATGTTTGTTATGTATATTAATTGTCTTAAATAGAGACGAGACTAGGGATTTTAAAGTTAAAAATATCCAATTTAGATTTCTTATTTTGGGAAGAATTGAGAAATACATAATAACTCTAAGAAATCCATGTCCACTCGTGTCGCATATACTTCCGCGAGCGAGGTAAACTTCTCAACTCTCATGGGAGCGGGCCGTTCGCCTCGGCAGTATAATATATACATCTATGATTCGTGCCGTTCGACTCTCGGCAGTGCACACAATATTTTAGATCGGGCCGTATGACCTCAGCATAAATCGTGTGTGATAATACTCGGAGCCCGATTACACTCGATATTATGTTATGGCTTGAGAGATTATAATTTATTTAATCATCGAAATTGATTTGGAACTAGTATGTATTAGATGGAGATTTTGGAATTTACTATCAGTTAAAGGATCATTTATTCGCTGCTTACCATTGTGTTATTTTTAATATTCACGTATTCCATACCCATTTAGAATTTATGTATTTTATTACTAGCCCACAGTAAGTGTCGATGTCGACCCCTCGTCACTGATTCTTCGAGGTTAAACTGGATACTTACTGGGTACATGTTGTTTATGTACTCACGCTACACTTCGGCACTAATCGTGCAGGATCTGAGGCAGGTGCATCTAACAGTCATCCGGGCACGCACCCCCGTTACCTCGAGGCTTAGTGGTGAGCTCTGAGGCTGTTCTGCAGCACCCACAGTCTCTCTTTTATATTTACTTTCTGTATACTCTATTTCAGACAGTAGTTTAGTGTTTTGTATATTCTACTAATTGCTCATACACTTGTGATACCAGGTCTTGGAAACATGCTTGTAGACTTTATGGCTTTTGAGCATTTATTTCACTGCATTCGCTCTTTTATTAGTTTTTGCTTTACCTTATTAAAGTTTCCACTTCTCACTTATTTAATAAATAAAAATTAACTACTTTGAAATTATTAAAAAGAATAAGTGTACGGCTAATTCACCGTTGGCTTGCCTAGCGGCAACGTTGGGTGCCATCACGGCCTATAAGAGAAATTGGATCGTGACAACATGGTATCAGGGCACTAGGTTCACATAGGTCTCACAAGTTATGAGCATGCCTAATAGAGTCTTGCGAATCGGTGAGGATACGTCCGTACTTATCTTCGAGAGGACATAGGGTGCTAGGAAACTACTCATTCTTAATCTCTTATCGTGCAGTTGATATAGTGCTAAGTATCTTTCTCTTATTCTCTCACAAATAGTGAGAATGCGAGCGACAAATGTACCCGACCATGGAGGAGTTGTTCCTTCTATTTCTAGAGGCCGAGGCAGAGGCAGAGGCTGAGGGAGGGCTCCAACTCGTGGTAGAGGACGGGGGCATCCTAGAGTTGTTCTAGTTGTGCCACCAGTGGATCCTGTCGAGGATCCTATTATTGAGAGGCAGGGCGAGGTGCCTGCAGCGGAGCCGACCCTAATGGATTTCATGTCCGCGCTAGGATTCCGGGAGGTCATGGGATGTATGCTGATGCTCATGGATTCTATGATTCATACTGGTTTATTTCTACCAGACCCAGCCATATCTCAGGAGGGAAGGGGACTATAGACCCCTACCGCTCAGGCTCCAAGGCATGCAACTGCCGTATATCAGACCCCGAGCGCGCTACCCGTGGGCATAGCTTAGCCAGTTGCAGCAGCTATACCTGAACCCAAACCAGCTGCGGCCGGAAAGCCACAGAAGCTATTGGATAGATGGACCAAGCTACATCCTCCTATCTTTGGAGGTGAGCGACATGAGAACCCCTAGGACTTTATTGATCGTTGCAGGGACAGACTGCACAACATGAGGATACTGGAGTCCAACGGGGTGGACTTTACCACCTTTCAGTTGGAAGGCATGGCCCGTAGATGGTGGCAGGCCAACAAGTTCTCCTCCCTTGACTTGGGACCAGTTCACACAGCTCTTTTTAGATAGATATATTCCACCCTCTCGGAGGGAAGAGCTGCGGTTTCAATTCGAGAAGCTCCAGCAGGGTTGGATGTTGGTGACCGACTGTGAGGCGAGATTCTCTGAGTTGTCTCGCCATGCACTTATGATATATCCTACCGATACAGATCGAGTGCGGAGGTTCATTGCGGGTTTTCATTTTGGTATCCGGGCGACTATGGCCCGAGAGGCTGAGATGGGGACTTCTTACGAGTTGGTTGTGGAGATAGCTCGGAGGATCGAGGGTGTTCATCAGCATAGCTGAGAGAAGACGATGAGGGACAAGCAGTTTTGGTATTCTAGAGGGTTTAATGATGCTCTGTATGGGGGCAGAGGTCAGTTTGTGAGAGGTCAGTCTAACAGGCCCATATATCCAGCACCACTGCCTTCTCGTGGTGCTCTAGTGCGGCCCTATTTAAGCGCCATTCCAGAAAGCTCCTACTGTCTACAAGCTACTCAGGGTTCCTCTAATGGGTATTTAGGCCATCGGGGTCAGACTTCAGGTCAGCAGCCCACCGTTCCGAGGGGTTGTCTCGAGTGCGGGGATCCTAGACACATAAAGAGATTCTTGCCCCAGACTTCAGGGCAAGGCAGTACAACAAGGTCATCAGCCTATGATTACAGCATCAACTGCTGCACCAGCTCTCCGGCTGCCCAAAGGCGGAGGACAGGTAGGTAGGGTCCGTCCTAGAGGTGGAGGCTAGTCAGGTGGCTCCCCAGCTAGTTTCTATGCCTTTCCATCTAGACTAGATGCAGTAGCATTATATGCCATGATCATAGGTATAATTTCTTCTGCGGTAGGGATGCTTCGGCACTATTTGATCCGAGGTCTACATATTCATATGTTTCATCGCTGTTTGCTCATTTTCTGGGTGTACCTCGTGAGTCCTTGGGTGCTCCTGTATATGTGTCCACGCTAGTAGGCAATTTTGTTGTTATGGATCGGATCTATCAGTCATGTAATCGTGACTTTTTGTGGTTATGAGACTAGAGCGGATCTTCTGTTACTTGATATGACCAACTTTGCGGTCATCCTGGGCATAGACCGGTTGTGTCCATATCATGACGTCCTTTATTGCCATGCCAATACTGTTACCTTAGCGATGCTAGAGTTGCCTAGATGGGGTTACCTCTTTTCAGAAGGCTCGACACATGGTCGAGAAGGGTTGTTTGGCTTATCTATATTATGTTCGGGTTACTACTTCAGAGACTCCGGCGATTAATTCAGTGCCCGTGGTACGACAGTTCTTCGATGTGTTTCCTTCTGGTCTTCTAGGCATGCCACCAGATCGTGTTATCGATTTCTGTATTGATTTGGCTCCAAGTAATAGCCTATCTCTATTCCACCGTACTGCATGGCTCTGAAAGAGTTGAAGAAGTTGAAAGAACAACTTGAGGAGTTGCTAGCAAAGGGGTTCGTCAGACCAAGTGTGTCGCCTTGGGTTGTCACGACCCAAAATCCAACTAGTAGTGATGCCACCTAACCCAACCCGCTAGGTAAGCTATTTAACCACTAACCAATTCCAATAACAATAAATAAACTAATTAAGTAAAGAAATTATCTTAATCTAATACATTCACCAAGAACTGGTAGTACAAATCACGAGCTTCTAAGAATAGAGTTTACAAAGCGGGAATGAAATAAATACATCGTCTATTTGAAAAGTACATAAATAGAGTTTTATATATCTAAGGCTACCACTAACAAGAGGCAGCTACAATCGGGATGCAAGTACAACTTCAAATCCAGCTCCCATCGAACACAACAACATCAACAACCAACATCTGCACGCAAGGTGCAGAAGTGTAGTATGAGTACAACCGACCCCATGTACTCAATAAGTAACAAACCTAACCTTAGGTTGAAATTAGTGACAAGCTAACAGAAAGGTTGGGTCCAACACCATTATTCCCCAACAACTCGTAACAGCATAGTACAATAACAAAAGAAGAATCTCAAAAATAAAAGGCCCAGTTCGTTCACAGTTCCAGAAAAATTGGCATTTCTTTTCAAGTATCTCAGTGAAAATCCAAATCTTTTACCGAAAAGCCAATATACGAGTAAGTTTGAAAACTATGATTTTTCCCAAAACTCCTTTCAATAAATAGTAAGATGTTTCATTTTTAGATATCATGAGGAAGGTACTTCTCTATGCCTACATGTCAAGATACAGATAAAATCATAAATATCCCCAAAACTGGGTAGCAGAAGAAAATGCACCTCTATGTATGTATCTCAAGTACGCATGTCAAATGCAATGCATCTCGATGATGAGCTCATGTAATCACACTCTCAGAGTACTCAATCTCACTGTCTCGCATTCTCTCTCACTATGCTCAACACACTCAAACACTCAGCGCTGTACCATACCTGTTAGGGTGTGCAGCCCGATCCCTATTTATAGTCGACTACACTCACTGGGGGTGTGCAGACTCCAGAGGGGCTCCTTTTAGCCTAAGCTCTATAATCCATACAGACAACTCACGTGCTGCACGGACAACTCACGTGCCAAAATATCAATATTTTGAATCGCACGGATAACTCACGTTGCTGCACGGACAGCTCACGTGCTATAGTGAAAACATCCTCACAACAGGCCCTCGGCCTCACTCAGTCATCAATCTCTCCAGTCTCACTCACGGGCTCTCAATGTGATGAAACTAGCCCGACAACAATAATATGATATATCGATAAATAACTGAGACTAAGATATGATATAAATACATGAATATGACTGAGTATGAAATATCAATGAAATCAATGAGATAACAGTAAGAAACAACCACATGGGTCCAAGCAATATCGACATAATGCCTAAACATGATATCTAGCATGATTGACAGCTTAACTACTTTATCACATGATGAAAACATGGATATCAACAAAGTAGGACCACTATTTAGTGCCATGGAAACAACAGAGTCCCAATTCACATGGTGCACGCCCACACACCCATCACCTAGCATGTGTGTCACCTCAATATTAATCACATAACACGTATTTCGGGGTTTCATACCCTCAGAACTACGATTAGAAGAGTTACTTACCTCGAACATGCCAATACTAATGTCGAACAAGCCAAGTGGTGCTCCAAAGATGCCATCCCGCACGTTCTGACCTCCTAACGGCTCGAAACTAACCAAAAACAACTCAAGTACATCAAACAATGCTAAAGGAGCCAATCCCAATCGAAAAAGATCAAATCTTGAATCAAAAGCCCGAAATCGGCCAAAATCCCAACTCGGGCCCGCACCTCAGAACCCAACAAAATTTATAAAATTCAACAACCCATTCAATTATGAGTCCAACCATAGTAGTTTCACTCAAATCCGATTCCAATTTGATGTTCAAAACTCAAAAATTCATATTATGAAACTTTAGGCCAAAACCCCCAAATATTTCTTTAAATTGATCAACCAGTTGCTAAAAATGAAGATAGATTCATGAAATATAACCAAAACCGAGTATAGAACACTTACCCAAATTCATATGGTGAAATTTACTCAAAAGATCGCCTCCATCCGAGCTCGAAAATGTAAAAATAAAGCCAAAATCGCGAACCCTTGTATATAACATTCTGCCCAGCACTTTCGCATTTGCGGACAATTCGTCGCACCTATGACCACCGCTTTTACGGAAACACTTCGCACCTGCTCTGCCCGGCTTCCTCACCATTTTCGCTTCAGTGACACCCTGACCGCATATGCGCAATCGCAAGTGCGGAAATCACATCGCACCTGCGACCTCTGCTGACACCCTCCATCTCCGCACCCGTAACATCGTATATGCGCCCAAATCTCCGCTTCTGCGGTCTTCCTCATCCAGATTTCTTCTCGCATCTGCGACGCCTTTTTCTCTTATGCGGCCATCCCACCTACGCAAACCAACCGCAGGTGCGATCATACCAGAACCAGCAGCCTTCAACTTTGCACATGAAGCAAAAATGATCCGAACCTCGTCCAAAACTTATCCGGTCCACTCGGGACCCCGTCCGAATATATTAACAAGTCCAATAACATAACACGGACCTAATCGAGGCCTCAAATCACGCATAACCACATCTAAATGATGAATCGCACCTCAAATCGAAATATATGAACTTTGAAACTTCAACCTCCACAACTGATGCTGAAACTTATCGAATTGCGTCCGATTAACCTCAAATTTTGCACACGCATCACATTTCACATTAAGAACCTATTTTAATATCCAAAATTGAATTCCGACCCCGATATCAAAAAGTTAACCCCCCCGGACAAACTTCCCAAAAATTCAACTTTCGCCATTTCAAGCCAAATTCTACTACGGACCTCCGAATCACAATTCAGAGGGGCTCCTAAGTCCAAAGTCACCCACGGAGCTAACAGAACCATCAAAACTCCGTTCCGAATTCAAATTCAAAAAAAGTCAAACTTGGTCAACTCTCCCAATTTAAAGCTTCGACAATGAAATCCATTCTTCCAATTTGATTTTGAATAACCTGAAAATCAAAACCGATGATTTACATAAGCCATAATGCATCATACGGACCTACTCATGCCCGTATACTACCGAGCGAAGTACAAATTCTCAAAACAATCGGTTGGGTCGTTACAGGGGTGCACCTGTGTTGTTCGTGACGAAGAAAGATGGGATGATGCGGATGTGCATTGATTACTGCCAGTTGAACAAAGTTACCATTAATAACAAGTGCACGTTGCCGCGTATAGATGATTTGTTTGACCAGTTGTAGGGTGCCAGAGTGTTCTCTAAGATCGACTTGAGGTCGGGGTATCATCAGCTAAAAAGTTTTGAATCAGATGTTTCGAAGACAACTTTTCGGACTAGATATGACCATCAGGAGTTTCTAGTGATGTCCTCCAGCTTGACTAATGCCCCAATGACATTTATGGATTTGATGAATCGGGTGTTCAGGACATATATTGACTCGTTTGCCATTGTCTTCATTGATGACATATTGATCTACTAGCGTAGCATGGAGGAGCACGAGCAGTATTTGAGAGTGGTGCTTCAGATTTTGGGGGAACAGAAACTATATGCTAAGTTCTCCAAGTATGAGTTTTGATTAGATTCTATGGAATTATTGGGGCATATTGTGTCAGGCAAGGGTATTAAGGTAGATCCCAGGAAGATCGAGGCTGTTCAGAGTTGGCTTCGTCCTACCACAACGACCGAGATTAGGAGCTTCTTGGGGTTAGCAGGTTATTATCACCGGTTTGTGGTGGGCTTCTCATCTATTGCAGCACCTTTGACTAGATTGACCTAGATGGGTGCTCCGTTCCGATGGTTCGATGATTGCGAGGCGAGCTTTTAGAAGCTCAAGACCGCATTGACTTCAGCACCAGTATTAGTGTTGCCTTCCGGTTTAGGGAGGTATACTCTGTATTGCGACGCTTCACGTGTTGGTTTGGGTTATGTATTGATGTAGGAGGGGCGAGTTATTGCTTTTGCTTCACGTCAGCTAAAGTGTACATGATTTAGAGTTGGCCGCAATAGTTCATGCTCTTAAGATCTGGAGGCATTATATTTATGGTGTGTCTTGTGAGGTTTACACCAATCATCGTAGCTTGTAGCATTTGTTCACGCAGAGGGATATCAATTTAAGGTAGCGCATGTGGCTGGAGTTACTAAAAGATTATGATATTACCATTCTTTTTCATCCGGGCAAGGCGAATGTGGTTGCGGATGCCTTGAGAAGAAAGACGGAGGGTATGGGTAGTTTGGCATTCATTTCAGCAAAGGAGAGGCCATTGGCTTAGGACATTCAGTCCTTGGCTAACAGACTTGTGAGGTTGGATATTTCCGAGCCCAGCCGAGTTCTTGTATACGTCGTCGCCCAGTCTTCACTATTCGGGGAGATCAAGGCTCATCAGTACGACGACCCACACTTGTTGGTTTTCAGAGAGACAGTACTACAGGGTGGTGCCAAGGAGTTTAGTAGCAGTGAGAATGGTGTTCTGCGACTCTAGGGTCGTCTATGTGTTCCTAATATTGATAGATTGAGGGAAAATATTCTAGAGGAGGCACACAGTTTTTGGTATTCTATTCATCTCGATGCTACGAAGATGTATCGCGACCTGAGGCAACATTATTAGTGGTGGAAAATTAAGAAGGACATAGTTGAGTATGTAGCGAGGTGCCTAAATTGCCAGTAGGTTAAGCATGAGCATCAGAGGCCAGATGCCCTACTCCAGCGGATGGTTATACTTGAGTGAAAATGGGAGCGCATCACTATGGAATTCATAGTTAGGTTGCCACGGACCTTAAGGAAGTTTGATGAAGTTTGTGTCATTGTCGACATGTTAACCAAGTCAGCACAGTTCATTCCGGTTGTGACTAGGTATTCTTTAGAGAGATTCGACCAGATTTACATTCAAGAGATTATTCGATTGCATGGTGTGCCTGTTTCCACCGTATAGGATAGAGGCCCTCAGTTTACTTTGCATTTTATGGAGGGTAGTACAAAGTGAGTTTTGGACCCGGGTATTGCTTGGCACATCCTTTCATCTGCAGACCGACGGGCAGTCAGAGCGGACGATTCTGGAGGATATGCTCAGAGCATGTGTGACTGACTTTGCAGGGAAGTGGGATCGATTCTTGCCTTTGGCTGAGTTTGCTTATAACAACAGTTATCAGTACAACATTGAGATGACTCCATTTGAGGCTTTGTATGGTCGATGATGTCGTTCACCCATCGTATAGTTTGAGCCTGGCGATGCTAGGTTATATGGTACAGATTTAGTGAAGGATGCCTTGGAGAAGGTGAAGTTGATTCAGGAGTCACTTCGCACAGCACAGTCCAGACAGAAGTGTTACGCAAATCAGAAGATGCGTGATTTATCATTTATGGTGGACGAGAAGGTTATCTTGAAAGTCTCACCGATGAAGGGAATCATGAGGTTCGGGAAGAAGGTTAAGTTGAGCCCAAGGTTTATAGGTCCATTTGAGGTGTTGAGGTGATTTGGGGAGGTTGCTTATAGGCTTACTTTGTCTCCCAGTCTATCAGGAGTTCATCAAATTTTCCATGTGTCTATGCTTTGGAGGTATCATGCCGATATGTCGCATGTGTTAGATTACAGCACAATTCAGCTAGATGAAAGCCTGGGTTATGAGGAGGAGCCAGTTGCCATTGTTGACAAGCAGGTTCGCCAGTTGAGGTCCAAGAAGATTTCTGCTATAAAGGTTCAGTGGAGGTGTCAACCAGTCGAGGAGGTGACTTGGGAGAGTGAGCAGATATCCACACTTATTTGGCACTCCAGGTATGATTCTATACCCGTTAGAGGATGACGTCTGTTTAAGATGTGGAGGATATAACGACCCGATCGGTCATTTTTCTTTCTAGATCCTCGTTCCCTTAAATAAGACTCCCTGTATGTGCTTTTACAGTTTTATGACTTGCGGGGATGGTTAGTTTGGGTTTGGAAGGGTTCGAGTTAAAATTAAAATACTTAGTTCCTTAATATTAACTTAAAAGAGGTAAGTTTGACTTGGGTCAACATTTTGGTACGACCTCGGAACTGGGATTTGACGTTCCCAATAGGTTCGTATGATGAATTTGGACTTGGGTGCATGTTCTGATCGGGTTTCGAATGATCCGAGAGCGTTTCAGTGCTTAATATTGAAAGTCGGGGCATTGAAGGTTTTTAAGTTCTTTAATTTGGTTTGAAGTAGGTTATGGTGTTATTGAGGCCCATTTTGGATTCCGAGCTAGGGAATAGTTTCATATGGTGATTTTAGACTTGTACGCAAAATTTGGCATCATTCGGAGTTGATTTGATTGGAATCGGTCACGCATAAGTGTTTTTATACGTTTTTGAGTTTCATGATTTGATTTAAGCATTTTGGCATCTGATTCGTGATTTTAGATGTTATTTTGGTGTTTCGATCAAGCAGGCAAGTTAATATGATCGTTTTAGATGCGTGTGGACATTTGGTGTGGAGCCCCATAGGCTCGGGTGAGTTTTGGATGCGTTTGAAGGGATGGAAGGACATCAGTTTTCTGGTTTTTTGCTGGTGCCTCAGGTATTGCAAATGCGAGGTTTTGTTCGTATTTGTGAGTTTTCCTTCGCTTTTGCGATCAACACCCCTTCGCATTTACGCACTTCTTGGTCGCATTTGGGACCCTGTCAGAGAAGGCCAGCCTTCGCAATTGCGTTGGTTTTGTTGCATTTACGACCCTCCCATTTGTGAACAAGATGTTGTAACTGCGATATCTGCGACTGGTGTATGAGCTTTTTATTACGGGACTTGCTTTATTTCCCTCATTCCCCACTTGGTCTTAGGAGAGTTTGAGAGCATTTTGTGGAGGGATTCTATCAACATCAAGAGGTAAGTGATCCCTATCAATTCTTTAGCTAAATATGTGAATGATGAGTAGATTTAACACCAAGCAACTCTTCTAAAGGAAGGTGTTAAAAGAGAGATTCGCCACCTAACGTGTTTGAGCTGCGTTAGGGCACCTATTTGTAAATAAATCAGGTCTAACCAGTTTGTGTCACCAAAGATCGGATAAGGGCTCAAATTACCTCGAGGAGAAGGTGTTAGGCATTCCTCGAGGTCTACAATTGTGGGTCCCGACCGAACTCGAATTATATGATTTTGTCATAATAAGAGGGAAATACAAGAAGTTTGGGTAATCAAAAGTCTACCAATAAACACAAATAATTGACTTTAAGACAAGATGGGGGGTCCTATGTTTTTTATCTTAAAGGATCACCCCGTGCAATATAAATAATACTTCGTAACTCCCTCGAGATGGGGTGTTACTCGTATTATTCAGCGGGCACAAACTATCATCTCCTGCTACCCGATTACTATCTTTAAGTTGTTACCTAAGGCGCACTAATTGATTCTAAGCCGTACCTTATGCGTGCACTACCCGTCCCATGCCTATGGTGCAGGAGGCGTTTGGACCTCTATTTTGGGTGGTCCTAGACTTAACTTAGGTTGCTCAAAATGATAAAACTAGGCGACATACAAAAGTAAGTTGGACTTCATATAAAGGCAATTAAGGGCTCAAGTTAGCCTCCACACTTAGACAACAAATGCATGCAAACAATTTAGGCGTTTGACAGTTTCAGGATTGATGCAAATTAAAGCTATTAAGCCCTATAGATATGGTTTCTATGTGAACTTTGGAATTCAAACGTGCAAGCAGTTTCAGATGCAAGGTGCCACCTTACACTTATAGACAACTATACAGTTTAGGGGCATTTGGGATTGCATGCCGATTATTGAAATTACAGATTATAAGTGATTAAACCCATAGACATGATCTCTAGGTGATTTACGCAGTAGTTGGCAGTGATAACCATTGGAAATACTCAGAATTAGCCAGTTTGATCCTATGGGCATGCTTTATAATAGTGGCAGAGCCAAGCAATGAAACCATGTTTGAAAGTTCAGTATTAACACTTTAAAGCGAGTGGTAATACCCTATAGGAAAGATTTCTAACGATTAGCGATTGAAACTGATTTTTTATACTTAGCTCCTATAGACATGTCTTCTAGGTGAGCAGTATAATAACAACAACAAATTAACCAATTAAAATCCTATAGGCATGATTTCTAGATGAAGATCAATAGAACATAAGCTAATATAATCCTATGAATATGCTGCAGTTATGCAAACTGAAAGAATGGTCATTGATATTTTATTTCCTATAGGCATGATATCTAACAAAACACATAGGAGCAGATCATGTTGAACGAATTAAATACTCAAATCCTATAGAAAGGTTATCATGTTGAACGAATTAAACACCTATAGGCAGGATTTCTTCCCTTTTCATGCAAACATTAGAATAGACCCATTTTCCCAATTTTACTAACACCCCAATTGTTATTACAGAATTATTATAGGTCCAATGAATGAAATAAATTACAAAGTTATAAAATAACTATAGTGGGCCTAAGACAGGCCCAAAGTATACCCAGCCCAGCCAGGCCTTTAATTCCGTATCCATACAAGTTTCACCACAGCTCAGAAGTCACAGTCTATCAAACCCAGAAAACAATTTACATAAGATAGCCAAAACCCAGTAGCCATGGTTGATAAAAAGATCTAGAAAATGGTCATTTACACAAGCCAGTTGGCTTATTCAGTAGGTGAAAAAGGAGGGACAGAGTTGAACAATTAGGACAAAGTGGCCCAAAGAACCTTAGACCCTAGTATGTCAGAGTTCACAAGGGTCTCAAAATGGACCCTGAGCAGTGCACGCACTAGGGAGGTTGATAGAGAAGATTTAGGGGAGGGGCTTTAAGGGGCCTTGGCTTTCAGCCGGCCAAGAATTAGAGACTCAGAAATAGGGAACAACCAATGAAAGTAGTAATAAAGTAATAGGTTTGGAAAAGCATTTGCAAACACTACAAAATGATTACATAATGAACATGAACTCAAGAAGCAAGCTAACACATTGGGGCAGGGTGACATATTAATAAGAAACAAGGAGCCTGGAACTTATGGTATTACCAAGTTAACAAGCAAGAAGCATTAGGCTAGTAAAACCAATAATTGTCACTAATGTAACCAATTTAAAACTTAAAGGATAAGATTATACTAAAATCAGGGATTAAATAGTATAATACAAACAGAGTTAGAGATCATAGAGGGCATCAGTCAAGAAAGACTAGTTCAAAGGATAACAGGTTGTTAGAGGTACAGAATTGGATAGGGCTAGAACACATTTGAGTGACAAACATAGTCATAAGAGCACACTACACACTTAGAGTAAAGGTCGTAAATAGGTTAGGTCATACTAATATCATCAGTTAATGATTAGAAATTCAGAATCAGGCAAGGAACATGGATTGGGCCATATAATCAAGGCAAAACACTCAAATTGCCAATAACATTAAGCTAAACATGCTTCGAATTGTCCAGATTGCCTAAGTCAGGTTCAAATACATTATTAGCTAGCAATTATAGGAAGAATCACACATGAAGAGAGTCAAGAGAATACATTAAGGCATGCAGTTTCATAGAACATGCTAACATAATGGAATAAACATTGCGAAGGTTTAGAAACTAACCAGTTATTGTTCAATAAACAAGAAAAGAACAACAATCAGGACCTAGAGTCTCAAATGTGTCAAGTTCCCGAGGGTTTCAAGAACCCAGGGCAGTGCTCACACCCAAGAGAGGTCGGAAAAGTAGGATATCCGGCGACCTTGGCTTTTAACCGGCCAAGAACCAAAAGAGAACAAGAAGATAAATGAACACAGAATAAAGCCTTAGTTTTTAGTAGAAAATTTGATGATTCCCCTCCCCTTGAAGGGAATGGGGGGAGGGGTTTATATAATAGAAGATATTGAACAAACAAACAAGGAAATATAATCAATCAGACATAAAATAAGGAAAGAAGAGCATGTAGAATCGATTAGAATCAATTTAGGAGAAAATCAGGCAAACCCTAGTTTTTAGGGAAAGTAAATATCAACAGAATATATACAAAAATAGTAGCATAGGACGAATATAGACATACTTAATACTCAAAATCAAAGATTTGAACCAATTTTGGTTCGATTATGTAAACCCTAGTTTTTGGGTAAGTATGAATCAACTAAATATCAGAAAATATTTGGACTCATAGTAGCATAGGATGAACATAGACGGAATAACATTCAAAAATCAGGGATTTGAACCGATTTTGGTTCGATTTTGATGAGATCTACTTGACTTGTTTAGGCAATTACTATAGGAGAGTAGCCAGTACCAGAAGGGGGTCGAGTATGGCAAGTAATAGCCTTGTAATCCAATATTAGGTGGGATTAGGAGAAGATTTAGGGGGCGGCAGCTAGGGTTCTTAAGAGAGGGAGAAGGGGTTGAGAGGATATCAGGGTGGAAGATGAGGGGAGAGTGAGGTTAGGGTTAGGAATTTCGGTTGTTAAAGGGAGGGGTTAGATATGGTCCGTTGATCTCAGAGATCAACAACCATGATTAAAAGGGGGTTTGGTCGGGTTTATTTAGATGGGTTGCGACCGGTTCTGGGTTAATGAGGTTATTGGTTTTGGTCTGGGGTTATTGGGCTAGTGTATTTGGTGTTTTGGGCCATTATTTGGTCCGAAAATAGTTTTAAAAGTGGGGCTAGTTTTTAAATACCCAAAAGTTTAGCAAAAGTAATTTATAAAAGTAATTAATGAATAACAAAAATATTATTTGTGTACTAAAATTATTAAAAATAATAACTTAACATTATAAAAATATAAAAAGTTATTGTTTGTATAAATAATGTAATTATACATGAATATAGGCTATTATTGCAAAATATGCGATTAGCCTAAAACTGCAAATGTAATTATGAAAAATGCAGTAAATTATTTAAAAACATACATATTGGTGTAAATGATATGTTCGGATGATTAAATCATCATAAAAAATAATTTAAAGGATAATTATTGGATACTTAGATAATAAAATGCAGAAAGAATTTAATTTAAAGGCTTTAAAAATTATAAAAAATGCTTGTATAGGTTTATAAACTAAATGATGATTCAAATATACTATTTTGAAAGTATATACATATTTTTTAGAAATATGAGGGGAAAATTGGGTAACAACAGCTGCCCCTCTTTACCCGGGAATGATGAAAGAGTTGTCGGGTAAAGAAATGATGACCGATTTTGACCGAATGGAGTGATTTGGAAAATATTGTCCGAACTCCGGTTTTTGAGTTGCCTACATATCCCTGATTTTACGGGAATCAGACCGTGTGTAGTTCTGGATCCAGCGATGGGCTAACCCGATAAAGTTGTTGTAGGAATGGACAAGTTCTTCTAGATAAAACGATATCGGTATTGTGAATGTATGTACCTTAGAACGATTATGTATATTTGAATGGCTATCAAGTAAAAGTGGGTAACTGATGGTGGTTGGTTACGTTTGAAATAATTGCAGGATGTGAACGTTGAACAGAAATCGGAGCGAAGATTGCTCCCGCTAGGAGAATGGTTATTTCCTGGGTTACCTGCAAAACTTAAAACACAGTACATGCAAGTATATATGGATTATTGCAGAATTTAAACATGATGCAAATTCCCTTCAGACCATGAAGGTTGTCTTTGGACGTTGGGGATGATGTCCTTAGACCATGACGTCCTGGGCCATGAATCATGTGATAAGGGATTCGCAGGCCATGAAATGATGTTCTCGGGCCATGAAAATGGTGCCTCTAAACTATGACACCTTTGAATAATGATGTGCAATATTGAGAGATCCTCAGGCCATGGCATGGTGTCTTCCGGCTATGAGGATGATGCCTTCGGACTATGACGCCTTTGGACAGAATGGCGATGTTTCAACCCATGAGATGCAAGATACATGATGTTTGGTCATATGCGAAGCAAAACAAGACAGAGCTTAGTCTTGTGTAAGATCGGGGGTAGAGCTTAGCCCCGAGAAAAATAGAAAATAATGCTAGATTTCAAGTAACATAACATTTGGTGTTATGCAAGGAAAGGTAGAGCTTAGCCTTACGCAATTAGGAAGGCAATGCTTAGACTCATGCGAAATGGGAGACAATGCTTAGTCTCATGCAAGGAGGAAGCATGGCTTAGCCTTATGTAAGAGGGGAAACAATGCTTAGTCTCATGAAAGAGGAGGCAGGGCTTAGCCTCATGCAAGTGGGAGACAATGCTTAGTCTTGTGCAGGGGAAGGCAATGCTTAGCCTTATGCAATTGAGGAGGCAGGGCTTAGCCTCATGCAAGTAGGAGACAATGCTTAGTCTCATGCAGGGGAAGGCAATGCTTAGCCTTATGCAATTAAGGAGGCAGGGCTTAGCTTCATGCAAAGGTAGAAACAATGCTTAGTCTCATGGAAGGGAAGGCAATGCTTAGCCTTATGCAATTGAGGAGGCATGGCTTAGCCTCATTCAAAATAGAGACAATGCTTAGTCTCATGCAGGGGAAGGCAGTGCTTAGCCTTATGCAATTAAGGAGGAAGTGCTTAACCTCATGCAAAGGTGGAGACAATGCTTAGTCTCATGAAGGGGAAGGCAGTGCTTAGCATGATGCAATTAAGGAGGCAGGGCTTAGCCTCATGCAAAATAGAGACAATGCTTAGTCTCATGCAGGGGAAGGCAGTGCTTAGCCTTATGCAGTTAAGGAGGCGGAGCTTAGCCTCATGCAAGATGGAGACAATGCTTAGTCTCATTCAATGAACATATAATAAGTAGTAGTAAAGTATTTCCTAGCTGGAAATATGTTTCCGCTTGGCAGCTTTGTCGTTATAAAGATAGTGATTCTGAGGTGTGCCGGAATCGGAGAATATTTCTTGTTCCTGCATCCAAAGGACAATCGTGAGTTTTACGGGGGAAGGTTCGTTCGTGCCTTCGCCTGCTTGCTTTGCTTCTCTCTGTATCGAAGTCCTGCTTGAGTTACAACAGGTAGCATCTGGCTATTTCATAAAAACAAAGTTTTCGAAAATGTGCGTGCATATGATGAATGTAGTTATTTAAAATACATTAGTATGCGATATCGGATAAATTAGATGAACCAATGACTTTGACACTTTAGAGACATTGCGACTTCCTTAGAATTTTGAGGGTCCTCCTCAAAATTCTGCCCCAGTATACTTAAGTGATTCTCTGACCGTTCTGCATATGATGACGTTGGCTGGACTTGCTCCGGAATTTTGAGGGTCCTCCTCAAAATTCTGCCCAAGTTTCTGGTTGTGGGAAAAATGAAAATTTTATTAAATTGTGACCGAACCCATAGGGCTGCCTATGTATCCCCTCTTAAACGGGAATCAAGTCGAGTGTAGTTCAATTACGTCATATGAAGAAATGCGAACATTCTAAACATAATATCTTTTCACTGCGTCTGAATTGATAGGCTTTGGCCAAACCCTCCGACCATTTCTGCAAGTATGAGTGCTCCTCCTGTTAGTACTCTGTGGACCATGTAGGGCCCTTTCCAATTGGGCAAAAATTTCCCTTTGGCTTCATCTTGATGCGGGAAGATTCGCTTCAGTACCAGCTGCCCCAGTGAGAACTGTCTAGGTTTTACCCTTTTGTTGAAAGCTCTGGACATCCTATTCTGATAGAGTTGAACATGACATACTGCATTCATTCTTTTCCCGTCAATGAGAGCTAATTGTTCATAGCGACTTCTTATTTATTTTGCATCACTGAGTTCAGCTTCTTATATAATTCTTAAAGAAGGAATTTCAACCTCGGCAGGAATGACAGCTTCAGTACCGTAGACCAGCAAATAGGGAGTTGCCCCGGTTGATGTGCAGACTGTGGTATGGTACTCCAATAAGGCAAATGGTAACTTCTCGTGCAATTTCTTGTGGTTGTCTTCCATCTTCCTCAGTATTTTGTTGATATTCTTGTTTGCATCCTCCTCGACTCCATTCATATGAGGCCTGTATGATGTGGAATTCTTGTGATTGATTTTGAAGGTCTCGCACATAGCTTTCATTAGGTCACTATTGAGATTGGCGGCGTTGTCGGTGATGATGGACTCTGGAACCCCGAATCAGCAAACAATACAATCTCTGACAAAATCTGCGACGACTTTCTTGGTTACAACTTTGTAGGATGCAACTTCGACCCATTTTGTGAAGTAGTCTATGGTCACTAAAATGAACCTATGCCCGTTTGAAGTGGCGGACTCGATTGGTCCAATGACGTCTATTCCCCAAGAGGTAAAAGGCCAAGGTGCACTTATTGCATTGAGTTCATTTGGCGGCACCCGTATCATATCTGCGTGTATTTGGCACTGATGACATTTCTGGAGATACCTGATGCAGTTCGTTTCCATAGTCATCCAAAAATAACTTGCCCTCAGTATCTTCTTGGCTAATATGAAACCATTCATGTGCGGTCCGCAAGTTCCATAGTGTATCTCTTCGAGCAGTTGGAATCTTCCTTGGTGTCAACATACCGTAATATTCCTAGGTCTGGAGTCCTTTTGTACAGAATTATTCCACTTTAGAAGAAATGGTTGGACAATCTTCGGAGCATTCATTTTTTTTGTATGATTTGCATGCTTCGGGTACTCTCCTTTTGCCAAGTACTCCTTGATATCATGGAACCATGGATTATCGTGTGCCTTTTCTTCAACATGAGCGCAGTAAGCTGGCTGATTATGTATCCTTACCGGAATGGGGTCGATGAAATTCTTGTCCGGATGCTGTATCATGGAGGACAAAGTGGCCAATGCGTCTGCGAACTCATTCTTGATTCTCGGGACATGTCTAACTCTATCTTAGTGAACCTCTTCATCATCTCTTGCACATGATATAGATATGGTAATATCCTGGTATTGTTTTGTAGCACATTCTCCCTGCACCTGATGTACCAGAAGATCTGAATCACCAATTACCAGTAATTCCTAGATATTCATGTCAACGGCCAAATTGAGCCCCAATATGCAAGCCTCATATTTTGCCATATTATTGGTGCACGGAAATCTGAGTTTCGTGGATACCGAATAATGTTGACCTATTTCTGATACCAAAATGGCTCTAATACCCATTCCTTTGAAGTTTGCGGTTCCATCGAAAAACATTCTCCATCCGTCGTAGGCTTCGACGATATCTTCTTCTACGAATGATACTTCTTCATCAGGAAAATACATTTTTAGTGTTTTGTATTCTCCTCCTACAGGAGTTTCCGCAAGATGATCCGCTAATGCTTGTCCCTTAACCACCTTCTGAATCACATTGACGATGTCGAATTCACTCAACAATATCTGCCATTTTGCCAGCTTCCCTCTAGGCATGGGTTTCTGGAAGATGTACTTCAGAGGATCCATCCTTGATATGAGATATGTGGTATAGGCATAGAAGTAGTGCCTCCGTTTCTGGGCTATCCAGGTCAAAGCACAACAGGTGCGTTCCAGCAAAGAATACCATGCTTTGTAGGGTGTGAACTTCTTACTCAGATCATATACGGCCTGTTCTTTCCTTCTCATCTCATCGTGTTGTACCAAGACACAACCAAAAGCCCCATATAATACGGAGAGATAGAGTAGCAGTGGTCTACCAGGTTCTGGCGGGACCAGGACTGGCTGTGTGGACAAATATTCTTTGATTCTGTCAAAATCTTTCTGGCAGTTTTCAGTCCAACTGGTTGCGGCATCCTTCTTTAACATTTTGTAAATCGGCTCACAGATCACGGTTGATTGTGCTATGAAGAGACTGATGTAATTAAGACGTCCTAAGAAGCTCATCACGTCTTTCTTGTTCTTTGGAGGTGGCAAATCCTGGATAGCCTTGACCTTTGATGGGTCTAGCTCAATTCCTCGGCGGCTGACGATGAATCCTAACAACTTTCCTACGGGGACCCCGAAGGCACATTTTGCGGGATTCAATTTCAAATTGTACCCCCAAAGCCGATCAAAGAATTTCCTCAAGTCTACTATGTGATCTGTACTCTTCTTGGATTTGATGATGACGTCATCCATATATACCTCTATTGCCTTGTGTATCATGTCGTGAAAAATAGTTGTCATGGCCCTCATATAAGTGGCCCCCGCATTATTCAGACCAAACGACATCATTTTATCGCAGTACACCCCCCACGGTGTAATAAAAGTTATCTTTTTGGCATCCTCTTCATCCATCCAGATCTGATGATATCCTGCGAAGCAATCCACAAAGGATTGGAGTTCATGCTTGGCGCAGTTGTTGATCAGTATGTGTATGTTGGGTAACGAGAAATCATCTTTGGGACTTGCTCTGTTTAGGTCCCGATAATCGACTCATACTCTAACTTTCCCATCCTTCTTCAGAACTGGCACGATGTTAGCCAACCAAATTGGATATTCAACCACTCCGAGAACCTTAGCTTTGATCTGATTGGTAACTTCTTATTTGATTTTCAAACTCATATCTGGCTTGAACTTTCTGAGCTTCTTCTTTACCGGCGGACACAATGGATCGGTAGGTAGCTTATGAGCCACTATGGACGTGATCAAACCAGTCATATCATCATAAGACTATGCGAAAATGTCTTCATATTCTTTTAGGAAATGGGTGTATTCTTGTTTCTCTGATGGTGACAGGTGAATGCTTATGCGAGTTTCTTTGACTGTTTCGGAATCTCCCAAGTTGACTATCTCAGTTTCGTCCAGGTTAGACGTAGGCTTGTTCTCAAAATCTTCAACTTCTCTAACAATTTCCTCAGGTATTATATGTTACACCCTATATTTTCGTATGTAAAAATGCGTCGTAAGTAAACTAATGTAGGACAAAAAAATGAGATAATATTTAAAAGTATATAAAGTAAGTTAATCATGTTACCTCTGAGGTTACAAATATTGAAGATCATGAACAACAAGTACAAAGAGGGTTGGACAGTTCAGAAGCTAAAGCAATTAAATAAAACAATGTTTCATCGAAAGTCGACAAGTTGGGAATGTTATAACATGTACCTTTGGGGTGAGACTAGGGTGATTAACATGATAAAGAGATTATGTTATGATTTATATTAGTCGTATTACATCCGTGTGTTATGTTTTTTAAGTCAAGCGAGTTGTGGAACAAAAGTCGATGAAAGTCATCACAAGTTACATTCATAAGTTTTACTGAAACTTTGGGTCAAATGTAACTGCGATTTTCTCCCAATATACTTAGAGTTATGGTGTGTTCCACCCATCAAATTAAAGATCTATGAGTCTATTTTCCAACTCATTAAACCATTTGTTAATACGACATCGGAGTAGAGAGATATGTGCATTTTTGTGATACTGCGCAAGCTGCTAGGTGACAAGTAGGTGTGTCACCTACTTGCTTAAATGAAAGCCCAAAAATGGGCCATTTCGGGTCGTCCAAAGAGGCCTTTTAAGGGCCTATTTTCTTCATATATTAGACTTAAAATAGAGCATAATAACCAGACATAAGCTCTGCAAAGAATCCTCCCAAAAATTTCCCACAAACCCTAATTGATTTTCTCTCCCTTTCAAGTTCTAATTGGAGGTAAAACCTAGATTTTGAAGAACCAAGATAGGAGCTGAGTTATCCAACAAATAAGGTGAGTTTGCTGCTCTCTTTCATCCATTTTTTCTGCTGTAAATTCATGGTAAGTCGTTCTATACTTGTAAGAACTCACGGGATGGTGATCGGAAGCCGTGAGTTCGAGTTATTCACTTGTAGCGGACTGTTTTGTGGACTGTTTTGTGTTGCTGTTGGGCTGCGTGTTTTATTACTATTTTGTGGAGTTTTGGAGGAGGAAGGGGGTTTATAAACACCATATAAATGTAGGGTGGTTGGCTGGTCGTTCGTCATAACATTTTCGGGTCGTTTGACACTACTACAGTGGTCGTTTTGTGTACGAAGAGATTGGGGTGTGTTGGGCTGTTTTGTAGTATTTGATGGTGTATATAGGGCTGGAAAATGATGTATATATGTTGTTATTGTTCTGTCCTTGTATTGTTGGTGTTATCTTGAAGTTGGAGGAAGGGCATATTATAGGGGAGATGCTGCCCGTTTTAATACAAAATAGGTTTGTCGTTCGTTGTGCGATAGTTGTACCTTTCGTAACTTAACGATAGTATTATTATCATTCTTGTAGATTAAGGTGCGAAGAGGTGAGTTCAACTTGGTGATTGAAAAGATTGTGATAAGGTATGTTAAGGCTAAGCCTTCCTTCATTTTGGCATGATCTCGTAGCTACATGTGTTAGTAATGAGACAAAAAGAGAAGTTCATATTCATGAATTTATTCACACTATTCTAGTCTCATAAGTTACAATATTATTCCTTATCGAGACTCTATATTCAATTTTAGTATTGTCTTCTTCCAGTCAAGAGAGCAGCAAGCCTATATATACAGTATTACAGTATTTTCATTACCATCGAGCTATAATCGATGGGCAGGCCCCTATTGGGCAACCTCTGATCAGATGGAAAGTTATATACCGAGCCTACTGTGGCCGAGCGCCTATGAGCGAGCCCAGCATGGTCGAGATACATAGCCTAGTATGGCCGAGCGCCTATAAGCGAGCCTACTATGGCAGAGCAGTTATATATACCGAGCCTTATAAGGCCGTACAATTATTTTACTTACTATATTGAAGGAGTTGAGTCAGTATCAGCAGGTAAGTATATCTCCAGATCATCTTTGACTCCCAGTTAATTTTAGTTATCATATTATCAGTTCAGTTTCAGATTTCAGTTATTTTATTGCCTTACATACTCGGTACATTATTTCGTACTGACGTCCCTTTTTTGGGGGCGCTGCATTTCATGCGTGCAGGTTCAGACAGACAGACGGGTAGACCTCCTCAGTAGGTGTTTTCCGAGTTCCGCCTGATCGGTAAGCTCCACGTCTTTCGGAGTTGCCAGGACTAGAGTTTTGTGTACATCTTATGTATATCTGTATATATGTTATGGGTAGGTCGGGGCCCTGTTCCGATCACAGTACATCTATCAGTAGAGGCTTGTAGGCATATCCTGTTGGTTAGTGCATTATATTGGGTTTGTATAAATTGGTGGTTTGTCAGCTGTAGTAGCTATGACGGCCTTGTCGGCCTAGCTTTATATTGATATTTAGTTAGTGCTAGTTTCCATTCAGTTTTATATTTTGCTTCGCAAATTGTCTTGCAAGGTGGCCCCATGGCCAAAGTATGACATTATGTGTTCAGAGTCCCTTAGTCGCAATTTGGTACGCCAGGTTAGGTGAGGCACGGGGTGCTTGTCTCGCTCCTAGGTTCGGGGCGTGACAAACTTGGTATCAGAGCAGTTCTATCCTAGGGAGTCTACAAGCTGTGTCTGGTAGAGTCTTGTTTATAGATGTGTTGTGCACCACATTATATAAGCAGGGCACTACAGGGCATTTAGGAGTTAGTTACCCTTCTTTGAAATCTAAATCGTGCTATAGAACTGAGTTATAGGAAATTTGAATTAAACTTATGTGTTGGTGTTTGCATGCATAGATGACGGTGACTAGGAAGACTACGGCTAGCCAGAGGAGAGATACAGTAGTAGGTGAGGGGACCAACAGGGTACCCCCAGTAGATGGGGCCCAGTCTGAGGCTCAAGGGGAGACCCCTACTCAGCCATTACCGGCTCCTCCACCAACTACGGAGATTCCTAGGGAAACCGCACATCCAGTTCCCCCTCCACTTCCATCAGATCAGGACTTAAGGAGTGCGGTGCATTTGTTAACACAGTTGGTAGCTACCCAGCAACATGCTAGGGCATCAGCTAGTGCAGGAACTTCTGAGGGGTCTGGGAGTTCAAGGGTCCGAGAGTTTATTGCTTTGAGTCCCCCAGAGTTCACGGGGACAGATCAGAGGGAGGACCCGCAGGATTTCATAGATCAGCTTCACAGGATCTTTCGTGTTATGCATGCCACGGAGAAAGAGGCAGTTGAGCTAGCAGCTTTTCGACTCCGAGATATAGCCATCCTTTGGTATGAGGGATGGGAGAGGTCCAGGGGACGTGATACACCTCCAGCTATTTGGGAGAATTTTTCAGATGCTTTCCTTGACCAGTACTTACCGCGGGAGATCCGACAGGCTCGAGTCGATCAGTTTCTAGCCCTCAAGCAGGGTAATATGAGTGTTCAAGAGTATAGTCTCCGTTTTGACTCATTGGCCAGAATATGCACCATCCATAGTTTCTACTATGCGGGACAGGATTCACAGGTTTATAGCAGGGTTAGCCCCAGAGTTAACCGAGGCATGTGCCACCGCTGCATTGCAGGATAGTATGGATGTCTCCCGGATTCAGGCATTCGCCCAGAATATAGAAAGGGGTAGGCGTCGGCAGCAGGGTACAGAGAGGGCTGAGCAAGGGAAACGTAAGAGGATGAGATTTCCCAGGTCTCAGGAGCAATCTCAGGGTAGTTATAGGACCCAGTACTTCGGACGGCCACCTAGGCCTCCGCCACCTCAGTTACAGGGTTACGGGTATGACCACTATACTCAGTCAGGACCAGGTGAGAGCTCACGGGCGTCGGGTTTGCAGCGACAACGAGGTTCTGCGCAGACATGGTCATTTCCTCCGCGGTGTGACATCTGTGGTAGAGGACACTTGGGTCAATGCCGAGCAGGTTCTGATGCTTGTTATACATGTGGGCGTCCGGGGCATATGATGCGAGATTGCCCAAATAGAGATTCTGGGGGAATGGCACAACCAGCGAGTTCAGCAACAGGATCGTCTATGTCCGTGCATCCTTCAAGGCGTGAGTCTCAGTCTTCGGCTGGTAGAGGTCGAGGCAGAGGTAGAGGTTCCAGTTCAAGTGGTAATCAGAACCGTATCTATGCTTTAGCGGGTCGACAGGACCAGGAGTCTTCACCAGACGTTGTGACAGGTATATTAACCATTTTCTCTCACGATGCTTATGCTTTGATAGACCCAGGATCTACTTTATCGTATATTACCCCATTTGTCGCGAGGAAGTTTGGTATAGTGCCTGAAATACTAAGTGATCCTTTTGCGGTATCTACACCGGTCGGAGAATCGATTATTGCTAGACGGGTTTACCGAGGTTGTACGGTGACAATTTGTAGTCGTCAGACCTCAGCTGACCTAGTTGAGCTAGAGATGATGGACTTTGATGCTATCATGGGCATGGACTGGTTGGCAGCTTGCTATGCCACAGTTGATTGCCGAGCAAAGGTAGCCAAATTTCATTTTCCGGGTGAGCCAGTCCTTGAATGGGTAGGTAATACACCAACACCTAGAGGTAGGTTTATTTCCTATCTGAAGGCGAGGAAAATGATCGCAAAAGGGTGCATTTATCATATTGTGTGAGTTAGAGATGCAGATGCTGAGATACCTACACTTCAGTCTATTCCCATAGTCAAAGAGTATGCAGATGTGTTTCCAGATGAGCTTCTAGGTATTCCTCCAGAGCGAGAGATTGATTTTAGCATCGATTTGCTTCCAGGAACTCAACCAATATCCGTCCCTCCGTATAGAATGGCACCTGCCGAATTGAAGGAGTTGAAGGAGCAGTTAAAAGATTTGCTGGAGAAAGGTTACATTAGGCCCAGTACCTCACCTTGGGGTGCACCGGTACTATTTGTGCGGAAGAAAGACGGCTCGCTGAGGATGTGTATCGATTATAGGCAGTTGAACAAGGTAACTATTAAGAATAAGTATCCACTTCCAAGGATCGATGACTTGTTTGATCAGTTGCAGGGAGCTAGATGCTTTTCCAAGATAGATTTGAGGTCGGGGTACCACCAGGTCAGAGTTCGGGAAAAAGATATTCCGAAGACAGCCTTCAGGACCCGATATGGCCACTTCGAGTTCCTTGTCATGTCCTTCGGGTTGACTAATGCACCCGCTGTATTTATGGACTTGATGAATAGCCTATTCCGGCCATTTTTAGATCTGTTCGTGATAGTATTTATTGATGATATTCTGGTTTATTCCCGTTCAGAGGATGAGCATGCGGACCACCTGCGAGCGGTACTCCAAACCCTCCGTGATCGTAAGTTGTATGCTAAGTTTTCTAAATGTGAGTTCTGGTTGAAGTCTGTAGCATTCTTGGGGCATATTGTATCAGATGAAGGGATAAAGGTGGACACTCAGAAGATTGAGGCCGTGAAATCTTGGCCTAGACCTACCACTCCGACAGAGGTTCGTAGCTTTCTAGGCTTAGCAGGATACTATCGGAGGTTCGTAGAGGGTTTTTCTTCCCTTTCGGCACCATTGACGAAGTTGACACAGAAAGAAACTAAGTTTCAATGGACAGAGGCTTGTGAGCGGAGTTTCCAAGAGCTTAAGAACAAGTTGACCTCAGCTCCAGTTCTAACACTTCCAGAGGGTCTAGAGGGTTATGCCGTGTATTGTGATGCATCAGGTGTCGGGTTAGGATGTGTCCTGATGCAACATGGGAAGGTAATTGCATATGCTTCAAGGCAGTTGAGGAAGCACGAGAGGAATTATCCGACCCACGACCTCGAGTTAGCTGCGGTTGTCCATGCACTTAAGATATGGCGGCATTATTTATATGGTGTTCATGTTGATATATTTACTGATCATAAAAGCCTACAATATATTTTCAAGCAGAAAGAGTTGAATTTGCGACAGAGGCGATGGCTTGAGTTATTGAAAGATTACGATGTTAACATTCTCTACCATCCAGGGAAAGCTAATGTTGTAGCAGATGCCTTAAGTCGCCGATCTATGGGTAGCATAGCACATGTAGAGCCCGAGAAAAGACAATTAGCTAGAGATATTCATCAATTGGCTTCGTTGGGGGTTCGGTTAGTAGATTCTGAGGATGGTGGAGTTGTAATCCAAAACACTGCAAAATCATCCCTCATAGCTGAAGTCAAGGAAAGGCAGTACGAGGACCCAGAGTTGGTCGAGTTGAGAGAGCGAGTTCCGCAGCAGAAGAAGCCATTGTTAGAGCTCAAGGGAGATGGGGTTCTCAGATACAAGGGTCGTTTGTGTGTTCCAGATGTAGCAGGGCTACGAGACAGGATTATGTCAGAGGCAAATTGCTGCTATTTATAAAGATTGGCCATGTGTGGCATGCATAGTATGTTTCTGGCTACGTGCAGGTTGGTTTTAACCTAGTGTACGAAGGATACTCTGGAAAAAGTTTCCAAAGTCTCCAAGAGTAAACATTCGAGGACGAATGTTCCCAAGGGGGAGTGATGTTACACCCTATATTTTCGTATGTAAAAATGCGTCGTAAGTAAACTAATGTAGGACAAAAAAATGAGATAATATTTAAAAGTATATAAAGTAAGTTAATCATGTTACCTCTGAGGTTACAAATATTGAAGATCATGAACAACAAGTACAAAGAGGGTTGGACAGTTCAGAATCTAAAGCAATTAAATAAAACAATGTTTCATCGAAAGTCGACAAGTTGGGAATGTTATAACATGTACCTTTGGGGTGAGACTAGGGTGATTAACATGATAAAGAGATTATGTTATGATTTATATTAGTCGTATTACATCCGTGTGTTATGTTTTTTAAGTCAAGCGAGTTGTGGAACAAAAGTCGATGAAAGTCATCACAAGTTACATTCATAAGTTTTACTGAAACTTTGGGTCAAATGTAACTGCGATTTTCTCCCAATATACTTAGAGTTATGGTGTGTTCCACCCATCAAATTAAAGATCTATGAGTCTATTTTCCAACTCATTAAACCATTTGTTAATACGACATCGGAGTAGAGAGATATGTGCATTTTTGTGATACTGCGCAAGCTGCTAGGTGACAAGTAGGTGTGTCACCTACTTGCTTAAATGAAAGCCCAAAAATGGGCCATTTCGGGTCGTCCAAAGAGGCCTTTTAAGGGCCTATTTTCTTCATATATTAGACTTAAAATAGAGCATAATAACCAGACATAAGCTCTGCAAAGAATCCTCCCAAAAATTTCCCACAAACCCTAATTGATTTTCTCTCCCTTTCAAGTTCTAATTGGAGGTAAAACCTAGATTTTGAAGAACCAAGATAGGAGCTGAGTTATCCAACAAATAAGGTGAGTTTACTGCTCTCTTTCATCCATTTTTTCTGCTGTAAATTCATGGTAAGTCGTTCTATACTTGTAAGAACTCACGGGATGGTGATCGGAAGCCGTGAGTTCGAGTTATTCACTTGTAGCGGACTGTTTTGTGGACTGTTTTGTGTTGCTGTTGGGCTGCGTGTTTTATTACTATTTTGTGGAGTTTTGGAGGAGGAAGGGGGTTTATAAACACCATATAAATGTAGGGTGGTTGGCTGGTCGTTCGTCATAACATTTTCGGGTCGTTTGACACTACTACAGTGGTCGTTTTGTGTACGAAGAGATTGGGGTGTGTTGGGCTGTTTTGTAGTATTTGATGGTGTATATAGGGCTGGAAAATGATGTATATATGTTGTTATTGTTCTGTCCTTGTATTGTTGGTGTTATCTTGAAGTTGGAGGAAGGGCATATTATAGGGGAGATGCTGCCCGTTTTAATACAAAATAGGTTTGTCGTTCGTTGTGCGATAGTTGTACCTTTCGTAACTTAACGATAGTATTATTATCATTCTTGTAGATTAAGGTGCGAAGAGGTGAGTTCAACTTGGTGATTGAAAAGATTGTGATAAGGTATGTTAAGGCTAAGCCTTCCTTCATTTTGGCATGATCTCGTAGCTACATGTGTTAGTAATGAGACAAAAAGAGAAGTTCATATTCATGAATTTATTCACACTATTCTAGTCTCATAAGTTACAATATTATTCCTTATCGAGACTCTATATTCAATTTTAGTATTGTCTTCTTCCAGTCAAGAGAGCAGCAAGCCTATATATACAGTATTACAGTATTTTCATTACCATCGAGCTATAATCGATGGGCAGGCCCCTATTGGGCAACCTCTGATCAGATGGAAAGTTATATACCGAGCCTACTGTGGCCGAGCGCCTATGAGCGAGCCCAGCATGGTCGAGATACATAGCCTAGTATGGCCGAGCGCCTATAAGCGAGCCTACTATGGCAGAGCAGTTATATATACCGAGCCTTATAAGGCCGTACAATTATTTTACTTACTATATTGAAGGAGTTGAGTCAGTATCAGCAGGTAAGTATATCTCCAGATCATCTTTGACTCCCAGTTAATTTTAGTTATCATATTATCAGTTCAGTTTCAGATTTCAGTTATTTTATTGCCTTACATACTCGGTACATTATTTCGTACTGACGTTCCCTTTTTGGGGGCGCTGCATTTCATGCGTGCAGGTTCAGACAGACAGACGGGTAGACCTCCTCAGTAGGTGTTTTCCGAGTTCCGCCTGATCGGTAAGCTCCACGTCTTTCGGAGTTGCCAGGACTAGAGTTTTGTGTACATCTTATGTATATCTGTATATATGTTATGGGTAGGTCGGGGCCCTGTTCCGATCACAGTACATCTATCAGTAGAGGCTTGTAGGCATATCCTGTTGGTTAGTGCAGTATGTTGGGTTTGTATAAATTGGTGGTTTGTCAGCTGTAGTAGCTATGACGGCCTTGTCGGCCTAGCTTTATATTGATATTTAGTTAGTGCTAGTTTCCATTCAGTTTTATATTTTGCTTCGCAAATTGTCTTGCAAGGTGGCCCCATGGCCAAAGTATGACATTATGTGTTCAGAGTCCCTTAGTCGCAATTTGGTACGCCAGGTTAGGTGAGGCACGGGGTGCTTGTCTCGCTCCTAGGTTCGAGGCGTGACATTATATTCTCTTCTTCTATTTCTTTTGAGTCACTATCCTTATGTTGCGTTTTCTCATTACATGTCACAGTTGTTGGTTCATCAGGATAAGAAATAGTAATGCTGTAGAGAATAGTAATAAATAATAAAATAGCAAACCATTGATAATTATCAAGATGTCAAACAAAATCAATTTTTAATTATTCAAACAAATGTTTCAAAACAAAATATTGAAAATATTTTTAAAATGCTCATAAGAATTGTTTTCAAAATAAATGATACTAACATCCAGGCAACCCCGGAACTCGGCGGGCCCTTAATGGTGTGGCGGTCCAGTTCCTGATAACATCTCCCTTCTCCATTGTATGGATAACTAGGCCTTCCTCCTCCCCCTCCCCCTCCTCCTCAACTATTACGCTGCAGTCCATATCTTCATCTTCTAAGAACAGATTCCTTAAACCAGCTAGAATTTCATCTTTTTCAGATCTCCACATCACATCGGCCTGATGGAAGGATTGGCTCAAATGTGGTATCGGTTGCTCAACAGGGTAATAAGGACCATGCCATGGCGGCAACCAATTCTGATACTCGTTCCAGGTGTACTGATATCCTAGTCCAAAGGTCGTACCGTGACATTTTAATTGTATTGGTTTGGTGATCCCTTTGAGATTCTTGCCAAGACCTCTGCCGGGTTCATACCTTACCCATGCCAATATGCTTTGCTACTCCTCCATTTGTCCTTCTCCATCGCGTTAACATGCTCAATGCGATGGTAAGTCTCTCCCCCTAACTTCCTTATATTCTCTACAACATGGACAGTCTGGTTGGTGTAAATAGGGTTTCTCCCGTCTCCATGAATGATCACCTCCTCCTGATTCCATTCGAACTTCACAGCCTGATGTAGAGTAGTTGCTACAGCCCCAACGGCGTGTATCCAAGGTCGTCCCAATAGAATATTGTATGAGGTGGATATGCGAGCACTTGTAATTCAACATCAAACTAAGTTGGACCCATTTGTAAGCAGAGGTTGGTTTCTTCGATTGTGGCTCTTTGTGACCCATCGAACGCTTTTACGTTCATAGTTCCTGCTCGTATCTCATGCAAATTTTTACCTAACCTCTTCAAAGTAGTCAACGGGCACTGTACTGTGATATGCAGTGCCCTGTTGTGACTCAACCCTTCCGGCGGCAGTTCATCTTCATGGAAAGTGATCTTATGGCTTTCCAATACTTGTCCTACCATATTGGCCATCTCTCAACTGGTAATGTTGTTGGGTACATAAGCCTCATTCAACACTTTCGCCAACGAGTTCCTATGTGCCTCAGAATTCTGCAGTAGTGATAGAATGGATATCTGAGCAGGGGTTTTGTTCAAATGATCAACCACAGAATACTCCCTTACTTTCACCTTTCTCCAAATATCATCCAGGCCGGTTTCAATGATAGGCTGCCTGGAAGAGGCTTCTTTACTTGTTCCCCCTAGGTGCTCAGGCATGTAAACTCTACCAGTTCTGGCCATCCCCTGCGCTGCACCAGTTTCATCCATTTTCCCTTTTGCTTTCCTTCTCGCTTTTGCAGTGTAGTCCTAGGGTACAACATTAGAATTATAGGATGGTGTGGGTGCTACCATTAGTGTGAATGGTGTAGTCACTTCTACTTCAAACGGAGCAGGCACAACTGAAGGTGTTGCTACTACAACTTCTAACGGAGTCGGTGTGGCTACCTCAATTTCAATCGGTAGCTGTATCTGTACCACAACAGGAGTGAGAGTGACTGTAGATTTCTTAGGATCATCCCCTTCTCGAATAAGCCCAATGACCCTTCCGGATCCCATTCTTCGTTAGTTTCTATCAAATTTACCCCCTCGCCCCTGTGATACGGGAGGGGATTGTTACGGACATTAGGTGCAGCCTTTTTTGCTTTTATAAACTTGGTATCAATTAATGTATGGATCTTGTCCTTCAGAGTGCGATATTCATCAATAGTGTGACCTTTGATGCCCGAGTGGTATGCACATGTCTTGTTTGGATTAATCCACTGAGAGGAATTTTCCATGGTGACAGCGGGAATGCGAGTGACATAACCGGCAGCCTTCACCCTCTCATACAACTGGTCGATGGGTCCAGTAATAGGAGTGTATTGTCTGGGCGGTCTGCGGTCGAAATTTGGCCTGGGGTTTTGATAGGTTTGGCGGGCTGGTGGTGAGTGGTAATATGTTGGCTGGGTATTGTAAGTATGGTAAGCGGTGGCAGGTTGTGGATATCTGGGAGGTGAAGGTTGATATGTGGGTGGAGGTGTTTGGTATGTGAGAGGAGACATCGGACCTTGGGCTACCATCACAGCCCCTACTTCCTTCTTTTTGGATATGCCCCCTGACTGCAAGGCTTCGTTCGTAGCCTGGAGTGCCTCGAAATTTGTTACCATCCCGCTTTTGATTCCCTCTTCTATTCTTTATCCCAATTTGATGATGTCGGAGTATTTATGATTTTCAATAACTATCAACCTCTCATAATATTGCGGATCCTGGGCCCAGACAAAGAATTTGTTCATTTTCTCTTCTTCCAATGCCGACCTTACTTTCGCAGCTTCCGATCTCCTCCGAGTAGCATACTCTCGGAAAGTCTCTATTGGCTTCTTCTTAAGATTCTGGATATAGAAGACATCTGGTGCATTCTCCGTATTGAATCTTAACCGATCCATGAAATCTGACACCATGCTTACCCAATTAATCACCTTTTTTGGATTTTGGCTGATATACCAGGATAGGGCATCTCCAGTGAGGCTCCTCATGAATAACTTCATGCGAATTCTTTCGTCTTTACCAAACCCTACGAGCTTGTCGCAATACGTCCTTAGATGTACCTTTGGATCACCTGTTCCGTCGAACATTTCGAACTTGGGAGGTTTGTAACCCTTTGGCAGTTCTACGTCCGACTGAATACACAAATCTTCATAGTCCAAAACTTTAATTCCTTTACCCCCTTCGACACCTTGGACTCGACTTGTAAGCTTCTTAAGTTCCTCCGCCATGTTTTTGATGAGCAGGTCCTTCTCGGCGGATTTTGGTGTGTATGGGGTTTATTGTGAAGTATGGGGTAAGCTTTCTACGTATATGGGGTTACTTTGGTGGATTCCCGGGATTTGGTTATAGTGGTGTTCATTGGTTGAGTTCTGGGGATCAGGGGTAGGTTGTGGTGTGTTTTGAGGAGTGCGATAGGTGGTAGTTTGTGGGTACTGGGTTGGATGATGTTGGTGTTGAGGAGGAGTTGGTACTGGTTGAGGATTAGGATTTTGGGGAGGCGTGGTGTATTGATGAGGTGAGGGAGGATTTTGCGGGTGCTGGTTTTGTGTGTTTTGAGGAGGTGTTGGGTTTTGGGCGTTTTGTTGGTTGATGTCTGGGACATTCAAGGTGAGGGAAAGGTTTGCCAAGTTACGGACCTGCTCAAGTTCCCCTTGTAACTCTAGTATCTTTTTCTCTAACCGTAAAACCAAGTCATTCTGTGCCAGAGTACTCCGACCATCCGAAGTCTCAACATTCTCTGCATGTGTTGCGTTGTCTTTCCTGATACCACTCATATCGTCCATCCTAGCCTTTCCTTTGTTCTTAGGGTCACTTGGAGGAGGAGGAGGTAAAGGACCTCTAGATCTGGTATGATACGCTGATGATGCCAGTATGCACGAATCAACCTTAGGGGATGGGAATAATAAAAACAAAGAAAAGCAAAAAGGTAAACAAGTCAGTAGGGAGTATCGAAAGGATATTTGCCGTATTTAAACACGTATTGTGGAATTGTGAATTTGCGTCCTAATTTGGGGACCTCATTGTGCCCGAGGTAGGCCTAGCGACATATAGATTTGGAGAAAACTCAATGCCGATAATTGCGTCATTTCATTAATATGATAAATAGACCAAATTTCTACTAAAACGACAATAATTATAAAGAGTCAGTAGTGGCATTTGCCTTATTACAATCAAATTCTAAAACGAATCTAGAAAATATCATTCCTAATCTACTCGGTCCCAGAGGGACCTTATCCAAGCTTGGCATTTTTAGCCCCGTCAATCAGATTCCCCAGGTCGCGCATGTCCAACAGCAGATACACCCTTGCTAGATGTCCTCCTTAATTGCGCTCTACGTTCTGACAATCCGAGACCCTTTTTCTCATCTTTCCCTCAAGTTCCATCAAACCTTGCTCCAAATACTCCAACCTTTCTGTTGATTTAGTACAGATTCCTCTGCATTCATTGATTGCTTCCATGTCCACTTTATGTTGTTCCAAATGCCTGGCCTCAGATTTAAAGACCTTTTTGTGAAACCTCCTTTATTTGACTTGTGCTTCAGCAGTGTCGTCTATGATCCTATTTCTCAAATCAACCCCTGGCTTGACCTCTCCTGCTATGTCATCGACCAACCATGATAGGTAGAAGTACACATGGCCGACATGATACCTGTCTGGCTCGATGGTATCTTTCTCCACAATAATCTTTTGATGCCACCTATGCTATGCCTCGAACTTGAATGGAATGGCATTTCCTTGGAAGTCTGCTTTGTAATGAACCATTTTGGAAACTCGTGGTATAATCCGTTTTATCCCAGCTTGCCTCATGACTCTGATAGGAGCATAATGATAGATTCCCCTTAATCCGATTAGCACTAGATGAGCAACATCTCTCAACCTGATAATGAATTCACTTCTAGGGAACCAGTTGAACATCTAATGTACCTTGTCATCAGTCAAATTGCTAAAGAAATGTACCCAGCTCACAGCATTTCCCGGTTGTGCAAATCTGTCTGGGATAAAAGTCATTCTCTTTGGATGGTGATAAGCTATGTGGTCATTCCATGGTCGTCACAAATTCTTGACAGTATTGGCCTCTCTGAAGGTGTTCCAGGAACCATATTTACAGCAACAGATTACAACCCTCGAAATGCCTATATCCTTTTTTTGCAATGGTCTAAGGTTCGGTACATCTTAGCCATGATCATTAGGACAATAGTGTAAGTTTGCCCCTCAATTCCTTCCATTAGGGTCTTAGTGACCATAGCTAGGCTAGTGTGGATCCTTTCTCCTTGTATCGGGAATATCAGCATCCCCAAAAAACAGACAATGAGTACAAAAACCCGGCGGTGAGTCCAAACCAAAGAAGTGATGGAAAATTCATCATGGTAAAGACGATATGACTTCCTGTGACCATAATGCTCGTAAAGGAAGTCGAATGGTATGTAAGATTTCTTCAGACAGACTAACTCATCATTTTTTCTGAAACCCATCATTTTTAGGAAACCTCGAGAAGTACGGTTTTCCGGTACCAACAAGCCAGGGCTATCCCATGGGAGCCCAGCGAAGCCTCCTATTTCCTCTAGAAGGGGAGTCATTTCTACATCCCCAAAATGGAAGACTGCCCTCTTCTCTTCCCAGAACATGGTGGCAGCCTCAATTAACACATTGTTCGGCTGAATATCTAACAAAGAAGGTAAATTCCCGAGAACTCTTCTCACATGGTTTTTGTCACTTGGCGAGAGATTTTCCCACCAATCTAGCAACTAAGGTGGGATACTTCGAACCATGCCGAACCTGGGGACTTCGTGCCTCATTTCTGTAAAACAAATAAAGTTATCCCTTTCCCCCTCCGGATTCAACTATTTACACATTAATGATTAGCATATCGGCACGTTTTCTCCAAATAATGCACATATCATGATTTTACCCATTGGGATTTAAGGAAATCCCGGCGGGCTTTGGACAAGGCTTGCCTTAGAGAGTTATTATGCGGATAGCGTTCTAACCCATACTAGGTTTAGACATGATGCATGCACAGTTAATATTAGAGTGGGGGTTTCTAGAAGAGTCTAGACTGGTACCCTCAAGTGGACAACTTGAGAGGGAAAGGCACGGAACCGTCGATTGCACCGCTGATTGACTAGGTTTACCGCAAATAAGCCTTTACAAATTTAAAAAGGGTGATTTAGGAAGAGCGCGAACACTCATCAAGTGCCGCTATGGTATTAATTACGCACGAGTAAAATATGATGTGGAGAACGCTTTATGCAAAGATAAAACAATACGTTGTCAAGTATTTTGCATGATGAAGACGGTAAATGCAGTATTAAATGAGACATAAAGACATAAAAAGAAAGAAAAACAAAGAAGAAGTTAGTTCGCGGAATATGAAAGAATTATAATAAAGCAAGCAAGGGGGTAGGGGTAGGGAGAGACATGATGTAGCAAATTTAAAAATGATTCGGAGCAAGTGAACATGACTAGAAAATAAAGGAAAACACACATTGTAACCAAATTAAACAAAGATTTGCATATTAATAAAAATTCAAAATAGAGGAAAATAGGGGAAAGGGTGAGCATGTAGCCATAAAAAGGGAAACGGGAGCGGGATATTCATGTGACACCAAAATAGCAAAGACACGCTTATCAGAGAATACTAATTCATATAGACCAAGTTCGCTATGGTTAGAGCCTAAAACAAATATACCCAACAGAGTCGCCATGCTGTCACGCCCCTGTTTCTCTCGAAATCGGGTTTCGACACGTGACAACTCTTTTAAAAAAAGGTGTTAAAAGAGAGAGTCGCCACCTAACGGGTTTGAGGTGCGTTAGGGCACCTATTTGCAAATAACTCTTGTCTAACCAGTTTGCGTTATCAAAGATCGGGTAAGGACTCAAATTACCTTGAGGAGAAGGTGTTAGGCATTCCTCGAGGTCTACAATTGTGGGTCCCGGCCGAACTCGAATTATATGAATTAGTCATAACAAGAGGGAAAGACAAGAAGTTTAGGTAATCAAAAGTCTACCAATAAACACAAATAATTGACTTTAAGACAAGATGGGAGGTCCTAAGTTTTTTAGCCTAAAGGATCACCCTGTGCAATATAAATAATACTTCGTAACTCCCTCGAGATGGGGTATTACTCATATTATTCAGCGGGCACAGACTATCATCTCCTGCTATCCGATTACTATCTTTAAGTTATTACCTAAGGCGCACTAATTGATTTTAACCCGTACCTTATGCGTGTACTACCCGTCCCAAGCCTATGGTCCAAGAGAGTTTGGACCTCTATTTTGGGTGGTCCTAGACTTAACTTAGGTTGCTCAAAATGATAAAACTAGGCGACATGCAAAAGCAAGTTGGACTTCATATAAAGGAAATTAAGGGCTCAAGTTAGCCTCCGCACTTAGACAACAAATGCACGCAAACAATTTAGGCGTTTGACAGTTTCAGGATTGATACAAATTAAAGCCATTAAGTTTCAGACGTGCATGCAGTTTCAGATGCAAACGTGCTATTTTACAAGGCGCATGCAGTTTTAGATGCAAGGCGCATGCAATTTCAAACGTGCATGCAGTTTCAGATGCAAGGCGCCATTTTACACTTATAGACAACTATACAGTTTCGGGGCATTTGGTATTGCATGCTGATTATTGAAATTACAGATTATAAACTAAACCCATAGATATGATCTCTAGGTGATTTACGCATTAGTTGACAGTGATAACCATTGGAAATACTCAGAATTACCTAGTTTGATCATATGGGCATGCTTTCTAATAGTGGCAGAGCTAAGCAATGAAACAGTGTTTGAAAGTTCAGTATTAACACTTTAAAGTGAGTGGTAATACCGTATAGGAAGGATTTCTAACGATTAGCGATTGAAACTGATTTTTTATACTTAGCTCATATCGGCATGTTTTCTAGGTGAGCAGTATAATAACAAAAGAAAATTAACCAATTAAAATCCTATAGGCATGATTTTTAGATGAAGATCAGTAGAACATAAGCTAATATAATCCTATGAATATGTTGCAGTTATGCAAATTGAAAGAATGGTCATTGATATTTTATTTCCTATAGGTATGATATCTAACAAAACACATAGGAGCAGAACATGTTGAACGAATTAAGCACTCAGGTCCTACAGGCAGGTTATCTAATAAACACATAGGAGCAGAACATGTTGAACGAATTAAATACCTATAGGTAGGATTTCTACCCTTTTCATGCAAACATTAGAATAGACCCATTTTCCCAATTTTACTAACACCCCAATTGTTATTACAGAGTTATTACAAGTCTAATGAATGAAATAAATTATAAAGTTACAAAATAACTATAGTGGGACTAAGACATGCCCAAAGTATACCCAGCCCAGCCAGGTCTTTAATTCCGCATCCATAAAAGTTTCACCACAGCTCAAAAGTCACAATCGATCAAACCCAGAAAATAATTTACCCAAGATAGGCAAATCCCAGTAGCCATGGTTGAGCAAAAGATCTAGAAAATGGTCATTTACACAAGCCAGTTGGCTTATTCAGTAGGTAGAAAGGGGGCCCGATTTGACCAATTAGGACAAAGTGGCCAAAAATGGATCTCGAACAGTGCTAAAGCGTGGGGGTTGATAGAGAAGATTTGGGGGGGGGGGAGGGCTTGGCTTTCAGCGGCCAAGAATTAGAGACTCATAACAGGGAACAACCAATGTAAGTAGTAATAAAGTAATAGGTTTGGAAAAGTATTTGCAAACACTACAAAATTATTACATAATGAATATGAACTCAAGAAGCAAGCTAACACATTGGGGTAGGGTGACATATTAATAAGAAACAAGGAGCCTGAAACTTAAAGGATTACCAAGTTAATAGGCAAGGAGCATTAGGCTAGTAAAACCAATAATTGTCACTAATGCAACCAGTTTAAAACTTAAAGGATCAGATTATACTAAACTCAAGGATTAAATAGTATAATACAAACAGAATCAGAGATCATAGAGGGCATCAGTCAAGAAAGACTAGCTCAAAGGATAGCAGGTTGTTAGAGGTACAAAATTGGATAGGGCTAGAACACATTTGAGTGACAAACATAGTCATAGGAGCGTACTACACACTTACAATAAAGGTCTTAAACAAGTTAGGGCATACTAATATCATCAGTTAATCATAAGAAATTCAAAATCAGGCAAGAAATATGGATTGGGCCATATAATCAAGGCAAAACACTCAAATTGTCAATAACATTAAGCTAAACATGCTTCGAATTGTCCAGATTGCCTAAGTCAGGTGCAACTACATTATTAAGGCTAGCAATTATAGGCAGAATCACACATGAAGAGAGTCAAGGGAATACATTAAGTCATACAGTTTCAGAGAACATGCTAAAATAATGGAGTAAACATTGCGAAGGTTTAGAAACTAACCAGTTATTGTTCAATAAACAAGAAAAGAACAGCAATCAAGACATAGAGTCTCAAATGTGTCATGTTCCAGAGGGTTTCAAGAACCCAGGGCAGTGCTCACACCCAAGAGAGGTCGGAAAAGTAGGATATCCGGCGGCCTTGGCTCTCAGCCGGCCAAGAACCAAAAGAGAACAAGAAGATAAATGAACACGGAATAAAGCCTCAGTTTTTAGTGGAAAATTTGGTGATTCCCCTCCCCTTGAAGGGAATGGGGAGAGGGTTTTATATAATAGAAGATATTGAACAAACAAACAAGGAAATATAATCAATCAGACATAAATTAAGGAAAGAAGAGCTTGTAGAATCGATTAGAATCAATTTAGGAGAAAATCAGGCAAACCCTAGTTTTTAGGGAAAGTAAATATCAACGGAATATACACAAAAACAGTAGCATAGGACGAATATAGACACACATAGTACTCAAAATCAGAGATTTGAACCAATTTTGATTCGATTCTGTAAATCCTAGTTTTAGGGTAAGTAAGAATCAATAGAATATAAATAAATATTTGGACTCACACTAGTAGAGGATGAACATAGACATAATAAGATTCAAAAATCAGGGATTTATACCAAATTTGGTTTGATTTTGATGAGATCTGCTTGCCATGTTTAGGCAAGCACTATAGGAGAGTAGCCAGTACTAGAAGGGGGTCGAGTATGGTAAGTTATAGCCATGGAATCCTATATTATGTGGGATTAGGAGAAGATTTAGGGGGCGGCGGCCAGGGTTCTTGAGAGAGGGAGAAGGGGTTGAGAGGATATCAGGGTGACAGATGTGGGGAGAGTGAGGTTAGGTTTAGGCATTTGGGTAGTTAAAGGGATGAGTTAGATATGGGCCGTTGATCTTAGAGATCAATGGCCACGATTAAAAGGGGGTTGGGTCAGGTTTATTTAGATGGGTTGCTACCGGTTCTGGGTTAATGGGGTTATTGGTTTTGGGCTGGGGTTATTGGGCTAGTGTATTAGGTGTTTTGGGCCATTATTTGATCCGAAAATAGGTTTAAACATGGGGCTAGTTTTTAAATACCCAACATTTTAGCAAAAATAATTTATAAAATTAATTAATGAATAACAAAAATATTATTTATGTACTGAAATGATTAAAAATAATAAGTTAACATTGTAAAAATATAAAAATTTATTTTTTGCATAAATAATATAATTATACATGAATATAGGCTATTATTGCAAAATGTGCGATTAGCCTAAAAATGCAAATATAATTATGAAAAATATATTAAAATATTTAAAAACATACATGTTGGTATAAATGATAAGTTCGGATGATTAAATCATCATAAAAATAATTTGAAGGATAATTATTGGATATTTATATAAAAACAATGCAGAAAGCAATTAATTTAAAGGCTTTAAAAATTATGAAAAATGCTTGTATAGGTTTATAAACTAAATGATGATGCAAATTTACTATTTTTAAAGTATATATATATTTCTTAGAAATATGAGGGAAATATTGGGTATCAACACCCCTTATATGTATTTTTTTGTTGTGCATTACTTGTGTGGGGAGCTACGTACACACTAGGTGACGAGAGTCCGTGCGTATCTATATTCCATGAGATGTCTGGGTAGTCTTAGATTCACATCATACTTTAATAGTACTGTCATGTTTTTTATGCATATTAATTATCTTAAGTAGAGCCGAGACTAGAGATTTTAAAGTTGAAAACTTCCAATTTAGATTTTTTATTTTGGGGAATAATTGAAGAGTACTTAAAAACTCTGAGAAATTAATGTCCTCTCGTGTCGCATGTACTTCCGCAAGCGAAGTAAACTTCTCTACTCTCATGGGAGCGGCCCGTTTGCCTCAGTAGTATAATAGATGCATCTATGGATCATGTCGTTTGACCCTCGACAGTGCACAAAGTATTTTGGATCGGGCTGTACGACCTCGGCATAAATAGTGCATGATAATACTCGGAGCCCGATTACACTCGATAATATGTTATGGCTTGAGAGGTTATAATTTATTTAATGACTAAAATTGATTTAGAAATAGTATGTGTTAGATGGAGATTTTTGAATTTACTATTCGTTAAAGGATCATTTATTCGTTGTTTGCCATTGTGTTATTTTTAATATTTAAGTATTCCATTCCTATTCAGAATTTCTGTATTTTGTTACTGGCCCATAGTAAGTGTCGATGTCGACCCCTCATCACTACTTCTTTAAGGTTAGAGTGGATACTTATTGAGTACATGTTATTTATGTACTCACGCTATACTTATGCACTAATCGTGGATGATTTGAGGCAGGTGTATATGGCAGTCATCCCGGCGCGCACCCCCATTACCCCGAGGTTGAGTGGTGAGCTTCTCTCTGAGGCCGTTCTGTAGCACCCACAGTATCTCTTTTGTATTTACTTTCTGTCTACTCTATTTCAAACAGTAACTTAGTATTTTCTATATTCTACTAGTTTCTCATATACTTGCGACACCAGGTCTTGGAAACATGCTAGTAGACTTTATGGCTTTTGAGCATTTATTTTATTGCATTCGCTCTTTCATTAGTTTTCGCTTTACTTTATTAAATTTTCAACTTCTCACTTATTTAATAAATAAAAATCAACTACTTTGAAATTATTAAAAAGAATAAATGCATGGCTAATTCACCGTTGGCTTGCCTAGCGGCAACGTCGGGCGCCATCACGGCCTATAAGAGAAATTGGGTTGTGACATTATGTCAAGTAGGACATCATAAATAAAAATATTATGTCATGTTGGAGGAGTCATATCATTGACTTTGTTTTGATTGGTAGAAAAATCTCTTTAAATTCTGAAATTTTATCCTAAAGGAACGCGATAAATCTAAACACATTAGATAGCACGTAAATCATAAATAGAGAACTTACTTGTTCTTTGTAGCGGAAGCGGAAGACAGATAAACCGCGACTTGAATTACTGGTCGGTGGTGGTTCTCACAGTGTTTTGGATCAACCACCTAAGCCACACTCTAGACCCTAGTATAATTGTAGGAGAGGACTAATCGTAGGATAAATACTGCGTATTCTGTAATTTTAGTTGTACATTGTATGTGTACTTGTATAGGGAATACTAGGGTTACAATAATTACTAAAATTACTAGGTTTTACCCTAGTGGGCTCTAAGAGCACCCCTTATGGGTGGACTCTATTTCCTACATCTCCCACTCACACATAATGGGAGTGCTCATCTAGTCTGAGAAACATATTCCCATCTCATCTCCTCAATCATTCATACAGGGAAGTAGACCGCGCGACCAGCATAGTGCGAGAGCTAAGTGTTATACATCTGTAAGGAATATATAGCCTCTCATCGACTGCAAACCTGTAAATAGATTATAAAGTATGCAGTACCCTAGATCATATAAATCACATTTGATATAGTCTCAAAATCTCATATATCATTATTTCTTGTATTCACAACCATAACTCATAAGTTATAATTGGTGCACCAGTGAATACAAATAAATGAGATTCCATCAATGATCTTCCTCTTCTCACGATCCCCTTAACAATAGTATGACTGCTTTTCTAGATATGCTCTGCTAGACCGAATATGGTCTTTTGGAAACACACTAAGATAGCTAACATCACACCAAGTCTCAAGTATCTGATCAAAGTCTTTGAGGGTACATAATCTTGAGTCATCATAAAAGCGCTTGGTCTCACCCAACAATAAGTTGATAATGGACTTATGTTAACCCAATTGGTCTACATTAGCACACATGGTATGAAACATGTGCTACAATATTTTCTCCTTTTTTCCAAGGAGTGTATGTCTTTATCTCATAAAGAATGTTATACAAATGATATTTATACACCATGAGTGTCTAAATTTGAGTTCGTTGATCTACAATATCATATTTATCTCACATCCGGCTCACAGAATAGACTAGGTGAACGTTTTTCACCCTAAAGACCTTATGTCATTGTTTAAGTGATATTCTGATTTTAAGCGAATAACTTTCAAATTATCCTTTTGATAATTTTGCTTAAAATCATGTCTCATCTCCTCACATCACTAAGATAAGGAGGCGGTTGCCTGTGTGAGAAGGCTAACCTCTTGTCTACCCGACATATTTATCCAAAAATAAACAAAGAATGTACATAACATTCAACAATAAAATATGCATGTATGTAAATCAACTTTATTGATAATCAAAACATTAATTTTGTGAACAAGGGAAAATAATAACAAAATGAAGTTTATCAAAATCTACGCAAGCCTTGAGATCTAGTGTATCTCACAAATGTAGACAAAGTCTTGGTCAATATATTTTCTAATATATCCTTTGTAGACACATACTTCACATTCACTACCTTGAGTCTAACCATATCTCTCGCATAGTTATTCTTGATATCTATGTGTTTGGTTTTACAATGAAACTTAGGGTCCTTGATAGAGGATATTGAAGCTTCACTGTCACAGTAGACTAATACTGGTTTAGCATTTTCTACGATATCCAACAAGTGTTCTAAGAACTTTTTCAATCAAACAAGTTCTTGTGCTGCTAATGCGAGAGCCATGTATTCGGCTTCCATCGTAGATAGTGATACACATGATTATTTCTTACTACTCCATGATATGCTGCCATCACCAAGTAAGAAAACATATCCTGAGGTACACTTCCTTTCGTCCAGATCTCCTCCATTGTGACGACCCAATATCTCATATAGGCCGTGATGGCGCCCAACGTCGCCGCTAGGCAAGCCAACGATGAATTAGCCATGTATTTATTCATTTTAACAATTTTGAAATAGTTGATCTCTATTTATTAAGTAAGTAAGAGGTGAGAAATTTAATAAAATAAAGTGGAAATAAATATAAGAACAAGTATGGTGAAATAAATACTCAAAAGCCATCAAATGTCTAATACCATATTTCTAAGATCCGATGTCACAAGTGTATGAGCCACTAATAGTATATAACAACCACTAAACTACTGTCTGAAATAGAGTAGACAGAATGTAAATGCAAAAACAATACTCCGGGTGCTACAGAACGGACTCGAAAAGCAGCTCACCACTAAGCCTCAAGATATCGGGGGTGCGCGCCGGGATGACTGCCAGATGCACCTGCCACAGATCCTGCACGATTAGTGCAAAAGTGTAGCGTGAGTATATAAACAAAATATACCCAGTAAGTATCTAGTCTAACCACGAATAAGTACTGATGAGGGGTCAACATAGACACTTACTATGGGCCAATAGTAAAATTCACAAATTCAAAACATGCATGGAATATGGAAAAAAATGGTAACACAATAGCAAGCAGTGAATAAATAATTCTTTGTTTGTTAATAAATTCCAAAATCTCCATCTAACACGTTCTAGTTCCAAATCACTTTCGGTCATTAAATAAATTATACCGCTCAAGCCATAATATAAGATCAACTGTAATCGGGTTCCGAGTATTATCATGAATGATTTATGACGAGATCGTACGACCCGATCCAAAATAATGTGTGCACTGTCGAAGGTCAAACGACACAAACCATAGATGCAACTACTAAACTGCCGAGACGAACGGCCCGCTCCCATGAGAGTAGAGATGTTTACCTCCCTCGCGGAAGTACTTGAGACGTGAGAGGACATTAATTTCTCAGAGTTATTAAGTACTCTTCAATTCTTCCCCAAAATAAGAAATCTAAATTGGAAGTTTTCAACTTTAAAATCTCTAGTCTCAGCTCTACTTAAGATAATTAATATGCATAACAAACATGTTAGTACAATTAAAGCATGATGTGAATCTAAGACTACCCGTACATCTCATGGAATATAGCTACGCACAGACTCTCATCACCTAGTGCGTATGTAGTTCCCCATATAAGTAATGTACAACAAAATAATACACCTAAGAGGATGAGTTCCCTCTTATAAGGTTAGGCAAGAGACTTACCTCGTTCTCAAGCTCACTTCTGATCCACAAATATGCTCTAAATCCTCAACTTGGTGCCAAACAACCCGAAACTAGCCAAATATTATATAAATAAATCAATATATACTCAAATTTCATAATTTAACTATTAGGGTAATTACCCAACCCAAATTGGAAAATTCCTATACTTTACCCCCGGGCCCACCTGCCCGGATTCTAGAAATTTCGAAGATTATTTTTACCCATAACCTCACGAGCTCAAATATATAGGTTTCACCTCATTCCATAATCATTTTTGGTTTTTCAACTAAACCCATAATTTCCACAATTTTTCATGTTAAAATCTACCCATAATCAATGTATTTAACTTACATTGGATAGAAATCATTTACCTTTAAAAGCTAAGCGAAAACCCCTCTTCAAAGAGCTCAAAAATCTCCTAAGAGATGAAAGAAATGAGCCAAAATAGCATAAGTCCCGACTTAAATGCACAATTCTGCCTCCAGCGATTTCCGCTTCTGCGGACCTTGGGTCGCACCTGCGCAAAATCCATCGCGGGTGTGGTCCTAACCTTGGCTGCCCATCTTTGCTCCTATGGATGAGTTCCACTTATGCGGGTCCGCTTCTGCGGATTTTCCTCTGCTCCTGCGGGCACGCGCCTGCAGACCAAGTACGCTTCTGCGGCCCCATGCCCCCTTAGCCATTTCCCCATCGGCGGCCACGCTCCGCATCTGCGACCTCGCAGGTGCAAAATTTTCCTCGCACTTGCGCTCCCAGGCCATCTCCGCCAGCCTCGCACATGCGATGAACCAACCACGTCTATGGGACCGCACCTATAGACATTCCCTCCGCAGGTGCGAAAACACCCGCTTCAGCAATAACATCACTCCCAAATTTCAAGGTTCCAATCCGTTTTATATTCGAATTTTACTCGAGGACCCCGGAATAATGTACGAGAAATCCAACAAGTCTTTAACCATAATACAAACCTGCTCGATCTCTCGAAACATGAAAAACAACATCAAAACTAAGAATCATAACCCAAAACCAACTAGAATCAACTTATGATCTTCAAGTTCTTCCAACATACTCCGAACGCGCCGAATCATACTTAAACTACTGAGAGTGACACCAAATGTTGTGTGCAAGTCACAAATCACCATACAGAACTATTCCCAGGCTCAGAATTCCAATCGGACCTCGATAACACAAAATCCTACTTCACTCCAAATTTAAAGAACTTAAAACCTTAAATGCGCCAACTTTCAACTATATGCACCGAAATGCCCCCAGGTCATCAAAAACCCGATCCAAACATACGACCACATACAAAATCATCATATGAACCTATTGGGACTATCAAATCCCGGTTCTGGGGTCGTTTACTACAAGTGTTGACCCACGTCAAACTTAACACTTTTAAGCCAATATTAAGGAACTAAGTGTTTCGATTTCAATCCGAACCCTTCCAAACCCGAACTAACCATTCCCGCAAGTCATAAGACAATAAAATCACATATAGGGAGTCTTAGTTAGGGGAACATGATCTAGAAAGTAAAACGACTGGTCTGGTCGTTACATCCATGTCAGCATTATTGTATCCAACTAATCGCAAATCCTTACTGCCTTGATAACAAAGGGTATAATCAGTAGTTTCCTTAAGATATCTCATGATCCTCTTTAGTGCTTGCCAATGAGCTAAAACTGGTTCAGTTTTAGATTTTTTTACTAAGCCAACTGCTTGACATATATTAGGTCTAGTGCACACCATAACATACATTAGACTTCCGACTGCACTCCTATAAGGAGCTCGACTCATTCTTTCTGTCTCTTGAGGAGTCTTAGGACACATCTGACTTCCCACGACATGGACTTTACTGATAGGAGTATCAACTGGGCTACTATTTTGCATGTTGAATCGTTCAACAACTTTTCTAATGTAATTCTCTTGTGAGAGATACAATAGTTTCTTTGGAAGATATATTGATATCTTAACTCTAAGAATATATGCAGCTTCACCCATATCTTTCATATTAAATTGGGATGATAACCATGAATTTATCTTGGTTATAAACTCCTTATCATTTCCAGCTATGAGTATGTCATCTACATACAATGTTAAAATCACAAGCTTGTTCCTTGATCTTTTGGTATAAACACAATAGTTTTCATCCATCATGGTAAAACCATTGGATACAAGAACATTCTGAAAGCATATATACCACTGCCTTGAAGATTGTTTGATGCCATAGATAGACTTCAAAAGTCGACAAACCTTTTGTTCGTGGACCTTTTCAATGAAATACTCAGGTTGTTCTATTTAAATTTTTTCATCTAATTCTCCATTGGGAAATGCAGTCTTTACATCCATCTGATGTAATTCAAGATCCAAGCTTGCAACAATATCTAGAACCAGGCGAACCAAGGTAAATCATACTACATCCGAGAAAGACTCTTCGTAGTCTATTCCTTTCTGCCGTGTATACCCTTTCGCCACCAGTCCAGCCTTATATCTCTCAACTGTGCCATTAGCTTTGAGCTTAATTTTGAGAACCCATTTGCTCCTAATTGCTTTGCGCTCTTCAGGGAGGTCAACTAGTTCCCAAACTTTGTTGACTCTCATAGACTCCAATTCATGTTCCATTGTTGTTGTCCATTTATCCTTAGAAGGGCATGAGAGGGCCTCTTTTACATTTTTAGGCTTGTTTTCTTCTTGTAGGATCATCATAAATAGTTCGATGCCTTCAACATCATATCGTCGGTGGGGAATCCTTTTACAAGAACCACGTCTTATTTGTGATTCATCATTGTTCCCATTTGGATCAATATTGCCCCCACTTGAATCAAGAACATTCATCTTGCTCCCATTTGGAATAAGATCTGTGACCATCTCGCTCAAGGTTTGGAGCAAGATCCATTTGGTCACTTTCACTAAATGTAGAAGGATTACTTTCATTCGCATCTGATAGTGAAGGAGGTCTTTGATGAGAAACTAATTCATCATCTGCTATAATTCTCCCGCTCGAATGAAGTGATTCTTGTACTTCATGATCCATTATCTCAAATAGGGTTAGGTCTTGACTTACTTCTCGCTTCTTTGGGAACTCATCCTCTGAGAATGTGACATCCTGTGATTTAAACTCAGTTGCACTCTCACTGTTTGCTGACCAATAAACACATAACCCTTTGAGGATTTAGAGTATCTTATAAAGATACTTTTCTTTCCCCTCGAGGGGCCAATTTTCCATATTTGTGAGAGGAATCATGTGTATATGCATCACAACCCCAAGGTCTTGATACACTCTGGTCTGGTTGTCTTCTAGTTCATAACTCATAAGAAATAGTAGTAATTGATTTTGTAGGCACTCGATTAAGTACATAGGTGGAAGTAAGCAACGCATCATCCCGATAACTAATTGGGAGGTTAGCTTGTGCCATCATTGACCTAACCATTTCTAGGAGCGTTCTGTTTCTTCTCTCCACAATACCATCTTGTTCTGGAGTATTTGGGATAGTCAACTGATAAACTATTCCATTTTCAACACATAAATTATTAAACTAGGTTGATAAGTGTTCACGACCACGGTCAGTTCGCAGAGCTTTTATCTTCTTGTCTAATTGAATTTCCACTAAGCTTATATAGTGTTTGAAGCAACTTATTGCTTCTGATTTATGGGAACTTAAATAAACATAACTGAAGCGGGTAAAGTCATCAATAAATATGATGAAACAACTTGCTCCATGCCTATTTCTAACATTCATAGGCCCACAGATGTCCGAATGGACTAATTGCAAAGGACTTTCAGCTCTAGTTACCTGACCAAAAGGTTTTCTTGCAGATTTTTCAACTAGACAATTTCACAAGTGGAAAATTCTACATGTTCATTGTTGGAAAGAACATGTAATGACCCGACCGGTCGTTTTACTTTTTAGATCCCCGTTCCCCTAAATAGGACTCCTCGTATGTGCTTTTATTGTTTTATGACTAGCGGGATGGTTAGTTCGGGATTTGGAAGGGTTCAGGTTGAAATTAGAACACTTGGTTCCTTAAGGTTGGCTAAAAAGGTCTAAGTTTGACTTAATTCAACAATCTCAAAACCGGGATTTTACGGCTCCAATAGGTTCATATGATGATTTTGGACTTGGGCGTATGTTTGGTTCGGGTTTTGGATGACCTGGGAGCTTTTCAGCGCTTAATATTAGAATTTGGCACATTGAAGGTTTTAAAGTTCTTTAAATTTAGTTTGAAGTAGGATTTTGTGTTATCGATGCCCAACTGGGATTTCGAGCCTAAGAACAGTTCCGTATGGTGATTAAAGTCTTGCACACAAAATTTGGTGCCATTCCGAGTAGTTTAAGTATGATTCGGCGCGTTCGGAGTAAGTTGGAAGAACTTGAAGTTCATAAGTTGATTATATTGGTTTTGGGATGAGATTCTTAGTTTTAATGTTGTTTTCCGTATTCCAAGGGTGCGAGCGAATCCGTTTTATGTTTGCAAACTTGTTGGTATGTTTTGACGGGGCCTCAGGCGGCCCCAGATGCCATTCAGATGATGCGTAGAAGTCGTTTAGCCTTGATTGATCAGCTGAAGCATCCAACTTCTGGTGCCATCACTCCTGCAGAGTGCCAGTTGTAGGTGCGAGCTCGCAGAAGCGAGCCAGCAGCCGTAGAAGTGACCCAGCATGGGCAGCCTAGAAACCTCAGATACGGACAAGGCGACCGCAGATGCGCGACCGCAGAGGCGGTCAAGGGACCGCAGAAGAGGGGGCTTGCACATGTGCAACTCATCTGTCGCAAGAGCTGCATCGCAGAAGCGAGCCCACATTTCGAAAATGCAGACTTAGGCCAACAAATAGAGGACCGCATCTGAGATGAACCTTCCGCAGATGCGGCCCAGGGACAGTAGACGCGAAAGTCCTAGAGGTAGAATTGTCCATTTAATGCGGGACTTAGCCTAATTTGACTCATTTTCTTTCATCTCTTGGGCGACTTTGGAGCTCTTGGAGATGGGTTTTCACCTAACACTTTGAGGTAAGTAATTTCTATACAATATGAGTTAAATACATAGATTATGGGTAGATTTTAACATGTAAAAATGGTGAAAATCATGGGTTTAGATGAAAAACTTAGGTTTCATTAAAAATTGGATTTAACCCCGATAATGGTGACGGAAATGAGTGAAAATTATATTTGAGTTCATAAGGCTATGGATAACAACTTTCTTTAAAAATTTCTAGAATATGGGCATGTGGGCCCGGGGATAAATTTTAGGGATTATGAACTTTTGAGCATGTATTGATTAAACTATATAACATTTGACTAGTTTTGGATTGTTCGGTACCACGTTAAGGCTTTAGAATGAAATTTTGGGCCGGAAAGTGAGCTTTGGGACAAGGTAAGTCTCTTGCCTAACATTGTAAGAGGGAATTTACCCCATAGGTGCTTCAAATAGCCATTTGATTCTAATTGTTGGGGCTACGTACGCACGAGGTGAGGAGAGTCCGTGCGTAGCTACTAATTATGCTTATGTCCGGGTAGTTTAGGACCCAAATCATGAAATATTTATAATTTTTGCACCCTACTTGTTAATTAAAATGCCTAAATTATATTGGAACTTGTTAGAGGAATTGTAAAGGACCGAATTTCACTCACTTGAGTTTTGACTGGTCATTTGACCGTTAGTGAAAATTGTGTTTCGTTGTGCATTAGGCTTCTATTAGCTCTTAAACTGGTTGTTTAACCAGTAATTGGTACGGAAGTTGCATTTTTAGTTATACTTTCTTCCGAGGGTTTAGAAGAAGAAGGTACGGAAGGAACTGTAGACCTTTTTCTAAAGGAACTAGTTCTACTAGAAAGATTAGAACTTGAACCTAAGAATTTGAGATCTATAGATCCATCAGGAAATTAAATCACCTGTTCAATTTGAGATCATTCAAGATTCGAAGTAGAGGGTTGAGTTATGGTATCAGAGCCATGTTGTCAGTATACGTACTTAGTATGAGCAGCTAAGTACATATACTGTCTAGGGCATGGCAAAATTACTTTCAATTATGGTATTTTAAACTTTACTTATGCTTATATCTATCTGTTATACTGTTTTTAAACTCTTGATCTTAAAATGCTACTTAGTTATGTATGAGGTATTTATTTTCTCTATAAGTATGAGGTAACCGATTAATATTCGATTCAGATGTTGGCTAGCCTGAAAGCGATAGGTCGTTGTTGTCTAGGTAGGCGTTTAGACCTTGCTAGGTGATCCCATCGCTGGGATGACTTTAGAGAAAACAGATGTAAACCCGAGAAGACTCTACTAAGAAGCCCTTAGATCTAAGATGTTAAGGTACAATATCTGTTAGATATCTGCATATTTACTGTTTACCAATACATATTGAATAGTTATTTTAGCCCTATAAGCCCCTAGACTGTATTTTTCAAACATGAATTCAATTCAGCATGTTTTAACTAATGTTAATTTCTCTTCTCAAGCAACTAAGATTGCTAAACTTGAAATTGATTTACAAAATTAGAACATTCCCAATGAATCTTTTAAAAAGATTTATGAATTAGGAAGTTTCAGTTTCATTAAGAAAGATAACATTAAGACCTGTGAGTCCACTATTGCTATTAATAATTCTTTAGAAATTATTAGACTACTTTCCGAACAAGATTTGAATAGATATAGACATCAATTCAATTACTTGCATGTTGGTCTTGTCCAGATTGCTGTCAAACCTCTCTTTAGAAAAGGTTTAGATGTACCTATCTGCGTCCTTCTAAGAGATGCTCGTCTCTTGAACTTCGACGACTCTCTCTTAGGAGTCCTTCAAAATAACCTAGCCAATGTCCCGGTATACTTTAATTGCTATCATAATTTCTCGGTAGATATCAATGACCCTAACGTCATGGATACTTTAGTTTAAATGTCAAAACCAAGAACATGAATAGAAAAGCTAACACTCTAGAGATAGCTATTATTCATCGAGTCTATTACAGACTTATGGACACTACTCTTACACCTAGAGCTCGAGTTGAAAGTGTCAAAGGAGTCACTATGCTTATGGAAGCAAATACAGATCATAGCAAGGTATTTGTTCCTAGACTCCTTAATTGGAATGATATACTCTCAAGTGATGAATGGCACTTTGATGCCATAACTCAACCCTCTACTTCGAATCTTGAAAGATCTCAAATTGAACAGGTTATTCAATTTCCTGATGGATATATATATCTAAAATTCTTATGTTCAAGTTCTAATCTTTCAAGCAGAACTAGTTCCTTTAGAAGAAGGTCTATTGTTCCTTCCATACCTTCTTCTTCTAAACCCCCGTAGGAAAGCGTAACTAAAAATGCAACTTCTGTTCCAATTACTGGTAACGACAAAGGGAAAGTTACGGGAGTAGATTTCTCCCATACAGTCCCAAAAGTTTATTACCAAAATCATCCCGCTAGTCCAACCCCTAGCGATATGTATCCTCCTCAGGAAGATGTACCTGAATTTCTCAAGACAATTAAGTTAGGCGACCCTTATACTCCAGATCCAGAGATCATCAATCGTCTCTGGACTCATCCTGATAATGTACCGAAGAGAAAATGGTATATTGCCACTTATTCTCTTAAGCAAAGAGAAAACTTGAGAGATTGTTGGATGTCGGACATGAAAAGAATGAGATGTGAAATTGATTTCTTCAGATGGTTCGAAATATCTGGCAAATTTGAAAGCCAAAAGGATTGTTTACAAGTCCTTATCAATAAATTGTACACTGCTAACAATAAAGTTGTTGAGTCTGTTACTCCTCCTCTAGAAGGAATAAAAATCCCAGTTTCCAATACTGTTATCTCTGCCTCTCCTTTCAAAACCAAAAGCGAGAAACCTACTAGTATGGCTGTTTGTTTAGATATCGATCGAGTCATCGAACAAAATAATTATACCAATCAGCTCCTCCATGTTGTCTCTAAACAAATAGAATACTCCAAAGAAAAATATTTATTCAATGGAAAACCCACCCTTTCACAACCCAGTACTAGTCAGAGTATTGAACCAAACCCCGGTTTCAAAATAACTGAGTTCTCTAAGGACAAGTACCCAAAACTCAAGGACACTTTTGAAGTCTCTGGTAACATCCTTGACAAAATCAACAAACAGTTGGCTAGTTTCTGTATTTCCAAAGAAGTACCCAAAGAAGGAAAAATATCCACTATCCAAGAAAAGGAAGCCCTTTTTCACAAACTCTCCAATGACCGCTTTCATAATTATAAAAATTATCATAAGCGTCCTTCCTTTCCTGATATAAAATATGAAGAAAATCATTTCCTTACCTCTACTTCTCACGAAGGAAGAAGCATAATCGTATGGAATATAGATGCTTTGGCAGAGCATCAAATATATCATAAACTCCATGAAATGGGAGTTTGCATCACAGCCTACAAGATAAGAGGTTCCTCTGATAAAAAAGCAGCCTCTATGATTGTAGCTGGATTCACCGACATGTTGAAACATTGGTGGGATAATTATTTCACTGAAGATGTTAGATAAGCCACATACTCTGCTACAGCCATCGAAACTGTAGTTAAATATGAGGGTACTGCCATGGAAACTACCTCTCGAATAACTAGAGAAGACGCTTGCGCTACACTTCTCTACCAAATAGCTAAACACTTCATCGGAGAACCCAAACTCTTGCAAGATAGAAGTTTACAAATTCTAAACAATCTGTCTTGCCCATCTCTAGATGACTTTATCTGGTATAAAAATCAATTCATCAGTAAGGTTATGATTAGACCTGACTGTCATCTAGATTTTTGGAAATAACGTTTTATCAGCGGTCTTCCTCCCTTATTCGCAAGCAAGGTACGAACCAAAATCCAAGATCGTTGTGAAGGTAAAATTCCTTATCATCAAATGACCTATGGTGACCTTGTTAGCATAATCAATGTTGTAGGTCTTGAGCTCTGCACAGATATCAAGCTCAAAAATTAGCTCAAAAAAGAGCAACACTCCTCTAGAAGAGAATTAGGAAGTTTCTGTCAAGACTTCGGTTATACAAACATTGTTTCTCCCTCCACTCACTCTTCTAGAAAGAACAAACCTTATAAATCTTCCAGAAGGATTCATCGTAACAAAGCCCGTAGAAATTCCGAAGATCATCCTAGGAAGAAATCCAAATTTAGAAGACCTTCAAAATCTTCTAAAAATAGAGATGTTTGTTGGAACTGTGGCAAAACCGGTCATAGTGCCAATGAATACAAATCTAATAAAAAGAAGAAGAAAATCAACCTCTTAGAGATTACTGAAGATACCAAAAAGGAACTCTTCTCTATCTTAGAGGAAGATAATACCGATTCTTCTTATTACTCATCAGAGGAATATAGCGATGAAGAGAATATCAACATCGCTTATAATTCTGATTCAAGCTAATCTGGCATTGAATGCTACTGTTCGGGAGCCTTCTGTACCTGTGACAACTCTCCAGTCTCCATTAAGGTTCTTTTTGATAGCTCCAAAGAAGCTCTTTACGATGTGATACAACACATCAACGATGATGAATCTAGGAAACAATATTTGATAGAACTCAAAAATCTTATCCTCTCTCATCAAAATGATAGACCAAAACCGAGGTCAATCGTTGAACCATTCAGCATGAAGCAAGTCATGTCTCGCTTCGATAAACCTGTTGAACCCTCAATCTCTGATCTAAGACATGAAGTCTTAGGACTCAAAGAAGAGATTAAAGATATTAAATCTAGACTTGGGAAAGTCGAACTTGATGTTCTTACAGAACAGGTTCTTAAACAAGCTAGGACTTACGAGCATAAGTCCGAAAACGAAGAAGAACCTAAACTTCATGAAAGTGAGTATCATTCAGAAAATGATAACCCGATCGATATTCGTCTTACTCAAGATAAGACTTCATCTTCCCAAACTCCCGGTCTTACGGTGATTACTAGTATTAAACCTCAGAGTTATCATATTCCCATCAAAATAGTTATTAACAAACACTTTGTTATTAACAAAATTGCTTTACTTGACAGTGGTGCAGATCATAACTGTATCATGAAAGGTATTGTTCCTACTCAGTATTTGAAAAAAAGTACTTCTAAATTATACTCCGCTACAGGAGAACAACTTTGTATTAACTATAAGCTTTCTAAAGCTCATATCTGTAACAATGGTATTTGTTTAACAAATGACTTTATCATTACTGAGGATATAAATGAAGATATCATCTTAGGAATTCCTTTTATCACTCAGATAAAACCTTTCAATACTGGCTTAGACGGTATCTCTACTCACATATTAGGAAAAGAATTACATTTTCCTTTTGTCAAAACTCTTTCACAAGATGAAAGTAATTTTATTAGAAAAAATATTGTTTTTCGTGTTAACAAACTTTCTCAGCATGTCACCTTTTTGAAAGATGAAATAAAAGTTAAGAAAATCGAGCAGATTTTAAAAACCCCGGAGATGGTTACTAAAATAGCCAATCATCAAACATTTAGTTGAACTTCCTTACATTGAAGGATTCAATGAACAGGTCATCTCTACCAAAGCAAGACCTATTCAAATGAATCACGAAATGATGGAAACTTGCAAAACTGAGATTTCAAATCTTCTTAAAAATAATATTATTCGCCCCCCTAAATCACCTTGGAGTTGCTCTTCCTTTTACGTTAATAGTAGTGCAGAGAAAGAAAGAGGAGCACCACGATTATTTATAAACTATAAGCCTTTGAATGTTGTCCTTAAATGGATCAGATATCCCATTCCCAACAAAAAGGATCTCTTGAAAAGAACTTACAAAGCTAATGTTTATAGTAAGTTCGACATGAAATCAGGTTTCTGGCAAATTCAAGTAGCCGAGAAAGACAGATACAAAACTGCTTTCAATGGTCCTTTCGGTCAATACGAATGGAATGTGATGCCATTTGGGCTCAAGAATGCCCCATCAGAGTTCCAGAATATTATGAACTCAATCTTTAATGATTATAGTCATATGTCTATTGTTTATATTGATGATGTTCTTATTTGATCTGAAAATATAGATTCTCATTTTAAGCATCTCAACACTTTCCTTAAAGTTGTTAAGAGAAATGGTCTGGTAGTTAGCGCTAATAAGATTAGGCTTTTTCTGACTTCCATTAGATTCTTAGGCCACGACCTATACCAAGGATCTTACAAACCAATTTGTAGAGCCATAGAGTTCTCTTCAAAATTTCCAAATGAGATTGCGGATAAAACCCAGCTTCAAAGATTTCTTGGAAGCCTTAACTATGTCGCTGATTTTATCCAAAATATTAGACAGGTCTGTGAATCTCTGTACAAAAGACTTAGGAAGAATCCTGTTCCTTGGAGTTCAGAACAAACACAGTCTGTTATTCAAATCAAAAGTTTAGTATTGAACCTTCCTTGCTTAGCTATCCCAAACCCCGAAGCATTTATGATTGTTGAAACAGATGCTTCAGACATAGGTTACAAAGGTATACTTAAACGAAAGATTACCACAGAATCTCCTAAACAACTTGTTCGTTTTACTTCAGAAATCTGGAATTCCGCCCAGAAAAATTATTCTACTGTTAAAAAAGAAGTCTTGTCTATAGTACTATGTATTACTAAGTTTCAAGACGATCTCATAACTAAAGAATTTTTAGTAAGAGTAGATTGCAAATCTGCCAAAGAGATTCTACAAAAGGATGTCAAAAATCTTGTTTCAAAATAAATATTTTCTAGATGGCAAGCTCTACTATCTAGCTTTGATTTTAAAATCGATTTTATCAAAGAATGAGGCCCTTCAGACCTAACGCCCCTTCCAAAGAAAGGAGATCAGTAAACCTCAAATGGATAGACCATTTGTTCCTCTTCCTATTACTCCCAGTAAAACAACAACCCCTAAAAGGCCCCAACTTTCCTTTCAGAACTGATATACAACTCTAGATAAATATCCCAAATTACCAGAACCCATACCAGTTCCCTCAGAGAAACTAACCCAACCTACAAAACCTTTCGAAAAAGGAACAACCTCTAACTCCTCAGTCCAAAATAAGGAAAGCTACGCCATGAAAGTTCCCGAAACTTTCGCAGAAGCAGTGAACCCTTCAGCAAAGAAGACACAAGAAGATCTTCCTAAAAAAGAAAAGTTCGAATACATTACTCTCCAGATTTTAATTATGTGGATGCTGACAGTCCATACAAAACAAGAAGGTTCTACGAAGCCATCCTCATCGACACCGATTCCATAGAAGTAGAACATACTTTGAACGAAAAGAGTCCAGGGTATATTAATTACTCTAGGGTTACTATAAAGAAAATATTATCACTGTTTGAGTGGCTCGCATATCACCTACACACACCAATAGCACTGCCCATGATGCATCTTCCTCAGACATACAACTGGCACGACTATAAAGCTGCTAGGTTTAATTTTTTGTATCTTAGACCAGGACACACTTGGTTCGTTAAATATAGTCTAGAAATCACTAAGGCTATAATTCCCAGATTATTCTACGAATGGTGGAACCTATTCGGAGGAAACCGAGAAATCCTCTCCCAGCAATTCCTAAACAGGTTTGATGATTTTCAGACAAAAGAGGCCATATCTACTTTACCAGAACATATTAAAATGTGTAAATATTTTATACAAAAAAGAATTTCCTTCATTATCAATTGGAACCTTTCTAAATCAGAATTCGATAGAATCAAATATCTGTCCAAAGAGATCAAGATCAAAGGCTGGACTCCCAAACATCAAGTACTCAAAGCCCCAAAGGATATACAGCAAAGCTTCACTAAAGCTTCACTTTCCAAGGCAGCTCTCAAGGAAAAACTTAAGCAAGCCTTACAAAACATAGATAACTATGAAGAAAGCCAAATCATGCAATTGATTGAAGACGCTGCTTCTACAGGAGAAAGCAGCAACGGAGACATATGTGACCCAAAGGAAATAACTTTGGCATACATAGACCCCAACTATGACTAAGAAGTCATCATCACAAAAGAATCTTATCCTTTACTTGTAATTTTTACTGTTTACTTTTTAAAAGAAAACTGCCCCACTTTTGATTGTCGACTACCTAACCCTGTCGGACAAATCAAACCATACACTTGTAGGCCTAAGATTAAAGGCATATTTTCATTCGATCTATATAAGACCCCCCATTCCCATTGTATGAGGCATCAGAAAATTACCCAATTTTATAAGACCTCTCCCCTCTATATTCTCTTATTCCCATTGTAAGGGTTGTTTTACTAAGGAAGATCGAATATGGAAGAAAGGAGTTTGTGTGAAATGAAAAGGGGTGTGAAGATTTGATGATCATTTCATATGCAATATGACTTTACTTCGGAAGGTATTATTAAACTTTCAGTTGATATCAATAGGGAAGAAGTAGACTTATATAGCTGGTGGGCGAGCATGAGCTCAGGAGAATTTACTGATCACGAAAAAGTTGTACCCTATGTAGCGTCGTTGGAAGATGTCGGTAAGGAATTCCACAGGTGGGTTATTTCCTATGAGTAGGTTAGCGGTTGCATGATGTTGATGAAGCTTCTACGAAGAATACTACTTGCTACCCGATAAGAGGTCGAGTGTGTGACTGAGACTAATGATTCTGAATGTTCATGAAAAGCTTAATAAAATACTTCGAGAAATTTGGTGGGATCATCGTAAATGAGAAGGAGGAATCGTTGTGGGCTCTACATTATGTGATGGTAGCATCAAGCTAAGTTGGGGAGCCCCACCGTCTACGATTGGATCGCGTAGTTGTCGGCTTGTGAAGCTTCTGGTTATCGGTGCATTGGTGTATTATTTGTGACTAAGAAAGGGAAACATTAAGGGTAATTCTAGCAGAGAAATTGATAAATGTGTGCTATATTCCGCCTTATTGATTCATGTGCAGGTTTTAGGAAGACTTGGAGTGTATGCTTTGTGGATGTGATGTACAAGGAAAACAATTTGGCTAGTTGCTTCTTTGATAGGGTGTTCATGTGCTAGTAGAGCGTTGAAGTTTGGTTATGTATGAAATTGGGTTAGAGTGGGTGACTCTAAACAACGGTCCTAGTGAGTTCAAGAATCTAAGTGTAGTACATAGGGTAGCACGCCGCAACAGTATCATGTATGAATTGAGTTGCATGCCGCAACGGTATCATGTTTGGATCGGGTTGCACTTCGCAACAGTGATATGTTGGGTACTGTTCCCTATATCTATTCCTGCATATTTTGTTTCTCATCCTCTGAGAAGGGCTCATATCATCTGTTCAACCGTTTATTTCGTTACGCGGACTAGGTAACGCTTTTCCAAAGTTCGTTCCTCCTTATGTGTCATATTCGAGTTGTAGCTTGTCGGTGCATTGATGGCATCATATGAGGTCTGAGATAGTGTCTTAGGTGGCTTATTGCCTGAGCATATTGTACTGGGTGAGAGGAGATTATTAGACCTATCAAAGTTGCTTCTATGATAGGGTGTTCATGTGCTAGTAGAGCGTTGAAGTTTGGTTATGTTTGAAATTGGATTAGAGTGGGTGACTCTAAACAACGGTCCTAGTGAGTTCAAGAATCTAAGTGTAGTACCTAGGGTAGCACGCCGCAACAGTATCATGTATGGATCGAGTTGCACGCCGCAACGGTATCATGTTTGGATCGGGTTGCACTTCGCAACAGTGATATGTTGGGTACTGTTCTCTATATCTATTACTGCATATTTTGTTTCTCATCCTCTGAGAAGGGTTCATATCATCTGTTCAACCGTTTATTTCGTTACGCGGGCTGGGTAACGCTTTTCCAAAGTTTGTTCCTCCTTATGTGTCATATTTGAGTCGTAGCTTGTCGGCACATTGATGGCATCATATGAGGTCTGAGATAGTCTCTCAGGTGGCTTATTGCCTGAGCATCTTGTACTGGGTGAGAGGAGATTATTGGACCTATCAAAGTTGCTTCTATGATAGGGTGTTCATGTACTAGTAGAGCGTTGAAGTTTGGTTATGTTTGAAATTGGGTTAGAGTGGGTGACTCTAAACAACGGTCCTAGTGAGTTCAAGAATCTAAGTGTAGTACCTAGGGTAGCACGCCGCAACAGTATCATGTATGGATCGAGTTGCATGCCGCAACGGTATCATATTTGGATCAGGTTGCACTTCGCAACAGTGATATGTTGGGTACTGTTCCCTATATCTATTCCTGCATATTTTGTTTCTTATCCTCTAAGAAGGGTTCATATCATCTATTCAACCGTTTATTTCATTACGCGGGCTGGGTAACGCTTTTCCAAAGTTCGTTCCTCCTTATGTGTCATATTCGAGTTGTAGCTTATCGGCGCATTGATGGCATCATATAAGGTCTGAGATAGTGTCTCAGGTGGCTTATTGTCTGAGCATCTTGTACTGGGTGAGAGGAGATTATTGGACCTAAAATTAGTGCAATCAGATTTATATAAGGTACATTAAAAAGAAAATATCATTATTCAGTTCAGAATGTGGTAATGGTTCTTGTCAGGAGGAGAGACCCCATGAGCTATTGATTCGGCAGGTAGTTATGAGTTTCTACACGTCTTTTTCGTCATGGCAGTATTGCGAGATTTGAAACAGTATTTATATGTGGCGTGAGATGTATTGCGGGCACCAAATTTGTGAAATTACAGCTATTGTGGTCGGAGGATGTTGTTATGGGAAACCGACTTATGTGGTGCATGGTGTGATTTTAGCTTAGGTGCATGATCATGTTTTGGTACAGTGCGTGGTGTTTGGTACGATGTTCGTGTGTTAGAATCAAGCCTTGTAAAGAAATTCGAAAATTGGAACTTGGTTCTAAAGCTTGTTAGATATGGTTATAGGGAGGATTTTCAGTCTGGCTTGAGCTAATGTGCTCAACTGGAATGTGGTGCCACGGGTAGGTGCACGAGGTGTTAAACAGTGATTTTTGACAACTCCGGAACAGTTCTTGGCACGTTCGAGGACGAACGTATTTTTAAGTGGGGGAGAATGTAACGACCCGACCGATCGTTTTGAGCTCTAGCGTTGTCACTACCCAAATTCCCCTCTGTTTGGGTATCGTGATGGCACCTAGTCTTAGAGACTAGGAAAGCCTAATACTAATTGAAAAACAACATTATCTAAATAACATCCAACAATTTGAAATAGAAATTTCTTTACAGAGTGTTTGCTAGAAATCTCCCAAAACCGGTAGTACAAGTCATAAGCTCTACAGAGTGTTTGCTAGAAAACGTCTAAATGCAACAGTCGAGAAATAAGAGTAAACAGTGCAAAACGAAAACTTGAAGGTGACTCTGAAGCCTGTGAACGCAGCAACAGATTTACCTTGAGTCTCCACAGCAACGACCCGCATAGCTACTATCGATCAAATACCTGGATCTGCACAAAAATGTGCAGAAGTGCAGAATGAACACACCACAGCGGTGCCCAGTAAGTATCAAGACTAACCTCGGTGGAGTAGTGACGAGGAACAGTCGAGACACCCACTGATCTAATAAACTGAACAAGTATAAGTCTATGAACAACAAAAATATGATATCTACATAAGGACTATGCAATATGGCTCACAATACAGTAATGGCTATAAGAAAGGAAACAACAAGTATCAGCAGAATACCATAAAAATGACACAGAAAAGTGAATGGAACACAACCTAAATCCGGAATAACAAATACAGCAAGGAAAAGTAATAACTCAGCAACTACAACTGCTTTTACATCAGGTTTTAGTCATCAAACTCCATGAGGTACCGAACCTCGGACAAATCACAACTCATGGGTCTCAATACCTGATTCCTAATACTTGGCATCATGTGCCCTATTTACACTTCATAATCGCACTGACGACTCACGTGCCAATAGAGCCATTCTCACAGAGAAGGCAATTAAAAAAAGGTGAGCATCTGTGCTCAACAATATCAAGAACACCTCTTATCCGATAAGAGTGCTTAACTACATGTATGCTTGTGCAAGTGTCCTAACATAGTCCATACCGGGAAATAAGCATAAGGGAAAAGAACGGACAACACGTAGAATATTTTCTCACAGCTTTCACAATATAAAACTCACTCAGGTAAGTGTACCACTACACAAATATCAACAACAAGAATTCCCCCAGGCCATCACAAATCATCACAAATCAATCCCTGACACAACCCATCTTGTCTCGCCATGTGTGCAATAATAAAGTAAGTGCCCGCCTTGTCTCGCCACACGTGCATAACAATGTTCCCACCTTGTCTCGCCACATGCGCAACCAACATATATATATCCCGCCTTGTCACACCGCATGTGCAAATATCAATAGTAACAATAGCACGGCAGAAACCACGTGCAACTCCATAACAACAATCGCCCGGCAGAAACCTCGTGCATCACAATAACAACTACACGGCAGAAACCTCATGCATCACCACAAATAGTACAACAGCAACAATGGCAATAATACAAAGTCCAACAAGTAAATCAACTCAAGAATTTTAAATCACAAGAAACGCTAGAACCAATTCGCAAGGAATAACCACAATAAAGAATGCTAGGCGTAAAGAGATCAGCTCAACAAGGGAAAACTAATATGTAGCAACGATCCCACAATATACATTTCACCAAGAGGGAAGCTAACACGAGTCAAATAATTTCAAATAAAATAAGTCGACTAAGATATAGGATATCTAAACTTCATTTAAGGTTGAGAATTTACGAAGGATATTCAAAGAATTCAATTAAGGATAAGTAGTGTCAAGATAATCATAACCTCAATTAAGACTGAACAATTACAGGATGAGATAATAATGATTCCAAATAAAGATAAGAAGATATGAAAAGATAGCATGGCAATAGAAAAGGTAAAAGCTTCAGCTAAGTCAAATAAGAGTAAATCCTGAAGCTATTAATTCAAATTAAAGCATGTAGAGGTGAAACTAGTAAATAAGAACTTAATCATATCAAGAACAACTTCATACTCAGTGAATATAAGGACCTAAGAACCCTTAAAGGCCAACTTTCCACAAATAAGTCCGAGTACGCACTCGTCACCTCGCGTACATGGACTACAATCAACATAGAAGACTCAAATCCTAAGGAGAAATCCCCCAGACAAGGTTAGGCAAGATACTTACCTCAAGAAGACAAACTAATACTCAAAAATGAACTTCTCGGGTGAAATGACCTCCGGACGGCTCAAATCTAACCAAAATAACTTCAAAGCACAAATAAAACTCATAAGGAAATATTCCAGACCATAAAGCCTCAATCTTTATGAAAATCTAAAAATCGGTCCAAAAGTCGACCCCCGGGCCCGCACCTCGAAACCCGATAATTTTTTATAAAACTCGAACACCCATTCCGATACGAGTTCAACCATACTAAAATTATTAATTTCTGATACCAATTCGTCCCTTAAAACATGATTTATCATTTTGAAAGTTTTCTTCAAAAACCTCCATTTTCCTCAACTCAAAATACAAATTAAATGATAACAATAAAGATAAAATCATGGAATGTATTAAATTCTAGGTGAAGAACACTTACCCAATTGATTTTCTTGAAAAATCCACAAAGCATCGCTCAAAACCGAGCTCTAGAACTCCAATAATGGTAAAAATGGCAAACCCTTGGAATAAAGGACTTTATATTCTGCCCAGGTGTTTGTGCATCGCGAACGCGGAGAAAGGGACGCGTTTGCGAAGAAAAAATATTAAGGCTGCCACGAAGTGCTTCGCGAACATGAAGACGCACTCGTGAACGCGGAGAAGAAGAGACAGAAACCTACGCGAATGCGTAGGGAAACACGCGAACGCGAAGAGTAACGACCTCCAGTGCTCAGGGCCTGGTTTCTACTATGCGAATGCGATGAAGGAAATATACAGAGTTATGCTATCATGAGGTGTACTACACGAACACAATGAAGGAAATTGAGGGGGTCAGCAGAGACACTTCGCGAACGCGAAAGGAGCTTCGCGATCGCGAAGAAGGACATCAGACACCAGAACCAGCAGTTCAAAAATAGAAGGAAATGACCCGTAGTCTATCCGAAACACATCCGAGGCCTTTGAAGACCCCGTCCAAACATACTAACAAGTTCCATAGCCTAACACGGACTCGATCGAGGTCTCAAATCACATCAAAGCTACTCTTGGCATTATGTAGCCAAACGGGACTTAAATTCTCAAAACAACCGGCCGGGTCATTACAAGCACGTCGTTAGGTGGTTTGAGGCTTTAAGTAGCTTTACTTTAGGTATTATGACTTGTACGTGTGGTCGAAATTAAATTTCAGGAAGTTTGGAGTTGATTTGGAAGCAAAATTCTAATTTTGGAAGCTTTAAGTTTGATGAATTAACTAAGGTTTGACTTTTGAGTAAACAACCTCGGAATCGGGATCTGAAGGTTCCAACGGGTTGATTTGATACGTTTCGGCTTAAGATATAGAATTTGGAAATTTGAAAATTTATTAGTTTGATTCGAGGCGTAATTCATGATTTTGATGTTGTTTGACGTGGTTTAAGGCTTTTACAAAGTTCGTATTGTATTTTGGGACTGGTTGGTGTGGTTGGACGGGGTCCCGGGGGCGTCGGGTGTGTTTCGGGATGGTTTCGGGTCATTTCTCCCTATTTTTCTGCTGCTGATGCTGGTTCTGGATTTTTTTTTTCATGAACGCGAAGGAAGTCCCGCATTCGCGAAGAAGGAATAATGGTGGTTGCCTCTTTGTGCTTCGCGAACGAGAAGAAGGGACTGCGAATGCGAAGGAGAGCTGGGGATAAGGGGGAACTTACCCTACGCGAACGCAACAAGGTAGTCACGAACACGGTAAGTTTTTGGATTGGCAGTTTACCCTTCGCGAACGCGGAAGGACATATGCGAATGCGAAGGAGGAGTTCCAGGATGGGGGCAGTTGACTATCGCGAACGTGAGAGCTTGAACGCGAACGCGATGCTGTGCATGGATAGGCCTTCGCGAACACGACCTTGATCACATGAACGCGATGAAGGACGGGGCCTGGGCAGATTGTTTTAAGTCGGGGATTTTACCCATTTCACTCATTTTTCTCTTGGTTTGGGCGATTTGGAGAGATTCAAGGGGAGGTTTTCATCATCTATTGTAAGGTAAGTAATTCCCGCACATTGTTAGCTAATTACATTGATTATACAAGGATTTAAACATGAAAATTTGTAGAAATCTTGAGGTTTTTAAGAGAAAACCTAGAAATTGGTATTTTTGGATTTTGACCACGAAATTGGACAGGGAATTTGGAATAAATTACATATTTGAGTTAGTAATGTTATGGGTAATGTTTATCTTCGAAAAGTTTCAGAATCCGGGCACGTGGGCTCGAGGGTTGATTTTATCTACTTTTCAAGCGGAGTTGGGAATGATTTAAAATGATTAATTATGTCTATTAGAATATATTTTGATTTGGTTTGCACATTTGTTTGAATAATTTTGGATCAACGGGCATTGGTTTGAGGTGTTAGAGAAGTTTTGGAGCCGGTTATGGAACTTCGGAGCGAGGTAAGTCTCCTGTCTAAATATGTGAGGGGGAAACTACCCCTAGCTGATGTGATTGTTATGTGCTACTTGTTGTGGGGGCTACGTACGCATGAGGTGACGATAGTCTGTACGTAGCTAGATTCAGGTTATGTCCGGGTAGACTTAGGTTCCCGCCATGCTATAATTGTACTATTTGAGTTGTCTCTGGCCTATTAAATTCCTTTATTTTACATTACGACTTAAGACTAGGCTTGTGTAGAGTGATAGACTTGCTATTGTAGAGATTTGACGGCTTTATGATAAACCGGGGATTAATTGTACTCTCCTTACGAAATTCACCCGCGTTGTGAGTTCTCATCGAAAAGTACCCTTAAAAATCTATAACTCACCCGACTATTCGTGAGTGGCGTCGAGGACCCATCAAAAGATTCTTATTCTAATGGGATCGGGCCATTTTCCGCGGCATGATAGATACATCTATGGTTCGTGCCGTTCGACTCTCGGCAGTGTGCACATTATGATGGATTAGGTCATACGCTTCGACAGGATTATGTACCACACTCTCATGGGAGCGGGCCGTTCACCTCGACAATAAAATAGATGTATCTATGGTTCGACAATGTTATGATGGATCGGTCTGTACGCCTCGGCATTTCTATAAAATACTATTATGAAGTCTTGCGTAATAATTGGAAAGAAGTCATCATATCTGTGAGCTCTTCCTAATTGAACTGTGAGGACCTATTTGATAAGGTCCACTATATATATACTCCGATTGAGGAGGTAGCTACTAGCTGATAGTTTCAGTTATTGCTGTGAGGAGGATTGTACCACGCATTATACTTGTTATTTCACTTAATTACTCTGACTCACACCTGTTTACTTCTACTGTATCTGTCCTATTGGACCACTAGTAAATGTTGATGTCGATCCCTCGTTACTACTTGTCTGGGGTTAGGCTAGATACTTACTAGGTACGCGTTAATTTACGTACTCATGCTACACTTGCTGCACGTTTTGTGCATGTACATATATGGTTGGTGGCTTTTTGGGCGTAGAGGCGCAGCTATTGCGGGGACTTTACCGTGAGCTGCATTTCATGTCACGATCTGCAGCCTGCAGAGTCTCCATCAGTTATTTATATTCTCCTGTCTAATTTGTATTCCAGACAGATGTTGCATTTTATTATATTTTTGTAGTTCATGTTCATGCACTTGTGACCCCGGATTTTGGGGGTTCCTACGGGTTGTTCACTATTGAAATTCGTGTAATTCTATTTCATACTTTTTAACTAATAAAAATTATGATTTTAAAGTACTAGAATGAGTAATTAAATTGAACTATTACTGTTGGCTTGCCTGACGTCGGTGTAAGCCTGTTAGGTGCCAGCACGGCCTATAGTGGATTTTGGGTCGTGTCATTAAATTTATTTGTTAATTTGTTTAACATGTTTGAATGTTAATCTGTTTAACATTAAATATATTTGTTAATTAGTTTAATATTGTATTTATTTGTTAATTTATTTAACATGATATAAATGTTAATTTATTTATCATTATTTTTATTTGTTAATTTGTTCAACATGCTTGAATGTTAATTTGTTTAAAATTAAATTTATTTGGTATTTAGCATGATTGAAATGTTAATTTATTTATCATTATATTTATTTATTAATTTGTTTAACATGCTTGAAATGTTAATTTGTTTTGACATTACTTTTGTTAATTAGTTTAGCACATGCTTTATATTAATTTGTTAAGCATGAAATCAATATTAATTAGTTTAATAATAAAATTACTTCTTAATTTATTTAATATGTGTGATATGTTAATTATTTTAACATTAAAGTAAATATATATAGCATGTAATAAAAGTTAATTAGTTTGACACTAATTTTATTTACATTCTAATATAAGTTATTTGTTAACTTATGATCCATATGAGATTGTAAAATCATGATAGATAATTATATTGTCTTGAACATGATTAAGACGCTTAGCTAGATAACTGAAGAGGTTAATATTCATAATATTTTAATTCCTGGACGATGATTGGGAACATAGTGAACTTTCGACTCCATGATTAATATATGTGTTTATTAATTTAATCAATTGATACTTAGTGTCATAATATGTATGTATGTTGAACAGCGTGCCTTGCATTATTTTTTTTATATTTACATGATCCTCATAATATTTTTTATTTTGTTAAAGAATAACTACTGCTTCGAAAAATATTGTTGCTGAGCTCAACAAAGGGTTGAAACTCAATGGTGACAACTATGAAACCTAGAGCTTGAAAGTCCAGTATGTGATAGAGGAGCAACAGGCTCTAGAGGCCATTAACGATGTCATGAATGAGCTTGAGGAAGACAACATTGCTCAGCATAGGCATGAGCGTGAAGCCTATGATAGTTGGAAGAAAAATAACTCCATTGCTCGTATTACGTTGTTGAAACCTTGGATGATGACATCCTAAGGGAGTTTAAGGATCACCAAAGAGCTATGGATCTTTGGAATGCTTAGAGGAAAAGGTTTGGTACTTGTTCCATTGCAAAGTTGTGATCCTTAAAGATCAAATATGATTCATATAAGAAACGCCTAGAACATTCAATGAAAATGCATCTGAGGCAAATGACAAATATGATTGGGGAGTTGAAAGATATAGGACATGTGTTGACTGATGAACAACAAATCCAAGCTGTCAAATACTCTTTATCTAGTTCTTGGGATCATATGAAAATGCATTTGACCTATAATAAGTGAATCACAACTCTGGAAGATGTTCGGAGGCATCTTGAGTTAGAGGAGGAACGACTTGAGGCTGCAAAGCCAATAGCTGAGTTGCACATGGCAACAACCTCCAAAACCAAGAGTGATTCAACAAAAAGGAATTGGGGAAAGAAGAGAGGGCCACCTCAAGCTCAGCTTGCTAAAAGGGTAAAGACTGAAAAAGGCAAGAACAGACGTCCCAAACGTGTCAAAGTTGCTAAAGTGAAATGTTATAACTATGACAAAAAGAGTCACTATGCCAGAGATTGCTCCGAGCCTCCAAGAAAGGTATTTCACGATACTCGAATTAGTGAACTTTGTGTTTCTAGTTCTATTTTTGTAGCTGAATTTAATTCTTTATGGATTGTAGACTCAAGAGCAACGGACCACATAGCCTGGGAACGCAATGCCTTTGTTGAATTTCGGCGAGTTTCACGTGGAGAAAAGTGGATATATGTGGGAAACAACAATAATGTCACGATCCAAATTCTACCATGGGCCATGATGGCGTCCAACATTACCGCTAGGCAAGCCAACGATGAATTAAACCACTTTATTACTCTTATAATAAGATTTTGAGTAATAAAATTCTATTTTATAGGGAATTAAAGAGTGTAAAATTTAAAAAATGAAACGAAGACAACTGAGTGGCAACCATAGTAATATAAGTGCTCATAAACCGTAAAGTCTACTAGTGTGTGTGCCAAGTCCTGGTGTCACAAATGTATGAGCAACTAGTAGAATATATAAAACTCTAACTATTGTCCGAAATAAAGTAGATAGAATATAAATACAAAAGAGAGACTCTAGGGGCTGCAGAACGGCTCAGGAAGCAGCTCACCACTAGGCCTCAGGATATCTGGGATGCGCGCCGGTAGGACCTCCAGATGCACCAGCCTCAGATCCTGCACGGTTACTGCAGAAGTGTAGTGTGAGTACATAAATAACATGTACCCAGTAAGTATCAAGTCTTAATAATAATAATAATAATAATAATAATAATAATAATAATAATAATAATAATAATAATAATAATAATAATAATAATAATAATAATAATAATAATAATAATAATAATAATAATAATAATAATAATAATAATAATAATAATAATAATAATAATAATAATAATAATAATAATAATAATAATAATAATAATAATAATAATAATAATAATAATAATAATAATAATAATAATAATAATAATAATAATAATAATAATAATAATAATAATAATAATAATAATAATAATAATAATAATAATAATAATAATAATAATAATAATAATAATAATAATAATAATAATAATAATAATAATAATAATAATAATAATAATAATAATAATAATAATAATAATAATAATAATAATAATAATAATAATAATAATAATAATAATAATAATAATAATAATAATAATAATAATAATAATAATAATAATAATAATAATAATAATAATAATAATAATAATAATAATAATAATAATAATAATAATAATAATAATAATAATAATAATAATAATAATAATAATAATAATAATAATAATAATAATAATAATAATAATAATAATAATAATAATAATAATAATAATAATAATAATAATAATAATAATAATAATAATAATAATAATAACAACAACAACAAAATAATCCTTTCACACATGGTAAGTTCCAAAATATTTCTATTTTATATAATTTGGCCTCTCAAGCAAGGGAAGGATATCAAATATATGATTACACTTCGAGTGTTATCAAGCACGATTATGCCGAGATCGTACGGCCTGATCCAGTTGAACATCTAATGTACCTTGTCATCAGTCAAATTGCTAAAGAAATGTACCCAACTCACAGCGTTTTCCGGTTGTGAAAATCTGTCTGGGATAAAAGTCATTCTCTTCGGATGGTGATAAGCTATGTGGTCATTCCATGGTCGTCGCGGAAATTCTTGACGGTATTGGCCTCTCTAAAGGTGTTCCAACAACCATATTTGCAGTAACAGATTGCAACCCTTGAAATGCCTATATCCCTTTTTTGCAACGGTCTAAGGCTCGGTACATCTTAGCCACGATCATTGGGACAATAGTGTAAGTTTGCCCCTCAATTCCTTCCATTAGGGTCTTAGTGACCATAGCTAGGCGAGTGTGGATCCTTTCTCCTTGTATCGGGAATATCAGCATCCCCAGAAAACAGACAATGAATACAAAAAATCGACGGCGAGTCCAACCTAAAGAAGTGATGGCAAATTCATCATGGCAAAGGTGATATGACTTGCTGTGACCATAACACTCGTAAAGGAAATCGAATGGTATGTAAGATTTCTTCAGACAGACTAACTCATCATTTTTCCTGAAACCCATCATTTTTAGGAAACCTTGAGAAGTACGGTTTTCCTGTACCAACAAGCCAGGGCTATCCCATGGGAGCCTAGCGAAGCCTCCTATTTCCTCTAGAAGGGGAGTCATTTCTACATCTCCAAAATGGAAGACTGCCCTCTTCTCTTCCCAGAACATGGTGGCAGTCTCAATTAACACATTGTTCGGCTGAATATCTTACAAAGAAGGTAAATTCCCGAGAACTCTTTTCATATGGTTTTTGTCACTTGGCGAGAGATTTTCCCACCAATCTAGTAACAAAGGTGGGATACTTCGAACCATGCCAAACCTGGGGATTTCGTGTCTCCAAATAATGCACATATCATGATTGTACCCATTGGGATTTAAGGAAATCCCGGCGGGCTTTGGACAAGGCTTTCCTTAGAGAGTTATTATGCGGACAGCGTTCTAACCCATACTAGGTTTAGACATGATGCATGCACAGTTAATATTAGAGTAGGGGTTTCAAGAAGAGTCTTGACTGGTACCCTCAAGTGGACAACTTGAGAGGGAAAGGCACGGAACCATCGATTGCACCACTTATCGACTAGTTTTACCGCAAATAAGCCTTTCCAAATTTAAAAAGGGTGATTTAGGAAGAGCGCGAACACTCATCAAGCGCTGCTATGGTATTAATTACGCACGAGTGAAATATGATGTGGAGCATGCTTTATGCAAAGATAAAACAATACGTTGTCAAGTATTTTGCATGATGAAGACGGTAAATGCAGTATTAAATGAGACATAAAGACATAAAAAGAAAGAAAAACAAGGAAGAAGTTAGTTCACGCAATATGAAAGAATTGTAATAAAGCAAGCAAGGGGGTAGGGGTAGGGAGAGACATGATGTAGCAAATTTAAAAATTATTCGGAGCAAGTGAACATGACTAGAAAATAAAGGAAAACACACACTGTAACCAAATTAAACAAAGATTTACATATTAATAAAAATTCAAAATAGAGGGAAATAGGGGAAAGGGTGTGCATGTAGCCATAAAAAGGGAAACGTGAGCGGAATATTCATGTAACAACAAAATAGCAAAGACACGCTTATCAGATAAGACTAATTCATATAGACCAAGTTCGCTATGGTAAGAGCCTAAAATAAATATACCTAGCAGAGTCGCCATGCTGTCGCGCCACTCTTTCTCTCAAAATCGGGTTTTGACAAGTTACAACTCTTTTAAAGGAAGGTGTTAAAAGAGAGAGTTTCCACCTAACGGGTTTGAGGTGCGTTAGGGCACCTATTTGCAAATAACTCTGGTCTAACCAGTTTGCGTTACAAAAGATCAGGTAAGGGCTCAAATTACCTCGAGGAGAAGGTGTTAGGCATTCCTCGAGGTCCACAATTATGCGTCCCGACCGAACTCGAATTATATGAATTAGTCATAACAAGAGGGAAAGACAAGAAGTTTAGGTAATCAAAAGTCTACCAATAAACACAAATAATTGACTTTAAGACAAGATGGGAGGTCCTAAGTTTTTTAGCCTAAAGGATCACCCCGTGCAACATAAATAATACTTCGTAACTCCCTCGAGATGGGGTATTACTCATATTATTCAGCGGGCACAGACTATCATCTCCTGCTATCCGATTACTATCTTTAAGTTATTACCTAAGGCGCACTAATTGATTTTAACCCGTACCTTATGCGTGTACTACCCGTCCCAAGCCTATGGTCCAAGAGAGTTTGGACCTCTATTTTGGGTGGTCCTAGACTTAACTTAGGTTGCTCAAAATGATAAAACTAGGCGACATGCAAAATCAAGTTGGACTTCATATAAAGGAAATTAAGGTCTCAAGTTAGCCTCCACACTTAGACAACAAATACACGCAAACAATTTAGGCGTTTGACAGTTTCAAGATTGATGCAAATTAAAGCCATTAAGCCCTATAGATATGGTTTCTATGTGACCTTAGGAATTCAAACGAGCATGCAGTTTCAGATGCAAGGCGCCATTTTACACTTATAGACAACTATACAGTTTAGGGGCATTTGGTATTGCATGCTGATTATTGAAATTACAGATTATAAATGACTAAACTCATAGACATGATCTCTAGGTGATTTACGCATTAGTTGACAGTGATAACCGTTGGAAATACTCAGAATTACCCAGTTTGATCATATGGTCATGCTTTCTAATAGTGGCAGAGCTAAGCAATGAAACAGTGTTTGAAAGTTCAGTATTAACACTTTAAAGCGAGTGGTAATACCCTATAGGCAGGATTTCTAACGATTAGCGATTGAAACTGATTTTTTATACTTAGCTCCTATCGGCATGTCTTCTAGGTGAGCAGTATAATAACAATAGCAAATTAACCAATTAAAATCCTATAGGCATGATTTCTAGATGAAGATTAGTAGAACATAAGCTAATATAGTCCCATGAATATGCTGCAGTTATGCAAATTGAAAGAATGGTCATTGACATTTTATTTCCTATATGCATGATATCTAACAAAACACATAGGAGCAGAACATGTTGAACGAATTAAACACTCAAGTCCTATAGGAAGGTTATCTAATAAACACATAGGAGCAGAACATGTTGAACGAATTAAACACCTATAGGCAGGATTTCTACCCTTTTCATGCAAACATTAAAATAGACCCATTTTCCCAATTTTACTAGCACCTCAATTGTTATTATAGAATTATTATAGGTCTAATGAATGAAATAAATTATAAAGTTACAAAATAACTATAGTGGGCCTAAGACATGCCCAAAGTATACCCAGCCCAGCCAGGCCTTTAATTCCGTATCCACACAAGTTTCACCACAGCTCAGAAGTCACAATCGATCAAACCCAGAAAATAATTTACACAAGATAGGCAAATCCCAGTAGCCTTGGTTGATCAAAAGATCTAGAAAACGGTCGTTTACACAAGCCAGTTGGCTTATTCAGTAGGTACAAAGAGGGGCCGATTTGACCAATTAGGACAAAGTGGCCAAAATATCTTAGACCCTGGTGTGCCAGAGTTCACCAGGGTCTCAAAATGGATCCCGAACAGTGCTCACACCAGGGAGGTTGATAGAGAAGATTTAGGGGGGGGAGGGCTTGGCTTTCAGCCGGCCAAGAATTAGACATTGGGGAAGGGTGACATATTAATAAGAAATAAGGAGCCTGAAACTTAAAGGATTACCAAGTTAACAGGCAAGGAGCATTAGGCTAGTAAAACCAATAATTGTCACTAATGCAACCAGTTTGAAACTTAAAGGATCAGATTATACTAAACTCAAGGATTAAATAGTATAATACAAACAGAATCAGAGATCATAGAGGGCATCAGTCAAGAAAGACTAGCTCAAAGGATAGCAGGTTGTTCGAGGTACAAAATTGGATCGGGCTTGAACACATTTGAGTGAAAAACATAGTCATAGGAGCACACTACACACTTACAATAAAGGTCTTAAACAGGTTAGGGCATACTAATATCATCAGTTAATCATAAGAAATTCAGAATCAGGCAAGGAATATGGATTGGGCCATATAATCAAGGCAAAACACTCAAATTGTCAATAACATTAAGCTAAACATGCTTCGAATTGTCTAGATTGCCTAAGTCAGGTTCAACTACATTATTAAGGCTAGAAATTATAGGCAGAATCACACATGAAGAGAGTCAAAGAAATATATTAAGTCATACAGTTTCAGAGAACATGCTAAAATAATGGAGTAAACATTGCGAAGGTTTAGAAACTAACCAGTTATTGTTCAATAAACAAGAAAAGAACAGCAATCATGACCTAGAGTCACAAATGTGTCAAGTTCACGAGGGTTTCAAGAACCTAGGGCAGTGCTCACACCCAAGAGAGGTCAGAAAAGTAGGATATCCGGCGGCCTTGGCTTTCAGCCGGCCAAGAACCAAAAGAGAACAAGAAGATAAATGAACACGGAATAAAGCCTCAGTTTTTAGTGGAAAATTTGGTGATTCCCCTCCCCTTGAAGGGAATGGGGAGAGGGTTTTATATAATAGAAGATATTGAACAAACAAACAAGGAAATATAATCAATCAGACATAAAATAAGGAAAGAAGAGCATGTAGAATCGATTAGAATCAATTTAGGAGAAAATCAGGCAAACCCTAGTTTTTTTAGGGAAAGTAAATATCAACGGAATATACACAAAAACAGTAGCATAGGACGAATATAGACACACATAATACTCAAAATCAGAGATTTGAACCAATTTTGGTTTGATTCTGTAAACCCTAGTTTTAGGGTAAGTAAGAATCAATAGAATATAAACAAATATTTGGACTCACAGTAGCAGAGGATGAACATAGACGGAATAAGATTCAAAAATCAGGGATTTAAACCAATTTTAGTTTAATTTTGATGAGATCTGCTTGCCATGTTTAGGCAAGCACTATAGGAGAGTAGCCGGTACTAGAAGGGGGTCGAGTATGGTAAGTAATAGCCATGGAATCTTATATTAGGTGGGATTAGGAGAAGATTTAGGGGGTGACGGCTAGGGTTCTTGAGAGAGGGAGAAGGGGTTGAGAGGATATCAGGGTGGCAGATGAGGGGAGAGTGTGGTTAGGTTTAGGCATTTGGGTAGTTAAAGGGAGGGGTTAGATATGGGCCGTTGATCTCAGAGATCAACGGCCACGATTAAAAGGCAGTTGGGTCGGGTTTATTTAGATGGGTTGCGACCGGTTCTGGGTTAATGGGGTTATTGGTTTTGGGCTGGGGTTATTGGGCTAGTGTATTAGGTGTTTTGGGCCATTATTTGGTCCGAAAATAGGTTTAAAAGTGGGGCTAGTTTTTAAATACCCAACATTTTAGAAAAAATAATTTTATAAAAGTAATTAATGAATAAAAAAATATTATTTGTTTACTGAAATGATTAAAAATAATAACTTAATATTATAAAAATATAAAAAATTATTTATTGCATAAATAATATAATTATACATGAATATAGGCTATTATTGCAAAATGTGCAATAATTATAAAAAATACAGTAAAATATTTAAAAACATACATGTTGGTGTAAATAATAAGTTTGGATGATTAAATCATCATAAAAAATAATTTGAAGGATAATTATTGGATATTTATATAAACAAATGCAAATGAAATTAATTTAAAGCCTTTAAAATTATGGAAAATTATGAAAAATGCTTGTATAGGTTTATAAACTAAATTATGATACAAATATACTATTTTTAAAGTATATATATATATTTCTTAGAAGTATGAGGGAAACATTGGGTATCAACACCCCTTAGATGTATTTTTTGTTGTGCATTACTTGTGTGGGGAGCTACGTACACACTAGGTGACGAGAGTCCGTACGTATCTATATTCCATGAGATGCCCGGGTAATCTTAGATTCACACCATACTTTAATAGTACTCTCATGTTTTTTATGCGTATTAATTATCTTAAGTAGAGCCGAGACTAGAGATTTTAAAGTTGAAAACTTCCAATTTAGATTTTTTATTTTGGGGAATAATTGAAGAGTACTTAATAACTTTGAGAAATTAATGTCCTCTCGTGTCGCATGCACTTTCGCAAGCGAGGTAAACTTCTCTACTCTCATGGGAGCGGGTCGTTTGCCTCAGCAATATAATAGATGCATCTATGGTTCGTGTCGTTCGACCCTCGACGGTGCACAAAGTATTTTGGATCGGGCCGTACGACCTCGGCATAAATAGTGCATGATAATACTCGGAGCCCGATTACACTCGATATTATGTTATGGCTTGAGAGGTTATAATTTATTTAATGACTGAAATTGATTTAGAAATAGTATGTATTAGATGGAGATTTTTAAATTTACTATCCGTTAAAGGATCATTTATTCGTTGTTTGCCATTGTGTTATTTTTAATATTCACGTATTCCATTCCTATTCAGAATTTCTGTATTTTGTTACTGGCCCATAGTAAGTGTCGATGTCGACCCCTCGTCACTACTTCTTTGAGGTTAGACTGGATACTTATTGAGTATATGTTATTTATGTACTCACGCTATACTTATGCACTAATCATGCAGGATTTGAGGCAGGAGTATATGGCAGTCATCCCGGCGCGCACCCCCATTACCCCGAGGTTGAGTGGTGAGCTGCTCTCTGAGGCCGTTCTGTAGCACCCACAGTATCTCTTTTGTATTTACTTTCTGTCTACTCTATTTCAGACAATAACTTAGTATTTTCTATATTCTACTAGTTTCTCATATACTTGCGACACCAGGTCTTGGAAACATGCTAGTAGACTTTATGGCTTTTGAGCATTTATTTCACTGCATTCGCTCTTTCATTAGTTTTCGCTTTACTTTATTAAATTTTCAACTTCTCACTTATTTAATAAATAAAAATCAACTACTTTGAAATTATTAAAAAGAATAAATGCACGGCTAATTCACCGTTGGCTTGCCTAGCGGCAACGTCGGGCGCCATCACGGCCTATAAGAGAAATTGGGTTGTGACATTATGTCAAGTAGGACATCATAAATAAAAATATTATGTCATGTTGGAGGAGTCATATCATTGACTTTGTTTTGATTGGTAGAAAAATCTCTTTAAATTCTGAAATTTTGTCCTAAAGGAATGCGATAAATCTTCACACATTAGATAGCACATAAATCATAAATATAGAACTTACTTGCTCTTTGTAGCAGAAGCGGAAGACAGATAAACCGCGACTAGAATTACTGATCGGTGGTGGTTGTCACAGTGTTTTGGATCAACCACCTAAGCCACGCTCTAGACCCTAGTATAATTGTAGGAGAGGACTAATCGTAGGATAAATACTGCGTATTCTGTAATTTTAGTTGTACATTGTATGTGTACTTGTATAGGGAATACTAGGGTTACAATAATTACTAAAATTACTAGGTTTTACCCTAGTGGGCTCTAAGAGCACCCCTTATGGGTGGACTCTATTTCCTACATCTCCCACTCACACATAATGGGAGTGCTCATCTAGTCTGAGAAACATATTCCCATCTCATCTCCTCAATCATTCATACAGGGAAGTAGACCGTGTGACCAGCATAGTGCGAGAGCTAAGTGCTATACATCTGTAAGGAATAAATAGCCTCTCGTCGACTGCAAACCTGCAAGTAGATCATAAAGTATGCAGTACCCTAAATCATATAAATCAAATTTGATATAGTCTCAAAATCTCATATATCATTATTTCTTGTATTCACAACCATAACTCATAAGTTATAATTGGTGCACCAGTGAATACAAATAAATGAGATTCCATCAATGATCTTCCTCTTCTCACGATCCCCTTAATATTAGTATGACTGCTTTTCTAGATATGCTCCGCTAGACCGAATTTGGTCTTTTGGAAACACACTAAGATAGCTAACATCACACCAAGTCTCAAGTATCTGATCAGAGTCTTTGAGGGTACAAAATCTTGTGCCATCATAAAAGCACTTGGTCTCACACAACAATAAGTTGAGAATGGACTTATGTTAACCCAATTGGTCTACATTAGCACACATGGTATGAAACATGTGCTATAACATTTTCTCCTTTTTCCCAAGGAGTGTATGTCTTTATCTCATAAAGAATGTTGTACAAATGATATTTATACACCATGAGTGTCTAAATTTGAGTTCGTAGATATACAATATCATATTTAGCTCACATCCGACTCACAGAATAGACTAGGTGGACGTTTTTCACCCTAATGACCTTATGTCATTATTTAAGTGACATTCTGATTTTAAGCGAATATCTCTCAAATTATCCTTTTAATAATTTTGCTTAAAATCATGTCTCATCTCCTCACATCACTAAGATAAGGAGGCGGTTGCCTGTGTGAGAAGGCTAACCTCTTGTCTACCCGACATATTTATCAAAAAAATAAACAAAGAATGTACATAACATTCAACAATAAAATATGCATGTATGTAAATCAACTTTATTGATAATAAAAATATTAATTTTGTGAACAAGGGAAAATAATGACAAAATGAAGTTTATCAAAATCTACGCAAGCCTTGAGATCTAGTGTATCTCACAAATGTAGACAAAGTCTTGGTCAATAGATTTTCTAACATATCCTTTGTAGACACATACTTCACATTCACTACCTTGAGTCTAACCATATCTCTCGCATAGTTATTCTTGATATCTATGTGTTTAGTTTTACAATGAAACTTAGGGTCCTTGATAGAGGATATTGAAGCTTCACTGTCACAGTAGACTAATACTGGTTTAGCATTTTCTTACTATATCCAACAAGTGTTCCAAGAACTTTTTCAATCAAACAAGTTCACATCAATTCGTTATGTATGGATGATGAGATTCCATTGATACAGAGCCAATTCCAATTGTGCTGCTAATGCGAGAGCCATGTATTCGACTTCCATCGTAGATAGTGATACACATGATTATTTCTTACTACTCCATGATATGCTGCCATCACCGAGTAAGAAAACATATCCCGAGGTACACTTCCTTTCGTCCAGATCTCCTCCATTGTGACTACCCAATATCTCCTATAGGCCGTGATGATGCCCAACGTCGCCGCTAGGCAAGCCAACGATGAATTAGCCATGTATTTATTCATTTTAACAATTTTGAAATAGTTACTCTCTATTTATTAAGTAAGTAAGAGGTGAGAAATTTAATAAAATAAAGTGTAAATAAATATAGGAACAAGTGTGGTGAAATAAATACTCAAAAGCCATCAAATGTCTAATACCATATTTCTAAGATCCGATGTCACAAGTGGATGAGCCACTAATAGTATATAAAAACCACTAAACTACTGTCTGAAATAGAGTAGACAGAATGTAAATGCAAAAGAGAGACTCTGGGTGCTGCAGAACGGACTCAGAAATCATCTCACCACTAAGCCTCAAGGTATCAGGGGTGTGCACGCCGGGATGACTGCCAGATGCACCTACCATAGATCGTGCACGATTAGTGCAAAAGTGTAGCGTGAGTACATAAATAAAATATGCCCAGTAAATATCTAGTCTAACCACGAATAAGTACTGATGAGGGGTCAACATAGAAACTTACTATGGGCCAATAGTAAAACGCACAAATTCAAAACATGCATGGAATATGGAAAAAAATGGTAACACAATAGAAAGCGGTGAATAAATGATTCTTTGTTTGTTAATAAATTCCAAAATCTCCATCTAACACGTTCTAGTTCCAAATCACTTTCGGTCATTAAATAAATTATACCACTCAAGCTATAATATAAGATCAACTGTAATCGGGTTCCGAGTATTATCATGCACGATTTATGAAGAGATCGTACGACCCGATCCAAAATAATGTGTGCACTGTCGAGGGTCGAACGACACAAACCATAGATGCAACTATTAAACTGCCGAGGCGAATGACCCGCTCCCATGAGAGTAGAGATATTTACCTCCCTCGCGGAAGTACTTGCAATGCGAGAGGACATTAATTTCTCAGAGTTATTAAGTACTCTTCAATTCTTCCCCAAAATAAGAAATCTAAATTGGATGTTTTCAACTTTAAAATCTATAGTCTCAGCTCTACTTAAGATAATTAATATGCATAACAAACATGATAGTACAATTAAAGCATGATGTGAATCTAAGACTACCCGTACATCTCATAGAATGTAGCTACGCACAGACTCTCATCACCTAGTGCGTACGTAGTTCCCCACACAAGTAATGCACAACAAAATAATACACCTAAGAGGATGATTTCTCTCTTACAAGGTTAGGCAAGAGACTTACCTCGTTCTCAAGCTCACTTTTGATCCACAAATATGCTCTAAATCCTCAACTTGGTGCCAAACAACCCGAAATTAGCCAAATATTATATAAATAAATCAATATATACTGAAAAGTTCATAATTTAACTATTAGGGTAATTGCCCAATCCAAATTGGAAAATTCCTAAAATTTACCCCCGGGCCCACGTGCCCAGATTCTAGAAATTTCGAAGATAATTGCTACCCATAACCTCACGAGCTCAAATATATAGGTTTCACCCCATTCCATAATCATTTTCGTGGTTAAATCCCATTTTTATCAAAACCTAGGTTTTTCAACTAAACCCATAATTTTCATAATTTTTCATGTTAAAATCTACCCATAATCAATGTATTTAACTTACATTGGATAGAAATCATTTACCTTTAAAAGCTAAGCGAAAACCCCTCTTCAAAGAGCTCAAAAAGCGCCTGAGAGATGAAAGAAATGAGCCAAAATAGCATAAGTCCCGACTTAAATGCACCATTCTGCCTCCAGCGATTTCCTCTTTTGCGGACCTTGGGTCGCACCTGCGCAAAATCCATCGCGGGTGCGGTCCTAGCCTTGTCTACCCATCTTCGCTCCTGCGGACGAGTTCCACTTATGCGGGTCCGCTTCTGCGGATTTTCCTCTTCTCCTGCGGGCACGCGCTTGCGGACGAAGTACGCTTCTGCGGCCCCATGCCACCTTAGCCATTTCCCCATCGGCGGCCACGCTCTGCATCTGCAACCTCGCAGGTGCGAAATTTTCCTCGCACTTGCACTCCCAGGCCATCTCCACCAGCCTCGTACATGCGATGAACCAACCACATCTGTGGGACCGCACCTGCAGCCATTCCCTCCGCGGTTCGAAAACACCCGCTTCAGCAGCAGTATCAATCCCAAATTTCAAGGTTCTAATCCGTTTTATATTCGAATTTTACCCGAGGCCCCCGGAATAATGTACGAGAATTCTAACAAGTTTTTAAGCATAATACGGACCTACTCGGTCTCTCAAAATATGAAAAACAATATCAAAACTAAGAATCACAACCCAAAACCAACTAGAATCAACTTATGATCTTCAAGTTCTTCCAACATACTCCGAACGTGCTGAATCATACTTAAACTACCGAGAGTGACACCAAATTTTGTGTGCAAGTCATAAATCACCATACATAACTATTTCCAGGCTCAGAATTCCAATCGGACCTCGATAACACAAAATCCTACTTCACGCCATATTTAAAAAACTTAAAACCTTAAATGCGCCAACTTTCAACTATATGCACCGAAATGCCCCCGGGTCATCCAAAACCCGATCCGAACATACAACCAAATCCAAATTATCATATGAACCTATTGGGACCATCAAATCCCGGTTCAAAGGTCGTTTACTACAAGTGTTGACCCATGTCAAACTTAACTCTTTTAAGCCAATATTAAGGAACTAAGTGTTCCGATTTCAATCTAAACCCTTCCAAACCTGAACTAACTATTCTCGCAAGTCACAAGACAATAAAATCACATACAGGGAGTCTTAGTTAGGGGAACGTGATCTAGAAAGTAAAATAATTGGTCGGGTCATTACATCCATGTCAGCATTACTGTATCCAACTAATCACAGATCCTTGCCGCCTTGATAACAAAGGGAATAATCAGCAGTTTCCTTCAGATATCTCATGATCCTCTTTATTGCTTGCCAATGAGCTAATATTGGTTCAGTTTTAGATCTATTTACTAAGCCAACTGCTTGACATATATTAGGTCTAGTGCACACCATAACATACATTAGTCTTCCGACTGCACTCCCATAAGGAGCTCGGTTCATTCTTTCTGTCTCTTTAGGAGTCTTAGGACACATCTGACTTCCCACAACATGGACTTTACTGATAGGAGTATCAACTGGGCTACTATTTTGAATGTTGAATCGTTCAACAACTTTTCTAATGTAATTCTCTTATGAAAGATACAATAGTTTCTTTTAAAGATATCTTGAAATCTTAACTCTAAGAATATATGCAGCTTCACCCATATCTTTCATATCAAATTGGGATGATAACCATGAATTTATCTTGGTTATAAACTCCTTATCATTTTCAGCTATGAGTATGTCATCTACATATAATGTTAAAATCACAAGCTTGTTCCTTGTTCTTTTGGTATAAACACAATGGTTTTCATCCATCATGGTAAAACCATTGGATACAAGCACATTCTGAAAGCATATATACCACTGCCTTGAAGATTGTTTGATGCCATAGATAGACTTCAAAAGTCAACAAAACTTTTGTTCGTGGACCTTTTCAATGAAATACTCAGGTTGTTCTATATAAATTTTTTCATCTAATTCTCCATTGGGAAATGTAGTCTTTACATCCATCTGATGTAATTCAAGATCCAAGCTTGCGACAATAGCTAGAACCAGGCGAACCAAGGTAAGTTGTACTACAGCCGTGAAAGACTCTTCGTAGTCTATTCCTTTCTGCCATGTATACCCTTTTGCCGCCAGTCCAGCCTTATATCTCTCAACTGTGCCACTAGCTTTGAGCTTAATTTTGAGAACCCATTTGCTCCTAATATCTTTGCGCTCTTCAGGGAGGTCAACTAGTTCCCAAACTTTGTTGACTCTCATAGACTCCAATTCATGTTCCATTGTTGTTGTCCATTTATCCTTAGAAGGGTGTGAGAGGGCCTCTTTTACATTTTTAGGCTTGTTTTCTTCTTGTAGGATCATCATAAATAGTTCGCTGCCTTCAACATCATATCGTCGGTGGGGAATCCTTTTACAAAAACTACGTCTTATTTGTGGTTCATCATTGTTCCCATTTTGATCAATATTGCCCCCACTTGAATCAAGAACATTCATCTTGATCCCACTTGGAACAAGATCTGTGACCATCTCGCTCCCATTTGGAGCAAGATCCATTTGGTCACTTCCACTAAATGTAGAAGGATTACTTTCATTCGCATCTGATAGTGAAGGAGGTCTTTGATGAGAAACTAATTCATCATCTGCTATAATTCTCCCGCTCGAATGAAGTGATCCTTATACTTCATGATCCATTATCTCAAATAAAGTTAGGTCTTGACTTACTTCTTGCTTCTTTGGGAACTCATCCTCTGAGAATGTGACATCTTGTGATTCAAACTCAGTTACACTCTCACTGTATTATTGACCTATAAACACATAACCCTTTGAGGTTTCAGAGTATCTTATAAAGATACTTTTCTTTCCCCTTGAGGGGCCAATTTTCCATATTTGTGAGAGGAATCATGTGTATATGCATCACAACCCCAAGGTCTTGATACACTCTGGTCGGGTTGTCTTCTAGTTCATAACTCATATGAAATAGTAGTAATTGATTTTGTAGGCACTCGATTAAGTACATAGGTGGAAGTAATCAACGCATCACCCCGATAACTAATTGGGAGGTTAGCTTGTGCCATCGTTGACCAAACCATTTCTAGGAGCATTCTGTTTCTTCTCTCCACAACACCATCTTGTTCTGGAGTATTTGGGATAGTCAACTGATAAACTATTCCATTTTCATCACATAAATTATTAAACTAGGTTGATAAGTATTCACGACCACGGTCAGTTCGCAGAGCTTTTATCTTCTTTTCTAATTGAATTTCCACTAAGCTTATATAGCGTTTGAAGTAACTTATTGCTTCTGATTTATGGGAAATTAAATAGACATAACTGAAGCGGGTAAATTCATCAATAAATGTGATGAAACAACTTGCTCCATGCCTATTTCTAACATTCATAGGCCCACAGATGTCTGAATGGACTAATTGCAAAGGATTTTCATCTCTAGTTTCCTGAACAAAAGGTTTTCTTGCAGATTTTTCAACTAGACAATTTCACAAGGGGGAAATTTCACATGTTCATTGTTGGAAAGAACATGTAATGACCCGACCGGTCATTTTACTTTCTAGATCCCCGTTCCTCTAAATAAGACTTCCCGTATGTGTTTTTTCTGTTTTATTACTAGTGAGGATGGTTAGTTCGGGATTTGGAAGGGTTCAGGATGAAATTGGAATACTTGGTTCCTTAAGGTTGGCTAAAAAGGTCTAAGTTTGACTTAAGTCAACGATCTCAGAACCTGGATTTTATGGCTCTAATAGGTTCATATGATGATTTTGTACTTGGGCGTATGTTCGGTTCGGGTTTTGGATGACCCAGGAGCTTTTCGACGCTTAATATTAGAAGTTGCCACATTGAAGGTTTTAAAGTCCTTTAAATTTAGTTTGAAGTAGGATTTGGTGTTATCGATGCCCAACTGGGATTCTGAGCCTAAGAACAGTTCCGTATGGTGATTTAAGACTTGCACACAAAATTTGGTGCCATTCCGAGTAGTTTAAGTATGATTCGGCGCGTTTGGAGTAAGTTGGAAGAACTTGAAGTTCATAAGTTGATTCTATTGGTTTTGGGATGCGATTCTTAGTTTTAATGTTGTTTTTCGTATTCCGAGGGTGCGAGCGAATCTGTTTTATCTTTGCAAACTTGTTGGTATGTTTTGACGAGGCCTCGGGCGGCCCCGGATGCCATTCAGATAATGCGCAGAAGTCGTTTAGCCTTGATTGATCAGCTGAAGCATCCATCTTCTGGTGCCATAACACCTGCAGAGTGCCACCCGCAGGTGCAAGCTCGCAGAAGTGAGCCAGCAGCCGTAGAAGTGACCCAGCATGGGCAGCCCAGAAATCGTAGATACGGACAGGGCGACCGCAGATGCGCGACCGCAAAGGCGGTCAAGGGACCGCAGAAGAGGGGGCTTGCACATGTGCGGCTCATCTGTCGCAAGAGCTACATCGCAGAAGCGAGCCCACATTTCAAAAATGCAGACTTAGGCCAACGAAGAGAGGACCGCATCTGCGATGAACCTTCCGCAGATGCGGCCCAGGGACCGTAGACGCGAAAGTCCCGGAGGTAGAATTGTCCATTTAATGCGGGACTTAGGCTAATTTGACTCATTTTCTTTCATCTCTTGGGCGACTTTGGAGCTCTTGGAGATGGGTTTTCACCTAACACTTTGAGGTAAGTAATTTCTATACAATGTGAGTTAAATACATAGATTATGGGTAGATTTTAACATGTAAAAATGGTGAAAATCATGGGTTTAGATGAAAAACTTAGGTTTCGTTAAAAAATGGGATTTAACCCCGAAAATGGTGACGAAAATGAGTGAAAATTATATATTTGAGTTCATGAGGCTATGGATAACAACTTTCTTTGAAAATTTTTGGAATACGGGCATGTGGGCCCAGGGATGAATTTTAGGGATTATGAACTTTTGAGCATGTATTGATTAAACTATATAACATTTGACTAGTTTTGGATTGTTTGGTACCGCGTTAAGGCTTTAGAACAAAAATTTTGGCCAGAAAGTGAGCTTTGGGACAAGGTATGTCTCTTGCCTAACCTTGTAAGAGGGAATTTACCCCATAGGTGCTTCAAATTGCTATTTGATTCTAATTGTGGGGGCTACGTACGCACGAGGTGACGAGAGTCCGTGCGTAGCTACTAATTATGCTTATGTCCGGGTAGTTTAGGACCCGAATCATGAAATATTTGTAATGTTTGCATCCTACTTGTTAATTAAAATGCCTAAATTATATTGGAACTTGTTAGAGGAATTGTAAAGGACTGAATTTCACTCACTTGAGTTTTGACGGGTTACTTGACCGTTAGTGAAAATTGTGTTTCGTTGTGCATTAGCCTTGTATTAGCTCTTAAACCGGTTGTTTAAAAAGTATCCTCTCTTCTTGTAGAGCGGGCCAAACTCCTCGACAGTAGATATATGCATCTATAGTTCGTGCTGCTCGACCCTCAGTAGTATACGTATTATTCTGGATCGGGCCGTACGATCTCGGCATAATCGTGCTTGATAACACTCGAAGTGTAATCATATTTTTGATATCCTTCCCTTGCTTGTGAGGCCAAATTATATAAAATAGAAATTTATTTGGAACTTACCATGTGTGAAAGGATTATTTACTTTCTGCTTGTTATTGAGTTGTTATTATTATTATTATTATGTACATAACCCCATGCTCATTTAGAATTCTGTATTTCTTTACTATTAGCCCATAGTAAGTGTCGATGTTGACCCCTCGTCACTACTTCTTTGAGATAAGACTTGATACTTACTGCGTACATGTTATTTATGTACTCACGCTACACTTATGTACTAACTGTGTAGGATCTGAGGCAGGTGCATCTGGAGGTCCTACCGGCGCGCATCCCAGATATCCCGAAGCCTAGTGGTGAGCTACTTCCTGAGCCGTTCTGTAGCCCCTAGAGTCTCTCTTTTGTATTTATATTCTGTCTACTTTATTTCGGACAATAGTTAGAGTTTTATATATTCTACTAGTTGCTCATACACTTGTGACACTAGGACTTGGCACACACACTAGTAGACTTTACGGTTTTGGAGCTCTTATATTACTATGGTTTCCACTCAGTTGTCTTCGTTTCATTTTTTAAATTCTACACTCTTTAATTCCCTATTAAATAGAATTTAATTACTCAAAATCTTATTAAAAGAGTAATAACGTGGTTTAATTCACCGTTGTCTTGCCTAGCGATAACGTTGGACGCCATCATGGCCCATGGTAGAATTTGGATCGTGACATTATTGTTGTTTCCCACATATATCCACTTTTCTCCACGTGAAACTCGCCGAAATTCAACAAAGGCATTGCGTTCCCAGGCTATGTGGTCTGTTGCTCTTGAGTCTACAATCCACAAAGAATTAAATTCAGTTACAAAAACAGAACTAGAAACACAAAGTTCACTAATTCGAGCATCGTGAAATACCTTTCTTGGAGGATCGGAGCAATCTCTGGCATAGTGACTCTTTTTTTCATAGTAATAACATTTCACTTTAGCAACTTTGACACGTTTGGGACGTCTGTTCTTGCCTTTTTCAGTCTTTGCCCTTTTAGCAGGCTGAGCTTGAGGTGCCCTTTTGGAGGTTGTTGCCATGTGCAACTCAGCTATTGGCTTTGCAGCCTCAAGTCGTTCCTCCTGTAACTCAAGATGCCTCCGAACATCTTCCAGAGTTGTGATTCACTTATTATGGGTCAAATGCATTTTCATATGATCCCAAGAACTAGGTAAAGAGTATTTGACAGCTTGGATTTGTTGTTCATCAGTCAACACATGTCCTACATCTTTCAACTCCCCGATCATATTTGTCATTTGCCTCAGATGTGTTTTCATTGAATATTCTAGGCGTTTCTTATATGAATCATATTTGATCTTTAAGGATCACAGCCTTGCAGTAGAACAAGTGCCAAACCTTTTCCTCTAAGCATTCCAAAGATCCATAGCTCTTTGGTGATCCTTAAACTCCCTTAGGATGTCATCATCCAAGGTCTCAACAACGTAATACGAGCAATGGAGTTATTTTTCTTCCAACTGTCATAGGCCTCACGCTCATGCCTATGCTGAGCAGTGTTGTCTTCCTCAAGCTCATTCATGACATCGTTAATGGCCTCTAGAGCCTGTTGCTCCTCCAGCATATACTGGACTTTCAAGCTCTAAGTTTCATAGTTTTCACCATTGAGCTTCAACCCTTTGTTGAGCTCAACAACAATATTTTTCGAAGCAGTAGTTATTCTTTAACAAAATAAAAAATATTATGAGGATCATGTAAATATAAAAAAAAATAATGCAAGGTACGCTTTTCAACATACATACATATTATGATACTAAGTATCAATTGATTAAATTAATAAACACATATATTAATCATGGAGTCGAAAGTTCACTATGTTCCCAATCATTGTCCAAGAATTAAAATATTATAAAAATTAACCTCTTCAGTTATCTAGCTAAGCATCTTAATCATGTTCAAGACAATATAATTATCTATCATGATTTGATAATCTCATATGGATCATAAGTTAACAAATAACTTATATTAGAATGTAAATAAAATTAGTGTCAAAGTAATTAACTTTTATTACATGCTATATATATTTACATAATATGTACTTTAATGTTAAAATAATTAACATATCACACATATTAAATAAATTAAGAAGTAATTTTATTATTAAACTAATTAATATTGATTTCATGCTTAACAAATTAATATAAAGCATGTGCTAAACTAATTAACAAAAGTAATGTCAAAACAAATTAACATTTCAAGCATGTTAAACAAATTAATAAATAAATATAATGATAAATAAATTAACATTTCAATCATGCTAAATACCAAATAAATTTAATTTTAAACAAATTAACATTCAAGCATGTCGAACAAATTAACAAATAAAAATAATGATAAATAAATTAACATTTATATCATGTTAAATAAATTAACAAATAAATACAATATTAAACTAATTAACAAATATATTTAATGTTAAACAGATTAACATTCAAGCATGTTAAAGAAATTAACAAATAAATTTAATGACACGACCCAAAATCCACTATAGGCCGTGTTGGCGCCTAACAGGCTTACTCCGACGTCAGGCAAGCCAACAGTGATAGTTCAATTTAATCCCAGACAAGTAGTAACGAGGGATCGACATCAACATTTACTAGTAGTCCAATAGGACAGATATAGTAGAAGTAAACAGGTGTGAGTCAGAGTAATTAAGTGAAATAACAAGTATAATACGTGGTACAATCCTCCTCACAGCAATAACTCAAACTATCAGCTAGTTGCTACCTCCTCAATCGGAGTATATATATAGTGGACCTTACCAAATAGGTCATCACAGTTCAATTAGGAAGAGCTCACAGATATGATGGCTTCTTTCCAATTATTACGCAAGACTTCATAAGAGTATTTTATAGAAATGTCGAGGCGTACAGACCGATCCATCATAACATTGTCGAACCATAGACATCTATTTTATGCCGAGGCGAACAGTCCGCTCCCATGAGAGTGTGGTACATAATCCTGCCGAGGCGTACGACCCAATCCATCATAATGTGCACACTGCCGAGAGTCGAACGATACGAACCATAGATGTATTTATCATGCCGAGGCGAACGGCCCAATCCCATTAGAATAAGAAGCTTTGATGGGTCCTTGTCCCAATAGATGTGTGAGTTATAAATTTTTGGGGGTACTTTTCGATGAGAACTCACAAAGTGGGTGAATTTCGTAAGGAGAGTACAATTAATCCCCGGCTTATCATAAAGCCGTCAAATCTCTACAATAGCAAGTCTATCACTCTATGCAAGCCTAGTCTTAAGTCGTAATGTAAAATAAAGGAATTTAATAGGCCAGAGACAACTCAAATAGTACAATTATAACATGGCGGGAACCTTAGTCTATCCGGACATAACCTGAATCTAGCTATGTACGGACTATCGTCACCTCATGTGTACGTAGCCCCCACAACAAGTAGCACATAACAAACACATCACCTAGGGGTAGTTTCCCCCTCACATAGCTAGACAGGAGACTTACCTTGCACCGAAGTTCCATAACCTGCCCCAAAGTTTCTCTAATACGTCAAACCAATGCCCGTTGATCCAAAACATTACTAACTCAAATATGTAATTTATTCCAAATTCCATGTCCAATTTCGTGGTCAAAATACAAAAATACCAATTTCTAGGTTTTCTCTTAAAAACCTCAAAATTTCGACAAATTTCCATGTTTAAATCATTGTATAATCAATGTAATTAGCTAACAATAGATGATGAAAACCTCCCCTTAAATCTCTCCAAATCGCCCAAACCAAGAGAAAAATGAGTGAAATGGGCAAAATCCCCGACTTAAAACAATCTGCCCAGGCCCCGTCCTTCATCGCGTTCGTGTGATCAAAGTCGCGTTCGCGAAGGCCTGTCCATGCACAGCATCGCGTTCGCGTTCAAGCTCTCATGTTCGCGATAGCCAACTGCCCCTAGCCAGGAACTCCTCCTTTGCATTCGCATATGTCCTTCCGCATTCGCGAAGGGTAAACTGCCAATCCAACAACTTACCGCCTTCGCGACAACCTTGTCGCGTTCGCGTAGGGTATGTTCCCCCTTGTCCCCATCTCTCCTTCGCGTTCGCAGGCCCTTCTTCTCGTTCGCGAAGCACAAAGAGGCAGTTACCATTATTCATTCTTCACGAATTCGGGACTCCCTTCGCGTTCGTGAAGAAAAAATCCAGAACCAGCAACAGCAGCAGCAAAACAGGGAGAAATAACCCGAAACCATCGCGAAACACACCCGACGCCCCCGGGACCCCATCCAACCACACCAACCCGTCCCAAAATACAATACGAACTTTGTAAAAGCCTTAAACCACGTCAAACAACATCAAAATCATGAATTATGCCTCGAATCAAACTAATAAATTTTCAAATTTCCAAATTCTATATCTTAAGCCGAAACGTATCAAATCAACTCGTTGGAACCTTCAGATCCCGATTCCGAGGTTGTTTACTCAAAAGTCAAACCTTAGTCAATTCATCAAACTTAAAGCTTCCAAAATTAGAATTTTGCTTCCAAATCAACTCCAAACTTCCTGAAATTCAATTTCGACCACACGTACAAGTCATAATACCTAAAGTGAAGCTACTTAAAGCCTCAAACCACCTAACGACGTGCTTGTAATGACCCGACCGGTTGTTTTGAGAATTTAAGTCCTGTTCGGCTACAAAATGCCCTGAGCAGCTTCGTATTATGTGTATTGACTTGCGTGCGTGGTTGAATTCAGTTATCGGATGATTCAGAGTGATTTGGGACACTTGGTCCCTAAAATGAAAGCTTAAGTCTTAGGATTTTGACCGTAGTTAGAACTATGTGAAAACCACTCCGTTGGGTGATTTTGGACTTAGGAGAGTGTCCAGACTGTGAATTTGAGGTATGTAGCTGATTTAGGCTTGAAATGGCAAAAGTATATTTTTTTGGAGATTTTGACCGGAAGTAGACTTTTTGATATCGGGGTCGAAATGTGAATCCAAGAGTTGGAAAAGCTCCGTTATGTTATTTGAGACTTGCCTCCAAAATTTGAAGTCATTCTGGGTTGGTTTAATAGGTTTCGGCACGAGTTTTAGAAGTTGGAAGTTCATAAGTTCGATTCGTGGTGTGATTTGTATTTTTGGCGTTGTTTGATGTGATTTGAAACCTCGATCAAGCCCCTGTTAGGTTATGGAACTTTTTAGTATGTTTGGACGGGGTCCTGGAGGCCTCGGGTGTGTTTCGGATAGACTACGGGTCATTTCCTTCTATTTTTGAACTACTGGTTCTGGTGTCTGATGTCCTTCTTCGCGATCGCAAAGCTCCTTTCGCGTTCGCGAAGTGTCTCTGCTGACTCCCTCAATTTCCTTCTTCGCGTTCGTGTAGTACACCTCGCGATAGCATAACTCTGTACATTTCCTTCATCGCGTTCGCGTAGTAGAAAGCAGGCCCTGAGCATTGGAGGTCGTTACTCTTCGCGTTCGCGTGTTTCCCTACGCGTTCGCGTAGGTTTCCGTCTCTTCTTCTCCGCGTTCACGAGCGTGTCTTCGCATTCGCCAAGCATTTCGTGGCAGCCTTAATATTTCTTCTTCACGAACGCGTCCCTTTCTCTGCGTTTGCGATGCACAAACACCTGGGCAGAATATAAAGTCCTCTATTCCGAGGGTTTGCCATTTTTACCATTATTGGAGTTCTAGAGCTCGGTTTTGAGCGATTCTTTGTGGGTTTATCAAGCAAATAAATTGTGTAAGTGTTCTTCACCTAGAATTTAATACATTCCATGATTTTATCTTTATTTTTATCATTTAATTTGTACTTTGAGTTGAGGAAAATGGAGGTTTTTGAAGAAAAATTTCAAAATGATAAATCATGTTTTAAGAGATGAATTGGTATCGGAATTCGATAATTTTAGTATGGTTGAACTCGTATCGGAATGGGTGTTTGGGTTTTGTAAACAATTGTCGGGTTCCGAGGTGCGGGCCCGAGGGTCGACTTTTGGACTGATTTTTAGATTTTCATAAAGATTGAGGCTTTATGGTCTGGAATATTTCCTTATGAGTTTTATTTGTGCTTTGAAGTTATTTTGGTTAGATTTGAGCCGTCCGGAGGTCATTTCACCCGAGAAGTGCATTTTTGAGTATCAGTTTGTCTTCTTGAGGTAAGTATCTTGCCTAACCTTGTGTGGGGGATTTCTCCTTAGGATTTGAGTCTTCTATGTTGATTGTAGTCCATGTACGCGAGGTGACGAGTGCGTACTCGGACTTATTTGTGGAAAGTTGGCCTTTTAGGGTTCTTAGGTCCTTATATTCACTGAGTATAAAGTTGTTCTTGATATGATTAAGTTCCTATTTATTAGTTTCACCTCTACATGCTTTAATTTGAATTAATCGCTTCAGGATTCACTCTTATTTGACTTAGCTGAAGATTTTACCTTTTCTATTGCCATGCTATCTTTTAATATCTTCTTATCTTTATTTGGAATCATTATTATCTCATCCTATAATTGTTCAGTCTTAATTGAGGTTATGATTATCTTTACACTACTTATCCTTAATTGAATTGTTGAATATCCTTCGTAATTTCTCAACCTTAAATGAATTTTAGATATCCTATATCTTAGTCGACTTGTTTTATTTGGAATTATTTGACTCGTGTTAGCTTCCCTGTTGGTGAAATGTATATTGTGGGATCATTGCTACATATTAGTTTTCCCTTGTTGAGCTGATCTCTTTATGCCTGGCATTCTTTATTGTGGTTATTCCTTACGAACTGGTTCTAGCATTTCTTGTGATTTAAAGTTCTTGAGTTGATTTACTTGTCGTACTTTGTATTATTGCCATTGTTGTTGTTGTACTATTTGTGGTGATGCACGAGGTTTTTGCCGTGCAGTTGTTGTTATTGTGATGCACGAGGTTTCTGCTGTACGGTTGTTATTATGGGGTTGCACGAGATTTCTGCCATGCTATTGTTACTATTGATATTTGCACATGCGGCGTGACAAGGCGGGATATATATATATGTTGGTTGCGCATGTGGCGAGACAAGGTGGGAACATTGTTATGCACGCGTGGCGAGACAAGGCAGGCACTTACTTTATTATTGCACACGTGGCGAGACAAGATGGTTTGTGTCAGGGATTGATTTGTGATGATTTGTGATGGCCTGGGGGCATTCTTGTTGTTGATATTTGTGTAGTGGTACACTTACCTGTGTGAGCTTTATCTTGTGAAAGCTGTGAGAAAATATTCTACGTGTTGTCCGTTCTTTTTCCTTATGCTTATTTCCCGGTATGGACTATGTTAGGACACTTGCACAATCATACATGTAGTTAAGCACTCTTATCGGATAAGAGGTGTTCATGATATTGTTGAGCATAGATGCTCACCCTTGTTTAATTGACTTCTATGTGAGAATGGCTCTATTGACACATGATTCGTCAGTGCGGTTATAAAGTGTAAATAGGGCACATGATGCCAAGTGTTAGGAATCAGGTATTGAGACCCGTGAGTTGTGATTTGTCCGAGGTTCGGTACCTCGTGGAGTTTGATGACTAAAACCTGATGTAAAAGCAGTTGTAGTTGTTGAGTTATTACCTGTCCTTGCTGTATTTGTGATTCCGGATTTATGTTGTGTTCCATTCACTTTTCTGTGTAATTTTTATGGTATTCCGCTGATACTTGCTATTTCCTTTCTTATTGCCATTACTGTATTGTGAGCCATATTGCATAGTCTTTATGTAGATATCATATTTCTGTTGTTCATAGACTTATACTTGTTCAGTTTATTAGATCAGTGGGTGTCTCGACTGTTCCTCGTCACTACTCCACCGAGGTTAGTCTTGATACTTACTGGGCACCGCTATGGTGTGTTCATTCTACACTTCTGCACATTTTTGTGCAGATCCAGGTATTTGATCAATAGTAGCTGTGCGGGTCGTTGCTGTGGAGACTCAAGGTAAATTTGCTGCTGCGTTCACAGGCTTCGGAGTCACCTTCAAGTTTTCGTTTTGCACTGTTTACTCTTATTTCTGGACCATTGTATTTAGAAGTTTTTTTGCAAACACTCTGTAGAGCTTATGACTTGTACTAACGGTTTTGGGAATTATAAATTTAAAGAGATTTCTATTTCAAATTGTTGGATGTTATTTAGATAATGTTGTTGTTTCAATTAGTGTTAGGCTTACCTAGTCCCTAAGACTAGGTGCCATCACGCTACCCAAACAGAGGGGAATTTGGGTAGTGACAGCGCTAGAGCTCAAAACGACCGATCGGGGTCGTTACATTCTCTCCCACTTAAAAATACGTTCGTCCTCGAACATGCCAAGAACTGTTCCGGAGTTGTCCAAAATCACTGTTTAATACCTCGTGCACCTACCCGTTCCACCACATTCCAGTTGAACACATTAGCTCAAGCCAGACTGAAAATCCTCCCTATAACCTTATCTAACAAGCTTTAGAACCAAGTTCCAATTTTCGAATTTCTTTACAAGGCTTGATTCTAACACACGAACACCGTACCAAACACCACGCACTGTACCAAAACATGATCATGCACCTAAGCTAAAATCACACCATGCACCATATAAGGCGGTTGCCCATAACAACATTCTCCGACCACAATAGCTGTAATTTCACGAATTCGATGCCTACAATACATCTCATGCCACATATAAATACTGTTTCAAATCTCGTAATACTTCCATGACGAAAAAGACGTGTAGAAACTCATAACTACCTACCGAATCAATAGTTCATGGGGTCTCTCCTCCTGACAAGAACCATTACCACATTCTGAATTAAATAATGATATTTTCTCTTTAATGTACCTTATATAAATCTGATTGCACTAATTTTAGGTCCAATAATCTCTTCTCACCCAGTACAAGCTGCTCAGGCAATAAGCCACCTGAGAAACTAACTCAGACCTCATATGACGCCATCAATGCGCCGACATGCTACAACTCGAATATGACACATAAGGAGGAACAAACTTTGGAAAAGCGTTACCCAGCCCGCGTATCAAAATAAACGGTTGAACAGATGATATGAACCCTTCTCAGAGGATGAGAAACAAAATATGCAGGAATAGATATAGGGAACAGTACCCAACATATCACTGTTGCGAAGGGCAACCCGATCCAAACATGATACCGTTGCGGCGTGCAACTCGATCCATACATGATACAGTTGCGGCGTGCTACCCTAGGCAATACACTTAGATTCTTGAACTCACTAGGACCGTTGTTGAGAGTCACCCACTCTAACCCAATCCCAAACATAACCAAACTTCAACGCTCTGCTAGCACATGAACACCCTATCAAAGAAGCAACTAGCCGAATTATTTTCCTTGTACATCACATCCACAAAGCATACACTCCAAGTCTTCCTAAAACCTGCACATGAATCAATAGAGCGAAATATAGCACACATTTATCAATTTCTCTGCTAGAATTACCCTTAATGTTTCCCTTTCTTAGTCACAAATAATACACCAATGCACCGATAACCAGAAGCTCCACAAGTCGACAACCAAGCGATCCAATTATAGACGGTGGGGCTCCCACACTTAGCTTGACACTACCATCACATAATGTAGAGCCCACAACGATTCCTCCTTCTCATTTACCATGATCCCGTCAAATTTCTCGAAGTATTTTGTTAAGCTTTTCATGAACATTCAGAATCATTAGTCATAGTCACACACTCGACCTCTTATCGGGTAGCAAGTAGAATTCTTCGTAGAAGCTTAATCAACATCATGCAACTGCTAACCTACTCACAGGAAATAACCCACCTGTAGAATTCCTTATCGACATCTTCCAACGACGCTGCACAGGTTACAACTTTTTTGAGATTAGTAAATTCTCCTGAGCTCATGCTCTCCCACCAGCTGTATAAGTCTGCTTCTTCCCTATTGATATCAACTGAAAGTTTAATAATACCTTCCGAACTAAAGTCATATTGCATAAGAAACGATCATCAAAACTTCATACCCCTTTTCATTTCACGCAAATTCCTTTCTGCCATATTCGATCTTCCTTAGTAAAACAACCACCATCCTAAATAAAATCTGTATACCAAATCACTTTCCCTCACGATTCCCAAAATTGCTCTAAACTCTCTAAAAGCACGTGGCTATCCTACCACATAGGATCGAACTGCAGAAACCATAGATGTATCTATTTTGCCGAGGCGAACGGCCCGATCCCATTAGAATAAGAAGCTTTGACGGGTCCTCGACCCCACTCACGAATAGTCGGGTGAGTTATAGATTTTTAAGGGAACGTTTCGATGAGAACGCACAATGCGGGAGAATTTCGTAAGGAGAGTACAATTAATCCCCGACTTATCATGTACCTGTCAAATCTCTACAATAGCTAGTCTATCACTCTACACAAGTCTAGTCTTAAGTCATTATGTAAAATAAAGAATTTAATAGGCCAGAGACAACTCAAATAGTACGGTTATTTCATGGCGGGAATCTAAGTCTACTTGGACATAACCTGAATCTAGATACGTATCGACTCCCATCACCTCATGCGTACGCAGCCTCCACAACAAGTAGCACATAACAAACACATCACCTAGGGGTAGTTTCCCCGTCACATAGTTAGAGAGGGGACTTACCTCTCCGAAGTTCCATAACCGACTACAAATCTTCTCTAACACCTCAAACCAATGCCCGTTGATCCAAAACTATTCAAACAAATATGCAAACCAAATCAAAATATATTCTAATACATATAATTAATCATTTTAAACAATTCTCAACTCCGCTAGAAAAGTCGATAAAACCAACCCTTGAGCCCACGTGCCCGGATTCCGAAACTTTTCGAAGATAAACATTATGCATAAAATTACTAACTCAAATATGTAATTTATTCCAAATTCCATGTCCAATTTCGTGGTCAAAATCCAAAATACCAATTTCTATGTTTTTTCTTAAAACTTTCGAAATTTCTACAAATATCCATGTTTAAATCCTTGTATAATCCATGTAATTAGCTAACAATGTGTGGGAATTACTTACCTTGCAATAGATGATGAAAACCTCCCCTTGAAGCTCTCCAAATCTCCCAAACCAAGAGAAAAATGAGTGAAATGAGCAAAATCCCCAACTTAAAACAATCTACCCAAGCCCCGTCCTTCATCGCATTCGCGTGACCAAGGTTGTGTTCGCGAAGGTCTGTCCATGAATAGCATCACGTTCACGTTCGCGTTCAAGCTCTTGCATTCATGATAGCCAACTGCCCCCAGCCTGGAACTCCTCATTCGCATTCGTGTATGTCCTTTCGCGTTCGCGAAGGGTAAACTGCCAACCCAACAACTCACTGCGTTCGCGACTACCTTGTCACGTTTGCGTTGGGTAAGTTCCCCCCTGATCCCCAGCTCTCCTTTAAGTTTGCGGACCCTCTTTCGCGTTCGCGAAGAACAAAACCATAACCAGCAACAACATCAGCAAAACTGGGAGAAATGACCCGAAACCATCTCGAAACACACCCGACACCCCGGGGACCCCGTCCAACCACACCAAACAGTCCCAAAACACAATACGAACTTAGTCGAAGCCTTAAACTACGTCAAACAACATCAAAATCATGAATTAAAATTAATAAATTTTCAAATTTCCAAATTCTATATCTTGAGCCGAAACGTATCAAATCAGTCCAGAATAACTTCAAATTTTGTGCACAAGTCATAATTAACATTACAGACCTACTCCCACTTCTATAATCGAAATTCGATCGGATGTCAAAAAGTCCACTCCCGGTCAAACTTCCCAAAAATCATCCAATTTCCAGCTTTCGCCAAATGATGCCGAAATGACCTACGGACCTCCAAATCAACATCCGAACATGCTCTTAAGACAAAAATCATCATACGAACCTGTTGGAACCTTCATATCCCGATTCCGAGGTCATTTACTCAAAAGTCAAACTATAACCACCCGGCCGACCGTTTTAAGAGTAATAGCCTCGATCCCCTATTTACTACTTTACCCGTATCATCTTATGCTTATGTGACTTGCCAAGAGGTTTTATTCTTGGTTTCAGAGTGATTTGGGACACTTAGTCCCTAAAACGGAAGCTTAAGTTCTAGGATTTTGACCGTATGAAGTTTCGTTAGTTCCATTGGATGATTTTGGACATAGGAGCATTTCTGAATTGTGAATTGGAGGCATGTAGCTGAATTAGGCTTGAAATGGCAAAAGTTGAATTTTTTGGAAGTTTGACTTGAATTGGACTTTTTGATATCGGGGTCGGATTCCGATTCCGAAAGTTGGAGTAGATCCGTAATGTCAAATGTGACTTGTGTGAAAATATTGAGGGCAATCGGACTTGATTTGATAGGTTTCGGCGAGGGTGTAGAAGTTTTAAGTTTCATAGTTCATTAATCTTGAATTGGGGTGCGATTCGTATTTTTGTTTTTGTTTGATGTGATTTGAGCGCTGGACTAAGTTTATATAGTATTCTAGGACTTTTCGGTATGTTTGGTTGAGGTCCCGGGGCATCGGGTTTATTTAGGGTGGTTAAAGGATCATTTGGAGTTGTGTTGAAATTGCTGAAGCTTTCCAGCTTTTGGTGTCATCGCACCTGCGGTGAGGTTGACCGCAGCTGAAGACACGCAAGTGCGAGAGGAAGGTTGTAGATGCGGCCCTGGTCTAGGTAATAAGTGGTCACAGGTGCAACAAAAGGACTGCAGAAGCAGAGCCGCTCCTGCAGAGGGGTGATCGCAGAAGTGAAGAATGAGCTGGGTGAGGAGTCCGAAGAAGCGGGCTAGTTCTGCAGGCGCGCACTCGCAAGTGTGGCCATTTCATCGCAGAAGCAGACCCAGGCATGTTAATTCAAGTCCGCACCTACGATGAAATTTTCACAAGTGCGACGTCGTCGGTGCGATTATGGGTCCGCAGGTACGAGATCACTGGCCAGAAAAGGGGAAATTACGAGGGTTTGATCTTATTTTCACTTTGTGACTTTGAGAGCTCAGATTTAGGCGTTAACTTGAGGGATTTTCAGAGGATGCTATTGGGTAATGATTCTTAGCTAATTTATGGTTATATTTCACTAATCTATCATTAATTTCATCTTTTAATTAAGGATTTGGGTTGAGAAAATTGGGGGAAAAGTTGGAAAGTTCTTCAACCAAATGTTTGGGTTTTGATAGAGAGTTTGGTATCTGATTTGAGTAACTTTGGTATGATTGGGCTCGTGGTTGAATGGGTGTTCATATTCTATGACTTTTACCCGATTCTGAGACGTGGGCCAGGGTTGACCTTTTGGGGCGATTTTCGAAATTCTTGTTAAAATCTTGATTTCATTAACTAGATTAGTTTATTATAGTTCTATTTATAGTATGTGATTATTTTTGGCTAGATTTGGGGCATTCGGAGTCGGAAAGTTGAGGAAAAGGAGTTCTAATTTATTGATTGAGCTTGGTTTGAGGTAAGTGGCTTGCCTAACCTTGTGTGGGGAAAATCCCCTTCGGATTTGGTACTGTTGTGATACTTTTGTGATATTTTATCACCGTGTACGCGATGTGACGAGTGCGTACATGGGCTAATTGTTGAAAAATCCGTTCTTTACTGAGCAGTAATCTGTTACATCTTAATTGAGTTATACCAACATGTGTAGTAATCCTGTTTAGCCTAATATCGCATGTCTATGTGTCTTAATTGCTTATTTGAAACCTGTCCAGCATGTTTAGTTGATTTCATGTTTTTCCTTGACTTGTATTTAGTCATAAACTATGTTTTTCCGTTCTTTACTTTTGGACTACGAGGTGGTATCTCGGGAGATCCCCTATCGCATATTTATTTTTAGGACTATGAGGCGGTACCTCGGGAGATCCCTATTTGAGCATTTATATTTGGGACGACGAGACGGTATCTCGGGAGTGCCCCCATTGTTTATCCCTATGTGCTGTGCTGTTATCTTTTTGTAGTTTCTCCTCATTAAATTTTCTGTCTCTTATTACATTGCTATATTTTTCTGCCTTAAATTATTATATACCAGTACGGCCCTGACTTGACCTCGTCACTACTCTACCAAGGTTAGGCTTGGCACTTACTAGGTACCATTGTGGTATACTCATGTTACTCTTCTGCACATGTTTTGTGTGCAGAACTAGGTACCTCCTACCAGCCCCGCTATTAGTTGTGTACTTGCTGCTGCTCTGGAGACTTCAAGGTATATCTGCCAGTGTCGGCAGACCTCGGAGTCCCTCTCTATCTCTTTCATGTTGTTCCTCCTTTATTTCTTCTAGTTACTGATGTATTATAACAGTTAGACAAATTCTTAGAGCTTATAACTTGTGATTACCGTGTTTAGGGAATATTGTTATACTCGAGCTGTTGGTTACTTGTACATGTCGAGTGGCATTTTTCCGTTATATAGTTATTTAATGAAGAATTAGTTGTTAATTCTGTCCCAGTCGTAGAGACTAGGTGCCGTCATGACGTCTTACGGAGGGAGAAATGGGTCGTGACAAGTTGGTATCAGAGCTCTAGGTTCATAGTTATTATGAGTCACAAGCAGGTTTAGTAGAGTCTCACAGAGAGGTACGGAGACATTTGTACTTATCTTCGGGAGGCTATGGAACTGTTAGGAAAAATTTCACTTCTTTGATTCCTTGTCGTGCGAAATTGTTGATTTGGAATTCTAAACTTTTGTCTTCTATTCTCTCACATATGGTGAGGACACCTACTGGCGGATCCGATGACCAAGCAACCGCGCCCCCTGCTAGAGCCGCGAGAGGCCGGGGTAGAGTCCGAGGACATCCACGTGGTGTAGCAATACGAGCTGCTACAGAAGAGCCACTAGTAGCTCCAGTCAGAGCACAGGCACCTGAGTCACCGTTTACTGCACCCGGTCTTCAGGAGACCCTTTCACAGTTCCTGAGCATGTTCGGTACTCTAGCTCAGGCAGGGTTTGATCCCACTTTCTCCTGCCACATCTTAAGCAGGGGGAGGCTCCCGCCACCCGTCCCCTAGTGCAGTGGATTCAGGTCGACCAGGTTCTAGAGATCATACCAATGCAGCCGGTAGCTCCAGTTCAAAATGAGGTTAAGGCAGCAGTTTCTATGGTGGAGCAGCTCAGGCTTGAGAAGTACAAGAAGTAACACCCTCCTACCTTCAGTGGCTTGGAGTCAGAGGATGCCCATGGTTTTCTTGAGAAGTGACACTGTATCCTCCGTACTATGGGTATAGCGGAGTCGAGTGGGGTTTGATTCACTATGTTCCAGCTTAGAGGAGCAACCTATTAGTGGTGGCGTGCTTATGAGTTGGGTAGTCCGGCTGAGGCAGCTTCACTTACTTGGACTCGGTTCTCGGATATGTTCATGAGGGAGTATGTTCCCCAGAGTCTAAAGGACTCATGGCGCGCGGAGTTTGAGCAGTTGCACTAGGGTTCTATGATTGTGTCAGAGTATGCAGTTCGCTTCAGTGATATGTCTAGGCATCCACCGGCCTTGGTTTCTACAGTTCGAGAGAGGGTCCGTGGTTTATCGAGTGGCTCAACCCCAGTATCAGGCTTAGCATGGCCCGGGAGTTGGAGATGGATATTACATACCAGCAAGTTTTGGGAATTTCTAGGAGATTGGAGGGTATGTGTTGCGACCAAACACACTCACGCAAGTATACGCGGTCGTCAAGTAATAAAGTGACTAAAAGTCGGATGTCGAACCCACGAGGACTTATGATTAACTATTAATTAAATTAGACTATCCCAATTATCTAAACAAGAATTAAATCTAAAAATATTTTATTCTAAACTAATTAAATAAGAAAAATATAAATAATAAACTTTGAACAGATAAAGAGCAGATTTTAATGATATCAATGTAATGAAAACGATCTAGGGTTATGGGCTATCTAACAATCCTATTGTATTCTTCAATTGAATTGACCGACTAATTTATCTAGCTTATTGGTTGACAGGGTTAATATTGCTCATAAGAATCTGTCGAGTTCTTACTCGCCTATTCAAGCTAACCTAACACCTATATGTCTATGGAGTTAGAATCAACAAGAACGCATTTATAATTCCTGTAAATCAACCAAGCAAGGCAATTAGGTATATGTCTATCCTAACCACGAATCCGTTCCCCGATGCCCGAGTTCAAGAACTTGCCCTACTCAATCCTATATGCAATATAGAATTCCCACTTTCGAGTTCAATTCTAGATTCGTAGATAATATTCAATTGGTGATCAAGCAATTAAATAATTAAGTGCAAGATTGAATAAATAAACTAATATGATAAATCAAAAAGTCAAAATCAATATCCGAATAACAATAGTCATGAAAGAACCACAACCCTAGAACGTGAAGTTTAGCTCCATATAGACATGGTAGCCAAACAACAAATCATACAAAGAAAAATAAAGATTAGTAAGTTTGGTGGGAGAAAGATGGAACTTGATGAATTCTGGCCTCCACAGCTTTGTCGTGGCTTTTTTCCTTTTCCCAATATGTTAGATGACCTAAAAGAGGCGTTTTTGGGTTATATATTGCGTACCAAAGTCGTGGGCCAAAGTTCTCCTATTTCTAATCCAAATCAGCTTCAGGGATTGATGCTAGGGTGGATGCGTCGCATCCACCTCGTCCTCCACTTCTCAGCTTCGCATGCTAGGGTGGATGCGACGCATCCACCCTTCTCTTCTACTTCCCAGTCTCGGATGCTATGGTGGACGCTATGGGCCGACTTCACTGCTAAGGGTGCACGAAAGATGTAGTTTTTCTAGGTTGGATGCGACGCATCCAACCCTTCTTCCTCTGGCTAGACCACCTTTTCTTCATATTTTGCACTCCAAACACCTTAAATCGTCACACATAACTTAATTAGTCATAAAACCAATAATTAAACCATGTTGGGAATTTTAAAGATCAAATAACATCAAGAAGTGGTTAAAACATGGGTAAAGTAACATCAACACATTTCGAAATATGCCAAACATCACTACCCCACACTTAAACCTTTGTTTGTCCTCGAACAAACAATCCTATAGTAGACGAAACAAAATTAAGCTCTTATCATTCAAAGCACACTGCACCTATGACCGTGGTTATTTGCAACAATTAGGCTCTAGGCTATGCATCACATACCCTTCCCTTTACTTATGCCCTTCTTTAAACATATTCGAACAAAGACAACATGCTCACAACAACCCTAACCTCAAAAACCGACTCAATGTCACTATGCACTCATGGCTTGAACACCCAACATCATAGAGAAGTCTAATAATGTTACCTATCCCTCGTGAAACCATGTGCCCTCACAACAAGAACAAGAGAGCGAGTTCAATCCACACATTCGAATCTCATGATCAAATATATTTTAATGACTCACATATATCAAAGAAAATCACTCACTCTCACAGAGAAGTCACATGCATGCCCTTAATGTAAATCTCTACTAATGTAAGCTCGCTCGATCTAAAATCAATTAGGACTTTTTCATGGTTGTAATGTGGGCTAAGGGACGGGTAGGATATATTTAAGGAATAGTGACTCACCCTCCTAAGCACTTTAATACATCACAAAATTACTTTAAGCATTTTTTTTCTTCAACCCCACTTCAATTTCACAAACAATATCACCCCCAAAACAGTCCCTTTACTTTTAAGCACTACTTTAGTTCATACCCACTAGCAAGAACAAGATAACAATTTATTCATTTATATTTTTCTTTCTTCTTTTTTTCCAGATTTTTCTCTTTTTTTTTCTTTCAATTTCCGCTAGTGGTGTATTATTTTACAAAATAAGTGCACCCTTCTTTCTTTCATTGGTTCCACTCAAAAGTCACCCCACACTTAGTCCCTTCTTACTTCTTTTAGCGCTCATCTAACAATTAAAGTGCTTTAAGAGGTAAAAGGATCAAAACAATGTCAATTAAGAATAAAAAGGGTATAGGCTTGTAATGTGGGTACCAAATAAAAGGTCTACAGGCTCAAAAGGGTTAACTAGGGATAGATTTTATTTGTGATAAGCAATAAGCTCAAAAAGATCAAAGAAAGCCTAAAATCATTTTTCAAACCGAGCGTCACCTAAAATTTCGCTTCAACTCACATACCGGGCAAGTTCTAGACACAAGTACAATACATGGACAACACAAAAAACCTCACCACACATGGCACATGACTCACTAAGGACGATCACATTCCGACTCTCAAACAATGCAAGTATTCACGGAGCCACGAGATATTAAGTATTAAACACAAGGTGAACATAAGTCATGTAAACGAGACATAGGCGCCACAAAACATGCTATCCAATTTAACAAGGCATCATCAATAAATTCAAATCATACAGAAGATACTACACATGCGAAAGTATAAATATGTAACTATCAAACAAGTCAAGGGCGCCTAGGTTCATCATTCTTGCTCCTTTTATTCCCTAAATTCCTAATCTACTCGGAAAAAAAAAACGAAAAAGTAGAAAAATTGGACTTTTCCCGACGATTGATCTCCTAGACAGTTTTCTTGAGGGATTAAAGTTTTTTTTTTTTATTCACAAAAGCTACTACCTTAAGAATGAGTACTACAACTAAGCTAACATAGCACAGAAACTCATCCAAACGATCTCCTCACCCCACACTTAAAATTTTGCAATGTCCTCAATGCACATTATAAATAATAAGAGGGTAAACGAGACTCCCTGGTAGGCCAAAGGCCGAAGCAATAGCGGCTCACGAGGTACTCAGACTTTCCCCAGACATCGTCCTTTGTGTGGGCACCCCACACTTAGTCCTCACCATCTAGCTCGCTTTTGCACTCTTCTAATGGATTTGCTTCCTATGCTCATAATCCTACAAAACAAAAATAAATACTACAAAATAATAGAAATAAAATAAAATAAAAAGTAAACAAAAATAAAAGAAAGCAGTAACGCTGGGTTGCCTCCCAATAAGCGCCTGATTTAACGTAGCGGCACGACGTGAACCACTTTTTTGCCTCCACCTCGAACTTATGAATTGAGCCCCTAACATGGCATCCAGTTTGCGGCTATGCTCCAGTGGTGGGGCTACAAAGATAACCAGGCCAAGTAATAAATTTTTCACTCTACACTTCTCGGCCTTTAGATGAGGAATGTATTTTTTGCTTTTTGGCATGACAAATTCAAAAATATAGGCATCATGTTCCTCTTCCATTGACTCCTCCAAAGGCTTAGATGACTCGATTTCCATGTCATCATCCAAATACAATGTCGAAAAATGTTTAGAATGAGGACCAACACGCCCCAACTTTAGAATTGTATTACTATTTATATCCTCATATGTGCACACATTAGAGTTTTCAAATATAACATTATCTGCTACCTCGCATGGCTCTAGTGTACTTTTCTCAACATGGGCATCATCAACAGAAATATGCTCGAATGATTGGCTCTCCACTTTTAGCTCCTCAATTTGGCGTATAAGCTCCTTTTCAGCTTCTGACAACTCATTACTATTTTGTTGGGCGATAGACGCAACAACCTTTGCATTTAATTTATCTTGCAAGTCGTGAATAGTAGTGCCAAATTTATAGATCTCTTGTCCCAGTTTAGATCTTCCCTCTATAAAGTGTCTCATCCCATCAGTAAGTTCCTCATGTTGAGCTTCATATATTTCTAACTTTTCAGCCTGTTCTGCCAGTCAAGTTTGGCTCAAAATCTCTTCTTTTTCAAAAATTTTCTCTTGCTGGTACTCGCTCTCTTCATTCAATTCTTCCATATTGGCCTTCATTCTTGTGATTGCTGCCCTCATTCTTTTCATATCTTTTTTGAGTTCATCCTGTTGCTCTGCTACTTGCCTCAGAATATCCCTAATATATGCATCAGGCTCCATATCCTGCACTTCATTGCCCCTATCAAACTCAGAAATATCATTAGAAAGATCATAATAAGGGCTCAGAGAAGGATGAACAAAATTAGGACAACCATCCCAATGGCCATCTTGACCACCACACATATTACAAATATTCCACTCAAAGGATTGAGATTGTGCGCACAACTCGCTCCTAGGAACATTCTGACAATTTTTCCACCAGTGGGGTCCTCCACAATATGGACAAGGATCATCAAAATAAGAATAACCATCATTCGAATAATTTTTATTCCAAGATGCCATGCTAAAATAAATAAAAAAATACTAACTAAAATAAAATAATAAAAAAAACATGAATAGATAAAAAAAATGTCTAATCTAGAAAAATAGCAAATTTCTAAGTCCCCGGCAACGGCGCCAAAAACTTGTTGCGACCAAACACACTCACGCAAGTATACGCGGTCGTCAAGTAATAAAGTGACTAAAAGTCGGATGTCGAACCCACGAGGACTTATGATTAACTATTAACTAAATTAGACTATCCCAATTATCTAAACAAGAATTAAATCTAAAAATATTTTATTCTAAACTAATTAAATAAGAAAAATATAAATAATAAACTTTGAACAGAGAAAGAGCAGATTTTAATGATATCAATGTAATGAAAACGATCTAGGGTTATGGGCTATCTAACAATCCTATTGTATTCTTCAATTGAATTGACCGACTAATTTATCTAGCTTATTGGTTGACAGGGTTAATATTGCTCATAAGAATCTGTCGAGTTCTTACTCGCCTATTCAAGCTAACCTAACGCCTATATGTCTATGGAGTTAGAATCAACAAGAACGCATTTATAATTCCTGTAAATCAACCAAGCAAGGCAATTAGGTATATGTCTATCCTAACCACGAATCCGTTCCCCGATGCCCGAGTTCAAGAACTTGCCCTACTCAATCCTATATGCAATATAGAATTCCCACTTTCGAGTTCAATTCTAGATTCGTAGATAATATTCAATTGGTGATCAAGCAATTAAATAATTAAGTGCAAGATTGAATAAATAAACTAATATGATAAATCAAGAAGTCAAAATCAATATCCGAATAACAATAGTCATGAAAGAACCACAACCCTAGAATGTGAAGTTTAGCTCCATATAGACATGGTAGCCAAACAACAAATCATACAAAGAAACATAAAGATTAGTAAGTTTGGTGGGAGAAAGATGGAACTTGATGAATTCTGGCCTCCACAGCTTTATCGTGGCTTTTTTCCTTTTCCCAATATGTTAGATGACCTAAAAGAGGCGTTTTTGGGTTATATATTGCGTACCAAAGTCGTGGGCCAAAGTTCTCCTATTTCTAATCCAAATCAGCTTCAGGGATTGATGCTAGGGTGGATGCGTCGCATCCACCTCGTCCTCCACTTCTCAGCTTCGCATGCTAGGGTGGATGCGACGCATCCACCCTTCTCTTCTACTTCCCAGTCTCGGATGCTATGGTGGACGCTATGGGCCGACTTCACTGCTAAGGGTGCACGAAAGATGTAGTTTTTCTAGGTTGGATGCGACGCATCCAACCCTTCTTCCTCTGGCTAGACCACCTTTTCTTCATATTTTGCACTCCAAACACCTTAAATCGTCACACATAACTTAATTAGTCATAAAACCAATAATTAAACCATGTTGGGAATTTTAAAGATCAAATAACATCAAGAAGTGGTTAAAACATGGGTAAAGTAACATCAACACATATCGAAATATGCCAAACATCAGTATGCTTGCTCGGGATAGGGATGAGAGAGAGACGCCAAGAGGTCTCGAGAATCTGGCACTTATTATGGTACTCGTGCCCCAGCAGCAGCTCGTCATGGTAGGGGCTATGTGAGTAGCCCTGTTCATTTAGCACTTCCAGAAGCCAGTGGCATTCTGGCGAATCCTAGGTCCCAAGATCCTTATTATGCACCGCCAGTGTCTAGTGTACCTCATGCATGGGGTGCTTTCAGCGGTCAGTCCAGTCGACCAGGCCCGAGCCAGTCCAGCAGTCACGCCCTCCGAGATCTTGTTTTGAGTGTGCCAACACTCGCCATATGGTGAGGTATTTCCCCAGACTTAGGAAGGGTGCACCTCCACAGATTACTCAGGCACTGCGTGCTCCACCGGGCCCTCAGACTATGATTACAGCACCATCTACCACTCCACCTGCTCAAACAGCTCAAGGTAGAGGTCGAGATGGTAGAGGTCGCCCTAGAGGGGGAGGCCAGGCCAGATACTATGCCTTTCATGCTCGTACAGAGGCAGTTGCATCCGAATTTGTCATTACAGGTATTGTTCCGGTCTATCATAGAGATGCGTCAGTGTTATTTGATCCAGGCTCCTCTTATTCCTATGTGTCGTCTTATTTTGCTCCATATTTGGGCGTATCCCATGATTCTTTGAGTTCTCCTGTTTATGTATCTACACTTATGGGTGATTCCATTGTTGTTGACCATGTGTATCGGTCGTGTTTGGTTGTTCTTAGTGGTTTTGAGACCAGAGTCGATTTATTATTGAGTATTATGGTAGACTTTGATATTATTTTGGGCATGGACTGGTTGTCATCCCATTATGCTATTCTTGGTTGTCACGCCAAGACCGTGACGATGGCTATGCCAGGATTACCGTGGTTAGAGTGGACAGGTACCTTCGATTATACTCCCATCAGAGTTATTTCATTTCTTAAAGCTCAACGAATGGTTGAGAAGGAGTGTGACGCGTATCTAGCTTATGTAAGAGATGTTAGTATTGATACCCCTACAGTTGAGTCAGTCCCAGTAGTGAGGGATTATCCAGATGTATTTCTAGCTGATTATCCGGGCATGCCGCCCGACAAAGATATTGACTTTGGTATTGACTTGTTATCGGGTACTCAACCCATCTCTATTCCTCCATATCGTATGGCTCCTACTGAATTGAAGAAGTTGAAGGAACAGTTACAGGAATTGCTTGATAAGGGCTTCATTCGGCCCAGTGTGTCACCTTGGGGTGCCCCAGTCTTGTTTGTGAAGATAAAGGATGGTTCTATGCATATGTGCATTGATTATCGCTAGTTGACCAATGTTACAGTGACAAACAGGTATCCATTACCTCGTATTGATGACCTATTTGATCAGTTACAGGGTTGGAGAGTGTTTTCCATGATTGACTTGCGTTCAGGCTATTATCAGTTGAAGATTTAGTAGCCAGATATCCCGAAGACTGCTTTCAGGACTCGGTATGGTCACTACGAGTTCCTTGAGATGTCATTTGGGCTGACCAACTCCCCAACAGCATTCATGCACTTGATGCACAGTGTATTCTGGAAATAACTTGAATCATTCGTCATTGTGTTCGAATTCCCCTGCCACTCACTGCACCCATCATGCCATTAAGTGATAACACATGCATTCACCATAACCTTTGAACTAATAGTAGAATAACCACTTCATTGGCTAGATGCCTTTCACTTAACTCATTTCCGAAGAACCCATGCAACACGCAACTGAATTCCCAAACTGCAGAAAATACCAACCTCAAGTCGTGATCCTAAACCGCCATGACTCTTCCGGAATCCATTTACACCACAAGGCCATTTGAATCAAATTCCTCCCAAAACAATCAATTTGTGGTGGTTGTCAAGCCCACACACACAACTACAAACCATATGTATGACTTCACATATCGAAGGGACTGAACATTGCCACAATCATGCCGATTCAACAATTACTAACCGACCCAACTTCTTTTAATTTACTCTTTACCTGACTTAGAAATATAATATCCCCATGCACAACATGACGAACTCAATCCGCACTCATCTCGAGTGACCCGAATCGTGAGACCACATCGTCTCAATGCCCATGAACCACCTCATACCCTTCTCGAGCGCACAATAGCATCTCCAACTGGTACACCCAGTTTATAAGACCTTGCACGAATCTGAAGCTATTTCTTCATTTACTCCAATACTGCACTGTATACCCAATGATGACATATAACAATCCAAGTTTCATTCTCAATCCACAGCAAAAACTTGGTCCTCAAATACACAACGAACCCGAAATCCCTAGGCACTACACTTAGATTCTTGAACTCACTAGGACCATTGTTGAGAGTCACCCACTCTGATCCAATCCCAAACATAACCGAACTTCAACGCTCTTCTAGCACATGAACACCCTATCAAATAAGCAACTAGCCGAATTGTTTTCCTTGTACATCGCATCCACAAAGCATACACTCCAAGTCTTCCTAAAACCTGCACATGAATCGATAGGGCGGAAAATAGTACACTTTTATCAATTTCTCTGCTTGAATTACCCTTGATGTTTCCCTTTCTTAGTCACAAATAATACATCAATGCACCGATAACCAGAAGCTGCACAAGCCAACAACCACGCGATCCCATCGTAGACGGTGGAGCTCCCCCACTAGCTTTATGCTACCATCACATAATGTAGAGCCCATAATGATTCCTCCTTCTCATTTACCATGATCCCGCACCGTTATCCCGCCAAATTTCTCGAAACCTTTTCTTAAGCTTTTTATGAACATTCTGAATCATCAGTCACAGTCACACACTCGACCTCTTACCGGGTATCAAGTAGTATTTTTCGTAGAAGCTTACTTACCAACATCTTCCAATAACGCTGCACTGGGTACAACTATTTCGTGATCAGTAAATTCTCCTGAGCTAATGCTCGCCCACCAGCTTTATAAATCTGCTTCTTCCATATTGAAATCAACTGAAAGTTCAACAACACCTTCCAAACTCAAGTCATATTGCATCTGAAATGATCATCAAATCCTCACAGCCCTCTTCATTTCACACAAACTCCTTTCTGCCGTATTCGATCTTCCTCAGTACAATAACCACCATCCTAAATAAAATCCGTATACCAAATCACTTTCCCTTATGATTCCCAAAATCACTCTAAACTCTCTCAAAGCACGTGGCTATCCTACCACAGAGGGTCAAACGGCAAAACCATAGATGTATCTATCTTGCCGAGGCGAACGGCCTGATCCCATTCGAATAAGAAGCTTAGATGGGTCCTCGACCCCACTCATGAATAGTCGGTGAGTTATATATTTTTAAGGGAACTTTTCTATGAGAACGCACAATGCGGGAGAATTTCGTAAGGAGAGTACAATTAATCCCCGGCTTATCATGAAGCCGTCAAATCTCTACAATAGCAATTCTATCACTCTACGCAAGCCTAGTCTTAAGTCGTAATGTAAAATAAAGGAAATTAATAGGCCAGAGACAACTCAAATACCCAAACCAATTCCCGTTGATAAAAAACTATTCAAACAAATGTGCCAACCAAATCAAAATATTTTCTAATACCCATAATAAATCATTTTAAACAATTCCCAACTCCGCTTGAAAAGTCGATAAAATCAACCCTCGGGCCCACATGCCCGGATTCCGAAATGTTTCGAAGATAAACATTACCCATAACATTACTATCTCAAATATGTAATTTATTCCAAATTCCATCTCCAATTTTGTGGTCAAAATCCAAAAATACCAATTTCTAGGTTTTCTCTTAAAAATCGCAAACTTTCTACAAATTTCCGTGTTTAAATACATGTATAATCCATGTAATTAGCTATAAATGTGTGGGAATTACTTACCTTGTAATAGATGATGAAAACCTCCACTTGAAGCTCTCCAAATCGCCCAAACCAAGAGAAAAATGAGTGAAATGGGCAAAATCCCAGACTTTGAACAATCTGTCCAGGCCCCATCCTTCATCGCATTCGCATGACCAAGGTTGCATTCGTGAAGGCCCGTCTATACACAGCATCGTGTTCACGTTCAATCTCTTGCGTTCGGGATAGCCAACTGCCCCCAGCCCGGAACTCTTCCTTCGCGTTCGCGTATGTCCTTCTGCATACGCGAAGGGTAAACATCCAACCCAACAACTCATCGCGTTCACATCTACCATGTCATATTCACGTAGGGTAAGTTCCCCCCTGATCCCCAGCTCTTCTTTGCGTTTGCGGACCCTCATTCGCGCGTTCGCGAAGAACAAAACTAGAACGAGCAACAGCAGCAGCAAAACAGGGAGAAATGACCCGAAACATATCAAATCAATCCGAAATGACTTTAAATTTTGTGCACAAGTCATAATTAACATTACAGATCTTCTCTCACTTTCAGAATCGGAATCCGACTCCCGGTCAAACTTCCCAAAAATCATCCAATTTTCAACTTTCGCCAATTGATGTCGAAATGACGTACAGACTTCCAAATCAACATCCGAACATGCGTGTAAGACCAAAATTATCATACGAACCTGTTGAAACCTTCATATCCTGATTCTGGGGTCATTTACTCAAAAGTCAAATTATAACGACCCGGCCGGTCATTTTGAGAGTAATAGCCCTTATTCCCTTATTTACTACTTTCCATGTATCATATTTTGCTTATGTGACTTACCGGGAGGTTTTGTTCTTGGTTTAGGGGTAATATGGGACACTTAGTCCCTAAAACGGAAGTTGAAGTTCTAGGATTTTGACCTTAGTTGGAACTGGGTGAACACGACTAGAGAATGGAGTTTTGTCAGTTCTTTTAGCTCCGTTGCATGATTTTTGACCTAGTAGCATGTCCGGATTGTGAATTGTAGGTCTGTAGCTGAATTAGGCTTGAAATGGCGAAAGTTGAATTTTTGGGAAGTTTGACTGGAAGTGGACTTTTTGATATCTGGGTCGAAATCTGATTCTGGAAGTTTGAGTAGGTTCATAATGTCAAATGTGACTTGTGTGCATAATTTGAGGTAAATCAGACTTGATTTGATATGTTTCAGCATCGGGTGTAGAAGTTCGAAGTTTCAAAGTTCATTAAGCTTGAATTGGGGTGCGATTCGTGTTTATGTAGTTGTTTGATGTGGTTTGAGGGCTCGACTAAGTTTGTACGGTGTTCTAGGACTGGTCGGTATGTTCGGTTGAGGCCCCGGGGGAATCGGGTTGATTTAGGGTGGTTAACGGATCATCTGGAGTTGTGTTGAAATTGTTGAAGCTTTCTAGCTTCTGGTGTCATCGCACCTGCGTTGAGGTTGGCCGCAGGTGCAGACACGCACGTGCGAGAGGAAGGTCATAGATGCGGCCCTAGTCCAGGTAGTAAGTGGTCGCAGGTGCGACATAAGGACCGTAGAAGCGGAGCAACTCCTGCGTAGGGGTGATTGCAGAAGCGAAGAACTTGTTGGGTGAGGAGTCCGTAAAAGCGGGCCAGTTCTGCAGGCGCGCACTCGCAGGTGTGGCCATTTGATCACAGAAGCGGACCCAGGTGTGTTAAGTCAAGTCCACACCTGCGATGGAATTTAGGCAGATGCGGTGTCGTAGGTGCGATTATGGGTCCGAAAGTGCGAGATCACTAGGCAGAAAAAGGAAAATTACGAGGGTTTGATCTCATTTTCATTTTGGGACTTTGAGAGCTCAGATTTAGGAGTTAATTTAAGTGATTTTAAGAGGAAGCTATTGGGTAATGATTCTTAACTAATTTATGATTATATTCCACTAATCTATCATTAATTTCATCTTTTAATTAAGGATTTGGGTTGAGAAAATTGGGGACAAAGTTGGAAAGTTCTTCAACCAAATGTTTGGGTTTTGATTGAGATTTTGGCATTAGATTTGAGTAATTTTGGTATGAGTGGACTCGTGGTTGAGAGGATGTTCATATTTTGTGACTTTTACCCGATTCTGAGACGTGGGCCTGGGTCGACCTTTTGGGGCAATTTTTGACATTCTTGTTAAAATCTTGATTTCATTAATTAGATTAGTTTATTATAGTTCTATTTATAGTATGTGATTGTTTTTGGCTAGATTTGGGCCATTCGGAGTCGGAAAGTCGAGGAAATGGCGTTCTAGTTTATTGATTGAGCTTGGTTTGAGGTTAGTGGCTTGCCTAACCTTATGTGGGGGAAATCCCCTTAGGATTTGGTACTGTTGTGATACTTCTGTGATATTTTAGCACCGTGTACGCGATGTGCCCAGTGCGTACACGGGCTAATTATTGAAAAATCCATTTTTTACTGAGCAGTAATCTGTTACATCTTAATTGAGCTATACTAGCATGTGTAGTTACCCTGTTTAGCCTAATATCGCATATCTATGTGTCTTAATTGCTTATTTGAAACTTGTCCAGCATGTTTAGTTGATTTCGTATTTTTCCTTGACTTGTATTTAGTCATAAACTGTAGGATTTCTTGTTGTAATTGTTGTTTCCGTCGATTTAGTTGTGTGTTTACTTTTAGGACTACGAGGTGGTACCTCGGGAGATCCCCTATTGCATATTTACTTTTGGGACTATGAGGCGGTACCTCGGGAGATCTCCTTGCATATTTACTTCTGGGACTACGAGGTGGTACCTCGGGAGATCCCCATTTGAGCATTTACATTTGGGACTACGAAACGGTATATCAAGAGTGCCCCTGTTGTTTATCCATATGTGTTGTGCTGTTATCTTTTTGTAGTTTCTCCTCATTAAATTTTCAGTCTCCTATTACATTGCTATATTTTTTTGCCTTCAATTATTATATACCATTAGGGCCCTGACTTGACCTCGTCACTACTCTACCGAGATTAGGCTTGACACTTACTAGGTACCGTTATAGTGTACACATGTTACTCTTCTGCACATGTTTTGTGTGCAGATCCAGGTACCTCCTACCAGCCCCGCTATTAGTTGTGTCCTTTATTTCTTTGTGTTACTGATGTATTATAATAGTTAGTTAAATTCTTAGAGCTTATGACTTGTGATTACCGGGTTTTGGGAATATTGTTATACTCGAGCTGTTGGTTACTTGCACATGTCGAGTGGCATTTTTCCGTTATATAGTTATCCAATGAAGAATTAGTTGTTGATTCAGTCTTCATTTTTGATTTATTTTTCCATAATTGTTAGGCTTACCTAGGCATAGAGACTAGGTGCCATCACGACGTCTTACAGAGGGAGAAATGGGTCGTGAGAAGTTTGTATCAAAGCTCTAGGTTCATAGGTATTATGAGTCACAAGCAGGTTTAGTAGAGTCTCGTGGATGGGTACAGAGACGTCTTTACTTATCTTCGGGAGGCTATGGAACTGTTAGGAAAAATTCCACTTCTTTGATTCCTTGTCGTGCGAAGTTGTTGATTTGGAATTCTAAACTTTTGTCTTCTATTCTCTCACAAATGGTGAGGATACGTACTGGCGGATCCGATGACCAAGCACCCGCGCCCCCTGCTAGAGCCGCGAGAGGCCAGGGTAGAGGCCAAGTAGGTCCACGTGGTGCAGCAATACGAGCTACTAAAGAGGAGCCACTAGTAGCTCTAGTCAGAGCACAGACACCTGAGTCGTCTGTTACTGCACCGGCTCTTCAAGAGACCCTTCCACAGTTCCTGAGCATGTTCGGTACTCTAGCTCAGGCAGGGTTTGATCCCACTTGCTCTTGCCACATCTTAAGCAGGGGGAGGCTCCCGCCGCCCGCCTCGCTGTGCAGTAGATTCAGGTCGACCAGGTTCCAAAGATCATACCGATGCAGCCGGTAGCTCTAGTTCAGAATGAGGTTAAGGAAGTAGTTTCTGAGGTGGAGCAGCTCAGGCTTGAGAGGTACAAGAAGTACCACCCTCCTACTTTCAGTGGCTTGGAGTCAGAGGATGTCAGGGTTTTCTTGAGGAGTGTCACTGTATTCCCCGTACTATGGGTGTAGCGGAGTCGATTGGGGTTTGTATCACTATGTTCCAGCTTAGAGGAGTAGACCTATCAGTGGTGGTGTGCTTCAGTTACTTGGACTCGGTTCTCAGATATGTTCTTGAGGGAGTATGTTCCCCATAGTCTAAGAGACGTATAGCGCGCGGAGTTTGAATAGTTGCGCCAGGGTTCTATGTTTGTGTCAGAGTATGCGGTATGCTTCAGTGATTTGTCTAGGTATGCACTAGCCTTGGTTTCTACAGTTCGAGAGAGGTTTCGTGGTTTATCGAGGGGCTCAACCCCAGTATCAGGCTTAGCATGGCTTGGGAATCGGAGATAGATATTGCATACCAACAGGTTGTGGGGAATGCTAGGAGATTGGAGGGTATGCTTGCTCGGGAGAGGGGAGAGAGAGGCCAATAGGTCTCGAGAGTCTGGCACTTATTGTGGTACTCGTGCCCCAGCGATAGCTCGTCATGGTAGGGGCTATATGAGTCGCCCTGTTCATTCAGCACTTCCAGCCGCCAGTGGTATTCCAGCTCCTTCTAGGCCCCAGGAGCCTTATTATGCACCGCTAGTGTCTAGTGTGCCTCCTGCATGGGGTGCTTTCAGTGGTAAGTCCAGCCGAAATATTCCAAGCCAGTTGCAGCAGCCACGCTCTTAGAGAACATGTTTTGAGTGTGGCAACACTTGCCATATGTTGATAAATTTCCCCAGACTTGGGAGGGGTGTACCTCCACAGACTATTCAGCCACCGCTTGCTCCACCGGGCCCCCAGGCTATGATTACAGCACCAGCTACCACTCCATCTGCTCACCCAACTCGAGGTGGAGGTGCGGCAGGTAGAGGTTGCCCTAGAGGGGGAGGCTAGGCCAGATAATATGCCCTTCCTACTCGTACAATGACAGTTGCATCCGAATCTGTCATTACAGGTATTGTTACGGTCTGTCATAGAGATGCGTCAGTCTTATTTGATGTTGTTGACGGATCATTTGGAGTTATGTTCAAGTTGCTGAAGCTTTCCAGCTTCTGGTGTCATCGCACCTGCGGTGAGGTTAGCTGTAGGTGCGGACACGCACGTGCGAGAGGAAGGTTGCAGATGTGGCCCTGGTCTAGGTAGTCAGTGGTCGCAGGTGCGACATAAGGACAACAGAAGCGGAGCCGCTCCTGCATAGGGGTGATCGCAGAAGCGAAGAACTAGCTGGGTGAGGAGTCCGCAGAACCGGGCTAGTTCCATAGGCGCGCACTCGCAGGTACGACAATTTGATCGCAGAAGCGTACCCAGGTGCTTTAAGTCAAGTACGCACCTGCGATGGAATTTTCGAATGTGCGACTATTGGTCCACAGGTGCGAGATCACTGGGCAGAAAAAGGTAAATTATGAGGTTTTGATCTCATTTTCACTTTGAGACTTTGAGACCTCGGATTTAGGCGTTAATTTGAGTGATTTTTCAGAGGAAGCTATTGGGTAATGATTCTTAACTCATTTATGGTTATATTCTGCTAAAGGGCCACCGCTGTCCACCATCAAACGGATGGTGGTTGCTCTTGAAGACATTTCAGATTCGATTTAAAACTGATTCAAGAGTTTTGATAGACAAACAACCATAAATAAATTTTAAAAAAACAAAGAAGGGAAGAGACAATAAAGTTTCTCCATGACAGAAGTGGTTGAGACATGGAGGAGAAACTAAGAGGATGTAACGACCCGGCCGGTAGTTTTGAGAATTAGCATTCCGTTCTATGATTTAATGTCTCGAGCAGCTTTGTATTATGTATTATGACTTACGTGGGTAGTCCCGTTCAGATTTTGGATGATTCGATATTGATTTGGAAGAAAGATTCTTGCTTTAGAAGCTTAAGTGAAAAGAGTTGACCAGAGTTTTGACTTTTGTGTATACGGCTCCGCAATGTTGTTTTGATGATTCCAATAGCTTCGTATGGTGAATTTGGACTTAGGTATATGTCCGGATTTGGATTTGAAGGTCCATAGGTTAATTTGATGCAATTCAGCAAAAATTGGAAAGTTGAAGGTTTGGAAGCCGAGAGGTTTGACCGGGAGTTGACTTTGTTGTTATCGGGTTCAGATTTCAATTTCGAGAGTTTGTGTAGCTCCATCGTGTCATTTGGAACTTGCATGCAAAATTTGACGTCATTCCGGGTTGGTTTGATATGTTTCGGTAGAGTTTTAGAAGTTGAAAGTTCATAAGTTTATTTAGTTCGATTCGAGGTGCGATTCATAGTTTTGATGTTGTTTGATATGCTTTGAGGTCTCGAGTAGGTACGCGTTACGTTACTATAATGACCCGGCCGATCGTTTTGAGTGTATTAGACATGATTCCCTATTTATTACCTTCTATGTGTTTACGTGACTTGCCCGGATGTTTGGTTTTGGTTTCAGGTGAGTTTCGGAGTGAAATGGGACACATAGTCCCTAAGTTGGAAGTTTAAGTCATAGAAGTTTACCATAGTTTGGCTTGTGTGAAGTCGGAATGGAGTTTTGACTGCTCCAATAGCTCCATGTGGTGAGTGTTGTCTTAGGAGCGTGTGCGAATATTGATTTGGAGGTCCGTAGGTCATTTCGGCATAAATTAGGTTGGAAGGTTGGAAGATTTTTATAAAGTTTGACCGGGAGTGGACTTTTTGTAAAGGCGTAAATTAAGTTGGAAGGTCCGTAATGTCATTTAGGACTTGTGTGCAAAATTTGAGGTCAATCGGGCGTGATTTGATAGGTTTCGACATCGGATGTGAAAGTTAGAAGTTCAAAAGTTCATTAGGCTTGAATCGAGCGTAATTCGTGGTTTTAGTGTTGATTGATGTGATTTGAAGGCTCGGCTAAGTTCGTACGATGTTTTAGGACTTGCTGGTATAATTGGTTGAGCTCCCGGGGGCATCGAGTGTGATTCAGATCATATTCCGCGCCTTCCGGAACTTGGGAGATTGCAGATTTAGCTGGTGCTGGTGTTGTTGTACGCGATCGCGAGAGTGGGGCCGCATTCGCGAAATGTTAATGGTGGTAACTAGGATTTTGTTCTACACGTTCGCGATACTGGGTTAGCGATCGAGTAAGTTGGTGTAGCAGTGAATCGCGAACGCGTGGGTATAATCGCGTTCGCGTACAGGAGAGAGAAGGTTGGGGATTCATGCGCGATTGTTCATCGCGATCGCGTAGGTATGAGGGATCAGTGCACCGCATTCGCAAGTGGACCCTCGCATTCTCGTAAGAGGAAAATTGGGCCAGTGGCATTTTGTTCTTCGCGAACGCGAGGCAATTTCCTCTTTCACCATTTGGACTTGAGAGCTTGGATTGAGGCGATATTTTGAAGGATTTTCAGAGGGATTGTTGGTTTAAGAGTTCTTAACTCGTTTTTGATTAAATTCCCTTAATCTATCATTGATGTTATCATTTAATTAGTGATTTGGGTTGAAATATCGGAGAAAATTGGAGGAAACTTCTTAAGCCGAATTTTGGGGATTTCAGCGTGATTTTGGTATTGGATTTGTATTATTTTAGTATGGTTGGACTCGATATCGAATGGGTGTTCGATTTTTGTAATTTTGGTCGGGTTATGATATGTGGGTCGGGTCGACTCTTTCGAGCAATTTTTCAATTCTTAGCCAAAATCATTATTTCATTATTTAAATTAGTTTCCTATAGTTATATTTATAGTATGAAATTAATTTTTCTAGATTCGAGCCGTTTGGAGTAGGAATATCGAGGGAAAGGCCTTCTAATTGATTGATTAATTGAGTGTGGTGTGAGGTAAGTGACTTATCTAACCTTGTGTGGGGGAAATTCCCCTTAGAATTTGGTATTTTGATGATAATTTGTGATATATGAAAGTCGTGTAAGCAAGGTGACGAGTGCATACATGGGCTAAATGTTGAAATTTCGGTTTTTGCTACGTAGTTTCCTTTCCATGCCTTAATTGAATTACTTTAGCATGTTATAGTCATCATGTTTAGCCTAATTGCACATGTCTACTTGTCTTATCTCCTATTTGCAACTTGTATCACATGTTTAGTTGAATTACTTGCTTTTCTTGATTTCCCTATTCATTACTTAACTGTGGGAATTATTTACTTGAAATTTCTATCCTTGGAATATCATTTATTCAGTTATTGTGTTTTGGCTTTCGTGCTATTGTTGAGGTGATTGTTTGGTTGTTTGCATGAGGTTTCTGCCGTGCTGTTGTTATTGTTGCACGAGGTTTCTGCCATGCAGTTGTTATTGTTTGCACGAGATTATTGCCATGCGATTTTTATTATTGCAGGAGGTTTCTGCAATGTTGTTGTGATTATTGATACGTATGCGGTTGTATAAGGTCTGGGTGTTGAAACGCATGCGGTGAGATAAGATGGGATTGATATGCATGGCTAGTGCGGTGTGATAAGGTGGGCTAAAACGCGGGATGCTATTTTGGAAACTGATTTTCAAAAACCAAATATAAAGGCTCCCGCGATGATATAAGGAAAAACTGTGATTTATTTTTACGATTTGGGACTACGAGGCCGTACCTCGGGAGTTCCCCTATTGATATTCTTTATTTGTTGTATTGTTTGGTTCTTGCTTTCTTTAACATGTAAAATTCTTGTTTTTCCTTTCGTGTTGGCATTTCCTCGATTTCGTGTTGTTATTTCCCGTAAATTCTTTATTGTTCACCTCCCTATAATTTTCATTATATCATATTATCTCTATCTTGTTTCTTATTATCTCTAGTAGGGCCTTGACCCGACCTTATCACTACTCTACCGAGGTTAGGCTTGGCACTTACTGGGTACCGTTGTGGTGTACTCATACTAAGCTTTTGCACATATATTTATGCAGATCCAAGTACATCCTACCATCCTCAGTATTAGTATGGTGTGTTGCTGCTTTGGATATTTCAAGGTGCACCTGCCCACTTCCGCATGCCTCGGAGTCGCCTTCTACCCTATGTTTCCTTATTTTCTTATTTTTTTGATAGATACTGATGTATCATATTGTTCAGAATTGTATCTAGAGCTTGTGACTTATATCTCACCGAGTTTTGGGAAATTTTTCGTATTGACCTTATAGTCTACTGATGAAATTGTTGAAGTTTTGAAATTTTAAATTTTTATTTGATGTTTCCGCATATTGTTAGGCGTACATAGTCTTAGGGACTATGTGCCATCACGACATCCTACAGAGGGGAATTGGGGTCGTGACAAGTTGGTATCAGAGCTCTAGGTTCATAGGAGTTATGAGTTACAAGCAGGTTTAGTTGAGTCTCGCAAACGTCTGTACTTATCTTCGGGAGGCTACGAAACTGTTTGGAAAAGATTCACTTCTTTGATTCCTTATCATGTGAAATATTCGACTTCAGATTATAAATTTCTATCTTTCTAATCTCGCACAAATGGCGAGGGCACGTATAGTTGAATTAGATGACCAGGCACCCAACCCCTTGCTAGAGCCGCGAGAGGCCGAGGCCGGGGTAGAGGCTGATGACATCCACGTGGTGCAGCCAAAGCACCCGCACGAGGTGCTACAGAGGAGCCACCGCTAGTTCCAGTTGGAGGGCAGGCATCTGAGCCGCCTGTTACTACACGAGCTCTCCAGGAGACTCTCGCCTAGTTTCTGAGCATGTTCGCTACTTTAGCTTAGGCAGGGTTGATCCTACTAGCTCCTGGTACATCTCAAGCAGGGGAAGGAGCACATACTCCCGCTGCCCACACCCAGAGAAGTGGGTCCAGGTTGACCAGGTCCTAGAGGTAATACTAGTGCAGTCGGTAGCCCCAATTCAGCCCAAGGTTAGGGCAGTAGCTTCTGAGGATGAGCAACTCAGGCTAGAGGTACAAGAAATACCACCATTCTACTTCCAGTGGCTTGGTGTTAGAGGATGCCTAGGGTTTTCTTGAGGAGTGTCACTGTATCCTCCGTACTATGGATATTGCGGAGTCTAGTGGGGTTGCTTTCACTACGTTCCAGCTTAGGGAAGCGATTTATCATGGTGGTGAGCATATGAGTTGGGTAGTCCGGTCTAGGTAGCTTCACTCACTTGGACTCAGTTCTCGGATATGTTTTTGAGGGAGTATGTTCCCCTAGAGTCTCAGAGATGAGTGGCACGCAGAGTTTGAGCAGTTGCACCAGGGTTCTATGATTGTGTCGTAGTATGCATTCCGGTTTATTTTTTTTCTAGGGATGCACCAGCCTTGGTTGTTACTGTTAGAGAGCGGGTCCGTCGATTTATCGAGGAGCTCAACCCCAGTAACAGATTTAGCATGGCCCGAGAGTTAGAGATGGACATCGATTACGAGCAGGTAGTGGGGATAGCTAGGAGATTGGAGTGTATGTTGTCTCGGGAGAGAGGGGAGAAGGAGACCAAGAGGTCTCGAGAGTCTGGCACATTTAGTGGTACCCGTGCCCCAGCTGCAGCTTGTCATGGTAGGGGCTATGTGAGTCGCCCTGTTCATTCAGTACTTACAGCTTCCAGCGGTATTCCGACCACTCCTAGGCCTCATGCTCCCTATTATGCACCACCATTATCTAGTGCATCTCCTGCACGGGGTGCTTTCAGCGGTCAGTCCAGCTGATCAAGCTCGAGTTAGCCTCAGCAGCCACGTCCTCCGAGAGCTTGTTCTGAGTATGGTGACACTCGTCATATGGTGAGGGATTGCTCCAGACTCTGGAGGGGTGCACCTCCACATACTACTCAGGCTCTGCATATTCCAACGGGCCCTCAGGTTTCTCAGTCCATGGTCGTCACACCAACTGCCAACCAACCTGCACAACCAGCTAGAGGTGGAGGTCGGGTAGGTAGAGGTCTCCCTAGAGGGGGAGGCCAGGTCAGATATTATGCTCTTCCTTCTAGGACGGAGGCAGTTGCATCCGACTCTGTCATCACAGGTATTGTTCAAATCTGCCATAGAGATGTATCAGTCTTATTTAATCCAGGCTCCACTTATTCATATGTGTCATCTTATTTTGCCCCGTATTTGGGCGTAACCCGTTGTTCTTTGAGTCCTCCTGTCTATATGTCTACACTTGTGGGTGATTCTTATGTTGTTGACCATGTGTATCGGTAGTGTTTAGTAGTTCTTGATGGTTTTCAGACCAGAGCCGATTTATTGTTGCTAAATATGGTAGACTTTGATATTATTTTGGGCATGGACTGGTTGTCTCCCTATCATGCTATTCTCGATTGTCACGCCAAGACCGTGACACTGGCTATGCCAGGATTACCACGAATGTAGTGGAAATGTGCTTTAGATTATGTTCCTTGCAGAGTTATCTCATTTCTAAAGGCTCAACATATGGTTGAGAAATAGTGTAATGCTTATTTAGCTTTCGTGAGGGATGTCGGCGTTGATACTCCTATCGTGGAGTCAGTTCTGGTAGTGAGGGATTATCTAGATGTATTTCTGGCGATCTTCCGGGCATGCGCCCCGACAGAAATATCGACTAAAGTATTGATTTGTTACCGGGAATTCAACCCATTTCTATTCCACCCTATCGTATGGACCCAGCAGAGTTGAAAGAGTTAAAGGGACAGTTGCAAGAGTTTCTTGGTCAGGGCTTCATTCGGCCCAGTGTGTCGCCTTGGGGTGCTCCAGTCTTATTTGTAAAGAAAAAAGATGGTTCTATGCGTATGTGTATTGGTTATCGCCGGTTGAACAAGGTTACAGTGAAGAACAAGTATCCATTACCATATATTAATGACCTATTTGATAAGTTACAGGGTGCCAGAGTGTTCTCTAAGATCGACTTGCATTTATGCTATCATCAGTTAAAGATTTGGGAGCCAGATATCCTGAAGACTGGCTTTAGGACTAGGTATGGACACTACGAGTTCCTTTTGATATCTTTTGGGCTGACCAACGCCCAACAAGATTCATGCACTTGATGAATAATATATTTTAGCCTTATCTTGACTCATTTGTCATTATGTTATTGATGATATTCCGGTGTACTCCCGGAGTCGGGAGGATCATGAGAAGTACCTGAGGACTGTGCTTCAGAACTTGAGAGAAAAGAACTTATATGCAAAATATTTGAAGTGTGAATTCTGGCTAGATTCAGTGGCATTTTTGGGCAATGTAGTGTCGGGTAAGGGGATCAAGGTAGATCCGAAGAATATTGAAGCAGTGCAGAGTTCACCCATACCGTCCTTAACTATGGTGATTCGGTGTTTTCTTGGTTTGGTGGGGTATTACCGTCGATTCATAGGGGGTTTCTCATCTATTACAGCACCTATGACCAGATTGACCCAGAAGGGTGCTCCGTTCAGGTGGACCGAGGAGTCTGAGGAGAGCTTTCAAAAGCTCAATACTGCTTTGACTACAGACCCAATTTTGGTATTTCCCACAGGTTCGAGGCCTTATACTATGTATTGTGATGCGTCGCGCATTGGTCTCGGTGAGGTGTTGATGTAGGACGGTAGGGTAATTGCCTACGTGTCTAGACAGCTGAAGGTGCATGAGATTTTCACCGATCACCGGAGTCTACAACATCTGTTCAAACAGAAGGATCATAACTTGCGGCAGTGGAGGTGGTTAGAGTTGCTTAATGACTATGATATCACCATTCTATATCATCCCGGGAAGGCCAATGTGGTGACCGATTCCTTGAACGGCTGCAAAAACTTTAACCGGCAATTAATCATTTGTCGTTGTAGCCGACGCCGGCAAAGGCTCTAGCGGCCATTTGATCAAATGCCGGTAAAGACCGCGATTATGGCTAGTATATGTGTGCTAGCTTTAGCGGCAATTATTTTCCGACAATTATAATTGCCACTAAAGCTCCCCAAAAATTCCATATATAATACATTTTGCAGCTTTTACTATTGTCGCTAAAGATCAACTTAATTGCTAGTAGAAGGAATCCCATTTGGCGATAAATATGATGGCCATTGGACTATTCATGCATTTACCTTCTTTTACATATATAACGAATTTTCGTTATAGCCTATGTAAATTTATCTTATTACCATCCAGGAAGTCCTTTTATCAATTTTTCTTATTGCAATTAAAAGTAAATAATAATAATCCATGTCAAAATGCCAAATTCACTTCATTAAATCCACATCAAACAAAAACAACTACTAATTCACAATTTCAAAGCGTCGACGGTATAATAAAGAAGCTAAACTATTAGAATCTAATTACTAGTATTAGCTTTTGATAATGTGTTATCAAATGGCTATGCTTGCCACATCCCAAATTTCTAAATATCAAAATGTATGACCTGAAACGATAAAATAAAGGCAAAATACATATATAGCCCATTTAACTTGACTTCATTTTTTATTTTGGCACTCTATCTCAACCTTATTTTATTTTGGCCTCCAACTTTATTTCTTATGTTTCATTTTAAAACGAAAGATGACTAGCCACATAGTGTGAATTGGCTCACCTGATAGGCGCGTGAGGCAGATTCATTTTGGCAAATTTCCTTCAACAGTAATAAAATAATTGTTGGCCCCATTTCAATCCTCCAACTTCCTTCCCCCTTATTTCATCTTCATTATTTCCTTCCCCATTCACTGTTGCCCCATCTTCATTCTCAAAGTTCCAAAGCTTTCATCTGCCAATTTCATACCTGGCCATATAGAAAACTTCAAACTTTTGCAATTTTATTCTGATTAATTTTTTCATATGGCTTTATTTCATATAAACTTGATGTTTGAAGTGAATCCATATCTTAAAGAAAATTATATTTTCATAATGGAATGTATATTTGTTCTTGTGGATTTCAAGTTGAACTGAAAGTATCATGGATACCAAGAAATTCAGGTCGTCCCTTTTATGGGTGTAAATTCGACAATGTACGTGAACCATTTTCGGATTTCATTTTTAATGTTGTCATTTTCTTATATAAATAAGAAGCGGACTTAATTTTACACAAATACGGTCGGGTCGGATATTTTAGTATTGACCCGTTTGACAAGGATGAAAAAATTAGGTGGCAACATTTAATTAGATATTTATTACACCTCAGATTTGTGTATACATACGCTCTATATTTTTTGCACTGATTTCAACTTTTGTGTTAAAGTGAAACATAAGAAATAGAGTTGGATGGCCAAAATGGAACAAGGTTGAGATAGAGTGTCAAAATAAAAATAAGACCAAGTTGAATGGGCTATATATGTATTTGTCCTAACATAAAAGAATATCAAACATACAACCACATGTGAAATTCATCAATAATAAAGAAAAATATTATGGGATATTTAGATTAAAAAAATAGAATATCTTTCGCCACTTCCTTTGTTCTTTCAATTTCTTCATTATCAGCGGCTGCTATATTCTAAAAAGGAAACATATTTTTTTGGCATGCTCACAAATGCTCACAAGTTAAGAAGAGAGGCTTCTCTATAATCGTTAAAATTAGCAGAACAAACAATTTTTTAAATAGACTGTAAGAAATAAAAGGACAAGTTAAAATTAGAACTCTAATGCTCTTGCAGACTGATTACATATATGCAAAATGATATCTCACCTATTGTCACGATCCCAATTTTTCTCCGTAGGATGTCGTGACAGCACCTAGAGTCGAAGACTAGGTAACCTTAACACTTACTAAGTAAACAAAAGAATTCGACCATCAAATGAACAATACGAGATAAACAAATCTTATACAAATTACAATTCTCAAAACCGGCAGCACAAGTCATAAGCTCTACCCAGTTCGCTAAGAGAATCCCTAAGTACAAATGTTCGGAATGGAAATCAAACAGTACAAAAACAAAATCAGAAGGTGACTTTGAGGCTTGCAAATGCGACGACGGGTTTACCTTGAGTCTCCACAGCTCGACCAGCCAGCTAATAACCAACAACAGGCACCTGGATCTGTACAAAAATATGCAAAAGGGTAGTATGAGTGCACCACAACGGTACCCAATAAGTATCAAGACTAGCCTCGGTGAAGTAGTAACGAGGGACAGTCAATACACCTACCGGACTAAACAACCTGAACAAGTGTGAAGGTGAACTAGCAGAGGAAACAATATTAATATAAAGCTAACCAAGATAAGGAACACAGATTAATACTTGCGATGATTCACTGATAGCAACAATATTTAACAGGAAGCTGTTAGGTGATAATGTTATAGAGTAAGCTGAACACAGTCTAAGTTCGGGGAAATCAAATAAAGGAAAAACCAGCAACAACTCCATAAGTACAACCGCTTTCATACCAGATCTGTTCAAGCATTTTCACGAGGTATCGAACCTCATAATCATAGCTCACGGGTCCCAATTCACTTGGCATCTCGTGCCCACATTTCCATAAATAACCGTACAGACGACTCACATGCTGAGTGAACAACTCTCACTTAGAAGGCAAGTAGACAAGAATGCACGTAATTGTCAATAACATTAGGATTCATCTTCTCAAACTAGTATGGGTGATTAATCTACGTGTATGCTTGTGCAAGTGTTCTACCACGATCTAAGTCATCAAATAAGAGCAAAGACAATGAATGGCATATAAGAAAGGATCGCCACAAAATATACAGTGTAAATAAGACAACAATGAAGTTTGAAGCAGCGACCATCACAACAAGATTAGCTACATAGACCTGAGCAAATAATGCAATACGGGAGAGAACAATTAATAGTATGATAAGGAAAACAACAATCAAAGACAAGTGCACAGAAAAGGGGAAATGACAACAAGAGCACTCTCGGGGTACCGCCTCATAGTCTCAAATCATAAAATGAATCACAACTTTACTTATGTCACCCATGTGTGTCAATAATCATAATCGCATGGCAGAAACCCCGTGCAAATAATAATAACTACACTACAGTAACCTTGTGCAACAATACCGACTGCACGACAGAAACCTCATTCCACAATAACAACCTGCACGACAGAAACCTCATGAAACAATAACAACCGCACGGCAGAAACCTCATGCAATAATAACAACTACACGGCAGAAATCTCATGCAACAATAACAACTGCAAGGCAGAAACCTCGAGCAACAATAGCAATCGCACGACAAAAACCTCATGCAACAATAACAATCGCACAACAAAAACCTCGTACCACAATAACAACCGCACGACAGAAACCTCGTGCAAACATAACACTGAATGCAACAACAACAACAACAACAACAACAACAACGACGACAATAACACAAGAAAATAACAAGTAAATCAACTCAGGAACTCCAGAACACAAAGAGAAGGAAGAACAAGCTCACAAGGAAAGACACAACAGGAAATAATGGTACAACATAGCAATAGCTCAAGAAGGAAGAGATATTGTGTAGCAATGATTCCACATAAGTACAATTCAACGATAAGAGGGATAACATGAATCAATGACTCCAATTGAGGGTAAGTCAACAATGATAAGGGATAACAAAACTTCAATTAGGGTTGATCGATCACGGAAAAGATTCAACAAATTCAATTAAGGATAAGCATATTATGGGAAAGATAATAATACCTTCAATCAAGGATAAGCAATTACGGAAAGGATATCATAGCAATAAAAGAAGCAACAACTTCAGTTAAGGCACATAAGAGTTTAATCAACAATAAGGGTAAAACATGGAGCAATTAATTCCAATTAAGACACGTAAGGGTGAATTAAGTAAATGGGGGATTTAACATAACAACAACTTCATATCTAATGAACATAAGAACCTAAGATCCCTAAAAGGTCAAATTTCCACAATAAGCCTGAGCACGTACTCGTCACCTCGTGTACACGGGCTTCACATGACACAATTAGCACCAAAGACTCAAATCCTAAGGGGTAGTTCCCCCACACAAAGTTAGGCAGGATACTTACCTCAAAGAAGCTAGTCTGTTACTCTAAAATAACCTTCTCGAGTGAAAAAACCTTGGAATGGCTCAAATCTAGGCAAAATAACTTCAAATCATAAATAAAACTCATAGGAAACGATTCCGAAAAATAAAGCTTCAATCTTTAACAAAAATTAAAAAGTCAACCCAAATATTAATCCTGGGCCCGCACCTCGGAACCTGATAAACTTTACAAAATTCGAACACACATTCAATTACGAGTCCAACCATACTAATTTCATCCAATTTCGATTCCGAATCGATGTTCAAAACCCAAATATTCTCTTTAGAAAAGTTTTTGATAAAAATCCCCAATTATACAATCAAAACATGGATTAATTCAAAAATGAACTTCTGTAATCATATTAAAATACAAAAATTATAGTTAGATGCTACCCCCATGAAAATACGAGAAGAACGCCGCAAAAATACCTTAATTGGAGCTCTAGAACTTAAGATATGCTCAAAATACTAAATAAACGCAGTCTGATTTTTTTAATACATATGGAATTTCACCTGTAAGGTCACAGATGCGGACCCTACTTCGCATCTGCGAAGCACCAGCACCAGCTCTCTTCTCCGATACTAAAATGAGCATAACTCCCTCATACGATATCCAAATTCGATGATTCTTGTTTCTATGGCTCCGTAATTACGATACGGATCTAACGCTTCAATCAAAACATAAATTGGAGGTCATTTACTTAATGTGGTACAATTGTTGCTTGAAGAAACGATGTCGGAACATCAAAACCGAGCGCAACACAACCCAAACATATTCGAAACTCACATGAGCCCCTTGAGACCCCGTCCGAACATACCAATAAGTCCCAAAACATAACGTAGACCTGATCGAGGCCTCAAATCACATCAAACAATATCAAAACTATGAATCGCACCTCAGTTTGAACTTAATGAACTTTCAACTTCTACAACGCGCGCCAAAACATATCAAATCAACCCAGAATGACGCCAAATTTTTCATGCAAGTCCCAAATGACACAACAGAGCTAATCCAACTCTCGGAATAGTATTTTGATCCCGATATCACCAAAGTCAACTCTCGGTCAAACCTCTCAACATTTCAAAAAACATCAACTTTCAAATGTTTGCTCAAATGCTTCAAATTACTGTACGGATCTCCAAATCCAAATTTGGACGCACGCCTAAGTCCAAAATCACCATACGAAGCTATTGGAATCATCAAAATACTATTTCAGAGTCGTCTACACAAAAGTTAAATTTCGGTCAACTCTTATCGATTAAGCTTCTAAAAACCCGAATCCTTCTTCCAAATCAATCCCGAATCATCCGAAATCCAAACTCGACTGCGTACGCACGTCATAACACATAATACGTAGTTGCTCGAGACCTCATGCCGCCGAACGGGACGCTAATTCTCAAATCGACCGGTCGGTCGTTACATTCTCTCCCTTTTAATCAAACGTGCATCCTCGAACATGCCAAGAATCATTCTGAATTTATCAATCACTAAGTGCACTTACCATACATACACCCGTGGGTGATCCCACGTCACCCCAATCCACATAGGTCTGATGACACCATCCCAACTAAAAATTATTCCTTTCACCCATACTGAAAACCATAGAACCAATTGTCTAACCATCCAATCATATTCATAAAGTACGCCTATAAGGTATCAACCTCAACCAGCTGCAACAACGTATGCCTATGCCCACAAGGTACAACCACGTGATGGAACACATCACACATATGCCTTCAGCAACAACTCTAGCCACAATATCTTCCATAATCAAATCTAGTGCTGACAATTAGCCTCAAACCCATTAGAACCCTGTTACAAACCTTCACAACACTGACAATGTTACATGAAACATGAAGACTTCAAAACTATTCACCTGAATCAACAAGTCACATCAAATGCCACCGGGGCACACACCTCACAATCTAGAACTCAATAAGCACACCATGAATATGACTGAATATATAAGGAAACGCATGAAGGAACTATCAAACAAGCCCGAAAGGCACCACTCCCTATCAGTACCATACTACGAACCAATTACATAAGAAAGAATCAAAACATATGAACAAATCACAAGGATCACATCCTGATATAACTCCAACGCGGCACGCAACCCTGTTCAAACATATCGAAACACATGACACCGCGAGGGTCTCACCCTCAACCCTGAATCGCAAATAGAATACACATCATACCGACTAAAACCTCCCATTAATTCAATTTCGCCAACAAAATCACAACACATACTGAACTCCCACACCGGTAGAGAATCTAAACTGCAAATCATAACCTATCACCCATAAATCACATAAGAACTACTAAAATGAGTAATAGAAAGTCACTTCTAGTCTCATAACTCTCAATAATGAATAAAACAAAATGATAGATATAGGCTACCACTATAGAATCTCCCGACGGGGGTAAACACATAAGCAGAGTACAAGATCACGAAACTCATCCATATGTGAAGTAAAATAGAAGAACTCACCCTGATAAATAGAACCGCAACAAGATACGAATGATGATCCTTTATAACAAATCAAAACCATAAATGTACGACATCATCTATTGCAGCGGCCTTATCCCTACTATAGAGAACATATTAACGGGTCGGGCCTCCCCCTCTTTGGCGCCCTCTACTCGCTTGACTTGTACCCGAAGCTGGTGGTGCAGGGATATTAGCAATTAGAGCAGAACTCATAGCCTGAATACCCCGCTGCAACATATCTGTTCTGAGTTTGAGATAATCTCTCATGATGTGGCTGGTATTTCCATACTCAAAGCAACCTCTCCGCTAACGTGGCTATGGAAGTTGTCCGATACGGGTACTCTAAGACCCATGGGTACCTGAAACACCGTGCGAAACCTGAAGTGCAAACTAAACTGGTTGACCCCCAAAAACCTCTATCATGTCGTACCTTGACTCCAAAATAGGAATTAATAGGTATATCCGGTTTACCAGGCCTCTTAGCCTCCCCGCCCTCTCTCTCCTGACCCCGCATAACATCTAGTCGGCAAACAATCTCTACCACCTGCTGAAATGGAACATCCGACTCCAGCTCGCGAGCCATGCTGAACAATTCATTGAATATAATGGCATACTTTGACACTGACATAGTACCCCAGCGGAGCTACTCAAACTCCGCGTGCAATGCATCTCGAAGGGTTTGGGGAACAAACTCTCTCAAGAATACCTCCGAAAACTGAACCCATGAAAGTGAAGTTGCATTGGCCGGACAACCCAACTCACACACTTGCCACCACTGAAAGTTGGAGGGTAATACTTCTTGAACCTCGCAAGTCTAAGCTGTTATTCCACATATGTCGATGCCCTAAACACGAGCTGAATCGGGATAACAGGTTGTGTTAGAATGACACCTAGAACCTGACCAACGTGGACTCGCTGCTCTGGAGTAAGGGCGGCGGGAGTCTGAGCTCCTCCCCCGATCTGTGAAGTAGCTTATGCAACTGGGATCAACCCCACCTGAGCCAATGTTCTGAACATGCTCAGGAATTGTGCTAAAGTCTCATGAAGACCTGGGTAACAATAGGCACCTCTAGTACTTGTCCCCCAACCGGAGCTACTAGTGGCCCCTCAACTGCTGCTCTGACAGGTGCTCTAGCTGTAGCACGTGTTCCTCCTCTGCCTATGCCTCTGTCTTTGTCCCGACCCCTGACAACACCGGCTTTAGGGCAGCATCGTCAGTAACTACAGCTCATGTCCTCACCATTTGTGAGAGAATAGAATGACAAATGTTCAAACTCTGAGATCAATAAACTCGCATGATAAGTATGAAGGAAAGTGAAACTGTCATAATAGTTTCGTAGCCTCTCGAATATAAGTACATACGTTTCCGTACCGATCCGCAAGACTCTACTAAACTCGGTTATGTCTCGTAGCACCGATGAACCTAGGGCTCTGATACCAACTTGTCACGGCCCAAATTTTCCTCTGTAGGATGTCGTGACGGCACATAGTCTCTAAGACTAGGTAAACCTAACACTTACTAAGTAAATAAAAAAATTTGACCATCAAATGAAAAATACGAGATAAATATTTTTATACAAATTACAATTCCCAAAACTGGTAGTATAAGTCATAAGCTCTACTGAGTTCGCTAAGAGAATCCTTAATGTCAACTTTTTGAATGGAAATCAGACAGTATAAAAACGAAATAAGAAGTTGAATCTAAGGCCTGCAAACGCGACTGATGTTGCCCAAATTCACACCACTGATTGGGATTGTGAAGCGGTCGATACAATTATAATTACCCAACTTTGAGTCGGGGTCGATTCCTCATAGAGATTATATTGGATTAGGTATATACTTAGACTAGGTGTATGACGTGCCTAAATTGCACTTCCACATACTTGGTTGTTTCTTTCTACTTCTAAAATTTATTCTATTATTTGTAAATGTAAAGCTATAGAACGATATCTTTGGTGTTGTTGTTTTTCAAGTTTATAAAAGATCTAGGATTGTGACTTCCACCTAGGTGGTTACCTAATGGGTTGTGGGCTTTAGGGCATGTTTTGTTGGTCGAGGTGTAATATAGCAATCAACACGCGATTTCCCACTCAATACCTCTCGGTAGTTAGAGTGCTTTTGCCCAATCTGGCTTTCTCAACTCCAAATAGGTAATTCACAAAACTGTTGATATATGCTCAAGTCGGGTCTTATTATCTCTAGATTCAACCCTTTAATTCGGGATATCAATTTCTTGTTAGCCAAGTTTTCCTAGACTTAGTCTCTCTTTCTCAAGTAAAGACTAAGTCAATTAAGTATGAATCAATGTTTCCAATCATTAATTACTAAATTCAAGCAAGAACTAAGCTAAATATCATACACCCAACCTTAAACAAGCCCTAAATCAAACACCCATTAGGTACCCACACTATGTTTGGGTCACAACACTAGCTAGAGATTTTGCTACTCATAGGAAAAAATAAAGAAACTAAGGAACAACAAAAAAAACAACCCAGTATAATCCCACTAGTGGGGTCTGTGAGGCTATTGTGTATGCAGACCTTACCCCTATCCTGGGGTAGAGTGGTTGTTACCCATAAACCCTTGGCTCTATCCTTCCAAGAACTCCCCACATTGCACTTGGGGTAAATTGAACTCACAACCTTTTTTGTTGGAAGTGGAGGGTGCTAACCACTAAAGCAACCCACTCTTGTCGACACTAAGGAAGAAACTAAGGAAGAAAATAAGATTAAACTCATAATAGATGATAAAGGGATGAAAATCCAATGTTAAAATGATAAACTAATACAAAGTTTCCCAAAGCAGTAAAGGAAAAACGGCTATCTACTTTCTGGAGTTCAAACTTAACCTAAATTGGACAAAAAGAACTATTTATACACATCTGAAATTATTGGACAAAATTGCCCATGTGGAGGTTCTGTGGCCGCACAATTATGTGTGCGGTCCACACTTTGAAGATGGGCTTGACATGATGGATTTCTGCGGCCACACAATTCTAGGTTGTGGTCGCACGTCTTCAGATTCTGCGGACTGCACATTTTTGAGTCCGGTCGCACTATTGAATTTGAGCTTTACAGGAGGGACTTCTGCGGACCACACATTTCTGAGTGCAACCGCACTCTTGAATTCTGCGGCCGCACTCAATATTGTGCGGTCCGCACTTTGCTCTTTTTGCTTGGTTTTAGTCCTTGTCCAAATATACTCCTTCTTGAGTTGAATTTCATCGTTTTGGCTCTTTTTCCAATGCTCCTACAAGTAAGCACATTTTATCAGTTTTTGGGAATACCTTTAAGCATATTTGAGCTAAAACTAAAGTAAAAGAGTGCAAATAAGTAGTCAAAATCCCTACTTATCAACTCCCCCAAACTTAAGCTTATGCTTGTCCTCAAGAAAATAATGTAATTCCAACCTCCACAAGAAAAGAGCTATTTCAGTTGGCCTAAGTTGTATCAAACACACATCAATTGGGACCAATAATTACCCACACACTCATGAATTATCAACAAGGCCATGTTTTGAATGTTAAAGCACAAATAGCTCTAATGTGACACTTGAGAAGCAAGAGTTGACTTTACTCATCAAGGAAGTTCGCACTTTCATGTAGGTCATTGTGGATCCCAAACTCCTCGTATACTCTCCATATGCTCATCTCACTCAAGAATATTGCACTCAATTCAATGATTCGTGAAAGATTCGCTCATCACTCTCAAAAGAATGTCACAAGTACGGCTCTAATTACCATATGTTTTTCCCTCATGTAGATCACCACTAATGTAAGCCCACTGGGCTTGAAATCACGTAGGGATTGTTTGGCATGTAATGAAGGCTTTTGGACTAAGGAGGGAAATGTTGGAATAGAACGGGTTAATCTTTCCTTTAGCACTCTATTTTCTCTTTTTGGCTCATACTTTGCCGACTCTTTGAGTCATTTTCTTTTTTTCCCTTAGGAAACTAGAGAGACTTGACATCACTCTTTCATAGCATGATATTCATATTCTCCTTATTTGTTTTCTCCATGCTTTGCACTTTGTCTATCTTTTGAATCCTTTTAACCCTTCAAATTATTCACTTTCTTTTTGTGTTTTTCTTTTGTTCTTTCTTTCTTTTTATTTGCCTTTCCTTTTTTTCATTTATTTTCTCTTCTTGTGCCTTGATACCACTTTCAAACTCCTCATCTCTACCCCAAACTTATGTTTTCACCATTTGTTTCTCATGAGTGCTAAGGAAAGCTTAGGTGCCAAGAGAAGGTCACTATAAAACGAGTAAAGACTTATAACATGGTTATCGAATGAATGAAAAAAGCTTTAGGCTCAAAAGGGTTGACTAAGGATAACATCATTGGTGGGCCATGGAAGGTTTCAAAACGGGTCAAGGAGAGCCTACAATCACTTCTCAAGCCAAACAAACTTAGAATTTAGCCTAGAAACACATACGGGCAAGTTCTAGATCATTCGCATGGGTACTTGGACTTGTAACAAAATATCTCACCTCTCACACAACCGGATTGTTAAAGAGGATAGAGTTGAGGGCCCACAACAACCATATTCAAGATTGAAGATTACTAATGGTTCAGCTAAACCACCTGATGATTGCCTAAGTCAACACAAAAGTCACAAGGTCACTAACTAGAGCCATTTTTTTTAAAAGCTTGTTTTTAACCATAAGCGTGTAGTTAAGTGTGTTGGTACCAAGTGAAGCATGTTTGACCCCTTTTTATTCATTAACACTATTGTTTCTACCTAAACATCAAAAATGGACTCAATCCCTTAAGAAGGTTGTCATGCCATCCATCGTTGGGAAGAGCCACCCGGTTCACACAAAACCCACCTTTGGAAAAAACAGTGGTATTAAGAAAATCAAAGGCTTATTGCTCAATTAAACATAAAAAAAGCTACCGAATCAAAAAGAAGCTATTAACATAGATAAAAAGCTAGACTACTAAGAAAATAAAATAAAGAAGCTATGAAATAAGCTACTGAAAGTAAGACAAATGAATATACAAACAAAGGGGAATAGAATATATACATCAAAAGAGATGGAGGAATATATACATAATGAAAGAGAAAATAAAGATAAAAGAAAAATAGTATTAAAGTTATTACAGGCCAATGTCATCAAATTAAACCTACCAAAATAGACCACCCCGTGAATAAAAATAAGCATTGTCCTCAATGCTTAGAAAAATCAAAATAAGGGAGGGTAGAGAGTATAGAAAACTTCCTATGTGGTCTCAGGGTGCATGGCAGCATCACCATCCTCGGGCTCCTCCAACTGGATCTCATAATCCTCTGCTCGGGGAACAACGGGGTTGGAGAACATCTGAAGCACCTCCTCGGCAGTATGGGTAGAAAGGTCTGGCTCGTCAGACTGGCCAGCTGGTGCCTCTGCTGATGGTGCTGCTAGGTCTGCTGGTACTGATGGATATGTCTCCATCAGTATGTCAAATGGTAAATCACCAGCTGTTGCAATCTTTGTCACCTCATTTCTCAATCTCTCCACTTATTTCTTCGAGGCCTGTGATTTCCTCATCTTCTTCACTTGTTTGCCCAACTCCTCAATAGCTCCCCCATGTGCCACCAGTGTATTCATAATGGTCTTCTGGTTGTCCATGATCTTCTTCAATGTTTCCTCCACTAACGGAGGAACCCGTGGTACTGCTGGTGTAGAAGACTGTGCTACAACAACACTGGATATGTCAGATAGCTTTGAAGTAGCTGTCTGCATCCAGTTGTTGAGACTCGCAGTGCAGTGAGTGGATATGTGGATGAGGCAGGCACTAGTACTGATGTTGATGGTCTAGAAGATAAAGGTGGTGGCATTTTAGTTGTCTCGGTGGAAGGATCGGACGCTGTGGAAGGCATGGGAGCTGTAGATGGATCAACTGTAGAATCTGTAACCACCAACGATGGCTCATCAGGTTGGCCAACAGTAGTACTTTCCTTACTCTTGAACTTTGGGTTTCCCGGACCTTGCAAGGAGTACCATGAGAAGGGCTTCTTGGCCTGCACTTTTGTATCAAAACTACTTGGCTCCACCATTGCATCCGTGAGATATTCTGTGAGGGTGTTGGGATATGGGTAGGAGCTTTCACCTTTCTGGATGACCACTGACATGTTAGCCGACATGATGGCACCCACATTGATTGGGTTCCCGGCCATGATAGATGCCACCAAAATTGGTCGGGGAATCGGAAGATAGTTCTCATTCTGGCGTGGGTCAATACAGCTGCACATAAAAGTTTGCCACCCCTTTGCTTCAAAGTTGAGGGTGGCCCATGCAATGGGAACCTCTGTTGTGATCCACGGTGGTGGTTGGTCCTGGAGGAGCCAAAATCTCTACTAACCAAGGGCGAGCTACATCACCCATAGTAAGCTTCTGCAAGTACTAGTTTGCCTCTACCTCCTCGAATCCCAGGTGAGTGTTCAGAGTGCTTGGGTCGAATCCGACTTTCAAATTTCTCACTTTGGTCACTTTGGAACCATTCTTGATGTGTGCCACATTGGCATAAAACTCCCGTACCAAGTGCTCTTTGGCATCCATAACACTCTGGGTGAACCACATCCACCCCTTGCGCTCCCTGAACTGCTTAAGGACATTTGGATTGTATTTATCCAAATCCTTCAGCAAGAATTGTCGCTCAAGTGTGAGCGATCTCTAGGGCCACCACTCTCTAATCTTTGTGAAGGTAGTCAAACTCACGAACCTATCTACCTATACTTCCTTCTTCTTCAACCTCTCTAGGACGCCCACTCTAGTGTCTCCTCCCCTACCATCATCAGGAATATCATCATCATCTACTTCAACTGGTGCAGAGGGAGTGTGTGTAGAGGAGGGCTCTAAACCCTGGCTACCGGCATCGGAACCCTCAGAAGAACTTGTTGTGGTGGAGGGTTCGTTGCACAGTTGGTATCTCCTAGTGAATTGTGGTGGTTGGGGCTGGGCCTCAAGCTGTACCTCCACTGAGTGACCCTCAGAGGCTTCCCTAAACGGGACATACGAGCTTGATTCTGAGGGCTCTATGGCCCTACCTCTCCCACTGGTCGGCTCTTTGGCTATTGCTTTTGATTGCACTCCCAGAGGTTGAGTGCCCTTTCCTCGGCCTTGTGAGGGTTCACCCCTCCCTTTAGATGTATCACCTCTTCCTCGTGATCAATTCATTGTCTGCAATACAAAGCACATAAGTCAGTTAAAGTTTAGAAGCATGTTAACAGTTGCAGGAAATCAGTGTACAAAAGAGACAGTGCGGACCGCACAATATTGAGTGTGGCCGTAGACTGCCTTGTGCGGACCGTAAAATTTTAAAGTGTGGTCGCACATGCTGAAGTGCAGACCGCACAATTTTGAGTGCGGCCGCACAAAACCAGGTTCAGAATATTGGTTCTCTGAATTTTCGAAGTGCAGTCGCACATAATTTTCCGCAGACCGCATAATTTTTCTGCGAACCGCACAACTTTGAGTGCGGTCCGCACTTTTCATGTATCACATTTTGCCCTAATTCGAGATCTGCGGACCGCACAATCAAAAATAAAACGACATTGAATTAGGTTTTGCAATATTTGCACAATTTAACACATGGTATTTTCAAATTAAACATGATGAATGATCTACCTAGTCCCTAATGAGCACATATGAAATTACCCACAAATTTTAAAGCACACATGTAGAGCATTTGACATTTTAGGCCTAAAAATAACTATACTAATTAAGAACAAAAAAAAACAAATTGAAAAATCTAAACATGAATTTAACATACCATTGATGAAGGATGGGGGTAAGAATCTACACTGATGAAATGAATGTGGATTGTGAGGTACTTTTTGTGCACTGTGCTTGCTTAGGTCTCAAAATTTTAGTGTGTGTAAAGTTGTGAATAGTGCAATGAGGTCCTATTTATAGGTTGACCAAAGTCGATCAAAATTGAAGCTGAGTGCGGCCGCACAATTTTGAGTGTGGTCCACACTCTTTACCCGAACCTTACTGAAGTTTTGCGGTCCGCACAAAAGTGAATGCGGCTGCAGACTCTTTACTTGAACCTTGCTGAGTTCTGTGGTCCACACAAAAGTGAGTGCGGCTGCAGGAATTTGTGCGGTCCACACAATTTTGTGTGTGACCGCAGAATGGCCTTTTCTCTACAATTCAAAACTTCAGAGAGTTGGAGTTTTGGGTGTCCAGTTGTGCGGCGGCACAAAGAATTGTGCGGCCGCAAATTCTTCTCTATTGTGGCATACAAAATTGTGCGATCCGCATAATAAATGTGCGGTCCGCATTGTTTCAACACTTGGCCAATTTTTTCGAACACAGTACCAGCAATGCGCACTCATTCCTGCAATTCACTTCAAAACCAATTAGCTCAATACAAAACCTATCTAAAAAAGAAGAACATAAAAAATGAAAAGAAACATAGGTTGCCTCCTAAGAAGCACTTGATTTAACGTTGTGATACGACGCAGATTACCATCAATCACTTGAAATGAATTAACGCCACGACGTGGACATCATCAACTTTACCAAGATAATGCTTTACCCGGTGACCATTGACTGTACTTCATCATTTTTGTTCTTCAAGTCTAATGCACCAAAGGATGTGACATTCACTACCTCAAATGAACCACTCCACTTAGACTTCAGCTTTCCCGGGAATATTCGTAATCGAGAATTGATCAATAACACAAGATCACCTTCTTGAACTCCTTGTTCCGAATGTACTTGTCATGGAGGTACTTCATCTTGTCCTTATATAAAGACGAACTTGTATAAGCATGGTACCAGAATTCATCAAGCTCATTCAATTATGCCTCCCTTAAGTTGGCGGCGAAATCCCATTCAAGATTAAGCTTCTTCAATGCCCACATAGACTTGTGCTCAAGTTCCATCGGAAGGTGACAAGCTTTCCCGAACACTAACCGGTATGCAGACATACCAATCGGTGTTTTGTAAGCCGTCCTATAAGCCCAAAGAGCATTATCAAGTTTCTTTTACCAATCCGTCCGGTTGGCATTCACCGTCTTTGACAAAATACTCTTGATCTCCCGGTTGGAGACTTCCACTTGCCTGCTTGCTTAAGGATGATAGGGGGTCGAGACTTTGTGAGTGACACCATACTTTGTGGGTAAGGTATCAAAAGCTTTGTTGCAAAAGTGTGATCCCCCATCACTAATAATGGCCCTTGGAGTACCAAATCTTGTGAAGATTTTCTTTTTTAAAAATGCTACCACACTTCGAGCTTCGCTGTTGGGTAAAGCCAAGGCTTCAACCCACTTTGACACATAATCCACAAGTACCAAAATGTAAGTGTTCCTACAAGAGCTCACGAACGGACTCATGAAATCAATGCCCCACACATCAAAAATGTCAATCTCCAAGGTGGTGGTGAGGGGCATCTCATTTTTCTTAGAACTCCCACCGGCCCTTTGACATTCATCACAACGCTTGACGAGATCGCTAGCGTCCTTGTAAAGATTAGGCCAATAGAATCCACAACTCAACACTTTTGTTGCCGTTCTAGCTCCACCATGGTGACCACCATATGGTGAAGAGTGGCAAGCCTCAAGAATTTCCACTTGTTCTTCCTCCGGTACACATCGTCGAATCACACCATCGGTACAAATCCGGAAGACATATGGCTCATCCCAATAATAGTCAAGGCAATCCCATTTAAGCTTCTTCCTTTGGTTTGAAGAGAACTCATTCGGTACAATAACACTCACAAGATAATTTTCTAAGTCGGCGAACCATGGCATCCCGGTATTTGAAATGGCTAGAAGTTACTCGTCGGGGAAGGAATCATTTATCTCAAGGCCGTCATGTGGCCTCCCCTCCTCCTCCAAACGAGACAAGTGGTCCGCCACTTGGTTTTCACTACCCTTGCGGTCTTGAATCTCTAGATCAAACTCTTGCAATAGAAGCACCCACCGCATTAACCTTGCTTTTGAATCTTTTTTGCTCATTAAGTACCGAAGCACCGCATGATCGGTGTGGACAATCACCTTTGTACCCATCAAGTACGGGTGGAACTTCTCCATAGCAAAGACAATAACAAGGAGCTCTTTTTTGGTCACCGTGTAATTGACTTGGGCATCATTTTTGGTCTTGCTAGCATAGTATACCGATGGAAGATTTTGTTGATACGTTGCCCCAAACCTGCTCCAACCTCCACATTGCTTGCATCACACATGAGCTCGAAAGGAAAGATCCAATCCGGTGAGGTGATAATAGGAGTAGTAGTCAATTTCAACTTGAACAATTTGAATGCCTTCATGCAGTCCTCGTTGATATAGAACTCCGCATGACCTAAGAAGCTCCTCACTCCCTTCACGGATGTAGGGGTGGGAGTTTAGATATCACCTCTATTTTGGCCTTGTCGACCTCAATACCATGCTTTGAAATTTTGTGGCCGAGGACAATGCCTTCCTCGACCATGAAGTGACATTTCTCCCAATTCAAAACTAAGTTTGTCTCCTCACATCTTGCCAAGACCTTATCCAAGTTGTTCAAGCAATCATCAATAGAATTTCCGACCACGAAAATGTCGTCCATGAAGACCTCAAGAAAATCCTCCACTATGTCGGTAAAGATGGCCATCATACACCGTTGAAAAGTTGCTCGTGCATTGCATAACCCAAATGGCATTCGCGAGAATGCGAAAGTACCATAGGGACAAGAGAAAGTAGTCTTCTCTTGGTCATTCGGAGCAATAAGAATTTGATTGTAGCCGGAATATCCATCAAGGAAACAATAAAAAGCTCGACCGGCCAACCTATCAAGCATTTGATCAAGGAATGGGAGTGGGAAATGATATTTCCGAGTGACTTTGTTGAGCTTCCGATAGTCCATACACACTCTTCACCCGGTCACCGTTCTGGTGGGGATCAACTCATTCTTGTCATTTGTGACCACAGTCATGCCCCCTTTCTTTGGGACACATTGCACCGGAAAGGTCCACGAGCTATCGGAAATGAGGTAAACAACCCCGGCATCCAACCATTTTATGATTTCTTTCTTCACTACCTCTTGCATTTCTTCATTTAATCTTCTTTGATGTTCAACTGAGGGTTTGGCATCCTCCTCCAAAATAATCTTGTGCATGCAAAAGGCCGGGTTTATACCCCGAATGTCCGCCAATGTCCATCCTATAGCTTTCTTCCTCTTTTGTAGCACCACCAAAGTAGAGTCTACCTGCACGTTAGTCAAACAAGAGGAAAGAATAAACTGTAAAGTAGAACATAGCCCAAGGAATTCATACCTAAGATGTTGAGGCAATGGCTTTAACTCCAAAGTGGGAGGCTCCTCGATTGAGGGCTTTGTTGGAGAAGTCTTCCGGTTCTCAAGATCTAAGGACAATTTTCGAGGTTCATAAGTGTAAGACCCCATTCCTTGCAATGCATTTACATATTCCACATAGATTTCCTTTTCATCATCATCATGATTAAGCAATACATCCTTCGAAGTATCATCAACATTCATCATGGCACTAGCATCATCAACAATCACCTCGGTCACAAAGTCCACAAACGAACAAACTTCATTGCTATTCAGTTGCCTCATAGATTTGCATACATGGAAAACCACCTCGTCATCGCCAACCCGGAAGGTGAGCTCACCGGTTTCCACATCAACAAGAGCCTTCCTCGTAGCAAGGAAAGGTGTACCCAAGATAATAGGCACCTCATAGTCCACTTCGCAATCAAGAATCACAAAGTCTGTCGGGAGGATGAGCTTATCAACACGAACCAGCACATTATCAATAATACCCAATGGTCTCTTCATAGTACGATCCGCCATTTGTAAACTCAAAGATATAGGTCTTGGTTGCCCAATTCCCAATGTTTTGAACACCGAGTGGGGCATCAAGTTGATAGTCTCCCCTAGATCACATAGAGCTTTGGCAAAGTCGGAGCTCCCAATAGTGCAAGGGATTGTCAAAGCGTCGGGATCTTCCAACTTCGGAGCCATTGAGTGCACAATAGCACTCACTTGATGTGTCATCTTGATAGTCTCACAATTCATTGATCTTTTCTTTGTCAGCAAATCCTTCATGAACTTTGCATAGACGGGCATTTGTTCCAACGACTCAACCAATGGCACATTGATGGATAAGCTCTTCATTATGTCAATAAACTTATTGAATTAGTTCTCGCTATTTTGCTTGGCGAGCCTTTGAGGCCTTTGGCACTACTGGTTCCGGTATGTCAATCACGTGTTCCCTAGATGGGTTCACTTCTTCTTGAGTCTCCTCCACATTTTCATAAATATCAGTTCTCACTTCTTCATTAGCTTGAACCACATTGCTTGGAATTTCATCTTCTTGAATCACTACATCATCATCTACAATTCTTCTTTGGTTTGAGGTTGTTGCCTCCCCACCTTTTCCACTCCTTGTGGTTATGGCCATGGTATGTCCCGTGTTATTCACACCCTTCGGGTTCACCACCGTGTCACTAGGTAGTGTCCCCTTAGGACGAGTGTTTAAAGCTTGCGAGATTTGCCCTGATTGAACGTCCAAATTACGGATTGAAGTGTTGTGAGAGGCTAGTTGATCCTCGGAGTCGGCATTTTTCTCCATCATTTATTTGAACATATTTTCAATCTGTCTCATATCATTATTCGAAGAGCTAGAACCATGAGACGGATAAGGAGGCGGGTTGCTTGGTTGTTGATACATCGGGGGCCTTTGAAAGCCCGACCCCCGATTACCTTGGTTATTATTCCAACCCCTTTGGTTGTTGCCTCACCAATATCTTTGATTGTTGCCAACCCAATTGCCTTGGTTTCCTTGATTATTGTTATTATTCCAATTATCTTTATTGTTGTTACTACCACTCCAATTGCCTTGGTGGTTTTGATTGTTCCAATTTCATTGATTTCCTTGAGATCGCCATTGTTGTTGATTTGGGCCTTGAGAGTTGTTTCTTTTCCCTTGGTAGTTGTTCACATATTTCACTTCTTCCTCTTGCTCATTGTATGATTCTTGGTCAACCCCACTATCATTTTGCACAAATTGTTCCACATGGTTTTGCACTTGTTGACCCTTTTGCCTTCGCTTGTTCACCATCATGTTGACACCTTCCATTGCATTTACTTGCTTAGGACCTTGAACTTGTTGAAGTTGAGCTTTGGCTAATTGATTCATTGTTGTGGTCAACTCGGCAATTGCTTGCCCGTGATCATGCAATTCTTTGTGTAGGTGAATCATATTTGGATCACCTTGAGGAACATTAGTATACTTTGCCATGTCTATGAAGTATCCGCCATTTCATCTAAAATATCACAAACTTCGACATATGGTGTTGTCATAAAATTCCCACCAGCATGTTGGTTGACCACGCATTGATTGGTAGTATTGATCCCCCTGTAGAAAGTTTGTTGAATCATAGCCTCAGTCATGTCATTATTTGGGCACTCTTTCACCATAGTACGGTACCTCTCCCAAATCTCTTGCAAAGGCTCATTGGGTTGTTACTTGAATGCTAGAATCTCGTCTGGAAGAGCAGCTATACGCCCGGAGAAAAGAATTTGGCAATGAATTTTTCCGCCAATTCATCCGACGTATGAATAGAATGGTTTGGCAATCTTTATAACCAATCCAAGGCTTTCCCCCATAGAGAGAAGGGAAATAGCCTCAACCTTAGAGCATCCTCAGAGACGTTGGTTTGTTTACTCCCCTAGCAAGTGTCCACAAACCCCTTCAAGTGTTTGTATGCATTTTGACTCGGAGCCCCGGTGAAGGATCCCCATTGTTCTAGCAATTTAAGCATAACATTGGTGATTTGGATGTTGCCCGCCCTAATGCGGGGCGTGACTATGGCACTTGCGTATCCTTCATTTGGAAACACTCGGTGTGGAGCCGCTCTTGGTGGAGGTGGGGGAGGGGCGGGAATATCGTCATGAGGCAGTCGGCCTCCCCTATTTGCTTGAGGTTCAAGAGGAACCTCCTCCCCTTGGTCATCGTCCACTTCCTCCCCCAAAGGCAAGTTTCTGAGAGGATCATTGTTGAGAGCCATATTTGTACCTACAAATCGATTCATAAAAAGGTTAGTAACTTGGAAGGAAAAGAAGACAAGTCATACACAATACCAAATATATAGCTAAATCTATTTTTAGCTCCCCGACAACGATGCCAAAAACTGATGTCGCCCAAATTCACACCACTGATTGGGATTGTGAAGCGGTCGATGCAATTATAAATACCCAATTTTGAGTCAGGGTCGATTCCTTAGAGATATTATATTGGATTAGGGCTTATATTGGATTAGGTTTATATTTAGACTAGGTGTATGACGTGCCTAAATTGCACTTCCACAAACTTTGTTGTTTCTTTCTACTTCTAAAATTTATGCTATTGTTTGTAAATGTAAAGCTATAGAATGATATTTTTGTTGTTTTTCAAGTTTATAAAAGATATAGGTTTGTGACTTCCACCCAGGTGGTTACCTAACGGGTTCTGGGCTTTAGGGTATATTTCGTTGGTCGGGGTGTAATATAGCAATCAACACGTGATTGCCCACTCGATACCTTTTGATAGTTAGAGTGGTTTTGCCCAATTTGGCTTTTTTAAGTCTAAATGGGTAATTCACAAAACCGTTGATATATGCTCAAGTCGGGTCTTACTATCTCTAGATTCATCCCTTTAATTGGGGTTATCAATTTCTTGAGTTCACCCTAATTTCTTGTTAGCCAAGTTTTCCTAGACTTAGTCTCTCTTTCTCAAGTAGAGACTAAGTCAATTAGGCATGAATCAATGTTTGCAACCATTAATTCCTAAATTAAAGCAAGAACTAGGCTAAATATCATACACCCAACCTTAAACAAGCCTAAAGCAAACACTCATTAGGTACCCACACTAGGGTTGGGTCACAACCCTAGCTAGAGATTTATCTACTCATAGGCAAAAATGAAGAAACTAAGGAAGCAAATAAGATTAAACTCATAATAGATGATTAAGGGATGAAAATCCTATGTTAAAATAATAAACTAATACAAAGTTTCCCAAAGCAGTAAAGGAAAAATGGTTATCTACTTTCTGGAGTTCAAACTTAAACTAAATTTGATGAAAAGAACTATTTATACACAGCTAAAATTATCGGACAAAATTGCCCCTTCGGAGGTTCTACGGCCGAACAATTCTGTGTGTGGTCCGCAATTTGAAGCTGGGCTTGACAGGATGGACTTCTACGGTCGCACAATTTTGGGTTGCGGCCGCACGTCTTCAAATTCTGTGGATCGCACATTTCTGAGTGCGGCCACACTCTTGAATTTGAGCTTGACAGGAGGGACTTCTGCGGACCGCACATTTCTGAATGCAGCTGGACTCTTGAATTCTGCGGCCGCACAATAATACTGCGGTCTACACTTCTTCATGGACTCAGAACTCCATCTCTCTGAACCTCATCTTCTGCGGTCGCACATTTCTAAGTACAACCGCACTCTTGAATTCTGCGGCCACACAATAATAGTGCGGTCCGCACTTCTTCATGGACTCAGAGCTCCATCTCTCTAAACCTTATCTTCTGCGGCCGCACAATAATTATGCGGCCCGCACTTTGCCAAGGCATTATGTCAGAGGTCCTTCATAGTCTGCGGCCGCACTCAATATTGTGCGATCCGCACTTTGCTCTTTTTGCTTGGTTTTAGTCCTTCTTGAGTTGAATTTCTTCGTTTTGGCTCTTTTTCCAATGCTCCTGCAAGTAAGCATATTTTATCAGTTTTCGGGAATACCTTTAAGCATTTTTTAGCCAAAATCAAAGTAAAATAGTGCAAATAAGTAGTCAAAATCCCTACTTATCAGAGACGACAAGTTTACCTTGAATATCCACAACTCGATCAGCCAGCTAATAACCAACAACAACCATGGCACCTGCACCTGCACAAAAATATGCAAAAACGTAGTATGATTACACCATAATGGTGGTAAGTATCAAGACTAGCCTCGGTGAAATAGTGACGAGTGACTGTCAATACACCTACCAGACAAAATAACTTGAACAAGCATGAAGGTGAACTAACAGAGGAAACAACATTAATATAAAGCTAAGCAGGATAAGGAACACAGATTAATACTTGCAATGATTCACTAATAACAACAATATTTAACAGGAAGCTGTCAGGTAATAATGTTGTAGAGTAAGCTGAACATAGTCTAAGTTCGGGGAATTCAAATAAAGGGAAAACCAGCAACAACTCCATAAGAACAACCGGTTTCACACCAGATCTGTTCAAGCATTTCCACGAGGTACCGAACCTCATAATCACAGCTCACGAGTCTCAATTCATGAACCCTAATCACTTGGCATCTTGTGATCCATACCTGCACCGATGACTCACGTGCCAAGTGAACAAATCTCATTGAGAGGGCATGTAGACAAGAATACATGTCAATAACATCAGGATTCATCTCCACAAACTGATATGGGTGATTAATCTACGTGTATGCTTGTACAAGTGTTCTACCATAATCTAAGTCAACAAATAAGAGCAAAGACAATAAATGGCACATAAGAAACGATCACCAAAAAATATACAATGTAAATAAGAGAACTGTGAAGTTTGAAACAGCAATCATCACAACAAGATTAGCTACATAAAACTGAGCAAATAATGCAACACGGAGGAGAAGAATTAATAGTATACTATGGAAAACAACAATCAAAGACAAGTGCACAAAAAAAGGGTAATGACAATAAGAACACTCCCAAGGTACCACCTCGTAAACTCAAATCGTAAAATGAATCACAACTTTCCTTATATCACCCATATATATCAATAATAACAACGGCATGAGAGAAACCTTGTGTAAACAATAACAATTGCACGGCAGAAACTTCGTACAACAATAACAACCGCATGACAGAAACCTCATGCCACAATAACAACCACACGACAGAAACCTCGTGCCACAATAGCAACCACATGGCAGACACCTCATGCCATAATAACAACCGCACGACAAAACCTCGTGCAACAATAACAACTGCACGGCAGAAACCTCGTGCAAACACAACACTGAATACAATAGCAACAACGACAATAACACAAGAATACGTCAAGTAAATCAACTCAGGAACTCCAGAACACAAAGAGACGGAAGAACAAGCTCAAAAGGAAAGACACAACAGGAAATAATGGTACAACATTATTTATTAAGCAATACAAAATATTTAGATCAAAGTCTGCAGCTCATAAGAACGTTTTACAAATGTAATATTCTTATTTTGATCGTCAATTGATGTTTATTTATTTCAAAGATACCTACTTACATAACATGCTAAGTTAATTGATACGCCTTCCCATAAGCGATAAATGATGTGTTTACTTTCTTTGATGACATATCTTAATTAGCTTGAATTGTGTACGTATTCCTTCTGGTACAATTGTATAAAATATTAAAATGTCTTCTATTCTAGTCTTGAATTTTCTGTGAGTAGGCTAACAAATGCTTCATAAAATACGCCCTCCATTCCAATATTGTGGGTCCTAAAAATGGCCTAGTAGATATCATAAGATTAATGGGTAGAAGAAACAGTATGAGTATATTGTATTATTGGAACTTTATTACCATATGAGGTTTGTTAAATAAAACAAGACAACTCAAACTCCTTAACGCGAGCTGAGCATAATCTACCAATATTTCTTTAAATCCTACTTCATATACGATAATACAAACTAAAAGATGTTAACTTAGTTCACTAAACTAAGTGACTTTTCAATAGCACTTAAAGACTAAAAGAGGGACAACCATGGCATTAATCATCCGCACATCCTCATCGACTTGCATAATCTTTTTAATTCGAGCCTACAAATAAATAGGCAATAAGGTATTAGTATGGCTGTATTCATATCAAAGGGAAATTTAAGTTCTTATGACAAGATCATATGTGACTTGAATGCAATTTGGTCTAATTTAACACATTTAATAGGAAAAAAAAGGAGAATGACTAATATCCAAATTTTCACCAAAGTAACAGTTGTCAAAATCTTTCTCAAGAAAACAAACTCCGTGCAAAAAAGCATGAACCTTGAGAAACTAGACAAACAGTAAATCTACATAAAAACCTCAAACACTTTACCCTTCCATTGATTGTTTATTTTCTGCATAAAGGTGCCTTGAACAAGCCATATATCACAAATACTCTACCTCTCCTATAAACTCATGATATATCTGATCTTTATCTAATATACTATAGAGTTTTCTTTGAATCACTATACAGTACAGTGCTTACTTGTTAAATATATTTAGCTTTTCGTGAAGTGTCTTTCTAGGACTCAATAATCTCCTATATGTATAAATTTGTCCAAAGCACACTAGAGAGACTAGAATTTTTTCTAAGCACGAAAAGATAAAATGCTCAGTGGTAGTAAAATTCGAGTGGCAGTAAGTAGCCAACACGACCTATCATAAGTGTCTCAACAAACTATTCTACGTTTTTCTTCAAGTCTCTGATTACTCTTCCTAACAAGGTAGCATCAAATAATTGTTCGATCTTAATAATGAATTAACTTGATTAGTATCCCGGCATCAAACTAAAAGAAAAGTTGTTGAATCTTCAGTTCGTCTCACTCTATTTCATTGTACAAAAAGTAAAATTGCAACATCCTGTTTTTAGTTCTTCAATATGTGAAATGGAGTAAGAAACACAGATTATGCCATAAAAGAAACAGTAAAGAAATAAAAAGAAAGATAGTTGCTTAGATACCGAGCACCAATCTAACGCTCCCACAAAGCAAATCAAATGAAAAACATCAGTAAACATATTATCTTATAAGAAATTTGCAAGTCGGTACTCAAAACATACAGCAAATGCAAAAAGGAAATACCTAAATCAAAAATTTGAAAGGCTCATAGATGCGCTTGGATCTATCTTCAGCATCATTTACCCAGATCGCTCTCCCATCTAAACTCCGCAAGATTTTATATACATATTTATATATCAGTGAGAGAGAGAGATATCATTTGTGTTACCTGGTATTGGTGGCTGGCGACAGTGAAATAGAGAAGAGACAAAGCAATAGCGGTAGGGCAGTGATGGTAAGAAGTGTTTGCTACTTCTAAAATAATTTCAAATGTTTTCCGAACTTAGGTTTAAGGAATAGGCGGGAATATTTTAAGGAATAGGAGGGAATATTTTTTTTTGGTGAAAAACTATTTGGATGGGAAGATAAAATAATACGTAGTAAAAGTTTCTTTAAATTAGTGAATTTTAATGGCCATTTCGTTTTAATGCCAGTAAAAGGTGCTTAATACCGGCCAATGCTCATTTGCCGCTATCCTTTGGGTTTATGAAATTGTCTGATGGCCATTTCTTTATTACCGGTAATAGATTGCCGCTAAATGCCTTTTTGTTGTAGTGGGCCAACCAGTTTATTAGATTGGATGTTTCTCAGCCAGGCCGAGTTTTGGCTTGTGTGGTTTCTCGATCTTCTCTTTATGATCATATCAGAGAGCGTCAATATGATGACCCCCATCTTCTTATCCTCAAGGACATGGCTCAGCATGGCGATGCCAAGGAGGTAAGTATTGGAGATGACGATGTATTACGGATGTAGGGCAGGCTATCTGTGCCCAATGTAGATGGCTTGCATGAGTTGATTCTCCAAGAGGCTCACAGCTCGTAGTACTCCATTCATCCAGGTACAACGAAGATGATTCAGGACCTGAGGCAGCATTATTGGTGGAGGAGAATGAAGAAGGATATAGTGGAGTATGTATCTCGGTGCCTAAATTGCCAGCATGTGAAGCATGAGCATCAGCGACCAAGTGGATTGCTTCAGAAGCTAGAGATTCCGGAGTGAAATGGGAGCGGATTACTATGGATTTTGTTGTTGGGCTCCCACAGACTCAGAGGATGTTCGATGCAGTTTGGGTGATTGTGGATAGATTGACCAAATCAGCTCATTTTATTCTAGTGGTGACTACTTACTCTTCGGAGAAACTGGCTCAGTTTTACATTCGCGAGATTTTCAGGCTTCATGGCATGCCGGTATCTATCATCTCTGACCGGGGTACACAGTTTGCATTGCGGTTCTAGAGAGCCGTACAACATGATTTGGGTACGTGGGTGGAGTTACGTACATCATTTCACCCTTAGATGGACGGATAGTCGAGCGCACTATTCAGATATTGGAGGATATGCTTCGTGCGTGTGTGAGGGATTTTGTGGGTTCTTGGGATCAGTTCTTGCCGCTTGCGGAGTCTGCCTACAATAACAGTTATCAGTCAAACATTCAGATGGCCCCGTATGAGGCTTTGTATGGTAGGCAGTGCCGGTCTCCGGTAGATTTGTTTGAGTCGGGTAAGGTTAGGCTATTGGATACAGACTTGGATCAGGATGCTTTGAAAATGGTTAAATTGATTTAGGATCAACTTCGTACAGCCCAATCCATTCAAAAAAGTTATACGGATCGAACTGTTCGCGACATTGCATTCATAGTTGGAGAGCAGGTCTTGCTCCGAGTTTCGTCCATGAAGGGTGTTATGAGGTTGGGGAAGAAGGACAAGTTGAGCCCTAGGTATATCGAGCCTTTTGAGATTCTTGAGAGGGTTGGAGAGGTGGCCTATAGACTTGCACTACCACCTAGTCTAGCTGCAGTTCATCTAGTGTTCCATGTTTTCATGTTCCGGAAGTATCACGACGATCCGTCTCATGTGTTAGACTTCAGCTCAGTCCAGTTGGACAAGGATCAATCTTATATTGAGGAGTCGGTGGCCATTTTGGACAGGCAGGTCTGAAAGTTGAGCTCGAAGAACATTGCTTCAGTTAAGGTTCAGTAGAGGGGTCAGCTGATCGAGGAGGCGACTTAAGAGACTGAGCACGATATGCGTAGTCATTATCCACATATTTCACCACTTCAGATATATCTCTAAACTCGTTCGAGGACGAACGTTTGTTTTTAGAGGGGGTGGATGTAACGACCCTGTTGCGCCCCGTTTTCTCGCAAAAGCGGGTTTCGACATGTGACAACTCTTTTAAAGGGGTATTGAAAGAGAAGAGTCGTCACCTAACGATTTTAAGGTACGTTAGGGCACCTATTTGCAAATAACTCTATTTGACTAGTCAACACCACCAATGATCGGGTAAGGGCTTAAATTACCTCAAAGAGAAGGCGTTAGGCACTCTTCGAGGTATACAACTGTAGGTCCCGACCGAACTTTAGACTATGTGGATTATGTAATTAAGCTAGGTGATCTAATAAATAGAAGGGAAATTCAGATGTTGTAGAGTCTTATTAAAACATATGAGAATCAGTACAGATCTTAATAACTGCAAAGATATAAACTATATTGATCTATGTTAAATGACTGTGTGTGACTAATACACACATAAAAAATGAGCGGGTTCCTAAGTTTTTTAGCCTAAAGGATCACCCCGTACAACATAAATAATACTTCACAAATCACTGGAGGTTGAGGTTGCTCGTATTATTTAGCGTGCAAAGACTATCATCTCCAGCTACCCGATTACTATGTAAAAGTTGTTTACCTAAAAGCGCTCTAATTCAATTCTAAGTCGTACCCTATGTGTGCACTACCCGTCCCATGCCTATGGTCCAGGAGGTATTGGACCTCTATTTGGGTGATTCTAGACTTTACTTAGGTTGCTCAAAAATGATAAAACTGGGTGATATTCAAAATAGATAGGACTGCATACAATAGCAATAAAAGGCTCAAGTTAACCTTCACACATAAGCACGAAAGCACGTAAACAGATTTCTGGTTAGGAAGTAGACACAATTAAGACGTATTAGAATCATTAAGTCCTGTAGGCATGAGTTTTATATAATTCTAGTATTATACAGGTAGTGCTGTAATTTCAAGACTAACGTATAGGCAAATTAGAGCGTTTGAAGTACTATAAACATGATTTCTAATCGTTTGCGTAATAACGTAATGTAAAACAATCCCAGAACTCTGAATTGCCAGCACTAATTTTATAGGTATGCATCTTAGGCGGGTGATAGTACCCTATTAACATGATCTCTAACAGTCGCATAATTAGGTAGTGAGGTCGTTTGAAAACACAGGATTAGTAGCGCCAATAAACACCTTATAGGCGAGATTTCTAACAATTGACAATTAGACTTGAATTTATAACACTTTATCCCCATAGGCATGCTATCTAAGTGAGGCAGTACAAAAGTAGCATGAAGCAGTTGATTAATTAGTTAAGACCAAATAGCCATAGTATCTAGATTAGAAAAGGTATTACATTGTTGTAACATATAGATATTATCTAAGAGCGCTGAATAGGAGACATGGAAACAAGTGTAGCATATTTTGGCAAGTGAAGTGAAGTGTGTGCGTGATTCCTATAGGCATGTTTTCTATTAGTGTACAATACATTAAACTAAATAACATATAAGGCATGCTGAATGAAATAGCAAATAAACCACATAGACCTTATAAGCATGTCTTCTACCCTTTTATGCAAGCATTAGAATATACTCGTTTACTTCGATTTCACTAGCACCCCAATTATTCATTATTACATGTTACAGGACCAAAATGGAATAATACGAACTCAAAGGTAACAGAAATACAAACTTAAACAAATACAGGCCATATCAAACAGTATAGGCCCGCTACATAATAACCAAGTTCTTGGGCCTTCAGCAACCTCGTCAACCAACAAATCCAAATCTCAGGCTCACAAGGGTAGTAGAATCTTCCCAGGTCCAACAACATATATAACCCAACATCAGGCCCAACAAACAACTTACTTGGCCGAATGGATGCCAAACTTATCCATACATGTGACAAACCATTCATGGAATTGACTAACAACTTTTCACGCTTAACTCCTAAAGCTGTAACTAACAACAGTTCTAGCCAAAGCATGTAGACAAGAATACATGAAATACAGACAAGTTCACAAGGCAGATTCATGCTTGTATTTTCAGAAACAAAGCTAAAATAACAGGATTGACCATCATAGGATAGTGAACTATTTCAAAAAAAGAGTTTCAAAAGTAAACTGATTCAGAATTAGCCTAAAAGAACATTAAACACAAGGCTTAACAAGTAGAGCATAGGCTTCACATGAAAGTTTTAACGTGAAAGCTTAGTGAAGACAACATAATAGAAAAGGTTCACGATCGAGCAATCACTTAGTTGAGAGTGAGAAACTTTAACATGCTGAGTATTAGTTACAATACCAGAAAACTTATAGTAAACAAAAAATTTTCAAATTCACATCAGTAGGGAAGACAAGCATCAAACCTTACACTAGTTGGCCACATATAGGGGAAAATGTTGGTTATGATATTTACTCTAAAGGTCTCAACTAATACAGAGGCACACAATATTGAGCAAGTCAAAAACATAATGGAGTTACAAATAGCATGGGAACAGGTCATAGCTTAACAGTCGAACTCCAGAAAGATAATAGATTGGGCATCAATGTCTCAAAAGGGATTAGAACACATTCTAGGCATGAGTTGGTTATTCATCATAGTACAGGGCAAGGCAAGAAACCAAATTCAGAATAAGAAACAATAATGAGCATTCGAGCACATACATTAGCAGGCATGCTTAAGAAGGCATAATCAAGGTAACAAATAGCCAAGTTGAACTACTAGAAGTCATAAAGCCTCAAGATGAGCTTCAAACATATGATGGCATGTTGATTCATATAAATTCTTAGAGACAGAGATATGCAGAGTAGGAATACAAACGGAATGAAATGAAATTGCCAAAGTCATAGATACATTACCAGTTACAGAAGAACAAGTAGACAAGAGGAGTAATTTCAGCAACACTTCAATGATAATAGCAAAACGAACAGTAGAACCCAGGAATCTCAGTGCGTCAGAGTTCCCAAGGGTTTTGAATGAACCCCGGACAGTGCTCACACTGAGAAAGGTTCGATAATAGAATTCCGGTGGCCTTGACTTTCAGCGAGCTAAATGATTGAGCCTCAAAATAGTATAAGACGAGAAAGAATAGGAGGGCAGTAGTAGTTTTTAGCGATTAATGTTTGTCCAAAGGTGAAATTGGGGAGGGGTTTATATAGTAGTCAAAATCAAACCTGTAAACAAGAAAACACAGTAAATCAAACATAAATAAGTAAATGGGAGCATGTGAAATCATTTAAGAAACAAAAATTAGAAAAACAATTCAGGCAAACCCTGATTTGACTGGAACCAAAAATCGGCTAAAGATCTTGGTAAATCAGACCCATATAGCCTGGTAGTGAGTGTATATAGAGGAAATATCGTCTAAATCTCAAAGGTATGGATATGATTGTGCTTGACTTAGGTCCGTATACTTTCCAAAGATAGGCAAGTATTATGTGATACGAATACCATATAAATAACGGGGAGATCGAGCATATATGAAAGTAAAATCATGAGGAGATTCCATATTAGGACTGGAATCGGGGAAGATTGAGGAGGAGACTATTAGGGTTTGAGAGGAGAAGAAGAGAGTAGAGAGGATTTAGGGGCGGCTATCTCTGAAGGATGGGGTTAGGGTTTGGGGTGGATATAATTAAAAGGGTGGGGTTATTGTGGACCGTTGATCTTGAGAGGTCAACGGTTTGGATTAAGAGGAAGGTGGGGCAGGTTGAATAAACGGATCCCGACCAGGTTGGAATAAAGGGGTCGTTTGGTTTGGGCCAGGGTAGATTGGGCTAAGGTTTGGGGTGTTTGGGCCATTAATTTGGTCCGAAAATTGGCTTGGGATTTTAAATACAAGGAATAAAAAGAAATTATAAAAATGACTAATAAATAGTAAAATATTATTCACGTAGTAAAATGCTTGAAAATAACAGCTCAACATTATAAAATATAATAAATGCTATTTTAGTATAAAATAATATAATGAATACAATTATGTACAAAATCTAGGCTATTATTGCAAAATTGTGTAAAATCGCTTTAAAATACAAATATAATTATATAAAAACAAGTAAAATATTATGAAAGATATATGTTGATGCAAATAATAATTTTGGATGATTACGTCTTCACAAAATAATTTAAAGGGGTAATTAATAAATATTTGAACAATTTAAATGCAAGCAAATCAATTTCAAAGCCTTAAAAATCATGAAAAATTACATAGAGTACTTATATAACCCTTGTAAATTAAGTAATGATGTAAAATGATATTTTGAAAGTATATATATTTTTTGAAAAATATGAGTGCAAAAATTAGGTATCAACAGCTTCCTATCTTTACCCGGGAATGATGAAAGAGTTATCGGGTAAAGAAAATGATGACCAATTTTGTTCGGAGTGAGTGAGGAATGATGTGTTTTAAAACAATGGGGGCCGAACCCTGGTTCTTGAGTTGCCTACATATCCCTGATGTTACGAGATTCAGGCCGTGTGTAGTTATGGATCCAACAACGAATGAAACTGATGGAATTGTTATAAGAGTGGGTAGTATAGCGTCGTAAGTAACAGATAATTTTTAGGTGGATCTATAAATGCGAAATTAACATTACATATGTATGAGGCAGATATTTGAACGGTTATAGAACAAAAGGTAATCAATTGGTGATCATCGGTTACGTTTGAGGTGATTGAAGGATGTGAATGTTGTGAACGGAAACTGGAGAGAGAATTGCTCCTGTTTGTAGAACAGCTTCCTCCCGAGTTACCTGTAAAAACTTAAAACACGATGCATGCGAATATATACGGGTAATTGCAAAAATTTAACCATGATGCAAATTCCCTTTGGACCATGAGAGTTGTTTTTGGACGATGAGTATAATGTCCTTAGACTATGATATCCTGGGCCATGAAGTGTATAATAAGGGATTCGCAAGCCATGGAATGGTGTCCTCGGGCCATGATGATGGTGCCTCTGGACTATGATTCCTTTGAATAATGATATGCAATTTCGAGAGATCCTCCAGTCATGGCATGATGTCTTTGGGCTATGAGGATGATACTCTCAGACTATGACACCTTCGGACAATATGGCGATGTTTCAGCCTATGAGATGCAAAGAGGAAACATGTAATACTTAGTCATATCCGAGAACAAGACGAGACAAGGTTTAGTCTTGTATGAGATGAAGGCAGTGCTTAGCCCAATACAGAGAGCGGAGACAATGTTTAGTATCATACAAGGAAAGGCAGTGCTTAGCCTTATGCAATGATGAGAGCAGTGTTTAGCCTTATGCAAGGAGTTGAGACAATGCTTAGTATCATGCAAGGAAAGGAGACAATGCTTAGTCTCTGGCAAGGAAAGACAATGCTTAGCCTTATGCAATAATGGAGGCAATGCTTAACCTCGTGCAAGAAATGGAGACAATGTTTAGTCTCATGCGAGGAAAGGCAATGCTTAGCCTTATGCAATGCTGGAGTCAATGCTTAGACTCATGCAATAAATGGAGACACTGTTTAGTCTCATGCAAATAAAGGCAGTGTTTAGCCTTATGCAATGTGGAGATGGTGCTTAGTCTCATGTAAAGAATGGAGACAATGCTTAGTCTCATGCAATCATGAGGGCAATGCTTAGCCTTATGCAAGAAAAGCAATGACTGAATGTGAGAGAATAAAGCATTTCTTAGCTTGATGTGTCTGCGTTTGGCGACCTTTATCGTTGTGAAGATAGTGATCTTGCTGTGTGTATGTATTTGCGGACGTTCCTGTTATATTCATTGTGCTTGCACCCAAAGAAAAATCATGAGTTTTGCGGGGAAAAGTTTGGTTCGTGCTCTCGATTTCTTGCTTCACCTTTGCTTATGTCTGAAGTCCCTGCTTGAGTTACCCCGAGTAACATATGGCTGCTATAGAAGCAATTGTTTTTCAAAAACATGCGTTTGATAAATTATTTGTAAAAATGTAGTTGTTTGAAATATGTGATAATGCGTGGGAGAAAATAATTTGTTGAATTGATAACTGTGACACGCTTTTGAGACATTGCAACCTCCTTGACTCGGAATTTTGAGGATCCTCCTCAAAATTCTGCCCCAGTTTAAGTGCATACTTCCTGCGATACATTCCTTGGTGATTCTAAACATGATGAGGTCATGCAAACTCAAGATCCTGCCGCAGTTTCTAACCACAGGGAAATGAAGATTTTATTATGATGTGACCGAACCCACAAGGCTGCCTATGTATCCCCTCTTAAACGGGAACCAGGTCAAGCATAGTTCAATTACATCAAATAGAATGCGCAAATATAATCTGAAACATAGTATCTCTTGATTGCGTCCAAATTGATAGGTTTTGGCCAAATCCTGCCATCCATTTCTCCAAGTATAAGTGTTCCTCCTGTTAATACTCGGTGAACCATGTAAGGGCCTTTCCAGGTAGGTGAGAATTTCCCCTTTGCTTCATCCTGATGTGGGAAGATCCGTTTTACTACCAATTGCCTCGGTGTGAATTGCCTTGACCTAACCGTTTTGTTGAAAGCTCTTGACATTCTATTCTGGTAGAGTTGACCGTGACATACTACGTTCATTCTTCTTTCATCAATGAGAGCTAGTTGTTCATACCGGCTCTGTACCCATTCTGCGTCGCGGAGCTCGACTTTCTGTATGATTCTTAAAGAAGGGATTTCTACTTCGGCGGGGATAACGGCTTCAGTACCGTAAACCAATAGATATGGGTTGCCCCAATGGACGTACGAACTATGGTGCGACAACCGAGCAGAGTAAACGGTAGCTTCTCGTGCCATTGTTTGTAATTGTCTACCATTTTCCTCAATATCTTCTTGATGTTCTTGTTGGCAGGTTCTACAACTCCGTTCATTTGCGGCATGTATGCCGTGGAGTTCCAATGCTTGATCATGAATGATTCACACATGGCTTTCATCAACTAACTATTGAGATTGGTGGAATTGTCAGTAATGATTGACTCAGGTACTCCAAATCGACAAACGATGCAGTCCCAAACAAAATCTGCTATGACCTTCTTAGTTACAGCCTTATAGGATGCAGCTTCAACCCATTTTGTGAAGTAGTCTATAGCCACCAGAATGAACCTATTCCTGTTTAAAACGGCAGGTTCAATTGGTCCGATGACATCCATACCCCAAGCAGAGAAGGGCCAGGGCAAAATCATTGCATTGGGTACGTTGGGCGACAATAGTATCATATTAGCATGCATCTGGCATTCGTTAAACTTTTGAATATATTTGATTCAGAAATATCTTGCTCTTAATATCTTCTTGGCTAGAACAAAACCATTCATGTGGGGTCCGCATGTTCTGGCATGTATTTTCTCGAGCAATCTAGACGCCTCCTTGGCATCGACATATCGCAACATCCGAAGTCAGGAGTCCTTCTATACAGAATTCCTCCGCTTTGAAACAAATGGTTGGCCAATCTTTGAAGCGTGCGCTTCTGAGTGTGTGTAGTGTGTTCTGTGTATTCTCCATTTTCCAAGTATTTCTTGATGTCGTGGAACCACGGATTTTCGTCAATCGCTTCTTTAACATGAGCACAATAAGCTGGTTGGTTATGAATTTCTATTGGGATAAGATCGATGAAATTCTTGTATGGGTGTTGTATCATGGAAGACAAAGTGGATAATGCATCTTCAAACTCATTCTAAATCCTTGGAACATGTTTGAACTCTATCTTTGTGAACCTCTTGATCAACTCTTGTACACAATGCAAGTATGGCAATATTTTGGTGTTCTTCGTAGCCCATTCTCCTAGAACCTGGTGCACCAATAGATCTGAATCTCTGATTACCATCAATTCCTGAACGTTCATATCAATGGCCAACCTGAGTCCCAGGATGCAGGCCTCATATTCTACCATCTTGTTGGTGCACGGAAACCTGATCTTTGTAGATACCGGATAGTGCTGACCGGTTTCTGATACTAAGATGGCTCTGATACCCACTCCTTTAAAGTTTGTTGCTCCGTCGAAGAACATCCTCGAACCAGCGTATGCCTGGGTAATTTATTCTCCTATAAACGATACCTCCTCGTCGTGAAAATACGTTTTCAATGTTTCATATTATCCATCTACGGGACTTTTTGCTAACTGATCTGCCAATGCTTGCCCTTTGACTGCCTTCTGGGTTACATAGATGATATCGAACTCACTCAGCAATATCTGCCACTTTGCTAGTTTGCCCGTAGGCATGGGTTTTTGAAAGATGTATTTTAGCGGATCCATTCATGATATGAAATTTGTAGTGTACGCACAGAAATAATATCTCAACTTCTGGGCTATCCATGTCAAAGCATAAGAAGTGCATTCCAACAAAGAATACCAGGCTTCGTAAGGCATGAATTTCTTGCTCAGATAATATATCACCTGCTCCTTCCTTCATGTTTCATCATATTGTACTAAAACGCAACAAAAAGCCCCATCCATTACAGATAGATAAAAAAGCAGAGGTCTTCCTGGTTCTGGTGGGACTAGCACGAACGGTTTAGATAAATACTCCTTGATATTGTTGAAGGCTTTCTGGCATTCTTCAGTCCAGCTTGTTGCAACATCTTTCCTCAGCATTCTGAAAGATTGGCTCACATATCACGGTTGATTGTGCTATAAAGCGGCTAATGTAATTGAGGCGCCCTATAAAACTCATCACATATTTCTTATTCTTTGGAGGCGGTAGGTCCTCGATAGATTTGATTTTTGACGGGTCTAGCTCAATACCTCGGCGGCTTACAATGAAACCTAATAATTTTCCAGCAGGAACTCCGAAGGCACACTTTGCAGGGTTCAACTTGAAGTTGTATTTTTGAAGCTGATCGAAAAGGTTTTTCAGGTCTGCTATATGATCCGAACTCCTTTTAGATTTGATGATAACATCATTCATGTACACCTCTATTTCCTTGTGTATCATGTCATGGAAGATAGTCATCATGGCCCTCGTGTAGGTGGCCCTAGCATTCTTCAAACCAAACGACATCATTTTATAGCAATATATTCCCCATGGTGTGATAAAGGCGGTCTTTTCGGCATCCTCTTCATCCATCCATATTTGGTGGTATATTGCGAAGCAATCCACAAAGGATTGGAGTTCATGCTTGGCGCAGTTGTCAATCAGTATATGTATGTTAGGCAGCGGAAAATCATCCGTAGGACTTGCTCTGTTTAGATCTCGGTAATCAACACATACTCTAACCTTCACATCTTTCTTTGGATCTGGCACAATGTTGGCTAACCAGGTCGAGTATTCGACCACTCGGAGAACATTGGCTTTGAATTGCTTGGTGACCTCCTCTTTTATCTTCAAACTCATATATGGCTTGAACTTTCTAAGCATATGCTTTACCGGTGGACACATGAGATTGGTGGGTAGCTTGTGAGCTACTATAGATGTGCTCAAACCAGTCATATCATTGTAGGACCATGCAAAGATGTCCTCATACTCCTTTAGGAACCTGATATACCCTTCTTTCTCTGACAGTGATAGATGAATGCTTATACGAGTTTCCTTGACTATTTCAGAATTCCCTAAGTTAACGGCCTCAGTTTCCTCCAAATTAGACTTTGGTTAGTTTTCAAACTTCTCTACTTCTTTGATGATTTACTCAGGTATTATATCATCTTCCAGATCTTCTGAATCACTGCCCTTATGTTGCATTGTCTCATTACGTGTCACAGTTGTAGGTTCATCGGGATATGTAATAATTATGCTGAAAAGAATATAGAAAGATAATAATAAATATGAAAAGCAGTAATGCATTAAAACTTTAAAATATCAACAAATATGACTCGATGGCTCGAGTAATTATTTCAAAACAAAATACTGAAAATATCTTAAATGCTCAAAACTATTTGAAAGTAATTCATGCTAATTTGATGGTGCAGCGGTCCAGTTTTTGAGAACAACTCCCTCTTCCATTGTCTGAATGGTAAGGTCTTCCTCCCCCTCCTCCTCAATGATTACACTATAGTCCATGTCTTCCTGATCTAGAAACAATTTCCTTATGACGACCAAAACCTCATCTTCCTTAGATCCCCACATCATGTCAGCCTGATGGAATGTCTGGTACAATGGTGGTACGGGTTGTTCCAGTAGATAATAAGGGGTACGCCATGGCGGTGTCCAATCCTAATATTCTTGCCATGTATATTCATATCCGAGTCCAAAGGCCGTGCCATAGTATTGTGGTTGTACGGGTTTGGCGATCCCCTGAAGCTTTTTGCGAAGAACCTTGTTTGGTTCATATCCCGTCCAAAGCAATATGCTTTCTATCTTCTTGCTCCGCCATCGGTCTTTTTCAATTGCGTTCACCCGTTCAATGCGGTGATATGTTTCTCCGCCCAACTTCCTCCTGTTTTCGATGACTGGAACAGTCTGATTGGTGTAGATGGGGTTGCTTCCATCTTCATGAATTATCACCTCCTGATGATTCCACTCAAACTTCATAGCCTGATGTGCAGAGTTGAAGTCACTGCCCCGGCTGCATGTATCCATGATGGCCCTAATAATAGATTGTAAGTAGCAGATATATCTAGCACTTGGAACTCAATATCAAACCAAGTTGGACACATATGTAGATCGAGGTTGATTTCTATGATAGTGGCTCTCTGAGATCCATCGAACGCCTTCACATTCATGCTTCCCATTGGTATATCATACAGGCCTTTACCCAATCTCTTTAGAATGGTCAGTGGGCATATGTCCATACTCGAACCTCCATCTATCAAGACCCTGAAGATGAACGTGTCCTCGAATTGCACCGTGATGTGCAATGCCCTGTTGTGACTCAGTCCTTCTGGTGGTAACTCATCTTCGTGGAAAGTGATTTTGTGGCTCTCCAGTACTCGTCTGACCATGTTAGCCATATTTATACTAGTGATGTAGGTGGGTACATAAGCTTCACTTAACACCTTCATCAAAGAATTCTTGTGCGCGTCTGAGTTTTGCAACATTGATAAGATCGATATCTGAGCAGGAGTCTTGTTCAGGTGGTCAATAACGAAGTACTCCCTTGATTGTATATTCCTCCATAGATCGTCAGTGCCAGTGTCAACAACAGGCATCTTAGGTGCATCTTCCTTACTTGTTCCTCCCAAATTCATAGGTGTGTAAACTTTGTCAGTCCTAGTCACACCTTGCGCGGCACCTGTTTCTTCCATTTTGGGTTTTCCCTTTTTTCCTTGCTTTTGCAACATAATCCCACGGGATGGCATCAGACTTGTAAGATGGTGTGGGAGATACCATTACAGTGAAGGGTGTAGCTATCTCAACTTCAAATGGAGCCTGGGTTTGTACCACAACTCGCGTGAGGGTGACTGGAGATGTTTTAGGAGAGTCTCCCTCTTGAATGAGTCTAATGGACCCTTCCTGATCCCATTCCTCATCAGTTTCTATCACGTTCACTCCCTCACCTATATGATCCAGGAGAGGGTTATTGCGAATAATTGGTGCAACATCCTTTGCTTGTATAACCTTAGTGTCGATCAGTGTATGAATCTTGTCTTTCAACGTGCGACACTCCTCAATGTTATGACCATTCATGCCTGAATGATAAGAACGTGTTTTGTTAGGGTTGATCTATTGAGAGTGATTTTCCACATCAATAGCAGGAATAAGGGTGACATAACCAGCGGCCTTTAGTCTCTCATACAGTTGGGCTATGGTTTCAACAATTGGGGTGTATTGTCTAGGTGGTATGCGGTCGAAGTTTGGATGTGGCTTTGGGTAGTTTTGGCGGGCGGGTGGAAATAAATGGTAATATGCAAGTTGAGTGTTGTAGGTATGGTAGGTGGTGGCAGGGTATTGGTATTTTAGTGGTGAGGGTTGATATGTGGGTGGAGGTGTTTGGTATGTGAGGGGAGAGTTAGGGCCCTAGGCTACCATCACAGAACCCACTTATTTCTTCTTTGAGATACCTCCTGACTGCAAGGCTTTATTCGTGGCTTGAAACACCTCGAAATTGGTTACCATCCCGCTCTTGATTCCTTCTTCTATTCTTTCCCCTAACTTGATGATGTCGGAGAACTTGTGATTTTCTATGACCATCAACCTTTCATAATACTGCGGATCTTGAGCCCTAACAAAGAATATGTTCATTTGTTCTTCTTCAACTACTGGCCTTACATTTGCGGCCTCTGATCTCCAATGAGTAGCATACTCGTGAAAAGTTTCTGTCGGCTTCTTCTTGAGGTTTAGAATGTAGAAAACATCCGGCACATTTTCTATGTTGAACCTGAACCTATCCATGAAATCTGAAGCCATATACACCCAACTAACCCACTTCTTTGGGTTTAGACAGATATACAAAGACAAAGCATCTCCTGTAAGGTTTCACATGAATAGTTTCATGCAGATTTGTTCATTCTTACCCACTCCTACAAGCTTATCGTAGTATGTTCTCAGATGCACCTTCGAATCACCAGTACCATCGAACATTTTGAACTTGGTAGGTTTGTAATCTTCCGGCAGTTCCACATCCGACTGAATACACAGGTCCTCATAGTTTAGACCTTCAACACCTTTCCTACCTTCAATACTTTAGACTCTTCCGGCGAGCTTCTTGAATTCCTCTGCCATGTTTCTAATGAGCATGTCCTTCTCAGTTGGTTCGGATATGTATAGAGTTTGTTGCGGGGTATGGGGTAAGGTTTCCACATATATCAGATTACTTTGATAAGTTCTTGGAACTTGGGTATATGGGTGATCATTGGTTGATGTTTGGGGATCGGGAGTAGGTTATGGTGAATTTTAGGAGGTGTGATAAGTAATGGTTTTCAGGTATTGAGTTGGATGATGGTGGTTTTATTGAGGGGTTGGCACTGGTGGCGGGTTAAGGTTCTGGGGAGGTGCGAGATTATGATACTGGTGTTGTGCGGGAGGGTTTGGAACTATGGGTGGTGGATTTTGATTTTGTGTATTTTGTGGTGGTGTTTGGTTCTGGATAGTAGAGTTTTGCTGGTTGATGTCAGGAACGTTGAGAGTAAGAGAGAGGTTTGCCAGATTTTGGACTTGTTCAAGCTTGCCCCGTAATTCCAGGATTTTCTGCTCTAAACATAAGACCAACTCATTCTTCCCCGGAGTGCTTCTACCATTTGAACTTTCAATATTTTCTGCCATAGTAGTATTATCTTTCCGAATACCACTTAAATCATCCATTTTCCTTTCCCCTTGCTTTTGCCTTTCGGGTTGCTAGGTGGATGAGGAGGTGGAGGACCTCTAGATCTAGTGTGGTATGCTGATGATGCTAGTATGCACGAACTAACCTTTGGGAATAGGAATAATCAAAAAAGAAAAATCAAAAGGTAACCAAGTTAGTAAGGTGAAATAAAAGAATATTTGTAGTATTTAAACATGTTTCACAAAGTCATGCAATAATTCGCGTCCTAATTTTGGGGACCTCATTGTGCCCGAGATAGGCCTAAGTGACACATAGACTTGGAGAAAATTGGTGCCAACATTTGCTTCATTTCATTAATGTGAAAATGAGTCAAAACAAACTTTTACTAAATCGACGATAATATAATAAAGTTACTAATGGCATTTAGCCTTATTACATCGAAATATATTCTAAGCTAGAAAGCAGTAAAGGAGATCATCTCCTAGTCTACTGGGTCCCTGAAGGACCTTCTCTATGCTTGGCTCTTTTGACCCCATCAATTAGATTTCCAAGATCGCGTATATTCGAGAGTAAGTAAGCTTTCGCCAAATTTCCTCCTTCATCGTCGTTCATGCCTTGACAATCTGAGAGTCTCTTTCATATTCCCTTCTAGCTCCATCAGTCCTTGTTCTAAATATTCCAATCTTTCTGTTGACTTAGTGGCATTCTCCTTCCATTCCCTTATTGCTTCCATGTTTACTTTGTGTTGCTCCAGATGTTTAGCATCAGACTCAAACACCCTTTTACGTAGTCTCTCGTACTTAACCTGTGCCTCATCCACTTCATCTATGACCTTATCTTTCAGATTGACTCATGTCTTGATATCCCCTGCTACGTCGTCTTCTAGCCATTACAAATAGTAGTACATATGACCGGCGTGATGCATGTCTGGCTCAATAGTTTCCCCTTCCACAATGATCTTTTGGTTCCACATGTGTTGCGCTTCGAACTTGAATGAAATGACATCTCCCTTAAGGTATGGCTTGTTTCTTCCAGCTTGTCTCATTACCCTTATTGGAGCGTAAGGGTAGATACCTCGGAGCCCGATCAACACCAAGTGAGAAGTCCCCTTCGATCTGATGATGAAATCACTACTAGGAAACCATTCAAACATCCAATGCACCTGCTCGTCTATTAGATTGCTGAAACGCACCTAACTTACAACATTCCTAGGCTTTGCAAACCTATCTGGAATACACATCATTTTCTTTGGGTGATGATTGGCTATGTAGTCATTTACTGGCCTTCATTGAATCTATTGACGATACTCACCCCTCTAAAAGTGTTCCAGCAACCAAACTTGTAGCAATAGATTACAACCCTCAAAGTGTCCGAATTCCTACTTGCACTGATCTAGAGCGCAGTATATTTCAGCTAAGATCATTGGGATGATAGTATAAGTTTGTCCTTCGATTCCATCCATTAAAGTCTTGGAGACGATGGCTAAGTGAGTATGAATCCTTCCTCCTTTCATTGGAAATATCAACAACCCCAAAAGCAGACAATGAACACATAAATCCGGCGGTGAACCCATCCCAAGGAAGTAATGGCTAGTTCATCATGGTGAAGACGATATGACTTGTTATGCCCATAATGCTTGTAAAGAAACTCAAAAGGGATGTATGATTTCTTCAGACAGAGCAGTTCATCATTCTTCTTAAAACCCAACATTTTCAGGAAACCGCGGGGAGTGCGATTTTCTGGTACCAGTAATCCCGGACTATCCATGGCAGCTTGGAAAAACCTCATATTTCTTCTAGGAGGGGAGTCATTTCTATATTGCCTAATCGAAAAACAGCTCTTTTCTCGCCCCAGAACATGGTGGCAGCCTCGATCAGCTCTATATTTGGTCGAATGTCCATCAAAGATGGCAAGTCACCAAGTATTCTCCTCACATAATTTTTCTCACAAGGTGTAAGATCTTTCCACCAGTCAAGTAGCAAAGGTGGGATGTTTTGGACCATGCCGAACCTGGGGATTTCATGCTTCATTTTCTGCAAACAAACAAAGGTTAGTCCTTTCCCCCTCCAGATTTGACTACTTACGCAATAATGATCAACATGTTGGCACCTTTTCTCCAAGTAATGCAAATAATATGATAGTATCCATTGGGATTGTGGCAATCCCGTCGGACTTTGGACAAGGTTTATCTTAGCGGATTATTATGTTAACAACACTTCAAATCATACTAGGTTTAGCATGATGCATGTACATTTCAAATTGGAGTAGGGTTTCTAGAAGGGTCTAGACTGGTACTCCCAAGTGGACAACTTGAGAGGGAAAGGCACATGAACGTCGACTGCACCACTGATCGACTAGTCTACCGCAAAAGGATGATTTCAGGAAAACGCAGACACTCATCAAGTGCCGCTATGTTGATTATTGGCATGAGTGGAGTATGATGCGGTGTATACTTTATGCAAAAATAATGACACATTGCCAAGTATTTTTATGATAAAAGTACGTAAAAGCAGTAAATAAAATAGCATAATTGAACATGAAAAGAAGAGACTAGAAAAGAAAAGAAAAGAAAGACAAAATAAAGAAGTCAGTTTAGCTCATCAAAATGTGCAAGAACGTAATGAAGCAGGCAGGGAAATAGAGATGGGAGAGTCATAATGTAGTAGTCTTAGACAAGATGAAAGAGATGGAGAGAGGTCGTACATGTCATAGCAATTTAAAACAAATAAGGGAAGAGATGTGCATGTCATAGCAGTTTAAAGCAAAATAAAGGTAAATAAGGAAAGGGATGTGCATGTAATAGCAGTTTAAAACAAATAAAGGTGAATAAGGAAAGGGATGTGCACGTAATAGCAGTTTAAAACAAATAAAAGAAAGTAATCCACATAAGTCAAGTTCATTATGGTAAAAGCCTAAGTTTCCCCAGCAGACTCGCCATGCTGTCGCGCCTCATTTTATCGTGAAAGAGGGTTTTGACATGTGACAAATCTTTTAAATGGGTATTGAAAGAGAAGAGTCGCTACCTAACGATTTTAAGGTGCGTTAGGGCACCTATTAAGCAGATAACTCTGTTTGACTAGTCAACGCCACCAAAGTTCGAGTAAGGACTTAAATTACCTCAAAGAGAAGGTTTTAGGCACTCTTCGAGGTCCACAACTGTGGGTCCCCGATGAACTTTAGACTATGTAGATTATGTAATTAAGCTAGGTGACCAAATAAATAGAAGGGAAATTCAGAAGTTCTAGAGTCTTATTAAAACATACGAGAATCGATACAGCTCTTAATACCTACAAAGGTACAAACTATATTTATCTATGTTAAATGACTAAGTGTGACTAACACGCACATTAAAGATGGGGGGGGGTACGTTTTCTAGCCTAAAGGATCACCCCGTGCAACATAAATAATACTTTGCAACTCTCTGGAGGTGGATGTTGCTCGTATTATTCAGCGGGCACAGACTATCATCTCCAACTACCCGATTACTATGTTGAAGTTGTTTACTTAAAGGTCTTCTAATTCAATTCCAAGTCGTACCCTATGCGTGCACTACCCGTCCCATGCCTATGGTCCAGGAGGCTTTGGACCTACTATTAGGTGGTTCTGGACTTTACTTAGGTTGCTCAAAAAATGATAAAACTAGGCGGCATTCAAAATAGATAGGACTTCTTACAATAGCAATAAAAGGCTCAAGTTAACCTCCACACATAAGGATGAAAGCACGCAAACAGATTTCTGGTTAGGCAGTAGACATAGTTAAGACGTATTAGAATCATTAAGTCCTGTAGGCATGATTTCTATATAATTCCAGTATTATACAGCAGTGCTATAATTTATGGACTAACGTATAGGCAAATTAGAGAGTTACAAGTCCTATAAACATGATTTCTAATCGTTTGCGTAATACAGTAATGCAAAACAATACCAGAACTCTGAATTACCAGTACTAATTTTATAGGTATGCATCTTAGGCAGGTGATAGTACCCTATAAACATGATATCTAACAGTCGCATAAATAGGCAGTGAGGTCGTTCGAAAACACAGAATTAGTAGCGCCAATAAACACCCTATAGGTGGGATTTCTAACAATTGACAATTAGACTTGAATTTATAAAACTTTATCTATATAGGCATGCTATCTAAGTGAGGCAGTATAAAAACAACATGAAGCAGTTGATTAATTAGTTAAGACCAAATAGCCATAGTATCTAGATTAGCAAAGGTATTGCATTGTTGTATCCTATAGGCATATTATCTAAGAGCGCTGAATAGTAGACATGGAAACAAGTGTAGCATATTATGGAAAGTGAAGTGAAGTGTGTGCTGATTCCTATGCACATGCTTTCTATTAGTGTACAACACATTAAACTAAATAACATATAAGGCATGCTGAACGAAATAGAAAATAGACCACATAGACCCTATAAGCATGTCTTCTACCTTTTTATGCAAGCATTAGAATATACCTGCTTACCACGATTTCACTAGCACCCCAATTATTCGTTATTACAAGTTCCAGGACAAAAATGGAATAATACGAACAAGGTAATAGAAATATAGACTAAAACAAATACAGGCCCTATCAAACAGTATAGGCCCGCTACAAAATAACCCAGTGAGTGTCTGGGCCTTCAACAACATCGTCAACCAATAGGTCCAAATCTCAAGCTCACAAAGGCAGGCTCGTCAACCAACAAATCCAAATCTCAGGCTCACAAGGGCAGTAGAATCTTCCAAGGTCCAACAACACATATAACCCAACATCAGGCCCAACAAATAACTTACTTGGCGGAATGGATGCCAAACTTAACCATACAAGTGACAAACCATTCATGGAATTGACTTACAACTTTTCACACTTAACTCCTAAAGATGTAACTAACAGAAGTTCTAGCCAAAACATGTAGACAAGAATACATGAAATACAAACAAGTTCACAAGGCAGATTCATGCTTGTATTTTTAGAAACACACCTAAAGTAACAGGATTGACCATCATAGGATAGTGAACTATTCCAAAAAAAGAGTTTCAAAAGTAAACTGATTCAGAATTAGCCTGAAAGAACTTTAGACACAAGACTTAAACATGAGAATCTAATAGAGTCATAGTTAAGAACAAGTAGAGCGTAGCCTTCACATGAAAGTTTTAACATGAAAGCTTAGTGAAGACAACATAACAGAAAAGGTTCATGATCGAGCAATTACTTAGTTGAGAGTGAGAAACTTTAACATGCTGAGTATCAGTTACAATACCTGAAAACTTATAGTAAATAAAAAATTGTCAACTTCACATCAGTAGGGCAGACAAACATCAAACCTTATACTAGTTGGCCACATATAGGGAAAAATGTTGGTTATGATATTTACTCTAAAGGTCTCAACTAATGCAAAGGAACACAGGATTGAGCAAGTAAAAAATACAATAGAGTTACAAATAGCATGGGAAAAGGTCATAACTTAATAGTAGAACTCCAGAAAGATAATAGATTGGGCATCAATGTCTCAAAAGGGATTAGAACACATTCTAGGCATGAGTTGGTTATTCATCATAGTACAGGGCAAGGCAAGAAACCAAATTCAGAATAAGCAACAGTAATAAGCATTCGAACACATACATTAGCAGGTATGCTTAAGAAGGCAGAATCAAAGTAACAAATAGGAAAGTTGAATTACTAGAAGGTATCAAGCCTCAAGAACAGCTTCAAACATATGATGGAATGTTGATTCAAACAAATTTTTAGAGATATAGATATGCAAAACAGGAATACAAATGGAAAGAAATGAAATTGCCAGTCATAAATACATTACCAGTTACAGAAGAACAAGAAGAAAAAAGGAGTAATTTCAGCAGCACTTCAATGTTAATAGCAAAACAAATAGTAGAACCTAGGAATCTCAGTGCGTCAAAGTTCCCAAGGGTTTTGAATGAACCCCGGGAAGTGCTCACACTGAGAAAGGTTCGAGAATTAAATTCGGGTGGCCTTGGCTTTCAGCCGTCCAAATAATTGAGCCTCAGAATAGTATAATACGAGAAAGAATAGGAGGACAATAATATATTTTAGCGATTAAAGTCCGTCCAAAGGGGAAATTGGGGATGGGTTTATATAGTAGTCAAAATCAAACTTGTGAACAAGGAAACATAGTAAATCAAACAAAAATAAGGAGAGAGGAGCATGCAGAATCGTTTAAGAAACAAAAATTAGAAAAAAGAATCAGGCAAACCCTAAATTGACTAGAACCAAAAATCGGCTGAAGATCTTGGTAAATCAGACCCATCATATAGCCTGGTAGGGTGTGTATATAGATAAAATATCATCTAAATCTCAAAGGTCTGAAGATGATTGTACTTGATTTAGGTCCGTACACTTGCCAAAGATAGGCAAGTATTACGTGATACCAATACCATGTAAATAACGGAGAGATTGAGCATGTATGGAAGGAAAATCACGAGGAGATTCCATATTAGGAGAAGAAGAGAGTAGGGAGGATTTAGGGGCGGCTATATCTGAAGGATGGAGATAGGGTTTGGGGCGTATATAATTAAAAGGTTGGGTTATTGTGGACCGTTGATCTCTGGGGTTATTGTGGACCGTTGATCTTAAGAGATCAACTGTCTGAATCAACGGTCTGGATTAAAGAATGGTGGGGCGGGTCATTTGAAGTGGGTTGCGACCGGATTGGAATAAAGAGGTCATTTGGTTTGGGCCAGGGCAGATTGGGCTAAGGTTTGGGGTGTTTGGGCCATTAATTTGGTCCGAAAATTGGCTTGGGATTGGATTGGATTTTAAATGCAAGGAATAAAAATAATAATTATAAAAGTACTAATAAATAGTAAAATATTATTCATGTAGTAAATGCTTGAAAATAACAGCTCAACATTATAAAATATAAGAAATGCTATTTTAGTATAAAATAATATAATACAGTATGTACAGATTATAGGCTTTCCTTGCAAAATTATGTAAAATCGCTTTAAAATTCAAATATAATTATATAAAAACAAGTAAAATATTATGAAACATATATGTGGATGCAAATAATAATTTTGGATGATTAAGTCATCACAAAATAATTTAAAGGGTTAATTAATAAATATTTGAACAATTTAAATGCAAGAAAATCAATTTCAAAGCCTTAAAAATTATGAAAATTTATAGAGAGTACTTATATAACCCTTGTAAATTTGGTAATGATGCAAAATGATATTTTAAAAGTATATATATTATTTGAAAAATATAAGGGCAAATATTGGGTATCAACAGACCCGACTGGTCGTTTTGAGTGTATTAGCCTTCTGTGTATTATACTGTGGTAACGTGACTTGCCGGGATTTTTGGTTTTGATTTCGGGTGAGTTTCAGAGTGAAATGGGACACATAGTCCCTAAATTGGAAGTTTAAGCGTAGGAGTTGATCGTAGTTTGACTTGTATGAAGACGACTCCAAAATGGAGTTTTGATGGTTCCAATAGCTCTGTATGGTAATTTTTGTCTCAGGAAAGTGTGTCCGGTTGTTGATTTGGAGGTCAGTAGGTTGTTTCGGAATAAATTGGCGAAAGTTGGAAGGTTGGAAGATTTTTGGAAAGTTTGACTCGGAGTGGACCTTTTGATATTGGGGTCGGACTTTGATTCCGGAAGTTGGAAAAGGTTCATAATATCATTTATGACTTGTGTGCAAAATTTGAGGTCAATCGAATGTGATTTGATAGGTTTCGGCATCGGATGTGGAAGTTAGAAGTTCAAAAGTTCATTAGGCTTGAATCGATGCGCAATTCGTGGTTTTAGCATTGTTTGATATGATTTGAATGCTCAGCTAAGTTCGAATGATGTTTTAGGACTTTCTGGTATAATTTTTTGAGATCCCGGGGGCCTCGGGTGTGATTCAGATCATATTCGGCAACATTCAGAACTTGGGAGATTGCAAATTTTGTTGGTGTTGGTGTTGTTGTACGCGATCGCGAGGGTGGGACCGCGTTCGCGAAGTGTTACTGGTGGAAACTATGATTTTGTTCTATGCATTCATGAGACTGGGTTAGCGATCGCGTAAGTTGCTGTAGCAGTGAATCGCGAACGAGTGGGTACGATCACGTTCGCGTAGAGGAAAGAGAAGGCTGGGGATTCACGCGTGATTGTTCATCGCGATCGCGTGAAGTCATTTACGATCGTGTAGGTATGAGGGATCAGTGCACCGCGTTCGCGAGTGGACCCTCACGTTCGCGTAAGAGGAAAATTGGGCCAGTGGCATTTTGTGCTTCGCAAAAGTGAGGCAATTTCCTCTTTCGCGAAGAAGGAATATCTGGGCAGCATATTTAAGTTTCAAAACCGAGGGTTTATGTCATTTTTCACCATTTGGACTTGAGAGCTTGGATTGAGGCGATATTTCAAAAGATTTTCAGAGGGATTGTTGGGGTAAGAGTTCTTAACTCATTTTTGATTAAATTCCCTTAATGTACCATTGATTTTATCATTTAATTAAGAATTGGGTTGAAAAATCGGGGAAAATTGGAAGAAACTTCTTAAGCCGAATTTTGGGGATTTGAGCGAGATTTTGGTATCGGATTTGTGCAATTTTTGTATGGTTAAACTCGATATCGAATGGGTGTTCGGTTTTTGTAATTTTGGTCAGGTTCCGAAATGTGGGCCCGAGTTGACTTTTTCGAGCGATTTTTCAATTCTTAGCTAAGATCATTATTTCATCCCTTAATTAACGAGTGTGTACACGAGCTAAATGTTGAAATTCCGGTGACGATTGCGTACACGGGATAAATGTTTAAATTCCGGTGATGAGTGCATACACGGGCTAAATGTTGAAATTCTGGTGACGAGTGCGTACACGGGCTAATTATTTCATGATAATTTGTGATATGTGAAGGACGTGTACGCAAGGCGACGAGTGCGTACACGGGCTAAATGTTGAAATTCCGGTTTTTGCTACGTAGTTTCCTTTCCATGCCTTAATTGAGTTACTTTAGCACGTTATAATCAACATGTTTAGCCTAATTTCACATGTCTACTTGTCTTATATCCTATTTGCAACTTGTATCACATGTTTAGTTGAATTACTTGTTTTTCTTAATTTCCGTGTTCATTACTTAACTGTGGGAATTCTTTACTTGAAATTGCTATCCTTGGAATATCATTTATTCAGTTGGTGTGTTTTGGCTTTCATGTTATTGTTGAGGTGATTGTTTGGTTGTTTGCACGAGGTTTCTGTCGTGCTGTTGTTATTGTTGCACGAGGTTTCTACCATGCGATTGTTATTGTTTGCACGAGGTTTCTGTCGTGCGGTTGTTATTGTTGTACGAGATTTATGCCGTGCTGTTGTAATTATTGATACGCATGTGGTGGTATAAGGTCTGGGTATTGAAATGCATGCGGTGAGATAAGATGGGCTTGATACGCGTGGCTAGTAGCGGAACTACTAGAAGCCATGCAGTATGATAAGGTGGGCTAAAATGCGGGATGCTATTTCGGTAAAATGATTTTCAAAAACCAAATATAAAGGCTCCCGCGGTGATATAAGAAAAGACTGTGGTTTGTTTTTACGATATGGGACTACGAGGCGGTACCTCGGGAGTGCCCCTGTTGATATTCTTTATTTGCTGTATTATTTGGTTCTTGCTTTCCTTAACATGTAAAATTCATGTTTTTCCTTTCATGTTGTATTAGCTTTTTCTTGATTCCGTGTTGTTATTTCCCGTAAATTCTTTATTTTTCACTTCTCTGTCATTTTCATTATATCATATTATCTCTGTCGTGTTTCTTATTATCTCCAGTAGGGCCTTGACCCGGCCTTGTCACTACTCTACCGAGGTTAGGCTTGACACTTACTGGGTACCGTTGTGGTTTACTCATTCTACGCTTCTGCACATGTTTTTGTGCAGATCCAGGTACATCCTATCAGCCTCGATATTAGTGCACTGTGTTGCATTCCCGCGTCCGCATGTCTCACAGTTCCCTTCTACCTTGTTTTTCCATATTTCCTTATGTTTTTCATAGACAGTGATGTATAGGATTGGTCAGCATTGTATCTAGAGCTTGTGACTTATATCTCACTGGGTTTTGGGAAATTGTACGTATTGACCTTATAGTCTATTGATGAAATTGTTGAAGTTTTGAAATTTTAAATTTTTATTTGATGTTTTCGCATATTGTTAGGCTTACCTAGTCATAGAGACTAGGTGTCGTCACGACATCCTACGGAGGGGAATTGGGGTCGTGACAGTTATCATCTTTTGAGCTAGAGACCTTGGATTTGAGCGATATTTGAGGGGTTCTTCGCATGTTGGATTGGGGGTAAGTGATCTTCATCCAGAATTAATTATATTTCGTGATTCCATATTTAGTTGTATCATTAAATTATGGTTTGAGTTGGGAAAAAATGGGAATTTTGTGAAAACTTTCAAAAATGTAAAATGATGATTTGGAGGATGAATTGATATCGTAATTGGATAATTTTAGTATGGTTGGACTCGTATTGGAACGGGTATTCAGATTTTTTGAATTTTACCAGGTTTCGAGGTGCGAGCCCGGGGTTGACTTTTTTAGTTGACATTTATTTTTTGTTAAAGATTGAAGCTTTATTATCCAGATTTGTTTTGTATGGTTTTTATTCATGAGACAGTTATTTTGGCTAGATTTGAGTTGTTCGGTGGTTGTTTCACACGAGAAGGTCATTTTAGAGTATTTGTCTAGATTCTTTGAGGTATGTATCTTGCCTAACTTTGTGTGAGGGAGCTACCCCTTAGGGTTTGAGTCATTTGTGCTAATTGTGTCATGTGAAGGCCAAGTACGCGAGATGACAAGTACGTACTCGGATTTATTTGTAGGAATTTGACCATTTTAGGCTATTAGGTTCTTATGTCTATCAAAAATGAAGTTGTCTTATCATTTTAAATCCTCCACCTACTAAATACACCCTTACGTGCTTTATTTGAAGTTGACCGATTCATGTTCTACCCTTGTCGCCAATAAACTATTATGTGTCTTAATTGAAGTTATCGCCTCTTTTATTGTCATGTTGTCTTTTCTGTAATTTCTCAACTTTAATTGAAGTTATTGATGTCTTTCTCGTAATTGCTTATCCTTAATAGAAGTTATTATTATTATTATTATTATTATTATTATCTCTCCCGTAACCGGTTAACCTTAATTGAAGTTTTGTTAGCCCTTTCATTGTTGACTTATCCTTATTTGGAATTATTGACTTAGGCTATCTCTCTTATCGTGGAGTTGTACTTATATGGAATCGTTGTGATACATTATCTCTTCCCCTGTTGAGCTATTCTTGTTGATACTATCATTCCCTTTTGTGTCTTTCATTATGAGCTCGTTTTTCCATTTCTTTGTGTTCTATAGTTCTTGTGTTGATTTACTTGTTGTACTCTCGTGTTATTGTTGTTACACTCAATGTTGTTGAGCTGCGGGCTATGCGTGATTGTGGTATTTAAATTGTTTTGAGGAAAAGTTGTGGCATTTGGGCACATGCGGTGAAAGACCATATATTGAGTTGTTATATTTTGGCACACGTGGTATTGTTGAGAGGATTGTCAGGGTATTCGCACGTGAGTTGTCCGTGCTTTTGTTACTATTGATATTTGCATATGCAGCATGACAAGGCGGTCTCTATATATATATATGCGGGTTTATGCATGTGGTGACATAATGTAGGAATGTTATTATGCGCATGTGGCGATACAAGGCGGGAATTTATTTTATTATTGCACACGTGGCGAAACAAGGTGGGCTATGTCGTGGATGATTTGTGATTACTTGTGATGGCCTGGGGGCATTGTTATTGATGATATTTGTGTAGTAGTGTACCTACCTAGTGTGAATTATGCATTTTACATCTTGTTGTGTCATTTCTTATGTGCCATTTATTGTCTCTACTCTTACATGCTGACTCGAGTTGTAATAGAACAATTGCACACGCATACATGTAATTAATTACTCATATCGGTTTGAGAAAATGAACCCTAATGTCTATTGACCATTTACATATATTCTCGTATACTTGCCTTCTGTGTGAAAGTTATTCTTCTGGCACATGAGTTGTCTGTGCGGTCATGTTCATTATAATGTGGGCACAAGATGCCAAGTGATTAGGGTTCATGTGTTGGGTCCCGTGTAATGTGACTATGATGTGAAGTGCCTCGGGAATGTCCTTGAACAAGTCTTGTGAGAAAGTGGTTGCTCTTATTGAGTGTTACTTGTTTTTCCTTACTTGGTTTCATCAGACTTAAACTGTATTCAGCTTACTCCACGACGTTATTACCTCTTGTGTCTCGTTGCTAATTGCTTCTTTTAGTTTCCTATTACCAGCATTGTTTCATTATTGTTATCATGCTTCGCTTTATATTGATATTGTTCCTTGTTAGTTTCATATTCATACTTCTACATGTTATTAAGTCAAGGAGGTGTCTTGACTGTCTCTCGTCACTACTTCACCGAGGTTAGTCTTGATACTTACTGGGTACCGTCGTGGTGTAATCGTTCTACACTTTCTGCACATTTTTTGCATATCCAAGTACTTCAGAGTTGTTGATCATTAGCTAGCTGATCGGGCATTGCTGTGGAGACTCAAGGTATACCTGATGTCACGTTCGCAGGCTTCAGAGTCACCTTCTGAAATTTTAATTTGTACTGTTTATTCCTATTCTGAAACAATTGCACTCAGAGATTTTCTAGTAAACTCAGTAGAGCTTATGACTTGTACTACCGGTTTCGGGATTGTAAGCTTTGTATAGAAATTTCTATTTCTTATTTAACAGTTGTTGGTTGAATTTTGCTATTAATTCAGTAAGTGTTAGGCTTACCTAGTCTTAGAGACTCGGAGGGAAATTGGGGTCGTGACAAGTTGGTATCAGAGATCTAGGTTTATAGGTGCTACGAGTTATAAGCGAGTTTAGTAGAGTCTTGTGGATCGGTACAGAGACGTCTATACTTATCTTCGAGAGGCTACGGAACTATTAGGACAGTCTCACTTCTTTCATTCCTATCGTGCGTGTTTATTGATCTCAGAGTTTGAGCCACTATCATTCCATTCTCTCAAAGATGGAGAAGAAACAAGTTGCAGTTACTAATGACGCTGCCCCCAGAGCCGGTGTTGCTAGAGGCAGAGGAGAGCATGTGCCGCAACTAGAGCACCTGTCAGAGCAGAAATTGAGGAGCCGCCAATAGCTCTTGTTGGGGGACAGGTACCAGAGGCGCCTTTTGCTACCCCGGGACTTTTGGAGAAATTAGTACAATTCCTGAGCATGATTGGCATATTGGCTCTAGCGGGGTTGATTCCAGTTGCACCATCCACTTCACAGATCGGGGGAGGAGCTCAGACTCCCACCGCCCGTACTCTAGAGAAGCGAGTCTATGTTGGTCAGGTTCCAGGTGTCATGACGACACAACCTGTTGTTCCAGTTTAGCCCATGGTAAGGGCTGCAACATATGAGGAGGAACAACTTAGACTTGTGAGGTTCAAGAAGTATTACCCTCCTACCTTCAGTGGTTTGGCTTCAGAGGATGCACATCATTTCCTAAATGAGTGCCACCATATTCTCAGTACTATGGGTATTGTGGAGATGAGTAGGAGTGAGAACTAGAACACATAGGACGAATACTGCTTTTACTACGTTCCAACTTAAGGGAGCGGCATATCAGTAGTGGCGAGCCTACGAGTTGGGTAGCCCAGCCGATGTAGCTTCACTTTCATGGACTCAATTCACAGAGATGTTGGGGAGTTGTTCCAGGGAACTATGTCAATGTCAGAGTATGTCATTAAGATTCAGTGTTTTGTCCAGCCATGCACCTGGTTTGGTTTCTACAGTTAGAGAGCGAGTCTGCAGGTTCATTGAGGGGCTCAATCATGATATTAGGTTCAACATGACTCGGGATTTAGAGATGGATGTTTTATTTTAGCAGGTGGTAGATATCGCTCACCGATTAGAGGGCATGTAGAACCAAGAGAGAGGGGACATGCAGGTCTAGGAGAGAGAGGACAGGGAGGCTAAGAAGCCTCATGGACCAGGAGGATCTACTAGTCTCTATTTTGGAGGTAAGGTATGCCATGGTAGAGGTTTTGTGGGTAAGCCAGTTCAGTTTGCACTTCAGGCTTTACGCGGTGCTTTAGATATCCATGGGCCTCAGAGTGCCCGTACTGGACAGCTTCCACAGCCATGCCAGCGGAGGAGTTTCTTTGAGTGTAGAGATACCAGCCATATGGTGAGAGATTGTTCCAGACACCGGACAAATATGTCATAGCGGGGTATTCAGGCGGGTAGAGGGCACCCAAGAGGGAGAGGCCCGACCCATTGATATGCTTTCTACGGTGGGCTGAGGCCACTGCACCTGATGATGTCTTTACAGGTATGGTTTCGATTTGTTATAGAGGAGCATCAATCTTATTTTTATTCGGTTCTGTTTTTCGGGGTGAGGTCTCCTATCTTGCTTTCTATATGGGTGAGCTTCATGATTTTGTGCTCTGCTTATGTGTTTACCCCTGTAGGAAGATTCTATAGTGGTAGGCTGTGTCTGTTGTTTTGTTTTGTTCACTATTAAGAGCTATGCGACTAGAAGTTACTTTCTGTTACTCATTGTTGTAAGTTTTGATGTGATTTTCTGGATAGTTGGCCACGATTTGTGATTAGATGCTCTACCAGTGTGGGAGTTTAGTACGTATTGTGATTTTGTTTCGCGGAATTTTATGAGTGGGAGTTTTCAGTTGGTATGATGTGTATTATACTTGTGATTCAGAGTTGAAGGTGAGACCCTCGCGCTTCCACGATGTTTGTTATGTTTGGACCGGGTTGCATGCAGCGGTGGAGTTATATTAGGATGAGATCCCTGTGTTTTGTTCATATGTTTTGATTCTCCCTTGTAGTAGTGACATAAAGTATGGTACTGATAGGGAGTTGTGCCTGTCAGGCTTGTTTGATAGTCCTCTCATGTGTTTCTCTTTGCATATTCAATTGTATATGTGTTGTGCTTATTGGGTTTTAGCTCGCGAGTTGTGTGCCCAGATGGCGTTAGATGTGACTTATTGATTCAGGTGAATAGTTATGAGGTCTTCATATTTTGTTTTGTATCTTTTTCTATGTTGTGAAGGTTTGGAACAGGGTTCTAGCTGATATGAGGTTAATTGCCGGTGCTGGATTTGATTAGGGGCAGCTATTATGATTAGAGATGTTGTTATGGGCATATGTGTGATGTGTTACGTCGTGTGGTTCTAGCCGGTGGGTGTAGGCATGAGTTGTTGCAGCTGGTTGAGGCTGATACCATGTGTTGATGTGAGAATCGAGTCATTGAGAAATGATTATATAGCAGAGAAATTTGGTTCTAAGGTTATCAGTGTGGGTGGAAGTAATAATTTCTAGTTGAGATGGTGTTGTCGGGCTTATGAGGATTGGGGTGATGTGGGGTCACCCGCGGGTGTATGTATGCTAAATTCACTCAGTGATTTGATGACTTCGGAATGGTTCTTGGCACGTTCGAGGATGAACTTTTGTTGAAGATGGGGAGGATGTAACGACCAGACCGGTCGTTTTGAGAATTAGCATATCGTTCAATGGTTTAAGGTCTCGAGAATCTTTGTATTATGTGTTATGACTTGTGTGGGTGTTCGAGTTCAGATTTTGGATGATTCGGGATTTATTTGGAAGAAGGATTCTTGCTTTAGAAGCTTAAGTGAAAAGAGTTAACCGAAGTTTTGACCTTTGTGTAGATGACTCCGAAATCTTGTTTTGATGATTCCAATAGCTTTGTATGGTGATTTTGGATTTAGGCGTGTGTCCGGATTTGGATTTGGAGGTCCATAGGTTAATTTGATGCATTTCGGCAAAAATATGAAAGTTGAAGGTTTGGAAGTCGAGAGGTTTGACCAGGAGTCGACTTTGTTGATATCGGGTTCGGATTTCGATTCCGAGAGTTGGTATAGCTCCGTTGTGTCATTTGGAACTTGCATGCAAGATTTGACGTCATTCAAGTTTGGTTTGACATGTTTCAATGCGACTTGTAGAAGTTGAAAGTTCATAAGTTCATTAAGTTTGATTCGAGGTGCGATTCATAGTTTTGATATTGATTGATGTGATTTGAGGCCTCGAGCAGGTCCATGTTATGTTATGGAACATGTTTCGACAGGGTCCCGGGGGCTACGAGTGTTCTCCGGATGGACTATGGGCCAATTCCTCCAAATTCCAATTTTGGAATGCTGATTATTGGTGTCTGATGTTCTTCTCTGCGATCGCGAAGGTTCAGCCGCGATCGCGAAGGCTGTTTGGTGACTGGTCCTTTTTCCTTCTTCGCATTCGCATGGTATTGTCTGCGATCACGTAAGTGTAGGTTCTTCTCAATCACATTCACATTTGTTGTTTTGGCGATCGCATAGTGGGCGATCATGGTGGTAAGGCCATGTTTAGTGTTCTTCGCGTTAGCGTCATGTGGTTCGCGATCACGTAGTGTATTTTTGGGGCCGGGGGTAGGTTGTGGCACATTCTGAGGGGTATGATAGGTAGTTGTTTGTGGATACTAGGTGTTGACGGCCAATTTTGACCCTCCCCTTTAAAATTAATTTATTCACGCTTAACAATTTACAATAAATGCTTTAATGGTATTTTTTAGTAATGAATATCTATTTTTATAAATTAATTAAGTATTAGTTTTAAAATTAATTACATAGTACTAATATTGTGTAATTACAAATATATTTACTTTTATTAAATAAAATTTTTATTTACATTACATAGGTTTTATAATTTGATAAAATGACTCCTTAATTTCCAAAATTAGGCTACTTTATTAATATTTTTAAATTAGTGCTACAATGTGACATATGTGTCATTTATAGATAATTTAAATAATTAGTAACATATAGTAATTATAGTTTCATCACATTTTATTAAAAAAATTAATTTTATTCAAATTAGTTTTAAAAGGATTTTAAAACTAAAAGGCTACAACTGCAATTCCTTAACCAAGCACAAAGTGGCTATTCTTTAAATTTTATTTTGGCCCAAATCGGAACAACCCAATCCAAACACCCCATCTCCTCCCAACTTTGCAATCCTTGCCATCACTTCTCAACCAATCACAACTTGACATGTCACCCGCTAATCCCACTCACAAAACAAACACAAGCGACATGAACTGTGTATTCAAATCATCAACGGTCATGTATTATCCTTATTTTCCGTTTAAATCCCGACACAATATCAGAAATTATCTCAGTCGTTGAATCACATAGATCCAACGGTCCCCATATTATCCTAAAATCATTTTTCTTAAATAAGTAACGCCCCGATTTATCAGGGCCGTTGATCAAGTGATCCAATGGCCTAGATCTTTTCCCCAATTTTTAACTCAGAGATCAACTGGTCTCATTCCCAAAACCTTAATTCATTTGCACCTTACTCAGCCGCCTCACCTCCCCCTTTCCTCTTCTTCTCTCTTCTTACTCGAGCATACATGTCTGTCAATCACCTGAGCCTTGCACAAATTCGTGCAAGGTTATGAACCCATCAAGAAATTATCTCATCTGTCTTTCCTTATTCGCGATTCTCGCTTAACATTCCCTTTCCAATTACAAATTCAAACCGTCTAAATTCTGAAACCTTAACCTCAGAGACAAAACTTCAAATCGTCACTGATTTTTCAAATTCATGGCATGCATGGCTATTCCTTTTGTTCCTGCACTCCCAGTCCCATCGTTCTTTCCATTTTCGCCTTTCAATTTCAAAACCCTAGTCGAAGAAATAAAAACCCAAAGGTCAAACTTCAAACTCGCATGTTCCTTCCTTCGTTCTTTTAAATCAAAGCGCGCAAAAAGTGTTAGCTGGATTCATCATCAATATTCGACACCCAGGGGTCAAATGCAATGAACCCTTGGTATTAGGGTTTTGACCGTTGCTTTCTTGTGCCTCAACGTTCAACAATTCACTCCACTCCAGTACACAGGTAAAATCATTACTGGATTCCCCCCTTTGTCTTTTGATTTTTGACTCGATTAGCCATCATCATCTACCATGCGTCACTCTCCGCTATTGATTTTGAATTTGTAAAGCCCTAGAGCATTGAATGCTACTATAAAAGGGGTCTTTAATGTTCTTACCAACACACAATCTAACACTAACAAACCAGAGCAACCTAAACTCTGAAAAGTCATAAACACTAACAAATTAGGGTTTTTGATAATTAGGCCTCTTACTATTTTTCCTCTCTTTGCCGAGTTCTTTGCTGGTTCAAGAATGAAGGTTTTCTGGTATCTTTGAGCAACAAAGGGAATTCGTTTGGTCTGCTGCCCTTAAGAAGGTCAGCACCTTTCTTTCCCCTTTATTTTATTCACCTTTCTAAATGATTTAGATATGTTAATGTTATGTTCTGTAGATCATAATTATGATGTATGTGTTGGACATGTTTGATAGTCATGTTTTTGTTAGTATAATAATCCTTTACGTGTAGCCTATTCTATTATGATTCTTTAAGTGACAATCAATTAGTTGAGTGATAACTATTAGTTTTTGTTTTGAGCTTTTCCTACAGTCACTATGCCTAAGGTCTTATATGTTTATGTTCAATTTAGACTTCATAGTTCTTAGTGACCCATAATGAGCTTATTCCTGTTTTATGGAACTTCTATAATTTTATGAATTTTAAAAGCTAAGTGTCTTACTCGGTAGCTATTGAAACTTGAATTTGTTCAAGACTAGTGTCCTTGTCCCTAAACCTTAAGTTTGAACTTATAATGTTCAAGAACTTTCTTGTCTGCCTGTGTTTGTTAAAACTGCTTTTGAATTAGCAGGATGGTCTTTATTCTGCTTGATTACTATCATTAATAAAACAATCATGTTCATGTTTCCATTTCACCAATAATATTGTTATAATGTCCACCTATGCATATCATTTCCCTGCATTTGATATGTTTGTAGTAAGGTTCATTATGTGGTAATCGTAACTGATATACCATATGTCCATGTCACTTAACTAAGTTGAAAGAATCTGAGTACCTAGATGTTTCTTCTCTGTATCTGTACCTGTTAATTCTAAGAGTGATATCTGAGCTGTCACTAGGACTTTCACATGATCATGTTCAGTTGTTGTATGCGTAAGAAACTATCTTACTTACATCAAGATGTTCCTTCCTCATGAACCTTTGCTGCATATACATTATATAAGACTAACCATTTTCCTCTTTTAGTGTAAGTCATGATTTGTTTAGACAAAATGAACTGGTAATTGTTGCATAACTATATTTATCTGTTCCATAATCAATTGAGATCTTCATACACATGTGCAATACATCCCTATCCTCAGTCTTTGATCCCCTGATGATTTTTGAAAAATCTGCATACATCTATAGTTAGCTTATCTCTCATGAAGAAATGATCTAGGCCTACTGTTAAAACCAAATAATAGAATTGAAGCATGGTTACTTCATACCCATATGCTGAGCTAGATTCGTGTTGAGTTTAAACTTGTTTGATACAATGTTTTCATCTCCTTCTCCACTTGCTCGATCAATTTGATTATGTAATGTGTAGAGTTCATATACATGTTTGAAGTCACTACTTCATTTATTTTGACCATAAGCAGTTGACTGAATGTTTCTACCATTTGCTTAAATCTGCAACACCATACTCAGTTTTGAACCATGCCTAGTCCCTCTTCCTACTATTGATCTAAAATTGGATTTGACTCGCAAACCTTATTGAAGTCCATTTGTTGATGTTGTTTGAATATGATAACTGGCTGATACTGTTATGGGAACGATCTTGTTGATACCTTAGGGATGCTATGTTTAAATCTGTAAGGGTGTAATCATGATAAGAATTCATTCCCATGACCTTAATTATATCTCTGAAATAATTGTTGATTATGACTGTTGGTTTGAATTTGCCTTGATGTCTTTAAGTTGCCAAGTAATATTATCGATGCATGTTTGAATATGTTGTTCCATAGTGATTCATTCCTATAATGATGTGATTATGAAACTGTGTATATTCTAAACTAAGCTCCTCTGCCTTTAGTATTCCTTGATATGTTTCCCTATTTAGTATCATGGTAGTATGTATTCTCTTGTATTATTTTATTAAGAGGAAAGTAAATATGTTCTGGTAGGTAATACTTTAGTATTTAGTTCTCCTTGGAAGGGCCTCATTAGCACTTGAACCCATAAAGAAAATATATCGTTAGTGATTAAGGGTTTTTGGAAGCGGACTTCGATTTTAGGTTTGGCTGCCCTCCCCGGCACAAGCATTGCCCTGGGCCTTGAGTCCCTTGGTAACTTTGAAGTGTCGGGGATCCAAAGGGAGCTTCGACCTTGAGTGGGGTTTCCTCCTTAGATTTTAATTCATTGACATATTCAGTTCTTTAAGGGGTCATTTGGTATGAGATATAAGAAGGTATAGTGCTGGTATAAAAGTTTAATACCACCTTAATACTTTGTTTGGTTAGGAAACCCGGTATAAGTTATCCCGAGATTATAATTAGTACCGGGATAACTTATACCTTGTAGAGGGTGGGGTAATTAGTGCAGGGATAACTTATACCTTCCTTTTAGAAATTATGCAATTGTCATTTTTAATACAACATACCAAATATTGGATAAAAAATAATATCAGGATAACTAATCCCAACATAACTTATCCCGGCATAATTTATCCAGGCATAAGCCGTATTCAAACCAAACTACCCCTAAGGGTTTAGTGTTTAATGACAAAGAAAGGTTTCCAATTTTAATTATTTACTAAGTAAAGCCACCACATTAATATATAATTTCCTCTACCTTGTTAATATTTTTCTTGCTTTAATTAACCGTTCATGTATTTGTCATGTACATCGAAAATGTTGTGTAATTGGAATATGTTAAACGTTGAATATATATATCTAATAACCTTCTTATTTTTTCACATGTACATCTGTTTGGGCCTTTGAGTTCTTGATGAACTCAAGCCCAATTCCAGCTCTATTGCACCGCATCCAGGGGTCCAAAGCCAGTTGTGTTTGCTCTTCTTTACTGCTGGGCCTATCATCTTGAGGCCCAATCCCAGAGTCCAATCCTCTTTCCCTCAAATATTTTATCATTATTATTGTCTCGTTAATTTTTTATCCCAATCCTAGAGGCCTATCATTACTTTTCATGTACATCAAAAATGTTGTATAATTGAGACCCTAAGTAGCTTCACTTCAGGTATTATGACTTTTACATGTGGTCGAAATTTAATTTCGAGAAGTTCAGAGTTGATTTGGAAAGAAAATTCCAATTTCGGAAGCCTTAAGTTGGAGAAATTGACTAAAGTGTGATTTTTGAGTAGACGACCTCGAAATCGGGATTTGAAGGTTCCAACAGGTTAGTATGATGATTTTGGACTTAGGCGTATGTCCGGATCGGGTTTTGGATGACCCAGGAGCATTTCGACGCCTATTATGGAAGGTTGGCATTTTGGAATAATTTCATAAATTTGAGTTGAAGTGCATTTCAATGATATCGACATGTGTTTGGGATTCTAAGTCTGGGAATAGCTCCGTATGATGATTCCGGAGTTAGGAGCATGTCCGGAAGTAGATTTGGAGGTCCGTATGTCATTTTGGGGTCATTTAGGTGAAAGTTGGGAATTTGAATAATTTTAAGAAGAATGACCGGGAGTGGACTTTTTGATATCGGTGTCGGATTTTGATTCCAGAAGTTGGACCAGGTCTGTAATGTCTATTATGACTTGTGCACAAAATTTGAGGTCAATCGGACGTGATTTGATAGGTTTCGGCATCAATTGTAAAAGTTGAAGTTTCAAAGTTTATTAAGCTTGAATTGTGGTGCGATTCATGATTTCGATGTTGTTTGTTGTGATTTGAGACCTCAAACAGGTATGTGTTATGTTATTGGACTGGTTGGTGTTATTGGACGGGGTCCCGAGGTCCTCGGGTGAGTTTCAGATGCTTAATGGATCGATGTTTGGACTAAGGAAAATGCTGAGGCAACTGATACCTGGTGCAATCGCACCTGCGTGAAAAGGGCCGCAGGTACGGGCTCGTAGGTGCGAGCCACGAACCGCAAATGCGGAAGATTGGGCGCACCTGCGTGAGCGCAGGTGCGAGAGACATGGTCGCAGGTGCGGCTAGGCTCGCAGAAGCGGCCCTCCTTGTCTGCAGATGCGGAGCCCAGCCAGGTGAGGGAAGGCGCACCTGCGAGGCATTTGCCACAGGTGCGGGACCGCAAATGCGGCTCAAAGCACCGCATGTGTGAAAGTCGCTGGGCAGCGAGGTTTTATAAAATGGGGTTTTGGCTCATTTTCACATCATTTCGTCCATGGGAGGTGATTTTGGAGCACCTTTGGAGTGCCATCTTCATCAACTATAATGGGATAAGTGATTTCTTCACATTGTGAGTCAAATACATGGGTTTTACATGGATTCAAGCATGAAAATTTGGGATTTTGAAGAAAAACCTAGAAATTGGTATTCTTGGATTTTGATCACGAATTTGGGCATGAAATTGAGAATAAATTATAAATTGGAGTTCGTAGTGCTATGGGTAGTGTTTGTCTTCCAAAATTTTCGGGCCCGTGCGCCTGAGGGTTGCGTTATCGATTTTTCGAGCGGAGTTGGAAATTATTATAAATTGATTAATTATGAGTATTGGAGTATATTTTGATTGGGTTGCATCTTAATTGACTAGTTTTGGAGCGACGGGCATCGGTTTGAGGTGTTAGAGGGCTTCGGAGCCGGTTATGGAACTTCGGAGCGATGTAAGTCTCCTGTCTAACTCTGTGATGGGGAAACTACCCCCTAGGTGTTGTAATTGATATTTTCTACTTGTTGCGGGGGCTACGTACGCACGAGGTTATGAGAGTCCATATGTAGCTATATTCATGTTATTGTCCGGGTAGACTCTAGTTCATGCCATGCTATAACTGTACTACTTGAGTTGTCTCTTGCCTATTAGGTTCCTTATTACATGTTAAAATTTGAGATTTGACTTGTGTAAAGCGGTAAACTGTAGAGATCAGATGAACTTCATGACTTGCCATAGAATAATTGTACTCCTTTTACGAATTTCCCCCATATTACGCGTTCTCATCGAAGGGCTTTCCCCAAAGCTTTCCTAAAACTCACCTATCCCTTCGTGGGTGGGGTCAAGGAAAAATATGATTTCAAAAATAATAAAATGAGAACCCAATTAAGTAATTATTGTTGGCTTGCCTGACAGTGGTGTCCGGCGCCATCACGACCTTTATGGATTTTGGGTCGTGACATGGGTGAATAGAATACCTGGAATTTCGGGCTTTTGACATAATCTGCTCTCTAAGCCCATCTTCGTCTGGAACGCATAGTCTTTCCTTTTTCCTTTATGCTTTAGTATCATATGACCTTAGGCAAGCCTTAAACAATATAGGATTTTAAAAAAGGGTAAAATCAGCTACTAGTAGGCTTTTAGTTCGCAAGTTGTAATCTGCTCACTAATTGCTATGTTTTTCACTTACCCTTCTCTTCTTTAAAAGATTTTGAAATACAGAACTTCGTGAAAAGTAGCTCTATTTCTAAAAAGGAAAACTATATTTCAACTCTCATTTTCTCAAAGGAAAAATCAGAACTTCAGAAAATCGTCGCTTCAAGGAATTTCTAGCAAATGACCTTTTCTTTTAAAATCCTTCGAATATAAGGTAAATCTTAGATATGCTTTTTCTAAAACATTCTTTTATCATTATGTAAATAACCATCCCCAAATTAAAGTGTTTTCCTAACTCAATCTCTTTATTTTAAAATTTAGACCACTTATGTGCCAATTTCAAATTCTTTTAACATATCTTATGAAACCTTTCATAAATTCATATCCTTTTAAGATTCCGCATTCTTTATCATCCTTAGGTGTACAGTAAGCAGCCTTCCTATTATTAATCAAAGATTTTTACAAATAATTGATCCCAAACTTAGTCTAAATCCTATGGAGCTACTTCAGGTAGATTTTAAGGGGTGCCTAACACCTTCCCATTAGAAGAACAAGAACCCTTACCCATAATCTCACCAGTTAAAAGACCCGTAAAGAATATGACTTAGTAATTAAATAGGTCCCTAGTATACCTTTAAATATTAGGTGACTTCTCTCTTTCATCAACAATAGAGAAACCACAAGTTCAATCCTGTCTTGACTAGTGCAAAATAGGGTGCAACACCTGGGCAACAAATATTAATTCCCAAATCGGGGGTTTTATTCCATTTATCATCTTTGAGCTAGAGACCTCGGATTTGAGCGATTTTTGAGGGGTTCTTCGCGTGTTGGATTGGGGTAAGTGTTCTTCACCAGGATTTAATTATATTTCATGATTTCATCTTTATGTTTATCATTAAATTAGTGGTTTGAGATGGGGAAAAATGGGAATTTTGTGAAAACTTTCAAAAAAATAAAATGATGATTTGGAGGACGAACTGATATCGGAATTGGATAATTTAGGTATGGTTGGACTCGTTTCGGAATGAGTGTTCATATTTTTTTATTTTATTTTATCAGGTTTTGAGGTGCAAGCTCGGGGGTTGACTTTTTAGGTTTTGTTAAAGATTGAAGCTTTATTATCCGGATTTGTTTCCTATGGTTTTTATTCATGAGATGAAGTTATTTTTGGCTAGATTTGAGCCGTCCGGAGGTTCTTTCACATGAGAAGGTCATTTTAGAACATTGGTCTAGCTTGTTTGAGGTAAGTATCTAGCCTAACTTTGTGTGGGAGAATTACCCCTTAGGGTTTGACTCATTTGTGCTAATTGTGTCATGTGAAGGTCGTGCACGCGAGATGACGAGTACATACTCATGCTTATTTGTGGGAATTTGACTGTTTTAGTCTATTACGGTCTTATGTCCATCAAAAATAAAGTTGTCTTATCATGTTAAATTATTCACCTACTAAATACACCCTTACGTGCTTTATTTGAAGTTGACCGAGTCATGCTTTACCCATGTTTCTAATAAACTCTTATGTGTCTTAATAGAAGTTATCCACACTTTTATTGCCATGTTGTATTTTTCGTAATTTCTTAACTTTAGATGAAGTTATTGATTTCCTTTTCATAATTGCTTATCCTTAATTGAAGTTATTATTATTATCTTTACCGTAATCGCTTAACCTTTTGTTATCCCTTTCATTGTTGACTTATCCTCATTTGGAATCATTGACTTAGTTTATCTCTCTTTTCATCGAGTTGTACTCATGTGGAATCATTATGATACATTATCTCTTCCCATGTTGAGCTATTCTGGTTGAAACTATTATTCCGTGTTGTGTCTTTCATTATGAGCTTGTTCTTCCGTTTCTTTGTGTTCTATAGTTATTGTGTTGATTTACTTGCCGTGCTCTCGTGTTATTGTTGTTGCACTCAGTGTTGTCGAGCCGCGGTCTATGTGTGGTTGTGGTATTGAAATTATTTGAGGAAACGTTATGGCTTATAAGCACGTGCGATGAAAGACCTTATATTGAGTTGTTATATTTTGGCACACGTGGTATTGTTGAGAGGATTGTCGGGGTATTTGCACATGAGCTGTTCGTGCTTTTGTTACTATTGATATTTGCACATGCGGCGTGACAAGGCGGCCTATATATATATGTGGGTTTGTGCATGTGGCAAGACAAGGTGGGAATATTATTATGTGTGTGCGGCGAGACAAGGAGGACATTTCCTTTAATGTTGCGTATGTGGCGAGACAAGGTGGGCTATGTCGGGGATGATTTGTGATGACTTGTGATAACCTGGAGGCATTGTTATTGATGATATTTGTATAGTGGTGTACCTACCTGGTGTGAGTTATGCATTTTACTTCTTGTTGTGTTGTTTCCTATGTGTCATTTATTGTCTCTAATCTTACATGTTTACTCGAGTTGTGATAGAACACTTGCACAAGCATACACTTAATAAATCACTCATATCATTCGTGCGGACATGAGATATTATCACTCCCTTGTCACGTGAGTTGTCCCTGCGGTTATAAATTGTAATGTGGGAACAAGATGCCAAGTGATTAGGGTTCATGAGTTTGGATCCGTGAAATGTGACTATGAGGTGAAGTACCTCGGGAAAACCCTTAAAAAAAACTTGTGAGAAAGTGGTTGCTCTTATTGAGTGTTACTTGTTTTTCCTTACTTGGTTTCATCGGACTTAAACTGTATTCATCTTACTCCACGACGTTATTACATGTTGTGTCTCATTGTGTAATGACTCGACCGGTCGTTTTGCTTTCTAGATCCTCGTTCCTATAAATAATACTCCTCGTATGTACTTTTACTATTTTATGACTTGCGGGGATGGTTAGTTTAGGATTTGGAATGGTTCGGGTTAAAATCGGAACACTTGGTTCCTTAAGGTTGGCTAAAAAGGTCTAAGTTTGACTTGAGTTAACGTTTTGAGTAAACGACCCCGGAACCGGGATTTGACAGTTTCAATAGGTTCGTATGATGATTTTGGACTTGGGCAAATTTTCGGATCGGGTTTTAGATGACCCGGGAGCGTTTCGGCGCTTAATATTGGAAGTCGGTACATTGAAGGTATTAAAGTTCCTTAAATTTGGTTTAAGGTAGGATTTGGTTTTATCTAGGTCCAATCGGGATTTCAAGCCTGAGAATAGTTCTGTACGGTAATTTAAGACTTGCACGCAAAATTTGGAGTCATTTCGAGTAGTTTACGCAAGATTCGACATGTTCGGAGTAAGTTGGAAGAACTTAAAGTTCATAAGTTGATTCTATTAGTTTTGGCGTATGATTCTTAGTTTTAATGTTGTTATATGTGTTCCGAGGGTGTGAGCAAGTCCGTTTAATGTTTACAAACTTCTTGATATGTTTGGATGAGGCCTTGGGGGCCTCGAGTTCAATTCGTACGATGCACAGATTGAATTAGGACTCTAAAGGGCTGTTGGTGCACCAGATCTGGTGTGCCCGCACCTGCGAGCTTATGGCCGCTGAAGCGAGCCCACAGATGCAAGCTAATGGCCGCAGAAACGGCTTTGGGGCATCAGGCTAGTGGCCGCAGAAGCGGAGAACCACGCGCAGAAGCGGCCTCGCTTCTGCGAGGAATAGCCCGCAGGTGCGATGGGGCCGCAGATGCGCCTCACCATCCGCACAAGTGGGACCGCAGAAGCGGTATCCCATCCGCAGAAGCGGCCAGTGTTGGGCCTGGGAAATTCCTCAGAAGAGTACCTTTCTCCGCAGAAGCAGTGCCGCCGATGTGGCCCAGTGACCGTAGGTGCGAAAGTCCTGGAGGCAGTGAGGTTCATTTAAGTTGGGAGTTAAACCATTTTGACTCACTTTCTTTCTTTCATTGGGCAATTTTGGAGCTTTTGGAGAGGGGTTTTCACCTAGCACTTTGAGGTAACTGATTTCTATCCAATGTAAGTTAAATACAGAGATTATAGGTAGGTTTTAACATGTAAATTTATGAAAATCGTGGGTTTAGATGAATAACCCTAGGTGTTGATAAAAATGGGATTTACCCACGAAATGGTTATGGAAAAATTATATATTTGAGTTCGCGAGGTTATGGGTAATAGCTTTCTTCGAAAATTTTTGGAATCCAGGTACGTGGGCCCGGGGATGAATTTTAAGAATCTTCCAATTCGGGTTGGGTAATTACTCTAATAGTTAAATTATGAACTTTGGAAAATATATTGATTTATTAATACAACATTTGACTAGTTTCAGAATTTTCAGCACCTAGTTGAGCCTTTAGAGTGAATTTGGGACTGGAAAGCGAGTTTTGAGATGAGGTAAGTCTCTTGCCTAATCTTGTAAGAGGGAACTCATCCCCTTAGGTATATTTTTGTTGTGAATTATATGTGTGGGGAGCTACGTACGCACCGGGTGACGAGAGTCCGTGCATATCTATATTCTATGTTATGACCGGGTAGTCTTAGGCTTACACCATGCTCTGTTTACCCTATTATGTTGGTCATGCATATTAATTGTCTTAACTAGAGATGAGATTTAGGGATTTTAATATTTAAAGTCTCCCGTTTAAATTTCTTAGGTGTGGTTAAGAATGGAAGAATTTTATAATAACTTTGAGAAATCTATGTTCACTCGCGTGGCAAGTACTTCCAGGTGTGGTTAAGAATGGAAGAATTTTATAATAACTTTGAGAAATCTATGTTCACTCGCGTGGCAAGTACTTCCGCAAGCGAGGTAAATTTCTTCTGTTCTCATGGGAGCGGGCCGTTCGCCTCGGCAGGTTAATAGATACATCTATGGTTCATGTCGTTCGACCATCGGCAGTGCACACAATATATACATATATTTTGGATAGGGCCGTACGACCTCGGCATAAATCATGTGTAATAATACTTGGAGCCTAATCTTCTTGATATGATTTTATTGTCTTAAGAGGTTACAATTATTTAAATGATGGAAATTCCAACTTCTACGATCGATGCCAAAACCTTTCAAATCAAGTCTGATTGACATCAAATTTTGTACACAATTCATAAATGACATAACAGAGCTATTTCAATTTCCAGAAACGGATTTCGATTAAGATATCAAAAGTCAACTCCACGGTCAAACTTCCAAACTTGAATTTTTGTTTTAGCCATTTCAAGCCTAATTTAACTACGAACTTCCAAATAATTTTTCTAACATGTTTCTAAGTCCAAAATCACCATATAGAACTATTGGAATCACCAAAATTCTATTTCGGGGTCGTTTACACATAAGTCAATATCCGGTCAATCTTTTCAACTTAAGTTTTCATCTTGGAGACTAAGTATCTCAATTCATTTCAAAACCTCATTGGACCCGAACCAATTACCACGACAAGTCACATAGCAGTTGTAAAGCACAAATTGAGCTGTAAATGGGGGAACAGGGCAGTAATACTCAAAACGACCGGCCGGGTCGTTACGCATATTTTACAGTTGTTGATTGAATTTTTTTATTAATTCAGTAAGTGTTAGGCTTACCTAGTCTTAGAGATCAGGTGCCGTCACGACATCCTACGGAGGGAAATTGGAGTCGTGATAGAAAAATTAGGGTTTCACTCATCTCTTTTTTTTAAATGTTTAATGGGCTACTAGATGAATAAAGAACATGGACTTCAGATGGGGTGAAATTCAAAAATAGCCAAATTTATAAGTGGTAATTGAAAAATAGCCACAATTTCAAAAGTAATCAAAATTTAGCCACTTTTCATGTAAAGATAAATCTGAACGAAAACACTTTTCAAAATCCGAAAAATATTTCAGCAAAATATACTGGAGTTCAAACTTTTACATGTGAACTTCCAGCATAATACCGGAGTTCCAGCATAATATACTGGAGTTCCAGCATAATATATTGTTCCAGCATAATATGCTGGAACTTTCCGTGTGCTGGAAGTTCATACACAGGTGCATCAATCTCCAGTATATTATGCTGGAACTTTTCGTGTTGCAATGAAATAGTGGCTATTTTTCAATTACCAGTCCGAAAGCTGACTAGCTCGTGCTATTTTCACGTATGTTAAAGTTTATTTTTAAAAAAAATGGACAAATCATCTAAATGGGCTAAAGTACCAATTCCGTTTATTTAGATTAAAAAAAAACTGATTTCTTCAATTTCTTAAATGAGTAGATTTAAGAATTTGGGCATATGGCCCATTTTAAAAGTTGTCATTTTATTTTGGGCTAATGGCCTAAATAATATTTAAATTTAGTTCTATTATTTTTTTATAATAAATTTCAGATTATAAAATTAGTCATATGGACTTAATTTTTAAAATATAAATTAGCATTTGTATTCTTTTAATGAAAACTATAATTATTTTACTATCCCAATTGCTTGAAATGTTAATTTTTTTAACATTAAATTTGTTTGTTAATTTGTTTAATATTAAATTAATTTGTTAATTTGTTTAATATTAAATTTATTTGTTAATTTGTTTCACATGCTTGAATGGTTAATTTATTTAACATTAAATTTATTTGTTAATTTGTTTAACATGCCTTTTTTGGTATCTTTGTTTAACATGCTTGAAATGTTAATTTACTTAACATTAAATTTATTTGTTAATTTATTTAACATGCTTGAAATGTTAATTGTTTTAATGTTACTTTTGTTAACTAGTTTAACACATGCTTTATGTTAATTTGGTAAGCATAAAATCAGATATTAATTAGTTTAATATTAATATACTTGTTAATTTATTTAACATGTATGGTATGTTAATTAGTTTAACATTAAAGTAAATATTATGTAAATTTGTATAGCGTGTAATAAATGTTAATTAGTTTGGCATTAATTTTATTTGCATGCTAATATAAATTATTTGTTAACTTATGATCCATATGAGATTGTAAAATCATGATAGCTAATTATGTTGTCTTAAACATGATTAAGACACTTAGCTAGATAATTGAATAGGTTAATTTTCATAATATTTTATTTTGGACAATGATTGGGAACATAGTGAACTTTCGACTCCATGATTAATTATATGTATTTATTAACTTAATCAATTGACGCTTAGTGTCATAATATGTATGTATGTTGAACACCGTTCTTTACGTTTTTTTAAATTTTTACATGATCCCTATAATATTTTTTATTTTGTTAAAGAATGACTACTGCTTCGAAAAATATTGTTGCTAAGCTCAACAAAGGGTTAAAACTCAATGGTGATAACTATGAAATCTGGAGCTTGAAAGTCCAATATGTGCTAGAGGAGCAAGAGGCTCTGGAGGCCATTAACAATGTCATGAACGAGCCTGAGGAAGGTAACACTACTCAGCATAGGCATGAGCGTGAAGCCTATGATAGTTGGAAGAAAAAGAACTCCTTTGCTCGCATTGCATTGTTGAGCACCTTGGATGATGACATTCTAAGGGATTTTAAGGATAACCAAAGAGTTATGGATCTTTGGAATGCTTTAAGAAAAAGGTTTGGTACATGTTCCACTACAAGGCTGCGATCCTTAACGATCAAATTTGATTCATATAAGAAACGCCCAAAACATTTAATGAAAACATATCTGAGGCAAATGACAAATATGATCGGGGAGTTGAAAGATGCTGACCATGCGTTGACTGATGAACAACAAATCCAAGCTGTCATACGCTCTTTATCTAGTTCTTAGGATCATATAAAAATGCATTTGACCCATAATAAGCGAATCACAAGTCTGGAAGATGTCCGGAGGCATCTTGAGTTAGAGGAGGAACGACTTGAGGCTTCAAAGCCAATAGCTGAGTTGCACATGGCAACGACCTCCAAAACTATTAGTGATTCAAAGAAAAGGAACTGGGGAAAGAAGAGAGGGTCACCTCAAGCTCAGCCTTCTAAAAGGACAAATACTGAAAAAGGCAAGAACAGACGTCCCAAACGAGTCAAAGTTGCTAAAGTGAAATACTATAATTGTGACAAAAAGGGTCATTATGCTAGAGATTGCTCTGATACCAATGAAGGAACACATTAATCTAAACATATTAGATTGGCGCGTAATTCATAAAACGAGAACTTACTCTTTCTTCGTGAAGCGAAAGCGGAAGCAGAAGATGGATGAATAGTGGCTGGAATCACTAGTCGGTGATGGTTGTCACGTTGTGACGGAGCAACCCCCTATACCACAATCTAAACCCTTAACTGGAATTTAGAGAGAAGAGCGTGGAATGATACTATTTCTAGTGGATTTATAAGTACATAGTATGAATACTTATATAAGGATATATAGGGTTACAGTAATTACTAAAATTACTGTGCTTTGCCCTAATGGGCCCTAAGAGGACTCCTTATGGATGGACTCTATTTCCTACATCTCCCACTCACACATAATGGGAGTGCTCATCTAGTCTGAGAAATATATGCTCAACTCATCTTCTCAATCATTCATACTGGGAAGTAGACGGTGCGACCAGCATACTGTGAGAGATAAGTGCTATACATCTGTTAGGAGTATATAGCCTCTCGTCGAGTGCAAACCTACAAGTAGATCATAAAGTATGCAGTACCCTAGATCATATGAATCACATTTGATATAATCTCAAAATCTCATATATCATTATTTCATGTATTCACCAGTTATAACTTATGAGGGGTGCTCTTACGGCCCACTTGGGTAAAACCTAGTAATTTTAGTAATTACGGTAACCCTAGTATTCTCTATATAAGTACACATATAATGTACAACTAAAAACACAGAATACGCAGTATTTATCCTATGCTTAGTCTTCTCCTACATGTCCATTTGGGTGCATTAAATAAAAAACAAATAATTATGCTTAAGCACTTATATGAATCTTGACTACCCATAACCCCACGATTCCCTATATATATATATATATATATATATATATATATATATATATATATATATATATAAAACTAATTTTCATTATGCATTATTGTATATCTGAGCTCTTTGTATTAGGACTCTTTATGTGATGCTTATAGCGGAGAGCGAACTGATGAGGTCTAATCTAAGAGAACACTAGAAGTCTTTTAAACTATCAAACATCGGAAGAAGGAGGGCATGTTACAGCTTAAGAGAATCTCACATTGGAATGGAATAGACAAAGTAAAAAAACTTTATAAGGCATATTACAAATTCACATATTTGTATTCGCGCTTTTGAGCTCGATAATTTAACGACCGGAACGGTCATTTTACTTTATAGATCCCCGTTCTCCTAAATAAGACTCCCCGTATGTGCTTTTACTATTTTATGACTAGCGGCGATGGGTAGTCCAGGATTTGGAAGGGTTCGGGTTGAAATCGGAACACTTGGTTCCTTAAAGTTGGCTAAAAGAGGCTAAGTTTGACTTTGGTCAACATTTTAGAGAAAATGACCTCGGAACCGGGATTTGACGGTCCCAATAGGTTCGTATGATGATTTTGTGCTTGGGCATATACTCGGATCGGGTTTTGGATGATCCGAGAGTGTTTCAATGCTTAATATTGATAGTTGGCACCTTGAAGGTTTTAAAGTTCTTTAAATTTGGTTTGGAGTGAGTTTTGATGGAGTCATCCCAAGTAGTTTAAGTGTTTCAACGCGTTCGAAGTAATTTGGAAGAATTTGAAGTTCATAAGTTAAATCTATTGGTTTTGGGTTGCGATTATTAGTTTTAATATTGTTTTACGCGTTCCGAGGGTGCGAGCGAGTCCGTTTTATGATTTCACGCTTGTTGGTATGTTTGGACGGTGCCCCGGATGCCATTCGGATGATGCGTGGAGGTCGTTTAACCTTGGGTGAATAGCTGAAGCACCCAGCTTCTGGTGCAATCGCACCTGCGGAGGGCCAGCGGTAGGTGCGAGCTCGCAGAAGCGAGCCATCAGCCGCAGAAGCGGACTAGCATGGGCAGCCCAAAAATCACAAATGCGGAACACGGCGCGCACCTGCGAATGCGCAGGTGCGATGGAAGCAACAACAAAAGCGGCCGAAGCCGCAGGAGCGACACTCGCATCGCAGAAGCGGAAGATGGCCAACTGGTCAAAGGCCGCATATGCGATGATTTTCCGCAGATGTGGAGCCGCAGAAGCGACCGTCCCTCCACAGGTGTGAAATCGCTGGAGGCAGAATGGTCCATTTAATGCGGGACTTTGCCTATTTTGGCTCATTTGCTTTCATCTCTTGGGCGATTTTGGAGCTCTTGGAGAGGGGTTTTCACCTAACACTTTTAGGTAAGTAATTTCTATACAATGTGAGTTAAATACATAGATTATGGGTAGATTTTAACATGTAAAAAATTATGAAAATTATGGGTTTAGATGAAAAACCTAGGTTTTGATAAAAATGGGATTTAACCATGAAAATGGTTATGGAATTGAGTGAAAACTATATATCTGAGTTCGTGAGGTTATGTGTAACAACTTTCTTTGAAAATTATCGAAATCCGGGCACGTGGGCCCGAGGATGAATATTAGGAATCCTTCAATTGGGGTTGGGTATTTACTCTAATAGTTAAATTATAAACTTTCGAGCATGTATTGATTAAATTATATAGCATTTGACTAGTTTTGGATTGTTCGGCACCGCGTTGAGGCTTTAGAATGAAATTTTGGGCTGAAAAATGAGCTTTGAGACGAGGTAAGTCTCTTGTCTAACCTTGTAAGAGGGAATTTACACCATAGGTGATTTAAATTAATAATTTCTTCTAATTGTTGGGGCGACGTACGCATGAGGTGACGAGAGTCCATGCATAGCTACAAATTATGCTCATGTCGGGGTAGTTTAGGACCCAAATCATGAATTTCTTGTAATGTTTTCACCCTACTTGTTATTTAAAGAGCCTAAATCACATTGGAACTTGTTAGAGGAATTGTAAAGGACCGAATTTCACTTGAATTTTGAACGAAATACTTGACCGTTAATGGGAATTGTGTATTAGCCTTGTAATAACTTTTAAGCCAAATGTTTTTAAAGTATCCTCTCTTCTTGTGGAGCATGACGAATGTCTCGGCAGTAGATAGATGCATCTATGGATCGTGCCACACGTCCCTCGGCAGTGTACACGTTATTCTGGATCAAGTCGTACGACCTCCGCATAATCGTGCGTGATAATATTTGGACTTTTAGTTTTTATATTTGATATTATTTCATGGTTGAGAGGTTAAAATAATATCAGACAAAAAGTTATTTGAGATTTATCATGTGTAAAGGAATTGTTTATTTCCTGGTTGTTATTGAATTATCGCATTTGTATGCATAACCCATGCTTATTTTGAACTTCTTTATTTATTATTGTTGGCCCATGGTAAGTGTCGATGTCGATCCCTCGTCACTACTTCTTCCATGTTAGACTTGATACTTACCGTACAGGATCTGAGGTAGGTGCATCTGACGGTCCTTTCGGCACGCATCCCAGATATCCTGAGGCCTAGTGTTGAGCTACTTCCTTAGCCGTTCTGCAGCCCCTGGAGTCTCTCTTTTGTATTTATATTCTGTGTACTTTATTTCGGATAGTAGTTAGAGTTTTGTATATTCGACTAGTTGCTCATACACTTGTGACACCGGGTTCTAGCACACACACTAGTAGACTTTATGGTTTTGGAGCACATATATTACTATGATTGCCACTCAGTTGTCTTTGTTTCATTTATTGAATTTTCCACTCTTTAATTCCCTATTTAATAGAATTTTATTACTTGAAAACTCATTAAAAGAGTAATAACGTGGTTTTTCACTGTTGGCTTGCCCAATGGTAACGTTGGGTACCATCACGGCCCATAGTAGAAATTGGGTCGTGACAACATGGTATCAGAGCACTAGGTTCACGTAGGTCTCACAAGTTATGAGCAGGCCTAATAGAGTCTTGCGGATCGGTGCGGAGACATCCGTACTTATTTTCGAGAGGCTATAGGGTATTAGAAAACTACTCTTCCTTCATCTCCTATCGTGCAGTTGAGGTGGTACTAAGTATATTTCTCTTATTCTCTCACAGATGGTGAGAACGTGCGTAGCGGATGTTCCAGACCATGGAGGAGATGCTCCCCCTGTTACTAGAGGCCGAGGGAGGGCTCCAACTCGTGGTAGAGGACGGGGACGTCCTAGAGTTGCTCCAGTTATGCCACCAGTGGATCCAGTAGAGGACTTTGTTAATGAGGAGAAAGGTGAGGTGCCTGTAGTAGAGCCAGCCCCTGTAGACTTCATGTCCGCACCGAGATTCCAGGAGGTCTTGGGCCGTATGCTACGGTTCATGGATTCTATGACTTAGGCTGGTTTATTTCCAGCAGACCCGTCCACATCTCAGGCAGGAGGGGAAGTACAGACCCCTACCACTCAGGATCCAAGGCATGCAACTTCTGTTTATCAGACCTCGGGTGCACTATTGGGCGAATCCTAGCCAGTAGCAGTAGCTATACCCGAGCCTAGACCAGCTGCGGCCCGCGAGCTGCAAAAGCTATTGGACCAGCTGTGGCCGGCGAGCGACATGAGGACCTCCAGGAATTTATTTATCGGTGCAGGGACAAATTGCACAACATGAAGATATTGGATTCCCATAAGGTAGATTTTACTACTTTCCAGTTGGAGGGCAGGGCTCGTAGGTGGTGGTAGTCATATCTCCTCGGCAGACCAGTAGATTCACCTCCCATGACTTGGGACCGGTTCACCCGTATATTTCTAGATAGGTATATCCCGTCCTCTCATACGGAAGAGTTACAGTTTCAGTTCAAGCAGCTCCAGTAGGGTCAGATGTCAGTGACCGATTATGAGGCGAGGTTCTCTGAGTTGTCTCACCATGTACTTATGATCATTCCCACCGATGCAGAGAGATGCGGAGGTTTGTTGCAAGTTTACACTCTGGCATTCAGACCACCATGGCCCGAGAGGTTGAGATGGGGAGTTCTTACGAGTTAGTTGTAGAGATAGCTTGGAGGATCGTGGGTGTACGTCAGCTTAGCCGGGAGCAGGTTATGAAAGATAAGTGGTTTCGGTATTCTAGAGAGTTCAGAGGTGCCCCGGCTGGGTGCAGATGCCAGTTTGTGAGGGGTCAGTCTAGCAGGCCACATATCCAGCACTGCTGCCTCCTCGAGGTGCTCCAGTGCAACCTTATTTTAGCGCCATGACAGAGAGTTCCTACCGCCCAGCAGCTGTGATGGCCCAAAATGTCATCTTTAAATTTAATAATTAATTATGTGTTCTAAGACCTCAAAAAGCACTATTTATCATTACTCGACTTGCGTGCATAGTCCGTAAAATTTTTTAGAAAGTTTTTATGCGAAAAATGAATTAAAATATGAATTAGAGTTTTAAAACACAACTGAGTTGACCTTGGTCAACATTTTAAGCAAATGAACTCGGATCAGTGTTTTGATAGTTTTGGTAGGTCCGTATCGTGATTTAGGACTTGGGCGTATGCCCGGAATCAAATTCCGAGGTTCCTAGCCCGAGATATGGAATTTAGAAGAATAATTAAAAGTTTTAATTTAAATAGTGATCAGATATCGAATTATGTGAAAACGACCCCGGAATAGAATTTTGATGATTCCAACAGCTATGTATGGTGATTTCGGACTTAGGATCATGATCGGAATTTTATTTGGAAGTCCGTCGTGAAATTAGGCTTGAAATGGCTAAAAGAGGAATTCAAGTTTGGAAATTTGACCAGGGAGTTGACTTTTTGATATCCGAGTCAGAATCTAGTTCTAAAAATTTTAACAGCTCCGTTATATCATTTATGACTTGTGTACAAAATTTGAGGTCAATCGAACTTGATTTGGTAGATTTCGACATCGAATGTAGAAGTTGGAAATTCTTAAGATTTATTAGGCTTGAATCTATGTGTGATTTGAAAACTCCACTACGTTCGTATGATGATTTAGGACTTGTTGGTATTTTCAGACAGGGTCCCGAGTACCCCGAGTGCGATCCGGATCGAAATCGGATCATTTTTTTGTACTTAGGCAAATTCTGAAATTTGCAGCTTCTGGTGTCATCGCACCTGCAGAGGGACTGACCGCAGGTGCGTATTCGCACAAGCGAGCTGTGGCTCGCACAAGCGGATGAACGGCTGCCCAATTGGAGCTGCAGATGTGGCTCAAGTTGTGCAGAAGAGCTTGCGCAGAAGCGAGAGGAAGGGGCGCAGGTGCGGGCAGGTCCGCAGGAGCAATGGAATTTTCCGCACCTGCGAAGGCGCAGATGCGGTCCAAAGCTCGCAGAAGCGAAGGCAGCTGGGCTGAGCAATTTCTACAGATGCGGTATTTTATCGCAGATGCGGGACCGCAGGTGCGAGAATTTTGTCTGCAGGTGCGAAAGCACTGACCAGATTACAAAAACAGAGGGGTTCCGATATTTTTGTCATTTGGACATTTTCAACACGGTTTTGGGCGACTTTTCAGAGAGAATTCACGGGGAAACTTGAGGTAAGTCATATGTGATCATTGTTAGTCAATTATATTGGATTATTATTAAATATTGCGAATAGATTACATATTTTTGAGGTGAAATTAGAGGATTTGGGCCTAGGGATTTTAAAATGAGAATTTGAGATTTGGAGGTCAAGTTGTGGTCGGATTTTTGTAAAAATGGTATGGTTGGACTCGTAGTTGAATGGGCATTCATATTTCATAACTTTTTTGAATTTCGAGATGTGGGCCCCACAGGCCATTTTGAGTTAACTTCGGATTTTATTGAAAAATATAGTATTTTCTTATGGAATTGATTCTATAATTTTTGTTGACTGTATCAAAATAATTATGACTAGATACGAGTCGATCGGAATCGGAAAATCGAGGAAAAAGCATACTACTTGGTTAAATTGGAGCAAGTCGAGGTAAGTGACTTGTCTAACCGTGTGTGGGGGAAATTTCCCCTAGAATTGATATTAATGTGATTATTGAAATGTGTTGAAAGTCGTGTACACGAGGTGACGAGTGTGTACACGGGCTAAATGTGAAAAATTATATTTTTAAATTGTGTAGATCATTGTTGCTCATTTATTAAATTATTTTATCTTGTTATATTCTTCATCATTGATCTGAGATATATACCTTAAATTTGTTTAACCTTTTCCTGCTAGTTGTTATACCTGTTTAGTTGAAACATGGTTTCTTTTATTCTGTGCATTATTTGAAGGGTGATTTTCTTTAAATTAAACATTATTAATATGAAGTATTTGACATTTTAAATTTGATATTGAAGCAACGTATTAAAGGTTTTGAAATATTATTTTTCTGAATTATTTATCCTTGAATATTTTGTAAGATTTTTGTACTCACTGTGATGGAGCCGTGAGCTCTTTATTGTGGAAAAATATTGTTGTTGAATTATTTTGGCAAGTTACATTATTTGAGCACTTGAGGTGCAAATTGTGATATATTGTGATATTAATACGCATGCGGTGGTATAAGGTCTGGGTATTGAAATGCATGCGGTGAGATAAGGGTGGCTTGATATCCGTGGCTAGTAGGGGGAACTACTAGAAGTCATGCGATGTGATAAGGATGGCTAAAATGCGGGATGCTATTTCGAAAAAAATATTTTCTATCAAATAAATTGTGAAGGCTTCCGCGGTGAGATAAGGAATGAGATATTGTGAATTTGTTTATGATTTGGGAATACGAGGTGGTACCTCGAGAGTGCCCTTGTTGATATTGATTTATGGCCGCAGTTGCCTTGATTATTTGTTATGATTTTCTTAAAGTTGAATTGAAATTCGGTTTTGTTTTCACGAGATATCATTTGCCATTATTTTGCTTAATTAAATGGTGACACACTACTTGATTCATTTCCAATGTCATTTTATTTTACTATATTTTTAAACATTTTACCATGCCATTATTATATTCCAGTATGGCCTCACCTGACCTCGTCACTACTCTACCGAGGTTAGGCTTGGCACTTACTGGGTACCGCTGTGGTGTACTCATACTACGCTTCTGCACATCTTTTTGTGCAGATCCAGGTACATCTTACCAGTGTAGATGTCAGTGAGTTACCTGCGCACAGACTTCGAGGTATATCTGCCAGCATCCGCAGACTCCGGAGTCCCCTTCTATCATTTTTATGTTGCTTCCTTATTTTTCTTTAGATCTTGATACATAGAGACATTGAGAATAAAGTTTTAGAAGCTTGTGACTTATTTCTACCTGGTTTTGGGAGTTGTAATTATTTGAATTGTAGTTTATTTATTTCAGATAATTATGATTATTCCGCATTGATAGGCTTACCTAGTCTTAGAGACTAGGTGCCATCACGACCTCCTACGGAGGGAATTTGGGGTCGTGACACCAGCTATTCAGGGTTCCTCCAGTGGGTATTCAGGCCATCAGGGTCAGACATCAGGTCAACAACCCACCGTACCGAGAGGTTGTTTCGAGTGCGGGGATCTCAGTCATGTGCGGAGGTTCTGCCCCAGGTTTCGGGGCAAGGTAGTGTAGCAGGGTCAAAAGCCTATGATTACAGCATCAACTAGCCCATTAGCCGTCCGACTGCCCAGAGGCGGAGGGCAGGTGGGTAGGGGTCGTCCTAGAGGTGGAGGCCAGTCAGGTGGTACTCCAGTTAGGTTCTATACCTTTATCACATGTATTATTTCTGTGTGCGGTAAGGATGCTTCAGTACTATTTGACCCAGGATCTACATATTCATATGCTTCATCTCTGTTTGCTCATTTCCTAGGTGTTCCTAGTGAGTCCTTGGGTACTCTTGTCTATGTGTCCACTCCTGTGGGCGATTATGTTGTTATGGATCGGATCTATCGGTCATGCATTGTTACATTCTGTGGTTATGATACTATAACAGATCTTTTGTTGCTCAATATGACCGACTTTGAGGTCATCTTGGGCATGGACTGTTATCTCCATATCACGCCATCCTTGATTGTCATGCCAAGACTGTTATCTTGGCGATGCCAGAGTTTCCTAGATTTGAGTGGAAGTTTTCGTCTGTCAGTGCATCTAGCCGGGTTATCTCGTTTCTGAAGGCTCGACACATGGTCGAGAAGGGTTGTTTGGCTTATCTAGCTTATGTTTGAGATACTACCGCAGAGACTCCAGCGATTGATTCAGTGACTGTGGTCCAGGAGTTCTCCGATGTGTTTCCTTCTGACCTAACAGGCATACCACTAGATCGTGATATCGATTTCTGTATTGATTTGGCTCTAGGAACCAAGCCTATCTCTATCCAACCGTATCGTATGGCTCCGAAGGAGTTGAAGGAGCATCTTGAGGAGTTGCTAGTGAAAGGGTTCGTCAGACTGAGTGTATCTCCTTGGGGTGAACCAATGTTATTTGTGAAGAAAAAAGATGGGACTATGCGGATGTGCATTGATTACCCCAGTTAAACAAAGTTACCATCAAGAACAAGTTCCCATTGCCGCGTATTGATGATTTATTTGACCAGTTATAGGATTCCAGTATGTTCTCTAAGATCGACTTGAGATTGGTATACCATCAGTTGAAGATTCGTGATTCAGATGTTTCGAAGACGGCTTTCTGGACTAGATATGGCCATTATGAGATTCTAGTGATGTCCTTTGATTTGACTAATGCCCCGACGGCATTTATGGATTTGATGAACCGAGTGTTCAGGATGTATATGGAGAAGTACGAGCAGCATTTGAGAGTGGTGCTTCAGACCTTGCGGGAACATAAGCTATATGCTAAGTTCTCCAAGTGTGAGTTTTGGCTAGATTCTGTAGCATTCTTGGGGTATGTTGTAACAGGCGAGGGTATTAAAGTAGACCCCAAGAAGATCGAGGCAGTTCAGAGTTGGCCTCGTCGTACCATAACGAGTGAGATCAGGAGCTTCTTGGGGTTAGCAGGTTATTATTGCCGGTTTGTGGAGGGCTTCTCATCTATTGCAGCACCTTTGACTAGATTGACCCAGAAGTGTGCTCCATTCCGATGGTCTGGTGATTGTGAGGTGAGATTTCAGAAGCTCAAGACCGCATTGACTTTAGCACCTGTGTTATTGTTGCCTTTCGGTTCAGGGATGTATACTGTGTATTGTGACGCTTTATGTGTTGGCCTGGGTTGTGTATTGATGTAGGAGGGGAAAGTTATTGCATATGCTTCACGTCAGCTGAAGCCTCACGAGAAGAATTACCCCGTGCATGATTTGAAGTTGGCCGCGATAGTTCATGCTCTTAAGATCTAGAGGCATTATATTTATGGAGTGTTATGTGAGGTTTACATTGATCATCGTAGCTTGCAGCATTTGTTCAAGTAGAGGGACCTCAATTTGAGGCAGCGTAGGTGGCTTGAGTTACTAAAAGATTATGATATTACCATCCTTTATCATCCGGGCAAGGCGAATGTGGTTGCGGATGCCTTGAGCAGAAAGGCAGAGAGTATGGGTAGTTTGGCATTTATTTCAGCAGAGGAGAGGCCACTAGCTTTGTACATTCAGCACTTGGCTAATAGACCTGTGAGGTTGGATATTTTAGAGCCTAGTCGAGTGCTTGCATGCGTCGTCCCTCAGTCTTCACTATTCGAGCAGATCAAGGCTCGCCAGTTTGATGATCCGCACTTGTTGGTTCTTAGAGAGATGTTGATACAAGGTGGTGCCAAGGAGGTTACTATCGGTGACGATGGTGTTCTGCGGCTCCAAGGTCGCATATATGTTCCTAATGTTGATGGCTTGAGGAAGAAGATCCTAGAAGAGGCATACAGTTCTCGGTATTCTATTTATCCAGGAGCTACGAAGATGTATCACGACCTGAGGCAACATTATTGGTGGCGGCGGATGAAAAAGGACATAGTTGAGTATGTTGCGAGGTGTCTAAATTGTCAGCAGGTCAAGTATGAGCATCAGAGGCCAGGTGGCCTACTCCAATAGATGACTATACCTGAGTGATATGGGAGAACATTACTATGGACTTCATAGTTGGGTTGCCGCAGACCATGCAGAAGTTTGATTCAGTTTGGGTCATTGTAGACAGGTTGACCGAGTCAGCGCACTTCATTTTGGTTGTGACCACGTATTCTTCAGAGAAGTTGACCCAGATTTATATTCAAGAGATTGTTCGGTTGCATGGTGTGCCTGTATCCATCATATCTGATAGGGGCCCTCAGTTTACTTCACATTTTTGGAGGGCACTACAGAGTGAGTTGGGGACCCAGGTAGAGCTCAGCACAACCTTTCATCTGCAGACCGACGGGCAGTCGGAGAGGACAATTCAGATCTTGGAGGATATGCTTAGAGCATGTGTGATTGACTTCGGAGGGTAGTGGGATAGATTCTTGCCTTTGGCCAAGTTTTCTTACAACAACAGTTATAAGTCCAATATTGAGATGGCTCCATATAAGGCTTTATATGTTCGGCGAGGTCGTTCTCCCATCGGATGGTTTGAGCTCGGCGAGGCTAAGTTATATGGTACTGATTTGGTAAAGGATGCCTTGGAAAATGTAAAGTTGATTCAGGGGTGAATTCGCACAACACAGTCCAAATAGAAGAGTTACACGGATTAGAAGGCATGTGATTTATCATTTATGTTGGGCGAGAAGGTTCTCTTGAAGGTCTCACTGATGAAGGGGATCATTAGGTTCGGAAAGAAGGGCAAGTTGAGCCCAAGGTTTATAGGTCATTTTGAGGTGTTAGATGAGTTGGGGGGGGTTGCTTATGAGCTTGATTTTCATCCCAGTCTATCGGGAGTTCATTTAGTTTTTCACGTGTTTATGCTCCTGAGTACCATGCCGATAGGTCGCATGTGTTAGACTACATCACGATTCAGCTAGATGAGAGCCTGGGTTATGAGGAAGAGCCAGCTGCCATTGTTGATTGGCAAGTTCGCCAGTTGAGGTCCAAGATGATTTCTGCGGTAAAAGTTCAGTGGAGGGGTCAACCACTCGAGGAGGCAGCTTGGGATACCGAGGAGGACATGCGGAGAAGATATCCACACTTATTCAGCACTCCAGGTATGATTCTAGACCTATTCGAGGACGAACGTTTATTTAAGAGGTATAGAATATAACGACCTCACCGGTCATTTTGGTTTCTAGATCCCCGTTCTCCTAAATAAGACTCCCCGTATGTGCATTTACTATTTTATGACTAGCGGGGATGGTTAGATTGGGATTTGGAAGGGTTCGGGTTAAAATTGGAACACTTGGTTCCTTAAGGTTGGCTAAAAGGGGCTAAGTTTGACTTTGGTCAACATTTTTGAGTAAACAACCTCAAAAACGAGATTTGACGGTCCCAATAGATTCGTATGATGATTTTGGACTTGGGCGTATGCTCGTATCGGGTTTTGGATGACCCGGGAGCGTTTCGGCGCTTAATATTGATTGTTGGAACCTTGAAGGTTTTTAAGTTCTTTAAGTTTGGTTTGGAGTGAGTTTTGATGGTATCGAGGCCCGTTTGGGATTCCGAGCCTGGAGCCAAAATGGTCCATTTAATGCGGGACTTTGGCTCATTTTCTTTCATCTCTTGGGCGATTTTTGAGCTCTTGGAGAGGGGTTTTCACCTAGCACTTTGAGGTAAGCAATTTCTATACAATGGGAGTTAAATACATAGATTATGGGTAGATTATAATACGTAAAAATTGTGAAAATCATGGGTTTAGATGAAAAACCTAGGTTTTGATAAAAAATGAGATTTAACCACGAAAGTGGTTATGGAATTCAGTGAAAATTATATATTTGAGTTCGTGATGTTATGGGTAACAAATATTTTCAAAAATTTCTGGAATTCAGGCACGTTAGCCCGGGGATAAATGTTAGGAATCCTCCAATTGGGGTTAGGTAATTACTCTAATAGTTAAATTATGAACTTTTGAGCATGTATTCATTAAATTATATAGCATTTGACTAGTTTTGGATTGTTCGGCACGGCGTTGAGGCTTTATAACGGAATTTTGGGCCGAAAAGTGAGCTTTGAGATGAGATAAGTCTCTTGTCTAACCTTGTAAGAGGAAATTTACCCCATAGGTGATTTAAATTTATAATTTCTTCTAATTGTGGGGGCTACGTACGCATGAGGTGACGAGATTCTATGCGTAGCTACTAATTATGCTCATGTCCGGGTAGTTTAGGACCCACATAATGAATTTCTTGTAATGTTTGCACCCTACTTGTTATATAAAGTGCCTAAATCACATTGGAACTTGTTAGAGGAATTGTAAAGGACCAAATTTCACTTGAATTTTGAACGGAATACTTGACCGTTAATGGGAATTGTGTATTAGCCTTGTAATAACTTTTAAGCCAAGTGTTTATAAAGTATCCTCTCTTGTTGTTGTAATGACCCGACCGGTCATTTTGAGTGTATTAGCCATGATCCCCTATTAACTGCTTCCCCCGTATTTGTTTCTGCTTATGTGACTTGCCGGGAGGTTGTTGTTGTTGTGGTTTCAGAGTGAATTGGGACACTTAGTCCCTAAAATGAAAGCTTAAGCCTTAGGATTTTGACCGTAGTCGGAACTATGTGAAGACAACTCCGGAATGGAGTTTCTTCGATTCTGTTAGCTCAGTTGGGTGATTTTAGACTAAGGAGCATGTTCGGAATGTGAATTGGAAGTCTGTAGCTGATTTAGGCTTGAATTGGCGAAAGTCGAATTTTGAAGATTTTCACTGATAGTGGACTTTTTGATATCGGGGTCGGATTCCAATTCCGGAAGTTGGAGTAGGTCCATAATGTTGAATATGACTTGTGTGCAAACATTTGATGTCAATTAGATGTGGTTTGGTAGGTTTTGGCATTGGTTGTAGAAATTTAAAGTTACAAGTTCATTAAATTTGAATTGGAGTGTGATTCATGTTTTTAGCATTGTTTGATGTGATTTGAAGGCTATACTAAGTCCGTATGGTGATTTAGGACTAGTTGGTATGTTTGGTTGAGGTCTTGAGGGCCTCAGGTTGATTTCGGATGGTTAACGGATCAAATTTGGTTTTGGAAGAATAGCTAAAGCTGCTGCACCTGGTGTGATCGCACCTGCGTAACATTGACCATAGGTGCAAGCCCGTAAAAGCGAGCCAATGGACACATGTGAGGTTATGAAGGAAGAGGCCATGGGTCGCAGGTGCGGAGGTATAACCGCATCTGTGCATCCGCAAATGCGGAAGGTTGAGCGCAGAAGCAGAAGGGACCAGGGCGTGAGGGATTGCTGAAGCGGAAGAATTCCGCAGGAGAGGGCGCGCATGTGCGGCCTATTGCTCGCAGATGCGGACCCAGTCCCTTTAAGTCATTTCCGCAACTGCGATGGAAATTCCGCATGTGCGGCACTGCAGGTACGACTAGATGTCCGCATGTGCGAAATTTCTGGACAGAACACTTAAATGCATTTTGAGCTCGGGTTTGGCGATTTTTTAAGAGCATTGTTTAGGGACATAAGTCCCTTGTGCTTATTTTTGATCAATAATCTTGCTTCTCCATTTATTTTTCCACCTAGTTATTGTGTATTTAAGGTGGAATTTGGGAGTTTGAGGCTATTGGTCATTCGAGGTCGGATGTTTTTAAATTTGGTATGGTTGGACTCGTGAGTGAATGGGCTTTCGAATTTTGTGAATTTTGCCCAATTCCGAGACGTGGGACCGGGTCGACTTAATAGGATGGATTTTGGAATTTTTATTAAAGTTTTGATTTCATTAATTAGATTAGTCTATTGTAGTTGTATTTGTGATATGTAATTGTTTTTTGCTAGATTTGGGCCAATCGGAGCCGAATATTCATGGAAAAGGCATTGTAACCGACTGATTGAGCTTGGTTTGAGGTAAGTGGCTTGCCTAACCTTGTGTGGGGGAAATCCCCTTAGGATTTGGTACTGTCGTGATAAGTGAGCACCGTGTTCGTGAGGTGACGAGTATGTACACAGGCTATTTGTTGAAAACCCCGATTTATTTTACTAAGTAATAACATGTTTTTCCTTTAATTTGAGTTATACTATTTAAATGAGTATTAGTTTATTTTCATTCTTAATTGAGCTATTCCAACATGCGTAGTTATCCTGATTAGCCTAATATCACATGTCTACATGCTTTAACTGCTTATTTGAACTCTGTGAAGCATGCCTAGTTTATTTCCTATTTTTCCTTGTTCTTTATCAGTCTTAAATGTAGAATTCTTGCTGTTAACTATGGTATTTATCGGTTGAGCTGTGTGTTTACTTTTGAGACTACGAGGCGGTTCCTCGGGAGTTTTCCCTGCATATTTACTTTTGAGATTATGAGGCGGTTCCTCGGGCGTTCTCCCTGCATATTTACTTTTGAGACTACGTGGCGGTTCCTCGGGAGTTCTCCCTGCACTTTTACTTTTGAGAGTACGAGGCGGTTCCTCGGGAGTTCTCACTGTATATTTACTTTTGAGACCATGAGGCGGTTCCTCGGGAGTTCTCCCTACACATTTACTTTTGAGACTACGAGGCGGTTCTTCGGGAGTTCTCCATGTATATTTACTTTTGAGACTACGAGGCGGTACCTCGGGAGATCTCCCTGCATATTTATTTTGGGACTACGAGATGATATCTCGGGAGATCCCCTGCTGTTTATCCCTGTCTGTTGCATTGTTATATCGCTGTGTTTTCTTTTTGTTAAATTCCAGTCTCTTATTATACTATTATATTTTGTTGCTTTATTTATTATATACCAGTGGGCCTGACCTGACCTCGTCACTAATTTACCGAGGTTAGGCTTGGCACTTACTGGGTACCTGATAAGTAGGTATTTTGACTAGTTATTTCCACTCTTTTAAGTTCGTTTTAGCTCAAAATTGCTTAAAGGTACTTCCGAAAACTGATGAAATATGCTTTCTTGCAGGAGTGTTGAAATATGAGTCAAAGTGATGAAAATCAACTCAAGAAGGAGTAATTTTGGACAAGGACCAAAACAAAGCTAAAAGGGCAAAATGCAAACCGCAGAACATGAGGAAGCCTCTGACAAATTTTCTATGCAAAGTGCGGACCGCACAATTATTGTGCGGCCGCAGAAGATGAAGTTTAGAGAGATAGATTCTGGGGTCATTAAGAAGTTCGGACCACACCATTATTGTACAGTCGCAGAATCAAAATTGCGGCCGCACGCAGAAATGTGCGGTCCGCAGAAGTCTTGCATGTCAAAGCTAAAATTAGAGAGTGCGGCCGCACTCAGAAATGTGCGTACTGTGGAATTTGAAGAAGTGCGGCCGCAACCCAGAATTGTGCGGCCGTAGAAGTCCATCCTGTCAAGCTAGTGTCAAAGTGCGGACTGCACACATAATTGTGCGGTCGTAGAATCTCCGCAGGGGCAATTTTGTCCGATAATTTTAGCTGGGTATAAATAGCTCTTTTTGTCAAATTTAGGTTAAGCAGAGAACACCTGAGAATAGATAGCCGTGTTTCTTTACTATTTTGGGTAACTTTGTAATAGTTTATCATTTTAACATTAGATTTTCTTCCCTTAATAATCTATTATGAGTTTTATCTTAGTTTCTTCTTTAATTTATTCATTTTCTATGAGTAGCTAAAACCTTAGCTAGGGTTGTGACCCAACCATAGTATGGGTACTTAATGGGTGATTGATTTTGGGCTTATTTATGATTGGGTATATGATATTTAGCCTAGCTCTTGCTTGAATTTGAGAATTGATGGTTGCAAACATTGATTCATGCCTAATTTGCTTAGTCTCTACTTGAGAAAGAGAGACTAAGTCTAGGAAAACTTGGCTTACAAGAAATTGGGGTAAACTCAAGAAATTGATGGCCCTAATTAAAGGGTCGAATCTAGAGATAGTAAGACCTGACTAGAGCATCTATCACTTGTTTTGAGAAATACCCATGTGGACTTGAGAAAGAAAAATTGGGCAAAATCACTCAAACTACCGAGAGGTATAGAGTGAGTAATCGCGTGTGATTGCTATATTGTATCCCAACCAACCAAACATGCCCTAAATATATCAATCCGTTTGGAAACCAACTAGGTGGAAGTTAAAACCCTATATCTTTTATTACTTGAAAAACAATAATACCAAAAACATTGTCTCTTAGCTTTACAATTACAACATTAGCATAAGATTTAGGAGTAGAAAAGAAACAACTGACTATGTGTAAGTACAATCTTGGGCACGTCATATACTTAGACTAGGTATATACCTAATCCAACATAAATATCTCTGTGGAATCGACCCCGACTCGCGTTGGGTATTTATAATTTCATCGACCGCCACACAATCATAATTAGTGGTGTGAGTTTGGGCGACATCAGTACCGTTGTGGTGTACTCATGCTACTCTTCTGCACATGTTTTTGTGTGCAGATCCAGATGCTTCTTATCAGCCCCGCTACTGGCTGAGAGTGCTTGCTGTTGTATGGAGACTTCAAGGTACATCTGCCGCGTCCGCAGACCTCGGAGTCCCCCTCTATTCTCTCCTATGTCATTTACCTTCCGTACTTCTTTTGTTAGACTCTAGTGTATAGAGATACTAGTTACCTTCTGTATCTTATGACTTATGATGTTTCGGGTTTTGGGAAGATTTTGTATTATAGAATATTGATTATTGCACATGATGAGAGGCATTGTTATTAGTTATTTAGTTATCCACCATTGTTAGTTGCCAAGTTTTCCTTTTGGTTTTGTTATATTTCCGCAATTTGTTAGGCTTACCCAGTCGTAAAGACTAGGTGCCGTCACAACGTTATACAAAGGGAGTTTAAGTTGTGATAAGTTGGTATCAGAGCTCTAGGTTCTTAGGTGTCATGAGTCACAAGCCAGTTTATTAGAGTCTCGCGGATCGGTACGGAGACGTGTACTTATCTTCGGGAGGCTATGGAACTGTTAGGAAAAATTATACTTCTTTGATTCCTTGTCGTGCGAAATTGTTGACTTCGAAATTCTAAACTTCTGTATTCTATTCTCTCACAGATGGTGAGGACACGTACATGCAGATCTGATGAAAAGGCACCCACGCCCCCTGCTAGAGCCGCGAGAGGCCGGGGCCGGGGTAGAGGCCAAGGACGACCACGCGGTGCATTTAGAGCACCCGCGCGAGCTGCTACAAAGGATCCCCCAATAGCTCCAGCTGGAGGGCAGGCACCTGAGGTACCTGTTGCTGCACCAAGCCTCCAGTAGACTCTACCCCAGCTTCTGAGCATGTTCAGCACCTTAGCTCAGGCTGGATTGATTCCACTTTCTCCTGCCACATCTCAGGCAGGGGGAGGAGCATAGACTCCCGTCGCCGGTACTCCAGAGCAGCGGGATCAGGTCGACAGGCCTCAGATTTCATCTCTTGTAATGACACAGTCGGTCATTTTGAGTATTACAACCCCGTTTCCCCATTTACTGCTCAAATTGCACTTTACAGTTGTTGTGTGAATTGCCGGGGTAATTGGTTCGGGTCCAGTAAGGTTTTGGAATGACTTGAACACTTAGTTCCAAGGTTTAAAACTTAAGTTAAAAATAGTGATCGGATGTGGACTTATGTGTAAACGACCTCATACTTGAATTTTGATGATTCCAATAGCTCCGCATAGTGATTTTGGACTTCGGAGCCTGTTTGGAAAATTATTTGGAGGTCCGTAGTGGAATTTGGCTTGAATTGCCGAAAGTTGAATCTTTGGGAAGTTTTACCGGGGTTTTGACTTATTGATATTGGGGTCGGAATCTGATTTCGGAAATTTGAATAGGCCTGTAATGTGAAATGTGACTTGTGTACAAAATTTGAGGTCAATCGGACGTGATTTGATAAGTTTCGGCGTCGTTTGTAGACTTTGGAAATTTGAAAATTTATTAGGCTTGAATCTATGTAGTTCGTATTTTTGAGGTTGTTAGGTATGAGTTGAGGCCTCGAGTAGGTCCGTGTTATGTTATGGAACTTGTTGGTATGTTCGGACGGGGACCCGAGGGCCTCGGGTGAGTTTCGGATGGTTAACAGATTGATTTTTGAATTTCGAAGACTGCTGGAACTAAAGCCTTCTGGTGTAATCGCACTTATGCGAAAAAGTAGTCGCAGGTGCGAGCTCACAAGTGCTAGCAGGGGTGCGCTGAAGCGAAGTGCGCAGGTGCAGAAAATGCTTCACAGGTGCGGAATCGCACCTACGCGAGAAGGAGCACAGCTGCGGGCAGAGGGCGGTGAGGCATTGGTCGCAGGTGCGAGGGAAAATTTCGCACCTGCGTGAGCGCAGATGCGGACGGATGCGTGCAGAAGAAGAAACTAGGCAGGCGAGTAGAGTCCGCAAATGCGACGTTTTGCTCGCACAAGCGGATGAGCATATGCACAAATCCTGTCCGCAGATGCGGAAATCGCTGGGGCAGAACCTTAAAATTCGAGGGTTCAACATTTTCACCCATTTTTCGGATCTTGGAGCTCGGGTTGGGTGATGTTGGAGAGGAAATTTTCCACACAACTTGGGGTAAGTGTTCTTAACTCCCTTGTGATTATACGCCATGAATTAATCTTTATTTTTGGTGTAAGATTATTGAATCTTCAAGAGAAATAGAAGGAAATTTCTAAAATGTCATTAACTTACCATTGCGAAATTAGAAATATAAAACTAAATACTAAACTTTTATCATGGCCATCGTAAATTTTCTTGGGTATTTTGAGATGTGGGCCCCACGGGGGATTTTTGGGGCGTAATTTCAAATTTTTATGGAAAATTAGCATTTTCTTATGGAATTAATTACAATAAGTTTAATTGACTAAAATAAATTATTTGTGGCTAGATTTGAGGCGTATGGAGGCCAATTCACGAGGTAAAGGCATACCGGAGTAAAGTATTACACGGTTTGAGGTAAGTAACACTTCTAAACTTGGTTCTGAGGGTATGAATCCCCGAATTTGGTATGATATAAATTGTTTGGAGGTGACACTCACGATAGGTGACGAGCGTGGACATGCACCATATAAATTGTGTCTTGAATAAATCCTGTGCAGTTATAAAAATTAAAGAATCATGTTATTATCTGAACATGTGGCACGTGTTAGGGGAATTTAGCTGAGGCTAGTAATAAAGATCATGTTTAGGCTATGTGCCGATATTTTAGGACCCATGGGGTCGTGATGCTGTCGAATTAATTATTCTAAAATATACAATTCATAATCAGTAATAATTGTCCATTGTGAGGATATTTATGGGATTGAACTGCGTAACGCAGCGGGCCATAATGGCTTTATACATCATTATTATATGGAACGGGGCTGGCCGCCTACAGCAGGCCTTATAGGCTTTATTATTTTATGGATCAGAGATGCCCGCCTATAGCAGGCCTTATAGGCTTTGTTATTATACGGATCGGGACTGCCCGCCTGTAGTAGGCCATATTGGCTTTGTATTACGCTTGGGCTGAAGGAGCCCCTCCGGAGTCTGTACACACCCCTAGTGAGGGTAGATGATCATCAATATTCGGGATGGACTTCCCAGGGCATGGACTTGCCTTACTTACTGTTTATATATATATTTGGGATGGATTTTCCCAGGGCATGGATTTGCCTTATTTAATTGTATTGTAATGAGTTATCTAGACATGGATCTTGTCAGTATCATTTATATTTAGGGATAAATTATCTCAGGGCTGGATTGGCCTTATACGGTACTAAGTGATTGATTGTCAGTCGATGTGTATTGATATACGGGTTAGAATACCCCTGGGCTGTATTGGCCATAAATAGTACCAAGTGACCGGATAATTTGTGACCAGTATGTACATGAGGTCTTTCTACTGAGATGTCATATGCCTCATATCATGCAGCATTGATTTATTTCACTTGTATTGAGTTTAACTGTTGAACTTGAAAGCATGCCTACATTTCTGTACCTTTATTTTTATTGGACTGTAACTGCGGAGCTTATCATTTCTTTCAGCCCAGAGATTAGTCTTATTACTTATTGAGTTAGTTGTACTCATACTACACTCTGTACCTCGTGTGCAGATCCAGGTGCTCCCGGATATGACGATTGCTAGGATTTGGAGTTATTTCTGTTGGAGAATATCAAGGTAGTTGCTTGACGACTGCAGACTTGATTCCATTCATATTTAGTTAATGTACTGTTCTATACTTCAGACAGTGATGTTTATCTGTTAGACTTTGTATTCATATTAGATGCTCATGTACTCAGTGACACCGGGTTTTGGGAGTGTTATATTTGAAATTGTGAGATTTTCTTCCGCTGAATTTAATTATTTTGTTTTCAAATTTAAAAGAAATGGTGGTTTATTGAGATTTTTGGCTTGCCTAGTATTGAGATAGGCGCCATCACGACAGGTGAGATTTTGGGTCGTGACAAGTTGGTAGCAGAGCCTAGGTTACATAGGTCTCACGAGTCATGAGCAGGTTTAGTAGAGTCTTGCGGATCGGTACGGAGACGTCTGTACTTATCTTCGAGAGGCTGCAAAACCTTTAGGAAAATTTCACTCTCATGTATTCTGTCGTGCGAATTTGTTGATTCTGGAAACTAAATTTTTGCTATTCTATTCTCTCACAGATGGTGAGGACACGTACTACCGGATCGGACGGTCAGCCACCAGTGCCACCAGTTAGGGCCGCGAGAGGCCGGGCCGTGGTAGAGGCTGGGGCCGAGGTAGAGGTCGAGGTGTAGCTCGTACCACAGTCAGACCAGCACCTGTAATACCACTAGTTGCTCCATCTTAGAAGTAGATTCCGGATATAGGTGAGCCGACAGGATCAGCTCAGGCACCAGCTGTACCCATTGAGATTCCAGGCCTTCAGCAGACTTTGGTCCAGATATTGGCAGCCTGCAATGGTCTTGCTTAGGTGGTTTCGGCTTAGACTGCACTTGCCATTTCTCAGGCCGGGGGAGGTACTAATACCCCTGTTTCCCGTACTCCAGACCAGGTAGTGCAGGGACTTCATATACCGGGAGCACTACCAGCCCAGCCGATTGTTGTTGCTTTGGCCCCGGTAGTTCCTATTATGATAGATGATGAGCAGAGGAGATTTGAGAGATTTGAGAGTCTCCTACCTCCACCATTTAGCGGTACCATGTCAGAAGATGCTCAGGATTTTCTGGATAGGTGTCAACGGATGCTTCAGACATCGGGTATTCTTGAGACCAGTGGGGTTTCATTCACTACTTTTCAGTTTTCTGGGGTTGCACTCAGATGGTGGGAGACTTACGAGAGGTGTATGCCTGTTGGCACAGCACCCCTTACTTAGCAGCAGTTCTCCATGGTCTTTTTGGAGAAGTTCGTGCCTCTGTCTCGCAGAGAGGAGCTGCACAGACAGTTTGAGCAGCTTCGCCAGGGTGATATGTCCGTGATGCAGTACGAGATGAGATTTTCTGAGTTGTCTCGTCACGCAGTTTGGTTGGTTCCAACTGAGAGAGAGGGGATTAGGAGGTTCATTGATGGCCTCACATATCAGCTGCAGTTACTTATCACTAGGGAGAGAGTATCTGGTGCTACTTTTGATGAGGTTGTGGACATTGCTCGGTAGATAGAGATGGTTCATAGCCAGGAACGTGGAGAGAGAGAGAGGCTAAGAGGCCTCATGGTCCAGATGATTACAGCGGTGTTCCTTCAGGGGGTCAGTTTTACCGCGGTAGGGTTCGTTCTTACAGACACGCTCAGACGAGTTATCCAGTTCACAGTGGTGTATCATCTAACCATAATTCATACAGTTCTCATTAGAGTCAGTCATCTCTCAGTGCACTTCCAGCCCTAAGTACGCTCTGTGCACCATCAATTCAAGGATCATATGTACCAGGTCCTTCTGGTAGTCATTCTGGTTCCCGAGGTCCGCCACAGAGCTCGCCACCATTCTTCGAGATGGAGTGCTATGAGTGTGGAGTGCTGGGCCATGTGAGGAAATATTATCCCCGCCGTACATAAAGTGCAGTTCAGTAGAGGAGTCAGGCTACTACTTCTGTACCAGTTGCTCCACCACCCGCTCAGCTAGCTCAGGGTGGAGCTCAGCCAACTAGGGGTCGTCCAAGAGGGGGAGGCCGATCCGGTGGCGGTCAGGGCCGATTCTATGATTTTCCTGCCAGGCCAGATGTTGTTGCTTCAGATGCAGTGATCATAGGTATTATCTCAGTGTGCTATTTGACCCTGGTTTCATCATATTTTGTTTTCTGGATATGCCCCGTGAGTCCTTAGTTTCACCTGTTCATGTATCTACGCCAATGGGCGATACTATAATTGTGTACCAGCTGTATCGGTCATGTGTAGGAATTATTGGGGGACGAGACCTGAGTTGGTCTTTTATTTCTTAGCATGGTTAATTTAGATATTAACTAGGTATGGTGAGATATCATATGTTTTGTTATATGGCCTTGGGCCAAGTGGGGGAGTCTGCTATCTACGATTTGATTGCACAATTAGGTGTGGTATTGGTTTTGGTCCGAGGCATACTTGTTGATTAGTTTTGACTTGCAGAGGTTGAGATCGGGGATGACTCTAGTAAGAAAATTTCTTGAATGCGGGTTGCATTGCGCTTTAAGAAAGTATGAAAATTATGGAATGAGTAAATTGTTATTTTGAAGGATGCAGTGGACACGAAGTATGAATTTGATTGGTCGTGTTAAGGTAGGGTTACTTATTTGAGTGTTGATTGTGCTAAAAGAGCACATGTCCTTCGGCTTGTTAGGGAGGTACAATTTAGATTTAAGCATAGCGGTGTGTTGTGAGGGATTTAGATTTATAGGTACGAGGTGGCAATTCGTTCTTGAAAGGAAGATCACAAATTCTGAACCGAATGATCAGTATTATATATTTAGATGAATGTTATAGTTTCTCGGTAATCCCTAAGAAGGGTGTGCGGTTGATAAAGGGCCTTTTTATTTTGATTTATAGATACTCATTGGTATTACGGTACTCTCCTTGTTGATATACTAATGATATTCAAGATATTGATGCTATAGCACGTGAGTTGTCCGTTCGAGTGATGTTAATGTGAGCTCTATAAGAGATGGTTACTGTTATTAAACTTGTGTGTACGGGTGCTACCATATATAATAATAATAATGAGCTTATAGCATCACAGTTGTGGCTCTGAGTTATATTGGTGCGGCATGCCTATGGAACAATTGTGTTTAGTAATATAAGGTCATTAGACCTGGAATGGGTACTATCAGGTTTGATTTCGGTATATTCGGGAGTATAATATTGAAAGTCGGCTCAGAAAGTGGTTATGGTTCTGGTTGGGGCGAGAGAGCTCCGTGACTTGTTGGTCTGGTAAGTGGTCAGGAAATTTTGCATGTTTCTTTTATTATCAACAGTGTACGAAGATTTTGGGATGAGGTTTGGTTCGATATGGGTTTAATACTAGTATGTTGTTGGTTTTGGAGTAGTCACTATAATCAGGAATGGTGCTACGAGCATGCGAGTTGTGTAATATGTTAGTTGATTATATCCGTGGTTATGGTTATGGCTTGATATAGCTTGTTCAAACTCATACAGTGTGTAAATGTAAGATTCGGGTCGTAGAAAGAAATTCTGAAAGGTTAGGAATTGCATTTCCAAGGTTTATGGGCTAAAGTTAAATCAATGATTTCAGTGGTATTATGTTGTCAAGCCTATATGGAATAGGGTGACGTGGGTTCACCCCCGGGTATGTGTGTGGTAAGATGGAACAGTGATTTGATGGCTTGGAAATAACTCTTGGCACGTTCGACGATGAACGTATGTTTATGTGGGGGAGAATGTAACGACCCGGCCGATCGTTTTGAGTTTTACAACCCTATTTCCCCATTTACTGCTCAAATTGTACTTTACAGTTATTGTGTGAATTGTCGGGGTAATTGGTTTGAGTCCAGTGAGGTTTTGGAATGACTTGAATATTTAGTTCCAAGGTTTAAAGCTTAAGTTAAAAATAGTGATCGGATGTGGACTTATGTGTAAACCACCTCAGATTTGAATTTTGATGATTCCAATAGCCCCGTATGGTGATTTTGGACTTAGTAGTGTATCCGAAAAATTATTTGGAGGTCCATAGTAGAATTTGGCTTGAATTGCCAAAAGTTAAATTTTTGGGATGTTTGACCGGGGGTTTGACTTTTTGATATCAGGGTCGGAATTCGATTCTCAAAATTTGAATAGGTCTGTAATGTGAAATGTGACTTATGTGCAAAATTTGAGGTCAATCGGACGTGATTTGATACGTTTCGGCATCGTTTGTAGAATTTTGAAATTTGGAAATTTATTAGGTTTGAATCCGTGTGTAGTTCATATTTTTGAGGTTGTTAGGTATGAGTTGAGGCCTCAAGTAGGTCCGTGTTATATTATGGAACTTGTTGGTATGTTCGGACGAGGACCCGAGGGCCTCGGGTGAGTTTCGGATGGTTAACGGATTGATTTTTGAATTTGGAAGACTGCTGGAACTGAAGCCTTCTGGTGTAATCGCACATGCGCAAAAGTAGTCGCAGGTGCGAGCTCGCAAGTGCGAGCAGGGATGCGCTGATGCGAGGTGCGCAGGTGCGGAAAATGCTTCGCAGGTGAGGAATCAAATCTGCGCGAGAAGGAGCGCATATGCGGGCGGAGGGCGGTGAGGCATTGGTCGCAGGTGCGAGGGAAAATTCCGCACTTGCGTGAGCGCAGATGCGGACGGATGCGTGTAGAAGCGAAAACTGGGCAGGCGAGTGGAGTCCGCAAATGCGACGTTTTGCTCACACAAGCGGATGCGCAGGTGCGCAAATTCTGTCCGCAGATGCGGAAATCGCTGGGGCAGAACCTTAAAATTCGAGGGTTCAACATTTTCACCCATTTTTGGATTTTGGAGCTCGGATTGGGCGATTTTGGAGAGGAAAATTTCCACACAACTTGGGGTAAGTGTTCTTAACTCCCTTGTGATTATATTCCATGAATTAATCTTTATTTTTGGTGTAAGATTATTGAATCTTCAAGAGAAATAGAAGGAAATTTTTATAATGTCACAAAATGAAATATTTCAAATTTGAATACCGATTTGGAGTCGGATTTGAGTGAAATTAGTATGGTTGAACTTGTAAATGGATGATTTATCGTATTTTGTGAGTTTCGTCAGATTTCGAGATGTGGGCCCCACGGGGGAATTTTGGGGCATAATTTCGAATTTTTATGCAAAATTAGCATTTTCTTATGGAATTAATTCCAATAAGTTTTATTGACTGAAATGAATTATTTATGGCTAGAATCCAGGTGTATGGAGGCCAATTCACGAGGTAAAGGCATACCCGAGTAAAAAATTACACGGTTTGAGGTAAGTAACACTTCTAAACTTGGTTCTGAGGGTATGAATCCCCGAATTTGGTATGATATAAATTGTTTGGAGGTGACACTCATGATAGGTGACGTGCGTGGACATGCACCATATAAATTGTGTCTTGAATAAATCCTGTGCAGTTGTAAAGATTAAAGAATCATGTTATTATCTGAACATGTGACACGTGTTAGAGGAATTTAGTTGAGGCTAGTAATAAAGATCGTGTTTAGGCTATGTGCCGATATTTTAGGACCCATGGGGTCGTGATGCTGTCGAATTAATTGTTCTAAAATATACATTTCACACTCAGTAATAATTGTCCATTGTGAGGATATTTATGGGATTGAGCTGCGTAACGCAGCAGGCCATAATGGCTTTATACATTATTATTATATGGAACGGGGCTGGCTGGCTGCAGCATGCCTTATAGGCTTTACTATTTTATGGATCGGGGCTGCCCACATGCAGCAGGCCTTATAGGCTTTGTTATTATACGGATCGGGACTGCCCGCCTGTAGTAGGCCATATTGGCTTTGTATTACGCTTGGGCTGAAGGAGCCCCTCTGGAGTCTGTACACACCCCCAGTGAGCGTAGATGATCATCAATATTCGGGATGGACTTCCCAGGGCATGGACTTGCCTTACTTACTGTTTATATATATATTTGGGATGGATTTTCCCAGGGCATGGATTTGCCTTATTTAATTGTATTGTAATGAGTTATCTAGACATGGATCTTGTCAGTATCATTTATATTTAGGGATAAATTATCTCAGGGCTGGATTTATCAGTATCATTTATATTTAGGGATAAATTATCTCAGGGCTGGATTGGCCTTATACGGTTCTGAGTGACTGATTCGTCAGTCGATGTGTATTGATATACGAGTTGGAACACCCCCGGGATGGATTGGCCATAAACAGTACCACGTGACCGGATAATTTGTGACTAGTATGTACATGAAGTCTTTCTACTGAGATGTCATATGCCTCATATCATGCTGTATTGATCTATTTCACTTGTATTGAGTTTATCTGTTAAACTTGAAAGCATGCCTACATTTTTGTACCTTTATTTTTTACTGGACTGTACTTGCGGAGCTCATCATTTATTTTAGCCCAGAGGTTTGTCTTGTTACTTATTGAGTTAGTTGTACTCATACTACACTCTGCACCTCGTGTGCAGATCCAGGTGCTCCCGGATATGACGATTGCTAGGATTCAGAGTTATTTCTGTTGGAGAATATCAAGGTAGCTGCTTGACGATCGTAGACTTGATTCCCTTCCTGTTTAGTTATTGTACTGTTCTATACTTCAGACAGTGATGTTTATCAGTCAGACTCTGTATTCATATTAGATGCTCATGTACTCAGATATACCGGGTTTTGGGAGTGTTATATTTGAAATTGTGAGATTTTCTTCCGCTGAATTTAATTATTTTGTTTTCAAATTTAAAAGAAATGGTGGTTTATTGAGATTTTTGGCTTGCCTAGTATTGAGATAGGCTCCATCACGACAGGTGAGATTTTGGGTCGTGACATCCCTATACAGTCGGTAGCTCCAGTTTAGCACGAGACTAGGGCAGCCGCTTCTGAGGCATAGTAGCTCAGACTTGAGAGGTACAAGAAGTACCACCCACCTACCTTCAGCGGATTGGCTACAGATGATGCTCAGGATTTTCTGGAGAAGTGTCATCGTATTCTCCGTACTATGGGCGTAACACAGACTAGTGGGGTTTCTTTTACAACCTTTCATCTAAGAGGAGCATCCTATCAGTGGTGGCGTGTTTATGAGTTGAGAAGTCCAGACGAGGCAGCCTCACTTACATGGACTCAGTTCTCGGACATGTTTTTGAGGGAGTATGTCCCTTCGAGCCTCAGGGATGTATGGCACACAGAGTTTGAGCAGCTGCGCTAGGGTGCTATGACTGTGTCAGAGTATGCAGTTCGTTTCAGTGATTTGGCCCGACATGCATCGGCCTTGGTTGCCACAGTTCGAGAGAGGGTTCCTCGGTTTTTTAAGGGACTCCACCCCAGTATCCGGATTAGTATGGCCAGGGAGTTGGAGTTAGATATTTCTTATCAGCAGGATGTGAGTATTGCCAGAAGATTGGAGGGCATGCTTGCCCAGGATATAGAAGAGATGGAGGCCAAGAGGTCTCGAGAGTCTGGCACTTACAACGATACTCGTGCCCCAGCTGCAGTTCGACATGGTAGGGGTTATGTGAGTTGCCCCGTTCATTCAGCTCTTCCAGCCACCAGTGGTATCCCGGTCCCTTCTAGGCCCTAGGAACCTTATTATGCACTGCTAGTATCGAGTGTGCCTCCTGCTCGGGGTGCTTTTAGCGGCTAGTCCAGCAGACCTGGCCCGAGCCAATCATAGCAGTCACGCTCTCAGAGAGCTTGTTTTGAGTGTGGCGACACTCGCCATATGGTAAGGGATTGCCCCATATTTAAGAGAGGTGCACCTCCACAGACTTCTCAGCTACCACGTGCTCCACCGGGTCCTCAGGCTATGATTCCAGCACCAACTACAGCCCCACCTCTTCAGCCAGCTCGAGGTGGAGGTCGGGGAGGTCGAGGTCACCCTAGAGGGGGAGCCAAGCTAGATATTATGCTCTTCCGGCTCGTTCAGAGGCATTTGCTTCCGACTCTGTCATTACAGGTATTGTTCCGGTCTGTCATAGAGAGGCGTTGGTATTATTTCACCCAGGCTCTACATAGTCCTATGTGTCCTCTTATTTTATCCCGTATTTGTGTGTATCTTGGGATTCTTTGAGTTCCCCTATTTATGTGTCTACTACTGTGGGAATTCTCTTGTTGTGGATCGCATGTATCAGTCGAGTTTGATTTCTCTTAGTGGTTTTGAGACAAGATTCGATTTATTATTACTCAACATAGTAGACATTGATGTTATCTTGGGCATGGACTGGTTGTTGCCCCATTATGTTACTCTTGATTGTCACGCTAAGACCGTAACACTGGCCATGCCAGGTTTACCGCAATTTATTTTTGTTATATTTCCACAATTCGTTAGGCTTACCTAGTCGTAGAGATTAAGTGCCGTCACGGCGTTATACAGAGGGAGTTTGGGTCGTGACAGTTGTGGAGCGGGCCGAATGCCTCGGCAGTAGATAGATACATCTATGGATCATGTCACACGTCCCTCGGTAGTGTACACGTTATTCTGGATCGGGCCGTACGACCTTGGTATAATCGTGCGTGATAATACTTGGATTTTTAATTTTTATATTTGATGTTATTTCATGGTTTGAGAGGTTAACATAATATCAGACATAAAGTTATTTGAGATCATGTGTAGCGGAATTGTTTATTTCCTGATTGTCATTTAATTATTGTAATTGTATGCATAACTCATGCTTATTTAGAACTTCTTTATTTATTATTGTTGGCACATGAAAAGTGTCGATGTCGACCCCTCGTCACTACTTCTTCGAGGTTAGACTTGATACTTACTGGGTACATGTTATTTATGTACTCACGCTACACTTCTGCATTAACCGTACAGGATCTGAGGCAGGTGCATCTGGCGGTCCTACCGGTGCGCATCTCAGATATCCTGAGGCCTAGTTGTGAGCTACTTCCTCAGCCGTTCTGCAGCCCCTGGAGTCTCTCTTTTGTATTTATATTCTGTGTACTTTATTTCGGATAGTAGTTAGAGTTTTGTATATTTTACGAGTTGCTCATACACTTGTGGCACCAGGTTCTGGCACACATACTAGTAGACTTTATGGCTTTGAAACAATTATATTACTATGATTGCCACTCAGTTGTCTTCGTTTCATTTATTTAATTTTTCACTCTTTAATTTCATATTAAATACAATTTAATTACTTGAAAACTCATTAAAAGAGTAATAACGTGATTTAATTCATCGTTGGCTTGTTCAACGGTAACGTTGGGCACCATTACGGCCCATAGTAGAAATTGGGCCGTGAGAGATAATGGCATAACCCAAAAAACATATTCCTGAGACGTGTTAGGCAAGAACAAACAATACGTGCCACAGTCTTTGGACAGTGACACTTTAGTACTTATCTCATAATACGTTTGAAATTGTCTCTACACATGATTAAATGAAGTTTTCTTTCCTTTCTACTGAAATTAATTTGTTTCTTTGGTCTTCGTTGTCCTTACTTTGTAGCTCAAGTATACTGGTAATATTATATATTTGAAATAAAAAACGTATACACACGAGATGTTAACACCAAATCAAGCAATTTAATGTAATTAATTAATCTCAAGAGTCATTAATTATAGTGAGAATACAAATCGCGTAACCATGATTAACTGAGTGAATATTTATATGGAAGACACATGTTTTACATTCATTTGTTTGTCATACTGAATACAAATAAATATTTTCTTAGCAAGAATTGATATATTCAATCTTGCAAAATAGGCAAGACATATGTCTTGCATTCATTTATTTAGTATAAATATACAACGTGCATGTGAGTATTAATCTTTTACAATTCCCGGTTATTTCCATCATGAGTTAAACTAAACGAAATCATATCAAATTATCCTATCAAAGGACCCATGAGTACGTGATCACTTGAATTGGTTTATAAGATTATTAGAGTGTTAATGTTAATTAGGATCACAATTTTTAAAGAAGAATTAACTTAGATACCCACCCCATAACTAACTTATATACTATATTTATCATAAATAAATAAACTTTAAAATATATATATATATATATATATATATATATATATATATATATATATATATATATGAAGGGTATAGAAAAATGAGGTGGCACCTCTCTTTGGCCAGCATTGATATTTATCTTTTTTGTCAAAGTTTTGACACTTTTCTCTTATATTCCCCTCAAATATTTGCTGCAAAATGAAGACACTTCATTCCTCAATTAATAGGGAAAGACATTTAAGAAAATGAAGTCAATCAGTTTTCCAATTCATTATCATAATTTCGATTTGTATTAATATTCTTACGTTTTTATGCCTTTTGTATTCATAGCCTCCAAAAATTTAATGTGCAAGTTAATGGCATGATTTTATGTATTCCTTTATCTATGCTTATATTGTAAGTTAGTTTTCCTACGTGTATGTGGCCAAATAAGTTTAAGGCTCATAATTAATATTTAATTATGAATAAATTTCATTCGCCCGATCGGTTACTTGATGGACGTACCGAATTAAATGAGAACCTCTATAAATTAGTCCTCTTCCCACCCATTAGGGTTACCGTATTTTATTTTCTCTCTTCCATCACTAAAGTCGGCGGTAACGAAAGCAAAGGCAAGTGGCGAGAAACCAATTTGAACTAACGCTTTCGCTTCACGATAATAGCTTACGATTCAGGTATGTTTTCTGTACGATTTTATGTAAGATTATCATGTTCAAGATGTTGGTATGCAATTAAGTTTATGCTAGCATGTGATATCATGAACATGGAATTTGAACTGATAATCTTCGTTATGAAAGTATTATTTACGAATAAAGCATCAAGAAGCATTAGAATAAATTTTCTATCTTCAATAGCTTATGTTCTTGTAGTGATTAGGGGAGGAATTTATCCTTAAAATACTACGGCTAATTTTTGTGGGGTTTTCCCAGAAGAATGATTCTCATAGACATTTTACCCTAACCCACCGAAGAACACTTTGAAAAATAGGATGAACTTATGCGCTTCATTCTTTTTTTAATAATTATTTTATTAAAAATCAGTGTATTGATATTGAACTTTTGTGGCTTTAATACTTTAATAATTTAACAATGGATTCAGTGAATCACTTTGCCCAGTAAACTTGTTCTCCTATATGTTCACATTCGCAAGTATCCTTGCCACTTTAGGTTTGGGCTAGATTAAATTTGATTTATTAATATTTATAGTTTATTAATGTTCTGGGCATAATAGTTGACGTTTGTTACCATGGGGTTTTTAATGTATTATGGACCATTAAGTAGATGAAATTAAATTTCATCTTTGAAGTTACCAGACACATGTTTTAAGATTGCACCTTGGCCCTGCAACAATAATTACATAGAAATCCATCATAATGTGTTTATTGTGATATGGTTATTATTATTATATTATGTAATAATTAATATATATATATATATATATATATATATATATATATATATATATATATATATATTTTAAAGTTAAATAGTTAGTTAGTCACTAAAGTGATCAAACAAGAATGTCTAAAATATTTACACGCGTAAATACTTTTTTTTGGTAATGTTCATTTTATGTATGCATTTATGTTTATATAGTTTGTTAGTCACCAAAGTGGTCAAACTAGTTTATTTATGAAATTACGCATACATAAAATTATAGTTTATCCATGAAATTAATGAAATACCTATAATTAAAAATTAGTGGATAAATTAATTTTCACTATTGCTAGAACTTAATAATTTACCCAAAGGTGAATCAATTATTCTATGAATAGTGAATATGATGAGATAAATTAATATTCTTAGTCAAATATTGTCACGACCCAAAATTCTAACCTATCGTGATGGCGCCTATTTCAGTACTAGACAAGCCGACAACATCAATAACCCACGATTTTCTTTAAATTTAAAAATGTAACATTTAATACAATACCAAAGATCTAGCAATTTCCGATACAACACTCCCAACACCTGGTGTCACTGAGTACATGAACATCTAATAAGAGTACAAGTCTGGAAAATACGGTCTATAATAGTCTGAGACCAAATACAGTAAATAAGGAGATAGAGAATGAGAGACAAGGTCGGAACACGGTATCTACCTCAAAATCTTATGAAAATCAACTGCGCGAAATGATCAGCACCCGCTATGTTCAGGAACACCTGGATCTGCACACGAAGTGCAGGGTGTAGTATGAGTACAACTAACTCAGCAAGTAACAATAATAACTAAGGAATTGAAGATAATGACGAGCTACACAATCATAGTTCACTTTCAGTAGTTCCAGCAAAGAATTGACATGCTTTCAAATCCGGCAGTTTAAGTCAAATTAATTTATACAGTTCAATTTCAAGTAATCCGGATATAAATTCTTTCAGAGATTTCACAACAATGGCAGATAGCAACCAAGTGTAACAACAAATGCAAAGCAAGTACAGCCTCTGAGGCAACAGTCACTCAGCTCGTCACAACAGCTCGACCACTCAGCTCTCAGCCCTCAGCACTCACACTCAATGGGTACCCACGCTCACTAGGGGTGTGTACAGACTCCGTAGGGTCTCCTACAACCCAAGCTCTATAATCTGCACGGACAACTCACGTGTTATAATATCTTGCACGGACAACTCACGTGCCATAATATCCTTACCTCACCGACAGGCCGTCGGCCTTGCTCAGTCCTTAACCTCTCAAGTCTCTCGGGGTCTCAGAAATCACAAAGATCAGCCCAAACAAAGATAACATAGTATATCAACAAATATCCAGAAAGGCTGAGGTATAATACGTAAGAAAAATGATGACTGAGTACAAGACAACAATTAGTAAATACTTCAACAAGTACGCGACCTCTATGGGTCTCAACAGTACTATAACATAGCCTAAGCATGACTTCTAACATGATTTATAGTCAAATTTCTTCAACACATAGAGATCATATAGCTAACAATAAATTATTCAACTTTACAATTTCCCGGAATGGACCAAGTCACAATTCCCTGGGTGCACGACCACACACTCGTCACCTAGCACGTGCGCCACCTCCAAAATAATCACATAATACCAAAATTCGGGGTTTCATACCCTCAGGACCAGATTTATAATTGTTACTTACCTCAACCCGCGTAATTCTTTATTCTGCTATGCCCTTTCCACGAGAATTGGTCTCCAAAAGCCTCGTATCTAGCCACCATTAATTTGATTCAGTCAATACCAATTATTATAATTAATTCCATAAGGAGATACTAATTTTTTCAATAAAATCCGAAAGTAACTCAAAAATCGCTCGTGGGGCCCATGTATCAGAACCCGACAAAAGTTACAGAATATGAACGCTCATCCAACCACGAGTCCAACCATACATATTTTACCAAAATACGACACCAACTCGACCCTCAAATCTTCAATTAAAGTCTATGAAGATTTCTACCATTTTCAACCCAATCCTTACCCATTAGAACTTAACAATCTTTCCACAACCTTATTGGTATGTATATATGATACTCTACACCCAAGAATCATACTATTAATCACTCATCTTTACTCCAAACCCAAAATTGAAGAATTAGGTAAAGAAATTCTTACCTCTTTGAAGCCCTAGCAAGATCCTTGTGAAATCTTCAAACCTTGAACAAGAATTGATGGACAAATCACTAAATCTTCACTTTCTCTCTCTAAAAGGCTCTCACCTCTCTCTAAAATATCAGATTTTAGCTAAAAAATGAGTTTCAAGGGCTATAAATCGAAGTTGGGTCGGGTAAACAATTAGAAAGAATGGAAGCTCCGACGCAGTTATGCGGTCGCATATGCGATTGCATAACAGGTATGCGGCCCGCATACCGGCTGGATAATTTGGCCTCCAAAGCTGGGCGTCACTGACCCGGTCTCGGTCTGCATACTTGTTATACGGTCGCATAATGCACCGCAAAACAGGTCTGCGGTCGCATAGTGCATCGCAGATTTTCCTCAAATTTTGCCCTTCTCCTGTTCCACTTTGCGACCATTATGTGGTCCGCAGAGTGATTCTGTGACCGCATAGTGGTCGCAGAAACGACCTTTTTCCGACAAAATTTTCCTTTACACATCGGTGCATCGTTCAACCCAAAAATTTCCATAATCTTTGTACTAATCGATCTACCTCGGTACCACCAAACCTTAATTTCTTTAGCAAAATTTCTATAATCTTTGTACTAATCAATCTACCTCGGCACCACCAAACCTTAATTTCCTTAGCAAAATTTCTCCGGGGTCGTTACATATAAGTTAACATCCGATCAACCTTTTCAACTTAAATTCTAAACCTTGGAAGTAAGCGCTCCAAATCATTTCAAAACATCACCGAACCCAAACCAATTACCCCGGTAAGCTAAATAACAACTGTAATTCACAATTTGAGCAGTAAATGGGGGAACGAGATTGCAATAGTCAAAATGACCGGCCGGGTCGTTACATTCTCCCCCTCTTAAACAAACGTTCATCCTCGAACGGGATTAGAATCATACCTGGAGTCTCAAATAGATGTGAATATTTGCTCCGCATCTCTTGCTCAATCTCCCAAGTAGCTTCTCCAACTGGCTGGCCTCTCCACTGCACCTTCACTGAAGCTATGTTCTTTGATCTCAACTTTCGAACCTGCCGGTCTAAAATGGCCATCGGGTCCACATCATAAGCCAAATTACCGTCCAGCTGCACTGTACTGAAATCCATAATATGAGACGGATCCCCGACATACTTTCGGAGCATGGATACATGGAACACTGGATGAACACCTGATAGACTGGGTGGTAAGGCAAGTTCATAAGCCACTTCTCCAATTTTCTTAAGTATCTCAAAAGGCCCAATATACCGAGGGCTCAACTTGCCCTTGTTCCCGAACCTCAACACACCCTTCATGGGTGAAATCTTGAGCAGAACCTTCTCCCCAACCATGTGAACAACATCACGAACCTTCCTATCGGCATAACTCTTCTGTCTAGACTATGCCGTGCGAAGCCGTTCCTGAATTACTTTAACCTTCTCTAAAGCATCCTGAACTAAGTCCGTACCCAATAGTCTAACCACACCTGGCTCAAACTAACCCACTGGAGACTGACACCGTCTCCCATATAAAGCTTCATACGGAGCCATCTGAATGCTTGACTGGTAGCTATTATTGTAAGCAAACTCCGCGAGTGGCAGAAATTGATCCCAAGAACCCCCAAAATCAATGACACAAGCGCGTAGCATATCCTCCAATATCTTAATAGTGCGCTCGGACTGTCGGTCCGTCTGAGGGTGGAATGTTGTACTCAACTGAACCTATGTGCCCAATTCTCACTGTACTCCCCTTCAAAACTGTGATGTAAACTGCGTGCCCCGATCTGAAATGATAGACACTGGTACACCGTGAAGGCAAACAATCTCACGGATATAAATCTCAGCCAACCACTCCGAAGGATAATTAGTACCAACTGGAATAAAAAGCGTGGATTTGGTCAACCGATCTACAATCACCCAAACCGCATCAAACTTCCTCAATATCCGTGGAGGCCCAACTACGAAGTCCATGGTAATACACTCCCATTTCCACTCCGGAATTTCAAGTCTCTGAAGTAATCCTCCCGGTCTCTGATGCTCGTACTTTACCTGTTGACAATTTAAACACCGATCTACAAACCCAACTATATATTTCTTCATTCGCTTCCACTAATAGTGCTGCCTCAAATCCTGATACATTTTCGCGGTGCTTGGATGAATAGAGTACCGCGAATCGTGAGCTTCCTTGAGAATCAGCTCGCACAAACCATCTACATTAGGCACACATAGCCTCCCCTGCATCCGTAATATACCATCATCTGCAATATTGACTTCCTTGGCATTGCCGTGCTGAACCGTGTCCTTAAGGACAAGCAGATGGGGATTATCTTACTGGCGCTCTCTAATGCGATCATATAAAGAAGACCGAGAAACCACACAAGCCAAAACTCAATTCTGATCGGAAATATCCAATCTAACAAACTGGTTGGCCAAAGCCTGAACATCCAATGCTAAAGGCCTCTCTGCTACCGGTAAGTATGCTAAGCTGCCCAAACTCTCCGCCTTACGACTTAAGGCATCGGCCACCACATTGGCCTTTCTGGGGTGATAGAGAATTGTGATATCATTATCCTTAAGCAAGTCCAACCACCTTCGCTGCCGCAAATTAAGATCCTTATGTTTAAACAAATGTTGTAGACTCCGATTATTAGTATAGATCTCACAATGAACCCCATACAAATAATGACACCAAATCTTCAAGTCTTGAACAATGGCTGCTAACTCATGATCATGGACAAGATAGTTCATCTCATGGGTCTTCAACTAGCTCGAGGCATAGACAATCACCCTACCCTACTGCATCAAAACACAACCAATGCCTATCTTCCAGGCATCATAATACACGGTGTAAGAACCTGAAGCTGATGGCAGAACTAACACTGGAGCTTTGGTCAAAGTAGTCTTGAGCTTCTGAAAGCTCTCCTCACACTTATCCGACCACCTGAATGGAGCACCCTTTTGGGTCAATTTGGTCAAGGGCGATGAAATAGATGAAAATCCCTCCACAAAGTGACGGTAGTAACCCGCCAAACCAAGAAAGCTCCAAATCTCCGTGGATGAGGACAGTCTGGGCCAACTCTGCACCGCCTCTATCTTCTTCGGATCTACCTTAATGCCCTCTCTAGACACCACGTGCCCCAAGAATGCTACTGAACTGAGCCAAAACTCACATTTGGAGAACTGTGCATAAAGCTTCTCCTCCCTCAATCTTTGCAATACAACCCTCAAATGCAGAACGTGCTCCTCCTGGCTATGAGAGTACACCAGGATGTCGTCAATGAATACAATGACGAATGAGTCCACATAGGGCTGGAATACATTGTTCATCAAATGCATGAACGCTGCTAGGGCATTGGTCATCCCAAAAGACATCACCAAGAACTCATACTGGCCATATCGGGTCCTGAAAGCTATCTTGAGAATATCTGAATCCCGAATCTTTAGCTGGTGATAACCGGACCTCATATCAATCTTGGAGCACACCCTCGCCCCCTGAAGCTGGTCGAATAAATCATCAATACGAGGTAAAGGATACTTTTTCTTGCTGTGACCTTGTTTAACTGCCTATAATCAATACACATTCTCTTGGAACCATCCTTCCTTTTCACAAATAGAAACGGTGCGCCCCAAGGTGACACACTAGGCCGAATAAACCCCTTATCAAGGAGTTCCTGAAGTTGTTCTTTCAATTTCTTCAACTCCGCCGGTGCCATACGATACGGTGGAATAGAAATGGGCTGAGTGCCCGGCACCAAATCAATACCAAAGTCAATATCCCTGTCAGGCGGCATGCCCGGCAGGTCTGCAGGAAACACATCCGGAAAATCATGTACCATCTTTCTCTATGCCACTGAAAGGTGGTGGCTGGAGTCTCCCAAACCTCTCCAACCAACTTTGATCATCCTCAGGCATAGCAGGAACCGCATAATCTTGAGCAATAGCAACCGGCTGGGCTGGTGGTGCCTCCGGTGTCTGAAGTCCCTGAATAACCTACTCGGGTGTGCGAGCGACGGGAGTCTAAGTGCCTTCCCTGGCATGAGAAGTGGTTGCGGCCGTCGAAATAGAGACCGCTTGAGCAAGGCCGGTACACGCTGTCAGAATCTGAGCTAGGGCCTTCTGAAATCACAATAGGCACAGATGGTCCCTGAGTTAGTGCATCAACAACTGGAACCTGGTCCTGATCTGAGACAACCGGTGGATCTGTAGGTACTTCCCCAGCTGCTGTACGGGCTGCACCTTTGCCCCTACCACGGCCTATAACGAGGACTCGGCCTCTCGCGGCCCTGGCTAGTGGCATTGGTGGCTGGCCCTCCTAACCGGTAGCACGAGCCCTCACCGTCTGTGAGAGAATGAAACAACAGATGTTTAGTTACTAGAATCAATAGATTCGCACGACAAGAATTCAAGAATGTGGAGTTTTCTAAAGGTTCTGCAGCCTCTCGAAGATAAGTACAGACGTCTCCGTACCGATTCGCAAGACTCTACTAAACCCGCTCATGACTCGTGAGACCTATGTAACCTAGGCTCTGATACCAACTTGTCACGATCCAAAATCCTAATCTGTCGTGATGGCGCCTATCTCAGTACTAGGCAAGCCGATAACATGAATAACCGACGATTTTCTTTAAATTTAAAAACGTAACGTTTAATACAATACCAAAGATCTAGCAATTTTCGATACAACACTCTCAAAACCTGGTGTTACTGAGTACATGAGAATCTAATAAGAGTACAAGTGTAGAAAATACAGTCTATAATAGTCTGAGACCAAATACAGTAAACAAGGAGATAGAGAAGGAGAGACAAGGTCTGCGGAACACGACAACTACCTCAAAATATCCTGAAAATCAACTGCGCAAAATGATCAGCACCCGCTATGTTCAGGAACACCTGGATTTGCACACGAAGTGCAGGGTGTAGTATGAGTACAACCAACCCAACAAGTAACAATAATAACTAAGAAACTGAAGATAATGACGAGCTACACAGTCATAGTTCACTTTCCGTAGTTACAACAAAGAATGGACATGCTTTCAAATCCGGCAGTTTAAGTCAAACAATTTATACAGTTCAATTTTAAGTAATCCAGATATAAATTCTTTCAGAGATTTTCACAACAATGACAGATAGCAACCAAATGCAACAACAAATGCAAAGCAAGTATAGCGTCTCAGGCTACAGTCACTCAGCTCGTCACAATAGCTCAACCACTCGGCTCTCAGCCCTCAGCACTCACACTCAATGGGTACCCACGCTCACTAGGGATATGTATAGACTCCGGAGGGGCTCATACAGTCCAAGCGCCATAATCTGCACGGACAACTCACGTTCTACACGGACAACTCACGTGCTATAATATCCCGCACGGATAACTCACGTGCCATAATATCCTTACCTCACCGATAGGCCCTCAGCCTTACTCAGTCCTCTACCTCTCAAGTCTCTCAGGCTCTTAGAAATCACAAAGATCAGCCCAAACAAAGATAACATAGTTTATCAACAAATATCCAGAAAGACTGAGGTATAATACGCAAGAAAAATCATGACTGAGTACAAGACAACAATTAGCAAATACTTCAACAAGTACGCGACCTCTATGGGTCTCAACAGTACTATAACATAGCCTAAGCATGACTTCTAACATGATTTATAGTCAAATTTCTTCAACACATAGAGATCATATAGCTAACAATAAATTATTCAACTTTACAGTTTTCCGGGACGGACCAAGTCACAATCCCCTTGGTGCACGCCCACACGCCCATCACCTAGCACGTGCGCCACATCCAAAATAATCACATGATACCAAAATTCGTGGTTTCATACCATCAGGACCAGATTTATAATTGTTACTTATCTCAACCCGTGTAATTCTTTATTCCGCTATGCCCTTTCCACGAGAATTGGTCTCCGAAAGTCTCGTATCTAGCCACAATTAATTTGATTCAGTCAATACCAATTATTGTAATTAATTCCATAAGGAGATACTAATTTTTCCAATAAAATCCGAAATTAACTCAAAAATAGCTCGTGTTACCCACGTATCAAAACCCGACAAAAGTTACAGAATATGAACGCTCATCCAACCACGAGTCCAACCATACAAATTTTACCAAAATCCGACACCAACTCGACCCTCAAATCTTCTATTAAAGTCTATGAAGATTTCTACCATTTTCAACCCAATCCTTACCCATTTGAACTTAACAATCTTTCCACAACCTTATTGGTATGTATATATGATATTCTACACCCAAGAATCATACTATTAATCACCCATCTTTACTCCAAATCCGAAATTGAAGAATTAGGGAAATAAGTTCTTACCTCTTTGAAGCCCTAGCAAGATCCTTGTGAAATTTTGAAACCTTGAACAAGAATTGATGGATAAATCACTAAGTCTTCACTTTCTCTCTCTAAAATGCTCTCACCTCTCTCTAAATTATCTGATTTTGGCTCAAAAATAAGCTTCAAGGGCTATAAATCGAAGTTGGGTCGGGTAAAAAATTAGAAAGAATGGAAGCTCCGACGCAGTTATGCGGTCGCATATGCGATCGCATAACAGGTATGCGGTCCGCATACCAGCCGTATAATTTGGCCTCCAAAGCTGGGCATTACTGACCCGATTTGCGATCATTATGCAGTCCGCATACTTGTTCTGCGGCCACATAATGCATCGCAAAACAGGTCTGCGGTCGCATAGTGCACCACAGATTTTCCTCAAATCTTGCCCTTTTTCTGTTCTACTTTGCGACCATTATGCGGTCCGCAGAGTGATTCTACGACCGCATAGTGGTCGCAGAAACGACCTTTTTCCGACATAATTTTCCTTTACACATCGGTGCATTGTTCAACCTAAAAAATTTTATAATCTTTGTAATAATTAATGTACCTCGGCACCACCAAACCTTAATTTCTTTAGCAAAATTTCTATAATCTTTGTACTAATCGATCTACCTTGGCACCACCAAACCTTAATTTCTTTAGCAAAATTTCTCCGGGGTCGTTACATATAAGTTAACATCCGATCAACCTTTTCAACTTAAATTTTAAACCTTGGAACTAAGCGCTCCAAATCATTTCAAAACATCACCAAACCCAAACCAATTACCCCGGCAAGCCAAATAACAACTGTAATTCATAATTTGAGCAGTAAATGGGGGAACGGGATTGGAATAGTTAAAACGACCGGTCGGGTCGTTACGAATATATATTGTCTGTCCAACGATAGAATATATATTTAGTTAAAAATATTCAATTACCTATTAAAGACTAAATGACATTTAAATTATGATAGTGTGTCGTAGTATTTACCCAAAGGAGAATTGCGATATGCTTTAACTATTTTGTTGAATCCATATTGATTTGTGAGCATGTATTATCTATTTTGCAGCTATTCCTTTTCATTCGCTTGCTTCGTCTGTTACTGTGTTCAACCGATTGAACTTCTCTGAATGGTGTGAACAAGTCCAGTTCCACTTAGGTGTGATGGATCTTGACTTGGCTCTGCTAAATGATAAGCCCGCTGCCATTACTGATTCGAGCAGTGCGGATGAGAAGTCTTTCCATAAAGCATGGGAATGCTCTAACAGGCTAAGCCTTATGTTTATGCGAATGAATATTGCCAACAACATTAAGAGTACTATTCCACAAACAGAAAGTGCCAGGGAATACCTGAAGTTTGTGGAAGAACGTTTTCGTTCTGCAGATAAGTCTCTCGTTGGTACACTAATGGCTGAACTCACGACCATGAAGTTTGATGGGTCGCGTAGTATGCAAAACTATATCATCGAGATGACTAACATTGCATCAAGGCTTCAGACCTTGGGGATGAAAGTGGATGATTCCTTCTTGGCTCAGTTTATTCTGAACTCGTTGCCTCCTGAGTATGGGCCTTTTCAAATTAACTATAATACTATTAAGGATAATCGGAATGTTAGTGAATTATCCAGTATGCTTACTCGGGAGGAGTCAACACTTAAGAAACAATGGAGTCATTCAATTAACCTCATGGGTCAAGGAGCTGGTAAAGGACTTAAAGTGAATCCCAACAAGTTCAAGAAGAAGAAAGCACCTGCTAAAGCTCCACAGGATGCTAAGAAGGAACATAAGGCAGATATGTGTCATTTCTGTAACACGGAAGGACACTATCAGAAAGATTGCCTGAAACGTAAAGCTTGGTTCGAAAAGAAAGGTACAATTAGTGCTTTTGTATGTTTCGAATCAAATTTAATAGAAGTTCCTAATAATACTTGGTGGCTTGATTCTGGTGCAACTGCTCATGTATCTACTACGTTGCAGGGATTCCTTATGATCCAAACTACAAATCCAAATAAGGATTTCTTGTTCATGGGAAATCGTATTAACAATTGAATACATAGGGACTTATTGTTTGATCATGGAGACTGGACGTCACCTTGATCTATTACAGACTCTTTATGTACCTTCAGTTTCTAGGAATTTGATTTTTCTTTCAAGACTTGATGTTTCTGGATTTGTTTTCTTAGTGATGGTTTATATAAATTGAAACTCGATATTGATTTTTCTGAATCCCTTCTTAATGTTCAACATAATGTTGGAATTAAACGTAGTTCACTAGATGAAAGTTCTACTTACTTGTGGCATAGACGTTTGGGTTATATATCCAAAGAAAGGTTAGAAAGATTAGTAAAGAATGAGATTCTTCCGAATCTAAGTTTTACTGATCTTACTATATGTTTGGATTGCATTAAGGGAAAGAAAACCAAGCATAGTAAGAAAGGTGCCACAAGAAGCACCCAGCTTCTTTAAATTATACACACCGATATTTGTGGACCCTTTGATGTTTCATCTTTTGGTGGAGAGAAATATTTTATCACTTTTATCGATGATTTTTCACGTTATGGATACATCTATATGCTGAAAGAAAAATCTCAAGCAACAGATGCTCTCAAAGTGTTTCTTAATGAGGTTGAAAGGCAATTAGATAAAAAGGTAAAATTTATTAGGTCAGATAGAGGTGGTGAATATTATGAAAAATATAATGAATCGGGACAATGTCCCGGTCCATTTGCAAAGTTCCTCGAGGAACATGGCATATGTGCACAGTATACTATGCCAGGAACACCTCAACAAAATGGTGTTGCAGAAAGGCGTAATCGAACACTTATGGATATGGTTAGGAGCATGATGAGTAATTTCTCATTACCCAAATCATTGTGGATGTATGCTCTTAAAACCGCTGTATATTTATTAAACAGGGTTCCTAGTAAGGCAGTTCCAAAGACCCCTTTTGAACTTTGGACAGGAAGAAAACCTAGTTTAAGGCACCTCCATGTTTGGGGTTGCCCAGCGGAAGCTAGAGTTTATAATCCACAAGAAAAGAAATTAGATTCTCAAACAGTAAGTGGTTACTTTATTGGTTACCCAGAGAAATCTAAAGGGTATGGGTTTTACTGTCCAAACCATAGTTCGAGAATTGTTGAAACCGGTAATACAAGATTCATTGAGAATGGTGAAGTTAGTGGGAGTTTTGAAAAGCAAAGTGTGAAAATAAAAGAGGTGAGGGTCAATATTCTATTACCCACGAATATACCTACTTCCACACAAATACCAAATATTATTCCAGTTGTTGAAGAACACTTTGACAACACCGAGCAACATTTGGATGAAACACTTCATGAAGAAACTAACTCACAAATATCTGACACAAATGAACCACAAGAAATGCCATTAAGAAAATCTCAAAGAGTTAGAAAATCGGCTATTTCGGATGATTACGTGATTTATTTGCAAGAGTCGGATTTTGACATTGGTCTTAATAAGGATTCGGTTTTATTTTCACTAGCCATAGAAAGTAATAAGTCTGACAAATGGATTGATGCCATGAATGAAGAGCTAAAATCCATGGAGTACAATAAAGTTTGGGATCTCATTGAATTGCCGGAAAGTTCTAAAAGAATTGGGTGTAGATGGGTCTTTAAGACCAAACGCGATTCAAATGGCAATATTGAACGATACAAAGCCAGAGTTGTTGCTAAGGGTTATACTCAGAAAGGAGGCATTGATTATAAAGAGACCTTTTCACTGGTCTCAAAGAAAGAATCCTTAAGAATTATTATGGCTTTGGTGGCTCATTATGATTTAGAGTTACACCAAATGGATGTGAAAACTACTTTCTTAATGGAGACCTCGAGGAGGAAGTTTATATGGACCAACCAGAGGGTTTCGAAACTAAAGCAAAAGGTCAAATAGCGTGTAAACTGAAGAAGTCAATATATGGACTTAAACAAGCCTCATGACAATGGTATATAAAGTTTAATGATACCATAACATCTTTTGAATTTGTGAAAAATACCGTTGATCGGTGTATATACCAAAAGATCAGTGGGAGCAAGTTTATATTTTTAGTCCTATATGTTGATGATATTCTACTTGCTGCTAATGATTTAGGCATATTACGTGAGACTAAAGATTTTCTCTCTAAGAATTTTAAAATAAAAGATATGGGTGAGGCATCCTATGTGATAGGAATAGAAATATTCTGTGATAGATCACAAGGATTATTGGGATTGTCTCATAAAGGCTATATCGAAAGAATTCTAGAGAGATTTAATATGAACAATTGTTCAGCAAGAATTGTTCCAATTCAAAAAGGGGACAAATTTAATCTCATGCAATACCCTAAGAATGATGTAGAACGAAAGGAAATGGAATCGACTCTTCAATTGTTAATAATCTGATGTATGCTCAGACTTGCACAAGATCGGATATTAGTTTTGCGGTCGGAATGCTAGGAAGATATCAGAGTAACCCAGGAATTGATCACTAGAAAGCTGCAAAGAAAGTTTTGAGGTACCTGAAAGGAACGAAGGATTACATGCTCATGTATAGGAGATCCAAGCATTTGAAAGTTGTTGGATACTCGAATTCAGATTTCGCTAGATGTATTGACACTGGAAAATCCACGTTAGGTTATTTGTTTTAATTAGCTGAAGGAGCTATATCGTGAAAGAGTGCCAAACAGTCTGTCATTGCTACATCCACGATGGAAGCAGAATTTGTGGCATGTTTTGAAGCCACAATTCATGTATTATGGCAGCGAAACTTTATTTCAGAACTTGGGGTTGTCGACACCATTATCAAGCCGCTGAAAATTTACTGTGATAATACTGCAGCAGTATTCTTTTTCAAAAATGATAAGTACTCCAAAAGTGCCAAGCATATGGAATTAAAGTACTTTACCGTTACGAAGGATGTTCAGAAACAAAGAGTGTCACTTGAGCCTATTAGAACTGATCTCATTATTGCAGATCTATTAACGAAAGGTTTACAGCCAAAGAAATTTAAAGAACATGTACATAGAATGGGTCTTGGCTGTATTAATGATTGATGTATTTATGATTTTTGACACTCTGAGCTCATTTACGTGTTTCTGATATACATTAATGATTTCTTGTTTCTCATAATAGTGTACACATTATTGTTTTGAGACGTTAGAGGATAAGTATCAATAAGACATTATTGTGGAGCATAATATTTTATAGCTTATGAACCTGATACGATAAATTACTAATGTTGTAGTATATGGAAGGGAGTATGTAGATAAATTATATATAACCGCCATAACTCACATTTACTAGTTTATCATATTATGGTATTTATGATGGACGTTATAGAAGAGATTTGTTTATGCGCAACTAATGTTTATATTATTAAATATTAATATTATATGATTATTAGGCTAAGTGGGAGAATGTAAGTTATTTTTCCTACGTATATGTGGCCCAATAAGTTTAAAGCCCATAATTAATATTTAATTATGAGCAAATCTCATCCGTCCGATCGGTTACTTGATGGGCGTACTGGATTAAATGAGAACCTCTACAAATTGGTCCTCTCCCTACCCAATAGGGTTACCGTATTTTATTTTCTTTCTTCCATCACTAAAGTCGGTGGTAACGAAAATTAGGGCAAAGGGCGAGAAACCAATTTGAACTAACGCTTCCGCTTCACGATAATTGCTTACGATTCAGGTATGTTTTTTGTACGATTTTATGTAAGATTAAGTTTATGTACGATTATCATATTCAAGACCTTGGTATACAATTAAGTTTATGCTAACATATATGTATCACGAATTCACAATTCACAAGCCTAAAATCCAAACAACAAATCCACGAGATTATCATAGTGGCAACCTCTTCCAAGTTATTATTTTGTCCGCAAAGTTGTAAAATAAGATAATAACCGTTGAGCCAACTGGTAAACTCATGAAGACCCTCTTGTGAATTCTTTTGGCTGCACACTGACTTCCTTTTTGTTCTTATTTGCCAGATTTTGTATTTTCTTTTCCACGTGTGACCTTCTCGAACTTTTATCAATGAGTATTTATGCGATGTTACTTAATATTCTTATTACTATTGAATTAATCTTTTTTTTTTTCTATTTTTACACATATTTCAATCATGCATAGATGATAGTAAATATTTTTCATGTTTCAAGAAAATGACAAATCTGAATTCCACCGTTGATATAGTTTTATGGACTGAGAATCTTAATTACTATTTTTTTTTTCAGGATTCAAATTGAACGTGTTATTCTTAGCAACCTACTACTGCAACTATTTTAAATATGAAAATATCTCAAAAATCTGATTCACGATAAGTGATGAAAATGATATATTTGGTCAAACAGTTTATTTTCGTAAAAAATTGGATAAATAATATTATTCGTTTTCAAAGATTTTCCGAATGAACATTTAGTTTAAGCTCATCCATCATGGGTGAGTTAATCACTTAAAAAGAAACAAAAAAGAAAAAAGAAAAAAAAATTTATATGAGAATATTTTAGAAACACCAAACTTGTCTGGAACTCATATACAAAAGGTAATTGTCTATGCTTAAATAAATTACTTTTTAACACGAAAGAACCTTGTTATGCTTAGTAAAGTTATTTTCATGTTGATTTTGTTAAAATTTTACTTGGTAATTAATAAAAGTTTCTACTCACCAAAAAAAGAAAAGTTATATTCTTGGCATTGACTATTGATTCTAATATATTTTGTTTACTCATAGTGCATAATAACGAATTAGTAAAGATGTCATGACATATTTTACTCGATCAAGATTAGCTATCTAATATAAGGAGGTGCGAAAAGGATTAGAAAATACAAAAATATTATAAAGGTACATAAAAACTAAAAGTTGTGCTACCTTTTGTAATACTAAAGTTCGGTTGAGTTATACATATAAAATTGTCTAAGATGTTATGACGAGCGCAAAATCGGTGTATAAAACTTAGGCTCGCTAGTCAAAGATAGTATAGTATTAAATCGTCTCCACAGGGATTGGTTTAAATAATGTTCTAATAAACCTTCAACTTAACACTATCTAGGAAGATAAACCTTTGATTTATGTTATTATCAACTAATAATAAAAACTAAGATTATCGATTGTGAGAAAATAATGGAAATTTAACGACTAAGTAGCAACGATTGAATATTAAGGTGGGAAGTAAGGGTTGTGAAAAGATATATGATCAACTATTATTCCGGGTAACTCCGTGCTAAGTTCACTCTTAACTTTTATTGACTGTTTCGATTTCAACAGATGATTAGGCTATCTCAAGGATTCAAATTCTTCTTCCGAATGAATGAGAGTTCCATTAACCAACCTAATGACAGGTTCTATGAACATATGCAAAAATACAGTGAATGAATGATCTTTCGAAGAATGTCTTTCGACTATTCTTCTAAACTGGGTTAGTTGATAACTCTTTAAACTCTTTCGATTACATATGAGAGGCGTAAAATCAACCCAAACAATATGACACAATGCGAATAGCAGCAACACTCCTCTTTCGACTAAAGTAAAATTACAATTGGCCTTGCGATTCAATTAATAACTCATTCAATGAATTTGGGCAATTAAGAGAGAGTAAAAATTCAAAACAATAGTCAAATCACAATATCCGTCAGTAAACCCTAAGAAATATTACTTCATAGTGGAGAAATTATTCATCACAAGAGTATTAAAAGAACAAGAAAATATTACAATTCACAAAATCAAACAAACTTCCGTATTGAATGAATTGGATGAAGTAATTAGAGTCTCCACTGTTTCCTTGCCTTCATCTCTTCAAAAGTTGCTCCAAAATATAACATACCTTGTTTTGACACGAGCTAGGCTTCATATAGGTCAAAAAGAGTCACCTACGAATTTACCAAAATAGGCCTGGTAAAGTTCCCGGAACAAACATGTGCGGCCGCACATCTGGAGCTGTGACCACGCTCATGGTCACGCGTGTCTAGCAGAGTACTGTGTCACTTGCGCGCCCTCATGCGCGGTCACACATCTAAATTTCGCTCCTACTCAACTCTTTTTTCTCCCATTAAGTGCACTACTCATCTATTGACCCCCGTGTACGATCCCGACTTAGTTTCTTGGGCTTTTACTCAGACTTCAAAGCTCCAAATAGCAAGAATTAGCTCCACAACATCTGCATAACTCATAATCGCTCCTTCAAGGCATAAAACACGCAATCATAGCAAAATACTACCAATTATAACTCAACACAAGTAAAGTGTAGTGTATTAGAATGCAAATATGTGACTAAAATACGAGATTATAGCCTACCATCAACACCCCATATTTAAACCATTGCTCGTCCTTGAGAAATCAAACTAAACTTCACATAGAACATAACCCTTTTATTTTTTTAACAACTCTCATAACTCATCACACAAAGACTCGTTAAAATAGATTAAGTACAATATCGTAACATCTTAACCTCAAGATTTGACTCAAAAGAGCCACGCATTATTTAAAACCCAATCACTTACTCTAGCCTAGAGGTCAATGACATTACCTTTCCTTCATGAATTAAGTGTCCTCACACAACAATAGAAAGTAGTTCCACGCATGATAAAAATTAAGAATAATTAGAAACTCAAGATAGAAAGAATTCACTCACTCTCAGAAACAACATTCATATGCCACAAAAGACGTACCATAAGCTTGCCTGTAGTGTAATACTCTAGTAATTGAGCTTATTTAGTCAAAGATCAAGTAGGACTTTATTTGGTTGTAATGTAGGCTGCAGGATGGGTAGGATACATTTAGATATAAGAGTGACTACACCTTCCTAAGCACTTTAATACATACAACCGTTAAAAACCCCACACTTATGTCAAACCATAACTCCACCATCACATCGATGTATAGTAACTCCCTACTTCTTTAAGCATAATTATATCAAGAGTCACGGCTATCAACAAATATTTTGTACAACAATACAACTATTTTTTTTTTCAATTCAAGTGGTTCTTACATTTTCAATAAAGTGCACTTTTCTCTTCATTTCATTAGTTCCACTCAAAAGCCTCACCAACTACTCCACACTTCGACTTTTTACAAAGTTCATAAACAATTCAAGTGCTCCCGAGAGGTAAGAGGTTCAAATAGATGGGCAATTCAAACAAATGGATATGGCTTGTAATGTGGTTGCCAAAGAATAAGGATTACAGGCTCAACGGGGTTAACTAAGATACATGACCATTAGATGGGTACAAACATATAACTGGCTCAACAAAGAAATGCCTATATCACTTCCAAGACTGAATAAAACTACTATTTTGCTTTGCAAATACACATGGCAAGTTCTAGACATCAGATCCAATGCACAGAATAACACAAACCTGCCACATACAATGCACATAACTCACTCAAGATGGGAATCACAACACCCTAGTCAGAGCAGTTAAGCAATGTTAAGATCATACACCTTAAGGTACTAATGCAGGAGCCAAAAATTGAGCCTAAGCGTCACAACTAAAGCACTCACTATTCTCAAGGTATAATAAAGTCAAGAAATATTGCCTTCCATTCAATTCATAGCACAAGATTTTCTACTCCTACCAAAAAACTAACTGCACACGGTTCAATCAAAACCCTTGGAAAAGAACCACGGCACAAAGAAAAACCAAGGTGGAATTAATACACTACCTACAAAATAAAATCTTTTTATCTTTTTCTTTCAACTTTAATCCCTCAAGAAACATGTCGACTCATATCCATCGTCGGGAAAAATCGCAAAGTTAAAAGGTTTTCAATTTTCATGGTTTTTTTCTTCAATTATTTTCTATCTCTACCTACTACAACTAACAAAAAAGAAAACTCATAAAAATACATACAAATATCCCCCACTCCACACTTTATGTTGTGGTATGTCCCCATGAAACACAATGAAAATGCAAAGGTAAAGAAAACTCCCATGATCAAATCATTCTGAGTCGGAAATGGTACCGGGGTCCAGATGACAAGACCGACCAAGTGCATGCATACACGCCATGATCTTTTCTCAGACTTGGCATTCTGTGTAGCAAGGGATTCCACTCGAGCTCCCAAATTAGTAACTGAAGTAACCATCCCTGCCATCTCATGTTCTAAAGCGACCATTCTCATTGCCCATCCGCCACCTGAAGGTTCTCCACCACCCTGCTTATGCGGTGGAGAAGCAGTGACATCTTCATCGTGCTCCTCATTTACCTTGTCAGGCGTATCAGACTCCTCACTATCCGCCTCAGCAGCACCAACAGGTTCCTTTTCAATTAGAACTTTATCAGCCCGAAATTTTTGTTCGCGCTTGACTTTCCCATTTGTGGCCCTATTTTCTGTACCCGTTCCTCACGGCATAACCGAGTGACAAGTCACGGGAAAAAGAACCCATACCGCTGCATAGGACAACTAATTTTCATATCATTCTGAATTACTTTAGTAATATCAAAGTCGTGGCCAGTGACAAAGCACCGAATCAGAGCAGCCCGGGGACCATTCACCTCAGTAGTGTTGCCTGAAGGCATAAGGCGGTTATTAATTATGTAGAGCCATCATTTCCCATCAAAAATGAGTGAAGTAGAGTGAAATTTGTGGCTGTGGATCAGCCACACCACCTCCTTCCCGGGCATACAAATTTTCTCAAAGAATGTGCACCATGGATATGGTTCCCTATTGTGCATCAGGGTCTTCCACGTATTCTGGCAAGTGATAGGCTCTTTAGATGGCCTCTTTGGAGAAATCCACTCTTTTCTTCTGAACTGTATAGACATGGTCCTCATGTTCCGGGCAATTTGCGTAGAACTCCCTAACAACCATCAAATTTGCTTCGTCAGGTTCTTCGAAAAATACCCCCCATTCCTCGCCTGACCAATTCTGTATAAACTCTGGGATAGTCATTTTGGAGAGACCCAATATCGATTCATCTTTCTGGTATGGGCTTTTTGCTTGATTTGCTATTAAATCGTTATTGGACTTCCCATGAGACAAACTTATTCAAATCATAAGGACTAGCAGATGTAGAAGCTTGCGACCGGGACGTGCCCGCTTGACCACTTGTGGAGGCACTTGCAGTTTATTTTCTTGGAGGGTACCATAGTACCTGTAAAAAACCGCCAATTATGAGCTAATGAATCACTTGGTGAACCAAGAAAGGCTACTCAGACTTCACCCTCACACTTGGTCACAAGAATACCCCTTCTACCTCATTGTGGCATTTCCACAGGCAATTAATAGAAACCAGGGAAATAGCATGGTGAAATAGTTGGACTAAGGATACACCAATTTCACTCATAGCAACTATATGCTCAGTCACTATGGTGAAACTCAACCTCCACCCCACAAGAAAAGGAGAAAAAAAATTCCTACAAACAAACAAGAAAAAATAGAAACAATGGAAATAGCATCTCACATACCTGAGGGGTCTTTAGGAAAGAGTGCTCTTGAGGAAGGAGAAAGCGTAGGGGAGTGGGTTTGTGTTCTTCGTAGAGAGGATATGAGAAAGGGAGGGGGTGGGTTTTGCGTATGAGGAGAGGGGAAAGGGAAAAATTTAGAAGGGGGTTGAGGGAGGTACGAAATTAAAAGAAAGAATTACTTATCTGTGTACGGTCGCGGTCGCACACATATTGCAGTGTACTGGTGCATGTGTGCGGTCAACCCTTCAGGTGCGCGGCTGCGCACATACCTGAATCATCTGACGTCGTTTTTTGCGTGACCATGTGCGCGAGGCACCCCACCAGGTGCTTGGTCGCGCACGGGTACACTCATAATGAGCCTTTTAGACACCTCCATTCTAACCGTTTGCAATATGTATACACTAATTTTTATCTACTGTACGCTATAAACAAAAGTGAAAAATTAGCTAGTAGAAGAGTTTGAGGTAGTTCTGAGTTATAGTCGTCAGCTTGACTCAACCGAGCATCCTCAACTGATTTAGCATGTGCCCATTCACTTTGAAACTCTCTGTTCCGTTCATCTTCTGGATCTCAATTGCCCCATATGGTGATACATGTTTCACCACATATGGTCCCATACATCTAGACTTCAATTTTCCGAGGAACAATCTGAGTCTACTATTGTACAATAAGACTATGTCCCCTTCATGAAACTCCTTTGGATTAATCAGACGATCATGCCACCTTTTTGTCTTTTCCTTGAAAATTCGCGCATTTTCATACCCGTCCAGTCTTAACTCCTCCAATGCATTCATCTAACCCAACCTGTGTTTACTTGCAAGACTAAGATCAAGATTAAGCATCTTAATTTTCCAATAAGCTTTATGTTCTATTTCAACAGGTAGGTGACACGATTTTCCATACACTAGTTTGAACGGTGAAGACTCTATGGTTGTTTTGAATGCAGTTCTATATGCCTATAGAGCTTCCTCCAACTTTACAGACCAATCCTTACGAGAAGCACTAACCGTCTTTTCAAGAATTCGTTTAAGTTCATGGTTAGCCACTTCAACTTGCCCGCTAGTTTGGGCATGGCATGGGGTTTCTATTTTGTGTGTGACCCCATACTTGGACAACAATGCAGCAAACTGCTTGTTCACAATGTGTGACCATTGTCAGTGATAATCACTCGAGGTGTCCCAAAGCGGGTAAATATGTTCTTCCATAAGAATTCACACACCACCCGAGCATTATTGGTCCTAGTAGGGATTTCTAAAACCCACTTAGAGACGTAATCAATGGCTACTAGGATATACTCATAAGAATGCGACGATGGGAACGGATCCATGAAGTCAATGCCCCAAACGTCAAAAATTTCACATACCATAATGGAGTTGAGAAGCATTTCGTTCCTCTTGCTAAAATTACCTGCCCTTTGACACTTGTCTGATGCAGCTACATATGCTCGTGTGTCTTTGTACAAAGTAGGCCAATAGAAACTGGCTTCCATAACCTTTGCTGCAGTGCTATTTCAACCATAGTGTCCTCCAGCTACTCCGTCATAGCAATAAGACAGAATGCTTGCCATCTCTCCTTCAGGCACACATCTTCGAGTCACACCATCTGCACAAAGTTTAAACAAGAAAAGGGTCATTCCAAAAATAACTTTTTACCTCACCTTGAAGCTTCCTTCTTTGATCATGAGAAAGGTCACGAGGTAACCATCCACTATCCAAAAAGTTGGCTACAGCAGCATACCAAGGCGGCCTTTCTAAGACCGCAGCAATGGAGAAAATTTGCTCATTTGGGAACTCCTCCCTTATTTCAACTGTTTCAACCGGCGGTCTCTCAAGTCGAGATAGATGATCGGTGACTTGATTTTTTGCTCCCTTCCTATCTTTGATCTCCAAGTCAAACTCTTAGAGTAACAACACCCACCGCATCAGACGCGACATGGACTCCTTCTTACTCAGTAGATATTTCAAGGCTGAGTGATCCCTGTGTACAATCACTTTGCTCCCCACCAAGTATGATCTAAACTTGTCAAAACAAAAGACCAGAGCAAAGAACTCTTTTATAGTAATGGCATATTTGACTTGAGCATCATTCACGTCCTGCTTGCATACTAGATGGGCCTAAACATTTTATCTTTTCTTTGCCCCATAAATGCCCCCACAACTATATCACTAGCATCACACATTATCTCAAATGACTGGCTCCAATCAGGTGTCACCATAATAGGAGCACTTATAAGATTTTCCTTTATCAGGTCGAATGCTCTTAAGAACTCCACATTGAAAATAAACTTGATATCTTTCGATAGCAATGCAGTCAACGGTTTGGTAATGCTGGAATTTTTGTTGATGAATCTCCTATAGAACCCAGCATGTCCCAAGAAACTCATTATGCTCTTCAAAGAAGTTGGTAGAGGGAGCCTAGCAATTACATCAACCTTAGCTCTATCAACTTCAATTCCATGTGCAGTCACTTTGTGGCCCAAGAAAATTCCCCCTTTCACCATGAAGTGACACTTCTCCCAGTTATGGACCAAGTGCTTTGCTTCACAACGTTCAAGTACGAGCTCCAAATTCTTCAAGCAGTCCTCAAAGTCATCACCAAAGAGGGTGAAATCATCCATGAATACTTCTAGACACTTTCCATTTAAATCAGAGAATATAGACATCATGCACCTCTGAAAAGTGGTAGGTGCATTACACAACCCAAACGACATACTCCTGTAAGCAAAAATAGCTGACGGGCAAGTGAATGTGGTCTTCTAAACATCTTCTGGGGAAATGGGTATCTGATTGTAGCCTGAGTACCTATCCAAGAAACAGTAGCATCCATGTCCAGCCATTTTCTCGAGCATTTGATCAATAAAGGGAAGTGGGAAGTGGTCATTCCTTGTTGCATCATTCAACCTTCTATAATGCGCACATTCTCCACCCAGTGACTATTCTTGTGGGGATCAATTCATTATCTTCATTTTTCACTACTGTCATGCCCCCCTTCTTAGGTACAATTTGTATTGGACTAATCCACTGGCTATTAGAGATGGGAAAAATCACCCCTGCATCTAGCAATTTGATGATCTCCTTGTGCACTACCTCCTCCAAATTTTTGTTCATCTTGCACTAGGGCTACACCACTGGCTTGCTATTTTCTTCCAACGGAATTTTGTGCATGTAAATGGTTGGACTGATTCCTTGAATATTAGCTATACTCCAGACCATGGCCTTCCTGTGTTTTTTCAGCAACTCCACCAGCTTTCTCTCTTGTGTACCTGTCAAGTCAGCAGAAATAATCATAGAAAAATTGTTAGTTTCAAGAAAAGCATATTTTAAGTGACATGGGAGGACATTCAATTCCACATTAGGCTTAGAAGCCTCCTCTTTTAGTTCCTCCTCATAAACCACTTGATCATCAGTTTCAATAGCTTTTGCCTCTTTCTTTATTTCAGGATATTTATCCTCCACTGTGCTAGATTTAGTAATACACCTCTCTAGAGTATCCCCCACAAGCTTGTAAAACTTGTATTTTTCAGCCAATTCTTCAACAACATCCAGCTTGAAACACGAGTAGGCAGACGTATCATCACTTGGGTATTTCATCATCCTCTTCATCTCGAACACCACTTTTTCATTGCCCACTCTAAGTATAAGTTGCCCTTCATAGATATCAAGGATAGCTCTAGCTGTACATAAGAATGGCCTCCCTAGAATTAGAAGGACCTCCTTGTTCACCTCCATATCCACCACATTAAAGTCTACGGAGAACACAAACTTGTCCACCTGCACTAGAATATCCTCAATGATTCCCTCAGGTAGAATGGTGGTTCGGTCAGCCAGTTGTAGGGACACTAGTATTAATTTGATCACTCCAAGCTCACCTTCCAGTTTCCTGAATATATACATAGGCATTAGATTTATAGACGCACCAGAATCACAGAGGGCCTTGTCGAATTTTTCACTCCCTAACGAGCATGGTATGGTGAAGCTTCCTGGGTCCCCCACACTTTTAGAGAATTTTATTTTGCAATATGGCACTGCAATAGGCATTTATCTTGACCACTGTTGTTTTCTCTAATTTTCTCTTGCTAGAAAGGATTTCCTTCAAGAACTTTACTTAAGCAGGCATCTGAGTGAGTACCTCTTTGAAGGGAATGTTCACAAAAAGTTGCTTCAGCATCTCCAGGAATCGCCCAAAATATTTTATCAAGTTTCTCCCTCTTCATATTTTGAGGGAATGGTAGAGCTAGCATTTGTCTACTTTCTTCAATCTCCTTTTGTACCCCGCTACCCTCGCTCTTTTGCTCTTTACTGTTTCTCTCTGCTGGTGTCTCAGTCTGCTTGTTAACCACCTCATGTCTAGATTTCACCACTGCATCAGTCAATGCTTTGCCACTTCTAAGAGATACAACTTTGATTGTTTCCTTTGGATTCTTTTCAGTGTCAGAGGGAAGAGTCTGAAGAGCCCTCTCAGATAACAAATTCGCACTCTGTCCCTTTTGTCTTTCTAAATTCCGGATTGTCATGCCTTAGTCTCAAAATTTTCATCTATTTTGTTGATGAATGCCTTCATGAGATCTTCCATACGTGACTGAATTCGCTGTGGTAGCTGGTATTGCTGCCTCTGCTGGTTCTGAAAACCTAGTTGTCTTTGACCTTGGGGTCTAAGATTATTGTGCTACCATGAGTTTAAACTCCCATTAGGTGAACTCCACTAAAAACCTGGATTTCTTAGACCCATAGCATTATAGTTGTTCGCACCTTGGTAGTGTCCTCTATTAGAGTTCCTCACAGTGTTGACTTCCTCAGTTGTAGCTTGACACTCATGTGAAGGGTGTCCCAATCCACACATGTCACATACCACCTGTGGTTGGTTTTGCACCTGAGCTATCATTAGTTGCTTGATGTCCTTAACCATAGCTGCAATTTGAGCTTGCATTGCGACCGACGATTCTACTTGGTGCACCTCTGCTGATCTTCTTTGATCCCCTTGGTCAATGGACCATTGTTCTGTGTCTTTAGATATTCATTCAGAAGTGTAACAGTCTCTTCAATAGTTTTCTTCTTCAGAGGACCTACAACCGCACTATTCAGCAATCTCTTTGATGACGAGTTTAATCTGTTCCAGAAGTCCTGGAGTTGCATCCATTGCTCCATTACGTTATGAGGGCATCTCTACAATAGCTCCTTAAATTTTTTCCATGCCTCGAACGCTGTCTCCCTTTCAACTTGGCTGAAATTGTGAATCTCTTTCCTCATCCGTTCAGTCTTAGCAGCATAGAAATATTTTTCTAAGAACTTGGTAGTCATCTCCTCCCACGTACGAATTGACCCTGTGAGCAAACTTCTCAACCACTTCTTTGCATTATCATTAAGTGAGAAGGGAATGCTCTGAGGTAGATGGCATCATGTGATACTCAATTGTAGCAGAATGTGTTCATAATTTTATCGAAGTCCATCAGATGGTTCTTGGGATCTTCATTGGGTTTGCCTCTGAATATGCAATTGTTCTGAATGGTCTGGATGACTCCCTGTTTGAGTTCAAAAGTATTGGCATAAATGGGCGGGGGCCTCACATTAGAATTTTGTTGGCTGTACAATGACCTGGCATAATCTCCCAGCGACCTTCCAAGTCTAGGAGCTGCATTTTCAAATTCATCTTCAATCATGGTTCGGTTGAGATTGAACCTTCTATCTGTAACGACCTGGCGGATCGTTTTTAGCATTATAACCTCGTTCCCCCATATACTGATCAATTTATGCTTTACAGTTGTTCTATGACATACCGGGTTAGTTGGTTCAGGTCCAGAAGGAATTCGGAGTGAAACGAGACACTTAGTCTCATAATTAAAAGTTTAAGTTAGAAAAGTTGACCGGATGTGGACTTATGTGTAAACGACCTCGAATTTAAATTTTGATGATTTTAATAACTCCATATGGATTTTTCACTTAGGAGCGTGTCCGAAAAATTAGTTGTAGATCAGTAGAGGAATTAGGCCTGAAATTGAGAAAGTTGAATTTTCGGGAAGTTTGACCGGGGGGTTGACTTTTTGATATCGGGGTCGGAATCCGATTCTAAAAATTGGAATACCTCAGTTATGTCATTTATGACTTGTGTGCAAAATTTAAGGTCAATCAGACGTGATTTGATAGGTTCTAGCGTCGTTTGTAGAAATTGGAAGCTTCAAAGTTCATTACACTTGAATATATGTGGGATTCGTGTTTTTAGTGTTTTTGGATGTGCTTTGAAGACTCGACTAAGTTTGTATGATGTTTTAGGACTTGTTGGCATATTTGGTTGAGGTCCCGGTGGCTTCGGGTGAGTTTCGGATGCTTAACAGATCAAATTCGGACTTAAAACCACTACTGAAATTTTTGCTTCTGGTATTTTTGCACCTGCAGAGGTTTGATCGTAGGAGCGAAGCCGCATGTGCGAACCAGCCATCGCAGAAGCGAGCTTTCCGCAAAAGCGGAGCTAGCCTCGCAAATGCGAGCCCGCAGAAGCGGCTCCAGTGGAGGCATGACGAAACCGCAGAAGCGGTTGAATTCTCGCACCTGCGAAACCGCAGAAGCAACTAAGTGAGTCGCAGGTGCAGAACCCCTGGACATTATACATTTCGAAGGGGTTTCGAGTTTTTCCATTTTTGGACCTTCAAGCACAATTTTTGGGGCGATGTTGAGAGAGAATTCGAGGGAAAGTTGAGGTAAGTCCCTTGTGATAATTTCTACTCCATAATATTGAATTATCATCGAATAATCCGACTAGATTACAGGTTTTTAAGGTGTAAATCGGGGGTTTGAAATTAGGGATTGGGAAATAAGATTTATTGATTTGGAGGTCGAGTTGATGCAGAATTTTGGTAAAATTAGTATGATCAGACTCATGGTTGAATGGGCTTTCAGATTTTGTAACTTTTGTCAGGTTCTGAGACGTGGGCCCCACGGGCAATTTTTGAGCTAAATTTCGGATTTTTATGGAAAACTTGCATTTTCTTATGGAATTAATTCCAATAAATTTTATTGACTGAATCGAATTATTTGTGACTAGATTCAAGGCGTTTGGAGGCCAATTCACGAGGCAAAGGCTTAGCGGAATAAGAATTTCACGGTTTGAGGTAAGTAATAGTTATAAATCTGGTCATGAGGGTATGAAACCCTGGATTTTGTGTCATGTGATTATTTTGGAAGTGACGCACGTGCTAGGTGACGGGCGTGCACCGAGGGGATTGTGACTTGGTCCGTCACTTGAAACTGGAAAGTTGATTAACTTGTTGTTAGCTATATGCTCTGTATGTGTTGAAGCAATTTGACAGTAAATCATGTTAGAAATCATGCTTAGGCTATGTGATAGTACTGTTGGGACCCGCAAAGGTCACGTACTTGTTGAATTATTTGCTAATTGATATTTTGTACTCAGTCATGATTTTACTTGCGTATCATACCTCAGTCTTTCTTGAGTTTATTGATACACTATGTTATCTTTGTTTGGCTGATCTTTGTCATTTCCGAGAGCCGAGAGACTAGGGTGGTTGAGGACTGAGTAAGGCTGAGGGCCTGTCATTGAGGTAAGGATATTATGGTATGTGAGTTGTCCGTGTAGGATATTATAGCACGTGAGTTGTCCGTACAGCACGTGAGTTGTCCTTGCAGATTATAGCGCTTGGGCTGTAGGAGCCCCTCCGGAGTCTCTACACCCCCAGTGAGCGTGGTTACCCATTGAGTGTGAGTGCTGAGGGCTGAGAGCCGAGTGGTTGAGTTGTTGTGACGAGTGTAGTGACTATTGCCCTGAGAGGCTATACTTGCTTTTCATTTGTTGTTGCACTTAGTTACTATTTGTCATTGTTGTGAAATTCTCTAAAAGATTTTATATCCGGATTACATGAACTTGAACTGTATAAATTGATTTAACTTAAACTGCTGGATTTGAAAGCATGCCTACTCTCTGTTGGAATTACTGAAAATGAACTATAACTGTATAGCTCGTCACTATCTTCAGTTCCTTATTTATTATTGTTACTTGCTGAGTTGGTTCTACCCATACTACACCCTGCACTTCGTGTGAAGATCCAGGTGTTCCCGAACATAGCGGGTGTTGATTCACTCGTATAGTTGATTTTTTGGAGATTCAGAGTTAGCTGTCGTGTTTCGCAAACCTTGTCTCTCTTTCCATATCTCCTTGTTTATTGTATTTGGTCTTAGACTATTATAGACCGTATTTTCTAGACTTGTATTCATACTAGATGCTCATGTACTCAGTGACACCAGGGTTTGGGAGTGTTTGTATTAGTATTTGTGAGATTTGTGGATTGTATTTAAATATTAAATTTTTAAACTTAAAAGATATGGGAGTTTATTGAGATTGTCGGCTTGCCTAGTATTGAGATAGACGCCATCCCGACGGGTGAGATTTTGGGTCGTGACAAGTTAGTATCAGAGCCTAGGTTGCATAGGTCTCACGATTTATGAGCAGGTTTAGTAGAGTCTTGCGGATCGGTACAGAGACGTCTGTACTTATCTTCGAGAGGCTGCAGAACCCTTAGGAAAACTTCACTTTCTTGTATTCTGTCGTGTGAATTTGTTGATTTCGGAAACTAAATTTCTGTTATTCTATTTTCTCACAGATGGTGAGGACACGTACTACTAGATCGGATGGTCAATCACCAGTGCCACCAGTTAGGACCGCGAGAGGCTGGTGTCGTGGTAGAGGCCGGGGCTAAGGTAGAGGTCGAGGTGTAGCTCGTACCACAGTTGGACCAGCACCTGTAGTAGCACCAGTTTCTCCAGCTCAAGAGTAGATTCCAGATATAGCTGAGCCGACAGGACCATCTCAGGCTGCAGCTATGCCCATTGAGATTCCAGGTCTTCAGGAGACTTTGGCCCTGATATTGACAGTTTGCACTGGTCTTGCTCAGGTGGTTTCGGCTCAGGCCACACCTTCCACTTCTCAGGCCGAGGGAGGTACTCCTACCCCTGTTGCCAATACTCTAGACCAAGTAGTGCAGGGACTTCATATACCAGGGGCACTACCAGCTTAACCGATTGCAGCTACTGAGGCCCAGGTAGTTCCTGTTATGGCAGACGATGAGCAGAGGAGACTTGAGAGATTTGAGAGGCTTAGACCTCCACCATTTAGCGGTATTGAGTCAGAGAATGCTTAGGGTTTTCTGGATAAGTGTCAATGGATGCTTCGAATAGTGGGTATTCTAGAGACCAGTGGGGTCTCGTTCACTACTTTTCAGTTTTCTGGGGATGCCTTCAAATGGTGGGAGGCTTATGAGAGGTGTAGGCCGGTTGGCGCAGCACCCCTTACCTGACAGCAGTTCTCTGGTTTATTGCTGTAGAAGGTCGTGCCTCAGTCCCGCATAGAGGAGCTGCGCAGGCAGTTCGAGCAACTTCCTCAGGGTGATATGTCTGTGACGCAGTATGAGATGAGATTTTTAGAGTTGGCCCGCCATGCTATCTGGTTGATTCCCACAGACAGGGAGAGGATCAGGAGGTTCATAGATGGCCTCACTTTTTCAGCTGCGATTACTCATTAATAGAGAGAGAGTGTCTGGTGCTACTTTTGACGAGGTTGTCGACATTGCTCGTCAGATTGAGATGGTTCGTAGTCAGGAACGAGTTGAGAGACAGGCTAAGAGGCCTCATTGTTCAGGTTATTTTAGCGGTGTTCCTTCAGGTGGTCAGTTTTACCGCGGTAGGGGTCGTTCTTTCTGACACGTTCTGGTGACTCGTCCAGCTCATCGTGGTGTATCAGCTAGTCACGGTTCTTACAGTGCTCACTCAGGCCAGTCTTCATTCAGTGCACTACCAGTGCATGGTTTTCATCATGCCTCGTCCGCTCAGGCTTCTACAGGTAATTCCCCGGGTTATCAGGAACACAGTTCTGTCAGAGGAGCAGTTGTTTTGAGTGCGGAGAATTGGGTCATTTCAAGAAAGATTATCCTAGGCTGTTGAGTGGGGCTCTACAGCAGAGTTCTCGACCAATGGCACCAGCACCAGCAGTTACACCACCCGCCCAGCCAACTCGGGGTGGGGGTCAGGCAGCTAAGGGTCGCCCAAGAGGGGGAGGCCGGTCAGGTGGCGGTCAGGCCCGATTCTATGCTTTTCCTACTAGGCCAGATGTTGTTGCTTCAGATGCAGTGATCACAGGTATTGTTTTAGTATGCCACAGGGAGGCTTCTATATTATTTTGCCCTAGTTCCACTTATTCATACGTATCATTATATTTTGCTCATTATCTGGATATGCCCCATGAGTCCTTATTTTCACCTGTTTGTGTATCTACACCGGTGGGTGATTTTATTACTATGGACTGTGTGTATCGGTAGTGTGTGGTAACTTTTGGGGAACTTTACCCGGTATGGTTGATTTCGATGTAATCCTGGGTATGTATTGGTTGTCTCCATGTCATGCTATTCTGGATTGTCACGCAAAAATCATGACATTGACGATGACGGGGTTGCCAAAGGTTGAATGGGGAGGTTCTCAAGATTTTGTTCCTAGCAAGGTAATTTCTTATTTGAAGGCCCAACATATGGTTGGAAAGGTATGTTTGCCATATTTGGCCTTTGTGAGACATGTTGATGCAGGTACTCCTATTATTGATTCTGTACTGGTCGTGCGAGACTTCCCAGATGTATTTCCTACAGACCTGTCGGGTATGCCACCCGACCGGGATATTGATTTCGGTATTGAATTGCTGCAGGGTACTCATCCCATTTCTATTCCTCCGTATCGTATGGCACCAGCTGAGTTAAAAAAATTGAAAGAGCAACTTCAGGAACTCCTTGAAAAGGGGTTTATTAGGCCTAGTGTGTCACCTTGGGGTGCACCAGTTCTGTTTTTGAAAAAGAAAGATGGTACTATGCTGATGTGCATCGATTATAGGCAGTTGAACAAAGTTACAATCAAGAATAAATATCCCTTGCCGCGTATTGATGACTTATTTGACCAGCTTCAGGGAATGAGTGTGTTCTCCAAAATTGATTTGAGATCTGTGTATCACCAGTTGAAAATTCGGGATTCGAATATTCTAAAGACGACATTCAGAACTCGTTATGGCCACGATGAATTTCTTGTGATGTCTTTTGGGCTAACCAATGACCTAACAACATTTATGCATTTGATAAATAGTGTATTCCTGCCATATCTTGATTTATTTGTAGTGGTATTTATTGATGATATTCTTGTGTACTCACATTGCCAGAAGGAGCATGCATAACACTTGGGTATTGTATTACAGAGGCTGAGAGAGGAGAGACTTTGTGCTAAATTATCTAAGTGTGAGTTCTGGCTTAATTCGATAGCATTCTTGAGACATATAGTGTCAAGTGAATGATTTAAGGTCGATCTGACGAAAATAGAGATAGTTTAGAGTTGGCCCACGCCATCTTCAGTTACTGAGATTTGGAGTTTTCTCGGCTTGGCCGGTTATTATCGTCGCTTCGTGGAGGGATTCTCGTCTATTGCATCGCCAATGACTAAATTGACCCAGAAAGGTGCTCCGTCCAGGTGGTCGAATGAGTGTAAAGAGAGCTTTCAGAAGCTCAAGTCAGCTTTGACTACAGCTCCAGTATTGGTGTTGCCTACAGGTTCAGAGTCTTATACTGTGTATTGTGACGCATCGCATATTGGTCTCGGCGCAGTGCTAATGCAAGACGGTAGGGTGATTGCCTATGCATCCAGACAGTTAAAGGTACACGAGAAGATTTATACGGTCCACGACCTTGAATTAGCTTCTATTGTTCATGCCTTGAAAATTTGGCGGCATTATTTGTACGGTGTACAGTTTGAGGTATATACCGATCATCGTAGTGTACAACATCTATTCAAACAAAAATATCTTAATTTGTAGCAGCGGAGATGGTTAGAGTTGCTTAAGGATTATGATATCACCATTCTCTATCATCCCGGAAAGGCCAATGTAGTGGCCGATGCATTGAGTCGTAAGACGGAAAGTTTGGGCAGCTTAGCATACTTATCGGTAACGGAGAGGCCTTTAGCCTTGGATGTTCAGGCCTTGGCCAACCAGTTTGTTAGATTGGATGTTTTCGAGCCGAATCGAGTGTTGGCTTTTGTGGTTTCTCGGTCTTCTTTATATGATCACATCAGAGAGCGCCAATATGATGATCCACATCTTCTTGTCCTTAAGGACACGGTTCAGCACGGTGATGCCAAGGAAGTTACTATTGGAGATGAAAGTGTATTACGGATACAGGGCAGGCTATGTGTGCCTAATGTAGATTGTTTGCGTGAGTTGATTCTCCAGGAACCTCACAGTTTGCTGTACTCCATGCATCCAGGTGCCGCGAAGATGTATCAGGATTTGAGGTAGCACTATTAGTGGAGACGAATGAAGAAAGATATAGTTGGGTTTGTAGCTCGGTGTTTAAATTGTCAACAGGTGAAGTATGAACATCAGAGGCCGGGAGGATTATTTTAGAGACTTGAAATTCTAGAGTGGAAATGGTAGCGTATTACCATGGATTTCGTAGTTGGGCTTCCACGAACCTTGAGGAAGTTTGATGTTGTTTGGGTGATTGTGGATCGATTGACCAAATCTACGTATTTTATTCCAGTTAGTACTAATTATTCTTCGGAGCGGTTGGCTGGGATTTATATTCGCGAGATTGTTCGCCTACACGGTGTGCCAGTGTCCATCATTTCAGATTGGGGCACGCAGTTTACATCACAGTTTTGAAAAACAGTGTAGCAAGAATTAGGCACACAGGTTCAGTTGAGTACAACATTTCACCCTCAGACGGACGGACAGTACGAGAGCACTATTCAGATATTAGAGGATATGTTGCGTGCTTGTGTCATCGATTTTGGGGGTTCTTGGGACCAATTTCTGCCACTCGCGGAGTTTGCTTATAATAATAGCTACCAGTCAAGAATTCAGATGGCTCCGTATAAGGCTTTGTATAGGAGATGGTGCCGGTCTCCGGTGGGTTGGTTTGAGCCGGTTGAGGCTAGGCTATTGGGTACTGATTTGGTTCAGGATGCTTTGGAGAAGGTTAAATTGATTCAGGAGCGGCTTCACACGGCGCAGTCTAGACAGAAGAGTTATGCTGACCGGAAGGTCCATGATGTTGCTTACATGGTTGGGGAAAAGTTTCTGATCAAGATTTCACCCATGAAGGGTGTGTTGAGTTTCGGGAAGAAGGGCAAGTTGAGCCCTCGATATAATCGGCCTTTTGAGATACTTAAGAAAATTGTAGAGGTGGCTTATAAACTTGCCTTGCCACCTAGTCTATCAGGTGTTCATCCAGTATTCCATGTATCCATGCTTCGAAAGTATGTCGGGGATCCGTCTCATATTCTGGATTTCAGTACAGTACAGCTGGACGGTAATTTGACTTATGATGTGGAGCTAGTGACTATTTTAGACCGTCAGATTCAAAAGCTTAGGTCAAAGATTATAGCATCAGTGAAGATATAGTGGAGAGGCCAGCCAGTCGGAGAAGCTACTTGGGAGATTGAGCTGGAGATGCAGTACAAAAATCCACACCTATTTGAGACTCCAGGTATGATTCTAAACTCATTCGAGGACGAACATTCATTTAAGAGGGGGAAAATGTAAAGATTCGGCCGGTCGTTTTTATCATTATAACCCCGTTTCCCTATTTACTGCTCAATATATGCTTTACAGTTGTTCTATGACTTACTGGGTTAGTTGGTTCGGGCCCAGAAGGAATTCAAAGTGAAACGAGACACATAGTCTCATAATTGAAAATTTGAGTTAGAAAAGTTTACCTGATGTGGACTTATGTGTAAACAACCTCAGATTTGAGTTTTGATGATTTTAATAGCTCCGTATGGTGATTTTGCACTTAGGAGCGTGTCAGAAAATTTATTTAGAGGTCGATAGACGAATTAGGCTTGAAATGGCGAAAGTTGAATTTTTGGGAAGTTTGACCCCGGGGTTGACTTTTTGATATCGGGGTCGGAATCCGATTCTAAAATTTGGAATGCCTTCGTTATGTCATTTATGACTTGTGTGCAAAATTTGATATCAATCAGACATAATTTGATAGGTTCCGGCGTCGTTTATAGAAATTAGAAGCTTCAAAGTTTATTAGGCTTGAATATATGTGGGATTCGTGTGTTTAATGTTGTTGGATGTTATTTGAAGACTCGACTACATTTGTATGATGTTTTAAGACTTGGTGGTATATTTGGTTGAGGTCCCGGGAGCCTCGGGTGAGTTTCGGATGGTTAACGGAACAAATTCGGACTTAAAACCACTGCTGGAATGTTTGCTTCTGGTATTTTCGCACATGTGGAGGTTTGATCGCAGGTGCGAAGCCGCATGTGCGCACCAGCCATCACAGAAGCAAGATTTCTGCAGAAGCGGAGCTAGCCTCGCAAATGCGAGCCCGCAGAAGCTGCTCCTATCTCGCAGAAGCGACTCCATGGGGGCTTGACGAAACTGCAGAAGCGGTTGAATTCTCGCACCTACGAGACCGCAGAAGCGGCTAAGTGAGTCGCAGGTGCGGAGCCCCTAGACAGTATACATTTCGAAGAGGTTCCGAGTTTTGCCATTTTTGGACCTCAAGCACGATGTTTGGGGCAATTTTGAGAGAGAATTCGAGGGAAACTTGAGGTAAGTCCCTTGTGATCATTTCTACTCCATAATATTGAATTATCATCAAATAATACGAATAGATTGCATGTTTTTAAAGTGTTAATTGGAGGTTTGAAATTAGGGATTTGGAAATAAGATTTGAGGATTTGGAGGTTGAGTTGATGTCGGATTTTGGTAAAATTAGTATGGTTAGACTCTTAGTTGAATGGGCTTTCGAATTTTGTAACTTTTGTCGGGTTTCGAGATGTGGGCCCCACGGGCAATTTTTGAGCTAAATTTCAGATGTTTATGGAAAACTTGTATTTTCTTATGGAATTAATTTCAATAAATTTTATTGACTGAATCGAATTATTTGTGACAAGATTCGAGGCGTTTGGAGGCCAATTCACGAGGCAAAGGCTTAGCGGAATAAGAATTTCACGGTTTGAGGTAAGTAACTATTATAAATATGGTCTTGAGGGTATGAAACCCCGAATTTTGTGTCATGTAATTACTTTAGAGGTGACGCACATATCAGGTGGCGGGCGTGTGGGCGTGCACCGAGAGAATTGTGACTTGGTCCGTCCCGTGAAACTGGAAAGTTGATTAACTTGTTGTCAGTTATATGCTCTCTATATGTTGAAGAAATTTGACTGTAAACCATGTTAGAAATCATTCTTAGGCTATGTGATAGTACTAATGGGACCCGAAGAGGTCGCGTACTTGTTGAATTATTTGCTAATTGCTGAGTGTGAGTGCTGAGGGCTCAGAGTTGAGTGGTTGAGTTGTTGTGATGAGTGGAGTGACTGTTGCCCTGAAAGGCTGTACTTGCTTTTCATTTGTTGTTGCACTTAGTTGTTATTTGTCATTGTTGTGAAATTCTCTAAAAGATTTTATATCCGGATTACATGAACTTGAACTGTATAAATTGATTTTACTTAAACTGCTGGATTTGAAAGCATGTCTACTCTCTGTTTGAATTACTGAAATTGAACTATAACTGTGTAGCTCATCACTATCTTCAGTTCCTTATTTACTATTGTTACTTGCTGAGTTGGTTATACTCATACTATACCATGCATTTCGTGTGCAGATCTAGGTGTTCCCGGACATAGCGGGTATTAATTCTCTTGCACAGTTGAATTTTCGGAGATTCAGAGGTAGCTGCCGTGTTTCACAGACCTTGTCACTCCTTCCCTATCTCCTTGTTTAATGTATTTGGTCTTAGACTATTATAGACCATATTTTCCAGACTTGTATTCATACTAGATGCTCGTGTACTCGGTGATACCAGGTTTTGGGAGTGTTTGTATCAGTATTTGTGAGATTTGTGGATTGTATTTAAATATTAAATTTTCAAACTTAAAAGATATGTGAGTTTATTGAGATTGTATACTTGCCTAGTATTGAGATAGGCATCATCACGACGGGTGAGATTTTGGGTCGTGACACTATCCCCATAGACTGTTTCATCTGCAACTCTATGGGCGGCTTCAGCTGCTAACCATGCTTCATGTCGCTGAGCTGCCTCTCTCGTAGCTAGGATCACCTCCTCTTCATTGTTCACCATTGTAGTTTTAGTTGAAGGCTGGCCCAATAAAAATCCGCTCGATCCTTTCTCCCTTCTCAACTGTCGCAGGTGCTTATCTAATTATGGATCGTACGGCACCAATTCCTTGGAATAGGATCGAGTCATACACCGCTAAACTTAACCTGTTGCCTGTACACAGATAAAAGGAGCGTAAAAAAGGAAAATAAAAAAATGCTCTTGAATTAGCACCGAAAATTAATTCAAACACTATTAATCGCCAATCCCCATCAACGGTGCCCAATTTGGTAAGTATAGTGGTGAATATTCCCGCCTGACACGCGAATGACCCGGGTTCAATCCTCGGCAATGGCGCCAAAATTTGACGAGCGCAAACCTGATGTATAAAACATAGGCTCGCTAGTCAAAGATAGTATAGTATTAAATCGTCTCCACATGGATTGGTTTAAATAATATTCTAATAAACCTTCAGCTTAACACTATCCAGGAAGATAAACCTTTGATTTATGTTAATATAAACTAATAATAGAAACTAATATTATCGATTGTGAGAAAATAATAAAAATTTAACGACTAAGTAGCAACGATTAAATATCAAGGTGGGAAGTAAGGGTTGTGACAAGATATGTGATCAACTATTATTCCAGGTAACTCAGTGCTAAGTTCACTCTTAATTTCTATTGACTCTTTCAAATTCAATACATGATTAGGCTATCTCACGGATTGAAATTCTTCTTCCAAATGAATGAGAGTTCCATTAACCAACCTAATGATAGGTTCAATGAACATATGCAAAAATACAGCGAATGAATGATCTATCGAAGAATGTCTTTCGACTATTCTTCTAAATTAGGTCAATTGATAACCCTTTAAACTCTTTCGATTACCCGTGAGAGGTGTAAAATCAACCCAAACAATATGACACAGAGAGAATTGCAGCAACACTCCTCTATCGATTAAAGTAAAACCACAATTGACCTTGCAATTCAATTAATAACTCATTCAATGAATTCGGGCAATTAACAGAGAGTAAAAATCCAAAACAATAGTCAAATCATAATATCCGTCAGTAACCATAAGAAAGATTACTTCATAGTGGAGAAGTTATTCATCACAAGAGTATAAGAAGAACAAGAAGACTTACAATTCACAAAATCAAACAAACTTCCATATTGAATAAACTGGATGAAGTAATTAGAGTCTCGTTGTTTCCTTGCCTTATTCTCTCTAAAAGTTGCTCCAAATATTCAGATACCTTGTTCTGAGACGAGTTAGGCTTCATATAGGTAAAAAGGAATCGCCTCCGAATTTACCAAAATAGGCATGGATAAAGTTTCCGGAACGGACGTGCGCGGCCGCGCATCTAGAGCTCTGACCGCGATCATGGCCACGCATGTCTGGCAGAGTACTTTGTCAGTTGCGCGCCCTCATGCACGGTCGCGCATATGAATTTCGCTCTTGCGCATTTCTTTTTTCTCCCATTAAGTGCCCTACTCGTCCGTTGACCCCCGAGTACGATCCTGACTTAGTGAACTAGAGTGCAAATAGGCGACTAAAATACGAGATTATAGCCTAACATCATATTACATGACAAATGACTTATGAAAGAAACAACTAGATTTCGGAAGGGGTGAAAAACTATTTACAAAAATCTATAGGAGCATAAGATTCATCATGTTGTAGGTATTAATTGGGTCAAAACTATAATGTCATTCTTCATTGACATGATGAATATTTTTATGAGGGTTTAATGAAATTAATCTTGACTATTTTTATTATAGTCTAAATAAGGAGATATTCTTGGTGGTGGATGGTTTCTATTAACTGCCATATTCCAAGTCTGAATGTATGGTTGGTTTTAGGAATTAGTGAAGTTCATAATCAACTACAGACAATAATTATTTTTTAGGATTTAAACAAAATTAGCTTTAAAATTGATGATATGGAGAGTTTTAGAGCTAATTGGATATGATATTTATAAATGCATGCATATACATATGAGAAAACTAATCTATTATACCCTAACTTATTAAATTTACAACAAGAATCATATTGCAACTTTTTTCCTTGTATAACCGTGCGGAGCGCAGACAGATTTACTAGTTATAATATAAAATTAAACTTTGAGTTTTATATACCCACTTTTAAACCATCTCAATTGTAACGTCTCTCTGCACCAAACCTAAAGCGTCTGTTTTTTCATTACATGTTTCCCAAAAGATTGCTCCGGCAAAGCTTTGTCCTCTCCGTCGAAAGGCCATCACTAGCCAATGATTGACTACATCTCTCAGATCTGGCTGAATTTAATAGTAAATAAAGTAAATACAATGTATTCTTAGATCTGGCAGGAATTTTGTTTGTCTCGGGTGGCATGAATCCTGGAAGCCTCATTATCAGATTTGGCCGGAGTTTGGTAAATATAGTGTAATAGTGTATTCTCAGATCTCGCTGAATGTTTGTTTGCCTCTATTTTTTAGTTTTAATATAATATATACAGTGTTTTGCTTGATCAGAAGACGCCATCTACAACGAACTTTCTTCTCTTCTTTGCTATGGAGTCACATACAATGATACAGTATATGTAACGACTCAACTGGTTGTTTTGAGCTCTAGGACACCGTTCGGTGATTTGAGTCCTTGGGTAGCTTCACTTCAGGTATAATAACTTGTACATGTGGTCGGAATTAAATTTTGAGAAGTTCGGAGTTGGTTTGTAAAGAAAATTTTAATTTTGAAAGCTTTAAGTGGAAGAATTAACTAAGGTTTGACTTTTGAGTAAATGACCTCAGAATGGGGATTTGAAGATTAAAATAGGTGCGTATGATGATTTCGGACTTGGGCGTATGTTTGGGTTATGTATCGGGTGGTCTGGGAACAGTTCGGCGCCTATTATAGAAGGTTGGCATTTTGGAAGTTTAAGAAATTCTTAAGTTTGATTTGAAATCAATTTTGGTGTAATCGATGTCCGTTCGAAGTTCCGAGCCTTGGAATAGGTTTGTAACATGATTTATGTCTTGCACACAAAATTTGGCATCATTCTGGGACGTTTAAGTAAAATTCGGATGCGTTCGGCGAAGTTTGAATGTTTGAAAGTTTAAAGAAAGGTTTCGATCATCGATTCGTAATTTTGATATTGTTTGACGTGATTTGAGGCTTCGACTAAGTCCATATTGTGTTTTGGTTCTCTTTGGTATATGTGGTTGAGGTTCCGGAGGCCTCGGGTGTATTCCGGGTGATCAACGGATCGGATTTTGGACTTCAAGAAAAGATAGAAATTCTGATTGCCGGTGTTTTCACACCTGCGCACAAAAGATCGCATGTGAGGTGTCGAAAAGTAAGGCAGTGGCACGCAGAAGCGACCAGGGCAGTGCTGGACTGAGGTCTCAGGTGCGAAGATGCTTTTCGCACCTACACGATCGCGAAAGCGGAAATGAAAGCGTAGAAGCGGCTTTGTTGGGGAAATGTCTGGGACCACAGAAATGGAACGACACCTGCAGATGAGGCGTCGCAAAAATGGGGGCGCAGAAGTGGTGAAGGGGCTGCAGATGTGGTTGGCAACCTTGGATGGATTCTCACAGGGGCGAGCTTGAAGCTGCACAAGTGGCTATCGCAGAAGTGATCATGGGACCGCAGATGCGAGGCAGCACTGGGCAGATTTGATTTTTATACGGGATTTGGCCCATTTTCTTTCATTCTCCCTTGACTTGGGCAGTTTTTGGTGAGATTCAAGGGGAGATTTTCATCAACCATTGCAAGATAAGTAATTCCCACATAATGTTAGTGAAATGCATGGATTATATGTGGATTTAAACATGGAAAATTGTGAACATTGTGGGATTTTAAGAGAAAACCTAGAAAGTTTGGGTTCGTAATGTTATGGGTAAAATTTATCTTCGAAAAAATTTGGAATGCGGGCACATGGGCTCGAGGGTTGATTTTATTGATTTTTCGAGCGGAGTTGGGAATTGTTATAAATTGTTAAATTGTAAGCATTGGAGTATATTTTGATTGATTTGCACGTTGTTTAACTAGTTTTGGAACGTTTGGCCTGGAGTTGAGTATTAGAGTAGCGTTGGAGCCGGTTATGGAACTTTGGAGCGAGGTAAGTTTCCTGTCTAACCTTGTGAGGTGGAAACTACCCCTAGGTGATATTTATTATTATGTGCAACTAGTTGTGGGTGCTACGTACGCATGAGGTGACGAGAGTCTGTACTTAGCTAAATCATGTTTATGTTCGGGTAGACTTAGGACCTTATCATGCAATATTTAAACTGTTTGGACTCATTTTTCTAGCTTAATTAATTGAAATTTTAACTGAAATTGATTTAGAAACATATAAATATATTAGGCCAATCCTTATCACCTTGAGTTGTTGCCAAGATATTTGATAAATGTAAAGGGATATATTTATTATTGTGCTCATGTACTGTATTGTAAGCACATGTCTCGTAATTTGATAATTCCTTCCTTTCTTGTGGAGCGGGTCGAACGCCTCAGCAGTATAATAGAAGCATCTATGGTTAGTGCCGCTCGACCCTCAGCAATGTATACATTATTCTGGATCGGGCCAAACGACCTCGGCATAAATGTGTTTTATATCGCTAGCAGACCGAATATTCACGAGATTGTCCTCGCACTGATGCCCAGCAATGTATATGGTATTTTCTTATCTGTTCGTGTCATGACCCAAAATCTACCTAGTCGTGATGGCACCTAACCCAACCCGTCAGGTAAGCCAATAAGAAACTAACCAATTCCAATAATATTTAATAAGACAATTAAGTAAAAGAAATTATTTGAATCTTATACATTTTTGAAGTACTAGTAGTACAAATCATGAGCTTCTAAGATTAGAATTTACAAAGCTAGTATGAAATAAATACATCATTTGTTTGAAATGTACATAAACAGATTTTATGAATCTAAGGCTACCATGAACAAGAGGCAGCTACAACCGGAACGCAGGTACGTCTTAAATTCTAGCTCCCGTCGATCCCAGCAACATCAGCAACCAACATCTGCACTCAAAGTGCAGAAGTGTAGTATGAGTACAACCGACCCCGTGTACTCAATAAGTAAACCTAATCTTAGGTTGAAAGTAGTGACGAGCTGGAACAAAGGTTGGGTCCAACACCAATAGCCAACAACAGTCCATGACAACGTAAAGCAAGTAATAAAAGAAGAAACTAAGAGATAGAATGCTCATCTTAATCATGATTTCTGAAAATAGTTCTGCCTTTCAAGTATATCAGTGAAAACCCAAGTCGTTTACCGAAGCTGCCAAACATATGAATTAGGTTTGAAAACAGTAATTTTTCCCAAAAATCCTTTCAACAATAGATAAGATGTTCCATGTTTTTCTTTCCAGATAGCAAGTTTAAAATACATCTCTATACCTATATGTCAACATGTGTGAGAAGTCATGAATGACGTGATATCGTACAGCATGAGAAAAAATACATTTATATGCATGTATGTCATGTGTGCATGTAAATGCAATGTATCTCAGAGATTAACTCATGTGCTCACACTCTCAGGGTACTCAATCTCATTGTCTCACACTTTTCACTCATCATGCTCAATCACTCAGTACTGTATATGGCCAATCCGGCCTACGGAAGATCCACTCCGCAATATATACATCAACTGACCATCATTCACTCAGTACCGAGTAGGGACAATCCAGCCCGTGGGGAAGATCCATCCCCTATGTCCAGGGAAGATCCATCCCTCAATATAAATCAACCGTGCTCACTGGGGGTGTGTGCAGACTCCGAAGGGGCTCCTTCAGCCCAATTGCTATATCAAGCCAATCATGGCACAAATCAATATTACCTGATAGGGCGTGCAGCCCGATCCTATAATATAATCAATATTACATGCTGCGACGTGGAGCCCGATCCTATAATTTCATTCACACTCAGGCCCTCGGCCTCAATCAGTCATCAATCTCTCCAGTCTCTCGGGCTCACAATGCCATGACACTAGCCCAAAATGATGATATGATGTGTCAATAAATGGTAACAGAGACTGAGATATATTATGCATATGAATGTGTATGAATGAGTATGTAATGTAATGAAAGCAGATAACTCAACATCAGAAATTACCTTAGTGGGTCCCAACTGGATAAGCATGTAGCCTAGACATGGTTTCTATCATGGATCACAACTCAATAGCTCTAGTACGTAAATATTCCATGGTTACAGATAAGATAAGGTTACTATACAGTACCACAAGAATAACGGAGTCACAATTCACATGGTGCACAGCCACACGCCCGTCACCTAGCATGTGCGTCACCTCAACACCAACCACATAGCACGTAATTCGGGGTTTCATACCCTCAGCACTAAGTTTAGAAGTGTTACTTACCTCGAAGAAGTAAAATTCCAATACCGAGCAAGCCAAACGATGCTCCAAAAATACCATCTCACGTGTACCGACCCTAGAACGGCTCAAAACTAGCCAAAAGCAACTCAAATACATCAAATAATGCCAAAGGAAAAACAAACCCAACCGATAAAGGTTAAATCTTTAATCAAAAGCCCAAAATCGGCCAAAACATCTAACCCCGGCCCGCACCTCACAACCCGAAAAAACTCACAAAATTCAACAACCCATTCAATTACAATTACAACCATACTAATTTCACTCAAATCCGACTCTGAATTGATGTTTAAAACTCAAAAATTCAATTTGTGAAACTTTAAGTCAAAACCCCCAATTTTCTCTTTTGGAACCCTCAATCAAATGTCGAAAACAAAGATAGATTCATGATATAAAATAAAAAAAATGAGTAGAGAACACTTACCCTAGTCCACATGGTGAAAATTGCTTCAAGAATCGCCACAATCCGAGCTTCATAGCTCCAAAAATGCAAAAATGGTTGAAACCCCCGAAATAGAGTACTTTATACTTTTTCCCAGGCATCCTCTTACGCGAACGCTTAAAACCCATCGCGTTCGCGATGAACAAAATTAATATGCCACCAAATTACTCTATGTATATGAGGCACCAATATTGCGAATGCGATACACATAGGTGATGGAATTGTGTGAACGCGGTAGACACCACGCGAATGCGAAGAAGAAGGCCATCTACTGCCCAGCTCAGTCAAATACACTACGCGAATGCGTGCACACTGGCGCGAACGCGATGCTCACTCCGCAGCAACCTATGCGAACGCGTCTGAGAACCCGCGAACGCGAAGAACAACTTGACCCTAACCATCAAACAACCTTATGTGGTCGCGATCCTTTCTCCGCGATCGCGATTAAGAAAACCAGATACCATGAGCTCTGCAGAACCAATAATGCAAAATGAAGGAAAAATAGTCCGAAATCAATGTGAAACATGCCCGAGCCCCTCGGGACCCGTCCGAATATACTAACAAGACCCGAAATAGAACATGGACTTACTCGAGGCCTCAAATCACACATCACAACAATGAAACGATGAATCACACCTCAAATCAAACTATATGAACTTTGAACTTTTCCAATTTCTATAATAAATGCCGAAACATAGCAAATCAACCAGGAATGATCCCAAATTTTGCACACAAGTTCCAAATGACATAACGAAGCTATTCCAATTTTCAGAACCACAATCCGAACCCGATATCCACAAAGTCAACCCTCGATCAAATTTATGAACTTTCCAAACCTTCAAATTTCCAATTTTGCACACATACAGACCTAACAGAACCATCAAAACTCCGTTACGGGGTCAAATTCACAAAAAATCAAACTTGGTCAACTCCTCCAATTTAAAGCTTCAACAATGAAATTCATCCTTCCAAATCGATTCTGAAAAATCTGAAAACCAAAACCGACCATTCTCATAAGGCATAATACATTATACGAAGCTAATCATGCCCGTAAACTACCGAGCAAAGTGCAAATGCTCAATACAACTGGTCGGGTCGTTACATCCTCCCCCACTTAAAGATACGTTCATCCTCGAACGTGCCAGAGTTGTTCTTAAGCCATCATATCACTGTGTAACCTTACCATGCACATATGCGGCGGTGATCCCACATCACCCTAATCCATATAAGCCTGATGACACAACATAACTGAAAATCCTTAATTCAACCTTAGCCCGTAAACCATAGAATCCAATTTCCATTATCCGAAATTTCTTATAAGACTCGCATCTCATATCTGCACACTATATAAGTCTGAACAAGCTGTAACAAGCCATCACCATAAGCTAAGATGTAATCACATGATATACCGCATAACTCAAATACTCAGAGCAAAATCTCCAATCACAGCAGCTGCCCAAAACAACCCAATTCCGGTAATAAACCTCATGTCAAACAAAACCTCGTTCTAAAACCATCGTACACTACCGATGATGAAAGATACACGCAGAAACTCTTGGTCAAACTTATGAACTTTCCAAAGCTTCAAATTTCCAATTTTCACCAATTAGTGCAGAAACCTTCTAGAAACATCCAAATGCAAATCCGGGCATACATCCGAGTCCAAAATCACCATCCGGACCTAACAGAACCATCAAAACTTCGTTCCGAGGTCAAATTCACAAAAAGTCAAACTTGGTCAACTCTTCCAATTTAAAGCTTCAACAATGAAATTCATCCTTCCAAATTGATTCTGAATAACCTGAAAACCAAAACCGACCATTCGCATAAGTCATAATACATTATACGGAGCTAATGATGCCCGTAAATTATCGATCGAAGTACAAATTCTCAACATGACCGATCGGGTCGTTACATCCTCCCCCACTTAAACATACGTTGGTCCTCGAACGTGCCCAGAGTTTTTCTTAAGCCATCAAATCACCATATAACCTTACCTTGGACATATCTGAGGGTGATCCCACGTCACCCTAATCCATATAAGCCTAACGACACAACATAACTGAAAATCCTTAATTCAACCTTAGCCCGTAAACCTGATGACACAACATAACTGAAAATCCTTAATACACCCTAGTTCGAAATCACCATCCCGTTAATCTAATTGAGGTGTAACAACCCGGCAGGTCATTTTGAGAGTAATAGCCTTGATCCCCTATTTACTGCTTCTCCCATGTCTATTTCTGCTATTGTGACTTGCCGGGAGGTTTCGTTTTGGTTTTTGGAGTGTTTTGGGTCACTTAGTCTCTAAATGGAGGTTTAAGCTTTAGGATTTGGACCATAGTCGGAACTATGTGAAGAGACTCCGGAATAGAGTTTCATCAATTTTGTTAGCTCCGTTGGGTGAATTTTGGCTTAGGAGCGTAACCGGATTGTGTTTTGGAGGTCTGTAGCTCATTTAGGCTTGAAATGACGAAGTCGAATTTTTGGAGATTTTGACTAGTAGTGGACTTTTTGATATCAAGGTCGGATTCTGATTCCGAAAGTTGGAGTAGGTTCGTAAGGTTGAATATGACTTGTGTGCAAAATTTAGGGTCAATCAAACGTGGTTTGGTTAGTTTCGGCATCGGTTCTCGAATTTGGAAGTTTCAAGTTCTCTAAGTTTGAATCGGAGGATGATTTGTGATTTTAACGTTGTTTGATGTGGTTTCAGGGCTCGACTAAGTTTGTATGGTGTTTTAGGATTGGTTGGTATGATTGGTTAAGGTCCCGAGTGCCTCGGGTGCGTTTTAGGTGCTTAACGGACTAGTTTTTGGACTTAGAAGATAGCAGATTTCTAGTGTTTTTGTTACAGACAATCCTTCATCGCGTTCGCGAGAGAGGTCTCGTGATCGCGTAGAGCCTCTGGGAAAGGCAGCTGAGTTATTCTTTGCGCTCGCGATGTCGTTCTCGCATTTGCGAAGGTATGGAACACTAAGGCTACGCATTCGCGATAAGGACCTCGCGTTCGCATAGAGTCAACGGTCAGATGGGTTCCAGGCATGTTAGCCTACGCGTTCGCGATGAGTGTCCCACATTCGAGTAGGGTCAGGCTAGTTTAGCTTCAAATTCGCGACTAGCGCATCGCGTTCACGATGAGTATAGTTTTGGTCTAAAGTAGCTTGTGCTTCGCAAACGCGAGGCTTTGACCGCGTTCGCGAAGAAGGATCACCTGGGTAGTACTTAAACATTTCAAAATCGAGGGTTAGCCATTTTTATCAAAACTTGAGTTTGGGAGCTCGGATTTGGACAAGATTTTGAGGAATATTCTGAGATATCAATTGGGTAATGATTCTTAACTTGATTTTGATTATAACCCAATAATCTATCATGAATTTTATCATTTAATTTCAGATTTGGGGTGAAATATTGGGAAAATATTAAGAAGAGTTCTTAGACCAAATTTTGGGGTTTTGATCGAGACTTTGCTATCGGATTTAAGTGAATTTGGTATGGTTAGACTCGTGAGTGAATGTGTGTTCGTATTTTGTAACTTTTACCCGATTTCAAGACTTGGACTCGGGGAGGCATTTTGAGCGATTTTTCAATTTCTTGCGTTAGCATTGATTGCATTAGCTAGGTTAGTTTCTTGTAGCTATATTTATGTTATGTAATTGGTTTTGGATAGATTTGGGCCATTCAGAGTTTGATATTCGTGGAAAGAGCATTGTGACGGATTGATTTGAGCTTGGTTCAAGGTAAGTGGCTTGCCTAACCTTGTGTGGTGGAACTCCCCTTAAGATTTGGTATTGTTTGATATGTGAGCGCCGTGTACGTGAGGTGACGAGTACGTACATCGGCTATTTGTTGTAAAACTCCATTTTTCACTAAGTCATAACTTGTTTTCTCCTTATTTGAAACACACTAGCATATGTAACTATCTTGTTTAGACTAGAATAGCATGCCTACTTGTATATGCCGAGTGGCATTCAGTTGCTTATTAGATATTTGTTACTGTTAGTAGTTAATGTTCGTGTTTTTGTTTTATTTACGCAAAGTGTTAGGCTTACCTAGTCGTAGAGACTAGGTGCCATCACGACGGTACACGGAGGGAGAAATTGGGTCGTGACAATTTGGTATCAGAGCTCCAGGTTCATAGGAGTCGTAAGTCACAAGACGGTTTATTAGAGTCTCGCGGATCGGTACGGAGACGTCTGTACTTATCTTTAGGAGCTATGGGACTGTTAGGAACAATTATCTTTCTTTGATTTCCTTGTCGTGTGAGTTATTGGCATCAAATTATAAAAACTTTCTATTCTATTCTTTCTCACAGATGGTGAGCACCCATACCAGAGGATCTGATGACCAGGCACTCGTGCCCCCTGTTAGAGCCGCCAGAGGACGGGGCTGGGGTAGAGTACGGCCACGCGGTGCAGCTAGAGCACCCGCGCGAGCTGCGATAGAGGATCCCCTAGCAGTTCCAGCTGGAGGGCAGACACCGGAGGTTCCTATTGCTGCACCAGCCCTCCAGGAAACTCTAGCCCAGTTCATGAGCATGTTCAGAACCTTAGCTCAGGATGGATTGATTCTGTTTGCTCCCACCACATCTCAGGCCGGGGGAGGTGCACAAACTCCCACAGCCCACACTCCTGAGCAGAGGGTCCAGGTTGATCACGCCCCAAAGTTCATTCCTATGTCGCCGGTAGCCCCGATTCAGCATGAGACTAGAACAACCGCTTCGGAAGCTGAGCAACTCAGACTTGAGAGGTACCAGAAGTAACACCCACCTACTTTCAGTGGATTGGCTATTGATGATGCTTAGGGTTTTCTGGAGGAGTGTCATCGAATTCTCCGTACTATGGGCTTAGCGAAGACGAGTGAGGTTTCTTTTACCACTTTCCAGCTTAGAGGAGCAGCCTATCAGTGGTGGCGTGCTTATGAGTTGAGTAGTCTGGATGAGGCAGCTTCACTTACATGGACTCAGTTCTCGGACATGTTTTTGAGAGAGTATGTCCCTCAGAGCCTCAGGGGCTCATGGCGTGCGGAATTTGAGCAGCTGCACCAGGGTGCTATGATTGTGTCAGAGTATGCAGTTCGCTTCAGTGATTTGGCCCGACATGAACCGGCCTTGGTTGCCACAGTTCGAGAGAGGGTTCGATGATTTATTGAGGGACTTCACCCCAATATCAGGATTAGTATGGTCAGGGAGCTGGAGATGGATATTCCTTACCAGCAGGTTGTGAGTATTGCTAGGAGATTGGAGGGCATGCTTGCCCGGGACCGAGAGGAGAGAGAGGCCAAGAGGTCTCGAGAGACTGGTTCTTATTCTGAAGTTTGTTCCCCAGCAGCCTGCCATGGTAGGGGTTATGTGGGTCGCCCCGTTCATTCAGATCTTCCAGCTGCCAGTGGTGTTCCAACCCCATCTAGGCTCCAGGGGCCTTATTATGCACCGCTAGTATCTAGTGTGCCTCCTGCTCGGGGTACTTTTAGCGGCCAGTCCAACAGACCTGGCCTGAGTTGGTCACAACAGCCATGCCCTCTGAGGGGTTGTTTTAATTGTGGCGACATCTGCCATATGGTGAGGGATTGCCCCAGACTTAGGAGGGTCACACCTCCACAGACTTCTTAGCTACCACGTGCCCTACCGGGTCCTCAGTCCATGATTCCAGCACCAGCTACTACCCCACCTGCTCATCCAGCTCGAGGTGGAGGTCGGGGAGGTCGAGGTCGCCCTAGAGGGGGAGGCCAGGCCAGGCATTACACTCTTCCAGCTTATACAGAGGCAGTTTCTTCCGACTCTGTCATTACAAGTATTGTTCCAGTCTGTCATAGAGATGCGTCGGTATTATTTGACCCATGCTCTACGTATTCATATGTGTCCTCTTATTTTGCCCCACTTTTGGGCGTATCTCGGGATTTTTTGAGTTCCCATGTTTATGTATCTACTCCTGTGGGAGATTCTCTTGTTGTGGACCGCGTGTATCGGTCGTGTTTGATTGCTCTTAGTGGTTTTGAGACCAGAACCGACTTATTATTACTCAGAATGGTAGATTTTAATGTTATCTTGGGCATGGACTGGTTGTCACCCCATTATGCTATTCTTGATTGTCACGCTAAGACCGTGACGCTGGCTATGCCAGGATTACCGTGATTAGAGTGGAGAGGTACCTTAGAGTATACTCCTAGCCGAGTTATTTCATTTCTTAAAGCTCAATGAACGGTTGAGAAGGGGTGTGACGCGTATCTAGCTTATGTGAGAGATGTCAGTATGTGTTCCCAGTTAATCTTTCGGGCATGCCGCCCGACAGAGATATTGATTTCGGCATTGATTTGTTGCCGGGCACTCAGCCCATCTCTATTTCTCCATATCGTATGGCTCCTCCTGAGTTGAATGAGCAGTTGCAGGAGTTGCTTGATAAGGGCTTCATTCGGCCCAGTGTGTCACTTTGGGGGGCTCTTGTCTTGTTTGTGAAAAAAAATAGTTTTATGCGTATGTGTATTAATTAACGCCAGTTGAACAAAGTCACAGTGAAGAACAGGTATCCCTTGCCTCGTATTGATGACCTATTTGATCAGCTACAGGGTGCCAAAGTATTTTCCAAGATTGACTTGCAATCAGGTTATCATCAGTTGAAGATTCGGGAGTCAGATATCCCGAAGACTACATTCAGGACTCCGTATGGCCATTACAAGTTCCTTGTGATGTCATTTGGGCTGACTAATGCCCCAGCAACCTTTATGCATTTGATGCACAGTGTGTTCCGACCCTATATTGAATCTTTCGTCATCGTATTCATTGATGACATTCTAGTGTATTCCTGGACTCGAGAGGATCATGAGCTGCACCTGAGGACAGTGCTTCAGACTTTGAGAGAAAAGAAGTTGTATACAATGTTCTCAAAATATGCGTTCTGGTTAGATTCTGTGGCATTCTTGGGTCATATTTTGTCGAGTGAGGGGATCAAGGTGGATCCGAAGAAGGTGGAAGTAGTGCAGAGTTGGCCAGACTGTCCTTAGCTACGGAGATTCGGAGTTTTCTTGGGTTGGCGAGGTATTACCGTCGGTTTGTTAAGGGATTTTCTTCTATTGTAGCACCTATGACCAGGCTGACCCAGAAGAGTGCTCCATTCAGGTGCACAGAAGAGTGTGAGTAGAGCTTTCAGAAGCTCAAGACAGCTTTGACTACAACCCTAGTATTGGTATTGCCTTTAGGTTTGGGGTCTTATACAATTTATTGTGATGCGTCGCGAGTTGGCCTCGGCGCGGTGTTGATGCAGGACCATAGGGTGATTGCCTATGTGTTCAGGCAGTTGAAGGTGCATGAAAAGAACTATCATGTCCACGACCTTGAACTAGCAGCTATTATTCATGCTTTGAAGATTTGGAAGCATTATTTATGCGGCGTTCCTTGTGAGATCTACACTGATCACCGGAGTTTGCAGCATCTGTTCAAGCAGAAGGATCTTAATTTGCGTTAGAGAAGGTGGTTAGAGCTGCTTAAAGATTATGATATTACCATTATGTACCATCCCGGGAAGGCCAATGTGGTGGCTAATGCTTTGAGTTGTCGGGCAGAGAGTTTGGGGAGTTTAGCATATCTACCAGCAGCAGAGAGGCCTATGGAATTAGATGTTCAGGCCTTAGCCAGCCAGTTTGTGAGATTGGATATTTCTGAGCTGAGTCGAGTATTGGCTTGTGTGGTCTCTCGGTCTTAGCTTTATAATCGTATTGGGGAGCGTCAGTATGATGACCCCCATCTGCTTGTCCTTAAGGACACGGTCCAACACGGTGATGCTAAGGAGGTCACTATTGGGGATGACGGTGCATTAAGGATGTAAGACAGGTTATGTGTACCCAATATGGACGGTTTGTGTGAGTTGATTCTCCAGGAGGCTCACAGCTCATGGTACTCCATTCATCCGGGTGCCGCGAAGATGTATCAGGACCTGAGGCAGCATTATTGGTGGATGAGGATGCAAAAGGACATAGTAGAGTATGTGGCTAGATGTATAAAATTGCCAGCAGGTGAAGTATGAGAATCTGCGACCGAGTGGGTTATTTCAGAAGTTAGAGATTCCGGAGTGGAAATGGGAGCGAATCACTACGGACTTCGTTGTTGGACTCCCACGGACTTAGCGAAAGTTTGATGCAGGTTGGGTGATTATGGACAGGCTGACCAAGTCAGCTCATTTCATTTCTGTGATGACTACCTATTCTTCCGAGCAGCTGACTCGAATTTACATTCGTGAGATTGTCAGACTTCATGGCGTACCGTTATCTATCATCTCTGACCGAGCACGCAGTTTACATCGCGGTTCTGGAGAGCCTTACAATAGGATTTGGGTATTCGGGTGGAGTTGAGCGCAACGTTTCACCATCAGATGGACGGGCAGTCCAAGCGCACTATTCAGATTCTTGAGGATATGCTTTGTGCATGTGTGATGGAGTTTAGAGGTTCTTGGGATCAGTTCTTGCCACTTGCGTAGTTTTCCTACAACAACAGTTATTAGTCCAGCATTCAGATGGCACCGTATGAGACTCTGTATGGTAGACGGTGTCGGTCCCCGGTGGGTTGGTTCGAGCCGAGCGAGGCCAGATTATTGGGTACGGACTTAGTTGAGCATGCCTTGGAAAAAGTGAAGGTAATTCAGGATACACTTCACATATCCCAGTCTAGACAGAAGAGTTATGCGGACTGGAAGGTTCGCGATGTTGCATTCATGGTTGGAGAGCGGGTCCTGCTTCGGGTTTCGCCTATGAAGATCGTTATGAGGTTTGGAAGGAGGGGTTATTGGCCTCTTTGAGGTGTTGCGGCGAGTTGGGGAGGTTGCTTACGAGCTTGCCTTACCTCCCAGCCTAGCAGGAGTTCATCCGATATTTCATGTTTTGATGCTCCGGAGGTATCACAGCAATCCGTCTCATATGTTGGATTTCAGCTCAATCCAGTTGGACAAGGATCTATCCTACGTTGAGGAGCCAGTGGCTATTTTGGACAAGCAGGTTCAGAAGCTGAGTCCAAAGAGCATTGCATCAGTAAAGGTTCAGTGGCGGGCGAAGCCGGTCGAGGAGGCGACTTGGGAGACCGAGCAGGATATGCGCATCCGTTATCCTCATCTTTTCACCACTTCAGGTATGTCTCTATGCTCGTTCGAGGACGAACAATTATTTTAAGAGGGGGAGAATGTAATGGCCCAGCCGGTCGTTTTGAGAGTAATAGCCCAGATCCCCTATTTACTGCTTCTCCCATGTCTATTTCTGCTATTGTGACTTGCCGGGAGGTTTCGTTTTGGTTTTTGGAGTATTTTGGGACACTTAGTAACTAAATGGAGGTTTAAGCCTTAGGATTCGGACCTTAGTCAGAACTGTGTGAAGATGACTCGAATGGAGTTTCGTCTATTCAGTTAGCTCCGTTGGGTATTTTGGGCTTAGGAGCATATCCTGATTGTGTTTTGGAGGTCTGTAGCTCATTTAGGCTTGGAATGGCGAAAGTCGAATTTTTGGAGATTTTGACCGGTAGTGGACTTTTTGATATCGCGATCGGATTCCAATTCCGGAAGTTGGAGTAGGTCCGTAAGGTTGAATATGACTTGTGTGAAACATTAGGGGTCAATCGGACGTGGTTTGGTTGGTTTCGGCATCGGTTATCGAATTTGGAAGTTTCAAGTTCTTTAAGTTTGAATCAGAGGATGATTTGTGATTTTAGCGTTGTTTGAGGGCTCGACTAAGTTTGTATGGTATTTTAGGATTGGTTGGTATGTTTGGTTGAGGTCCCGGGGGCCTCGAGTGAGTTACGGCTGCTTAATGAACTAGTTTTTGGACTTAGAATATAGTAGATTTCTGATGTTTTTGTTGCAGACAATCCTTCTTCGCGTTCGCGAGAGAGGTCATGCAATCACGTAGAGTATCTGGGAAAGGCAGCTGAGTTGCTCTTCGCGTTCATGATGTCGTTACCGTGTTCGCGAAGGTATGGAACACTAAGGCTACGCGTTCGCGATAAGTACCTCGCGTTCGCGTAGAGTCAACGGTCAGATGGGTTGCGTGCATGTTAGCCTACGCGTTCGCGACGAGTGTCCTGCGTCCGCGTAGGGTCAGGCTAGTTAAGCTTCGCGTTTGCGATGAGTATATTTTTGGTCAAAAGCAGCTTGTGCTTCGCGAACACGAGGCTTTGACCGCGTTCGCGAAGAAGGATCACCTGGGCAGTACTTAAACATTTCAAAATCGAGTGTTAGCCATTTTTATCAAAACTTGAGTTTGGGAGCACGGATTTGGACGAGATTTTGAGGGATTTTCAGAGATATCAATTGGGTAATGATTCTTAACTTGATTTTGATTATAACTCACTAATCTATCATTAATTGTATCATTTAAGTTCGGATTTGGGGTGAAACATTTGGAAACAATTAAGAAGAGCTCTTAGACCAAAATTTGCGGTTTTGATACAGATTTTGGCATCGGATTTGAGTGAATTTTGTATGGTTAGCCTCATGAGTGAATGGGTGTTCGTATTTTGTGACTTTTACCCGATTCCGAGACGTGGGCCCGGGGAGGCATTTTGAGCGATTTTTCAATTTCTTGCGTTAGCTTTGATTTCATTAGCTAGGTTAGTTCTTGTAGCTATATTTATATTATGTAATAAGTTTCGGCTAGATTTGGGCCATTCAGAGTCGGATATTCATGTAAAAAGAACTGTGACGGATTGATTTGAGTTTGGTTAGAGGTAAGTGGCTTGCCTAACCTTGTGTGGGGGAACTCCCCTTAGGATTTGGTACTGTTTGATATGTGAGCGTCGTGTACGTGAGGTGACGAGTACGTACACGGGCTATTTGTTGTAAAACTCCGTTTTTCACTAAGTCATAACTTGTTTTCTCCTTATATGAAACACACTAGCATATGTAACTATCTTGTTTAGACTAGAATAGCATGCCTACTTGTTTAACTGCCTATTTGAACTGTGTGCAGCATGTTTAGTGAAGTTTCCTATTTTCCTTGACTTGAACTTAGTCCAAAATGTAGGATTTCTTGCTGTAATTGTTATTTCGATTGGTTGCGCTGCATATTTACTTTGGGACTACGGAACGGTATTCCGGGAGATCCCCATATTTTGTATATTTATTTTAGGACTACGGAACGGTATTACAGGAGATCCCCTTGCACATTTACGTTCGGGACTACGGAACGGTATTTCGGGAGATCCCCATGTACTGCATATTTATTTTGGGACTACAGGATAATATTTCGAGAGATCCCCCTGTACATTTACGTTTGGGACTACGAGACTGTATCTCGGGAGATCCCCATGTTGTTATCACTGTGTTCTGAGTTGTTGGCTTTCATTGATCCTATTCCTGTTAGATTTCTATATTTATTTTACTGTGATATTTCATTCTGTCTTATTTCATTATATTTATACCAGTAAGGCTCTGACCTGATCTCGTCCCTACTCGACCGAGGTTAGGCTTGTCACTTACTGGGTACCGTTGTGGTGTACTCACACCATTTCCTGCACATGTTTTTCGTATACAGATCCAGGTTCATCTTACCAACCTCATCACTAGTTGCAGTTGTTGCTGCTTATTAGAGACTTCAAGGTACATCTACTCGCGCCCGCATATCCTCAGATTCCCCCTCTACCCCCCTATGTTCATTTTTTCTTCTTTCTGTAGAAATGATGTATAGAACGGTTAAGATTGCTTAGTAGCTTGTAACTTGCAATATTCCGGGGCTCGGGAATTATTTTGTACATTTTTCAGAGGTGATAATTGTATATGCCGAGTGGCATTCAGTTGGTTATTAGATATTTGTTACTGTTAGTAGTCAATATTCGTGTTTTTGTTTTATTTTCGCAAAGTGTTAGGCTTACCTAGTCGTAGAGACTAGGTGCCATCACGGCGGTTCACGGAGGGAGAAATTGGGCCGTGACATGAGGAGACTTTATGTGAGATGCATTCTAGGCTATGCATCGCAGTCTACAGAGTCGCCATCGTACTATATATTTTATCCTGTCTCATTTACATTCTAGACAGATGTTGTATTATTACTGTACTCCTTAGTAAAGGCTCATGCACTTGTGACACAGAGTTTTGGGATGCACTAGTTGATGCTTACGGTTCTGTATATTATTATCGCCTTTTATTTCTGTTATAAACTACTAATTTTGTACGTCCCCGTGGATTTAAAAGTATAAATTTCCTTCCTTATTAAATTTTATGATTTTGAAAGTAATAAAATAAGTAACCAAATTGATCAATCACCGATGGCTTGTCTGACGGCGGCGTTAGGCGCCATCACGACCTATAGTGGATTTTGGGTCGTGACAGTATATACATTGTATTCTCAGATCTGGCTAGATTTCAAATGGTAAATATAGAGTAAATACAATGTACTCTTAGATCTGGCTGGATTGTTGATCGTCTCTCGTGACGCAAAGCTTGGAAGCTTTGTATTCCGATTTTCACACATTGAATGTATTTTTCTAGCATGTATCTAATCTATCTCTCATGGGTTGTATTGACTGTATTCAAAATATAGCAATTATGTGCGAACGACTATCAAAAATGTATTAATTGATAGAACCATTATGCGGTAACGAATACAATTGATATAACTTTTTCATCAAAACTGTATTTATTGATATGACTTGGCAACAGATTGCTTTGAGTTTGGTTGTATGCATTTGATACAACAAAAATAATACATTAGCTACGAATAGTAATTAGACAAACTATAATTATGTAATGTAATTAGGGTCTAAACTATAGTGCTTTTTAAAATTTGCCCTTGTTTGATTCATCTTATGAGGCCCAAGCTGACTAGAAGATATGATCCTTCGTGTAATCATGTCCGCAGCCCAATTCAGTTTATTGATGGGTGTTATTTATATTTTTGGTTTTCTTTTATTCATTTTTACGTGTAAACTAGATGAGTATTGCTCGTGCATAGCACGAGCCCAACAATTATACATGAGTCTAATAATTTGATTCTATAATTTTGGCCGAGAATCTAATAATTTGAGTTCTGATATAATTTTGACTGTGTATGAACATATTTTATGTGATTGCAACTATAAGTAACAATAAGTTATTTAAAATAACCATATCACAAACAAATAGACAGTTCCGTTCTCAATAAATAGTGAGACATAGAAAATCCTATTTACCTCCCCAGGGGCCCATCGTGTGTAGAACCGAGCAAATATTTTATTTTGTTGTGCTTTTCTTTTAAAATCATTTACAAAACAAAATCCAAGCATATGACTAATTGTTCATTTCCTACCTATCATTATATACCAAATGATTAACCAAATATATTATGTTGCTATCAGTGCTATACCACCTATGAACAATAGAAATTATGTAGTCGAGTTAAGAACTATATAGAGTATTGCAAGGATTTGCACATTGCTGGAAACATCCGCTACTTTATATTCTTCCTGATCTCCATCACGAGAGCTTGCTCCTACAAGTCTGAGAAAAGAATAAGATATTAAATATTCTTAGTAGAAAATATTTACTACTATAAGTCTCACACCAAGAATTTGAAATATATCATGATACAAAAAAAGCTAGAAAGAGAGAACATAGACACAAGCCAAGTATCTATTTAAATCAATTACTCTAGAGTACCATCACCAAGTGTATGAGTCACGCTACCAATATCTTTAAAGCAAAGACGTCGTTACTACAATCTACTTATGCATCATAAAACTAATGCATTCTCAAAATTCCATGGGGTCCTCAGATCCTTAAGATTAAACCGGTTAACAAATATAAACAAAATCGATGAAATGTTAATTCTTAGTTTTTTAATAAGCTAATGCTAACAACTACATAAATATGCTGAAAATTTAATGCAAACGATCTCCAAAATGCTTGTCTACATATACTTACCCTCAAACAAAAGAAAGAATTAAGCCCAATCAAATGATTACCAAACGTATAAAAAGTTCATTAAAATATACAGTTGTGACGTAAGTTCATTGATACAATTTCTATCACCACTAAAAGAATAAAATATGGACTGACATGGCATTTCTTTATATTATCTCAGCATTATTTTAGAGTAGGTGTTTGACAATAAACTTATTTTATTTACTCGTCAAGTTGTTGTTACATACCCCAGTCATCAGAGCCATCGGACTTCTTTAAAAGGATAATTTCCTTAAACTTCTCTTTGATGAATAATCAGTCTACAACAAAATCAACAAATAAAAATAATTTAGATTTAACAAAATACTGCAGAAGATGTAATCAAATAAAAAATTATCACTACCCAATTTCACTTATAGGTCGTGATAGCGCCCAACATCACAGCTACGCAAGTCAACTAGTGAATTAAACATATATTTTCTCTTTTAATAAATTTTCGAGTAATTAAACTCTCCTTACTTGCAAGATTTAAGGAAAATAGAAAGCATAAATATACAAAAGACCAAAATAATAAATTTCAACCCATAATTCTACTAAAGTGTATGCCAAGACCTGGTGTCACAAATGTATGAGCATCTAGTAGATTGTACAAAATTTTAAATACTGTCTGAATATAAAATAGACCGAATACAAATATAAAGAGAGGCACTAGGTGCTGTGGAACGGCTCAGGAAAGAAGCTTACCACTAGGCCTCGAGATAACGTGGGTGCGCACCGGTAGGACCGCCTAAAGTTCCTATTTCAAATATTGCACAAAAAGTTCAGCAAGTGTAGCTTGAATACGTAAACAACGTGTACCCAGTAAGTATCAAGTCTAATCTCAACGAAGTAGTGACGAGAGGTCGACTTTGACACTCAGTATAGGTCAATAATATTAAAATAGAAATATTTAAATAAACATAGTTTACGTGAATAACAATAATTTTCTTAACAAGCGAAAATAAATAATTCTTTCAAAAATTCAATAATCTCCAATAAACCATTTATATTCACAAGCTGCAATAAGATGTTAAGACATCGTGTGATTTTTATTATTAAGCACGATTTATGTCGAGGTCGTACGGACTGATCCAAAGTGTCGTGTACACTGCCGAGGGACATTCGGCTCGATCCATAGATGCATCTATCTACTGCCGAGGCGTTCGGTCTGCTCCACAGGAAGAGAAGGAAATTTTTTATAAGCATTTGACTTAAACATTTTTAATGATTTATATCCAAGATAATACAAGTTTCGTTAACCACCCTTAAAAGTTTCTCTAACAAGTACTAATATAATTTAAGCATTTTAATTCAACAAGTATAGTGAAAAATTCCAAATAGTTCATGAATTGGGTCCTAAAACTACCCGATCAATAGCATAATAGTAGCTATGCAAGGACTCTCGTCACCTCGTATGTACGTAGCCCCCACAATTAGATACAAATATATATTTTCAACACCTATGGGATAAATTCCCTATTACAAGGTTAGACAAGAGACTTACCTCGTCTCAAAGTTCACTTCCCGATCAAAATTTCGCATTAAAGCCTCAACTTGGTGCCGAAAAATCTGAAACTAATCAAATGCTATATAATTTAATCAATACATGCTCAATAATTCGAAATTAGGTTATTCGATTAATCACCTGACCCAAAATGGTAAAATTCTTAAAATTTACCTCGGACCCACGTGCCCGAATTCTATAAATATTAAAAGGAAATCATTACCCATAATCTCAAGAACTCAAATATACAATTCTTATCCCATTCCATAACCATTTTCGTCGTTAAAATCTCTTCTTTTTTTTTATTTATCAAAAGCTAGATTTTTCATCTAACCCTTGATTTCCACAATTTACATGTTATAATCTACCCATAATCTATGTAGTTAACTCACAATAGGTAGAATTAACTTACCTCCAAGTTGATAGGTGAATACCCCTCTCAAGAAGCTTCAAAATCGCCCAAGAATGGAAAAAAATGGGCGAAACTGGCCTAGCCTCGTTCTGTTAAAACATTCCGCCCAGTAGCATTTCCGCACCTGCTAGGAGCCCTCCGCTTCTGCGGCTCTTCTAGTGCATCTACGAGCTCATTTCTCCAGTTTGAAGTGCGCATCTGCACACATGGCCAGCTCCCCCATATCCGCACTTGCAGACTCCTTCACCGCAGAAGCGGGTTCGCTTCTGCGGACACCTCTTCGCTTCTGCGGTGCCCAACGACCCCTCCTTTTTCCGCTTCTGCGAGTAAGGTGTCGCACCTGTGGTTCCACTTCCGCGGCTAGTGGCTCACTTCTGCGAGCTCGCACCTGCGGCTGACCAAGCGCAGGTGCGATTGCAGCAGAAGCTGGAATCTTTAGCTGCTACTCCTAAGTCCAAACATGGCCCGAACCTCATCTGATTAACTCCCGAGGCCCCCGGGGCCCCGCCCAAACATACCAACAAGTTTGAAATCATAACACAGACTCGTTCGAACACTCAGAATGCGTAAAACAATATCAAAACTAAGAATCATACTTCAAACCAAATTGATTCAACTTAGAGATTTTAAATTCTTCAAACTTACTCCGAACGTGCTGAAACATACTTAAACTAATCGGAATGACTCCAAATTTTGCGTGCAAGTCTTAAATCACCATACGGGACTATTTTCAAGCTCGGAATTCCAAACGGGCCTCAATCACTCCAAAATCTACTCCAAACCTAATTTAAATAACCTTAAAACCTTCAAATAGCTAACTTTCACTATTAAGCGCTGAAATGCTCCCGGGTTGTCCAAAACCCGATTCGAACATACGCCCAAGTCCAAAATCATCATACAAACCTATTGGAATCGTCAAATCCCGATTCTGGGGTTGTTTTCTCAAAATATTGACCGAAGTCAAACTTAGCCTATTTATAGCCAACTAAGGAACCAAGTGTTTCGATTTCAACCCGAACCCTTCCAAATCTCGAACTAACTATCCCCGCAAGTCATAAAGCAGTAGAAGAACATACTGGGAGTTTTATATAGGGGAACAGGGTTCTATAAGGCAAAATGACCGGTTGGGTCGTTACATTCTCCACCTCTTAAACAAACGTTCGTCCTCGAACGGGTCTAGAATCATACCTGGAGTGCTGAATATGTATGGATATATGTTCCGCATATTCTTCTCGGCCTCCAAAGTCGCTTCCCCGAATTTTTGGCCCCTCCGCTGAACTTTTACCGTAGAAATCTTCTTAGACCTCAACTGCGAACCTGCCTATCAACAATGGCAATTGGTTCCTCTTCATAACCCAAGCTCTCATCTAGCTGAACTGTGCTGAAGTATAACACATGAGACAGGTTAGTATGATACATCCAGAGCATAGATACAAGGAATACCGGATGAAGATCCAATAGACTGGGCGTCAAAGCAAGCTCGTAAGCAACCTCCCCAACTCGTCTCAACAACTCAAATGGGCCTATAAACCTTGGGCTCAACTTGCCCTTCTTCCTGAATCTCATGATTCCCTTCATCGGTGAAACCTTCAAGAGAACTTTCTCACCCACCATAAATGATAAATCATGCGCTTTCTAGTCCGCGTAACTCTTATGTCTGGACTTTGCTGTACGAAGTCGCTCCTGAATCAACTTTACCTTTTCCAAGGTATCTTTCACCAAAGCAGTACCATATAACTTAGCCTCAACGGGCTCAAACCATTCGATGGGCGAACGACATCGCCGACCATATAACCTTCAAATGGAGCCATCTCGATGCTGGATTGGTAAGTGTTGTTATAAGCAAACTCAGCCAAAGGCAAGAAACGATCCCACTGACCTCCAAAATGAATCACACATGCCCTGAGCATATCCTCCATGATCTGAACTGTCCGCTCCGACTGCCCGTCGGTCTGTGGATGAAAGGTTGAGCTGAGCTCTACACGGGTCCCCAATTCACTATGTACTGCTCTCCAAAAATGTGAAGTAAACTGAGGGCCCCTATCTGATATGATGGAAATTAGCACACCATGCAACCGAACTATCTCCTGAATATAAATCTGGGCCAACTTCTCTGAAGTATACATAGTCACAACCAGAATGAAGTGTGCCGACTTGGTCAACCTGTCGACGATGACCCAAACTGCATCAAACTTCCTCAAGGTCCGCGGCAACCCAACTACAAAGTCCATAGTAATGCATTTCGATTTCCACTCTGATATAGTCATCTGCTAAAGTAAGTCTCTAGTGCTCATACTTAACTTGCTGGCAATTTAGGCACCTAGCTACATATTCAACTATGTCCTTCTTTATCCGCCGCTACCAATAATGTTGTCGCATGTCACGGTACATCTTCATAGCACCTGGATGCATAGAATACCGAGAGTTGTGTGCCTCCTCTAGGATCTTTTCCCTCAAGCCATCAACATTAGGAACACATAGGCGAACCTGGAGTCACAGAACGCCATCATTACCAATAGCAACCTCGAAGAACTAACAAGTGTGGATCATCAAACTGGCGAGACTTGATCCGCTCAAATAGTGAAGACTGGGCAACAACACATGCAAGAACTCGTCTGACCTTTGAAATATCCAACCTTACAAGTTTATTAGCCAAGGACTAAATGTCCAAATCCAATGGCCTCTCTTCTGCTAAAATGAAGGCCAAACTACCCATACTCTCCGCCTTCATACCCAAGGCGTCTGCAACTACATTTACTTTGCCCGGATGATAAAGGATAGTAATATCATAATCTTTTAGTGACTCAAGCCATCTGCACTACCTCAAATTTAGATCCCTCTGCTAGAACAAATACTGCAAGTTGCGATGATCTGTGTAAACCTCACAAGACACCCCATAAAGATAATGCCTCCAAATCTTAAGAGCGTGAACAATCGCAGCTAACTCCAAATCATGTACCTGGTAATTCTTCTCGTGGGACTTCAGATGATGTGAGGCATATGCAATAACTTGCCCCTCCTGCATCAGTACACAACCCAGGTCAAAGCGTGAAGCGTCGCAATACACCGTATACATCCCCAAACCAGAAGGCAACACTAACACTAGTGCTGAAGTCAATGCTGCCTTGAGCTTCTAAAAGCTCACCTCACAATCATCTGACCATCGGAACGGAGCACCCTTCTGGGTCAATCTCCTCAAAGGTGTTGTAATAGATGAAAATCGCTCCACAAACCGATGATAATAACCTGCTAACCCCAGAAAATTACTGATCTCGGTCACCAAAGTGGGATGATGCCAATTCTAAACTGCCTCGATCTTTTTGGGATCAACTTTAATACCCTCGCCCAATACAATATGCCCCCAAAATGCTACAGAGTCTAGCCAAAAATCACACTTGGAGAACTTAGCATATGATTTTTGTTCCCGCAAGGTCTGAAGCACCACTCTCATATGTTGCCCGTGATCCTCCTTACTGCACGAGTAGATCAAAATGTCATCAATGAAAACAATGACAAACAAATCAATGTATGGCCTGAACATCTGGTTCATCAGATCCATAAACACCGCCAGGGCATTAGTCAAACTGAAGGACATCACCAGAAACTCATAATGGCCATATCTAGCCTGGAAAGCAGTCTTCGGAACATCAGAATCCCGAATCTTCAACTAATGGTACCCTGACCTCAAGCAGAATTTCTAGAACACTCTGGCACCCTGCAATTGGTCAAACAAATCATCAATATGCGGCAATAGATACTTGTTCATAATGGTAACTTTGTTCAATTGGTGGTAATCAATACACATACGCATAGTCCCATCTTTCTTCTTCACAAATAGTACCGGTGCGCCCCAAGGCGACACATTCGGCCTGACGAACCCCTTTGCCAGCAACTCCTCAAGTTGTTGCTTCAACTCCTTCAACTCTTTCGGATCCATACGGTACAGTGGAATAGATATAAGCTGGGTACTTGGAGCTAAATCAATACAGAAATCAATATCACGATTCGGTGGCATGCTTGGAAGACTAGAAGGAAACACATCGGAGAACTCTCGGACTACTGGCACTTAATCAATTGTTGGAGTCTCTACAGTAGTAGCCCTAACATAATCCAAATAAGACAAACAACCCTTCTTGGCCATGTGTCGAGCCTTTAGAAAGGAAATAACCCGACTAGATGCACTAACAGACGAGCCCTTCCATTCCAACCTAGGAAACTCTGGAATCGCCAGGATGACAGTCTTGTCATTGCAATCTAGGATAGCATGGTACGGAGATAACCAATACATGCCCAGGATGATCTCAAAGTCAGTCATATCAAGCAGCAGAAAGTCTTCTCTTGTTTCATAGCCATAGAATGTAACAATGCAGGACCGGTAGATCCGATCCATAACAACAGAGACAGGAGTGGACACATAATTAGGAGTATCCAAGGACTCATAAGAAGCACCCAGGAAATGAGCAAATAGAGATGACACATAGGAATATGTAGACCATGGATCAAATAATACTGAGGCATCTTTGCCGCAGACAGAAATAATACCTCTGATCACGGCATCTGAGGCCTCTGCATATTGTCTGGCCGAAAAAGTATAGAACCGAGCTGGAGCGCCACCTGACTGGCCTCCACCTGGCTGTCCTCCACCTCTAGGACGGCCCCTACCCACCTGCCTTCCGTCTCTGGGCGGCCGGACGACTAGGGGAGCAACTGGTGCTGTAATCATAGGCTGCTAACCCTGCTGCACTGACCTACCCCGAAGCCTAGGGCAGAACCTCCGCATATGACTGAAATCCCCGTACTCAAAGCATCCCCTCGATACGATGGACTGCTGACCTGAAGTCTGGCCCTGATGACCTGAATACCCACTAGAAGTACCCAGAATAGCCGGTGGGCGGTAAGAACTCTCCGGCATAGCACTGAAATAAGGTCAAACTGGAGCACCCCGAGGAGGCGGTGGGGCTGGATATGGGGGCCTGTAACAAATAAGGTCAAACTGGAGCACGTTTGAACTCTCCAGAATATCTAAACCGCTTATCTCTCATAACCTTTTCTTGGCTAAGTTGACGTACACCCTCAATCCTCTGGGCTATCTCCACAACCAGTTCATGAAGTTCCCATATCAACCTCCCAGGTCCTACTGGCCTGAATACCAGTGTGCAAACCCGCAACAAATATTCGCACTCTCTCTGCATCAGTAGGTAATATCATAAGTGCATGGCAAGACAACTCAGAGAACCTCGCCTAATAATCGGTCACTGACATCTGACCCTGCTGGAGATTCTCGAATTGAAACCGCAACTCTTCCCTCTAGGAGGGTGGAATATACCTAACCAGGAAGATACGGGTGAACCTGTCCCAAGTCATTGGAGGAGAATCTGCAGGTCTGCAAAGAAGATAGGACTTCCACCATCTACGGGCCTTGCCCTCCAGCTGAAAAGTAACAAAGTCTACCCTATGGGACTCCAATATCCTCATGTTGTGCAGTCTGTCCCTGCACCGATCAACAAAGTCCTGGGGATCCTCATGTCGCTCACCCACAAATACAGGAGGATGTAGAATGGTCCATATGTCCAATAGCTTCTGTGGCTCGCCTGCCGCATTTGGTCTGGGTTCAGGTGTAGCTCCTACCACTGGCTGGACTCTGCCTATGGGTAGTGCACCTTGGGTCTGATATACCACAACTGCATGCCCATGCGCCTGCGCGGTAGGGGTTTATGCCCCTCCTCCCGCCTGAGATGTGGGTGGGTCTGCCGGGAATAAACCGGCCTAAGTCATGGTATTCATGAACAGAAGCATACGTCCCATGACCTCCTAGAATCCTTGTGCGGACGTGAAATCCACTAGAGCTTGCTCTGCGGCAGGCACCTCGCCCTGCTCCATAATAATAGGATCCTCTGTTAGACCAACTAGTGGCATAGCTAGAGTAACCCTGGGACGTCCTCGTCCCTTGCCATGGGCTGGAGCCCTCCCTCGACCTCTGCCTCGGCCTATAACAATAGGGGGATCAGCTCTTCCCTAGTCTGGAACCTCCGTAAAGCATGTTCTCACCATCTATGAGAAAATAAGAGAACGATACTTAGTACTACATCAACTGCACGATAGGATATGAAGAAAGGTAGTTTCCTAACACCCTATAGCCTCTCGAAGATAAGTACATACGTCTCCGTACCGATCTGCAAGACTCTATTAGGCCTGCTCATAACTTGTGAGACCTACGTGGACCTAGAGCTCTGATACCATATTTGCACGACCCAATTTTACCTATAGGTCGTGATGGTGCCCAACATCATATCTAGGCAAGCCAACTAGTGAATTAAACATATATTTCCTCTTTTAATATATTTTCGAGTAATTAAACTCTCCTTACTTGCAAGATTTAAGGAAAATAGAAAGTCTAAATAAATAAAGACCAAAATAGTAAATTTCAACCCATAATTCTACTAAAGTGTGTGCCAAGACCTGGTGTCACAAATGTATGAGCATCTAGTAGATTGTACAAAATTCTAAATACTGTCTGAATATAAAATAGACAGAATACAAATATAAAGAGAGGCACTAGGTGTTGCGGAATGGTTCAGGAAGGCAGCTCACAACTAGGCCTCGGGATAACGTGGGTGCGCACCGGTAGGACTGCCTAAAGTTCCTGTCTCAGATCCTGCACAAAAAGTACAACAAGTATAGCATGAGTACGTAAACAACGTGTATCCAGTAAGTATCAAGTCTAATCTCGAAGAAGTAGTGACGAGAGGTCGACTTTGACACTCACTATAGGTCAATAATATTAAAATAGAAATATTTAAATAAACATGGTTTACGTGAATAACAATAATTTTCTTAACAAGCAGAAATAAATAATTCCTTCAAAAATTCAATAATCTCCAATAAACCATTTATATTCACAAGCTGCAATAAGATGTTAAGACATCGTGTAATTTTTATTATTAAGTATGATTTATGCCGAGGTCGTACAGCCCGATCCAGAATATCGTGTACATTACAAAGGGACGTGCTGCATGATCCATAGATGCATCTATCTACTGCCGAGGCGTTCGGCCCTCTCCACAGGAAGAGAAGGAAAATTTTTATAAGCATTTGACTTAAACATTTTTAATGATTTATATCCAAGGTAATACAAGTTTCATTAACCATCCTTCAAAATTTCTCTAAACAGTTCTAATATAATTTAAGCATTTTAATTCAACAAGTATAGTGAAAAATTTCAAATATTACATGAATTGGGTCCTAAAACTACCCGAACAATAGCATAATAGTAGCTACGCAAGGACTCTCGTCACCTCGTACGTACGTAGCCCCCACAATTAGATACAAATATTTATTTTCAAAACCTATGGGATAAATTCCCTCTTACAAGATTCGACTAGAGACTTACCTCGTCTCAAAGGTCACCCCCCGATCAAAATTTCGCGTTAAAGGCACAACTTGGCACCGAAAAAATATAATTTAATCAATACATGCTCAATAATTCAAAATTAGGTTATTAGATTAATTACCTGACCCAAAATGGTAAAATTCTTAAAATTCACCCTAGACCCACGTGCCCGGATTCCATAAATGTTTGAAGCAAATCGTTACCCATAATCTCAAGAAATCAAATATACAATGTTTATCCCATTCCATAACCATTTTCGTGGTTAAAATCTCATTTTTGTTTTATCAAAACCTAGATTTTTCATCTAACCCTTGATTTATACAATTTACATGTTATAATCTACCCATAATTTATGTATTTAACTCACAATAGATAGAATTAAATTACCTCCAAGTTTCTAGGTGAATACCCTTCTCAAGAAACTCCAAAATTGCCCAAGAATGGAGAAAATGGGCGAAAATGGCTGAGCCTCGTTCTTTTAAAACATTCTGCCCAGCAACATTTCCACACCTGGGAGGAGCCCACCGCTTCTGCGGGACCGCTTCTACGGCTCTTCTAGCGCATCTGCGAGCTCGCTTCTGCGGCTCGAGGTACACATGGCCAGCAACCCCGTTTCCGCACTTGTGGACTCCTTCACCGCAGAAGCGGGTTCGCTTCTGCGGATGCCTCTTCGCTTCGGTGGTGCCCAACGACCCCTCCTCTTTCCGCTTCTGCGAGCAAGGCGTCGCACCTACGGTTCAGCTTCCGCAGCTTGTGGCTCACTTCTGCGAGCTCGCACCTGCGGCTGGCCAAGCACAGGTGCGATTGCAGCAGAAACTAGAAGCTTCAGCTGCTGCTCCTAAGTCCAAACATGGTCTGAGCCTCGTCCGATTAACTCCCGAGGCCTCCGGGGCCTCGCCCAAACATACCAACAAGTGTGAAATTATAAAACGGACTCACTTGAACCCTCGAAATGCGTAAAATAATATCAAAACTTAGAATCATACCTCAAACCAAATTGATTCAACTTAGAGATTTCAAATATTTCTTACTTCGAACATGCCGAAACATACTTAAACTACTCGGAATGACTTCAAATTTTGCGTGCAAATCTTAAATCACCATACGGGACTATTTCCAGGCTCAGAATTTCAAGCGGACATCAATCACTCCAAAACCTACTCCAAACAAAATTTAAATAACCTTAAAACCTTCAATTAGCTAACTTTCACTATTAAGCGCTGAAACGCTCTCGGGTTGTCCTAAACCCGAGTCGAACATACGTTCAAGTCCAAAATCATCATACGGACGTATTGGAATCGTCAAATCCCGATTACAGGGTCGTTTTCTCAAAATATTGACCGAAGTCTAACTTAGCCTATTTAATGTCAACTAAGGAACCAAGTGTTCCGATTTCAACCCGAACCCTTCCAAATCCCGAACTAACCATCCCCACAAGTAATAAAACAGTAAAAGCACATACGGGGAGTCTTATTTAGGAGAACGGGGTTCTAGAAGATAAAATAACCGGTTGGGTCATTAGAAAAATGTCCTTCAAGATATTGTCAACTCAAAATAATGCTTAATCTTCACCCTTCCGATTAGAAGTTAATCAACATGGAATTTGAATGTTTGATAAACCAAGTAACATCAATAACTCTTCTGCGTTATTCTGTCCGCAAGAGCGCCACATGTTTGAAACGGACTCAGTCCAGGTAATATATTTCTCTTTCTCAAATTTTTGGTTTGTCCTTGGCATCAACATGTGACACATCCAATTTGCAATGATTATGAACAAAGAAAATAACAAAGTTATACCATATAACAGTTACCAAACAACTCCACATTAATCATGCTAAACCATCCTTTCTCTGTTATCTTAGTGCATAAACTCACAGAACAAAATTATCTCATGGAAATAGTGCAGTGGGGTATAGAGTAATTATGTTGTAATTCACAAATAAAAGGTAATTTATCTGTCCCAATTTATGTGTTATATTTCTTTTTTAGTCCGTCCCAAAAAAAATATCATACTTCTTTATTTAGAAAGAGTTTAACTTTAAATTAAAACACAAAAGCAAGGACACCCAACAAATTACGTGCAGAAATTTAGACCTTACCATCATAAAGATAAACATAATACGTGGAGAACAACATATTGAGGGATCAAAGAAAGGGTACCAAGATAGATAATTTATAACCTTTCTGAAAGTGATGGAGGAGGTGCGTCGAGTCTTCCATTACCATGGCAAGTAAATATTTTTCTATCTTTTGAGTACAAACATGTTTCAATAAGGTAAATTCAAAATGGGAACAAAGCTTGAACATTCTCTATAAAGTCACAAATTGAAAAGAAGATAGATAAAGGAGAAATGATATTAAACGATTGTCATTAAACTCATTTATAAAATGAGTTAGATGAATTATGATGGTTAGAGAAGATATGTGTTTTAAGTTTAACACAAAGTTAACATATTTTCTAATTTTTGTTCTGCTTCAGTTGTTACTAAATTTGATAAAATATCAAATGAGGACAAAGCAATGCGCTAGAGTGATCTTCCTATAATTATTAATCAATGTTAAGTCTTCCCGCAACACAAGAAAAATGCATTACGTTTTTCGGTTCATCTAAATAAATAGAGAAAAATATGAGAAATGAGAAGGTGTTATCACCACTATTATAACAAAAATGAAAGAAAGATAGACTATAGGCTATATTCAATTTTTTGAGATATGACTAAATTTTGTGGCAGAGATATAAAGTTCTTCTAGATTGTTCTTTCCGATGAAAGAAGATGCAATGTAAATTACAAGTGATTGACTCCTCGAGATGGAGAGACCATAAGGATAGAAAGTTCTCTGTCAAACAGAGTATATTGCTCTTGAACCCATAAACTGTGTAGCCATGATCTATCAAAGCTCAAGATTAAAAAAGGGAGAATCTAGAAGTTTAATGTAAAGCAATTTCTTTCAATAAATTCATCAAACACTTATTGCACAAAAGGTTTTACCTAAAAATATAACAAAACACAATTAAAACTAACTCAAGCTTCAGGTAGCAGCATCCACATGTTCCATATTAAACCCAGTTCCATTGGTAGTGTTCTTATACCAAGAAGAGACAAAAAGAAAAATCAAGAAAACCAAATGAAAAGAAACTTAAATCAAATTTAACTAAAAATTTAACCAGTCGCTTAGACGACAAATGAATGCAGAAGTATTATATTGATAGAATCTGCATATGAAGACAAAAATTAAACATGAGATACAAAGAAGAAACATAATGCCCAAAAGAAAATCCAAAATAAATAACAACACTAACAAAGGATAATAGCAGACAAAAAATGAAACAAAATAGAAGAAATACGGAAATAGAAAATAGCTCACACACTAACCTGAACCTTGTAACACCCAAAGTAGAAGACCCATAAATATAGATACTTCAAGCAAGAAGCTGATAAAATAGGAAGAAATCCTTTGAAAAAAAGTAATGAACAGAAGATTGAAAGAGAGAGGAGAATGAATTGAAAAGAAGTGGAAGAAGATTTAAGCAAAATTGTGGTAAAACCCCAAGCCGAGAAGATGAAAGTGTGGACGGTTCTAGCATATGTGGCATCGTATGAAAAATAAAATGACATAGTCAAATGACAATTATACCCTTGATCGACCAAGTGCTAATTAGGGTTATTTTGGCCACTTTTCTATCATTTTTTATCTTCCCTCTTTTCTTAATTACCTCATTATTTTTCTTCCGCATTTGTCGAAAGGTTCTCTCTGTCTCTGCGTTCTTCCAGGGTTTTTCATAGCTTCTTCTACAAGTTCTCCGTAATTTTGTATGTTCATATGGTCTCCGAGCCTAATCAAGTTATAGATTTTTTTAGCTGTTGAAGTTTCTTTGATAACATTTCAACGTGAAGTTTCTCTCGTTAGATGATTTATTTTGTAAAATCGGCAAGTTGCTGATATTTATGTGCACCACGATCAAAACTTGTCACTCCTTGTCTCCCTCGATTCATTGTTTTTATCCTATTTGATTGAGCTCGAAAATTAAGGAAGAAAGAATTTAAAAAAAAAATAAATTTATGTTCTTAAATATATCATAACATTTGTGTAGTTATAAGACTTTTGAATTTCTAATCTTAAACATGACATAACATTTGTATGATTATATAAGATTCTCATTAAGGGTAAATTAAATGTTTTGAAGTTAAATTATTTTTGAAAGTAGAAAGATTGCATTCTTTTATGAACAAATCTACTAATAACGAAATAAAGTCATAAACTAGAATAGAGGGAGTAATATTTATTTTATTTGATATTATTAAGTTGTCACATGTGTATCAGTGTATGTATGTGAAGGTTTAAAATGATAGGAGTACTGTATAATCGTCAATTTGAAAGACTTCTTTTGTTTTTAACTAGAGACCGACAAGCTGACGACCCGATAGATCATTTTGAGTACTAGCCCTTATTTTCGTATTTCGAGATTTCTATTAGCTACATTTAATATTTTTTCGATTTGCGTGCACAGTCCGTGTTTTTTTGGGAAAGATTTTACCTGAAAATTTGAAGAAAAACATGATTGTTGGCTTTAAAAATAACTTGGGTTGCCTATGGTCAATATTTTATGTAAACAACTCCGGATCGGTATTTGGATAATCCCGCTGGGTCCGTATCGTGATTTTGAACTAGGGCGTATGTCCGGAATTGAATTCGAAAGTCTTTAATTTAATTTGACTTATTTTGTCGAAAGCTAGTAACTTAAAGGTTTAAAGATTTCCTAGGTTTGATCGTAGGTTGACTCTATGGCTACCGGGTACCCTGTGGGGAACACAATCAGTCCATACAAGGACCTACTGAGTCATCCACCCTTGCATCTATTTGATGCATCATCACATGGCCGTCGTGTAACTCTTCGAGAATCATGTCATTCGCCTGTCACGTGTTGCCACCAGAGTCATAAATACTCGAAGTAAGCTCCTAGCTCGCCCCTATCTCTAAAGGGGATTACGAACGAGCGGAGTGCTTACGGCCATGGTAGCTGCGAGCCTCCAGCAGAGGTCAGTTTGTCTGGCGTTTCCTCGCGTAAAGGACTACTTTTGCATCGGCTCTGTTTCGTTAAGTAATTACCGAGGCGAAAGCAGCTCTCTTGGAAGTCAGTTTCCTCGCCATCTTAGTGGGACTAGTCTAAAAAATTTTTACTTAATCGGTTTTTTTCGGGAAGGCCCTTCTAGAATTACGTTTAACGTCCCTTTATGACTTTCTCGATCGGCGCCTCGGGTCGGTAGCTGGGCTCCGGGGCATTACTACCACGGCTACTATCGACCCGAGCCGTTTCCAGGGTCAACCTGTTTAACTTGCTGGCCAGTTCTTAAGCATTCGCTGAGTGTTGGAAGTACGTCAGACTCCTCCCCAGGCCAAAAGAAGTGTGATCTCAATCAGGTCCTTTTATAGCCCCTTCCAACCAAGCCAATTGGAGTGGTACCGATCGAGTCAGGCGCATTTTTCTCAACCACGAGGTAGATTGGAAAGGAAATTCACACATTGATCTCTCTCATTGATTCGGGAAAACTTCTTCTCTTGATAGAGGGGTAGCCTCGCCACAGTCAACGACTGAGGAAAGCCGGTCTGTGGCAGTCAACAAGCAGCACTTGTCATAGGAGCGAACCCTACCCTCTTCAGTCAAATAGAGACGAGCTCTATCCACTGTCCCCAGAGTTGACCGATGATGTGAAGGAGAAGAATGCGCTGAAAAAAAAGGAATGTAGAGAAGAATATCCGTATAATAAAGCTTTTCCAACTGGCCAACGATTCTTCCCTTAAGAGTCCTTTAAGAAGCTAAGCTCCTTCAGATAGTAAGATTCGCTTAACTTCATACCTCTAAGCGCTCGTGACTATCCGATGATAGTCACTTCGCTTTCCTTTTAGACTGAAAAAGGAAAACAGAAAGATTGAGCATAAAAAAAATATAGAGAATGAGCTATTACGTGCAAACAATGGAAATTCAATAATAAGAGTCTGATCTTCTCGCTTAAGAATATGCGATTCCTCCGGAGTGAAGTTGTTGGGGGGAAGAGAAGATGAGGAAGCTAGTTTAATTGAGGAAGCCACTTTCTTTAATGTATACTAGCTGGTCTACAAAAGCATGACGCATGACGCTTCTCCTTTTTTTAGTCCACTCTCCCTTAGAAAACGGAGCTGCTTGAAAGCAGATTTCGAAATTACATAGGTGAATGTAGAGATCACCGGTGTCCTACTCGAGACGAAGTACTTGTCGTCCCCAAACCAAAAGGGATGAGGGAAAAAGGCTCGAGAAAGCGTCCTTGGAAGGGGGAATATCTGAAAAAGTGTTAGCGGGGAGCCCATCCCTCTCGTTCTTACAGAAGACATAAGGGGGAATACACGACGGACGGAAAGCGGGGAAACAAGTAAAGCATCCCGAGGTTGGCGCATCTCGTTGAGCGTGGAGAAGCATTGGGAACCCCAATTTTTTTCTTTGGAGCCGTCATATCCCAATTCCATTCATTTAATATCCCTTTTGTGTCATTGACATAACATATGTCGTTTCTAATCTATCTCTTTCTATTTCTTTTCTATATATGGAAAGTTCAAAAATCATCATATAATAATCTACAGAAATCGCAATAGAAAAGAAATAAGGGAGGTTTGTGATGATTTTTCAATCTTTTAGGATTTCAGTTCCAAAACTTGGTATAGGTTCATTTTGCTATTTTAAACTTATCTGTAAAATTTGATGCAAATCGGAGTTGGTTTGATAGGATTCGGACACTCGGTTGTGAATTTGGAAGTTCTTGAGTTTCTTTAAAAATTTCATGCATTTTGTTATCCGATTCATAGTTCTATGTGTTATTTTGGTGTTTTGATCGTGCGAGAGAGTTCGTATGATATTATTACACTTGTGTGCATATTTGGTTTGTAGCCCAAGGGGCTCGGGTGAGTTTCGGATAGGCTACGGATCATTTTGAACTTAGAAAATTGTTGGTTTCAACTATTTGCTGATGTCTGGTGCTTTGTTCTTCGTGGTCGCGAAGCTACTCTCGCGATCGCGAGGAGGAACTTGGGGCTGGAGTGGATTAATTTTTCGTGAACGAGGGGAATTGGTCGCGAACACAAAGCATTGTAGGGCATACCCTTCGCGAACGCAACCATCCTGACACGAATGCGAAGTTTTAAGGGATCTTAAGGGGAGGATGCATGTAACTCTACGCGAATGCAGGCATTGGCTCGCAAATTCGAAGGCCAGGGAGTTAAGCCTTCGCGAACTCGAGATTTACATCACGAACGCGTAGGCCTTTTGGGCCGATGTGCATCGCGATCGCGTCCGCGAAGCACACCTGATCGGTCATTTAAACATTTCAAAATCGGGATTTCTCTTCATTTTTCACTATTTTCAAGTTTGAGCTCGACCTAAATGCGATTTTAAACAGGATTTTCATCCCAACTTCATAGGTTAGTAGATGTTATCTTGTTTTATTTTATTTTCATAAACACCCATTAATTTTAACTTTTAATCTATATTTTTTCATGGTAGAAATTGGGGATTTAGGTAGAAAATGAGAATTTTGAGAAATTGAGATTTAGACCTCAAATTGAGGTCGGATATTGAAACCAATTGCATAATCAGGCTCGAGGGTGAATGGATAATTGAGTTATTGTCCAAATCTAGGGTTTTGACCAAGCGAGCACGGGGTTGACTTTTTTCAAAATCATTAAAGATTGAATCTTTTTCACTCGTTGATAGTTTCTAAAGCCTATGTTGAATTATTTAAACTATATTTGGCTATATTTGATTGGTTTGGAGGCTAATTCTAGAGGAAAAGCCGCGATTGAACATTTATTTTGGTTCCGGAGTGAGGTAAGTATCGTAGTTAACCTTTACTTGAGGGATTAGGACTTGTTGGTTTATTTGCTATATGAATTATGTATGAGAAGGACGTATATGTGAGGTGATGAGTACATATGCATAGTTATTGGGTGAAAACATGTGGGTGAGAATTGTCTTCTTTGTTCTAAGTTGTTTATTTGACTTTATTCTCCATGCTTAGGTTAGATTATTACTTTTAATTATTCGTCCCATATTTATTATTTATTTTGAAGATGTTGGAAATTTTTGAAAGTTGAGTATGATAGCATGGCACTATAATTGAAGTGAAGTTGTTTTCCGCCTTACATTTATTATTTGGATTTGTATTATCGATTGGTGAGGAAGAGTGAAAAGCACGAACGATGTTGCCGTGTCTTATTTGCATTCATTATCACATATTGAGATGTTGAGAGGATTAAAGCATGAAGGGTGATGCCGTGCAGGAGAGTATAAAGCACGAAGGGTGATGTCGTGCTATTTAATTATGGTATTATACGGTGAGGACGAGAGTAAAAGCACGAAGGGTGATGCCGTGCCATCTTTATTTTATTGCCTTATTTGATTTCCGGTTTTGGTGATTTACTTCGATACACTGTTGCTTATTTTGAAAGATGCTATTTGGTGATTTCGTACTTGTCATTTTTATGATATTACCCCTTTTGCATATCCTCTCCTGGTTAATATCTTATCGTATATATATATATACATACATATATATATATATATACATATATATATATATATATATATATATATATATATACATGATTTTGCCTAAGTATCTTATCATAGCATCGTCACAACTCCATCGAGGTTAGGCTCGACCCCTACAAAGTATATTGAGTCAGTTTTACTCATACTATACTTCTGCACTTCTTATGCAGATACTTGTATTGGTCCCAGCGGTGCTTAGAGGCGCGTCTGCTCGGATCATATTTGCTTCAGAGACATGAGGTAGAGTTGTTGGCGTTCGCAAACCTTGAAGTCCCCTTCCATCTCCTACCTTTACTGTTTATCTCATTCGATTAGTTGTATTTATTTCAAACTATACTTGTAGACTTCTAGGTGCTCGTGTACTAGTGACACCAGGCTTCTGGGGTTGAGTTAGACCGTATTATGTTATGGGTTTATTTCATGTATTTCAGCTTTAATCATCGTTAATAATTGTTATTATTCTGTTTTGAACTGTTTAATTATTAAATTATTTAATTAATATTAGCTTGCCTAGCAAATGGATGTTGGGCGCCATCACGATCCTATTGTTGAAATTCGGGTTGTGACACAAGCCTTGTAATTCGTTAAGTGGTAATCAATCTTTCCACTTCCTATCTATTTCTGAAGTCGTTTTACTACGTTTGTCAACTAAAATACTCTCTCAAAAGGAAAAGAATTGCTTTAGTATCAAGTAAAAGTTCAAGCTTTGATGGGGATAGTTAACCGTGTCTCGTAGATTGCATGAACTGACTTTAGTTTGAACAAAACAACAGGCATTTTTATTGGATCTGATATACTTCCTTCAGTTACAAATATTATTCATTTTGACAAATTAAATTAAATTTTTGATGGTTTAAAAAGATAAGAAATCATTCATTTGTTTAAAAGAAACTATTTTTATAGTTTTAATCAGTGAAGTGATAATTAACTAAAAAAGAAAAAGAAAAATAGAGAACATTTTAAGTAAGCACTCTTGTGAACGCGATGGAGTAATTAGGGGAAACCGTTACCGCTTTGAAGCATGTGAAGTGTGAACGATACGAGGAGAAATCATAGATCCACTTGGGATTGTTAAATTTTCTCTTTCGATAATATCGAGTTGTCTTTTCGGGACATTCAACTAGGAAAAGGCTACTCCTTTTTGTTTTACATACTCCACCTTAAGCTCTTAAAATATGCTATCATTACTTTAGTCAAGTCCTACTTGCGAATGAATTCCTACGGAATCTCATTATTATTTAACTCTCGTATTATAATTCAACGATAACTTGTTCCTTGCCAATTATGTTGGAAGATGTTTGTGTTACACCCCGCACCTTTTTACTCACTTTAAAAAAGAGAGAGACGTTTTAGAACAACCAATCAGCCGACGACATCCCATGGGAGACAAAGGTATGATTAAGCCTCATTAAACTTGCGTCAGTTATCACTGGGTGCTGCAACTGGGGCGGGGCGACCCTTTTTGCATGTGGAGCGACATAATTTCCTATGTTAGGTACATATAAATAAAGGCATCCTTGAGTTGGACTGTGGTCCCGCGAAGCTGGTATCCTCAGACCGCCTAAGAGACTTTCCGACTGTCGAAGAAATGAAGTTCACTTTTTAGTGACTAGAAATTAACTCTATCCTCGACTTCCTCCCGGGTAAGATGAAGAACAGTCAGATACTGGAATTGGAGTAGAATCATTGGGTGTTGGATGATATTCTCTTGCATTCTAGAAAGTGTCACCCACTTTATCTCACTCAAAAGCTTTCAAGTTTTCTAAGAAATTCACTAAACAATTCAGGGCCAGAATCAAACTTAGTGGAAAGATTAGAGTAAAGCTCTCACGTTCATCCCTATATCAAACGTTCTTCTATTATCGTGATTTTGAAGATTCCTTAGAAGTGAAGCTTTTCGTTATAAGAGGGTAAAAACCGAGAAGATATAACTAGTTCTTAAAAAGGTATGTAACGCAATCGTTCTTTCTTGGCATGATATAATATAAGCGTTTCTTTCTGAATGATCCTTATATTGTAAATCTTAACTGTCCTAAGCTTTTCTGGGTAGAGTTATTCATGTTCTTGTTCATTGTTACCGGTAGCACTTTCTTTTGAGATAAGGATGTTTACGGATTGCACCGTAAGGCTATAGGGAGTAGTCTATTCTTAGTTTAGTTTTAGAAGTTGTTAGGTCCAAAAGCACACACAAGTATACGCGGTTGACAAGTAATAAAGTAATAAGAAAGTATCGTTCTCGCGGGGATTTATAATCAACTATTCTTCAATCCAAGCTATTCATAAATTTAATGCTCAAGTGATTGTGCCGAAGATGATTGTGATTTTTGTAACTAAATTAATACGAACTAATAAGCAAGCAAGAAAATAAGATCGCAAGTAAAGCTAATAAACACTAGAAAGAAATCAATGATATGGGGATATTCCAGGGTTTTGGGATTAGCGTCTCTCCTATTGCATTTTTTCGGTTGATGTAATCACTTGACTTATCTAATCTGTTGATTAGTAAGGTTTATTAATGTCTCTCCATTTGTGCTTTATAGCTGTTATATAACTTATCGGGTTAGTTGGTTCGGGTCCGAAGAGAATTTAGGGTGAACTGAGACACTTAGTCTCTTAATTGATATTTTAAGTTGGAAAAGTCGACCAGATGTCGACTTATATGTAAACGACTTCTGATTGGAATTTAGATGGTTCTGTTAGCTCTGTTGGGTGATTCTGGACTTAGGGACGTGTCTGGATTGTGAATTGGAGGTCGGGAGTAGAATTAGGCTTGAAATAGCGAAAGCCGAATTTTTGGGAAGTTTGACAAGGGGGTTGACTTTTTGATATTGGGGTCGGATTCCGATTTCGGAACTCACAGTAGGTTCGTGGGGCTATTTGTGACTTGTGTGCGAAATTTGAGGTCATTCGGGCGTGATTTTTGGCCATTTCTAACGTTTTAAGCTCGGATTTTGGAGGCTTTTGAGAGGGTTTTTGTAGAGATTATTGAGGTAAGCTTCTTGTGTTCTTTTTTCTTCAATAATGATGTTTCCCTACTGATTTTCCACCTAGTTGGTGTGTTTTTGAGGTGCAATTTGGGGGTTTGAGGCTAGGGATTTGGAGAGTGAATTTTTGGGATTTGAAAGACCATTTGGTGTCGGATTTTGATAAATTTGGTATGGTTAGACTCGTGAGTGAATGGGATTTCGAGTTTTATGATTTTGTCGGATTTCCAGATGTGGACCCGGGGCTGAGTTTGAGCCAATTTCGAATTTTGGCTATAAATTCGTATTTTTCTTGTGGAATTGATTTCCTTGAGCCTATATTGATTGTATTGTACTGCTTGTGGCTAGATTCGGGACGTTTGGAGACCGATTTGAGAGGCAAAGGCATTTTGGAGTAGAGTTTTGCGCGAATTGAGGTAAGTAACAGTTTTAACTCTGGTCCTGAGGGTATGAAACCCCGGATTTTATATTGAATGATTGTTTGGAGGTGACGCACATTCTAGGTGACGGGCGTGTGGGCGTGCACCGTGGGAATTGAGGCTTGGTCCATTCTGTGAAACTGAAAAGTTGAATAAGCTTGTCGTTAGCTATGTGCCTTCCTGTGTTATAGAAATTTGACAGTAAAACATGTTAGAAATCATGCTTAGGCTATGTGTTGGTGCTGTAGAGACCCACAATGGTCATGATACCTGTTGATTCTCGCTGCTTATAGTTACTTGTACTCAGTCGTAGTATTACTTGTATATTATACCTCAGTCTCTGTTATTCCCTGTTGATACATTATATCATTCTGTTTTGGGTTGATTCCCCTTTATTACTGAGGGCCGTGAGACTAAAGAGGTTGATGACTCAGTGAGGCTGAGGGCCTATTGTGAGGTATTGATACCATAGCACATAAGTTGTCCGTGCGGATTATGACATTTATACTATAGCACGTGAGTTGTCCGTGCGGATTCTGATATGATACTGTAGAACGTAAGTTGTCCGTGCGGATCTGGATATCATACTATAGCACGTGAGTTGTTCGTGCAGATTATAGCACTTGGGGTTTTAGGAGCCCCTCCGGAGTCTGTACACCCTCAGTGAGCGCAGGTACCTATTGAGTATGAGTATTGAGGGCTGAGAGCCGAGTGTTGAGCTATTGAGAGAGCTAGAGGGGTTGTTTCCCTGAGAGGTTGCACTTGTTTCATATGTTGCTGCACTTAGATGATTTATATCATTGTTCTGAAACCTTTGGAAAAATATTGTATCCGGTTTTAGCTAAACTTGGTAATGTGTAACTGACTTGACTTAAATTGCCGGAATTGAAACATGTCTACTTTCATTGCTGAAATTACTAAAATGAATTGTATTTGCATAGCTCATCACTACCTTTTAGTTCTTAATTATTATTGTTATTTACTGAGTTGGTTGCACTCACGCTACACCCTGCACTTCGTATGCAGATTCAGGTGTTTCTGGTCACGGAGGACGTTGATCTCGTGCGTGGTTGAGTATCGGAGATTCACGAGGTAGCTGTCGGCGTTAGCAGTCCTTGTCTCTACTTCCTTGTTATCTTTTCTTTTCTGTATTGGTATTTTGACATAGACTCTTGTAGACACTGTTTCTTAGACTGGTTGTTTAGATGCTCAAGACTTGGTGACACCCGATGTTGGGGTTATTTTTTCGCACTGTATTTTAAGTTTAACTCCTATTTTTACAAAAACTCTATCATGTAAAAGCTTTTGACTTATCTTTTGTGAAACATTGGAAGTATTTTTGAGAATCAGCTTGCCTAGTACCATCGATAGGCGCCATCACGACAGGTTAGAATTGTGGGTCGTGACAATAGTTCCTACTTTCGAGTTCAACTATAAATTCGTAGATTGTATTCTATAGTTAGCTACGCAATATAATAATTAAGTGCAAGATTGAATAAATAAATTAATATGATAAAGTCAAGCAAAACAATCAACTGTCAAATTACAATAGCCAAGAATGACCCATAACCCCAGAATAATGAGGTTTTAACCACTCATGTTCATAACAATAATAAAAATATTGTTTTTAAACATAAAAGCTTTGAATACTAGAAGAAGAATGGGAGAATCGATGAATTCCGTGCTTCCGAGTGTTTCGTACTTCTGTTTCTCTCTCCAAGTGACGTCTCCCCCTCCAAAATAGGTTTAGGTTTGCTTTTATATGGGTTAGGGTGTCTTTAGGTAGAAATAACCAAGTCCCAGGCGAAATAGGACAAGTTCCCTTCACTAGTGCCCAAGGTAACGTGGGGCACTAGCCCTGACGCTGGAAATTTTGAGGGTCTGGAAACTGCGCCACAGGTAGCGCCCCACGCTACCTATGGCGCTACTTTGTGACTTTTTCTCGTTTGTTCCCCTTTTCACTTCAATTCACACACCTTCATCCCAAATTGAATCCGGATGATTCCTACTAATAAAAATACCACAAATTAGTATGAATCATTAAATTATACATCCAAAATTTACGAAACATGAGTAAAATGCGAGGTAATATGCATATAAATATACATACTTTAAGTCGAATATCAACACTCCACACTTAAACTCTTGCTCGTCCTCGAGTAATGGAACTATAACTATACCCTAACAACGTACATATCAACAAGGGAGGAGCAATTCAATTTTTCAATCATACACTCTACCTTTGACTGTAATCGATACCGACAATCAAGCATGAACATAGGAAGTTCACATTCTTCCCCTTTTAAACATGCCCAAGTATATACAATGCAATTCAACCAATTCAAATAACCTATCCACAACCACCTTACCTCAAGAGCCGACTCGTTACCACTAAGCACCCTCAACTCGCGCACTCACCCAACAAGATAAGTTCACAACATTACTAATCCGTCATGAGATCATGTTCCCTCACCAACAAGAGAGTGAAGAGAGGAATAGTCCACACATTCAAGTACAATTTTGAACATAAATTAAGGACATCACACAATTGAACAACATTCTCTCACTCTCACAAAGTAATTTGTGTGCATCCCGTGGTCGTACCATAAACTTACCTGTATTGTACATCTTTACTAATCTAAGCTAGCCAAATCTTGGATCAATTAGGACTTTAAGGTTGTAATATAGGCTAGGGGGAGGGTAGGATACATTTAGGAATAGTGACTAACCCTCCTAAGAACTTTAGTACACTACACTCAAGAATCAAGCGCTTTTTCTTCTTAACCAATTCACTTGCCACAAACCATACAAAACATAGCTCTTTCTTCAATTAAGCAATTGTACACCCCCACGAGAACGAATTAGTAAGATTAGGAGGTGTGTGATTTTCTTCTTTTTGATTATCCACATTATTTGTCTATTTTGTCTTGCAATTTTCTTTTTTTTCTACACACACCCCATAGATTAAGGATCATCGGCAAGTTGTATTTTTCACAACATTAGTGCACCTTATAGGCCCTTCCATCGTTCCACTTGAAAGCCACTTCCCAAATCTCACACCTTACTTCTCTTAGTCCCTAAGTGCCTTCGGAGGTAAAGGTTCAACAAGCTCAAATTAAGAACAATATAGGACTACGACTTGTAGTGTGGGTGCCAAAGAAAAGGTCTATAGACTCGAGGGGCTAGCAACGGGAAAATTTTATTTATAAGTGACAAGCACATCTATGATCAAGCAAGAAACTCCAACGTCATCTCCTATACTAGCACAACTTAATGGTTTCACTTTGATTAACACACGGGGCAAGTGCTAGACTCGATAGGATAGCATAGAATATCACGAATCCTTACACACACATTGCACATGACTCAATCAATATGGTTCTGTTCAACTCTCTCAAGTCAAGCAAGCATGTATAGTTGAAAAATATTTAAGCAATAATGCACTAGGTGACATACAAGTCGAACAACTAAGAAAAAGGCGTCACAGAATAGACTATTTATTTCACTCAGGCATCACATTTCAAATCAAATATAATAGGAAGACAGAGCGCATGCCATAGCCTAATGTGCCAACACCAAACATGTCAACAGGTAACTTAGAGCAACTCAGATTTCTTCTTATCCTACTCTTAAAAAAATAAAAAACAAAATACTCGGTTCAAGCTACACCCTTGGAGAACCGGTGTCTAAAGAAAAACCAAGGGATACTACCTAACTATCCTAAAAAAAACCAAAGAAAATCTTTTTGGTATTTTTAATGGGACCTTAATCCCTCAAGAAAACTGTCCAAAAGATCCATCGTCGGGAAAATTCCTAGCTTTTTCTGATTTTTCTTTAGTCTACTACTATACTAGACTACTTCTATCTATGGGTTATATTTTTAAAAAAATGAGAAATATTTTTCATTCAATTACACTCAAAAAGTAATTTTCTCAACCCACACTTATGAAATGCATGGTCCTCGATGCATGATCACATAAAAAAATATTTAAAAAGGGATGAAAAATACTCCCTGAGACCCTCTAGGGCCTAGCTAGCACATGATGCTCAATGTTAAGGGTTGGGATGACCACACACTTAAGCTCAAACATGCTCCTCAGCTTCTACTTCGGGTACTCAAACTTCCCCTAATCTACAAAGCAAAAAGAAACAAAACATAACACTAAAAAATAAAATACATGCTAGGTTGCCTCCCAACAAAAGTCTTATTTATAGTCGTGGCACAAGTCTTATACTCTGCTCAGGCTGGGTGCTTTCGCTTCCAACTCTTTCCATCGAATTTTGCCTTTTTGCGCACTCTAGGAGGATCTCCTCTTTCCTCTCAGACCCTTTTCTCTTTTACCTTTACACATTTCGCTCGCAACACCACTTCTTCTAACTCGATTTTCTTTTCCATGCTACTAGGCTCCACATAACGACATTTCTCTATCAACTTTGATTCTACCACATAGATCATGCACAAATCCTCATAATGCTTAGGAAGTTTAAGCGCCTTGTACACATTAAATGTGATTTAGATCTTCATCATGCACTCTCATCTTTAGCTTGCCCTCCTCACATCAATAAGTGCCCCTCCAGTGGCCAAGAATGGCCACCCCAAAATAATTGGAACCTCCTCATCAGCCATGTAGTCAAGAATAATAAAATATGCGTTAAAGATGAACTTCCCTACTCGCACTAGCACATCTTCAATAATTCCTTCAAGCACTGGTAATGATCGACCTGCTAGCGGTAGAGTTATAGTAGTAGGCCTAGGGGCTCCAAGATTCAGCTTCTTCAACAGTGATAGTGGCAGCAAATTAATGCTCGCTCCCAGATCGCACAAGGCTCTACCAACCTCGTCCTTTCCAATCGCCAAGGGAATTGTAAAACAACCTGGATCCTTCAACTTAGGTGGGAGCTTACTCTGTACTCTAGAACTGTACTCCTCAGTAAGTGCAACCATTTCAAACTCTCTCAACCTTCTTTTGTTGGCCACAATGTCTCTTAAGTACTTGGCATATTTAGGAACTTCTTGCAGCACCTCCATCAAGGGTAGATTTACACGTACCCGACTCAAGATATCTAAGAATGTTTTGTACTTGGACTCATCTTTCTACTTTTGCAACCTTTGAGGAAAAGGAGGTGGTGGCCTTTCCTCTATCTCTTGCATGTGTTCACCATCCTTCTTTTCGGCTTCTTTTACTGGCTTAGGCACCAACTCTCTTTCAGATACATGCTTTGGGGAAGGAGGCTCCTCCAATTCTCTCCCACTTCTTAGGTTAATTGCTTGTACGTGTTCTATGGGATTCTTTTCAGAATTATTAGGGAGTGCTCCAGTAGGTCGGGTAATTTTTTGTGCAGCTAAGTGCCCAATCAGTCCTCAACTGCTAGTTGTATGTTCAAAGTTGCTGGTTGTCAATTAAAAGCTTTATAATATATCATTGGTGCTTTCTTCTACCTGTTGTGGTGGCCTTTGGGGCAGATTGTAGTTCCCTTGAGGCGTGTACTGATTTTGAGAGGCCTAGTTTCTACCCCATGATAAATTCGGGTGATCCCTCCAGTTGGGATTATATGTGTTCCCGTATTGTGCATTTTGGTACATTGGACCTCTACTCTGCTGGCTCACAGTATAAATAGATTCTGGATTCACCGGGCAGTATTCACTTGTATGACCTTCTCCATAAATTTCAAAATATATGGCTATCCTCTGAACCTGCTGCATTTGATGCCCTTGACCCATTGCCATCTTTACCATTTGGTTGGCAAGTTTAGATATTTCTGCCCGCATGGGTAACATCTCATCTATGGCTAGCTTAAGTGTACCTGATGCATTATGTTTTATCATCCTTCTTGGTTCACCCTTACCATCCCAAATATGATCATTTGCAGCGAAATGGTTGAGCAAATTCTGAATCTCACTATATGGCTTTTGCGTGCAACTTCCTCCACAAGCTGAGTCTAGATTCAATTCGGAGGTCTCGTCCAACCCATCTACAAACGTATGTCCTAGTACCTCATCTATCTGACAAAGATGTGGACAGTCTCCGAGGAGTACCTTGTCTTATTTCCAAGCTTGACGAAGAGTCTCACCATCTCGTTGTTGAAACCCAAGAATCAGACTCCTCAGTTCCTTTGTCTTCTTAGTGGGAAAAACATTGATTAAGAATTTTCTTTCTAGATCATACCAAGTGTGGATTGAGTTTGCGAGCTATTTGTTTAACTAGTTCTTTGCTTCCCCCGTTAGAGAAAAGGAAAATAAAGTTAGTGTGACATAGTCCTTAGAGACGTTCGAATAGTTGTGCTCCAGTAGGTCGGGTATTGTTTTGTGCAGCTAAATGCCCAATCAGTCCTCAACTGCTAGTTGTATGTTCAAAGTTGCTGGTTGTCAATTAAAAGCTTTATAATATATCATTCGTGCTTTCTTCTACCTGTTGTTGTGGCCTTTGGGGCTGATTGTAGTTCCCTTGAGGCGTGTACTGATTTTGAGTGGCCTGGTTTCCACCCCATGAGAAATTCGGGTGATCCCTCCAGTTGGGCTTATATATGTTCCCGTATTGTGCATTTTGGTACATTGGACCTCTACTCTGCTGGCTCACAATATAAATAGATTCTGGATTCACCGGGCATTGGTCACTTGTGTGACCTTCTCCACAAATTTCAAAACATATGGCTATCCTGTGAACCTGCTGCATTTGATGCCCTTGACCCATTGCCATCTTTACCATTTGGTTGCCAAGTTTAGATATTTCTGCCCGCATGGCTAACATCTCATCTATGGCTAGCTCAAGTGTACCTGATGAGTTCTGTTTTATCATCTTTCTTGGTTCATCCTTACCATCCCAACTATGATCATTTGTAGCGAAATGGTTGAGCAAAGTCTGAATCTCACTATATGGCTTTTGCGTGCAACTTCCTCCACAAGCTGAGTCTAGATTAAATTCGGAGTTCTCGTCCAACCCATCTACAAACGTATGTCCTAGTACCTCATCTATTTGACAAAGATGTGGACATTCTCCGAGGAGTTCCTTGTCTTATTTCCAAGCTTGACGAAGAGTCTCACCATCTCGTTGTTGAAACCCAAGAATCTGACTCCTCAGTTCCTTTGTCTTCTTAGTGGAAAAAACATTGATTAAGAATTTTTGTTCTAGATCATACCAAGTGTGGATTGAGTTTGCGAGCTCTTTGTTTAACCAGTTCTTTGCTTCCCCCATTAGAGAAAAGGAAAATAAAGTTAGTGTGACATAGTCCTTAGAGACGTTCGAATAGTTGTGCTCCAGTAGGTCGGGTATTGTTTTGTGCAGCTAAGTGCCCAATCAGTCCTCAACTGCTAGTTGTATGTTCAAAGTTGCTGGTTGTCAATTAAAGCTTTATAATATATCATTGGTGATTTCTTCTACCTGTTGTGGTGGCCTTCGGGGCTGATTGTAAATCCCTTGAGGCGTGCACTAATTTTGAGTGGCCTGGTTTCCACCCCATGAGAAATTCGGGTGATCCCTCCAGTTGGGATTATATGTGTTCCCGTATTGTGCATTTTGGTACATTGGACCTCTACTCTGCTGGCTCACAATATAAATAGATTCTGGATTCACCGGGCATTGGTCACTTGTGTGACCTTCTCCATAAATTTCAAATTATATGGCTATCCTCTGAATCTGCTGCATTTGATGCCCTTGACCCATTGCCATCATTACCATTTGGTTGGCAAGTTTAGATATTTCTGCCCGCATGGCTACCATCTCATTTATGGCTAGCTCAAGTATACCTGATGCGTTCTGTTTTATCATCCTTCTTGGTTCACCCTTACCATCCCAACTATGATCATTTGTAGCGAAATGGTCGAGCAAAGTCTGAATCTCACTATATGGCCTTTGCGTGCAACTTCCTCCACAAGCTGAGTCTAGATTCAATTCGGAGGTCTCGTCCAACCCATCTACAAACGTATGTCCTAGTACCTCATCTATCTGACAAAGATGTAGACAGTCTCCGAAGAGTTCCTTGTCTTATTTCCAAGCTTGACGAAGAGTCTCACCATCTCGTTGTTGAAACCCAAGAATCTGACTCCTCAGTTCCTTTGTCTTCTTAGTGGGAAAAACATTGATTAAGAATTTTCGTTCTATATCATAACAAGTATGGATTGAGTTTGCGAGCTCTTTGTTTAACCAGTTCTTTACTTCCCCCATTAGAGAAAAGGAAAATAAAGTTAGTGTGACATAGTCCTTAGAGACGTTCGAATAGTTGTGCTCTAGTAGGTCGGGTATTGTTTTGTGCAGCTAAGTGCCCAATCAGTCCTCAACTGCTAGTTGTATGTCAAAAGTTACTGGTTGTCAATTAAAAGCTTTATAATATATCATTGGTGCTTTCTTCTACCTATTGTGGTGGCCTTTGGGGCTGATTGTAGTTCCCTTGAGGCGTGTACTGATTTTGAGTGTCCTGGTTTCCACCCCATGAGAAATTCGGGTGATCCCTCCAGTTGGGATTTTATGTGTTCCCGTATTGTGCATTTTGGTACATTGGACCTCTACTGTGCTGGCTCACAGTATAAATAGATTCTGGATTCACCGGGCATTGGTCACTTTTGTGACCTTCTCCATAAATTTCATAACATATGGCTATCCTCTGAACCTGCTGCATTTGATGCCCTTGACCCATTGCCATCTTTACCATTTGGTGGGCATGTTTAGATATTTCTGCCCACATGGCTAACATCTCATCTATGGCTAGCACAAGTGTACCTGATGCGTTCTGTTTTATCATCCTTCTTGGTTCACCCTTACCATCCCAACTATGATCATTTGCAGTGAAATTGTTGAGCAAAGTCTGAATCTCACTATATGGCTTTTGCGTGCAACTTCCTCCACAAGCTGAGTCTAGATTCAATTTGGAGGTCTCGTCCAACCCATCTACAAACATATATCCTAGTACCTCATCTATCTGACAATGATGTGTACAGTCTCCGAGGAGTTTCTTGTATTGTTTCCAAGCTTGACGAAGAGTCTCACCATCTTGTTATTGAAACCCAAGAATCTGACTCCTCAGTTCCTTTGTCTTCTTAGTTGGAAAAAAATTGATTAAGAATTTTCGTTCTAGATCATCCCAAGTGTGGATTGAGTTTGCGGGCTCTTTGTTTAACCACTTCTTTGCTTCCCTCATTAGAGAAAAGGAAAATAAAGTTAGTCTAACATAGTCCTTAGAGACGTTCGAATAGTTGTGCTCCAGTAGGTCGGGTATTTGTTTATGCAGCTAAGTACCCAATCAGTCCTCAACTGCTAGTTGTATGTCTAAAGTTGCTGGTTGTCAATTAAAAGCTTTATAATATATCATTGGTGCTTTCTTCTACTTGCTGTGGTGGCCTTTGGGGCTGATTGTAGTTCCCTTGAGGCGTGTACTGATTTTGAGTGTCCTGGTTTCCACCCCATGAGAAATTCGAGTGATCCCTCCAGTTGGGATTATATGTGTTCTCGTATTGTGTATTTTGGTTCATTGGACCTCTACTCTGCTAGCTCACAGTATAAATAGATTCTGGATTAACCGGGCATTGGTCATTTGTGTGACATTCTCCATAAATTTCATAACATATGGCTATCCTTTGAACCTGCTGCATTTGATGCCCTTGACCCATTTCCATCTTTACCATTTGGTTTGCAAGTTTAGATATTTCTGCCCACATGGCTAACATCTCATCTATGGCTAGCTCAAGTGTACCTGATGCGTTCTGTTTTATCATCCTTCTTGGTTCACCCTTACCATCCCAACTATGATCATTTGCAGTGAAATTGTTGAGCAAAGTCTGAATCTCACTATATGGCTTTTGTGTGCAACTTACTCCACAAGCTGAGTCTAGATTCAATTTGGAGGTCTCGTCCAACCCATCTACAAACATATATCCTAGTACCTCATCTATCTGACAATGATGTGGACAGTCTCGTAGGAGTTTCTTGTATTGTTTCCAAGCTTGACGAAGAGTCTCACCATCTCGTTGTTGAAACCCAAGAATCTGACTCCTCAGTTCTTTTGTCTTCTTAGTTGGAAAAATATTGATTAAGAATTTTCGTTCTAGATCATCCCAAGTGTGGATTGAGTTTGCGGGCTCTTTGTTTAACCACTTCTTTGCTTCCCCCATTAGAGAAAAAAAATAAAGTTAGTCTGACATAGTCCTTAGAGACGTTCGAATAGTTGTATGTATCCCTAATATGCAAGAACTTCTTTATATGCCTTTGGGGATATTCACTTATCAACCCCACAAATAGACCTGTTTATTGAATCAGTTGCACCATGTACTGTTTTAGCTCAAAGTGCCTAGTTATATCAGGCTTCACGATAGCCTAAGTCATGTTCACGAGACTAGGCCTTGCGGCCTCAATCACCGGTCTTTCTTCATTTTCTATCACCTCGATTGGCTGTGGTTGGACTATAACGCCTAACTCTGCAGTTCAGACTGTTACTTCTTCTCAGCATTCAATATGAACACTTGTAGAGTAAGAAACAACAAAACAAATTAAATCTCGAACAAAAACTAATAAAAGTTTATTTCAGACAAGTAGATAATGTTTAAATCCCCGACAATGGCACAAAAAACTTGTTGGGTCCAAACACACACGCAAGAATACATGGTCGACAAGTAATAAAGTGATAAGAAAGTATCATTCCCATGAGGATTTATGATCAACTATTCTCCAATTCAAACTATTTAATAATTTAATGCTCAAGTGAGTGTGCAGAAGATGATTGTGATTTTTGTAACTAAATTACTATGAACTAATAAGCAAGAAAGAAAATAAGATTGCAAGTAAAGCAAGCAAACACTAGAAAGAATTCAATGAGATGGGCATATTTCAGGGTTATGGGATTAACGTTTCTCCTATTGCATTATTTCGGTTGATGTGATCACTTGACTTATCTAATCTATTGATTAACAGGGTTTATTATGCTCGCAAAGTTCTTTCGACGCTTTGCTCGCCTATTCGTGCCAACCTAAGATTATATGTCTATGGAATCAAATTTGACTAGAACGCATGTATATTTCCTGCAAAAATAATCAAGTAAGGAAACTAGAATATGTCTATCCTAATTGTGAATCTATTCTCCGATGCCTGGATTCAAGAACTTACTCTATTCAATCCTATATGCAATCTATAGTTCCCACTTTCGAGTTCAACTATAAATTTGTAGATAGTATTCTATTGTTAGCTACACAATAGAATAATTAAGTGCAAGATTAAATAAACTAATTAATATGATAAAGTCAAGCAAAACAATCAATCGTGAAATTACAATAGTCAAGAACGACCCATAACTCCGGAATAATGAGGTTCTTAGCTACTCATGTTCATAACAATAATCAAAATATCATTTTTAAACATAAAAGCTATGAATACTAGAAGAAGAATGGAAGAATTGATGAATTCCTTTCTCCCGAGTGTTTCATACTTATGTTTCTCTTTTCCAGTGACGTCTTGATAAGTGGTGATTGTGACTACTTATTAGCGCCTTTTAGCTTTTGTTTTAGTCTAAAGGCATTAAATTGTATTCCTGAAACTAATGAAATGTGCAAAATTGGAGGAATATTGGAAGTTGGACTCCCGAAATGAAATCCGGCTTAAAGAGGAGTAATACGAGCACAAGGCAACAAAAGGGCACAGAAGCATACAAAGTGCGATCCGCAGAAGAAATTATGGTCCACAGAATTCCATCTGCAGCCACAACCAAAGAAGGAAAATCCAGCAGACTTTCGTGCAAATTACGGACCTCATATGACTTGTGCGGCCGCATAAGAAGAGCTCAATACCAAGATTAGAGATATGACAAAACAGCCAAGTCCAGAGCTTCATTGAATTGAGGTCCGCATATAATTTGTGTGGCTGTAGAAGATTGTCTTGCGAATGCAATTATACTATTGTGGACCACAGAAGAGGGCCTTGCGGCCACAGTGCTAAATTTGCGGACTGCAGAAATATTGTCTCGTGCCCGCAGTTCAGAATTGTACGTCCGCAAAATACCAGCTCCTGCTAGATAAAGAATTCTGCGGACCGCACATGGAATTTTGCGGCTGCAGAACCTCCCGAAGGGCATGATTTTTCTGAAATTTCTAGCCTTGTATAAATAGATGACGTTCACAAAATTAGGTTAAGTTTTGACATTAGCAAGTTCTGTAGCCGTTTTTCTTTGCCTCTTTTGGAAGTTTTCTATATTTTGGTGTATTTTACTATAGATTTATCATTTTAACATTACATTATGAGTTTAATTAATATTTCTTCTTCTTTTTCTTCAAAAAAAAAGAAGATAAAATATGAAAGTGAGATAAGGCCGCATGATGTCCTTGAAATCAATGACTCCTTCCCCGATGGGCATCTCTTGGCTATTTTAATTAAGGAGGTGCCATGGTTCGTGGATCTAGCAAACTTCCTTGTGTGTGGAGTTATCCCGGATGCGTTCTCTTCAAATTAAAGGAAGAATCTGAAATAGGAGTGTCAAGATTATTATTGGTATGAGCCATACCTTTTTCGGATTTGTACGGATGGGGTTTGAAGATGTGTACCGGAAGAAGGGAAAAGTGATATTCATGGGGCTTGTCATTCTTCGCCACATGGTGGTAATCATGGTGGAGCAAGAACGGCGGCCAAAGTGCTAAGTTGTAGTTTCTATTGGCCCATTCTTTATAAGGATGCAAGTGATTTAGTGAAAAGATGTGATGAATGTCAAAGGGCTAGTGGAATCTCGAAGAAGAATGAAATGCATCTCACTACAATTTTGGAGATTGATATCTTTGATGTGTGGGGTATTGACTTCATGGGTCCTTTTGTGAGTTCTTGAGGAAATACCTACATCTTGGTCATGGTTGATTATGTATCTAAACGGGTTGAGGCCATTGATCTACCCAACAACGAAGTGAGGAGTGTGGTGGCATTCTTGAAGAAGAATATTTTCACAAGGTTTAGTATTCTGCGGGCTATCATAAGCAATGGGGGTTGCATTTTTGCAACAAGGCTTTTGACACATTACTAGCAAGTATGGTGTTACTCATAAAGTTATGACTCCCTATCATCCACAAGCTAGAGGTCAAGTAGAAGTCTCCAACTGGGAGATAAATTGTATCGTGTCCAAAACAGTGAATGCTAACCGGACGAATTGGTCCAAGAAGCTCAATGTTGCACTGTGGGCTTATTTGATTGGGATGTAGCCACTAACTTGAGGGTTGCACATTTGAAAGAATTGGATGAGTTCTGGTACTATGCTTATACAAGTTCTTCCTTGTAAAAAGAAAAGATAAAATATCTTCATGAAAATACATTTGGAACAAAGAGTTCAAGGTGGGTGATCTTGTATTGTTGTTCAACTCACGATTGAGGATGTTTCCCGTAAAGCTAAAGTCTAAATGGAGTGGTCCCTTTGAAATTGTGGGTGTGACACCTTTTGATGCATTGGACTTGAATAACAAAAATAATGAGGTATTTCGAGTCAATGGTCACCGGGTAAAGCACTATTTGGGAAAAGTGGGTGATGGCCACGTTGTGGCTGTGATTCATTTCAAATTATGGTAATTTGCGTCGTACCGCGAGTTTAAATCAGGCACTTCCTGGGAGGCAACCCATGTTTCCTTTTTTTTTCCTTCTGTTGTAGTTAGGTGTTATTTTTGTGCTAACTGGATTGGAAGTATGTTGCAGAGATGAGTGTGCTTTACAGGAATTGTGCCCAGAAATTTGGTTAACTAAATTGTATTGTGTGGACCGCATAATTAGGGTTGCTGCAGCAAAAGGTGCTCTGCGGCCGCATAATTACATTTCGGACCGCACAAATTGAATTTGGAAAATGAAAACTCTCTGAATTTAGTCTGTCAAAAAAATTGCCATTCTGCGGCCGCACCACAAATTTTGTGGTCCATAACAAAATCTGCGACCGCATACACAATTTTGCGGACCGCAAAATGAAAGGGCAACTGAGCCCCCAAGTAACATAGTCCGTACTGCAATTGGAATTTTGCGGCTGCACTCGCTTCCCCTTCCCCTTTCCCTTGGCAAATATCGAACATAATAAATAGAGAGGCTGCTAGGGCACTATTCCCTTTTTCCCTCTTTGAGCTCACACCTTGCACAAATTTGAAATTTCATCTTAAATTGTTTGCCTACATGCCTTGCAACTTATAATCACTCATCTATTGCACTCATTCATATCTGGTATGCTTCATAATCTTGTTAATTTCTTTTAATTTTTAGATTTTTAGTAAAAACATAGACCTATTGTCTGTTGAGTCTAATTGAACAACCATGCAGGGTAATTCTGTAGTGGGTAGCCTAGAAAATGCTTTGGGAGGAATGGGTCAATAGATTTTCATGCTTATATGTTGTTTCCCTTTCAAAATTGTGCAAACATTGAAAGCCCTAGGCAAATGTACTGCGTGTTCATCATTGTTTGAAATAGGGTACTTTAGTAAGGAATGGTTCTGCGGCCGCAAGAAATTTGTGCGGACCGTAGAAATCCCACTGCGGCCACAGAACAGCCTATTTCCTTTGATCAGAGAGTTGTCAAATTGGTGATTCATGTGCGGCCGCAAAACAATTTGTATGGACCGCAGAAAATAGGTTGCGGATGCAAAGGAGCCAATTCTCTCTTATCAGAGAGTTGGCATATCGATGGTATCTGAGTTGTGGCCGCAATGAGAAATGTGTGGACCGCAATCCAATTATGCGGCTGCAAATGAGAATTGTACGGTCCGCAAGTCCCATTCTGTTGTCACAATAAAACAATGCAGACCGCAAATCCCTACCCTACAAATATGTTTTAACCGTGTTCCTCACTGTATCTTCTGGTGTGTCCTTACATTCATGGTATGTCTGAACTAGAATTGCATCTAACAATCGCCTTTGCTTGGTATAGAAAATGGTTCGATCTAGAGGCAGAGGAAACATTTCAAAAGGAAGGGGTGACCATTCTCGGGGACGAGGGAAGAGGCCCTTTCCTGGTGCCCAACAGCATGAAATCAGGAAGAAAACAGCAGCTGGCAGAGGGAGAGGTGCAGACCTTTCCAAGACCAGTTCTTATACACCATCTAGGGAAGCATCAGAGGGCAACTCAGCATCTGTACATGAGCAGCCGGCTATCCAGTCAAGGCTGCCAGTGAGGTTTCAGTGCAGGGACGAGTCATCCACATCACACAGCACTTTTAAGGGTTCGAAGAGTGCCAGTCAGGCTTCTAAGCCTTCTACTACACCTGTCCCCAGGCACCAGAGACATCAGTTTAGGACATCCCCAATGATGGTAAAGGGGGAGATGCTACAATTGTCGGCCTTGAGCGGTCGAAGAAGAAAGAGGTGTGGGAGGACTAGTTTTTCAGTTTGGCTACTTTCTCCAGCTTCTGTGATTGGTGGCCAGTGAGGTCTCTCACTCTGGAGTGCCATTTTCAGTTAAAAGATTTAGAAAAGTATAACCCTGCAGTTTTGAGGCAGTTTCGGGAACACGAAGAGTGGATGTGGTTTACCCAGAGCGTGGTGGTTGCGAAGGATACGTTGTCCGAGAATTCTACACCAATGTGGCACATATCAAGAAAGGGACAAAGGTAACTAAAGTGAGGAACCTCAAGGTGCGAATTGATCAGCACACATTGAACACTTACTTGGGATTTGATGATGTCGATCCCACAGAGTACTTATATAAATGTGCACTTGGAGATGCAGCTCATCCTTGTCTAGTAGAGATTTTAGCAGCTCTTGGGCCACCACCACCATGGATCACAGCAGGGGTTTATATTCACAGGAGTACGCTGAACTTTGAGGAAAAGCGGTGGCAAACCTTTGTATGCAACAGACTAGACCTGTGTCAGAACGAGACATATCTTTCGATCCCTTGAGTTGTTCTAGTTGCTTCCATCATGGCCGGGTACCCTATCAATGTGGGTGTCGTGATATTGGCCAACATCTCTATTGTTGCTGGGCAAGCTGACACATCCTACCCATATCCCAAGACTATTACAGAGTATCTCACGAATGCGAGGGTAGAGGCAAGGGATTTTGACACAAAGGTGTGGCCGAAGAAGCCATTCTCATGGTACTCAGTGATGGGTGCACACAACCCTAAGAAAAAGGGTCAACCGTCTATCACTACAGGCCAGTCTGATGAGCCATTGGTGGTAGTTGCAGAGGTAGTTGATATTCCATCCACATCAGCCGAGCCTTCATCTAGTGCTGCAGCCATGCCTCCACCACCATCCTCAGTTCCCACAGCAGTTCCCGCCACATGTTCCACCTCAGCTTTGAAGCCGGTGCCCATGCCTATTGCTCTATTTTCTGCGCTACGAGTTTCCCACACATTGGCGAGCCTCAACAACTTGATGCAGACAGCCACTGCAAAGCTGTCTAACTTATCCAATACTGTTGTAGTGCAGTCTTGTATTCCGGCACCTCAGATGCTCCCATAAGTCGAAGAAGCTCTGAAGAAGCTCCTGGAGAACCAGAACACAATCATGGCTACATTGGTGGATCATGGGTCAGTGATCGAAGAGCTGGTAAATGAACTAAAGAAGATGAGAAAGTCCCAGGCCTCCAAGAAGTCAGTTTACAAGCTCCGGAGACATGTTACCAAACTTGCTGTAGTCGGAGATATTCCATTTGACATGCTGATTGACCCACACCACCCAAGCCTAGATTCTACAGCACCAACAACATCGGTGGCACCAGCTGGCCAGTCTGAGGAGCCAGACTCTGCTGCCGACACTGCCGAGGCAGTGCGTTAGATGTTCACTAACCCAGTCACTCTCATAGTTGAGGATGATGGGATCCAGTTGGAAGAGACTGAGGATGGTGACATTGCTGGGGACACAGAGATGTCCAAGGAGCCATAGAGAGTTTTCTTCACTCTTACCCTTCCTTTACTCTTATTTTGTTAAGCATTGGGGACAATGCTTATTTTTATTCGGGAGTGGGGGGTGGGTGGAGTTTATTTGATATATTTTGATGATTCTGATACAATTGGTTTGTAATGACTGACAATATTTTCTTCTTTTTCCTTATTCTGTATATATTTTCTCTTCTTCTCTCATTATGTATATATCTTCTCCTTCTCCCGCCTTCTCCCCCATTGTGTATATTCGTTAGGCTTTCAATAGTTTTTGCTTTGTAGCTTCTTTATGTTTGTTTTCTTATTAGTTAGTTTTTAAGTGAGCATCTTCTTTTTGAATTAGTAGATTCTTCTTGATTTAGTAGCTTCTTTTTATAGTTTAGTAGATAATAAGCCTTTGGTTTTCTTAATGCATGGTTCTTTCCAAAGGTAGTTTTTGTGTTGAACCGGGTGACTCTTCCAAACGATGGATGGCGTGACAACCTTCTTAAGGGGCTGAGTCTGTTTTTGTATTTAGGAAATAATAGTAGTAGTAATGAATAAAAAAACATAATTAAGTCATGCTAGAAGGGTCAAACATGCTTCACTTGGTACCAACACATCTCCCCCTCCAATATAGGTTTAGGTTTACTTTTATACGAGTTGGGGCATTTTGAGGTCGAAATAACCAAGTCCCGGGAAAAATAGGATAAGTTTCAGTCACCAGCACCTGGGGTAGCATGGGGCGCTGGAAATTTTGAGGGTATGCGCCATAGGTAGCGCCCAACGCTGCCTGTGGCGCTACTTTGTGACTTTTTCCATTTTCTTCCCTTTTTCGCTTCAATTCACGCACCTTCGTCCCAAATTGCCTCTGGATGATTCCTACACATAAAAATACTACAAATTAGCATAAATCATTACAGTATAAGCCTTTCTGGGTAAAATAGTTCATATTCTTGTTCATTGTTAATGTTGTCACTTTCTTTGAAATTAAGGATGTCCCTAGATGGTATTGTAAGGTCATGAGGTGTGGCTCATTTGAAGCCAAATTGTGAAGTCTATAAAGGTTGAGTATGTGTTGCATTTAGATAGACACATGCATTTATTTCGCATTAATGAGCCCATGTGTGGTCGGGTACGAAAGGAATATAAGGTATTACTGATCCCATATGTGGCCGGGCTACTCGACTAATGATGTGATGCATCATCGGGCTGAATGATGCCTCTGATCTTGAATGACTTTATACGCGTTCCTGCAAAAGTCATGATTTGACATTACCCCAGTGTACGTTCCTCGATGGTTTGCCTTCGATAATCAGGGTGATGTTTTATACTCGTATCTTCCATGTTATGTTTTTGGTTTACAAGTATATTATTAGATTTACATACTCAGTACATTTTTTGTACTGACTCCTTCTTTTGGGTACTTTGTTCATGCCCACAGATGCAGATTAACAAACAGTTGTGTATGTGTGTGTGTGTGTAGGGAGGGGGGGGGGGGGTTATAAAATATATATGATGCTAAGTTTCTCCCACAGTCAGTGGAGTTCGTTTGAATATTTATTCGAAGGCCTTATTGGCCTAGATTGTTTTTTTGCAAGGTCTAAGCATGGATGTCTTCGCACGGGCCTTCGATCGTCCCATGCCGGTCGCACCCCCCTCCGAGGTTGGGGTGTGATAGTTTAGTTTTGTAACGACCCAACCAGTCATTTTTAGCAATTGCACTTCGCTCGGTAGTTTGGGGGCACAAGTAGCTCTGTATGACGTATTATGACTTATGAGAATTATCGGCGTTGGTTTTCAGGTGTTTCAGAACTTGTTTGGAAGAATGAATTTCATTGTTGAAGCTTTAAGTTGGAAGAGTAGACAAAGTTTGACTTTTTAGTGTTCGACCATGGATCAGAGTTTTGATGATTCCGTTAGGTTTGGATGATGATTTTGGACTCGGGTGTATGTCACGCCCCAAAATCGAAGAGCGCGGCCGGCGCTCAACCGAGTGAATCCGACCGAGCAAGCCTGTTAGGTTTCCTTCTACCCAAACTCATCCACGAAAGAAGATAATACATATTTTCATTAATTAGACAAAAAGGTGTTCATGTTCACAATACCAATTCATTACTAATAGTTCCATCATTTTTAGTCGTCTTAACTAGAACAAGCAATACAACCACAACATAACGTAGTTTTTCTTTCCCAGCACCAATACACAACCCACACTATGTCTACGGAGCCTCTATAGATAAAGAAGAGTACAATGATAATGCCGGCAACAAGGCCTCGACTATATCTCAAAGCGAATACATAAAGTACAAAAGATACATGACCCCGGAATAAAGTGGGGCTCACCGAATCAGCTGGGAATAAGGTGTACTGCTATCACTGATCAATATCTCCTGCTGTAGAACCACCTGCATCCATTTAAAGATGCAGCGCCCCCGGCAAAAGGGACGTTAATACCGTCGAATAGCACTAGTATGTATAACTAAACAATCTCTCAATATAATGAAATATAATACAAACAAGATTATCATAATATCAATGAAAGCCTTAATTAACATCAAATCTCAATTTAGGATCAAGACAGTGTTCAGATTAATTCTCATATCTCACATTGGGAGATTTCTAGTATCGTTATACCATTATTCACAATACCGTTATCCACAAAACCAGTACCACCGTACTCTTAGCACGGAGTCCGATCACGACCCGATCGGCTAGGCCATCTCATTAGAGACATCAACCACAATTTCTCTCAATATCAATACCACCGTCTTTAACACGAAGTCCGATCACGACCCGATCGACTAGGCCATCTATTAGGGACATCGACCACAATCACAATTTCAATTACAATTTCCAGCACAATCACCACCATGTGTGTGGCATGGTGTCTGATCACGACCCGACAGGCTAGCCTGTCTTAATATAGACATCAACCTTTTTATATCAATCATCGCATTTTGTATTACTTTCACCTCTTTTCATCTCATTGGCACTAATGGCCGTAATTATAAGATCATTATTGGCTCGTTGGCCATATTCAGTATTTCATGCTCACCTTATCAATTTTAATTATCATCAACAACAAATACAATTCAAATCAAGGTGTGTAGTACACATGTGAGCAATTTAGAGTCTAAAGCACATAGAGATATTTCACAAAATTTGGCATAATAGCCTTCATTTGAACTTTACTTAAAGTCGAAACATTATTAATGCACAGCCCATATTTTAACACATCCTCAATTGGTAACATAACATGAATAAATCATTTGGGATGCTTGTTGAACATATATCTTTCAATTTAATCTTACTCGGCATAGCCAGTTTCGTAATGAATCACTCGGGACTTACATAATTTACATGAATATCGTGGGATTCAATTCTAAGAGAAGAGTTTAGCCAACATACCTCACTTGAGCTTCCTTAAACTCTAAAATGTTTCGGAATTCTTAGCAACTTCAATCTATTGTAGAAATATAACAAATTGAATCAAAATTTGGAAGATGATCATAGTTCTAGCTCACTTGAGCATTTTATCAAACTAGGTGTGCATAAGGTTTCAATATCTTTTTTATGAAGGATTCCATCATCCCACAACCCAAGCATAACCATTTTTAGTTCAACAATCTTCCTATACCCTTTGATAACACATGCATGTAAAATAAACAACTCTCATGCCCAAAAATTACATTGCTAGTTACCCATTTTCAGAAGATTTCGAAATTAGGATTTAGGGTGTAGAATCTTAGCTCTAGGATGAAGACCTAGTGAGCTTCCCTTCTAAATCTTCCAAAACTTGAGCAAGAATCGAAGAAAATTGTTGAAGAACACCTTCTCACTCTAGGGCACTCTCTCTCACTCTAAAATATCAGATTGTGGCTCAAAAATGGCCCAAAGAGTGTACTTAATGAAATAGGGTCGGGTCTTAAAAACCCAAAAATGGAGCTCCGGAACAGTTATGCGGTCGCATAGGCGATCGCATAATGGATAGCGGACCGCATATCGGTCGCATAATTGCTGATAAAATGATCAAAAAAAGTTGTTTGTGTATGTGGTCACTATGTGGTCCGCATAACTGTTATGCGATCGCATAATGCACCGTATAATATTTATGCGGTCGCATAGTCGATCGCATAATTGCTTCAAACTGACCCAATTAACTGTCTCACTCTGCGGCCATTATGCGGTCCGCAGAGTGATTCTGCGGTCGCATAATGGACCGCAAAAATGCTCTATTCCGCCAAAAATTTTCTTTTACTTTCCTGTGCATTGTTCAACCCAAGCCTGAAACATTATTATCTTTGCAAATTTTACCGGGCTTTACACTTAAGTTCTTTAACATTTTTTGGGGTGTTACATTCTCCCCCGCTTAGGATCATTCGTCCTCGAATGAGGGTTCAAAACCTGTTATTAACATCATATGCAACTCAGTTTGTTTCATACCACATTCGAGAAACTCCAAATTTGACTAACTCTCAAAATTTCCAAATATTTTGCCAGAGTTTCCTTTGTAACTAAGCCTATCCACCTGTCAGAGAGCCCCAAAACCACATCCTAACAACATAGATATATGCCAACGACTTAACATAATACAAAACAACACTAACTGTGGCCTCACAAGCAATTATATTACCAGCACGGAACACCCTTAACATCAAATGTACATATCATACGTAATTTATAGAAAGTAACTCTTAGAATTTTTCATAGATCCCAACTTTATAAATACATGGTCATTCAAACAAATAAGAATACTTTTTCTTCATTTCTTCCTCGGCCTCCCAAGTAGCCTCTTCAACCTGTTGGTTTTGCCACAACACTTTCACGGAGGTAATTTCTTTATTCCTCAATTTCCAGACTTAGCTATCAATCATAGAAACCAGAATCTCTTCGTAAGTTAATTTCTCATTTACCTCAATAGTCTCAACCGGAACAATGAGTGTCACATATCCAACTATTTTCTTCTACATAGACACATGAAAAACCGAGTGTACTAATGATATATCAGGTGGTAGTTCAAGCTTGTATGCCACCTCATCGATCCTTTGAATAATTTTGTATGGTCCGACATACCTCGGACTCAATTTCCCTTTCTGACCAAATTGCATTGCACCCTTCATGGAGGAAACTTTCAAGAATACCCAGTCATCTTCTTTGAACTCCAAATCTCTACGACGAACATCCGAATAGGATTTCTGATGACTCTGCGCAGTCTTCAACCGCTCCTTAATGATTTTAACTTTTTTCATAGCCTGATGGACGAGGTCTGGCCCTATCAACTCTGCTTCCCCAATTTCGAACCACCCAATGGGAGATCTACATCTCCTACCATATAAAGCCTCGAACGGTGCCATCTGAAAGCTAGCATGATAGCTATTATTGTATGTAAATTCTATAAGTGGTAAATGATCATCCCAGCTACCTTTGAAGTCTAGCACACAAGCACGCAACATATCCTCAAGCGTTTGAATAGTCCGCTCTGCCTGCCCGTCCGTCTACGGGTGAAAGGCTATACTAAGATTCACCTGAGTACCCAAACCTTGCTAAAATTTCTTCCAAAAATTAGCAGTGAATTGTGCTCCCCGATCAGAAATGATTGAAACTGGGGTGCCATACAACCTGACTATTTTTTTGATATACAACTGAGCATACCACTCCGTTGTGTCGGTAGACTTAATCGACAAAAAATGTGCTGACTTCATGAGTCGTTCCACAATCACCCAAATTGATTCAAACTTGCGTGGAGTGCACAGTAATCCTACCACAAAGTTCATATTAATCATTTCCCATTTTCACATTGGAATTTCTATGTTCTATGCCAACCCAATGGGCCTTTGGTGTTCGGCCTTCACTTGCTGACAATTTGGACATCTTACCATAAAATCTGCCATATTCCTCTTCATATCATTCCACCAATATACTTCCTTAAGATAATGATACATTTCTGTAGAACCTGGGTGCACGGAATACCTAGAAGTGTCAGCTTCAGTCATAATTCTTTCCCGGAGACCATCCACATTTGGAACACAGAGTCGCCCTAGGTACCTTAGTGTACCATTATCCATGCCAAGAGAAAAGGCCATGGTCTTATGTTTATGAATCCCCTCTTTTAACTGCACCAACAATGGATCATTGTGCTTCTCTTTGACTTCCACAACAAGCGATGATTCAGCCCTATTATGCACAATTACCCCTCCTTCACTAGAGTCCGTAAGACGAACTCCCAAACTAGACAATCGGTGAACTTCTTTGGCCAATGGCCTTTGATATGGAGCCAAGTGTGCTAAGCTACCCATAGATTTTTGGCTAAGAGCATCCGCCAAAACATTAGCCTTCCCCGGATGGTACAAAATATCAATGTCATAATCCTTGAGTAATTCAAGCCATCTTCTCTGCCTCCGATTCAATTCCTTCTGTTTGAAAATATATTTAAGGCTCTTATGGTGTGTGAATATATCAACATGGACCCCATATAAATAATGACGCCAAATTTTCAATGCAAATACCACTGCTGCAAGTTCTAAATCATATGTTGGATAGTTCTTTTCATGATTCTTGAGTTGCCTAGGAGCATAAGCTATCACCTTCCAATGTTGCATTAATACACACCCAAGCCCGATTCTTGAAGCATCACAATATACCACAAATCCATCTATACCCTCTGGTAGAGTCAACACCGGTGTTGTAGTCAATCTTGCTTTCAATTCATGGAAACTCTTTTCACAAGCATCTGACCATTGGAACTTAATTGCCTTATGCGTCAATTTAGTCAATGGAGAGGCAAGAGTAGAAAACCCCTTCCACAAACTTTCTGTAATATCCAGCCAAGCCTAAGAAACTGCAAATTTCTATTGGAGTTGTAGGCCTCAGCCAATTTTTCACAGCTGAAATTTTTTGAGGATCAACCTTAATTCCTTCACTAGAAACTACATGACCCAAGAATACGACTGATTCAAGCCAAAATTCACACTTTGAAAACTTTGCATATAACTGGTGTTGATGCAGGGTTTGCTGAACTACCCTGAGATGATCGACATGGTCTTCTCGACTTCGTGAATATACAAGAATATCATCAATAAACACTATCACAAAAGAGTCGAGGAATGGCTTAAAAACTCGATTCATAAGATCCATGAAGGCTGCTGGGGCATTTGTTAGCCCAAACGATATTACTAGAAACTCAAAATGCCCATACCGGGTTCTAAAAGCTATTTTCGGAATATCCCGCTCCCTGATCTTCTATTGGTGTTACCCGGATCTTAAATCAATTTTGGAGAAGTACCTCGCACCCTGCAATTGATCAAACAAGTCATCTATCCTTAGCAATAGGTACTTATTCTTGATTGTAACCTTTTTAAGTTGCCGATAGTCAATACACATACGTAGTGACCCATCTTTCTTTCTTACAAAGAGAACAGGTGCACCCCAAGGTGACACACTAGGTCGGATGAAACCCTTTTCTAACAAATCTTTCAATTGTTCCTTTAGCTCCTTCAATTCTGCCGTTGCCATTTTGTAGGGTGGAATAGATATAGGATGTGTGTCTGGCAACACATCAATCCCAAAATCAATCTCCCTATCTGGTGAGATCCCAGGGAGTTCATCCGGAAAGACTCCCGGAAATTCATTCAGAACAGGCACGGACTCAAGCGTAGGTGCCTCAGCATCGGTGTTCGTAACTCGGACCAAATGGTAAATACACCCCTTGTTGATCATTTTCGACCTAACAATCCTGGTTCAGCAATCAAGCTTGGCAAAACAAGAATAGAGCCAATCCATCCCCATTATCACATCAAAATCGACCATTCTCAATTCAATAAGATCTGCCACGGTGTCTCGACCATGCAATGTGACAACACAATCCCAATAAACCCACGTGGCCAAAATAGACTCACCAATAGGAGTAGATACAGAGAACGGCTCGTGAAGCTATTCTGGTTCTATCCCAAATTCCATAGAAACATAAGGTGTGACATATGACAAAGTGGAATCGGGATCAATAAGAGCATATACATCATGATATTGGACGATTAATATACCTGTGACAACATCTGGAGAAGCCTCTGAATTCTGGTGACTCCTCATAGCATAAAAACGGCCAGATCCTCCCAAAGTTTGTGCTCCACCCCTAGATGCACCACGCCCTGTGGGTGTTGGAGTGCCTCGAGCTGGAGGAGGTGCTGCGAATGTAGTAGCTACAGAACTAGCTGGCTGTGTTGGGCCCCTGCCCGCACCCTGGCGGGACGAACGACAATCCCTCTGAATGTTACCCCTCAATCCGCATCCGTAGCATATGGGTAAGTTCATGTAGCATATTCCTAGGTGCATCTTTCCACACCTAGGGCATGGGGGCCTCCTCTGCTGCTGGAATCTACCATCGTGATGACCTTGCTAATATGAGCCTCTGTTGCCCTGATTGGGCCTGAAACGGCTCCATTGCTGCTGCTGACTGGGCCCTGATGGCGGTGCACTGGCTGAAGACTGAGAAAAGGACTGTGATGGCCCTGACGACCCTCCTCTGAAGGCTGACTTGCCACCACAAGAAGAACCACCAAAGTTGCCCGCATACCGGGCCTTATTACTACCCTCTCGCTCCATTCTGTTCCTTAATTTGCGGGTCTCTGTGGCTTGAGCGAATGCCACCATCTTTCCATAGTTCATATCAGAATTCAAGGCGGTTGTAGCACCCTCATTAATTACCAAGGGACTAAGGCCCTGTACAAATCGGCGAACTCTAGCCTCCATTGTGGGCAGCATGTAAATAGCATATTTAGACAGGTACGCGAATCTCATATGGTAATCCCACACACTCAGGCTACCTTGCCTCAGGTTCTCAAACTCAACAGCACGGGCTGCATTAGTCTCGGCAGGCAATTAATGATCAATGAAGGCATCGGCAAACTCACCCCACCTCGCCGGAGGGCTCCCTTCTTCACGGGACTCCTCCCATAGTTCAAACCAAGAATATGCCACCTCTTTCAGGCGATAGGAGGCCAATTCCACTGCCTCTATTTTAGTAGCACGCATAACTCTAAGAGTCTTGTGCATCTCATCAATGAAATCCTGGGGATCTTCCTCTAGGTTATTACCCGTAAACACTGGAGGATCCAACTGGAGAAACCTGTTCACCCTGGAACCAGTAGAATCCCCTGGCTGACTGGAAGAAGTGGGTGCAACATTTGACCTCTGGGTCTGGGAAGCCACTATTTGAGCCAACATCTGTATGGCTCCCCTAAGATCAACATCAGAAAAACCAGAATCGGAAGCTGGAACTGGAGGTGGAATTGGTATATTAGTTGGAGGGACCGTTGCACCCTCAGTAGGTGTAGGGACAGGTGCGGTCTGATCAGTTGTAGTAGAGTCAGGTAGTGTAGTAGCTGGAGGAATATTCTCACTCTTTGGGTGTTGACCCGCATCATCAATTATATGATCAACTGTCACTACTAGGGTGACATTGGATCTTTGGCCAGTTCTTGCCTTCTTCTTAGGTGCCACGTACTGAAAATTAGAGCAACTCAGGAGTTAAAAGGGGGAACAATCTTACAACCAGCTTTATCGCACGATCAAGAACATGAAAGAAGGGTATTATTCCAAAATGTCCATGTAGCATCCTAATTATAGATGTGGTCGACAACGCACCGATAATAAGGACTCTACTAGACACGGCTCTGAGACATCCTAGGACACTTTAAAACCTTAAGCTCTGATACCAAGTTTGTCATGCCCCAAAATCGAGGAGCGCGACCGGCGCTCAACCGAGTGAACCCGACCGAGCAAGCCTATTAGATTTCCTTCTACCCAAACTCATCCACGAATGAAGATAATACATATTTTCATTAATTAGACAAAAAGGTGTTCATGTTCACAATAACAATTCATTACCAATAGTTCCATCATTTTTAGTCGTCTTAACTAGAACAAGTAATACAACCACAACATAACGTAGTTTGTCTTTCCTTACACCAATACACAACCCATACTATGTCTACGGAGCCTCTATATATAAAGAAGAGTACAATGATAATGCCGGCAACAAGGCCCCAGCTATACCTCAAACCGAATACATAAAGTACAAAAGATACATGACCCTAGAATGAAGTGGGGCTCACCGAGTCAGCTGGAAAGAAGGTGTACTGCTATCACTAATCAATATCTCCTGTTGTGGAACCACCTGCATCTATTTGAAGATGCAGCGCCCCGGTAAAAGGGACGTTAGTACCTTCGAATTGCACTAGTATGTATAACTAAATAGTCTCTCAATAGAATGACAAATAATACAAACAAGATTATCATAATATCAATGAAAGCCTTAATTAACATCAAACCTTAATTTAGGATCAAGACAGTGTTCAGATTAATTCTCATATCTCACATTGGGAGATTTCTAGTATCGATATACCATTGTCCACAATACCATTATTCACAATACTATTATTCACAAAACCAGTACCACCGTACTCTTAGCACGGAGTCTGATCACGACCCGATCGGCTAGGCCATCTCATTAGAGACATTAACCACAATTTCTCTCATTATCAATACCACCTCTTTAACACGGAGTCCGATCACGACCCGATCGGCTAGGCTATCCATTAGGGACATCGACCACAATCATAATTTCAAATTATAAATTTCCAGCACAATCAACACCATGTGAGCGGCATGGTATCCGATCACGACCGACATGCTAGGCTGTCTTATTTAAGACATCAACCTTTTTATATCAATCATCGCATTTCGTATTACTTTCACCTCTTTTCATCTCATTGGAACTAATGGCCATAATTATAAGATCATTCTTCATACATTGGCCATATTCAGTGTTTCATAGTCACCTTATCAATTTCAATTATCATCATCATCAACAATAACAAATACAATTCAAATTAAGGTGTGTAGTACACATGTGAGCAATTTAGAGTCTAAAGCACATAGAGATATTTCATAAAATTTGGCATAATAGCCTTCATTTGAAATTGACTTAAAGTCGAAACATTATTAATGCACAATCCATATTTTAACACATCCTCAATTGGTAACATAACATGAATAAAGTATTTGGGATGCTTGTTGAACATATATCTTTCAACTCAATCTTACTCGGAATAGCCAGTTTCGTAATGAATTACGCGGGACTTACATAATTTACATGAATATCATGGGATTCAATTATAAGAGAAGAGTTTAGCCAACATACCTCACTTGAGCTTCCTTAAACTCTAAAACATTCCAGAATTCTTAGCAACTTCAATCTATTGTAGAAATATAACAAATTGAATCAAAATTTGGAAGATGATCATAGTTCTAGCTCACTTGAGCATTTTATCAAACACTAGGTGTGCATAAGGTTTCAATGTCCTTTTTATGAAGGATTCCATCATCCCACAACCCAATCGTTACCATTTTTAGCTCAACAATCTTCCTATACCCTTTGATAACACATGCATGTAAAATAAACAACTCTCATGCCCAAATATTACATTGCTAGTTACCCATTTTCAGAAGATTTCGAAATTAGTGTTTAGGGTGTAGAATCTTACCTCTAAGATAAAGACCTAGTGAGCTTCCCTTCTAAATCTTCCAAAACTTGAGCAAGAATTGAAGAAAATTATTGAAGAACATCTTCTCACTCTAGGGCACTCTCTCTCACTCTAAAATATCAGATTATGGCTCACAAATGGCCCAAAGAGTGTATTTAATGAAATAGGGTCGGGTTTTAAAAACTCAAAAATGGAGCTCCGGAACAATTATGCGGTCGCATATGCGACCGCATATCGGTCGCATAATTGCTGATAAAATAGTCAAAAAAAGTTGTCTGTGTATGCGGTCCGCATAACTATTATGCGATCGCATAATGCACCACATAACATTTATGCGGTCACATAGTCGACCGCATAATTGCTTCAAACTGACCTAATTAACTATCTCACTCTATGGCCATTTATTGATATCGTGGCTGGATTTTGATTTCGGAAGTTATAGTAGGTCTGTTATGTCATTTATGCCTTGTGTGCCAAATTTTAGATCAATCCGAGGTGTTTAGGCTTGTTCGCCATTAGTTTTGAATTTTGAAATTTCATTAACTTCATTAAGTCGATTTGAGGTGCGATTTATGATTTTGATATTGTTAAGTGAGATTTGAAACATCGAGTAGGTCTGTGTTATGATTTGGAACTTGCCTGCAAAATTCGGGGTCGTTCGGAGTTGGTTTGATAGTATTCAGATGCTTGGTTGTAATTCTAGAAGTTCTTGAGTTCTCCCTTCAAATTTCTTGCGTGTTGATGTCTGATTAATGGTTTTGGGTATTATTTTGGTGATTTGATCATGCAAGCAAGTTCGCATGATGTTTCTAGACTTGTGTGGATGTTTGGCGTGGAGCCCCGAGGGCTCGAGTGAGTTTTGCGGTGGTTTCGGACCATTTTTAGTTGCTATACTTTGGCTATAGGGGTGTACATTGAGATCGCAGGGATTTGGTCGCGATAGCTAAGAGAAAAATAGGATAAATGGAGTTGTGAATCGCGATCGCGGAAGCCTTCATGCGATTGCATAGAAGAAAATCTCTGTTGCGCTGACGCGATTGCAATCAATAAGGAATTTGGAGATGATTCAAAAATGAAAGTTGTAGTCCTTTGTATCTAGTTTTCAGAAAATCAAACCATTTGTCATTTGAATTTTTGTACAAAAGGTTATGTCTAATAAACTACAGGATGTCTGAGAAGCGTTAGGAAGGGTCAAATGGATGTTTGTTCATCGCGATCGCGGGGAAATGGCCGTCATCACATAGGATAAAAATTGTCCTGCAAAATTTTGTACTGGCGATCGCAAGGTTTGTGATCACGATCATGAAGGGTACCCCTGGAACAATGTATAAAGTACTCTATTTCGAAGGTTTCATATATATATATTTGCATATTTGGAGCTATGGAGCTCGGATTGAAACGAATTTTGAAGCGATTTTCACCATATGGATTGGGTAAGTGTTCTCCACTCATTTTTTATTATATTTCATGAATCTATCTACCTTTTTTGGAATTTGATTGAGTATTTCGAGAGAAAAATTGGGAGTTTTAGTCTAAAGTTTCATAGAGTGAATTTTTGAGTTTTGAACATCGATTCAGAGTCAGATTTGGATGAAACTAGTATGGTTGGACTCAAAATTGAATGGGTTGTCGGATTTTGTGAGTTTTGTTGGGTTTTGATGTGCGGGCCTGGATCTGGCTTATTATAGCGCTTGGGCTGAAAGAGCCCCTCCGGAGTTTGCACACCTACAGTAAGCGCAATGGATATTATATTTGGGATGGAGTTCCCTGGGCATGAAGTTGCCCTATACATTCACATTTGGGATGGCATTCCCTAGGCACGGAGTTTCCCTATATATTCATATTTGGGATGGAGTTTCCTGGGCATGGAGTTGCCCTATATATTCATATTTGGGATGGAGTTCCCTGGGTTGGATTGGCCCTATATAGTACTAAGTGAGTGACTGTCAGATGTTATTTATATTGAGGGATGGATCTTCCCTGGGTTGGACCTACCCCGTAAAGTACAGAATGATTGAGTACTTTGAGAGTGTGAGTATATTAGTTCATCACTAACATGCATAGCATTTGACATGCGTACTTGAAATACATGCATAGAGATGCATTTTCTTCTACTACCCGGTTTTTGGTGACATTCATGATTTTACCTGTATATTGACATGTAGGCATAGAGATGTATTTTTCTCATGCTATCTAAAGATGAAATATCTTATTTATTGTTGAAAGGTTTTTGGGAAGAATCACAGTTTTCAAACTTACCTATATATTTTTGAGGTTTTCTGTGAAATATTTGGGATCTACTGTTATACTTGAAAAGAATGCCTATTTTTCTTAACTGTGAATGAGGTGAGTTATTTCTTGTACCATATTTATTATACTGTTATGAACTTTTGTTGGTTATTGGAGTTTGACTCTGACCCTTGTCCCAACTCGTCACTACTTTGAACGTAAGGTTAGGTCTGTTACTTATTGATTACATGGGGTCGGTTGTACTCATACTACACTTCTGCACCTTGCGTACAGATATTGTATGTTGATGTTGCTGCATGCGGAAGGAGCTGGATCATAAGATGTACATGCGTTCCTAGTTATGGCTATTACTTATCCTTGGTAGCATTAGATTCGAATTATGTTCATTTACATTTCAAACAGATGTTGTAATTATTTCAATTCAGTTTTATAAACAAATTTAAATTTTAGATGCTCATGATTTGTACTACAAATCCTTGGAAAATACTTGTATAAAAGTAGTTGTATTATCTTTTCTTCTCTTAATATAATCTCATTTGAGTTGGTTTTCTGTTAACTGGCTTACCTAGCGCGTTGGGTTAGGTGTCATTACGGCTAGTTGGATTTTGGGTTGTGGCAAGTTTGTATCATAGCTCTAGGTTCATAGATTCTACGAGTCATGAGCAAGTGTCTAGTAAAGTCTTGAGGATCGGTATGATGACGTCGATACCTATCTTCGAGAGGCTATAGGGAATTTAGGATAAAGATCCCATCTTTCTTTCCTTATCGTGCGGTATTGATTCAGCTTGAAGCGTAACTCTTTGAATCCCATCCACGCATCCGTGTGTACATGAGAGCGCTCAGTATCAGCTGTACATCGACGTCTTATGAATCCTTGGGTGAGGTGCGAGATGTGATTTTTGTATGTTGATGATGGGCCAATCTTGATGACTTGAGGCCGGGTTTTGACTGTAGCTTGAGCACGGGTATTTCAGTTGTTTGAGCACGTGCTTTTGGACTTATAAGTCCGGCACTATCTCTATTTGTAGAATTTGCGGCTCGATGAGCGGTTGGATGGCTATATTATGAGTATGATGTGATTGCACGATGTGTTTAGATGGTTTGATTGTGACAAGACTAGTTTTCTTGAAATGTAAAAAAAAGGACTATTGGGTGCTAGATTGTTGTCTTGATGTGACATATAGTCTCGAGTTATGAGTGTGTTGAAAGATTTTTCATGTTGTTTAATTGTGGAACGAAGTAGATTTTCATGTCTTGTTATGAGTTCAGAGTCAGGAAGATTTAGTGATGGAGTAGTAATCGTGGTTGCGAATGTCACGCCCCGACCTCGGGGAGCATGACCGGTGCTCAACCGATATACCCTGGCCGAGCAAGCATGCTAGATGCCTCTACCCAGCCTTTCCCATTGACAATATGAGAATCAATACAAGTGATAGACATGAGAAAAGTCAAGTATTCCACATTCTTTTTCCATTACTCAAAGGATATTAATTTATAATTTTCAAAATATTACAAGATTATAGATATGATGAAAAGCATGTTTGCACAAATACTAACACTTATCAGTTTAATTCCCAATATCAAACACCACCCACAACCTGTCTATAGAGCCTCTAAGTACAACAGAAGAGTAGTATGGAAGTGCCAGCGACAAGGCCTCGGCTATACCTCCAAACATAAAGTATAAAGTCAAATTACATGAAGCCCGGAATGGAGTAGGGCTCACCAAAATATGCTGAATAGAGAGTAATTGCTAAAGAGGATCAAAACCGCCCGCTGACAAACCATCTACATCCATTGAAGATGCAGCGCCCCTGACAAAAGGGACGTTAGTATATATGGAATAGGACTAGTATGTAAAGCTAAATGTCCACTTTCAAAATACAGTGCCAATATAAGAAAGGGAAAATCATATAAGCAGTAAGTCACAATCAACAATATCCAAATACCTAGTTAAAACATAACAATTTTTAAAATACGAAATAATATATATTTTGGGTTGGGAGATCATTAATACTGATATACCACCGTGTTTTCAGCACGGAATTCGATCACGCCCGATCGGCTAGGCCATCTCCCCATGAACAATGTCGTTTGACATGTGGTGCGAAAGAAAGGTGTTACCAAGAGTAGTACCAGCATGTGCGCCACATGGCGTCTGATCTCCACCCGATCGGCTAGGCCGCCTTCTCACATATGCCGTGTGGATTGACTTTCCAATTCCAGCTAATATCAACCTCATCCCAATTAAGGGGAATAATCACAATCACATCAATATCTCAATACCATACCAAACAAGGGGAATAATCACAATCCGCCCCTACACCGGCACATGTAGTTTCGGGTATGGGCCTTATGACCCACCCTTTCTGGTTTGCTAATGATACTCCCAAAAACATTTTTGGTTTGTACACAAGGGAAACAAAAGAAAAAATATATTTTATATTCATCTCATTACTTTTCACACAATATATTACCTCGTTAGTAACTTCAACCATTCACAACATCATTATAATTTCATTGGCTCTCTTGGCCATACTTAGGATTCCTCATCCCAAGGCACGGTGGTCGTATCTTATATTCCATACTTTAATTTTTTTACTTTCAAGGATCATCAACATAAACATAAACATCAACATATAGAATATTCTAAAAATCACAGCTTTAAGTTCATTAGTAATGAAGACTTTAAACACAATGGATTTCTTTTCAAGAAATGGAGTAAAATGGTTGGCAATCGAAGCACAAATTAAAATCATAAACGAGTAACACCTCATTTAATCTTGAAATACTTTTCTCCAAAAAGGCGAAATATACAATTTCAACTCATGAATATATATATATATATATATATATATATATATATATATATATATATATATATATATATATATATATATATATATAAGAGCTAAAGACCCATTGGAAATACTTACAAAGTATAGCATTAGTTAAAATAACCACGTTTGGGCATAAGTATAACTCTCATTATTGGCATGGTGGCCACACTTTCCATCTCCAACCCCCTCCTTTCACTTTCAAGCATCCTTATAGATTATCAACAACAATGCATTTTTACTCAAGACTTTAAATACACATTTGAGCTACTAAGCAAATTAAGGGTCTTAGGCATATCTGATTTCTTACACAATTCGACATGCTAGTTTTTATTAGAATAACGTTTTCAGATCATAACATATTAACACACAGCACATGCTTAAGCACCTTCTCAACTAGCAACTCAACATACAAGAAAGTTTGGAATACAAATTGAACGCATATATATTTTGACACAATGCTTATTCGGAATAATCAATTTATAATGAGCAACACGAGGCTTATAAGTCCATTGTGGGGGTCCAATTCTAAAAGATAAGTTTAGACAACATACCTTGTTTGAGCTTTCCTTAAGTTACTACAATGTCGCAACACTTCTAGCTATAACAATCTATAGAAAGATAGCAAAAATCAGATAGTAATTAGAAGGATTCACATGGTGTAACTCTCTTAGGAATTTTGTCAAAAACCTAGTATGCAAAATAGATTACAAAGATCTACAATGGTAATCCCTTCCTCCCTCAACCAATTTCAACAAAAAAAACTAACCAAAATGGTTCATTAATCCCACATACTACAACCTATTGTCACATGCATGGCCTATTTCCAACCCCTACAATATACTAGAACTCATAACCTCTTGCATAAAAGCTTAGAAGTAGGACTTACCCGGATAGATGATAATCTAGTGATTGGTTTCCTTGATTCTTGAAGGTTGGTGCAAGATTGGACGATTAGAGTGTTAGGTTTCCTCCTTATCTCTCTAAAATGCTCTTACCTCTCTCTAAAATCATCAAGTAATCGCCCCAAAATAAGACCAAAGGCTATTTATCAAAATGGAGTCGGTCTATAAAAATAGGAAAATGGACCCTCCGAACTCAGGTCTGTGGTCGCAGAATGGACCGCAAACAGATATGCGGTCCGCCAAAATGATGCCCGACAACTGGAATGGTCTGGACAGGTATGCGACCGGTCTGCGGTTCGTAGACCACTTATGCGGCCGCAGAATGGACCGTATAATGACCAAACAAAATTCTTCGTGCCAAATACGGAAAATGCGGACCGGGAAATGGATATCTGATCGCACAATGGACCGCAAAATGGTCTTCAAAATTTAATAATTTGTTGCTCAACTCCGCGATAATTGTGCGGCCCACAAAACGGTTCTGTGATCGCAAAATAGACCCCATAATTGCCTTTTTCTGCCAAAAATATACATCCAACACCTCGATGCATTCTTTAACCCAAAATGTCTGTACCGCGGCGAGCAAGCTCGCCGCGAAGATTAACTACTACATCTGTACTCATTACCCAACTTCGCCACCACAAAACTAAGATTCCTTGGCGAAATTTTACGAGGCCTTACATCATCCCCCACTTAGGTTCATTCATCCTCAAATGAGGAGTAGAGTCCGTCCAGAACACCCAACATAATTCATTTCTCCTTTCACACATCATAAATCCCCAAATTTGACTAACTCCCAAATGTTTTTAGAAATTTTGGCAGAGTCTCCCCTGTAATTGGCCTACCCACCTATCAGATAACCACCAAAACAAGTCCTAACAACACATCCACAACTGAATAAAGTATCACCATATATTTTAATAACACCGACCTCAACATCAAGAGCATTACATTAACAGAAGTGGTGTCTTGACATAAATTGTACACATTTAAATGATAACACATAGAAAGTACCTTTTGAACTACAACCATTTGGCTCTACAAATGAGTGAGAATATTCCCTTTTCACAAAACCCTCGGCCTTCGAGGTGATCTCCTCGACTCACAGACTTGGCCACAACACTTTGATGGAGGCAATCTCACCTTCCGAACTTATCTAACAAGGATGACAATTAGGTACCTCTCATAAGCAAATTACCCATTAACTTTACCTTCCATAGCTTCCACTGGAATTATAGACAAATGACTCCTAACTACCTTTTCGGGCATAGACATAAGAAAGACCGGGTGTATGGAGAACAACGATGAAGACACATCACACTCATAGATTGGCCTATTTCTTTCAAGATTCCATAAGGCCCAATGTGTACTACACTTACTTTACCTTTATTAACAATTCATATAATATCTTCATGATGAAAATCTTGATAATAACCCGTTCACTTCCTTCCACTCTAAATCTCTACGCCGAACACCCAAACTAAACCTTTGGCGACTTTCAACAATTATTCTACGATGTGCTAGAATGAATATGACTATAGAGTTCCTACCCAATATGTTCGATCATGGAATAATGCTTCTTCTTTGACATGTTTGAACCTACAACTCTCGATAGATTTACTACAAACAGGAACAACGAGGTTCGAGATTAGACTAGAATTATTCAAGAATCCATCAATGTACTGAGAAGGGCATTTCAGGAGGTTATATCCTAAGAGACATGAAGGTTACTACCAATAGCGATGTCATGGTTAATCATCATGATGATATCATTGGTTAGAAAGGTTCTAATGGGTGATATGATGCTCTAGGGAGAAAGGTGCCCTTGGTCTTGACGGAGATCCTATTAAGGACCCTTATGAAAAAGGAAGTGTTGCAGCAACATATGGAAGGATGCGACCTCTCACGGTTATCCAACAAATGTCAAGAAACTAGCACAATGAATTCACTAACTAAGGAATACAGTTAATACATGTTGTAGAGGTGTAAAGAGAAAATGAACATTTTTTACGAGCTAGACATGTTTATGCTATATTAACTCCCAAACTGCAATATAAGGCCACATCATGGGCAACTACAATACTTGGAACAAAGTGAGCTACTTACTGCGTAATGTCCTAAGAGGACAAGAATGTTATATTAAGATGGGAAAAACAAGATCTTCCTATGACGGATGTGTGAGGATCTCAAATTTCATAGAGACTTGATGCAAACAAGGGACCATTTCAATTGACATGTATAGATATAATAAGTGCTAAGATATGCTCTTTTGTTACTAGATAGTGAAAAGGGTCTATGACAAAGTTAACAAAGGGAGTAAAGTGATTCCTTAAATCCTACGAGCCACATACACATAAGAGGGAGAGAGAGGCTCAAGAAAGATCTCAACACTAGGCTATCTCAAATTAGATTTGACACCACGTAGGTAAACATTGTGATGGTGTACGCATAAGCACAAGTGAGCAGATGTTGAGAATTTAGGGAAGCAAGTGGAAAGTATTAGCCTAGGGTTATAACTCAATTCAAGGACATAATTATAGAGCTCAATCCCGCAATAGGTTGTAAATAAGAGAAATTGTGATAAAGAGGCTTCACAAATGATAGGTCTCGTTCAAAGAGTAGATACAGAGAATGGCTCATAAAGTTGTTCCGATTCTATCCTAATTTCCATAGCAACATAAGGAATGACATATGACAAAGTGGAACCGGGATCAATAAGGGTATATAACTACTACATCTGTACTCATTACCCAACCTCGGCACCATAAAACTAGGATTCCTCGAAAAAATTGTACGGGGCCTTACAGCGAATAGGTATAGCAAGATGCCAATTTGAGGCCAAGCAGTTGGGTTATCTCCTGCGGAATAATCTACGAGGGTGTGATCCTTATAATGTTGTGTGGAGTTTCTTTTCTACCAGTAGGGTATATGTGTTGAGATTTGAATTTGAATTTTGTTGAGAAAGTCGACCCGACCATCACGTGGATGTACGTGGACTTAGTAGATGATTTGAGGTGCTATATGGTTTGTGTTATGTGAGCTTATAAAGGATTTAGTTGAATCTCCCTGCGATATTATGGTAGTAATAGAGTATGGGTATTTTGAGTTATAAAGTGTTTTGATCTATGGCTTTGAGCCAAGTGGGTAAGTCTGCTATCACTGATTTGATTGCGTGGTTATGTGTTGTACTGGTTTCGGTTTGAGGCATACTTGTGAATCAGATATGACTAGGAGAGGTGGAGAGCGATGATGACTCGAGTAAAGGAATTTCTGGATACGGGTTATGTTACACTTTATGGGTATATAGAAATCATGGAATGAGTTGAGTTGTTATTTGTGACGGATGTAGTGTGCACGGTGTATGAATTTGCTCGGTTGCGTTAAGGCAGGATTACTTCTTTGGGGTGTTATGATGCTAATTAAGCATAGGCAGTTCGGCCTGTTTGGATGGTGCAATTGATATTTGAGCATAGTGGATGACTATCGAGAAAGTTCTAATGGATTCAAAATTTTTATGTAGCTATCGTGAATTTTTCCGGATTTGTATACGGCTAAAATCTGAGATTTGCATCGCATGGTGTCCGGACTTGCGGTATTTCTATATCATTATGGGTTTTACATTTCAGTAGTAGAAATGTGAAGAAAACGACTTTAGATTCACAGAAGGTCTCTTCAGAGTGGGTGTCTCGGTTGTGGTATTTTTGGGGTGCTTAAGAGGGAATACAGCGGCTTATAGGCCTTAGGGCAGTGTGGTTTTATACTAGGATCTCGTGGGTGAGTTTTGGTTAAGGATCGTGGTGTTCTAGCAAGGGAAGTGTCCAATTTAGGGTAATTCGGAAGGAACTCAGAGAAATAGGACAACTTGGTAATAGCTTGGATCAGCACGGTAATGGATATTATCGATTCTTTGGGTACTTATGATGTGATGAGCCTCTACAGATGTTTCGTGGCTGCTCTTGGGTTTTGGCAACTTGCGTAGCTTTGTTATGTGCAAATGTATTCCAAAGCGTTCTTAACGGTTTCTACCATGGTTCGAGTTGTATATTTCCTACTAGCGTGAAGAACATGTTACATATTGTAATTTTCTCCTGGATGAGATCAAATATAAGGTTTCTGACTGATCGGGTATGGCTTAGAATTGATTATAAGATTCTCACACTTTTCATATGATGGCATAATAGATGCGGTATGTTGTGTGGGATTTAGATTTGCATGTGCAAGGTCACGATTCATAGTTGGAGGGAAGGTCATGAATTTTGGACAGCATGGACAATTTCAGATATTTAGATGAATGGTATAACTACTAGGTAATTCCTGAGAAGGGTGGGCATTTTAGAAATCACACTGTGTGTTGACTTACGGATGCTTCCTTGGTATTGCGGTACTCTCCTGGTTGATGTTCAAATTTTGTGTATGGCACGGAAGAATTATAGAAATATCTCTTGTGGGGATGATTGTGTGTGAGGGATGTATTAATCGTTCGCGTGGTGGAGTTGGTATTTGCTATGGTGATTCATGTGTTCTATGGATTTGGCGACTGGGAGTTCTCGGAAACAAATTATTTCGGGGTTGCGGACTATGAAGGTGTAGCCAAAGTTAGCTATATGGTAGCACGTACTATGGTTAGTCATGATGGACTTTCAGAAGGCTATTTATCTAATTGGGGATGACCGAAGTTGATTTGGGGGCTCATTGGTAGGCCTAATGAGGATGTGTACTCTACACCGGGTCAGATTGGTTGACTCTGTACTGCTATAGTTGAGGGATGTGCCATTCGGTTAGAATTGATATTATTTGTATCTGATATGTTCTATGATTTACTCTTTTATGACACGAGGGGCAGTGATTTGTTGGTTATACGCATACATGGTATGGTTCTATTTTAGGATTCGAGCGAAGTGGTTATTGGGATGTGGAATGGTTGATTGCGCCTTGGTTATGGCCTTTTCAGGTTGTGGTATATCGTGTTATTTTCTTCTCCGTTATTATGGTCATGCACCTTGGGTACTTGATGTCAAAATGCGCGTGGTTGTTGATTTTGAGCTTTGTGGCTTAAGGTATTGACTAATGTTAGGATGGGGTAGCGCATTGCAGTTGAGTTATGTTGAGATATTATCCTTTGTGATTGATTCATGTGTCTTGGTTCTACTATTTATGATCGGCTCAGAGCATTGCGGTTGTAGTGGTACTTGTTGAGCTTGCGGGGCGGTTTTTACATTAGAGTCATTTTTCATTTTTGGGTGTATAGAGTTATTGTGTAGTGGTGCACGGATTGCACAGTTTGTGGATCTAGGTTGAATTGGTGTTGTATGTTAATAAAAAGGTTGTGTTTGATGAGATGAGGTCATTGGACCTAGAATAGGTACTATCGGATTTGATTGCAGTATGTATAGAGGAATAATATCGAAGGTGAACTTAGAATTTAGACTACGGTTCTTGTCAGACGATAGAGGGCTCCATGACTTGTTGATCTGATGAGTGGTTATAAGTTTCTGCTTGTTTCTTTTATCATCTACATTGTACTAAGTTATTGAACAAGGTTTCATTTGATATGAATTTTTTTAGTATTGGGTTGGTTATCGAGCAGTTACGGTGATTAAAAATTATTGCTATGAGTATTCGAGTTATGTGGTTGTGTCTTGGGTGATGGTTATGGCTTGATGCAGTTTGTTCAGAATTATACAGTGTGTAGAAGCGAGATTCGGGTCTTATAGGAAATTTTGGGTGTTGAAAAATTGGATTCTAAGGTTATGGGCTCAAGTTGTGTTGAAGATCGTCAGCTAGGTTGTTTCGTCAGGCTTATATGGATTAGGGTGATGTGGGATCACCCCCGAGTATGTGCATAGTAAGGTTACTCAGCGATTTGATGGCTTCGGAACGACTCTTGAAACGTTCGAGGACGAACGTATATTTAAGTGGGGGAGAATGTAACGACCCGACCGATCGTTTTTAGCAATTGCACTTCGCTCGGTAGTTTGGGGGCACAAGTAGCTCTGTATGACGTATTATGACTTGTGTGAATTGTTGGCGTTGGTTTTCAGGTGTTTCAGAACTTGTTTGGAAGAATGAACTTCATTGTTGAAGCTATAAGTTGGAAGAGTTGACAAAGTTTGAATTTTTAGTATTCGACCTCGGATCGGAGTTTTCATGATTCCGTTAAGTTCGGATTGTGATTTTGGACTCGGGTGTAGGTCCGGATTTACATTTGGATAATTCTAAATGGTTTCGGCACTAATTGGCGAAAGTTGGAAATTTGATGTTTGGATATATTCATAGGTTTGACCGAGGTTTGACTTTATTGATGTCGGGGCTAGATTTTGATTCCGGAAGTTATATAGGTCCCTTATGTCATTTATTACTTGTGTGCCAAATTTGAGATCAATCCGAGGTGTTTAGGCTTGTTCACCGTTAGTTTTGAATTTTGAAAGTTCATTAACTTCATTAAGTCGATTTCAGGTGCGATTTGTGATTTTGATGTTGTTAAGTGCGATTTGAAATATCGAGTAGGTCTGCGTTATGATTTGGATCTTGACTGCAAAATTCGGGGTCGTTCGGAGTTGGTTTGATAGCATTCGGATGCTTGGTTGTAATTCTAGAAGTTCTTGAGTTCTCCCTTCAAATTTCACGCGTGTTGATATCCGATTCATTGTTTCGGGTGTTATTTTAGTGATTTGATCGTGCGAGCAAGTTCGCATGATGTTTCTAGACTTGTGTGGATGTTTGGCATGGATCCATGAGGGCTCGGGTTAGTTTTGGGGTGGTTTTTGACAATTGTTTGGCCATTTTTAGTTGCTAGGTTTTGGCTACAGGGGTGTACATTGTGATAGCGGAGATTTGGTCGCGATAGCGAAGAGAAAAATAGGAAAAATGGAGTTGTGAATCACAATCGCGGAAGCCTTCACGCGATCGCATAGAAGAAAATCCATGCTGCACAGACCCAACTTTGGAAGCTTGTAACTTGCAATCTATAAAGAATTTTGAGATGATTCAAAAATGAAAGTAGTAATCCTTTGTGTCTAGTTTTCAGAAAATCCAACAGTTTGTCATTTGAATTTTTGTACAAAAGGATATGGCTAATAAACTTTAGGCTGTCTGAGAAGAGTTGGGAAGGGTTAAATGGAAGTTTGTTCATCGCGATCGCGGGGAAATGGCCGCGATCGCGTAGGGTAAAAATTGTCATGCAAAGTTTTGTAATCGCGACTCTAATTTACTACACTTTAGATGATTTTGAGCCTTAATCGCTAGTGTTTGGCTCTAATTATACGTTTAATGCTTGTAGAAGTGATTCCGAGCTATGTAGATGTTATAGGATGAATTCTTGATATTTTGGTGCTTTGAAGTCTGAGTAAAAGCCCAATGATTAAGTTGAAATCGAGTTCGGGGATCAACAGACAATAGTGTATTCAAAAGGAGAAATGAAGAATCGAGTCGGACGTCACCCAGGTATGCGACCGCGCACTAGGCACGCATGGGAGGAAGAACACTACACAAAGTGCGCAGCCATATGCGCGAGCACACTCCCAGGTGCGCGGTCGCGCACGTCTAACTCCAGAAAGAGTCCTATTTCGCGTAGGAGAAGGTGTGTTCATTTGGGCCCAACCCTACTTGGTATATATTCATGGAAAAACGGTAATTTTGGGACTTTTCACATACTTTAGACCTAAGGAGGGTAAGGAGAAGTGGGATAAGCAAGAGCACAAGGATTTAATCATTCAATCGTCACTCAAGAAAAGAGTTTGGATGGTTGTATGTTTTCCTTTAACTTAAACTTATTTGTGATGAATTACTCCATATATATGGAGTAGTTCTCTTTAGGGACTATTTTCCTTTAACTTAAACTTATTTGTGATTATAACTCTAGTTTTTATGTGTAAATGTTTTTGGATGATGTAATTGTTGCATCTATATTCAAATGTTCAGGTAATCGAGAGAGGCATAACTTGTGATATCGTTGCATTCTTAGTAATCGAAAGAGGCTAATTGAATTATTGTTTAATCCTAGTTAGGAGGATAATCGAGAGAGGTTCTCCTAAAGACCAATCCATTACGAATTCTTGCATATCTTCGCTGAGCTTAAATTGGTTCATATTGTGAGGTTGAGACTTAATCGAGAGAGGCGTTTCTACTAAACGTTTGAACTACTAATTGAGTGAATTCGAGAGACTAACTTGAACATTAGAAGTGAATTAACTAGATTTAAATCCCAGATATTTATTTTACACCTATCCAATCAATCCCTGTTTTCTCCCATTAATATCTTCCTTGTTGACTTTTGTTTGAGTGTCATTCGTCAATAAGTTAGATTCTTAGTTAATTTTAGTTTTAGTCACATAAATCTCAACTGTCGATCATCTTGGATAGCAATTAAGCAATAAACTACAAAAATATTGTTTAACTCCAATCCCTATAGATACGATATTATATTATACTATATTCGACTAGCGAGCATATTTAAGTGTGTGTTTTGCGCTCGTCAATTTTGGCATCGTTGCTGGGGATTGACAATTAATAGTGTTTGAAATAGTTTGTAGTGCTAATTCAGGAATTTTTCTTTTTATTTTATTTTTCTCTTTTTACGTTTTTGGTGTTACTTGATTATGCGCAGGCTACAGGTTAGATTGGTGCATGACTCGAACCTCTGGGAAGGAAGTGCCCCCTTATGAACCAGAAATCGAGAAACAACTGCGACAGCTGAGGAAGGAAAGAAATCTCCCCGAGAATACACAGAAGGTTGGGCAATCCTCAACCAAGGAAGTTATGGTGGGAGATGAGGATAATGTTGAATTGGCTGCAAAAGAGGCAGCCCAGCAAAGAGAAAAAGATGCACGAGATGCTGATGAGACACCTCTTAGAAATGCACAACTTGTCTATGAAGAGGAGAAGGCTCGGAGAATTGCTCAGAATCTACCTTTGGGTGCAGACCAATTCGGAAATATAGCTCCTGGTGCTGGGAGACCACTGGGTAATTATGCTAGACCAGTCTACAACCAAGGCTTATCAAGTGTGAGACCAACTCTAGTTGCAGCTAACAATTATGAGTTAAAGCAGGGGTTGCTTCAAACCCTTCAAAATAGTAGTGTCTTCAGAGGAAAGATAAACGAAGATCCAAACAGTCATCTAATAGACTTCGAGGAGATTACGAACACCTTTCAATACAATGTTATGTCACAAGATGCCGTTTACTTAAGGGTGTTCCCCTTCAAACTCAAAGATGATGCAAAGCACTGGCTTCGAAGCTTGCCTAATGGATCGATTAGAACACGGGATAAGATGACCAAAAAATTTATTGATAAATATTTCCCATCAGCTAAGACGGGCAAGTTGTGAAGAGAAATTCATAACTTTTGCCAGAACGAGACTGAAACTGTGTTTGAAGCCTGGGAGAGGTTTAAGGAGATAGTGTGAAAATGTCAACATAGCGGCATTGAACTGTGGTTGCAACTCCAGGACTTTTGGGATGGATTGACACCCGCCGCTCATAGAACATTGAGCAATGCAGCTGGAGGCCCGTTGATGAAGAAGACTCCAGAGGAGATAGTCACAATTCTAGATGAGTTATCTGAAGATGCAAATCAGTGGCCCTATGAGATTGCTGAAAAAGAAGATCAACTAGTGTTCACCAGGTTGATGCTAACACATCTGTGCAGGTACAACTTGATGCCATGGAGAAAGAGATAAGGAAGTTGACCTTAGCTTCAATACAGAGTGAGAATCATGCAGCTTGTGATATATATGGAAGAGTTAATGTTGTTGGGAATTATAACTTCAATGCAATGGGTCATAAGCACCCCGATTTTTTTATGGAGTTCACCTGGGTGGTACTGCAAATGCATGGCAACAAAACAATCCCAGATTTCAAGGACATGTAGCTCCTGGTTTTGTGAAACGGTCGAGGCCGCAGTTCCATCCTCAACAGTAAATTCAGTCTGGGTTAGAAGATCTACTGAAGTCCTTCATTGTCAAGACAGATGAGAGATTAGATGCTCATGGTTCAGCTATCAAGGAACTTCGCACTGGTTTGCAAAATTTGGAGAAGCAAGTGGGATAAATTGCAACTGTATTGTCCGAGAGAATCCCAGGGACTCTGTCATCTGACACTGAAAGAAACCCCAAAGAAACGGTTAATGTTGTGACCTTGAGAAGCGGGCAAGTGTTGAAAGATCCCACTCCAGTCCAAAAGGAGGTGGTACCTGAAAAAGAAGTTGAGGAGAAGATGAAAAATGAAGTTGATAAGAAGAAGAAAGGTAAGAAAGAAGCTGAGAAAAATAAGGAGGAGGAAATTTCAAGAAGGGAGGAATCTAATGAGAGCGAGCACATGCCCGCTCTACCTTTTCCCTAAAAGTTGTATAGAGAAAAGATGGACAAGCAGTTTGAGAGTTGCTTAGAGATGCTGGGACAATATAATGTAAACTTGTCATTCACAGAAGTTCTCTCACAAGTGCCAACTTATGCCAAATTCTTGAAGGAGGTCCTTATAAAGAAGAGTAAGATAGAAGAGACCTCAGTGGTCAAGCTCACCGAGCATTGCAGTGCAGTCTTGCACAACAAACTCCCACAAACGTGTGGAGATCCAGGGAGTTTTACTATACCTTACTCATTAGTCACTCTTACTTTTGAGAAGTCTTTATGTGATTCTGGTGCCTTAATTAATTTAATGCCTTTGTCTATTTATAGGAAGGTGGAGAATGAGCTTTGAGAGATAAGGTCTGCACCAATATCTTTGCAGCTGGCTGACCAAATAACTATAATACCCGAGGGAATAGTGGAAGATATCTTAGTTCGAGTAGATAAGTTTGTGTTTCCTGTAAATTTCATTGTGGTGAAGATGGAGGAGAACAAAGAGGTTCCCATTATTTTAGGAAGACCATTCTTAGCGATGGGCAGATCAATATTAGACATACATGATAGAAAGCTCATGCTTAGAGTGGTTGATGAGACGGTGACTTTCGAGATGAATGTGGAGATGGGGGTGAGAAAGGAGAAGCCAGCTGCAAGTGTAGAGTGGAGAGTAAAAAGCTCGAAAGAGAAGGTCCCAGTGATTAAGAACGACAGGTGTGGGGTGTACCCCAAGAAAGTTGAGAAGAAGTTGTCTGCGTGGATGTGTACACTAGTTCGGGCAAGAAGAATGGAGCCCGACTTTGACTTAGACCCAGACTAGATATTCAAGGAAGTTTTCTCTACCTTATGCTTTTTAATTGTGTCACGACCCAAGTCGTCATGGCGTCGGACACCATTGTCAGGCAAGCCAACAATAAATACTAAATTGGGTTCTCATTTTTATTACTTTTGAAATCATATTTTCCTTTAATATACATAGTAAAGAATGGGGATTTACATAGTAAATAATAATACTTTTAACAAGTTCACTAGAGATTGGATCGCGTCGCACGTCCCTCGGCAGTGTACACGTCACTATGGATCGGGACGTACGACCTCGGTAGAAATCATGCATAATAATAATAATAAGTACATGATACTTTGCTATTTTAATTGCAGCTTGTGAATTTAATTAATAGATTGGGAATTGTTGCATTTGAAGGAATTTAATTATTTCTGTTGGTTAAATAAAATTATTGTTAACTCTGTGAATCATGTTGATTTAAATATTTCTATTTTTATGTCAATTATTATTATTAACCCTTAGTGTACGTACTCATGCTACACTTGCTGCAGAATTTTGTGCAGGTACGTATATGTCTAGCGGCGTTGTGGGCGCAGAGGTGTGGTTAATACGGATACTTAGGTGAGCTACATTCTACATTACGATCCGCAGCCAGTAGAGTCTCCTTTAGAGTTATTTATATTATTTTTGTCTAATTTGTATTCCGGACAGTTGCTGTATTTTATTTTATATTCCTAGTAAATGCTCATGCACTTGTGACACTGAGTTTAGGGAGGATTATGGGCTGCATCTATACTGCCGAGGCATTCGGCCCGCTCCACAAGAAAGGAGGACATTTTCTTATGTACCTCCAGAATGAGAGTTTATTTATTGATAGATTAGTACGAGAGGATGCACAATTTCCTTTAACAATTAAATAATTTATACAGAAAAATTAAGTATATTAGATTTCCATCTTTTAGTATATTTTCCTAACAATTCACAATATGTTTCAAATAATTTAATTAAATAAAGAATATAATTTACACAAGTAATTCATGATTTGAGTCCTAAACTACCCGAACTTTAGCATAAATAGTAGCTACGCATGGACTCTCATCACCTCGTGCGTACGTAGCCCCCCCACAATTAGCAACAATTATTAATTTAATCACATATGGGGTAAATTCCCCTTCACAAGATTAGACAGGAGACTTACCTTGTCTCAAAGTCAACTTCCCGATCACCACGTCGCATTAAATTTCCAATTCGATGCCGAAAAATCCGAAACTATCCAAATGTTATAAAAAATAATTAATACATTCTCAATAAATGTATTAAATTAATTACCCAAGCCAAAATGGAAAAATTCCTAAAATTCACCTCGGGTCCACGTGCCCGGATTTCAAAAATATTTGGAGAAAATCGTTACCCATAATCTCAAGAACTCAATTATACAAATTTCCATCCAATTCCATAACCATTTTCGTGGTTAAAATCGCATTTTTATTAAAACCTAGGTTTTTCACCTAAACCCTTGATTTCCACAATTTACAGGTTATAATCTACCCATAATCTATGTATTTAATTCAAAGTGTGTAGAATTAACTTACCTTCGAGTTGCTAGTTGAAATCCCGTCTCAAAAATCTCCAAACATCATCCAAGAATGAAGAAAAGAGCAAAAATGCTCAAACCCTCATTTTAATACTCACTGCCCAGCGATCTTCGCACCCGCGATGATTTCTTCGCACCTGCGGTCTTCACACCCGCGGAAAAACTCTCGCGCCTGTGATGTCCGTGAATGCAATGGATTTCTTCGCACCTACGGTCGTCGCACCGGCTGTAAAATTCTTCGCAGTCGCGGTCTTCGTACCCGCTGTAAAATTCTTCGCAATCGCGGTCTTCACACCCGCTGTAAAATTCTTCGCACCCGCGGTGCCTGGACAGCCCATGCATTTCCGCTTCTGCGACTCATGCCTCACTTCCGCAAGCTCGCACCTGCGGCCCTTTTTGGTGCAGGTGCGATCGTACCAGATGTCCAGCTGCTTCAGCTCCTCCTCCAAATCCAAATTTGATCCGTTAAGCATCCGAAACTCACCCGAGGCCCCCGAGACCCCATCCAAACATACCGACGAGTCTTAAAACATCATACGAACTTAGCCGAACCTTAAAATCACATCAAACAACGCTAAAAACACGAACCACCCTCCAATTCAAACATAATGAACTTTGAAACTTTAAATTTCTACAATCAATGACGAAACCTCTCAAATCACGTCCGATTGACCTAAAATTTGGCACACATGTCATAATTGACATTACGGACCTACTCCTACTTCCAGAATCAGATTCCGAACCTGATATCAAAAAAGTCCACTCCCGATCAAACTTCTTAAAAACCTTCAAATTTCTAACATTCGCCAAATGACTCCAAAATGACCTACGGACCTACAAATTAATATCTGGACGCGCTCCTAAGACCAGAATCACAATACGGAGCTATTCCCCTACTCGGAATTTCAAACGGACCTCGATTACTCCAAAACCTACTCCAAACCAAATTTAAAGAACATTAAACCTTTAAATAGTTGATTTTTTTACTATCAATCGCCAAAACGCTCCTGGGTTGTCAAAAACCTAATTCGAACATACGCCCAAGTCCAAAATCATCATACGAACCTATTGGAACCGTCAAATCCCGATTCTAGGGTAGTTTTCTCAAAATGTTGACCGAAGTCAAATTTGCCATTTTAAAGCCAAACTAAGGAATCAATTGTTACGATTTCAACCCGATCACTTCCAAATTCCGAACCAACAATCCCCGCAAGTCGTAAATTAATAAAAACACATACCGGGGAGTCTTATTTAGGGGAAGGGGGTTCTAACAGTCAAAACGACTGGTTAGGTCGTTACATTCTCTCCCACTTAAATATACATTTGTCATCGAACGTGCTAAGGATTGTTCCGGAGTTGTCCAAAATCACTGTTTAACACTTTGTGCACCTACCCGTGCTACCACACCCAGTTGAGCACATTATCTTGAGCCAATATAAAGATTCAATTAAGCCTTAGATCCCAATTCTAACATCCAGAATTCTCCACCATGCATGTTTCCAACCTACGAACACCGTATCAATCACTACACGATACACCAATACAAGATTGCATACCTTTGTTGAATTTAGACCATGCACCGCACCATTCACATGACCATAATAACATCCTCCGATAACAATAGCCGAAATTCCATGAATCTGATATCCACAACACACCTCATGATACATATAAGTCCTGTTCCAACTCTTGAAATGCTTCCACGATGGAAGAAATGTATAGAAATTCATAACCAACTGCCGAGTGAACAAATTATTGAGTTTCTCCTTCTGACAAGAACCATTGCCTAATTATGAACCAAATAACGATATTTTCTCTTTAATATGTTTCATATAAATTTGCTCGCACTGATCCTAGGTCCAATAATCTCGTCTCCCCCAGCATAAGCTACTCAGGCAGTAAGCCACCTTAGATACTACCAAATATCTCATTTGATGCCACAATGTGCCCAACAACTACAAACTCGAATGCGATACATAAAGAAAACGAACTCCCACGCAACTAATTAAACAACCGAAAGGATGTTATGAACCCTTCCCAGAAATGAGAAACAAAACATATAAGAATAGATATAGGGAACTGTAGTCAACATCACACTGTTTCGGTGTGCACCCCAATCCACATATGATACCGTGCAACCCGATGCAAACAACATACCCGTGGCGGCGTGCCACCCAATCCCACCTAATAATCTAAAGAAAACACCCATCGTGCCGTAACGCTCAAACTCACACAATGCCCGAATATCAACCACAAGCACACCAAGTGCATAATATAAATCCTGCGGAGATGGGTAGCGTCATACGCTATAAAACTCAAGAACAACTAAGGTGCAATAAATGACCTGTATTTCGAGAGCACCCTGCTCATATAACACCGCAACCTATACGGGATCTCAATATGAGTGCGAATAATCAAACTGCCTCATAACCCACATAGCATAATTGAGACTACACGGATGGGCCGACAACAGAAATAGCATTCAAGGCCCGAAGACCCCTCCGAAAACAACGTTATGCTAAAATGAACACATCTAACATGTTATAGAGCCCACATTCATGTTTAGATCCATCCACGGACCTCAAACCGATTTTGATCGTACCGCATTGGGATAATGACCTTTCAAGGACCCATAATAACCCTTTTTCTATAACACGCAAGAACAACCATCAAATTCAAAACAAACTTTCACAATTCTCAACCAATTGGATAGGGCGCCTTTCAGGTCCTAACTCTCACATTAGAAATAGTACCAAAATTCTCCATACTTGGTTTCAATCCTTAATCAATCAAGTGACTACATGTCACCCTTGTACAATCTTTCCGCGGAATACGCTCCCCCGACCTTCCGAACCAGGTAACAAAGCCTGCACATCCGTACTACCAGCTACACAATGTTGTAAAGCGAATTGAAAGTTCGCAAAAATCAGTACACAAAGCTTCTTACACATGACACCGATTTCAGGTGAAGCTAAAGACGATACTAGCTTACTCTAAACATCTTAATCCTTCCCTGCTCGTCAGAGCTCGTGAAATCTCTATCAACACCAAACTGCAACCTTGATCCTCAACTTTCAAATTTTGTGTTGTTCACTATACCTATCATGCCGCTATGCGATAATACACGTATTCACTATAACCCTTGAACTACTAGTGGAATAAGTCACCCCATTGGCTAGAAACCTTTCACTTAGCTTATGTTTGAAGAACCAATGCAATACGCAACCGAATTCCCAGACCGCAGAGATATACAAACCTCAAGTCGCGATCTAAACTGCCATGACTTTTCTGGAATCCATTTACATAACAAGACCATTTGAATTAAATATCTCCCGAATCAATCAAGTTATGGTGGCTATCAAACCCACGAGTACAACCACAAACCATATGTATAACTTCACGCTAAAGAAACTTATCACCACCACAACCATGCTGATTCAACCATTACTAACTGAACCCACTTCTTCCAATTTATTCTCTAATTGCCTTAGAAATGGTAACAATATCTCCATTCCAACGTAACGAACCAAATCTGCACTCGTCCTGAGTGACCCCATTTCACGGGACCACATTTTCTTAAAACCCACAAACCATCTCATACCCTCTTTGTGCGCACATTCTCATCTTCAACTGATACGCCCATTCTGATATTTGCTTTATGAATCTGAAGTCATTTTCTCCTATTCCTCCAATGCTACACCACAGACCGAAGATAACATAGAACACCCCAAACCCTTTTCAAAATCTGCTGTAAAAGCTTGATACTTAACCATACTACAAGCTCGAAATCCTTAGGCACCACACTTTAACGTTTTGAATCCACTAGGGCCATTGTTGAGAGTCACCCATTCCGACCTGGTCCCGAATATAATCAACTCCAAGGCTCTGCTAGCAGTCAAACACTCTCTCAAAGAAGCACTCGGCCGAATCACCTTCCTTGTACATCACATCAACACGAAGCATAGACTCTGAGTCTTCCCAAAGCCTGAACATGAATCGATAAGGCCAAATATGGCACACATTCCCGAAATCTTTTGCTCAAATTACCACTGATGTTTTCTTTCCTTAGTTGAAATTATCCACCAATACACTGATAACTAGAAACCTCACAAATAGACAACCATGCAATCCAATTGTAGATGGTTGGTCTCTCCCACTTGGCTTGAAGCTACAATTTCATAACTCTGGAACCCACCAAGACTCCTTATCCCCCATTGACACAATCTCGCATAATAGACCCACTAAATTCCTTGGACTCCTTATGTTAAACATTTCATGAACATTCAGAATCACTAGCCACATTCACATACTTGACCTCTTACTGGATAGTCAGTAAAATTCTTTGTAGAAGCTCCATCAACACCACGCAATCGCTAACCTGCTCACAGAAGATATCCTACCCGTGGAAATTCCATGCTGACATCCTCCCACAACGCTGCACCAAATACTATTACCACGAAACCAATAAACCATCCTGAGCATGTGCTCGTTCACCAGGTGCACAAGTCTGTTCACTCCCCGTTGACATCAACTAAAGGTGCAACGATACATCCCAACCCGAAGTCATGTTGCATTCCTCTTCACTTCTGTTTCTCACACTTAGCCTTCTAGGAACTTAACCACCACAAGACACCTGCCACATGTCCTTCCTCGTCCTCCGCTGCCCAGTTGTTGCCTTAACTCAAAATTCGTCTCTGTAGAACTTGAACCAATATATCGCTACCAGCTTTAACCCTCTCTGAAGATTATCATTCTCAATACATCTACACTAGGAACACCGATTTGATCACGAATCACTGCATACTGCGATTTCTGACAACTGCTTCCCCGACACCAATTCCTAACACCACGCCGTGAAGGAGATTTCAAGAAAACCATAACACTGGCGAACCTTAACGCATTTAACAAGGCAATGACACCATATCACAATTGAGAACCCTACCACGCTCGAAAATATCAAACTTCATTACTCCATCAACCCCCAAACCTGAACATTCATAGTACGATTACCTTTCCTTTGCTGGGATTAAATGCCGAACCTCTACATCATGTACTGAGAAAAACCTTCCTTCAAGTCATTCATTGCGCCGGCACATAAACGAGCACCCCGCCATCAGATCAATTCCGCGAGAAAATAACTCATGAACATCGTGGCAACCTGTGCATAGCCTCAAAACCATCCGAAATATAGCTACTGAGCTGAAATGACAGAACACCATTCTGCAAAGCGACGACAATAGTCCAATCAATTATGTAGGGAGAAACATGTTGCACCACATCTGTAGTACCATTACAATTCCACAATTCCCGATCTACAACAAGCGTTCCACGTCACACAAAATTGAATAGGAAAGAAACAAAGGCATAAGCCTCAATGGAATTACATCGCACGATGAGGAATCAAGAAGGGAAGTGCTCCTAACAGCCCTGTAACCTCTCGAAGATAAGTACAGACTTCTCTGTACCAATCCGCAAGACTCTACTAGACTTACTCATGACTTGTGAGACCTAAGTGAACCTAGTGCTCTGATACCATGTTGCCACGACCCAAAATCCATTAAGGTCGTGATGGCGCCGGACACCACTGTCAGGCAAGCCAACAATAAATACTAAATTGGGTTATCATTTTTATTACTTTTGAAATCATATTTTCCTTTAATATAGATAGTAAAGAATGGGGATTTACAGAGTAAATAATAATACTTTTAACAAATTCACTACAGAACAAACCAAAACCTGGTGTCACAAGTGCATGAGCATTTACTAGGAATATAAAATAAAATACAGCAACTGTCCGGAATACAAATTAGACAGAAATAATATAAATAACTCTGAAGAAGATTCTACTGGCTGCGGATTGTAATTTAAGATACAGCTCACCTAAGTCTCCGCATTAACCACACCTCTGCGCCCGCAAGGCCGCTAGACATATACGTACTTGCACAAAAATGTGCAGCAAGTGTAGCATGAGTACATAAACAATGTGTACTCAGTAAGTATCAAGCCTAATCTCGAAGAGGTAGAGACGAGATGGTCGACTTTGACACTCACTACGGGTCAATAATAATAAATAACATAAAAATAGAAATATTTAAATCAACATGATTCACAGAGTTAACAATAAATTTATTTAACCAACAGAAATAATTAAATTCCTTCAAATGCATCCCAATCTATTAATTAAATTCACAAGCTGCAATTAAAATAGCAAAGTATCGTGTACTTATTATTATTATTAGGCACGATTTCTACCGAGGTCGTACGTCCCAGTCCAGAGTTTCATGTACACTGCCAAGGGACGTGCGACGCGATCCATAGATGCATCTATACTGCCGAGGTGTTCGGCCCGCTCCACAAGAAAGAATGACATTTTCTTATGTATCTCCGGAATGAGAGTTTATTTTTTGATAGATTAATACGAGAGGATGCACAATTTATTTTAACAATTAAATAATTTATACAAAAAAATTAAGTATATTAGATTTTCATCTTTTACTATATTTTCCTAACAATTCACAATATTTTTCAAATAATTTAATTAACTAAAGAATACAATTTACACAAGTAATTCATGATTTGAGTCCTAAACTACCCGAACTTTAGCATAAATAGTTGCTACGTACGGACTCTCGTCACCTCGTGCATACGTAGCCCCCCACAATTAGCAATAATTATTAATTTAATTACCTATGGGGTAAATTCCCCCTCACAACATTAGACAAGAGACTTACATTGTCTCAAAGTCCACTTCCCGATCAGCACGTCGCATTAAATTCCTAATTCGAAGCCGAAAAATCCGAAACTATCCAAATGTTATACAAAATAATTAAGATTTAGATTTTACCAAATGACTCCGAAATGACCTACAGACCTCCAAATTAACATCCGAAGGTGCTTCTAAGACCAGAATCACAATACAGAGCTATTCCCAGGCTCGGAATTTCAAGCGGACCTCGATTAATCCAAAACCTACTCCAAACCATATTTAAAGAACATTAAACATTCAAATAGTTGATTTGTTTACTATTAATCGCCAAAACGCTCCTGGGTTGTCAAAAAATAGATTCGAATATACGCCCAAGTCTAGAATCATCGTACGAACGTATTGGAACTGTCAAATCCCGATTCCAGGGTCGCTTTCTCAAAATGATTACTGAAGTCAAACTTGCCATTTTAAAGCCAACCTAAGGAACCAATTGTTCTGCTTTCAACCCGATCACTTCAAATTTTCGAACCAACCATCCCCGCAAGTCATAAATTAATAAAAGCACATACAGGGAGTCTTATTTAGGGGAATGGGGTTCTAACAGTCAAAACGACCAGTTGGGTCGTTACAAATTGTGTGTCATGGGGACATGCCACAACTTAAAGTGTGGAGTGGGGGATATTTGTATGTTGTATGTATATGTACTTCTTTTTGCTTAGTTGTAGTAGTTTGATAGAAAAAAATGTGGAAAACCATAAAAATTTTAAAAAAATTCAATTTTTTTCCGAATATGGATATCATTCGACGGGTTTCTTGAGGGATTAAAGTCGAAAGAAAAAGACAAAAAGATTTTCTCTTGTTAGGTAGTGTATTAATTCACCCTTGATTTTTCTTTATGCTGCCGTTTTTTTCCAAGGGTTTTGTTTGAACCGAGTGTAGTTAGTTTTATTTTTAGAAGTAGGAACCCTTGTGCTATGGTTTGAATTGAAAACAATGTCTCTTGACTTTATTATGCTTTGAGAATAGTGAATACTTTAGTTGTGACGCTTAGGCTCAGTTTTTGACTCTTGCATAAGTACCTTAAATTGTATAATCTTAACTTTGTTTAACTGCTTTGGCTAGAGTGTCTTGATGAGTCCAATCTTGAGTGAGTTATGTACCATGTGTGTGTGAGTTTTTATGTATTCTGTGCATTACATTTGATGTCTAGAACTTGTCCCGTGTGTTTGCAAAGCGAAATAGTAGTTTTATTCAGTCTTGGAAGTGATATAGGCATTTCTTTGTTGAGCCAATTATATGTCTTATCCACCAAATTGTTATGTATCATAGTTACCACCGTTGAGCTTGTAATCCATTTTCTTTGGTAACCACATTACAAGCCTTACCCATTTGTTTGAATTAACCATCTATTTGAGCCATTTACCTCTCGTGAGCACTTGAAATTGTATGAACTTTGTAAAAGTTGAAGTGTGGGGTGATTGGGTTGGTTTTTGAGTGGAGCTAATGAAATAAGGAGAAAGGTGCACTATTTTGAAAAAGTAAGAGCCACTTAATTTAAAAAGGGAAAAAAATATACATAGTGTATTGTTGTGAAAATTATTCATTAATAAGTGGTAACTCTTGATGTATTTGTGTTTAAAGAAGTTGGGAGTTAATGTAAATTGATGTGAAGGTGGAGTATTGGCCTGAGATAAGTGTGGAGTTTTAACAATGAGATGTATGTATTAAAGTACTTAGGGAGGTGTAGTCACTCTTATATCTAAATGTATCCTACTTGTCCCGCAGCTTACATTACAACCAATTAAAGTCCTACTTGATCCTTGACTGAATGAGCTCAATTAGTGGGGTAGTACACTATGGGCAAGCCTATGGTTCATCTTTTGTAGCATATGAATGTTGTTTCTAAGAGACAACGAATTATATCTATTTGAAGTTCCTAAATGTGCTTAAATTTGATTATGTGTGAAACTACTCGCTTTTGTTGTGATGGCATGTGATTTATGAAGGAAAGGTAATGTTGTTGACCTCTGTGTTACAGTAAGTGAGCGAGTTATAAATAATGTGTGGTGCTTTAGAGTCAAATCTTGAGGCGAGAATATTACGTAAGAGTGCTTAGTCTATTTTAAATATTTTTGGTATGATGAGTATGAGAATTATTTAAAAAGTTCGTGTCTTTATAAAGTGTAGTTTGATTGCTCGAGGACGAGCAATGGTTTAAGTGTGTGGTGTTGATCGTAGGCTATAATTGTATGTTTTAGTTGTTTGTTGCACTCTAATTTACTGCACTTTAATTGAGTTTGAGCCTTAATCGCTAGTATTTTGCACTAATCATATGTTTAATGACTTGTAGGAGTGATTCCGAGCTATGTAGATGTTATGGGATGAATTCACGCTATTTTGGAGCTTTGAAGTCTGAGTAAAAGCCCAAGGACTAAGTTGGAGTCGAGTTCAGAGATCAACGGACACTAGTGCATTCAAAAAGAGAAATGAAGAATCGAGCTGGACGTCACCCAAGTGCGCGACCGCGCACTGGGCGCACATGTTAGGCAGAATACTGTCCAAAGTGCGCGGCCATATGTGCGAGCACACTCCCAGGTGCGCGGCCGCGCACGTCCTACTCCGGAAAGAGTCCTATTTCGCGTAGGAGAAGGTGTGTTCGTTTGAGCCCGACCTTACTTGGCATATATACATGGAAAAACAGTATTATTGGGACTTTTAACATACTTTAGACATAAGAGGCTAAGGAGAAGTGGGAGAAGAAAGAGCACAAGGATTTCATCATTCAATCGTCACTCAAACCAAGAGTTTGGATAGTTGTATGTTTTCCTCTAACTTAAACTTATTTGTGATGAATTACTCCATATCTATGGAGTAGTTCTCTTTAGAGTTTGATGGATTTGGTGAATTGATATTTGTTTGTAGGTTATAACTCTAGTTTTTATGTATTGAATCTTTTTGGATGATTTAATTGTTGCATCTATATTCACATGTTCATATAATCGAGAGAGGCATAACTTTTGATATCGTAGCATTATCTTGTTGGTTGAGTTCATTAATTCTTCTTAGTAATTGAAAGAGTCTAATTGAATTATTGTTTAACCCTAGTTAGGAGGATAATCAAGAGAGGTTCTCCTAAAGACCAATCCACTAAGAATTCTTGCATATCTTCACTGAGCTTAAATTTGTTTATATTGTGAGGTTGATACTTAATCGAGAGAGGCGTTTTTACTAAACGTTTGAACTACTAATTGAGTGAATTCGAGAGACTCACTTGAACATTAGAAGTGAATTAACTAGAGTTAAATCCCATATATTTATCTTCTACCTATCCAATCAATCCCTAATTTCTCCCATTTATATCTTCCTTGCTTACTTTTGTTCGAGTGTCATTCATCAATAAGTTAGACTCTTAGTTAATTTTATTTTTAATCACATAAATCTCAACTGTCTATCATATTGGATAGCAATCAAGCTATAAACTACGAAAATACTGTTTAACTCCAATCCATATGGATACGATATTATATTATACTATATTCGACAAGCGAACATATTTGAGTGTGTGTTTTGCGCTCATCAATCGCATACGGTAAAAATTGTCCTACAAAATTTTGTAATCGCGATTGCGAGATTTGTGACCGCGATCGCGAATGGTACCCCTGGAACAGTGTATAAAGTAATCTATTTCGAAGGTTTCGGATATTTTTGCATATTTGGAGCTATGGAGCTCGGATTGAGACGATGTTTGAAGATATTTTCACCATATGGATTGGGGTAAGTGTTCTCCACTCATTTTTTATTATATTTTATGAATCTATCTTCGTTTTTGGCATTTGATTGAGCATTTCAAGAGACAAATCGGGGGGTTTTGTCTAAAGTTTCATAGAGTGAATTTTCGAGCTTTGAACATTGATTCGGGGTCAAATTTGGATGAAACTAGTATGGTTGGACTCGAAATTGAATGGGTTGTCAGATTTTATGAGTTTTGTCGGTTTTTGAGGTGTGAGCCCAGGTTTGACTTTTTGGTTGATTTTGGGCTTTTGAGTAAAGATTCGACCTTTATCAATTGAAATTGTTTACTTAGGAATTATTTGATGTTCTTGAGTTACTTTTGGCTAGTTTCGAGCCATTCGGAGGTCGGTATGTGCAGCATGGCATTTTTGGACCATCTTATTCGAGGTAACTAACACTTCTAAACTTGGTGTTAAGGGTATAAAATTCCGAATTACGTGTTATGTGATGGATGTTGAGGTGACGCGCATGCTAGGTGACGGGCCTGTGGGCGTGCACCATGTGAATTATGATTTAGTCGATTCCATGGAATTGTGTAGCTATCTTGTCTAAAAAATTTTACTGTACTCTATGTGTTAGGGAACCTGAGTTGTAATTGATGCTAGAAATCATGTTTAGGTTATATGCTGGTATTATTGGGACCCATAGTGGTCGTTCTTTGCTATTGAGTTATTTGCTTAATTTCAGTTATGTACTCCGTCACATCCATTATTACACATCATATCTCAGTCTCTATTATCGTTTATTGTCACACCTCATATCATTTATTAGGGCTGCTTAGCATGAGCATTGTAAGCCTCAGAGACTGGAGAGATTATTGACTGAGTGAGGCCGAGAGCGTTATTGTGAGTGATAATTAAGGGATCGGGTTGCACTCTGCAACATATTTTTATTTATTTATGCCTGGATCTAGCTTATTATAGTACTTGGGATGAAAGAGCCCCTTCGGAGTCTGCACATCTACAGTGAGCACAGTGGATATTATATTTGGGATGGAGTTCCCTGGGCATGGAGTTGCCCTATATATTCACATTTGGGATAGAGCTCCCTGGGCATGGAGTTTCCCTATATATTCATATTTGGGATAGATTTCCCTGGGCATGGAGTTGCCCTATGTATTCATATTTGGAATGGAGTTCCCTAGGCTGGATTTACCTATACAATACTGAGTGACTGACTGTCAGTTGCTATTTATATTGAGGGATGGATCTTACCTGGGCTGGACCTGCCTCGTACAATACTTAGTGATTGAGTACTCTGAGAGTATGAGTACATGAGTTTATCACTGAGATGCATAGCATTTGACATGCGTACTTGAAATACATGCATAGAGATGTATTTCCTTCTGCTACCCGATTTTTGGTGACATTCATGATTTCACCTGTATATTGACATGTAAGCGTAGAGATGTATTTTTCTCATACTATCTGAAGATGAAATATCTTATTTATTGTTGAAAGCTTTTTGGGAAGAATCACAGTTTTCAAACTTATCTATATATTTTTGGGATTTTCGGTGAAAGATTTGGGATCTACTGTTATACTTGAAAAGTATGGCTATTTTTCGTAAGTGTGAACTAGCTGAGTTATTTCTTGTACCATCTTTATTATATTGTTATGAACTGTTACTGGTTATTGGATTTGGACTCCGACCCTTGTCCCAACTCGTCACTACTTTCAACCTAAGGTTAGGTGTGCTACTTATTGAGTACATGGAGTCGGTTGTACTCATACTACACTTCTGCACCTTGCGGGCAGATGTTGGATGCTGATGTTGCTGCGTGCGACGGGAGCTGCATTGAAAGATGTACCTACGTTTCAGTTATGACTATCACTTGCCCTTGGTAGCATTAGATTCGAATTATGTTCATTTATATTTCAAATAGATGTTGTAATTATTTTAATCATGTCTTATAAAAAAATCTAAATCTTAGACGCTCATGATTTGTACCACCAGTCTTTGGGAAATACTTGTATAAAAGTAGCTGTATTATCTTTTCTCCTCTTAATATAATCTCTTTTGAATTGGTTTTCTGTTAACTGGCTTACCTAGCGGGTTGGGTTAGGTGCCATCATGGCTAGTTGGATTTTGGATCGTGACAAGTTTATTGTACTAAAATGTGATAGGGCATAATATAAATATGTGTATGGTGTATACTAGATAAGTTGAGATAAAATTTTATTTCTCATTTTAACCATGGATTGTTTAAAAGACTTTGTAGGAAGAGCCTTAGAGAAGGTCATCTTTGTCATTTTAGTATTTTCGGGATTAATTAATACCGAGATTATTATTCCGTCTTCAATGTGGGATTAATTAATCCCGAGATTGCTAAATCCAAATTCAAAAATTCAACTAAACGCGGGATAAAATAATCCTGCATCTAATCTCATAATTATTATCCCTTATCCAACATATCAAACGACCCTAAGAGTAGGATAAAATTTAGGATTAAATTTTGAAGGTACTCTATAATATATACTAATTAAATACTATAATATTATTGCGCTTTGCATTACTTTCGAAACGATGTGTGAGAATGGTAAACAAACTCTCTATAGATCTGAGATCTTGAGTTATTCTATGAAGAAGAAGAATAAGAAGAAGCAACTTCAGTAAGAAGCGGTTGAAGTGCTCCATCTAGCTAAACTTTAAATATATTATAAGAAATGGTTATAGCTTAAATCGCAGATTTAAAAGCGGCTACTTGACGCTATTTCTACAATTACAAAGACACAAAGTACACTTCGAAAGCCTCCTCTCGGGATTTTTTCATTGAGGCTCTGTCTTTACTAAATTTGTGGTGTCTTTGTTTTGAAGGATGCCATTTAACATGAAGAATAACAGTATTGTTTTTTTTTTTCCGATGTGTTAGACTGTTAGTAATATGGATTTTATAGCTCTCACAATTTTCTTGAATATTTGGTAGTCGTTTTATCATTGAAATGATTATCGTACCATAGACAGAAGAAATTAAAATAAGGTCAAATCAAGTGTTGAATTGATTGTAGGATTGGTGACTCAAACATCTAATTAAAGGAATTAAGCCAATTAATGTGTTGATGGATCATTGTTATTATTGTTATATATATAATTAGAAATGTCGATGTTATGCCAAAACGCCTTTGCATTATTTCTACGTTATAAATAGCGAAAACAATGATGAAATTGAGACGGAGAGTATGTTCTTTCATGGCGCTCTAAGAGAAATATTTTGAAGAAACATTGGTAGGATGTCTAAGGTAAGCTACTATCTAAATCAAGTTTAGCAATGTGACAAAATAGTTTTTAACAAGTTCAGTGCAATCGTTACAACAATATTAATAAGGTCATTTGCAGTAACTTACAGTAACAACATCCTTAAACTTCTCTCTTATACTACAATTAACAATGACATTACTCTGTTACTAAGAATGAATGCATAAATATAAAAGCTTAATAATCCTATCCAGGAATTTAGACCGAAATCTTATACAAGAAAACGACATTCATACTTGTCACGAACCTAAATTCAACTAGCCGTGATACCACCTAACCTATCCGCTAGGTAAACCAAATGACATTCAACACAACTCAAATAAGAATAATAGAGTAAAATAACTGAATTTCTATACAAACAACCAAGGATTGGTAGTACAAATCATGAGCTTCTAAGACTTAAAATTTACAAAGCAGATACGAAATAAATACATCATCTGTTCTAAATATACATAAACAGATTTGCAAAATCTTAAGCTACCAAGGACAAGTGGCAGCTAGAACCGGAACGCAGGTACATCTTGATTACCAGCTCCCATCATACACATCAACATCAGCTCCAAGATCTGCACGCAAGGTGCAGAAGTATAGTATGAGTACAACCGACCACATGTACTCAATAAGTAACAAACCTAACCTCGGGTTGAAAGCAATGACGAACTTGGAATGAGGTCAGTGTCCAACACCACTACCCCATAACAACTCATAATAATATAATGAGAAAAGTAAAGGTAAATAGCTCAAGATGACAAGTCCTGTTAGCTCCATTTGATTTTGAAATAATTTATAAAAAGGGATTTGATAATAGCCTCCCTGATTTTATTACTAGAGAATTCTTGAATTAATAATCTCTCTATTTTTGTATGACGGGATATGAGACCCGTATATAGGCTTCCTCGGGGAAGAGGATGAGGAAGGACACCTTCCTATGGCAGAGGGAATATCCTTGCCTAAATTGGAAACCAGCAGTTAATAGCTGCTAATATAGCAGAAACATCTGGGTTTAATACTGAACACCAGATGTACAAAGAATTTCTGGCTTTTATGAAATCCAAACAACGTAATAATAATAATCCATCATATTCATCGACCTTGACAGATGATATTCATGAGGCTATTGAGGTTTATAACTGAATTGAGAAAAAAAGAGTTAATAACTTTTTTAGAACAGTCTGACCTAAAATGGAAGGACAACCCTTGGCAACTTATGGCCAGGTACTTTGATACAATATCATATGTTACCCTTACACATAAGTATAGAATGCATTATGAATTGGTCCTAACATCTACGGTCTCGGCTGAATTTCAGCACTTTTACCCTGCTAATACAAAGAGAATTTATAATTTCTCTAAAATTATCATAAAAAGGATTCTAGCTTCAGATGAATGGGGGCTTAGTACATTCAATGAAAGGGAATATACTCATCCTAAGCAAAAGCTCCCAGTGAAATTTAATTATTGGGATTACGTTGAAGGCTTTAATAAAGCTTTGTTATATGAAAATGCTAATTATTTCAAAATCAAATGTAGCTAACAGGGCTTGCCATCTTGCAAATATCTCTTTAGAAATATCATGTTTACAATCTTTATTAAAGATAAACTTTGCTGCTTAGCAATCAATTTTTATTAAAAACTTCTGATTGTATAAATAAGTCTGGAACTTAAATATACATTTTACTATGGCAAGGATTTCCTTAGCCATATTGGCATAATTCTTTTGCGAATTATTCCATTTTCTCAAATAGAATTGAACAAGATATTCTTGTTTATCAATTGGAGAATATTGCTTTAATATTCCACCAAATTCAATATCCGAGGCATCAATTTCGACTATGTTTGCCCAACTTGGATTAGCAAGTGTAAGACATGGAAGATTATTAACCTTCTGCTTAATTCGTCTGACTGACTTAGTATGATCATCAGTCCATGCTTTTGGATTCTTCTTTAATCTTTCATAAAGAATTGAGGTATCCTTAGCAAGATCCTTTATCCAAGAAATTTTGGATAATATCCAAAAGAAGATTGATGATTATAAGAGGCAAAAAGAGACTAATATCAAGACTTTAGAAGATTTAAGTCCTTTCAGACAAATAACCAGACAACTTCAAATGAAGAAAGGCACTATGAGCAAAGCAAAAATACTGGCCTCATATATGAAGGAGGTTAAAAAAGATTTAATCAAAAATCTGGATATAGAGATACCAGATGACATCTCTATGGCATCCACAGGTCATACTATGAAAGATGACACACTCATAATAGGAGAATCTCAAGAGGTTGAAGATAATGAAGAAGTAGACCTCGATAGTGTAGAAAGATTTCTACAACTAGATTATTGTTTGACTTGTTCGGTATTGGCTTTGGCTTGTTCGAGTTAAGTAACATTTCTAAACTTTGATTTGAGGGTAATTATCCCTAGAAACTATGTTATTCGTGATGTGATGGGGTGACGCACATGCCAGGTGACGGACGTGTGGGTGTGAACAGGGGTAATCATGATCCGAGTTGACTTTTAGACTATTACCGGACTTGTTTTGTTGTTATATCTTGTTATATCCGCATTCTCCCTACTTTTTTGATTTTGTGAGTTGTGATTCATATTAGAAGTCATGTTTAGGCTATGTGATTATTTGGTTGAGACTATTTCTGTTGTTTTGGACTATTTGATTGAACTGTAATTATATACTCAGTCATGATTCTTCATTTTCATATCATATCTTAGTCTCTGTTCTTTATTCATTGTTACATCACATGTTGTTGTATTATTCCATATGTGGTACCATTTGGGCTAAGTGATATGAGATTGTGAGCCCATGAGACTTGAGAGGTTGATGACTGAGGTGGGCCTTAGAGCCATTTTGAGAGAGTGTTATGTGGATCGGGCTGCACGCCGCAGCAGGCCATAGTGGCTTTTTTTATTTTTATTATTATTATTATTATTATTATTATTATTATTATTATTATTATTATTATTATTATTATTATTATTATTGTTGTTGTTATTATTATTATTATTATTATTATTATTATTAATATTATTATTATTATTACTTTATTAAAGTTATTCGTCCTTATTACCCCAATTATTCAATGATGGGGCCTTCAGTGTCTCTTTCAGTGTTTGTTTTTTCCTTTAGTATTTTTGACGGAAGATTCTTTCGTGATTTCTTTGAATTGTCCTTCAAACGGCTCAAAACTAGCCAAAAGCAACTCAAAAATATCAAATAATGCCAAAGGGAATAATTATAAATGATAAAGGTCGAATCTTTATTCAATTACTCAAAGTCACCCCCGAGCCCGCACCTCAGAACCTGACAAAACTTATAAATTTTGATAACCCATTCAATTACGAGTCCAACCACACTAATTTTACTCAAATCCGACTTCGAATCAATGTTCAAAACTCAAATATTAACGAGGAGAGTTTATGCAAAAACCCACAATTTCACTTTAAAAATTATTAATCAAATACCAAAATCAAAGATGGAATCATGGAATATAATTAAAACCGAGTCAAAAATATATACCCCAATCCATGTGGTAAAATTCCTCTCAAAAATCACCTAAATCCAAGCTCCATAACTCAATATGTGATAAAATAATTCAAGCGTGCGAAATGGAGTACTTATAGGTCTGCTCTAGGGATACCCTTCGCGATCGCGGGATTTCTTTCGCGATCGCGAAGCACAAAAGTCACAACTCCAAAATAACTCTACGCATTCGCGACATATACCATGCAAACGCAATGCACTGCTCAGATAACACTACGCGAACGCGGCCGAGAACCTTGCGAACGTGAAGACAAAATCCTCCACCTCCCAACTTCCAGCTTAACTCTACACGAACAAATTAAACTCACATGAACGCGATGCTTAAGCCTCACAAAGCTACGCGAACGCGATCATCAAGTCGCGAACGTGATCATCAAGTCGGAACACAATGAATTAAATCACCCAGCTCCCATAATACACAACACGAACGTGATCGCGTAGAAGAACTGAAAAACTAGAAATCAGCAGAACATCCGCAGTGCATGCAACTTCGAAATTGTCATAAACCAACCCGAAACTCACCCGAGCCCCTTGAGATCCCGTCCGAACATTCTAACAAGTCCCAAAATATAATACGGACCTAATCGAGGCCTCAAATTATACATAACAACATAAAAACCATGAATCACACCTCAAATCAAACTTAATGAACTTTCGAATTCCAACTTCCAAAACTTGTGCCGAACCACATCAAATCAACTCGGAATGACCTCAAATTTGCGCACAAGTTCCAAATCACATGACGAACCTAGTCCAACTCTCGGGATCACAATCCGAACCCGATATCATCAAAGTCAAATACCAGCAAAACTTATGAACTTTTCAAACCTTCAAATTGCAAAATATTGCTAATTAGCCCCAAAACCTTCTAGAAACATCCATATGCAAATTCGGGCACACACCCAAGTCCAAAATTCACCATGTGAGGCTATTGGAACCATCAAAATAATATTCCGGAGTCATCTACACAAAAGTCAAACTCCGGTCAACTCTTCCAACTTAAGTTTCCTAGTTGAAAATTAGTCTTTTAAATTAATCCCAAATCGCCCGCAAATCAACATCGATGATACACACAAGTCATAATATATCATACGAAGTCGCTCATGTCCTCTAACCACAAAGCAAAATGCAAATGCTCAAAACGATCGGCCGGGTCGTCACATTCTCCCCCACTTAAACATACATTCGTCCTCGAACGTGCCAAGAGTCATCCCAAAGCCATCAAATCACTACGTAACTCACCATGCACCTGCGCATGGGTGATCCCACGTCACCCTAAACCATGTAAGCCTGACACCACAACCTAACTGAAGATCTTTACTTTAATCTTAGTCCATAAATCTTAGAATCAAATCTCTAACATTCGAAATCTATTACAAGGCCTAAATCTCGCATCCATACACTGTGTAAGTATGAACAAGTTGTACCAAGAAATAACCATAAACCAAGATGTAATCACATGATATACCATCATATCAAATAAAACCTCGTTTTATCCCTTTATATGACGCCAATAATGAAAGAAACACGTAGAAACTCATAACCACTCATCATATCAATAAGTCATGGAGCTTTCTCTTGTCCGACAAAACCATTGCCAAATTTTGAAAGGACTAATGACATTATTCTTCCAAACATATGGTAATCAAATCCGATAGCACTCGTTCCAGACATGCCACACCAATACCGCCTAAAGCCATGAACCGTGCAACCCGTACACCAATAAGAAACAATTCAAATGTACCCAAAAATGAAAAATGACTCAAATGAGAGAATCGTCTTGCAAGCTCAACAGGTACCACCACGAGCACAATGCTATAAACACATCACACAGGGAGAACCAAGACACACGAAATCAAACCAAATGATCATAACTCTTCCGCGATGTGTGACCCCATCCAAACACCGGTCCACATGAAATACCTCAGGCCATAATGCTCAAAATCAACAACCATCGCAAATCAACAACAAGCGCACAAAGTGTATGACCATAACCATGGGGAAACGGATAACACAATATACCACCAATATGAGGGACCATAACCAAGGTGCAAGTACCTATTCAACACTCCATTAAGCATCTCGCTCGAAATTTTCCACAAGGCCCAAAAAAATGCATCATATGTGAAATAACCAACCGATCACAACCCATCATAGAATAGAAGAGTAACACATAGAAAATATCATAACACGAACAAGCTCAACTCTAGCCGAATGGTACATCCCTCAACAATAGAAAATACTTCTATAATTCTTGTGTGCCACATGGAAAAATATGGACAGTAGTAGTCAATCAACCAGGCGATTATCATAATACCAGTCAAGCATCTGAAAGTCAAAACATAGTGCACCTTCTGAAATACGCACCCTTCTTATGTAATACCAAGTAGTACTAGCATTCATATAAACATCTGAGACCGTCCCTACTGTCTAAAATTCATGACCTTCCCTTCAAAACTGAACCGCAACCTTTTAAATGCAAACCTGAATCCCACACGTTGCACCGCATCTATCATGTCATCATATGAAAACACGAGAATCCCATTATCAACTCTGAATCTCAAGCAGGATACATACCCTATCGGCCAGGAAAATTTCCTTTTACTTGATCCCATCCATGAGATAATCACAACACGCAACATACTCCTCATACCGGTAGAAAATATCCATTTTAAGTTGCACATACCCATCCATGAGATACATACCCCACTTGCACATAATCAAGCCATCATAACTGAATTTCTCTAACTCAACCAAGTCACGCAGGTCGCCAAACCCAAGAGTACTACCACAAAACATCGGTAACACCTCACTATATCAAAAGAACTAAAATATCTACTCGTATTCATTACCATGCTGACTCAAATCATTACCAAGTTGACCCATTTCCTTGAATTCTCCTCGACTTGCCTTCAAGTTAAAACTTATTCTTGCAAGTACACTATGATCCTTAACCAAAGCTCACCACAAGAGATCCTAGCATGAAGTCACGTCGTCCTAAAGCCCATAAGCCCGTGTATTCTCTCTTAAGCATCCCAAAATACCGTAATTAAAATGCCCATTCTAAAGAGACCTTCTGTGAATTTGAAATTATTTCCTTAATCTCTCTGATAGTGACATATAGAATCCATAATGATACAGAAATACCGCTAGTACCGACAACATCCAAAGAAAATCTCAGATCATAGCCATTTACAAGTCCGGAAATCCCTCAAATACTGCATATGATTCTTGAACACATTAGAACATTCTCAAGAGTTATCTGCTCTACTCTACTCTCAATTGTACCGCCAATACGAGCCAAACGTCTTGTGCTCTATTAGCACATCAATACCCAAATAAGTAACCCCACCTTAACGCAATCGAGTGACTCCCTTTTCTTAGTACATTACATACATCACAAACAACAAACTTAAACCATTCCAAGACTTCCATATATCCATAAAGTGTAAACATCATGCATCCAGAAATTTTGCTTACCCGAGTTATCCTCAAAACCAACTTATTCAAGTCATAATTGATCCTCAAACATGCCTCAGATCGAAACTAATACAACACATAACCATGCACTCTGACCATTGATAGCAGACTCCCCCACTTGGCTCGAAGCCGTATGACATAATATCTGATATCCCACAATACCCTTATTCCAAAACTGCCATAATCATGCACTGTAATTTCAACAAAATCCTTCATGAAACCACGTAGCACTAATAATAGAAATACCTTGAATCATCTGCTAAGCTCACATTCCTTCTTGTGATAGTCATGCCAGCCTCCTCAAGTGATCCAAACTCAGTTGTAACACATATAACCCACCCATAAGAGAAACCTCTCCACAGAAACATCATAGGGGTCACACAACCTCAGAACATCCCGCAAGAGATAACCCACCTGTTTAGCCTCAAACTGGCATCTCTTTACGCCCTACCATAGTCACAACCATTATGCATTCACTTAATATTTTCGAGTCTAAACTCATCAACAAAAGATAAGAATCTACTCCATCCCGCAAATGAACAACATAAAAGATCCCTCAACATGCTCATAACTCGAGACTGTACAACATATCAAGACAGAAATCAAGCACCCAATAGTCCTTTCCACATCCCAAGAAAACTCTTCTCTTGATATCCAAACCATCTGAAAATATCCCCCTAGTCATATCATACTAATCATATAGCCATCCATTCACTTCACCGAGCCATAAATCCCACACCTAGGGACACTACCAGATATATAAGTCCAAAAGCATATGCTTACACAACTGAAACTACCGAGCCCAAGCTGTGGTCCAAACCTGACCTCAAGTCCTCCAGACTGACCCATCACCAAAGCAGAGAAAACACATCACGCACCTTCTTCATGGAATCACAAGTTGTCAATGCACAGCTGATATTGAGCGCTCACATAACATATGAGTGAGTGTAAAGAATTCAAAGAGATACGTTTCAAGCTCAATCAATATCGCATGTTAAGGAAATAAAGATGCGAAGTTTATCCTAAATGCCCTGTAGCCTATCAAAGATAGGTGTGGATGTCATCATACCGATCCGCAAGACTATACTAGACACTTGCTCATAACTTGTAGAACCTATGAACCTAGAGCTCTGATACCAACTTGTCACAACCCAAAATCCAACTAGTCATGATGGCACCTAACCAAACCCGCTAGGTAAGTCAAATGACATTTAACACAACTCAAATGAGAATAATAAGAGTAAATGACTAAAAACACTGTTTCTATACAAACTCCCTAGGATTGGTAGTACAAATTATATATTTTAAGACTTGGAATTTACAAACCGGTACGAAATAAATACATCATTTGTTTAAAATATACATAAACAGATTTATAAAATCTAAAGCTACCAAGGACAAGTAGTAGCTAGAACCGGAACACAGGTACATCTTTATTGTCAGCTCCTATCATATACAGCAGCAGTGGCTCCAAGATCTGCATGCAAGATGTAGAAGTGTAGTATGTGTACAACCGACCCCATGTACTCAATAAGTAACAAACCTAACCTCAGGTTGAAAAAAGTGACGAGCCTGGAAAGGGGTCAATGTCCAACACTAATAGCCCATAACAACTCGTAATAATATAATGAGAATAGTAAAGGTAAATAGCTCAATAGATATATGCTCAACTCGTTCACATTTACGGGAAAGTAGGTATGTTTTTCAAGTACAACAGTCAGATCCAAATATTACCGCTAAAAATTAACTAAACATGAGTTTATCAATAGAACTGTATTCCCATTTCACAACAATATATAATTATTTTCGTTTACCAATTAGTATGAGGAAAGTACATCTATATGCCTACATGTCAATATACATGTCAAGTCATCAATCATCATATAATGTCTAGCATTTGGAATATACATCTCTATGCTTACATGTTAAATATACTTGTCAATCATCAAATATCACATTACCGTCTAGCATGAGAAAAATGCATCTTTATGCCTACATGTCAAGTAAATAATCTTATAGTGATATCATCAAGTACTTTCACCCTCAGCACACTCAAGATGCCTGGATTAAATGCCCCCACTCCATCATAAACACACAATCACTCAGCACTGTATGGGTGTCAGTGTCACGACCCAAAATTCAACTAGTCGTGATGGCACCTAACCCAACCCGCTAGGTAAGCCAATTAACAACTATCCAATTCCAATAACAATTAATAAAGCGATTAAGTAAAGAAATTATCTGAATCTTATACATTTTCCAAGGACTGGTAGTACAAATCATGAGCTTTTAAGAATAGAATTTACAAAGCTAAAATGAAATAAATACATTGTCTGTTTGAAAAGTACATAAACAGAGTTTTATAGATCTAAAGCTACCACGAACAAGAGGCAGCTACAACCGGGACGCAGGTACATCTTCAAATCCAGCTTCCATCGAACACAGCAACATCAGCAGCCAATATCTGCATGCAAGGTGCAAAAGTGTAGTATGAGTACAACCGACCCCATGTACTCAATAAGTAACAAACCTAACCTTAGGCTGAAAGTAGTGACGAACTAACAAAAAGATCGGGTCCAACACCAATATTCCATAACAATTCATAACAGCATAGTACAATAACAAAAGAGTATCTAAGAAATAAAAGGCTCAGTTCGTTCACATTTCCAGAAAAATAGGCATTTCTTTTCAAGTATCTCAGTGAAAACCCAAATCTTTTACCGAAATAGCCAAAATACGAGTAAGTTTGAAAACTGTGGTTTTCCTTAAAACTCCTTTCAATAAATAGTAAGAAATTTCATTTTCAGATATCACGAGGAAAGTACTTCTCTATGTCTACATATCAAGATACAGGTAAAATCATAAATGTCCCCAAAACTGGGTAGTAGATGGAAATGCACCTCTATGCATGTATCTCAAGTACGCATGTCAAATGCAATTCACCTCGATGATGAGCTCATGTACTCACAACTCTCAGAGTACTCAATCTCACTGTCTCGCATTCTCTCTCACTATGCTCAGCGCTGTACAATACCCGTTGCGGCGTGTAGCTCGATCCATATTTATAGTCGACTGCGCTCACTGGGGGTGTGCAGACTCCGGAGGGGCTCCTTTCAGCCCAAGCGCTATATCGCTGCGGCGTGCAGCCCGATCCAACCATATAAGTAGCCATAAGGTTCATCGTTGTGGCATGCGGCCTGATCAGATAAAATATAATCAATATATCATTGCGGCGTGCAGCCCGATCCCATAAAATATAATCAATATAATATGATGTGGTGTGCAGCCCAATCCCAGAATGTCACTGTCACTCAGGCCGTCGGCCTCACTCAATCATCAATCTCTCCCGTCTCACTCACGGGCTCACAATGTCATGAAACTAGCCCGACAACTATGATATGATGTATCAATAAATAATATCTGAGACTGAGTTATGCTATGAATGCATGGATATGACTGAGTACGAAATATCAATGAAATCAGTGAGATGACAGTAAGAAACGACCACTATAGGTCCAAACAGTATCAGCATAATGCCTAAACATGATATCTAACATGATTGACAACTTAACAACTTTATCACATGGTGGAAACACGGATATCAGCAAAGTAGGACCACTAAATAGTGCCATAGAAGCAGCAGAGTCCCAATTCACATAGTGCACGCCCACACGCCCGTCACCAAGCATGTGCGTTACCTCAATACCAATCACATAACACGTTACGGGGTTTCATACCCTTAGCATTAAGTTTAGAAGAGTTACTTACCTCGAACAAGCCAATACCAATGCCGAGCAAGCCAAGCGGTGCTCCAAAGATGCCATCACGTGCATAGCGACCTCCGAATGGCTCAAAACTTGTCAAAAGCAATTCTAATACATCAAATCAAGCCCAAGGAAACAATTCCAAATGATAAAGATCGAATCCATAATCAAAGCCCAAAACCGGCCAAAAATACACCTGGGCTCGTGCCTCAGAACCCAACAAAACTCACAAAATCCGACAACCCATTCAATTACGAGTCCAACCATGCTAGTTTCACTCAAATCCGACTCCAATTCGATGTTCAAAACTCAAAAATTCATATTATGAAACTTTAGGCTAAAACCCCCAATTTCCTCTTTAAATTCACAATCCAATTACCAAACGAAGGTAGATTCATGAAATATAACCAAAACCCAGTAGAGAACACTTACCCCAATTCATATGGTGACATTTTCTTCAAAAATCGCCTCAATCCGAGCTTGAAAATGTTAAAATGAAGCCAAAATCGCGAACCCTTGTATTTATCATTCTTCCCACCTGCGACACATTAGCCGCTTCTGCGGCGCGTCGCTTTTGTGACCAAAAATCACGCTTCTGCGGAGAAGACCGGAGTCTTGCCTTCGCACCTGCGGTAAAATGCCCGCATCTGCGCTCTCACAGGTACGCACCCAAATATCGCTTCTGCGCTGCCAACCGCTTCTATGCTCAAGTCACCGCATATGCGCCTTTGCAGATGCGAAGCAATCTCCGCTTATGCGGAACCCTGCACCCAGCAATATTTCCGCTCCTGCGACCCCTTCGTCGCTTCTGCGACCATCCCACCTGCGCAAACTAGCCGTAGGTGCGGTCACACCAGAACTAGCAATAGCAACGTTAAAGAAAATGATCCGAAATCAATTCGAAACACGCCCGAGCTGCTCGGGACCCCATCCAAACATATCCACAAGTCACATAACATAACACGAACCTACTCGAGGCCTCAAAACACAGATAAAAACATCGAAACGATGAATCACACCTCGAATTGAAATCTTTGAACTTTGAACTTTCAATTTCCAAAACTCTCGCTGAAACATATCAAATCATCCTGGAATGAACCCAAATTTTGCACACAAGTCCCAAATGACATGACGAAGCTTTTCCAATTCCCGGAACCACAATTCAAATCTGATATCCTCAAAGTCAACTTTCGGTCAAACTTATGAACTTTCCAAACCTTCAAATTTCCAATTTTTGCCAACTTATGTCGAAACCTTCTAGAAACAACCAAATACAAATCCGGGCATACGCCCGTGTCCAAAATGACCATCCGGACCTAACGAAACCATCAAAACTCCATTTCAGGGTCAAATTCACAAAAAGCCAAACTTGGTCAACTCTTTCAACTTAAAGCTTCAACAATGAAATTTATTTTTTCAAACCAATTCCGAATAACCGGAAAACCAAAACCGACGATTCACATAAGTCATAATACATCACACGGAGCTACTCATGCCCATAAACTACCGAGCGAAGTGCAAATGCTCAAAATGACCGGTCGGGTCGTTTCATTCTCCCCCACTTAAACATGTATTCGTCCTCGAACGTTCCAAGAGTTGTTCCCAAAACCATCAAACCGTCGTATAACCTTACCATGCACATAACCGGTGGTGATCCCACGTCACCCTATGCCATATAGGTCCGATAACACAACATAACTGAAATTTCATAATTCAATCTAGTCCTTAAGCCTTAGAATCCAATTTTCCAGCATCCAGAATTCCTTATAAGTTCTGCATCTCGCAACCTACATGATGCATAAGTCTGAACAAACTGTACCAAACCGGAACAATAACCCAAGCTAAAATCACAGGATATACCACCTAACTCAAATACCCATAGCAAAATCTCCGATCACAGTAACTGATCAGAATAACCCAATCCCAGTAATAAACCTCATACCTAACAAAACCTCATTCTAAAACCTTTGTACACCGCCGATAATGAAAGAACAAGCAGAAACGCATAATCATTCATCAAATCAACAAGTCATGGAGCTCCCTCTCCTTCAACAAGAACTATAGCCAATTCCTAAGCCGACTTCCGATATTATCCTTCCAAATATACTGCAATCAAATCCGATAGCACCCATCCTAGATCCAATGACTCCATCTTATCGGATACCAACTACTCTACTGACACGCAACACCCATACTACTCAGAGCCACAAACCGTGCAATCCATGCACCAATAAACAACAATCCATATGTATTCAATCACGAAAATGACTCAATCAAGAGAATCGTCCCGCAAGCTCAACGGGTACCACCACAACGCATTGCTAAGAACCCATCACACATCGTAGGACCAAAACAGAATCTAACACAAGGGATCATACCTCAACATAACTCAATTGCAATGCGCGACTCCATCCAAATGTTGATCCATATCATATACCTCGAGCCACCCTGCTCAAAATCAATAGCCACGCGAAATTTGACATCAAGTACCCAAAGTGCATTACCATAACCACAGAGAAGCAGATGACATAATGCCACACAAAACCCGAAAGAACATAACCAATACACCCTCAATCATGCAATACCCAACTACTCATCTCGCTCAAATTCCGCTATAAGACCACAATAGAACCACACCATGTGTGCCTAAAACCAACGAATCACAGTTCCTCGTAACATAGAAAAGTATCTCACAGAAAATTCTAGAACACGAATAAACTCATCAACAATAGAATGACACATCCCTCAATAATAGCATTATGGAGCCAACCAATCCAACTCGGTATAGAATACACATCCTAATTGGGACTACCAATGGACCCCCAAATCAACTCCGGGCACCCACAAATAGATAAATGAACCTCTAAAAGCCTGCAATTGACTGAATCATAACACATACTATCATCTGTCTAGCTTCGGCCACGACTTCACAGTCCACAACCATGAAACAGTCTGCTTCTGAGAACTCCTAGTCTCCAAATCCATAGAACACACGAATCACCATATATGTTCCAACTTCACCACCAGAATGTCTAACACATCTCTCATACACGATCATCTCATGAGGAATACTTCTGAAATTCTTCCGTGCCACATGGAAAATTTGAATATCAGTAGTCGATCAACCAGAAGAGTGTCGTAGTACCAGTGAAGTATCCATACATCAAAATACATTGCCCCTTTTGAAATATATACTCTCATCAAGCCATACCAAATAGTAATATCATTTACCTAGTCATCTGAAACCGTCCATGCTGCCTACAAATTTTATGACCTTCCCTTCCAAACAGAACTATGATCCCGCTCACGTAAATCTCAACCCCATACAACACACCGCATATACCATGCCATCATATGAAAAATATGAGAAATTCATAGTCCACTCCGAGTCACAAGCAACTACATACTCAATTAGCCAAGGACCTTCCATTTGATTTCATCCAGGAGAAATTCACTATACACCACATGCTCCTCACGCCAGTAGGAAATATACCCTTTGAACCTTGGTAAAAATCATTGAGAACTCTTCGAACTAATTTGCACATAACCAAGCTATCAGAACCGAATCTCTCTAACTCAACCCAGCCACGTAGGTCGCCAAAACCCAAGAGCATTGCCATGAAACACCTGTAGAGACTAGCCACGTCGTAAGTACCCAAAGAACTGATTATATCCATTACTGTGCTAACCCAACCTACTACCAAGCTGTCCTATTTCTCCAAGTCCTTTCCAAATTGCCTTCAAATTGATACTTCTCCTTGCCAGAACACCACGATCCTTGACCAAAATTCACCACACAAGAGACCCTGGTATAAAACCACAACGCCCTAAGGCCCATAAGTCGTTGACTTCCCTCTTAAGCACCCCGAAGCACCACAATCGAGACACCCACTCTAAAGAGACCTTGCGTGAACCTAAAACTGTTTTCTTCACCTTCTTGATACTGAAATGCATAATTCCCAATGATATAAAAATGCCACAAGTCTCGACACCGTCCAATGTAACTCTCAGTTTCTAACCATATACCAATCTTGAAAATTCCAAATTGCTACATTTAAATCTTGAATCCATTAGAACCATTCTCGAGAGTCATCCACTCTTCTCAAATCTCAATTAAACCGACACCAGTATACCTCAAACTGAAACCAATACAACACATAATCGTGCAATCAACACGTCGATAGAAGACTCCCCCACTTGGCTCAAAGCCATAGATCAATACACACAACTCACAATGCCCATACTCTATTACTGCCATAATACCGTAGTGAGATTCAACCAAATCCTTCCTGAGCTCCTATAACGCAAACCATCTAATACTTCACATTATCTGCAAATCTCGCATTCACCCTTGTAATAGTCAAGCCAACTTCCACAAGCGATACGAACTCAAATTGCAACATATATCATTCACTGGTAAAAGAGAACTCTCTACAAAACATCATAAGGACCACACAACTTCAGGACACCTCGCAGGAGATAACCCACCTGCTTTGCCTTAAATTGACATCTCTATATACCCTTCCACAGTCATGACTACTACGCAATCACTTAATCTTCTTGATTCTAAACTCATCAACAAGACGTGACAATCTACTTCACTCCACAACTAAACAACATGAGAGATCCCTCAACACACCTATAACTCGAGACCATACACCATATCAAGACAGAAATCAAACACCCAATAATCCTTGTTACCCCTTAAGTAAACTTTTCTCGTCACATTCGAACAATCTGAACACATCTCGCAGTCATATCATACTCACCACATAGTCATCCAATCACAAATTCCACTAATAGGGATATCAACGGATATATAATTCCCAAAAGCACGTGCTCATTTAATCGAAATCTTCGTGCTCAGGCTACCGTCAAAACCCGGCCTCAAGTCCTCCAGACAAGCCCATCGTCAGCATGCCAAAATCACATCTCGCACCTCAACCATGGAATCACAAGTCGTCGTTGCACAGCTGATACCGACCGCTCATGTGCGCATACGAATACGTGGAAGGAATTCAAAGGGTTACGCTTCAAGCTAAATCAATGCCGCACGATAAGGAAAGAAAGATGGGAAGTACATCCTAAATGTCATGTAGCCTCTCGTAGATAGGTATGGATGTCCTCATACCGATCCCCAAGACTCTACTAGACACATGCTCATGACTTGTAGAACCTATGGACCTAGAGCTTTGATACCAACTTGTCATGACCCAAAATCCAACTAGTCGTGATGGCACCTAACCCGACCCTCTAGGTAAGCCAATTAACAACTATCCAATTCCAATAACAATTAATAAAGCGATTAAGTAAAGAAATTATCTTAATCTTATACATTTCCCAAGGACTAGTAGTACAAATCATGACCTTCTAAGAATAGAATTTACAAAGCTGAAATGAAATAAATACATCGTTTGTTTAAAAAGTACATAAACAGAGTTTTATAGATCTAAAGCTACCATGAACAACAGTCAGCTACAACCGAGATGCAGGTACATCTTCAAATCTAGCTCCCATCGAACACATCAACATCAGCAGCTAACATCTGCACGCAAGGTGCAGAAGTGTAGTATGAGTACAACCGACCCCATGTACTCAATAAGTAACAAACCTAACCTTAGGTTGAAAGTAGTGACGAGCTAACAAAAAGGTCTGGTCCAACGCCAATATTCCACAACAGTTCATAACAGCATAGTACAATAACAAAAGAGTATCTAAGAAATAAAAGGCTCAGTTCGTTCACAGTTCCAGGAAAATAGGCATTTCTTTTCAAGTATCTCAGTGAAAACCAAAATCTTTTACCAAAAAAGCCAAAATACGAGTACATTGGAAAACTGTGGTTTTTCCCAAAACTCCTTTCAACAAATAGTAAGAAGTTTCATTTCCAGATATCACGAGGAAAGTACTTCTCTATGCCTACATGTCAAGATACAGGTAAAATCATAAATGTCCCCAAAACTGGGTAGCAGAAGGAAATGCACCTCTATGCATGTATCTCAAGTACGCATGTCAAATACAATGCATCTCGATGATGAGCTCATGTACTCACACTCTCAGAGTACTCAATCTCACTATCTCGCATTCTCTCTCACTATGCTCAGCATACTCAATCAATCAGCGATATACCATACTCGATGCGGCGTGCAACCCGATCCATATTTATAGTCGACTGCGCTCACTGGGGGTGTGCAGACTCCGGAGGGGCTCCTTTCAGCCCAAGCGCTATAATCCGCACGGACAACTCACGTGCTGCATGGACAAATCACGTGCCATGTAGCCCGATCCCATAAAATATAATCAATATATCGCTACGGCGTGCAGCCCGATGCTATAAAATATAATCAATATAATATACTGCGACGTGCAGCCCGATCCCAAAATGTCACTCTCACTCAGGCCCTCGGCCTCACTCAGTCATCAATCTCTCCAGTCTCACTCATGGGCTCACAATGTCATGGAACTAGCCCGACAACAATGATATGATGTATCAATAAATAATATCTGAGACTAAGTTAAGGTATGAATGCATGGATATGACTGAGTACAAAAAATCAATGAAATCAATGAGATGACAGCAAGAAACGACCATTATGGGTCCAAACAGTATCGGCATAATGCCTAAACATGGTATCTAGCATGATTGACAGCTTAACTACTTTATCACATGGTGGAAACATGAATATCAGCAAAGTAGGACGACTAAACAGTGCCATAGAATTAGCAGAGTCCCAATTCACATGGTGCACGCCCACACGCCCGTCACCTAACATGTGCGTCACCTCAATACCAATCACATAACATGTATTGTGGGGTTTTATACCCTCAGCACTAAGTTTAGAAGAGTTACTTACCTCGAACAAGCCAATACTAATGCTGAGCAAGCCAAGCGGTGCTCCAAAGATGCCATCACACGCGTAGAGACCTCCGAACGACTCAAAACTTGTCAAAAGAAATTCAAATACATAAAATAAAGCCCAAGGAAACAATTCCAAATTATGGAGATTGAATCCTTAATCAAAGCCCAAAACCGGCCAAAATTCACACCCGGGCCCGCACCTCGGAACCCAACAAAACTCACAAAATCTGACAACCCATTCAATTATGAGTCCAACCATGCTAGTTTCACTCAAATCCGACTCCAATTCGTTGTTCAAAACTCAAAAATTCATATTATGAAACTTTAGGCCAAAACCCCCAATTTCCTCTTTACATTAACAATCCAATTACCAAAACGAAGGTAGATTCATGAAATATAACCAAAACCGAGTAGAGAACACTTATCACAATTCATATGGTGACATTTTCTTCAAATATCGCCTCAATCCAAGCTTGGAAATGTTAAAATGAAGTCAAAATCGCGAACCCTTGTCCTTATCATTCTGCCCAGCATTTTCGCACCTGCAACACATTATCGTTTCTGCAGCGTCGCTTTTGCGACCAAAAATTATGCTTCTGCGAAGAAGCACTGGAGGCCTGCCTTCGCACCTATGATAAAATACCTGCATATGCGCACTCGCAGGTGCGCACCCAAATATCGCTTCTGCGCTGCCAACCGCTTTTGCGCTCAACTCACCGCATTTGCGCCTTCGCAGATGCGAAGCAATCTCCGCTTCTGCGAAACCCTGGTCCCAGCAATATTTCCGCTCCTACGACCCCTTCGTCGCTTCTGCGACCATCGCACCTGCGCAAACCAGCCGCAGGTGCGGTCACACTAGAACCAGCAATAACAACATTGAAGAAAATGATCCGAAATCAATCTGAAACACACTCGATCCCCTCGGAACCCCGTCCAAACATACCCCGTCAAATCAAAATCTATGAACTTTGAACTTTCAATTTCCAAAACTCGTACCGAAATATATCAATTCATCCCGTAATGAACCCAAATTTTGCACACAAGTCTCAAATGACATGACGAAGCGTTTCCAATTCTCGGAACCACAATTCGAATCTGATATCCTCAAATTCAACTTCCGGTCAAACTTATGAACTTTTCAAACCTTCAAAATTTTTAATTTTTGCCAACTTATGTTGAAACCTTATAAAAACAACCAAATGCAAATCCGGGCATACGCACGTGTCCAAAATCACCATCCGAACCTAACAGAACCATCAAAACTCCGTTCCGGGGTCAAATTCACAAAAAGCCAAACTTGGTCAACTCTTTCAACTTAAAGCTTCAAGAATGAAATTCACCCTTCCAAACTGATTCCGAATAATCTGAAATCCAAAACCGATGATTCACATAAGTCATAATACATCATACGGAGCTACTATGCCCGTAAACTACCGAGCGAAGTGCAAATGCTCAAAAAGACCGGTCGAATCGTTACAATCTAGCTCAAAAGCCCCTCACCAAAGCACGTGTATATAAATCATTATGCTTGCGGTCACTGCTGATATGTCAGACTCCGGAGGGGCGGATCCTGCCCAAGCGCTAATCAAAAGCCAATATGGTATATGCGACATGCAACCCGATCCACATAAAAATAATAAGCTAATAAGGCATGTTGCGGGTGCAACCCGATCCATATAATAATAGTAATAAAGCGACTTTGGCCTACTGCGGCGTGCAACCCGATCTATATAACACTCTCTTAAAATGGCTCTCAAGCCCACCTCAGTCATCAACCTCTCTAGTCTCACGGGTTCACAATCTCATATCACTCAACCCAAATGGTACCATATATGGAAGACACCAACAACGTGTGATGTAATAACGAATAATAAATAGAGACTGTGATATGATATGCAAATGAAGAATCGTGACTGTGTGTATAATTAGAGGTAAATCAAATAGTCCAAAACAACATAAATAATATCAATAGGTCTCGACCAAATATCACATAGTCTCAACATGACTTCTAATATGAATCACAATTCAAATAATCAAAAAGAGTAGAACACGGATATAACAAGATATAACTGCAAAACAAGTCCGTTAATAATCTAAAAGTCAACTCGGATCATGATTACCCTGGTGCACGCCCACACGCCCGTCACCTAGCATGTGCATCACTCCATCACATCACGAATAACATAGTTCCCAGGGATAACTACCTCAAATCCAATATTAGTTACCTCGAACAAGCCAAATTCAATACCAAGCAAGCCAAACAATACTTTAGAAATTCCATCTCACGCGAATCATCCTCCAACAGCTTGAAACTAGCCAAAAGCAACTCAAAAATATCAAATAATGTCATAGGGAACAATTGCAAACGGAAAAGTTCGAATCTTTAATCAATTACTCAAAATCAACGAAAACGTCAACCCCGAGCCCGCATCTCGAAACCCGGCCAAACTTACAAATTCTGATAACCCATTCAATTACGAGTCCAACCACACTAATTTCACTCAAGTCTGACTCTAAATCTATGTTCTAAACTCAAATATTTACTTTACAAAAGTTTATGAAAAAACACTCAATTTCTCTTTAAAAATCATCAATCAAATGCCAACATCAAAGATGGAATCATGAAGTATAATCAAACCTGAGTCAAAAATACTTACTTCAATCCATGTGGTGACAATGCTCTCCAAAATCGCTCAAATCTGAACTCCATAACTCAAAATGTGATAAAATAACTCAAGGGTCCGAAATAGAGTACTTATAGGTCTGCTCCAAGGATACCTTTCGCGATCGAAATGCACGAAAGTCACAACTCCAAAATTACTCTATGCATTCGCGACATATACCACGTGAATGCGATGCACTGCTCAGATAACACTATGTGAATGTGGCCGAGAACCTCGCGAACGCGAAGACAAAATCCTCCAGCTCCCAGCTCAACTCTACGCAAACGTGATTAAACTGACGTGAACGCAATGCTCAGGCCTCACAAAGCTACGTGAACGCGATCATCAAGTCGCTAAAGCGATAAAGTAAATCACCCATCTCCCATAATACATTATACGATCGCAACCTTATCTTTGTGATCGCGTAGAAGAACTGAAACACCAGAAATCAGCAGAACAACAGCACTGCATGCAACTCTGAAATGGTCTGGAACCACCCGAAACTCACCCGAGCCCCTCGAGACCCCGTCCGAACATCTCAACAAGTTCTAAAATATAATATAGATGTAACGACTCAGTAAGTTGTTTTGGGAGTTGTAGCCCCGTTCCCTCCATCTACTGCTTATTTTGTACTTTATAGTTTTTATGTGACCTGTCGAGGTAGTCAGTTCGTGTCCAGTGTGATTTCAGGAATGAAATCACCTAAGTTGAAATGATTGACCGGATATTGATCTTTGATTAAATGACTCCAGAATGGAGTTTTGACATTTCTGTTAGTTATGTTAGGTGATTTTGGATATAGGAGTATGTCTGGATTGTGATTTGGAAGTCCGTAGTGGAATTAGGCTTGAAATGGCGAAAGTTGGAATTTTTAGAAAGTTTGACCGTGAGTGGACTTTTTGATATCGGGGTCGGATTCCGATTCAGAAAGTTGGAGTAGGTCTGTAATGTCATTTGTGACTTATGTGCAAAATTTAAGGTCAATCGTATGTGATTTGATAGGTTTCGACATCGTTTGCAGAAATTGGAAGTTTAAAGTTCATTAGGCTTGAATCTATGTGCGATTCATGTTTTTGATGTTGTTTGAGGTGGTTTAGGGCTTGACTAAGTTCGTGTCGTATTTTAGGACCCGTTGGTATGTTTGGATGAGGTCTCGTAGGCCTCGAGTTGATTTCGGATGGTTAACAGATAGATTTGAAGTTTGAGGGAAGTGATGAAGCTCACCAGCTTCTGGTGTAATCGCACCTGCGGAGTGGGGATCACAAGTGCGATATCGCAGAAGTAAGAGGTGAACCTCAGAAGCGGCCAGGGAGGAGGTGAGCAGAGGTCGTAGGTACGAGGTCATTTCTGCACTGCGATGCCGCAGATGCAGTTGGGTTTACGCAGAAGCGGAGCTGGGCTGGCCTGGGTAGGGCGCAGGTGAGAGGAATTTGCCGCATCTACGAGCCCGTAGGTACGAGCGAGGCTTGGCAGATGCGGAATTAAGAGAGGGGCATATTTCCGCAGAAGCGGTTCCGTAGGTGCGGATCATGGAGCGCAGATGTGGGCCTGAGAGATTTAACTGGCTTTCGCAGAAGCCAAGAATTTACCACAGAAGTAGTTTCGCGGGTGCGGATGTATGGCCGCAGGTGCGAAAAACCTGGGCATGTTATTAAAAACAAGGGTTCGCAATTTTGGCTTCATTTCAAACATTTCAAGCATGTTTAGGCGATTTTTGAGAGGGTTTTCGAGGGAATTCTTGAGGTAAGTCCCTTGTGCTTATTTTTTATCAACAATATTGCTTCCCCATTGATTTTACCACCTAGCTGGTGTGTATTTAAGTTGTAAATTAGGAGTTTAAGGCTAGGGATTTGGAGAGTTTGATTTGGGGATTTGGGTGACGATTTGGTGTCGAGTTTTGATAAATTTGGTATGGATAGACTCGTGGTTGAGTGGGCTTTCGGGTTTTGTGACTTTTATCGAATTTCTATACTTGGGCCCAAAGGCCGACTTTTGAGCCGATTTTTGATTTTGATTAATAACTTAGTATTTTCTTATAGAGTTGATTCATTTAGCCCGTATTGATTTTATCGCATTGTTTAGGGCTAGATTCGAGGCATTCAGAGGCCTTTTCACGAGGCAAGGGTGTGTTGGAGTAGAGATTTACTCGTATTGAGGTAAGTAACAGTTCTAAATTTGGTTCTGGGGGTATGAAACCCCGTATTACATGTCATGTATTTGGTTTTGAGGTGACGCACATGCTAGGTGACAGGCGTGTGGGCATGCACCGTAGGAATTATGACTTTGTCAAATTCCATGAAATCGTGCAGTTGTATAGTCTATTGTTATCAGTACATTCTCTTTGTATTAGAGAAATTTAACCACAAATCATGTTTAGACTACGTGTTGGCATTGTAGGGACCCACAGAGGTCATGTACATGTTGAATTATCTGCTGAATTATTGTTTGTACTCAGTCACAGTTTATTTGTATATTACATCTCGGTCTCTATTGTTCATTTTGATGCATTATATCATTGTTGTCTGCACTGCTTATTATGATTTCTGAGAGCCCGAGATACTGGAGAGGTTGATGACTGAGTGAGGCCGAGGGTCTGATTGTGAGATATTATACTATAGCACGTGAGTTGTCCGTGCAGCACGTGAGTTGTCCGTATGGATCCAGATATTATACTATAGCATGTGAGCTGCCTGCCTGCAGCATACTTTATTATTATAGCACGTGAGTTGTCCGTGCAGCACGTGAGTTGTCCATGCAGATTATAGCGCTTGGGCTGAAGGAACCCCTCCGGAGTCTGTACACACCCCCAGTGAGCGCAGGTACCTACTGAGTGCAGGTACCTACTGAGTACGAGTGCCGAGTGTTGAGTAAATGGGAGGGCTGAGTGACTGTGGCCCTGAGAGGATGCATCTTTGTTGCACTTAGCTGCCATGTATCACTGTCTTGATAATTTCTGAAAGATATTACACTTTGTTTCAGTTGAACTTGACATGAAATTACTATTTTGGCCTTAATTGTCGAACTTGAAAGCATGCCTACCTTCCATGTTAAAAACTCGCTGGAATTGAACTATAACTGTAAAGCTCGTCACTACCTTCAGTTCTTTATTTAGTATTGTTACTTGCTGAATTAGTTGTACTCATACTATACCCTGCACTTCATGTGCAGATTCAGGTGTTCTCGGACATAGTGGGTATTGATTTCTGTGCACAATTGATCTTCTGGAGATTTCGAGGTAGCTGTCGGCGTTTCGCAAACCTTGTCTCTCCTTCCCTACATTTCCGCTTATTGTATTTAGTTTCAGACTATATTAGACAGCGTTTTCCAGACTTGTGATATATAGATGCTCATGTACTCTGTGACATCGCGATGTTGAGAATTTCCGCGTTGTATTTTGGATTTCTATCCTGTTTATGAGAAGTTGTTATCGTTTAAACTATTTTAAATATGTTTTCTGTTAAGTGTTGGAGTTATTTCATAAATGTCGGCTTGCCTAGTACCACGATAGGCACCATCACGACAGGTTAGGATTTTGGGTCATGACAACAGACCTACTTGAGGCCTAAAATTACACATAACAATAACAAAACCATGAATCGCACCTCAAATCAAACTTAATGAACTTCCGAACTTCCAACTTCCAAAACTTGTGCCGAACCACATCAAATCAACTCGGAATGACCTCAAATTTGTGCACAAGTTCAAAATCACATGACGAACCTATTCCAACTCCTGAAATCACAATCCGAACCCGATATCATCAAAGTCAACTCCCGGTCAAACTTATGTACTTTCCAAACCATCAAATTGCCTACTTTCGCCAATTAGCACCATAACCTTCTAGAAACATCCAAATGCAAATCCGGATACACGCTCAAGTCCAAAATCACCATACGAATTTATTGAAACCATTAAAATAACATTCCTAAGTCGTATATACAAAAGTCAAACTCCGGTCAACTCTTCCAACTTAAACTCCCTAGTTGAGAATCATTCTTTCAATTCAATTCTGAATCGCCCAAAAATTAAAATCGATGGTACACACAAGTCATAATACATCACACGAAACTATTCATGTCGTCGAACCACTGAAAGAAATACAAATGCTCAAAACGACCGATCGGGTCGTCATAATACTGTTCTAAGGGCAAGAGCCAGTCATAAGTATTTTTGCCTGGAAAGACGGTTTGTGCAACCAAAACAGAGAGAAATGTGGGGGGGGGAAAGAAAGGCCATGTACCTGCACTTTATGAATTAGTTTCTTTGAACTGTGAATATTATTCGTCAAAAGCAGCAACTCTCTTCAGTTAATATAGAAAGGACAGCTAGACAAATATCATATCTCACCTAAAACTTAGATAGCAGTTCAATATCACGTAGTGATACTCATTTGTTGGGTAAATTTCACAAATGTTCATATAAGGCAGAATACATCGACAATCCCTTAAAGTTGTCCTCACTTTTCACTTTGACACTCCATCTTTAATCCGTTCCATTTGGACACTCCAACCACAGCTCGAATGTGTCATTTAGACACAAAATTTGTAGGCAGCCAAACACAAAAGGTACGTGAAATTCACACACAAGACTGACGAATAAGACAAGAACACGTGAATTTAACACAAACAAATATAAAAAAATAGAAAATAATTAAATATAAAAATGAGAACCCCACCCACCCGTCGTCATCTTCCCCAATGACCATTCCTTGGCGGCAAAATCAATTTCCAACCATTTTTTTCCAACTCTTCTCCACAAAATTGCTCCTTTCTTTCTTCGTTTTCTTCTTTTTCTTCACATTGGAGCTTTGGCCAGATTTTTTTGAAAGATCCAAATCTGATTTTCTCCTTCTTTAGATTCATCAAAAATCGCTAGGAAAAACAAAGTTTCGCCCTTTTTTGAGATGTAAATCTGATTTTTCTTCAGATTCAAGTCACAAAGTTTAATTTCGTTAATGTTGAGAAAAATGAAACTTCGCCGGAAAAAATAAAGTTTCACTGAAAATGTTATTATTCAAATTTTTTTTCTTCTTAATGTTAATTTTGTTACTATTAAAAGATTCAAATACTGTTCAAGAGAAGATGGAGGTAACAAAGTTTTTCTTTCTTGTTCTTGATACTTTTGGACAACTTGTAAGATTTTTGTTATTTTTGAGCTGAGGAGATAGCGATGAGTGCAGCTTACATGATGTTTTTATACTTCTATGCGCGAGTCATTTGATGGTGTTGGGGCTGCTCAACTTAAAGGGGTTGCTGGACATAATTGTTTTGGGTGTTACAGTGAAGCTTGGTGAAACTCACATGGTGTTAATTGACAGGATATGGTAGAATGAGAAGATGGAGAGGTGAGAGAAAGAAAGTTACTTTATTTTTTTATTTTTCTCTATTGACATTTATTCTTTGGGACCCATAACAATAGCATCTCACTCTGACTAAAGACGTGGGCAACACACACTATGTCACATTATCAAATTATGTTTAAATGACACACTTGACTTATGGTTGGAGTGTTCTAATGGAATGAACTTAAGATGAAGCTCTAAGTGAAAAGTGAGGACAACTTTAAGGGACTGTCGATGTATTCTGCCTTCATATAGTTATAATTTATTTTTCAAAATCATATAACTATATATTCTCACACAAAAATCATAAAACTTGTATACAAAAATTATAATGACCGAAAAATATAATTTTCAGTAATTTTTCTTATTCCCCCTTTTTTCAGTCTAATAAATAATAATCTAATTAAAATAGGAATGACCCAACTGGACCTGATCCATCCGACCCAATAGCCACATATATAAATTAAATTACTACTAAAAGTGAATCCTTAAAAACACAATACTTCTATCCTTTTTTTTCAAGATTTCCATTCAAATTGATAGCACTTTCATTTTAAGCGCTCTCGAATTATATCTTTTATTTTATTTTTTTGTGAGAATCTCATTCATTCTAAACTAAGTTTTTGCTGGGGAAGGATTTCACTTTTAGTATTATTTTAATTTATGTATATGGGTGGTCAGTTTGGATTAGGTCATTCCTATTTTAAGGGAAAAATATAAAATTGATCAGTTGGTCGAAACTAATTACATTCGCTAGCTAAAAATATATATAATTATTTTCGAAAGAGGCTAAAAATATATATTTCTCCTACTTTAATCGGGTTATTATTTATTAGATTGAAAATAAAAAAAAATAGAATAAGAAAATATCGGAAAATTGTGTTTTCCAGTCACGATGATTTTTGTGTGAATTAGTGAAAGTTTTATAATTTTTGTGTAAGAAAATAAAGTTATATGACTTTGGTAGAAAGAAAGTCATAGTTATATGACCATGTGTGAAATTTAGCCATGTTTGCTCTACGCTGAGCAAGCTTCAATGTTCTAAAGCCGTAATACACATTCCATTCTTCAGCATGTATCGAATACGACGTCTGGCTTTACCAAACAATGGAAGTTGCAGACTTCCACGCTTGAAAGTTTACCAAGAAAGATAGTTACGAATTCAAATACTTTATACAGACTACAAATATTGTGACATAAACATCAGGGTAAAAGAAAATTACAGACTTACATATCAGAAAATTACTGTGCACCAAACTGTTTTATATTGCCAACTTTTAGAGAAAAGTGTGGCACGTACACTGAACCAGTATCCATTAACGGTCTAACGGACTAAGCACACTGTTATAAACTCTATTCAAGAGTTGGGCCTGGAGTAAGTTAGGCTAGGGGGGCAGTAAGGGGACATCTATGGGCCTTTGGACCGGGATGGTAAGGGAACATGATGTTAATGAGCTTAGGTTTAAGGGGCTAGTCCTAGGAAGTTTAAGAAGAGGACTTCCCCGGGCCCATACCGAGTGTCGGGCCGGTCCCTTAGTGGGCAGAGAAGGGGCTTTAGGGGGCCTTCAGTTATTATCTTTTTATTAAAAACGAATGAAAAAATGGCATGGTATAACAATCTATTAAGAGAATTGGCATAAAAAAGTACTAGTTTTAGATATTGGCATCCTATAGCCCTACTTTAAGTTTTTCTTTCTTTTAATTGAGATATCATAGCCAAATTTATTTTTATTTAAAATCAAAAGGAATGTTCATCACATCCCCCATCTCTCCTTCTTTAACGCTACTCTTCTCTATCTTCCCCAAATTCCATATTTTTCAAATCCCCCAAATCTCTCTATTTTTCTCCGATAAATACTCTCCTCTGGTTTCTTCTTAATCTTTTTCTTAACTATTTCTCTAAATCAAGAGTCTTTTGTAGAATTTCGACGACAATATCAGCATTCTTGCCAAGTTGAAAGATGGATAAAAATTCAACCGCTAAGAAATTAAAATCTAAAGCAACAGTGGTCAAATCTCCATCTCTTCATGTTGATTATGACTCTGATTTCGAAGTTACGGTATTAAAGGGGTCTAATTCACCACATGCAATAGCCGTTCGAAAGGACAATCAAAGAAAAAAATGGGTTGATGCAATTCATACAAAAGACAAAGGAAAAAAAATTGCAAATGCATCTGGTATACAATAAAATATTGTTGTTAAACCCAAAAAGAGAAAGCGCATTAGTACGGAGGAAGTTCAATGTGATAAACATCATTTGGGCATTAGCATCCTTGCTTAATGTATACTTAAAATGTTATAAGGATATGCAAGTAGAAATAAAAGGTTGGGCGCCATTTTTTTTGCTACCAGTCTTGTTAATTCCTTTGAATTTTCAGTAAGAATAGAAATTTTGATTTTGCCCTTATTAGTGCTTGAGTGAATGTTACGCCTTTCACATAGTTAGCTTCATGTCGTGTTTACATAATGACTTTGGGTGTTTTAGATTCATATCGTGGTCTAGAAATTGTCAAATGATCAGCTTATATTGCCCACCTTGTTGATAGTGAATTTTAACATTAAACTTTCCTATTTTCCTTTCATGTTTAACACAGAACATTTGTGTATTGATAGAACCCCCATACTTGACTCTATATTTTTCTTAATCTTTTTTATTTAGTATTAGTATCTTTTCTTTTATATTTGAATTCAGTTAAAATGCAGTTGCTTTGAGATTTATGAAAAGGTATTGAACTATTCTTTCTGAAGATGTGTAGTTTCGGAGAATTTAATAATGTTCACTTTCTACATATATGATTTAGTATAATTAATATTTTCTTTAATGTAGAAATGGGATTTTTTAGGTCGCATTGGATACAAAATTATCCAAAGGAGTTGTTTCAAGATACTGATCATAAGTTTTACGTCAAGATCAATCATGGTACCCTATGTTTTGGGATTAGAAAATTTACAATTATAACTGGTCTAAGGTGTGTTGGTGAGGTCAACTATGAGGGAACTTATAATGGATCAAATAGACTGAAGGATGCCTACTTTCCCGATCGTGATATAGTATCAAAGGACGACCTTATTGACTGTTTTATGACAAAGAGATGGCAGTCAGATAATAATGCTCTAAAGATTTCGTTATTGTACTTTATATACACCTTCTTATTTTTTACAATTAGTAAAAGATCCTTTTGTAATGACCCGATCAGTTATTTTTAGCAATCGCACTTTGATTGGTAGTTTGGGAGCACGAGTAGCCTCGTATGACGTATTATGACTTGTGTGAATTATCGGTGTTGGTTTTCAGGTGTTTCGGAACTTGTTTGGAAGAATGAATTTTATTGTTGAAGTTTTAAGTTGGAAGAGTTGATCAAGTTTGAATTTTTAGTATTCGGCCTCGGATCAGAGTTTTGATGATTCTGTTAGGCCCGGATGATGATTTTGGACTCGGGTGTATGCCCGGATTTGTATTTGGATAATTCTAGAAGGTTTCGGCACTAATTGGCGAAAGTTGAAAATTTGAAGGTTTGAAATGTTCATAGGTTTGACCGTGGTTTGATTTTATTGGTATCGGGGCTAGATTTCGATTCCAAAAGTTATAGTAGGTCTGTTATGCCATATATGACTTGTGTGCCAAATTTAAGATTAATCTGAGGTGTTTTGGCTTGTTCGCCGTTAGTTTTGAATTTTGAAAGTTCATTAACTTCATGAAGTCGATTTGAGGTGTGATTTGTGATTTTTGTGCTGTTGAGTGAGATTTTAAACATATAGTAGGCATGCGTTATGATTTGGAACTTGCCCTCAAAATTCAGGGCCGTTCGGAGTTGGTTTGATAGCATTCGGACGCTTGGTCGCAATTCTAGAAATTCTTGAGTTCTCCCTTCAAATTTCATACGTGTTGATATCCGATTCATGGTTTTGGGTGTTATTTTGGTGATTTGATCCCTCGATCAAGTTCACAAGATATTTTTAGACTTGTGTGGATATTTGGCATGGAGCCCCGAGGGCTCGGGTGAGTTTCGGGGAGGTTTCGGATAATTTTTAGGCCATTTTTAGTTGCTGGTTTTTGGATATAGGGGTGTACATTGCGATAGCGTGGATTTGGATGCGATAGCGAGAAAAATATGAAAAATGGAGCAGTGAATCGCGATCACGGAAGACTTCACGCGATCGCATAAAAGAAAATCTCGGCTCCACGGACCCAATTTTGGAAGCTTATAACGTATAATCTATAAGGAATTTGGAGATGATACAAAAATAAAAGTTGTAGCCCTTTGTGTCTAGTTTTCAGTAAATGAAACCATTTTTCATTTGTAGATTGGTTCAAAATGTTATGGCTAATAAACTACAGGATCTGAGAAAAGTTGGGAAGGGTTAAATGGAAGTTTGTTCATCGCGATCGCGGGAAAATGGCCGTGATCACATAGGGTAAAAATTGTCCTGCAAAATTTTGTAATTGCGATCGCGAGGTTTGTGACCTAGATCGCAAAAGGTACCCTGGAACAGTGTATAAAGTACTCTATTTCGAAGGTTTCAGATATTTTTTTGCATATTTGGAGCTATGGAGCTCGGATTGAGACGAATTTTGAAGCGATTTTTACCATATGGATTGGGGTAAGTGTTATCCACTCATTTTGGATTATATTTTGTGATTCTATCTTCATTTTCTTCAATTGGATTATGAATTTTAAAGAGAAATTGGGGGTTTTAGCCTAGAGTTTCATAGAGTGAGTTGTTGAGTTTTGAACATCGATTCAGAGTCGGATTTGAGTGAAACTAGTATGGTTGGACTCGTATTTAAATGAGTTATTGGATTTTATAAGTTTTATCGGGTTCCAAGATGCGGACCCGGGTTTGACTTTTTGGCCGATTTTAGGCTTTTGATTAAGGATTCGACCTTTATCATTTGGAATTATTTCATTAGGCATTAATTGATGTATTTGAGTTGCTTTTGGCTAGTTTCGAGCCGTTCTAAGGTCGGTGCGCGCGGGATGGAATTTTTGGAGCATCACTTTGCTTGCTCGATATTGGATTTGGCTTGTTCAAGGTAAGTAGCACTTCTAAACTTGGAGCTGAGGGTATGAACCCTGATTATACGTGTTATGTGATTTGTTTGGATGTGATGCACATGTTTGGTGACGGGCATGTGGGCGTGTATCGTAGAAATTGAGACTCGATCGATTCCGTAGAGCTGTGTAGCAAATTGACTTGTATTTTCCATGTATTTTTCACGTGTTAAAGAAACTGAGTTGTGACTCATGTTAGAAATCATCCTTAGGCAAATGCTGGTATTATTGGCACCCACTGAGGTCATTCCTGCTGTCGAATTATATGTTTAAACAATAATTTCGTACTCAGTCATGTTCATTCATTGCATATCATATCTAAGTCTCTGTTGCTACTTATTGATACATCATATCATCATTTTGGGCTAGTTTCATGATATTTGAGCCCGAGAGACTGAAGACATTGATGACTGAGTGAGGCTGAGGGCCTGATTGTGAGTGATATTTATGGGATCGGGTTGTATGTCACACCTTGTTTTAATGATTTATGCCTGGATTTGGCTTATTATAGTGCTTGCGTTGAAGGACCCCCTCCGGAGTCTGCAGACCCCCAGTGAGCGCATTTGATATTATATTGAGGGGAGGATCTTGCTTAATTATTTATACTGAGGGATGGATATTCCCTGGGAATGGATCTTGCCTAATTTTTTATATTGAGGGATGGATCTTTTCTAGGCTGGATTGGCCCTATACAGTACTGAGTGACTGCATGTTAGTTATCATATATATATATATATATTCGGGATGGATCTTCCCTGGGTTGGATTGGCCATATATAGTACTGAGTGACTGTGCGCGAGTTTTCATTTATATTTGGGCTACATCTGCCTTGTACAGTGTGGAGTAACTGAGCATGTGGAATATTGAGCGTGATGAGTGAAAATGCGAGACAGTGAGATTGGGTACTCTAAGAGTGTGAGTACATGAGTTCATCAATGTGCTGCATTGCATTAGGCATGCATACCTGATATATAGGCATAGAGAAGTATTTTTCCTCTCGCCATCTGATAGTGGAATTTGTTATCTGTTGTTAAAGTTTTTGAGAAAAATCACAGATTTCAGACTTACTCATATTTTAGGTGATTTCGGCAAAAGATTTGAGTTTTACTGTTATACTTGAAAAGAAAATATTTATTTTTCGGAAAATATTGAGTTATTTCTTGTACCATCTTTATTATATTGTTATGAACTTTTGCTAGTTATTGGAGTTGGACTCTAATCTTTGTCCCAACTCGTCACTACTTTCAACCTAAGGTTAGGTTTGTTACTTATTGAGTACATGGGGTTGGTTGTACTCACACTACACTTCTGCACCTTGCATGCAGATTTTGGACGCTGATGTTGCTATGTATGACGGAAGCTAGCATTGAAGATGTACCTGCATTCGAGTTAAAGCTGCCTCTTGTTCATGGTAGCCCTAGACTTGTGAAAATTTGTTTATGTACATTCGAACAGATGATGTATTTATTTCATACTACCTTTGTAAACTCTAAATTTTAAAAGCTCATGATTTGTACTACCAGTCCTTGGGGAATTCTTGTATAACAGTTCAGTTGTATTATCATTTCTTCTCTTACTAAATATCATTTGAACTAGTTTGTTGTTAACTGGCTTACCTAGCGGGTTGGGTTAGGTGCCATTAGGGCTAGATGGATTTTAGGTCGTAACAAGGTGGTATCAGAGCTCTAGGTTCATAGGTTCTACAAGTCATGAGCAAGTGTCTAGTAGAGTCTTGCGGATCGGTATGATGACGTACATATCTATATTCGAGAAGCTACAGAGCATTTAGGATAAACTTCCCATCTTTTTTTCCTTATTGTGCGGCATTGATTCAGTATGAAACATAACTCTTTGAATTCGCTCCACACATTCGTATACGCATGTGAGCGTTCGGTATTAGCTTTGCATCACCGGGTTGTGATTCCATGGATGAGGTGCGAGGTGTGATTTCAGTGCGATGATGATGGGCCAGTCTGGAGGACTTGAGGCTGGGTTTTGACTGCAGCTTGAGCACGGGGATTTCAGTTATGTGAGCATGTGCTTTTGGACTTATATGTCCGGTAGCGTCCCTATGAGTGGAATTTGTGACTCGATGAGTGGCCGGATGACTATATGATGAGCATGATGTGACTGTGAAATGTGTTCAGATGGTTTGATTGTGACGAGAATAGTTTCCTTGAGATGTACAAAGGACTATTGGGTGCTAGATTGTTGTCTTGATGTGACATATAGTCTCAAGTTATGAGTGTGTTGAAAGATTTTTCATGTTGATTAATTATGGAACGAAGTAGATTTTCATGTCTTGTTGTGAGTTCAGACTCGAGAAGATTTAGTGATGGTGTAGTAATCGTGGCTGCAAAAGTGCATAGCAAGATGCCAATTTGAGGCCAAGCAGGTGGGGTTTCTCCTGCGGAGTAATCTACGGAGGTGTAATCCTTATAATGTTGTATGGAGAGTTTCCTTTCTACCAGTGGGGTATATGTGTTGAGATTTGAATTTGAATTTGGTTGAGAAAGTCGACCTGACCATCACGTGGATGTACGCGACCTTAGTAGATGATTTGAGGTACTATATGGTTTGTGTTATGTGAGCTTATGAAGGATTTAGTTGAATCTCCCTGCGGTATTATGGTACTAATAGAGTATGGGTATTGCGAGTGATCGAGCGTTTTGATCTATGGCTTTGAGCCAAGTGGGGGAGTCTTCTATCACCGACTTGATTACATGGTTATGTGTTGTACTGGTTTCGGTTTGAGGCACACTTGTGAATCAGATATGACTAGCAGAGGTGGAGAGCGAGGATGACTCGAGTAAAGGAATTTCTGGATACGGGTTATGTTACACTTTATGGGTATATGGAAATCATGGAATGAGTTGAGTTGTTATTCGTGACATATGTAGTGCGCACGGTGTATGAATTTGCTCGGTTGCATTAAAGCAAAATTACTTCTTTGGGGTGTTGTTGTTCTAATTGAGAATAGGCAGTTCGCTCGTTTGGACGATGCAATTGAGATTTGAGTAGAGTGGATGGCTCTCGAGAATGTTCTAATGGATTCAAGATTTTTATGTAGCAATTATGATTTTTTTTTTCCAGATTTGTATATGGCTAGAATCTGAGATTTGCATCGGATGGTGTCGGTACTTGCAATATTTCTATATCATTAAGGATTTTATATTTCAGTATCAGAAAGGTGAAGGAAACGACTTTAGATTCACAGAAGGTCTTTTCAGAGTGGGTGTCTCGGTTGTGGTAATTTTGGGGTGCTTAAGAGGGAATACAACGGCTTATGGGCCTTAAGGCAGTGTGGTTTTATGCTATGATCTCGTGAGGGTGAGTTTTGGTTAAGGATCGTGGTGTTCTGGAAAGGGAAGTGTCCATTTGAGGGTAATTCAGAAGGAACTCAGAGAAATAGGACAACTTGGTAATAGCTTGGATTAGCACGGTAATGGATATGATCTGTTCTTTGTCACGAAGGAGCTCATGGGTTTTGGTCACCTACGTGACCTGGTTGAGTTAGAGGGATTCTGTTCTGATAGATGGGTTATGTAAAAATGGATTTCAAAGTGTTCTCAATGGTTTCTACCACGGTTCGAGGTGTATATTTCCTGCTGGCATGAGGAGCGTGTTGCGTGTTGTGATTTTCTCCTGGGTGAGATCAAATGGAAGTTCATGGCTAATTGAATATGTGGTTTGCTTGTGACTCGGAGTTGATTATGAGATTCTCGTACTTTTCATATTCATGATAGATGCGGTAAGTTGTGTGGGATTAAGATTTGCGTGTGCAAGGTCACGGTTTAGTTTTGAAAGGAAGGGCATGAATTTTTAGACAACATAGGAAGTTTTAGATGACTAGATGAATGATATTACTACTTGGTATTTCCTGAGGTGAGCGTACATTTAAGAAGGTGCACTGAGTGTTGACTTACGGATGCTTCATTGGTAATGTGGTACTCGCCTGGTTGATCGACTGCTGATATTTAGATTTTGCTATGTGGCATGGAAGAATTATAGAAGTATTCCTCGTGGGATGATCATGTATAAGAGATATGTTGACATTCGGGTGGTGGATTTGGGATCAGATATGGTGATTCGTGTGTTCTACAGATTTGGAGACCAGGAGTTCGGAAGCAGATTTTTTCGTGGTTGTGGACGGTGAAGATGTGGCCAAAGCTAGCCATATGATAGTATATATTATGGTTAGGTCATTGTGGACTTTTAGAGGATTATTTATCTATTTATGGATGACCAGAGTTTTTTTGGGGCTCATTGGTAGGCCCAACGAGGATGTGTATTCTACACCGGGTCGGATTGGTCAACTCTATACTACTATTGTTAGGAGATGTGCCATTCGGTTAGAGTGGAGCTTATTTGTGCTCTGATATGATCTATGTGTTACTCCCCTACACTACGACGAGTTGTGATTTGTTGGTTATAAGCACACATGGTGCGGTTCTGTTTGGGTCTTGTAGCGGGATTTGAGCGAGATGGTTATTGGGGTGTCGAATGGCTGATTGCGCCTTGGTTATGTTCTCTCCGGACTGTGGTATATTTTGCTATTTGCTTCTCTATGGTTATGGTCATACACTTCGTGTTTTTGATGTCGAATTGCGTGTAGTTGCTGCTTTTGAGCATGGTGGCTTGAGGTATTTCATATGAACTCGCGTTTGGATGGGGTCACGCAGTGCAACTGGGTTATGTCCGGATATTATCCTTTGTGTTAGATTCATGTGTCTTGGTTCTACTATGTAAGATAGGTTTGCAGCATTGTGGTTGCGGTGGTACTTGTTGAACTTGCGGGATGGTTCTCTCATTTGAGTCATTTTCCATGATTGAGTACATTTGGGTTGTTGCTTATTGATGCACGGATTGCGTGGATTATAGATTTAGGTTGTATTGATGTGGCATATCACTAGAGTGGTTGTGTGATGAGATGAAGTCATCGGACGTAGAATGGGTGCTATCGGATATGTTTGATGTATATTCGGAAGGATAATGTCGTTGATCAGCTTAGAAATTGGATATAGTTCTTGTCGAAGGAGAGGGATCTTCATGACTTGTTAGTGATGAATGGTTGTGAGTGTTTGCGTGGTTCTTTCATCATCGGCAATGTACGAAGGTTTTAGAACGAGATTTTCTTTGATATGAGGTTTATTACCGGTATTGTGTGGTATGTCATGTGATCAAATCTTGGGTTGTGTTTATGGCTTGATGCAGCTTGTTCAGACTTATAGAGTGTGTAAATGCGAGGTTCGGGTCTTGTGGGAAATTCCAAATGTTGGAAATTGGATTCTGTGGTTTACACGTTGAGGTTAAAGTAATGATCTTCAATTATGTTGTGTTATCGGGCCTATATGGAATAGGATGATGTGGGATCACCCCCCGGGTATGTGTATGGTAAGGTTACTCGGTGATTTGATGGCTTTGGAATGACTCTTGGCACGTTCGAGGATGAACGTATGTTTAAGTGGGGGAGAATGTAACGACCCGGCCGGTCATTTTTAGCAATTGCACTTCGCTCGGTAGTTTGGGGGTACGAGTAGCCCCGTATGATGTATTATGACTTGTATGAATTGTCAGCATTGGTTTTCAGGCGTTTCGGAACTTGTTTGCAATAATAAATTTCATTGTTGAAGCTTTAAGTTGGAAGAGTTGACCAAGTTTGACATTTTAGTAATCGACCTTGGATTGGAGTTTTAATGATTCTGTTAGGTCCGGATGGTGATTTTAGACTCGGGTGTATGCCCGGATTTGCATTTGGATAATTCTAGAAGGTTTCAACACTAATTGACGAAAGTTAGAAATTTGAAGGTTTGGAAATGTTTATAGGTTTGACCGAGGTTTGACTTTATTGATATCGAGGTCGGATTTCAATTCTGAAAGTTATAGTATGTCAGTTATGTCATTTATGACTTGTGTGTCAAATTTGAGATCAATCCGAGGTTTTTAGGCTTGTTTCCAATTAGTTTTGAAAAAGTTCATTAACTTCATTAAGTCGATTTGAGTTGCAATTTGTGATTTTGATGTTGTTAATTGAGATTTTGAAATATTGAGTAGGTATGCGTTATGATTTGGAACTTGCTTACAAAATTTGGGGTTGTTCGGAGTTGGTTTGATAGCATTCGAAAGCTTGGTTGTAATTCTAGAAGTTCTTGAGTTATCCCTTCAAATTTCATGCGTGTTAATGTCTGATTCATGGTTTCGGATGTTATTTTGGTGATTTGATCGCGCGAGCAAATTCGCATGATATTTCTAGACTTGTGCGGATGTTTGGTGTGGAGCCTCGAGGGCTCGGATGAATTTCGGGGTGGTTTCGGACCATTTTTGCGCCATTTGTAGTTGCTGGTTTTTGGCTATAGGGGTATACATTGCGATAGTGAAGAGAAAAATAGGAAAATGGAGCCGAATCGTGATCGCGTAAGACTTCATGGGATCACATAGAAGAAAATCTCTGTTGCACTAACCCGATTTTAGAAGCTTATAACTTGCAATCTATAAGAAATTTGGAGATGATCCAAAAATAAAAATTGTAGCCCATTGTGTCTAGTTTTCTGAAAATTAAACCATTTGTCATTTGGAGTTTTGTACAAAATATTATGGATAATATACTACAGGCTATCTGAGAAGAGTTGGGAAAGGTCAAATGGAGTTTGTTCATCGCGATCGCGGGGAAATGGCCGCGATCGCGTAGGGTAAAAATTGTCATGCAAAGTTTTGTAATCGCGATCACGAGGTTTGTGATTGTGATCACGAAGGGTACCCTTGAATAGTGTATAAAGTACTCTATTTCGAAGGTTTCAGACATTTTTTTTGCATATTTTGAGCTGTGGAGCTCGGATTGAGACGAGCTATGAAGTGATTTACACCATATGGATTGGGGTAAGTATTCTCCACTCATTATTTTTTAATTATATTTTGTGATTCTATCTTCGTTTTTGGCAATTGGCTTATGAATGTTAAAGAGAAATTGGGAGTTTTAGCCTAAAGTTTCATAGAGTGGTTTTTGAGTTTTGAACATCGATTATTAGTCGTATTTGAGTGAACCTAGTATGGTTGGACTAGTAATTGAATGGGTTGTCAGATTTTATAAGTTTCATCGGGTTCTAAGGCGCGGGCCCGGGTTTGACGTTTTGGCTGATATTTGGCTTTTGATTATGGATTCGACCTTTATCATTTGGAATTGTTTCCTTAGGCATTAGTTGATGTATTTGAGTTGATTTTGGCTGGTTTCGAGCAGTTCAGAGGTCAGTGCACGCGATGGCATTTTTGGAGCATCGCTTCACTTGCTCGGTATTGGATTTGGCTTATTCATGGTAAGTAATACTTCTAAACTTGGAGCTGAGGGTATAAACCCTAATTATACGTGTTATGTGATTTGTTTGGAGGTAACGTACATGCTTGGTGACGGGCGTGTGGGCGTGTACCATAGAAATTAAGACTCTATCGATTCCGTAGAGCTATGTAGCCAATTGACTTGTATTTTTCATGTATATTTTATGTGTTAGAGAAACTGAGTTGTGACTCATGTTAGAAATTATGCCTAGGCAAATGCTGGTATTATTGGGACCCACTGAGATCAATCCTGCTATCGAATTATATGTTTAAATTATAATTTTGTACTCAGTCATGTTCATTCATTGCATATCGTATCTCAGTCTCTGTTGCTACTTATTGATATATCATATCATTATTTTGGGCTAGTTTCATGACATTCTGAGCCCGAGAGACTAGAGAGATTGATGACTGTGAGTGATATTTAAGGGATAGGGTTGCACGCCGCAGCATGTTTTATTGATTTATGTCTGGATTTGGCTTATTATAAAGCTTGGGCTGAAGGTGCCCCTCCTGAGTTTACACACCCACAGTGAGAGCAGTTGATATTTTATTGAGGGATGGATCTTATCTGGGCATGAATCTTGCCTAATTATTTATACTGAGGGATGGATCTTTCCCAGGCATGGATCTTGCTTAATTATTTATATTGAGGAATGGATCTTCCAGGGGCTGGATTGTCCCTATACACTACTAAGTGACTGCATATCAATTATCGTGTGTGTGCATATATATATATATATATTGGATGGATCTTCCCTGGGCTGGATTGGCCATATACAGTACTGAGTAATTGTGCGCGAGTTGTCATTTATATTTTGGATGAATCTGCCCTGTACAGTGTCGAATGACTGAGCATGCAAACTATTGAGCGTGATGAGTGGAAATGCGAGACAGTGAGATTGGGTACTATGAGAGTTTGAGTACATGAGTTCATCAATATGATGCATTGCATTAGACATGCATACTTGATATGTAGGCATAGAGAAGTATTTTTCCTCATGCTATCTGATAATGGAATTTCTTATCTGTTTTTAAAATTTTTGAAAAATCACAGATTTCAGACTTACTCATATTTTCGGTGATTTCGGCAAAAGATTTGAGTTTTACTGTTATACTTGAAAAGAAAATGTTTATTTTTCGGAATTGTATATGAGCTGAGCATTTATTTATTGAGTTATTTCTTGTACCATCTTTATTATATTGTTATGAACTATTGCTGGTTATATACGACCTTTGTTACTTATTGAGTACATGGGGTCGGTTGTACTCATACTACACTTCTACACCTTGATGTTGTTGTGTATGATGGAAGCTAGCATTGAAGACGTACTTGTGTTCCAGTTACAGCTTCCTCTTGTTCATGGTAGCCCTAGACTTATGAAAATATGTTTATGTACATTCGAATAGATGATGTATTTATTTCATACTAGCTTTGTAAACTCTAAATCTTACAAGCTCATGATTTGTACTACCAGTCCTTGAGAATTCTTGTATAACAGTTCAGTTGTATTATCATTTCTTCTCTTAATAAATATCATTTGAACGAGTTTGTTGTTAACTGGCTTACCTAGCGGGTTGGGTTTGGTGCCATCACGGCTAGATGAATTTTGGGTTGTGACACCTTTGTAAGTAATCGAGATTTTTATTTGATTAAGAGTGGGGAATATAAGCAGTTTCCATGGGGGAATGTCGTATTTCAAGCTTTGATTGGTTCGGTGAGAAATAAGTTTAGATTTGTAAAGAAGTTTCATAGTTTTGGCGGTTTACCACTTGCATTGCAAATTTGGATTTATGAGTGTTGTTCTGAAGTAGACCCCAATACTGCCACTCGTGTTGCAAGCCAAGTGCCACAGATCCTAAATTGGAATGTAACAGAAAGGCCTAGCTTTGAGAAATTATGCAACGACATGTTGGGAGAATCGAGGAACAAGGTAACATTTTTGTAATGACCCGGCCGGTCGTTTTGAGAGTTATAGCCCTAATCCCCTGTTTAATGCTTTCCCCAAATCTTCTTCTGCTTATGTGACTTGCCGGGAGGTTGTTGTTGTGGTTTCGGAGTGAATCGGGACACTTAGTCCCTAAACGAAAGCTTAAGTCTTAGGATTTTGACTGTAGTTGGAACTGTGTGAAGACGACTCCGAAATGGAGTTTCGTCGGTTTTATTAGCTCCGTTAGATGATTTTGGACTTAGGGGCGTGTCTAGATTGTGTTTTGGAGGTCTGTAGATGCTTTTTGGCTTGAATTGGCGAAAGTCGAATTTTTGGTGATTTTGACCGATAGTGGACTTTTTGATATCAGGGTCGGATTCTGATTCCGGAAGTTGGAGTAGGTCCGTAATGTCAATTATGACTTGTGTGTAAAATTTAAGGTCAATCAAACGTGGTTTGATGGGTTTCGACATCGATTTTAGAAGTTTGAAGTTCCAAGTTCATTAAGTTTGAATCGGAGGGTGATTCTTATTTTTAACGTTATCTGATATGATTCAAGGGCTTGACTAAGTTTGTATGGAGTTTTAGGACTTGTAGGTATGTTTGGTTGAGGTCCCGGGGGCCTCGGGTTAATTTCGGGTGGTTAACAGATCATTTTGGACTTAGGAGAGATTGCAGATTCCGGGTGTTCTTCAGTTCTGGTTTCCTTCTTCGTGTTCGCGGGGGGAGTCTCGCGTTCGCGAAGAGGAACTGGAGACAGGCGAGATTTTTTGCTTCGTGTTTGCGATGGAGGTTCCGCATTCGCGAAGCACTGAGGTACTTGGTCTACATGTTCGCGATGGAGGTCCCGCGTTCGCGTAGAGGTATTGTCCAACTGGGTCCCCAAGCCCTTTTTGCCTATGCGTTCGCGACGTTGGTCCTGCATTCGCGTAGGGTCGAGCTGAGTGGTCTTCAAGTTCGCGACAAGGGCATCGCGTTCGCGATGAAGGATTTTGGACTGAAACAATTTTGTGCTTCGTGAACGTGAGGGTGTGGCCGCGTTCGCGAAGAACAGATGTCTAGGCAGTATTAAAGTTTCCAAAAATGAGGGTTGGCGATTTTTATCAAAACTAAGATAGGGAGCTCAGATTTGGACGAGATTTTGAAGGATTTTTAGAGACATAGATTGGGTAATGATTCTTCACTTATTTTTGGTTATATCCCGCTAATCTATCATTATTTTCATCCTTTAATTTTGGATTTGTGTTGAAACATTTGGGGAAAATGGGAGTTCTTCAACTAAGTTTTTGAATTTTGATTGGGATTTTGATATTGGATTTGGATAATTTTGGTACGAGTAAACTTGTGAGTAAATGGATGTTCATATTTTGTGACTTTTATCCGATTCCGAGACATGGGCCCTTAGAGGCTTTTTGGGGCGATTTTCTAATTTCTTGCTTTAGCTTTGATTTCATTAATTAGATATGTTTCTTATAGTTGTATTTATGGTATATAATTGATTTTGGCTAGATTTGGTTCATTCAGAGTCGGATATTCATGGAAAAGGCATTGTTACCGATTGATTGAGCTTGGTTCGAGGTAAGTGGCTTGCCTAACTTTGTGTGGGGAAAATCCTCTAAGGATTTGGTACTGTTGTGATATGTGAGAGCCGTGTACGTGAGGTGACGAGTACGTACACGGGCTATTTGTTATAAAACCCAATTTATTTTACTGAGTAGCAGCATGTTTTTCCTTTAATCTGAGTTATACCATTTTAAATGCGTATTAGTTTGTTTTCATTCTTAATTGAGCTATTCCAATATGTGTAGTTATCCTGTTTAGTCTAATATCACATGTCTACGTGCTTTAACTGCTTATTTGAACTCTGTGAAGCATGCCTAGTTGTTTTTCTGCTTTTCCTTGTTCATTATCAGTATAACTGTAGAAATTTTGCTGTTAACTATTGTATTTATCGGATTGGGGCTGTGTGTTTACTTTTGGGACTACGTGGCGGTTCCTCGGGAGTTCTCCCTGCACATTTACTTTTGATACTACGAGGTGGTATCTTGGGAATTCTCCTAGTACATTTACTATGAGACTACGAGACGGTATCTCGGGAGATCCCCTGCTGTTTACCCCTGTGTGTTGTACTATTGCCTTGCTGTGTTTTCTTTTGTTAAATTCTAGTCTCTTATTATACTGTATATTCTCCTGCTTTATTTATTATATACCAGTGGGCCTGACCTGACCACGTCACTACTCGACCGAGGTTAGGCTTGACACTTACTGGGTACCGTTGTGGTGTACTTATGCTACTCTTCTATACATGCTTTTGTGTGCAGATCCAGGTACTTCTTATCAGCCCCGCTATTAGCTGAGAGTGTTTGCTATTGTACGGAAACTGCAAGGTACATCTGCCCGTGTCCGCAGACCTCGGAGTCCCCCTCTATTCTCCCATATGTCATTTACCTTCCATACTTCTTTTATTAGACTCTGGTGTATAGAGATACTAGTTCTCTTCTGTAGCTTGTGACTTATGATGTTCCGTATTTTGGGAATACTGTATATTTATAGAGTATTGGTTATTGTACATACCGAGCGGCATTATTACTAGTTATTCAGTTATCCACTGCTGTTAGTTGTTAAGTTTTACTTCCATTTTTGTTATTTTCCGCAAATTGTTAGGCTTACCTAGTCATAGAAACTAGGTGCCGTCACGATGTTATACAGAGAGAGTTTTGGTCGTGATAAGTTGGTATCAGAGCTCTAGGTTCATCGGTATCTTGAGTCACAAGCCGGTTTTTTAGAGTCTCACGGATCGGTACAGGGACGTCTGTACTTATCTTCGGGAGGCTATGGAACTGTTAGGAAAAACTATACTTCTTTGATTCCTTGTCGTGTGAAATTTGTTGACATAAAAAATTCTAAACTTCTGTATTCTATTCTTTCTCACAGATGGTAAGGACCCGTACAGGAGGATCTGATGACCAGGCACCCGCGCCCCCTATTAGAGCCGCAAGAGGCTGGTGCCGGGGCCAGGGTAGAGGCTGAGGACATCCACGCAGTGCAGCCAGAGCACCCGCACGAGCTTCTACAGAGGAGCCCCCAGTAACTCAAGCAGAAGGGCAGACACCTGAGGTACCTGTTGCTGCACCAGCCCACCAGGAGACTCTAGCCCAGTTTCTGAGCATGTTTAGCAACTTAGCTTAGGATGGATTGATTCCACTTGCTCCTGCCACATCTCAGGCCGGGGGAGGAGCACAGACTCCCGTCGCCGGTACCCCAGAGCAGCGAGTTCAGGGAGACCAGGATCCAGAAATAATACCAGTATAGCCATTAGCTCCCGTTCAGCCCGAGGTTAGGGCAGCAGTTTCTGAGGCGGAGCAGCTCAGACGTAAGAGGTACAAGAAGTACCATCCTCCTACCTTCAGTGGATTGGTGTCAGAGGATGCCCAAGGTTTTCTGGAGGAGTGTCACCGTATTCTCCGTACTATGGGTGTAGAAAACTCGAGTGGGGTTTCTTTTACTGCATTCCAGCTTAGAGGAGCAACCTATCAGGGGTGGCGCATTTATGAGTTGAGTAGTCCAGGGACGCATGGCGCGCGAATTTTGAGCAGCTGCGCCAGGTGCTATGACTGTGTTAGAGTATGCAGTTCATTTCAGTGATTTGGCCCGACATGCACCAGTCTTAGTTGCCAAACTTCGAGAGAGGTTCGTCGGTTTATTGAGGGACTCCACCCTAGAATCAGGATTAGTATTGTCAGGGAAATGGAGATGGATATTTCTTACCAGCAGGTTGTGAGTATTGCTAGGAGATTGGAGGGCATGCTCGCTCGGGATATAGAGGAGAGAGAGGCCAAGAGGTCCCGAGAGTCTGGCACTTATAGTGGTACTCATGCCCCAGCTGCAGTTCGCCATGGTAGGGGCTATGGGAGTCGCCCCGTTCATTTAGCTCTTCCAGCCGCCAGTGGTATTCCGGTCCCTTCTAGGCCACATGAGCCTTATTATGCACCGCCAGTGTCTAGTGTGCCTCCTGCATGGGGTGCTTTTAGCGGTCAGTCCAGCAGACCTAGCCCGAGCCAGTCACAGCAGTCGCGCTCTTCGAGAGCTTATTTTGAGTATGGCGACACCCGCATATGGTGAGGGATTGCCCCAGACTTAAGAGGGGTGCACCTCCACAGACTTCTCAGCCACCGTGTGCTCTATCAGGTCCTCAGTCTATGATTCCAGCACCAGCTACCTCCCCACGTGCTCAGCCAGCTCGAGGTGGAGGTCGAGGAGGTCGAGGTCGCCCGAGAGGGGATGCCAGGCCAGATATTATGCTCTTCCAGCTCGTACAGAGGCAGTTGCTTCCAACTCTGTCATTACAGGTATTGTTCCGGTCTATCATAGAGACGCGTCTGTCTTATTTGATCCAGGCTCTACATATTCCTATGTGTCCTCTTATTTTGCCCCGTATTTGGACGTATCTCGGGATTCCATGAGTTCCCCTGTTTATGTGTCTACTCCTATGGGAGATCCTCTTGTTGTGGACCGCGTGTATCGGTCATGTTTGATTGATCTTAGTGGTTTTGAGACCAGAGCCGATTTATTATTGCTCAGTATGGTAGACTTTGTTGTTATATTGGGCATGGACTGGTTGTCGCCCCATTATGCTATTCTTGATTGTCATGCTAAGACCGTGACGCTGGTTTTGCCAGGATTACCGCAATTAGAGTAGAGACGTACCTTAGAGTATACTCCCAGCAAAGTTATCTCATTTCTTAAAGCTCAACGAATGGTTGAGAAGGGGTATGACGCGTATCTAGTTTATGTGAGAGATGTCAGTATTGATGCCCCTACAGTTGAGTCAGTCCCGGTAGTGAGGGTGATCTTCCGGGCATGCCGCCCGACAGAGATATTAATTTTGGCATTGACTTGTTGCCGGGCACTCAACCCATCTCTATTTCTCCATATCGTATGGCCCCTCCTGAGTTGAAGGAGCAGTTACAGGAGTTGCTTGATAAGGGCTTCATTCGGCCCAGTGGGTCACCTTAGTGTGCTCCTGTGAAGAAGAAGGATGGTTCTATGCGTATGTGCAATGATTATCGCCAGCTGAACAAAGTTACAGTGAAGAACAGGTATCTATTACCTCGTATTGATGATTTATTTGATCAGCTACAGGGTGCTAGGGTATTTTCCAAGATTGATTTACATTCCGGCTATCATCAGTTGAAGATTCAGGAGCCAGATATCCCGAAGACTGCTTTCAGGACTCGGTATAGTCACTACGAGTTCCTTGTGATGTCATTTGGGCTGACCAACACCCCAGCAGTATTTATGCACTAGATGCACAGTGTTATTCCGACCCTATCTTGACTCATTCGTCATTGTGTTTATTGATGACATTTTGGTGTACTCCCGGACTCGGGAGGATCATGAGCAGCACCTGAGGACTACGCTTCAGACCTTGAGAGAAAAGAAGTTATATGCAAAATTTTTAAAGTGTGAGTTTTGGCTAGACTCAGTGGCATTCTGGGATCATGTAGTATCGAGTGATGGGATCAAGGAGGATCCGAAGAAGGTGGAAGCAGTGCATAGTTGGCCTAGACCGTCATCAGCTATGGAGATACGGAGTTTTCTTGGGTTTGGCGGGGTATTACTGTCGATTTGTAGAGGGTTTCTCATCTATTGCAGCACCTATGATCAGGCTGACCCAAAAGGGTGCTCCGTTCAGGTGGACAGAGGAGTTTGAGGAGAGCTTTCAAAAGCTTAAGACAGCTTTGACTACAGCCCCAGTATTGATATTACCTACCAATTTTGGTCTTATACTGTATATTGTGATGCGTCAGGGATTGGTCCCGGTGCGGTTTGATGCAGGATGGTAGGGTGATTGCCTATGCGTCCAGACAGCTGAAGGTGCATGAAAAGAACTATTCTGTCCACGACCTTGAGTTAGCAGCTATTGTTCATGCCTTGAAGACTTGGCGGCACTATTTGTACGGTGTCGTACGGTGTCCTTTGTGAGATCTACACCGATCATCGAAGTTTTCAGCATCTGTTCAAACAGAAGGATCATAACTTGCATCAACGGAGGTGGTTGGAGCTGCTTAAGGATTATGATATCACCATTTTGTACCATACGGGGAAGGCCAATATGGCGGCCGATGCTTTCAATCGCCGGGCAGAGAGTTTGGAAAGTTTAGCATATCTACCAGCAACAGAGAGGCCATTGGCCTTTGATGATCAGGCCTTAGCCAGCCAGTTTGTGAGATTGGATATTTCTAAGCCGATTCAAGTATTGGCTTGTGTGGTCGCTCGGTCTTCTCTTTATGATCGTATTAGGGAGCGTCAGTATGATGACCCCTATCTACTTGTCCTTAGGGACACATTTCAGCACGGTGATGCTAAGGAGGTCACTATTGGGGATGATGGTGCATTGAGGATGCAGAGAGGGCTATGTGTGCCCAATGTAGATGGGTTGCAAGATTTGATTCTCCAGGAGGCTCACAGTTCGCGGTACTCCATTCATCCGGGTGCCGCGAAGATGTATAAGGACTTGAGGGAGCATTACTGGTGGAGAAGAATAGAGAAGGACATAGTGGAATATGTAGCTCGATGTCTTAATTGCCAGCAAGTAAAGTATGAGCATCAGTGGCCAGGTGGATTGCTTCAGAAGTTAAATATTCCGGAGTGGAAATGGGAGCGGATCACTATGGATTTCATTATTGGGCTTCCATGGACTCACCGAAAGTTTGATGCAGTTTGGGTGATTGTGGATAGGCTGACCAAGTCAGCTCATTTCATTCCTGTGATTACCTATTCTTCCGAGCAGTTGGCTCGAGTTTATATCCACGAGATCGTCAGGCTTCATGGTATATCAGTATCCATCATCTCTGATCGGGGTACGCAGTTTACATCACGGTTCTGGAGGGTCTTACAGCATGAGTTGGGTACTCGAATGGAGTTGAGAACACTATTTCACCCTCAGACGGACGGACAATCCGAGTGCACTATTCAGATAATAGAGGATATGCTTCGTGCGTGTGTGATAGATTTTTTAGGTTCTTGGGATCAATTCTTGCCACTTGCGGAGTTTGCCCACAAAAACAGTTATCAGTCAAGCATCCAGATGGCATCATATGAGGCTCTGTATGGTAGGCAGTGTCGGTCTCTAATGGGTTGGTTCGAGCCGGGCAAGGCTAGATTATTGGGTACAGACTTAGTTCAGGATGCCCTGGATAAGGTGAAGGTGATTCAGGATCGACTTCGCACAGCCCAGTCCAGACAGAAGAGTTATGCGGATCGAAAGGTTCCTGATGTTGCATTCATGGTTGGAAAGCGGGTCTTGCTCCGGATTTCGCCTATGAAGGGCGTTATGAGGTTCGGGAAGAAGGGCAAGCTGAGCCCAAGGTTCATTGGTCCCTTTCAGGTGTTGTGGCGTGTTGGGGATGTTGTTTATAAGCTTGCCTTACCTCCCAGTCTAGCAGGAGTTCATCCGGTATTCCATATTTCTATGCTCCGAAAGTATCACGGTGATCCGTCTCATGTGCTAGATTTCAGCCCAGTCCAGTTGGACAAGGATCTATCTTATGTTGAGGAGCCAGTGGCTATTTTGGACAGGCAGGCTCGAAAGCTGAGGTCAAAGAACATTGCTTCCGTGAAAGTTCAGTAGAGGGGTCAGCCGGTCGAGGAGGCATCTTGGGAGATCGAGCATGATATGTGCAGTCGCTATCCTCATCTTTTCACCACTTCAGGTATGTCTCTATACTCGTTCGAGGACGAACGATTATTTTAAAAGGAGGGGGGATGTAACAACCCGGCCGATCGTTTTGAGAGTTATAGCCCCGATCCCCTATTTACTGCTTTCCCTGTATCTTTTTATGCATATGTGACTTGCCGGGAGGTTGTTGTTGTGGTTTCGGAGTGAATTAGGATACTTAGTCCCTAAATGGAAGTTTAAGTCTTAGGATTTTGATAGTAGTTGGAACTGTGTGAAGACTACTCCGGAATGGAGTTTTGTCGGTTCCGTTAGCTCTGTTTCATAATTTTGGACTTAGGGGCGTGTCCGGATTGTGTTTTAGAGGTCTGTAGATGATTTTGGCTTGAATTGGCGAAAGTCAAATTTTTGGAGATTTTGACCTGTAGTGGACTTTTTGATATCGGGGTCGGATTTCGATTCCAGAAGTTAGAGTAGGTCCGTCATATCAATTATGACCTGTGTGCAAAATTTGGGGTCAATCGGACGTGGTTTGATAGGTTTCGGCATCCGTTTTAGAAGTTTGAAGTTTCAAGTTCATTAAGTTTGAATCGGAGGGTGATTCGTGTTTTTAGTGTTGGTTGATGTGATTCGAGGGCTCTACTAAGTTCGTATGGTGTTTTAGGACTTGTAGGTATTTTGGTTGAGGTCCCTGGGGCCTCGGGTTGATTTCGGGTGGTTAACAGATCATTTTGGACATAGGAGAGATTGTAGATTTCTGGTGTTCTTCAGTTCTGGTTTCCTTCTTCGCATTCGTGAGGGGAGTCTCGTGTTCGTGAAGAGGAACTGGAGGCGGGCGAGATTTTGTGCTTGGTGTTTGCGATGGAGGTTCCGCGTTCACGAAGCACTAAGGTACTTGGTCTATGCGTTCGCGATGGAGGTCTCGCGTTCGCATAGAGGTATTGGCCAACTGGGTCCCCAGGCCCTTTTTGCCTACGCGTTAGCTACGTTGGTCCCGCATTCACGTAGGGTCCAGCTGAGTGGTCTTCTCGTTCGCGACAAGGGCATCGCATTTGCGATGAAGGATTTTGGACTAAAGCAATTTTGTGCTTCGCGAACGCGAGGGTGTGGCGGCATTCGCGAAGAAGGGATGTCTGAGCAGTATTAAAGTTTCCACAAACGAGGGTTCGCGAAGATTGGGTAATGATTCTTCACTTGTTTTTGGTTATATCCCGCTAATCTATCATTAATTCCATCCTTTAATTTCGGATTTGGGTTGAAAATATGAGAAAATTTGGAGAAGTTCTTCAATTAAATTTTTGAGTTTTGATTGAGATTTTGATATCGGATTTGGATAATTTTGGTACGAGTGAACTCGTGAGTGAATGGGTGTTCATATTTTGTGACTTTTACCCGATTTCGAGACGTGGGCCTAGGAAGGGGCAATTTTCTAATTTCTTATTTTAGCTTGGATTTAATTAATTAGATTAGTTTCTTATAGTTGTATTTATGGTATGTCATTGATTTTGGATAGATTTGGGCCATTCGGAGTCGGATATTCGTGAAAAGGGAATTGTTACCGATTGATTGAGCTTGGTTCGAGGTAAGTTGCTTGCCCAATCTTGTGTGGGGGAAATCCCCTTAGGATTTGGTACTGTTGTGATATGTGAGCGCCATGTACGTGAGGTGACGAGTACGTACACGGGCTATTTGTTGTAAAACCCGATTTATTTTACTGAGTAGCAACATGTTTTTCCTTTAATCTGAGTTATACCATTTTAAATGCGTATTAGTCTGTTTTCATTCTTAATTGAGCTATTCCAATATGTGTAGTTATCCTGTTTAGTCTAATATCGCATGTCTACGTGCTTTAACTGCTTATTTGAACTCTGTGAAGCATGCGTAGTTGATTTCCTGCTTTTCCTTGTTCATTATCAGTATAACTGTAGAAATTTTGTTGTTAACTATTGTATTTATCGGATTGGGGCTGTGTGTTTATTTTTGAGAATACGAGGCGGTTCCTTGGGAATTCTCCCTGCACATTTACTTTTGTGACTACGAGGCGGTACCTCGGAAGCTCTCCCTGTATATTTATTTTGGGACTACGAGACGGTATCTCGGGAGATCCCCTGCTGTTTACCCCTGTGTGTTGTATTGTTGCCTTGCTGTGTTTCCTTTTGTGAAATTCTAGCCTCTTATTATACTGTATATTCTCCTGCTTTATTTATTATAGTGGGCCTGACTTGACCACGTCACTACTCGACCGAGGTTAGGCTTGACACTTAATGGGTACTGCTGTGGTGTACTTATGCTACTCTTCTATACATTCTTTTGTGTGCAAATCCAGGTACTTCTTATCAGCCCCGCTATTAGCTAAGAGTGTTTGCTGTTGAATGGAGACTTCAAGGTACATCTGCTCGCATCCGCAGACCTCGGAGTCCCCCTCTATTCTCCCTTATGTCATTTACCTTCCGTACTTCATTTATTAGACTCTGGTGTATAAAGATACTAGTTTCCTTCTGTAGCTTGTGACTTATGATGTTCCTAGTTTTGGAAAAACTGTATATTTATAGAGTATTGGTTATTGTACATGCCGAGCGGCATTGTTACTAGTTATTCAGTTATCCACTGTTGTTAGTTGTTAAGTTTTAGTTTTATTTTTATTATTTTTCACAAATTATTAGGCTTACCTAGTCGTAGAGACTAGGTGTCGTCACGACGTTATACGGAGGGAGTTTGGGTCGTGACAATTTTTAAATTTATATTTGCACTTTAAAATATTCTGTACATATCCTAAAGTAATTGTGATATTTTTAGATTTACACTAAAACACAATGATACACATTTCTATGCATAATAATATTCATTGTATGATGCTTGATATATAATATTTATGCAGAATTTTTATACTTACCATCATAAATTGTTGACTTTTTTGTTTATTGTAGTTGGTGTTTACAAATATTTCTGCAACCGTGGATAGTTAGGTGCATTATATTTTCCCATGAATGTTGAATATGCTATACAAAAAGGTGTTGTTCTTGAGTATAGATTGTGAAGTTAGTGTCAATGAATTTGGTTTCATAACGCCGCCTCCGAAAAGGAGCAACAACCAGCAGCAAACAAATATAAATAGTAATGCCCAAAATAATCAAAGCCTTTCGAAGGAAAAATATTGGATAAGTGACTTTGAAAAGGTATGTTTGTTTTCAAATTACATTTGTTAAAGCACAGTGAATATTTTACCAATAAATAGTTTTGTTTTTAAACTCTGTTCAGCTGAGAAGGGAATATGAGTCTTTCAAAAAGTATGTGATGGAGTCATTTGAGAAAGTGTTTAATGGTAATATACCCGCACACGATTTCGATCAAAGATCTGATGAGAATGCTGAGAATGCTTTTGAAAAGGTAAGAATTCTTTCTAGTTAATATTTTTGAATCTTCATTCATTTATTTATATATAAAAATACCTTTTTATTATTTTGTTCTAATTGTGTTCAGCTTAGCAAGGAATATTTTTCATTCATGAAGTATGTGATGGATTCTTTTGCTACATTATTTGATGAAAATAACAATATTCATAACAGATTCTCTGAGAAGAGTGATGCAAAGGTATTCTAATCTTAAAAAGAACAATGTATTTAAATATTTTAAATTTCAACCATTCATATTGTTATATATATAATTAATAAAATTATTATATTCTCTAATTGTGTAACAGAGTGATGGAAGGGTTGATGAGCATGGTAATGGAGACATCGATTCTCCTAATAACAATCACGACCAAGGTAATAATGATGTTGTTCATGTGCATGAGACCATCCAAATGAATATGATAAGCCAAGTCAATCAGGGAGATACTAGTGTTCTTCATGGTATATTTGGAGGCACGTTATATTTTATTAATTATTTTACATGTTATACAATCAATACGTAAAGTTATTTTAATATCCTTTATGATATGTTTAACTAGACCGAATGGATAGTGTGGTTGAATGTCAGAAAGATTTTCCTATGTTGGATGGTAGTGATTATCCGATTCCAAGGGAGTCACAGATTGTTATACTAGAACAAACTACTGTGCAAAAATCTGTTGAGGTGCCAAATGACCCAATGTGTGATGACCCAAAATATCATCTTTAAATTTATTAAGTAATTTTGTGTTCTAAGACCTCAAAAAGTACCATTTTATCATTTCTCGACTTGCGTGCTCAATCCATACAATTTTTCGAAAAGTTTTTATGTGAAAAATGGATTTAAAATGTGAAATAGAGCTTTAAAACTCAACTAAGTTGACTTTGGTCAATATTTTGAGCAACCGGACCCGGATCAATATTTTGGCAATTCCGGTAGGTCCGTATCGTAATTTGGGACTTAGATGTATGTCCGAAATCGAATTCCGAGGTCCCTATCCCGAGATATGGAATTTTGATGAAAAATTAAAAACTTAAAAGCTTAATGATTTTTAAAAAATTACTGATATTGGATTTATTGACTCCGGGTCCGTATTTTGGTTTCGGAGCCCGATAAAGGTTCACAATAATATTTATGACTTGTCTGCCAAATTTGGTGTGAATCGGAGTTGATTTGACGTGATTCGGACGTCCGGTTGTAAAAATATAAGTTTTAAAGTTTTCTTGAAAATTTCCTTTGATTTGGCACCCGATTCGTAGTTCTAGGTGTTATTTTGATGATTTGATCGCGCGAGCAAGTTCGTATGATATTTTAGGACTTGTGTGCATGTTTGGTTTGGAGCCCCGAGTGCTCGGGTGAGTTTCGGATAGGATACGGGATGATTTTGAACTTAGAAAAATCTGATTTTCTGCAACTTCAGGCTTCTGGTATTTCCTTCATGGCATTCGCGAATGTACTCTTGCGAACGCGAAGAGCAAACTAGGCTGGCTGAATTTTCCTTCTTCGCGAATGCGAAGATTGGGTCGCAAACGCGAAGCTATGGGGACTTTACCCTTCGTGAACGCGACCATCTCAATGCGAACGCGAAGCTTTAGAGGCCTGGAGGAGGGGTCATTCGTCCTTCTACGCGAGCGCGAGCACTGGCACGTGAACGCGAAGGCCAAGGGGGAAAAAGCCTTCACAAACGCGAAGGAGGACTCGCGAACGCGAAAGCCACGGACTGACGCCTGTGACTTAAAACATAACCAAAACGGGAGTTTTCCCATTTTTTACAAACCCTCAATTAGAACTCGGTTTAGGGGCGATTTCAAAGGAGTTTTTCAAGATTTCGAACTGGGTAAGTGTTCTTTATCATATCGTGATTGTATTTCATAAATCTAAGTCTATATTCATCATTTATTTCAGATTTAGATGGAAGAAATTGGAATTTTTATAAAATCTTTCAAAAACGAAAATTTAAGATTTGAAGGTCCATTTGACATCGGAATTTGATAAATTTTATATGGTTGGACTCGTATCGGAACGGGTATTCGGATTTCGTAAGTTTTTCTGAGATTTGAGACGTGGGTCCCACTGTCGAATATTTTAATGAATTTCGGATTTTTATCCGAAAAATTAGTAAATTCATATGGAATTAATTCCTATTATTCGTATTGAATATATCAAATTATTTATGAATAGATTTAATGATTTTGGAGACAAATTTAGAAGGAAAAGTTGTGGTTGAGTAATTGATTGAAATTTGCAAAGAGAGGTAAGTGTCGTGGTTAACCTTGACTTGAGGGAATAGAACCCTTAAACTATTTGTTATGTGAAATGCATGTGAACG